>NC_086109.1:44926971-46134054 GCF_963921235.1 Mobula hypostoma | reverse complement strand
ATAAGAGGGGGTGAGTTCCGCCTAGAACATCACAGGCACATCCTGCCCTATGATTGATACTGTCTACTGGAGATGGCAACATCTGTCATTAAAAATCCCCAGCATCCAGGCCGCACCATCTTTTCGCAGCTACCACCAGACAGAAGCCTGAATTTCCACACCATCAGTTCAGGAGCAGCAACTTCCCTTCAATCATTCATTTCTTGAGCCAACTGGCAAAACCCTGATCATCACAGTTTAGCAATGCGATGACTACTTGGATCACTTCTCCTGATCTAATTGCGTTCTTTCTTGTAAAAATTGTGCATAATTTATGTCTAATTTGTTTTTGTTGTGGATGTTATTTATATGATGTGAAGT
Source organism: Mobula hypostoma (assembly GCF_963921235.1). Classification (NCBI taxonomy): domain Eukaryota; kingdom Metazoa; phylum Chordata; class Chondrichthyes; order Myliobatiformes; family Myliobatidae; genus Mobula; species Mobula hypostoma. The sequence continues at coordinate 46,133,694 of NC_086109.1, read as the reverse complement.
GGTTGTGAAGCTGCAGCAAGTATTTCATTGCATCTGTGCATAGACACACTTGTGCACATGACATTGAACTTGACTTTGTTCAGGGAAATCTAGATGTGCCTTGGGCAGTCTTTCATTGGGCTAGGAATTCTTCAGCCAGTGAAAACATGCTGTGCAGGTAGTCCATGCCTTAATGAGAGTGAGATCCAAATCATCATACACATTAGAACTGGCTCCATCAACCTGCATTTGTGCACATGCTATGCCACTGACATTGTCTTCAGTGATCACCCACCTTGGCATGGAAGGAAAATGATTTCAGAGTCAGATCAAGGGTGGAGATGCATCAGGGACAAGCAGAGAGCAGTTTGGGAGGTTTGGAAGACTGGGAGAAGATTATGGGTGTGTGTGTGAGAGGAGGATAGTGTCAAGGATAGGAAGGGATGGAAGACTGGAATGAATTAAGGTGAAAAAGACTGCAATGAGGAAAAGAATGGTAGGATGAGAAATTATGTGGAGGGTGTTTAAGGGTGAATCAGGGTTGAGGGAAATATCATTTCTTCACCTTCAGTTGGGCCCAGTAATATGTACACCTTGTATCTAGTTACATCAACAACAATCAGGACGAGGAGGAAAAGTTTGGGGTACCCTAGAACATCTGACCATTAAGTTGCAAACCACACCTAACATATTGGCTGATAAGTGTTTTGGAGTTTTGTTTAGTGATGATATTGATGGTTATTCCAGGAGAGCTTCCTGTTTTTCAAAAAAATATCATTAGAATGCTCACATCCACATGAAAGGACAGATGGATGAACTTAAGCGCCTCAAACATCTCCTTTTCTCAGGGACACAGTAAAGCAGTGAGTACCAGAAGTTTCAAAATGGAACTTGGGCAACTGTCGATGTGTCTGCCTTTATATGGGACCGTGCTGCTCGACAGCAGGGAGAATACACCTGTAATTGGCCATCCCACTGCAGGACGAACCATACCAAGAGAGAAGTTTGGCACAAGGTTAGCACAAACGTAGCTCTGAACATTAAAACAAAGTCTCCCAGCAATCAGAGACACTACAGCGTAATTGTGGGGCTTGGGACCCAATTAATTCTGGTCCTTGAGCTTTGTAGTTTCATCCACATTGTGGTTGAAATAAGTTACAATCAATTAGCTTCAGTGAACCAGAAGAAATAAGAATATCTTGACATCTATCCCTGCCTGCCTCTTAGAATCTTCTGTTTAAATAGGATCACCCTTCATTCTTCCAAATTCCTAAGGGTATAGTTATGCGATAGGTCATAATATTTTTTCTCCTAACAGGTTATGTGTGGGGGCACCAGATCCGATTTTAATAATGGTGATAATGGTAATTTTAATAATGGTGTAATATTCCACTGTGCAATTATAATAGGTTGTTATTTTATTTCTATCAGGTAATTAAATGGTAACTAAATTAATAATAAGATATATAAAGAACGGGTCTGAACAACTGAGTAACCTTGCTTTATCCTTTCCTGTGCTTTGTGGCTTTAGAGATGAGTTTAAGGCTTTTGACATTTGAAGGGTGATGTAAAGAACTTGGTTCTTGATTTCATCAATATTCAGCATTACTCATGGGTGAGAAGAAATGAAGTTAATGGACTGGCTCCAAACCATTTCGTGTTAGATTTATAAGTTTTGAAACATGATTTACTCCACTTTTTGCCCTTTATTTCTAATGCTCATGATAATTTTGGCTTGCCAACACGATCCCTGCCACATCTGATGGGAAACATCACTTTCTGTGCTCCCAATCAATGCCGGAGAGTCTACATTCCTGCAGCACTTCCCTTTTGCATTATATGCATTTACCACACATTTTATAGGGTTGCTTGCACAAGGATTGGGATTTTTGACAGTAACTTGCACAATGCTTTGTATATGATGTACTTCAGAACATCCCTTCCCTGCAATACCAACCATAATGCATAAAGGCTCCTTCCAGTGGGAATTTAATATAAGGATTTCTAAGCTCTCATGAAAAGCAATTGAAAATATAATGTAAGTCACCTTGGAGCACTTGCTTTGAATAAGGTGTTAAAATAAGTACTGCACATGCTGCACCGAGGCGGGGGGTGGGGGGTGGGGGGTGCGGTAGAGAGCACGTGTGATGTGAGAGCAGAAAGTGCTGCCTTGGTTTGGTTGAGCTGCAGATGCTGCACGACACAACTCATAAATCTAACCTCGGGATGATCTGAGCTTGTGCATTAAATTCATGTCTCCTCTCACATGGGTTACAATGAATACTGATGAACTGAGAGTCCTCTGCGTTTTTAAAAATCAAGGGCAATATCGCAGCCCTTTCCTCCCTCCTCTCAGCCTGAGAGCAAGTTGCCACCTCAAAACAAGTCGTGATCTTTAAAGCACGGAGGGCAGAGAGGGAAAACGGAGTGCAAGAGTCATTAGGGATACATTGCCCTCGAACAAAGTATCACAATGTAGAGTGCTCCTTCTGATGGCTAAACTTGATGTGAAATGAAATTTGTCTGTGTTGGAGGGTGGCTTTGGGAGAGGTGTTGGAATTTGCAACCTGCTCCGGGACCACAACCCTCCATACCTACCATCCATCTACCTATCCAAACACTTATCCAAACATCTCTAAAACGTTCAAAATCGAGCTCACATTCACACTTGTGTTGGCAGCTCATTTCACACTCTCATGACCCTCTGAGTGAAGAAGTTTCCCCTTATGTTTCCCTTAAACTTTTCACCTCTCACCCCTAACCCATGACCACTGGTTTTAGTCCTACCCAAACTCAATGGAAAAAGCCTGCTTGCATTTACACTATCTATACCCCTCATAATTTTGTATACCACTGTCAAATCTCCCTTCAATCTTCTACGTGCTAAGGAATACAGTCCTAACTTATGCAATCTTTCCTTATAACTCGGGTCCTCCAGACTTGACAACATCCTTGTAAACTTTCTCTGTACTCTTTCAACCTTGTTTACATCTTTCCTGTAGGTAGGTGACCAAAACAGCACACAGTACTCCAAATTAGGCCTCACCAACATCTTATACAACTTCAACTGTGGGAAGCGAGGAAGGAGATTGCTGAGCCTCTGGTGATTATTTTTGCATCATCAATAGGGATGGGAGAAGTAGCAGAGGATTGAAGAGTTGCAAATGTTGTTCCCTTGTTCAAAAAGTGGATTAAAGATAACCCAGGAAATTATAGACCAGTGAGACTTACTTCAGTGGTGGGCAAGTTGTTAGAGAAGATCCTGAGAGGCAGGATTTGTGAGCATTTGGAGAGACATAATCTGATTAGGAATAGTCAGCACGGCTTTGTCAAGGGCAGGTCATGCCTTATGAGGCTGATTGAATTCCTTAAGGATGTAACAAAACACATTGATGAAGGTAGAGCAGTGGATGTAGTGTATATAGATTTCAGTAAGGCATTTGATAAGGTTCCCCATTCCAGGCTCATTCAGAAAATAATGAGGCATGGGATCCAAGGAGATCTTGCTTTGTGGATCCAGAACTGGCTTGCCCACAGAAGGCAAAGGGTGGTTGTAGATGGTTTGTATTCTGCAAGGAGGTCGGTGACCAGTGGTGTTCTGCGGGGATCTGTTCTGGGACCCCTCCTCTTTGTGATCTTTATAAATGACCTGGACGAGGGAGTAGAAGGGTAGGTTAGTAAGTTTGCCAATGACACAAAAGTTGGGGGTGTTGTGGATAGTCTGGAGGGTTGTCAGAGGTTACAGTAGGACATCAATAAGGTGCTGAACTGGGCTGAAAAGTGGCAGATGGAGTTCAACCCAGATAAGGGTGAAGTGATTCATTTTGGTAGGTCAAATTTGAAGACAGAATATTAATGGTCAGACTCTTGGCAGTGTGGAGGATCAGCGAGATCTTGGGGTCCATGTCCATAGGACACTCAAAGCTGCTGCGCAGGTTGACAGTGTTGTTAAGAAGGTGTATGGTGTGTTGGCATTCATCAACCGTGGGATTGAGTTCAAGAGCCGTGAGGTAATGGTAAAGCTATAAGACCTTAGTTAGACCCCAGTTGGAGTAATGTGTTCAGTTCTGGTCACCTCATTACAGGAAGGATGTAGATACTATAGAGAAAGTGCAAAGGAGATTTACAAGGATGTTGCCTGGATTGGGGAGCATGCCTTATGAGAATAAGTGGAGTGAACTTGGCCTTTTCTCCTTGGAGCGGCAGAGGATGAGAGGTGACCTGATAGAGGTGTATAAGATGATGAGAGGCATTGATCGTGTGGATAGTCAGAGGCTTTTCCCAGGGCTGAAATGGCTAAAATGAGAGGGCACAGTTTTAAGGTGCTTGGAAGTAGGTACAAGGAGGATGTCAGAGATAAGTTGTCAGGGTGCGTGGAATGCACTGCTAGTGACAGTGGTAGAGGCAGATACAATAGGGTCTGTAAGAGACTCTTAGATAGGTAAATAGAGTTTAGAAAAATAGAGGGCTTTGCAGTAGGGGAATTCTAGGCAGTTTCTAGAGTAGGTTACACAGTCGGCACTACACTGTGGGCGGAAGGGCCTGTAATGTGCTGTAGATTTCTATGTTCTAAGTCATAACTTATTCCATCTTCAGTAGTTCAATAATTCCATTTAATATGGAGAAATGTATGCAATATACATCCTGAATTTTGTTCTTTGCAAACATCCACGAAAGCAGAAGTCCCCCCAAAGAATGAGTAACAGTTAAAACATTAGAGCCATACAGCCCCCACTCACAAGCAGTAACCAAAGCAATTACTGTTCCCCACCACACCGACTTCTACACCCTCCACCCCCCTAGCAGGGAATAGCAAAACCTCCAGTAAAGACCATGATTTGCAGTACAACAAAAACGAATTGCTTACCCAACAATTCAGCCTGCCACAGGCTGTCTCTCGCTCTCCCTAAAGGGAAAAAGAAGTGCCCCCTTTCACAGTGAGAGGGGAGACATAACAAAACAATTTGCTGATTTACGGTATTAAAAGTTTTTTCTCCCCCGAGTGCTCTGCCCAGAGAATCGGCAACAATCTCTAACCCACCAACGAGAGAGAGAACATAATTTGCCGAGTATAGAGCGTCGGACAGCTGATCCACTGTTCCCAATATTCCGTACTCTCCCGCAATGCTTCAGTCAGTGGCATCATCCTAGAATCAGCCTGTCCACAGGACCGCAAAACCTCAGAACCCTGAAGGCATGCTCCTCTTCTAGGATGAGATATCATTGAGATATCGGAAAGCAGTCAGCCGTGAGCCCTGGGGAGTGGGTCCCACCACCACAAAGAACCGAAGTCTGAGTGTAGCTCCAGGCCAGGGACTGCAACAGAACCCCATCCACCCGGAAAGGGAAAGGAGAGACAGGAAAGGTAGAAATTAAGCTGTTTTCTCAGATGAACATGAAGGAGTCGCAATTTAGCGCCATCAACTCCGTCTCTGTGTCCATCTATGTCTCTCCTTGTAACTCAGGTCTTCCAGATCAGGCTTGTCAATTTTCTCTGTACTCTTTCAACCTTGTTTACATCTTCCCTTTAGGTTGGTGACCAAAACTGCATACAATATCCCAAATTAGGGCTCACCGCTGTCATATACAACTTCAACATAACAGCCGCTTCCTGTACTCAGTACTTTGATTTACGCAGGCCAGTGTGCCTAAAGGTTTCTTTGTGACCTTATCTACCTGTGACACCAGTTTCAATGAATTATGGGCTTGTATTCACAGATCCTTTGCTCTACCACACTCCTCAGAGCCCTGTGTAAGACCCACTATCATTTGCCTTACCAAAGAGCATGACCTCACACTTGTCTGCATTAAATTCCATCTGCCATTTTTCCGCCCATTTTTCCAGCTGATGCAGATCCTTCTGTAAGCCATGATAGCCTCCATCACTGTCCAATACACCCATAATCTTGGTGTCATCCACAAATTTGCTGATCCAGTTAACCACATGATCATTCAGATCATTGATATAGAATAATACAGCACAGTACAGGCCCTTCGGCCCACATTGTTATGCCGACCCTCAAACCCTGCGTCCTATATAACCCCCCACCTTAAATTCCTGCACATACCTGTCTAGTAGTCTCTTAAATTTCTCTAGTGTATCTGCCTCCACCACTGACTCAGGTAGGGTATTCCACTCACCAAGCACTCTCTGAGTAAAAAACCTTCCTCTAATATCCCCCTTGAACTTCCCACCCCTTATCTTAAAGCCATGTCCCCTTGTATTGAGCAGTGGTGCCCTGGGGAAGAGGCACTGGCTATCCACTCTATCTATTCCTCTTAATATCTTGTATACATCTATCATGTCTCCTCTTATCCTCCTTCTTTCCAAAGAGAAAAGCCCTAGCTCCCTTAATCTCTGATCATAATGCATACTCTCTAAACCAGACAGCATCCTGGTAAATCTCCTCTGTACCCTTTCCAATGCTTCCACATCCTTCCTATAGTGAGGTGACCCGAACTGGACACAGTACTCCAAGTGTGGCCTAACCAGAGTTTTATAGAGCTGCATCATTACCTAGCGACTCTTAAACTCTATCTCTCGACTTATGAAAGCTAACACCCCACAAGCTTTCTTAACGACTCTATCTACCTGTGAGGCAACTTTCAGGCATCTGTGGACATGTACCCCCAGATCCCTCTGCTCCTCCACACTACCAAGTATCCTGCCATTTAGTTTGGACTCTGCCTTGGAGTGTGTCCTTCCAAAGTGTACCACCTCACACTTCTCCGGGTTGAAAATCTGCCACTTCTCAGCCCACTCCTGCATCCTATCAATGCCTCTCTGCAATCTTCAACAATCCTCTACATTATCTACAACACCACCAACCTTTGTGCCATCTGCAAACTTGCCAACCCGCCCTTCTACCCCCACATCCAGGTCGTTAATGAAGATCACGAAAAGTAGAGGTCCCAGAACCGATCCTTGTGGGACACCACTAGTCACAACCCTCCAATCTGAATGTACTCCCTCCACCACCACCCTCTGCCTTCTGCAGGTGAACCAATTCTGAATCCACCTGGCCAAACTTCCCTGGATCCCATGCCTTCTGACTTGCTGAATAAGCCTACTGTGTGGAACCTTGTCAAATGCCTTACTAAAATCCATGTAGTTCACATCCACTGCACTACCCTCATCTATATGCCTGGTCACCTTCTCAAAGAACTCTATCAGGCTTGTTAGACACGATCTGCCCTTCACAAAGCCATGCTGACTGTCCCTGATCAGACCATGATTCTCTAAATGCCCAGAGATCCTATCTCTAAGAATCTTTTCCAACAGCTTTCCCACCACAGACGTAAGGATCACTGGTCTATAATTACCCGGACTATCCCTACTACCTTTTTTGAACAAGGGGACAACATTCGCCTCCCTCTAATCCTCCAGTACCATTCCCGTGGACAACAAGGACATAAAGATCCTAGCCAGAGGCTCAGCAATCTCTTCCCTTGCCTCGTGGAGCAGCCTGGGGAATATTCCGTCAGGCCCGGGGACTTATCCGTCCTAATGTATTTTATCAACTCCAACACCTCCTCTCCCTTAATATCAACATGCTCCAGAACATCAACCTCACTCATATTGTCCTCACCATCATCAAGTTCCCTCTCACTGGTGAATACCGAAGAGAAGTATTCATTGAGGACCTCGCTCACTTCCACAGCCTCCAGGCACATCTTCCCACCTTTATCTCTAATTGGTCCTACCTTCACTCCTGTCATCCTTTTGTTCTTCACATAATTGAAGAATGCCTTGAGGTTTTCCTTTATCCTACTCGCCAAGGCCTTCTCATGCCCCCTTCTTAAGCTCCTTTCTTGCTACCCAATATTTCTCAATTGAACCATCTGATCCTTGCTCCCTAAACCTCATGTATGCTGCCTTCTTCCACCTGACTAGATTTTCCACCTCACTTGTCACCCATGGTTCCTTCACCCTACCATTCTTTATCTTCCTCACAGGGACAAATTTATCCCTAACATCCTGCAGAGATCTCTAAACATCGACCACATGTCCATAGTACATTTCCCTGGAAAAACATCATCCCAATTCACACCCGCAAGTTCTAGCCTTATAGCCTCATAATTTGCCCTTCCCTAATTAAAAATTTTCCTGTCCTCTCTGATTCTACCCTTTTCGATGATAACGCTGAAGGCCAGGGAGCGGTGGTCACTGTCCCCCAGATGCTCACACACTGAGAGATCTGTGACATGACCCAGTTCGTTAACTAGTACTAGATCTAGAATGGCATTCCCCCGAGTCGGCCTGTCAACATACTATGACAACTATCACTCTCTGGCTTCTCCCACAAAGCCAATTTACTATCTCATCTTCAATGTCGAGAGACTGAACCTTCTTGACCAACCTCTCACGCGGGATCCTGTCAAATACCTTGCTAAAGTCCATGTGGACAACATCCAGTGCCTTGCCTTCATCCACTTTCCTGGTAACTTCCTCAAAAATCTCTATAAGATTGGTTAGACGTGACCTACCACGCACAAAGCCATGCTGACTATCCTTAATCAGTCCATGTCTATCCAACTACCTGGTCCCTCAGAACACCTACCAATGATTTTTCCACAACTGACGTCAGGCTCACTGTTCCATAATTTCCTTGCTATATTTTTAGAGTCTTTCTTAAACTGTGGTACAATATTGGCTATCCTCCAATCCTCTGGTACCTCTCATGTTACTAAGGATGATTTAAATATCTCAGCAATTTCTGCACTTGCCTCCTGCAGGGTCCAAGGGAACACCTTGTCAGGCCCTGGGGATTAATCCACCCTAATTTGCCTCAAGACAGCAAACACCTCCTCCTCTGTAATCTGCATAGGGTCCACGACCTTGATGCCACTTTGCCTCACTTCTATAGACTCTGTGTCCGTCTCCTGAGTAAATACAGATACAAAAATTCATTTTAGCTCTCTCCCATCTCTTTTAGCTCCACACATGGATTACCATTTTGATCTTCTGGAGAGCCAATTTTGTCCCTTGCAGTTATTGTCCTCTTAACATATCTGTAGGATCCCTTAGAATTCTTCACCACCTTGTCTGCTTCAGCAACCTTATGCCTTCTTTTAGCTCTCCTGATTTCTTTCATTTCTTATACTCCATAAGCACCTCATTTGTTCCTACCTGCCCATACCCGCTATGCACCTCCTTTATTCTTAACTAGGGCCTTCTGTCATCTGCCCTGTCTCATTCCCTAAATGCAGATCAGGTATTGCACACTCTCTTTTTGGAACTTCTACATACTGATTAAGGAAACTTACCTGAATATGTTTGACATACTCGATCTCATCTTTTACAGTATAGGAGTTCAAGTCGATATGTAGAAATTTAAAATCACCTGAATAACAAGCTTATGTTTCACACAACAGACTGTGATTTCTCTGAAAATTTGTTCCTCTAAATCTCTCAGACTGTTGGGTGGTCTGTAATATAGCCCTATTAATGTGGTCAAACCTTTCTTATTTCTCAGTTGCAGCCATAACAGCTCACTAGAGGAGTTCTCCAGCCTGTCCTGACTGAACACTGCCATGACATTTTCCCTGACTCCTTCTTTAATGCCTCCTGCTCTGTTGCGTCTGAAGCAAAGGAGACCCAGAATATTGAGCTGCCAGTGCTCTTGTTTAATTTCTTGCTTTAGTTGCACAGTTTCTGGCTCAGTTTCTTCGTCCTGCCGCTCCTGCAACCAAGTCTCACTAATGGCTACGGTGTCATAATTCCAACTGTTGATCCATTCCCTCATCTCAGCTGCCTTTCCTACAACACTTCCTGCACTGAAGTATACACAGCTCAGGCTATGAGTGGCACCATGCTCAACCTTTTGATTCCTGACTTTATCTGAGGTCTTACCAACATCTGTCTCCACAACCACTCCACTGACTGTCTGGCACTCTGGTTCCCATCAAATGGTGATGCTGAAGAATCTGTCTCTGCACTACGTTCCTGAACTGAGCATTTGAATAAGGTAACATACATCAAAGTTGCTGGTGAACGCAGCAGGCCAAGCAGCATCTATAGGAAGAGGCGCAGTCGACGTTTCAGGCCGAGAATAAGGTAGTGATATTGGTGCAGACAGCTTCCAAAAATGCCAGGGTCTGAGCCTGGTGTAAATGTGGTGTCTGGGCAAAAGGTAGGAGCAGAGTTAAAAGTTCTACTATCAACCCAAGTCAAGTGAGCATGTTCAGTGACAGAGCTGAGACTGGTGGGAGAAGCTGCTGTCACTGTACTGGAGATCACCCATCACAGTGATGTCAGTTCCCAGCAGCAAATTGCTTCAGTAGCAAAAACAGACAATCCTCAGTGGGCAAGATCCAAGCAGAATAATGTCAGCCAAATATGGTCACACAGCTGTTTAAGGGCAACGCAATATGCAGGCTTACACAAAATGAAGACGATAAGCATAATTGAGAATAATGCTTAAACAGCATATTTGCGTCTCACAGCAATAACCGGAAATGTAGCACTTTAAAACGAAAATGAAAATTAATGACAAGATTGATTTAACCATTAGTGCCACAACTGACTTTTCAGTTATGGTTAAAGGTAAGTATATCAAATTATTAGCAAAGTGCCATTTACAGAAATGGTGCTGGAATTGAAGACATTCTTGCTGAGACATCAAAAAACCCTGGATCTGAAACAACCTACAGCTTTCCATAATGGCTGAATGATACACGTTATCAATTATAGCAATGAACTGTACAAGCAGACTAGCTCTGACACATAAACATTGACTCAAAGAAGTAACAATGGAAGAATGTATTTAGTGTGAGCACTTTGCAATCACGAGATTCGGCAGATGCTGGAATTCCAGAGTAACACAGACAAAATGCTGGAGAAAATTAAACACTTGATGTCTCAGGCCGAGACCCTTCATCAGGACACTTTGTAATGTCTAGGTAAACTTCTAGAGCAATGTGCAGATCAATTTAAAGACTTGTGTGGCAGCTTTACAGAAGATAAAGCTCACAAGCGCAGTTAGTTAATTGAGGAGATAGTCCACTGCAAGCCCAGACCATTTCCCTTGGCATTTAGTTGAGGCAAACTTGCAAGAGAATTTGCCCATCACTGTCACACTCCTCCCATTGTGTCCACTCCCCCTACTGCCAATCCCACTTCCCTTATTTGACTCTATGTTCCACCTTCCTTTCATGTTTGATTCCATCATCTACAGCCCTTCTACTCTTCCCTCTTCTATCTCTCTCCTCTCCTTACTTGCTGCAATACTTCCCTCACTTCTTTCTACCGGCTATCTCCCCTCTATCTGTCAGTCCATCTCTCCTTTATCTTTCAGTTCTTATGAAAGCTCTTGATCCAAAATGTCAGCTCTCCATTTCCCTCCACAGATGCTGCCTGACCTTCCGATTTCCTCCAGCAGTTTGTGTGATGCTCCAGATTCCAGCATCAGCATCCGAACGGACATCAATGTGGACCAATGCACAACTGTGGTGCTAAAATTTTCCTTAATAATCTAACAAAATATCTGTTCAACCAACTTGATGTACACATGCAGTGGAGTTAAGGAGGACAGGCTTCGAGACTTCCTGGGAGCATCGTTGCTGTTACAATGATTTGTAATCTCTTTGTCTGTTTAGGATGTGCAACCAGCCAATTGCTGCTAACCGTGGGTCCCATTAGTTCCTTCAGTCTTTTCCTTCCACCATAATTGCCATTTCTATATGCCAAAAAGAAAATGAACATCACCTTGGTGGGACTCAGCAAGTCTGGTCCCAAAACATTGAGTGGTTATTCTCCTCAATAGATGCTGCCTGACCTGTTTAGTTCCTCCGCAACCTTGCATAAGTTGTTTAAGATTTCCAGCATTGCAGAATCTCTTGTGTATATGATGCACTTGCTGAATGCCAGGTTTCAAGGAGAGTAAACAGGGTTTGACTGACGGCAGTATGAACTATCAAGCATGAGCCAGGTTCATTAACTGTTCAGTTTTCCACAACAATCAAATTAATCACATAATTATATAGTAACCACAATGTGCTGTGATGATCATAGGAACAGAATTATCTTCCAGAAGGAAAGACACAGCAACAAATGCCTTTCATTGCTCAGAAAGTAGTGCTTATTTAACAAAATAAACTGGCTGACAGTTACAGATTGGGACAAGTGAGATCGTTGATCATCACCTGAAGGAAATCCAGTGACCATGGTGACTGAAATAGAACCAATACCTTTAATGTAACAAATGAAGACTTTACAGAACAGATTTCATCTGATCTCCTCTTATCCTGTGAAAAGATTTGTACTAAAGGGACTTGACTTGGCAGAGAATAAATTTGTCACACAATTTTGAGAGAAATTTGTTCTCTCCGAAAGATAGTCTTTCCAACTTGCTAAATTGATTGTTCACTTCTCCCTTCAGGTTCTTTGGCTCATTAGTGGATCCACCAAGGGGAAATGCTTCTTGTGTTTGTTCTTTCTTACCTACGGTATATTTGAACCCTGAACTGTCCCTGATGCTACCTCCAAATCTCATTCCTCACATTCTTGCTCAGCAGGAAGTCCTAATTTACGACCTATGACCTAGACCCTGCACGCTGCATCAACCCACATTTGCTGGCTGATTGACTTTTATTCTTTTCACATAGAAATTTCTGATCCTTTAATTTTTTAACAAGGCTGTCAAGAGTGAGATTGTAATCTACACCATCTGTGAGATTTGAATCTACTTAACTATTTCTTTGTCTTGAAAGATGCTTGCATTGTGTTACAATCGCAGAGTTTAGTGGCACAATTACTTCCAATTTGATCACACTAGTGGTATTTGAGATGAGGAGGAATTTATTTAGCCAGAGGGTGGTGAATCTGTGAAATTCATCACCATGGCTGGCTGGGAAGACCCAGTCATTGGGTAGATTTAAAGCAGAGGTTGATAGGTTCTTGATTAGTAAGGTTATAGGGAGAAGGCAAGAGAATGGAGTTGAAAGTGATATGTTACGTACCCCGTAATGGGGTTGTCAAACCAGCAGAAATGGAACACTCGTTGGAGTCTGTGATTACTAGGAATTAATAAAGTTTTATTAAAGAAATAAGTAATACAGTACACTAACCACAAGGATATAAATGTAACAGGTTAGCAATGATAGTGTACACATATACACAGAAATAGGGTAATAGGAATCGACCAAGCTCTATCGCAGTCTAGGGGTAAAATGATCAGTCTTAAGGTAAAGCAGAGTTCAGTTCAGTCTAGTGAAGTTCAAAGTAATCGCTGTTGTTGTGCTGTTGGGGAGAGAGAGAGAGAGAGAGAGAGAGAGAGAGAGAGAGAGAGAGAGAGAGTGAGAGATGCAGTTGGTTTCAGGCAATCCTTTCGATGCCTTCTGATCCAGCTGTGGTCACCGACTGTGACCCCTCCGTTCCAGATGCGATCGTTCTTCCGTGGTGAACCTGGCACCCAGGCAAGGGGGGACACACACCAGGTTCCCACCGATCGTACTTTTTCACCCTGTCAGCCTCTGACCGATTCCCGCGAATCGGTCCTCTAAACTCCCACCAACTTGTGGGGCACAATGCTCTTTCCAGGGTCTCGTGGTGTGTGTGTCGTGCCTTAGCAAACCCGCTATTTTTATCCCCCTGATGGGGTATCACCTGTCCATCAAACTTCAAACAGTTCAGGTTCAAAACAAACTGTCTGTGGCAGATGCCAACATCTGAATTATGTGTCTCTTTCTTGTTAATCTCTCTCTTCTCTCTTATTAGCATTTTGAATGGTTCTCCATTGTCTCTCGTTATCTCTCTCATTAGCATCATCCGTTCTGCAGCTCTGCTTGGCTTCACACATGACAGATAATAAATCAGCCATGATGGAATAGTGGAGCAGACTCGATGGAAATTGAATGGCTTACTTCTTCCCCTATGAATCAACAAACTCATTTGTAAGGCCAGTGATGTTGTGGGGATGGAACTGGACTCTCTGACGGTGGTGTCTGAAAAGAGGATGCTGTCCAAGTTGCATGCCATCTTGGACAATGTCTCCCATCCACTACATAATGTACTGGTTGGGCACAGGAGTACATTCAGCCAGCGACTCATTCCACCGAGATGCAACACAGAGCGTCATAGGAAGTCATTCCTGCCTGTGGCCATCAAACTTTACAACTCCTCCCTAGGAGGGTCAGACACACTGAGCCAATAGGCTGGTCCTGGACTTATTTTCTGGCATAATTTACATATTATTATTTAATTATTTATGGTTTTATATTGCTATATTTATACTCTGTTCTTGGTTGGTGCAACTGTAACGAAACCAAATTTCCCTCAGGATCAATAAAGTATGACTATGACTATGACTATGACTATGTCTGGTATTTACAGACCATGGCATCTTGACACTATTCTTGTTTATTGTTTACTTACATGATACAAATCAAGTTTCAATTAGAACTCGGCGCAATCAGAAAGATCATTCTCGTCCTTGAATTGTCACATTATCTAGAAGGTCATTAAACAAGAGAAAATTGTTTACACACCATGCTCGGTTCACAAAGCACAGTAACGCTTAAAAATTTGTGTTGCATCAGCATAATTTGCAAGCTGGACCAGGAACAACTGAATAAATCACTCATACACTAAAGCCCACTAAACAGAGCACCAACTAGGATATGAAATAAGATCAAGTTTATTGTCATTCAACCATACACATGTATACAGCTGAACGAAACATTGTTCCTCTGGGGCCAAGTTGCAAAACACAAGACATGCAGTCACACACAGCACATATAGTTAGGGTCAAGCACATACAGTCTCAAAATAATATTAGCACAAGTCCCTGAGTGGCATGGCCACTAATTGTAAGGATATTGAGAAGACAGTTACCTTATTAAACTAATGAATATAAATTAAGACCTGGTTGTTACTCACCAAAATTTGTTGTAACAAATAACAATTCAGCAGCAGGAAATTGTAATATGGATGAGCCTATGTTACTTGGAATGTGGAGACATTTAGTATTGTAGAGAAAATATACAGAGAATATTTTTCCTGTAGCTTTGGCAATGGAATACGGTAGCAATCTTAAAATTAGTTAATCCAGAAGCACAATCTGGAAGGCCTACTTTACTCAAAGGATGACATCAAGAATGACTGTTTCACTCAAAGGATGACATCAGGAAGGTCTGTTTCACTCAAAGGTTGACATAGCATGATGATCCATCAGTTCTTATAGAATGAGATGGCAAAGTTTTCATGGAATCCATCAGGAAATAAGGGATGAACTACAGTTCAGCTACAATCCAGTTACTGTGAAATCTGTTTATTAATATGGTTGGAACTTTGATGGCATAGTGGCAGATTTTCAGGATTATTGGATGTTTGTCTGATTCAGATTCAGACTCCAATGTGTTTTTAATTTGCTTCTACTTCTCGACGGTACACAGTGGTACAATAAACTTTGCAGTGCCCGTGGTAAGTTTAAAGGGAATGCAAAAAGCAGAACAAGATTCGCTTAAAGGGAACACAGGAAATAGGTGCTGTTGTGAGGAAAGGAATGAGAGTCACAGGGCAACACGTCCAAGCAAAATGAGTCCAATGCAGATCACTCTGCCCACACAGCTAGTCCCAACTTCCCATTTCCCTCCAAGCCCTGTCTCTCCACGTGCTTCTTAAATGATACTATTGTACCTGCCGCAATCACTTCCTCTGGCAGCTCATTTCATATACTCGCCACAGTCTGAGTGGAAAAGGTTGCCCTTCAAGGCCTTTTTTGAAAATCTTTTCTCTCTCACCCTAAACCTATGGCCCCTAGTTCTGGATTCTCCTACCCTGTGGAAAAGACTGCTACCATACTCCTTACCTATGCCTCTCAGGCCTTCTATTCCTGGCACCATCTTTGCAAATCTTTCTGTACACTTTCCAGTTTATTAGCTCTTCTTTCAGTTAGTTCCTGACGAACGGTCTCGGCCCGAAACGTCGACTGTACCTCTTCCTAGAGATGCTGCCTGGCCTGCTGCGTTCACCAGCAACTTTTGTGTGGGTTGCTTGAAATTCCAGCATCTGCAGAGATTTCCTTGTGTTTGCATCTTTTCTTTAATAGGGTGACATCATAATGCATCACTGTATTGTAATCCGTTTAACAGTCCTCAGCTCACTTCCCAAGTGAATCAGGATTTCCTTGCAAACTACAAAAAACTTCTTCACTAACAATAACAGCTTATCTTCCACAGCAGCCTACCAGATGGACTTTGACAAAGGCCTTGCAAAAGACCAAATAGACAACATCCACTGCCCTACCCTCACTTGCCTTTTGGTTACCTCTTCAAAAAACTCTAAAAGACCATAAGACCAGAAGATATAGGAGCAGATTTAGGCCATTTGGCCGATCGAGTCTGCTCTGCCATTTCATTATGGCTGATCCATTTTTCCTCTCAGCCCCATCCTTCTGCCTTCACTCCGCATCCCTTCATGCCCTGACAAATCAAGAATCTATCAATCTCTACTTTAAATATACATAAAGACAGCCTCCACAGCCACCTGTGGTAACGAATTCCACAGATTCACCACTCTCTGGCTGAAGAAGTTCCTCCTTATCTCCATTCTAAAAGGACGCCCCTTTATTCTGAGGCTGTGTCTCTGGTCTTAAACTCCACCAGCATAGGAAACATCCTGTCCACATCTACCCTATCGAGGCCTTTCAATATTTCACAGGTTTCAATGAGGGCACCCCTCATCCTTCTGAATTCTGACGAATACAGGCCCAGAGCCATTGAACACTCTTCATATGACAAGCTGCTCAATCCCCAAACCATTTCCATGAACTGCCTTTGAACCCCCTTCAGCTTCAACACATCCTTTCGAAGATAGGATCCCAAAACTGCTCACAATTCTCCAAGTGAGGCCTCACCAGTGCTTTATAAAATCTCAACATTTCATCTTTGCTTTTATCTTCTAGTCCTCTTGAAATGAATGCTAATGTCGCATTTTCCCTCCTCAACACAGACTCAAGATGCAAATTAACCTTTAGGGAACCTTGCACAAGGTCTTCTAAGTCCCTTTGCGCATCAGAATTTTGAATTTTCTCTCAGTCTATCCTTTTATTTCTTCGACCAAAGTACATGCCCATACACTTCCCGACACTGTATTCCATCTGCCACTTCTTTGCCCATTCTCCTAATCTGTCTTAGTCCTGCAGTAACCTCCACTTATCTTCATATTGTCCACAAACTTTGTAACAAAGCCACCAATTCTGTTATCCAAGTCATTGACATATAACAGAAAAAGAAGCGGTCCCCACACAGACTCCTGTGGAACACCACTCGTCACTGGCAGCCAACAGAAAAATGTTTCCTTTATTCCCACTCTTTGCCTCCCACCAATCAGCCAATCCATGCTAGAATCTTTCCTGTAATACTATGTGCCTCCAAGTATCCCAAAACCACACCCTTAATAATCGACTTCAACATTTTCCCAACCACAGAGGTCAGACTAACTGGCCTATAATTTCCTTTCTTCTGCCTCCCTTCCTTCTTGAAGAGTTGAGTGACATCTGCAATTTTCCAGTCTTCAGGAACCACTCCAGAATCTAGTGATTCTTGAAAGATCATTACTAATGCTGCCACAATCTCTTCAGTCACCTTTTTCAGAGCCCTGCCTGGGGATCACACTATCTGGTCCAGGTGACTTATCTACCTTCAGACCTTTCAGTTTCCCAAGAACCTTCTGTCTAGTAGTGGCAACTTCACACACTTCTGAACCCAGACACTCCGGAACAGGGGTCCCCAACCTTCTTTGCACCGTGGACTGGTTTAATATTGACAATATTCTTGCGGACCGGCCGACCGGGGGTGGGGGGGGGGTGTTCAGGTAGGGCTAAACTCACCTCAACATGTCTTTTATAGTTAGGGTTGCCAACTTTCTCACTCTCAAATAAGGGACAAAAGTAGCAGTCAAATCCCGGGACACTTTATCCCAGGAAAGACTACCATGACCATGAAGCCTTGCGCGGGCACCTGTGTGCACATGCGTGAAGGGCGCATGTGATGTGCGCATGCGCGTACGTGCGGATTTTCCCCCCCCCACAAATCGGTTTTGCCTTTATCTTCCCGACTATACTGTATATACATTATTTCTACTTTATATGGGCTGTGTATTTATCATATCATTCCTGCTTTTACTATATGTTACTGTTATTTATTTTCAGTTTAATGTGTCATTTGGTATGATTTGTTAGGTTATTTTTTGGGTCTGGGAATGCTCAAAAATTTTTCCCATATAAATTAATGGTAATCGCTTCTTTGCTTTACGCCATTTTGGCACGAAAGATTTCAAAGGAACGCTCTACCTTTGCGGGGGAAATAAGGGACAAACCAATTTAGCCCCATATATGGGATGTCCTGGCAAATACGAGACAGTTGACAACCCTATGTTCAAGTTCAACAGTGCGTGACAGGGAATGAGGAAAGGTGCAGCTGACTCATATCATTTCCTTACAGCCCGGTAGCGGTCTGCGGCCCGGTGCTTGGGGACCACTGCTCTGGACATTCCACTGTACTGCTAGTGACTTCCACAGTGAATGCAAAATACTTATTCAGTTTGTCCACCATTTCCTTGTCTCTCATTACTACCTCTCCAGCATCGTTTTCCAGTGGTCTGATATTCACTCTCACCTCTCTTTTACACTTTATGTATCTGAAGAAACATTTTGTATCCTGATAAATGTTATTGGCTAGCTAACTTTTGTATTCCATCTTTTCTTTCTTAATGACTTTCTTAATTGTTTTCTGTCAGTTTTTAAAAGCTTCCCAATTCTCTAACTTTTAACTTATGTCAGCTCTATTACATGCCCTCTTGGCTTCGACTTCTCTTGTCAGCCATGGTTATGTCATCCTGATCAAAAAGGCACAATAGCACCTTTATTTCCTGCGGAGCATCAATAAAGCTCACCTTTGTCCCAGGATACTGACGGGCTTCTACCGCTGTACCATTGAGAGCATACTCACCAACTGCATCTCAATGTGGTAAGGCAATTGTCCCGTATCGGTCCACAAAACACTCCAGCGGGTGGTGAAAACTGCCCAATGGATTATCGGCACCCAATTGCCCATCATTGAGAACATCTACCATAAACGCTGCCTGGGCAGGGCGAAAAGCATTATCAAGGATTAATCTCATGGACTTTTTACTCTCCTCCCATCCGGTAGGCACTACAGGAGCCTCCGCTCCTGCACCAGCAGGCACAGGAAGAGCTTCTTCCCAGAGGCTGTGACCCTGCTGAACCTCACATCACAGCGCTAAGCAGTATTGCATCCATATTGGACTGTCTCAGTACTTCTATATTTGTGTGCTGAAGCACTTACTTTTTATTCGCAGTTATTTTGTAAATAATACTATTCTTTTGCACTTCTGGTCAGATGCTACTTTCATTTCATTGGCATTGTATCTGTACTCAACACAATGACAATAAAGTTGAATCTAATCTAATCTGATAATGGTTTTAGAATGCTTCTTCCTCTTTGGGATGTATGTATCCTATGCCTTCCGAATTGCTTCCAGAAATTCTGGCCATTACTGCTCTGCCATAATCCCTGCCAGTGCTCTTTTCCAATCAATTCTGGCCAACTCCTCTCTCGTGTCCCTGTAATTCCCTTTACTCCATTGTAATACTGATACATCTGACTTTAGCTTCTCCTTCTCTAATTTCAGGATGAATTTGATCATATTATGAACACTTGCCCCTTGGGGTTCTTTTACCTTAATCTCTCTAATCAATTCTGGTTCATTGCATAGCACCCAATCCAGAATAGCTGATTCCTGAGTGGACTCAACCACAAGTTGTTCTATAAAGCCATCTCATAGGTAATTCCCTCTAGTAACGTTCCTACCACTGATGTCAGGCAGACTGGCCTATAATTAGTTGGCTTGACTTTGCTACACTTCTTTAACTATAATGTTGTTCTTTAACAACATTAGCCACTTTCCAGTCTTCTGGAACTTCACCAGTGGCTAATGATGAATGAAATACCTCCCATGAATGTCATCCGTAACTATTACTGTTATGTCCTCCCGAATCAAAAAGGAGCTACCTCCCTCCTCACTTACTTGGATGTCTGTCACACATGAAGCTTTAGATTCTGGAACATTGAACTGTCAGGCTATATCCACACTACACCGGATAATTTTGAAAACGAAGCCTTTTCTCTTCGTTTTGACTCTCCGTCCACACTAAAGCGGCGTTTTCATCCCCCGAAACAGAGATTTTCGGAAACGGTCTCCAGAGTGAATAAATCTGAAAATGCCTAACATCCATTGTAGTGTGTACGGGGTAACTGGAGAGATTTAAAAACGCTGTCATGACAACACCACAACAACAATGCTTTTCTGTTTCTGCTTGGTACTACGCAAGCACTGCCGTACGGCTGTTATAACGCGCAGTCGGTGTGAACGGCGTGAGAGTTAAATTGTAAAGTGAGCTTTTTTAACTATTTAAAAACGCTGTCATGACGTGTCGGAACAGATGGCCGCAGCGCGGCATTTCATTGTTTTCTTGAACGCAACCCCCCACACAACCTACCAATTTCAGAACAGATGGCATTGAGACTGAAGCCAGAAGAGTTAAAAATGTACTCACCAAATACTTTGACCCATAGCTTACTGAATAAATAAGTATACTCACTTTGCCCTGTTTTCTGTCCTTGCTTGTATGAAGGTGGTTTACCTATTTATGCAAGTACTTCTCTGACAATAGATGTGTAATAGCCTAATGTAACATTGTATGGAAATACAAGATAACACTAATGCAGACATGTTTTATACATTTAACAAGGTGCTTTATTAATGCAACAGAGTTAGTCAGTTTTTCAATGTTCGTCATCAGCCGGGTCATACTGCCCGTGAACTCCCTGTCGGTTGCCTCCATACACTCCAGTATTTTTTTTATATAGTTTTAAGTCGTCCTGCGCGAGAGCCAAGAGCAATTCCTTTGAAGTTTTTCTAGTCTGTAACTGGACAAACGCGCACCAAGTATATTGTTTCCTCTTCGCTTGTTTTCTGTGTGTCCTGCGCGTGCCCAGTAGGAGGAGATTCACCCAAATATCCATCTAATATGGACAGAGATATTTTGAAAAACGCTTAGTGTGGACGCCTGTCGTTTTTACTCGAAACTGGCATTTTCAAAATTATCCAGCGTAGTGTAGATGTAGCCTCAGTCCTGCCCTTCTCTCGGCCATATTTCTGTTGAGGCTCAATCCACACTCTTGTTTGTCCTCCCTCCCTGTTAAGCCTCATGCATTACAATAAATGCAGTTTAACTGAGTATTCATTCCTCCACTCCCACCCCCATAGAACCATGTCCTTGCCTAACCTGATTACCCTCGCTGGCTACTGTTTTCACCCTTGACTTGCTCCTGCTCAAAGTTCCAATCCCCAGCCAATCTAGTTTAAATCCTTCTTGGTAGCACCAGCAAAGTTCCCATTGGTCCCAGAAACAACTGATTTCTGAGTGAAGGGTCTTGGTCTGAAGCGTTGACTGTCTATTCCCTTCCACAGATGCTAGCAGACTTGCTGAGTTCCTCCAGTACTTTGTGTGTGTTGCTCAAGTTTTCCAGCATCTGCAGAACCCTTTGTGTTCATGATATCTGAAAATGTAGCAATCTGGCTGCTGGTTAATCCTTAGCTACCAGGCACCAGACCCATGTGATTTTGTGTTTACGAATAGAGCGTTGTTTTAAATTGATTAATTTATTGAGATACAGCACACTATTTAAAATGCCCAGTTAACCTATGAACCGGTACGTCTTTGGACAGTGGGAGGAAACCGGAGCCTTCAGAGGAAACGCACAGGGTCAGAGGGAGAATGGACAAACTCCTCGCAGGCAGCTAAGGGAATTGGATCTGCGTCACTGGAACTGTAAAGCATTGTGTTAACCTCTGTGTTACCGAGCTGCCCTGTTCATACCTTTTTAATCAACCTTGACTTCAACGAACCTAGGAAGATACAGTCATTGACAATTTCAGCGCAGAAACAGGCCTTTCGGCCCATCTAGTCCATGCTGAACCATTTAAACTGCCCACTGCCATTGACCTGCACCAGAACCATAGCCCTCTATACCACAACTATCAATGTACCTATCCAAACCTCTCTTAAATGTTGAAATTAAGCTTGCATGCACCACTTGCGTTGGCAGCTCATTCTACACTCTCACTCTGAGTGAAGAAGTTTTCCCCCATGGTTCACCTTGAACTTTTTACCTTTCACCCTTCAGCCATGACCTCTGGTTGTAGTCCCACCCTATCTTAGAGGAAAAAGCCTGCTTGTATTTATCCTATTTATACCCCTCCTAATTTTGTATACCTCTATCAAATCTCCTCTCAATCTTCTGCATTCCAAGGAATAAAGTCCTAACCTATTCAATCTTTCCTCATAATGCAGGTCTTCATCCTTGTAAACTTTCTCGGAATCACACCACAATAATTCATGTGTGAGGTCGGTGAATGATTATTGTTTTGTATCACTTCAAAACCTGTTATTTTTTCCAACTAACTCAAACTTATTGCTTAAACCACTTATATTTTTAGATTTTGAGATGTTGTTTCATCAGTTACCATGAAATTGAGGGTTTATTTCACATCTTTATCTTCTTTGAAATTTAATAAAAATGGAATAATGTTATTATAATCTTGTACTCTATTATGAAGAGAGAAAGAAGTCACTTTCCTCAGAGCAGGATGTGCTGGTCCAACTCCCTGAAACTGCTTCTGCTGCAGAATGCTGTTCATAAACCTAACCCTGAAATAACCTGGAGATGGTACATGAACTTCAGTTCTCCTCTGCACTCAATTACAATGAATGTGAATGCCAGTGAAACCAAGGCAACAAAACAGGAACTGTGATTCCTTTGCTTTTATATATATATTTTATTGTTTTTCCCAGATTCATCAGAATGCAGCATCATATTTTAATGTTTGGTCGTAATTTTTTTCAAAAATATTTTCTCCCTGGGTACTGCTAAATTTCAGTGCTGAATTTTTACATATGCAGAATCATATAGAACATCTATCATGTTGATAAGGTAATGCAAAATGGCAAGTTGACATACAAGTTTATGATCATAGGCCTACATACACAGGCAATAATAACGGCCATGACAATTAGCATTTTGCACCAGCAGCATAGTACACTACATACAAGATTAGCACATTATCATGAATTTAATTCAACATAAATTATGTGACTATTAAGTTATGAATGTGCAAAAATAAACAGCAAAATTAATATGATATTTATGCAAATATATATATATAGAGAGAGAGAGAGAGAGAGAGAGAATCTGAGGTGATGTCATGGTTTATTCCATTGGGGAAGCACTTGTTGTTGAATCCGCCTGATGGCAGCTTCAAGCAAAGGACATGGTCTGAATGGTGGGGGTCCCTGATAATGGATGTCACCTTCCTGAGACATTGCCTTTTGTAGATGTCTGTGAAAGTGGGGATATTGAATCCATGATATGGGAAGTTAGCCAAGCCACAGCAGTGGTATCTTCCTCAATATCCTTCAGTCCCCAAGCAAACCTCCTGTCTATTTCTTTTCCCATTTTTGGAGTCCTTTCTTTGAAGGATCTAACCAAAGTAGAACTCATAAATTTCTACCGATGTACCATGGAGAGCATTCTAGCTAGTTGTATCACCGTCTGGTATTGGGGGGAGGGAGGCATTGCAGAGGACTGAAACAAACTGCAGAAAGTTGTAAACTCAGTCAGCTCTGTCATGGGCAATAACTCCCCCAGCATCCAGGACATCCTCAAGGAGTGACGCCTCAGAAAGGCAGCATCCATCACTGAGGGTCAACATCATCCAGGACATGCCCTCTTCTCATTGCTACCATCAGGGAGGAGGGACAGGAACCCCAACAGCTTCTTCCCCTTTGCCATCTGATTTCTGAATGGGCATTGAACCCATGAACACTACCTCACTACTTTTTTTTTCTCTTTTTGCATTACTTATTTAATTTAACTTATATATAAAATGCAATACATAATAAAAACTGTAAATTAAAGTAAGTATATACATTATGTATTACAATGTACTGCTGCTGTGTAACAATAAATTTCATGACATATCCCAGTGATATTAAATCTGATTCTGAACTGATTCAACCCATACACTGCATTGTATCAATGTGTGAGAAATGGTTGACTAGGAGTGAATATTTTAAGCTAAGGTATTGTCAGCAGTTTTGGGTGGCTGTGGAAAGTACTCTACTGCATCTTTCAGAAAACCAGGGGAGCTCCTCATGGCAATTTGGACAAAGCTAATCCCTCACCAAGAACAATGATCCTTGTCAAATTGATGCCTGTGGAAATGTTCTCTGCTGGTTGCTCTGCTTACTCCTGAAAAGTGACTGATTAGTAATGACTAGCTAACAATTGCTTTACAAAGTGCATAATTTGTCTGTGATTCAATATCAATGGAAAATGTCAAGGAAAATAGTGATTTTATTGCAAATACTGTGAAATCTGTGATGTGCTTGAACACATGGAGTCTTTACTTCTAGAGTACACTTCTATAGATGTGCAGAGGAAAATGTATTGACTGGCTGTACAATGGTCTAGTATGGGAACACCAATGCCTTTCAATGGAAAACGCTACAAAAGGTAATGGATTCAGCCCAGTACATCACAGCTAAAGCCTTCCCAACCATTGAGCACATCTACATGAAACATTGCTGTGGAAAAGCAGCATCCTTCATCAAAGACCTCCACCACCAAGGCCATGCTGTTTTTTCGCTGCTGCCATCAGGTAGAAGTTATAGCTGCCTCAGGACTCACGCCACCAGGTTCAAGAACAGTTACTACCTCTCAACCATCAGGTTCTTGAACAAAAGGGAATAACTACACTCATTCTATTTCTGGTGTTCCCACAATCAATGATCTCACTTTAAGGTCTCGTTACCTTGTTATTTCATGCTCTCGTTATTTATTGCTATTTATTTATATTTGCATTTGCAGAGTTTGTTGTTCATTGATCCTGTTTATAGTTACTGTTCTATAGATTTCCTAAGTATGCCCGCATGATAAAGAATCTCAGGGTTGTGACGTGCGTTCTCTGATAATAAGTTTTACTTTGAACTTTGAGTAGTGTAGGCTTGCACGGAAGAACAGACTGGATAAGTGCCCCAGGCTGTTCACATTACGCCAGCCTTCACACTGTCTGTAAAACCCGCTTTGTCAGTTGCCAGGTCATGGATTTCAGCTTCTTTCTTGGATCTCTCAATCTCTCCACCCACTCCACACCAGCTAGAGCCCTTGCCTACCACCACTCCCTAACCACTGATCTGCTAACCAACCCCATCTTGACCACCAATCTTTCCTTTTACCCAGTAACAGCCTGGAATGCAAGGCTATCAGGGCAACCCAACCTGTTATCAGTTTTCTTGTCAGACCCGAGCCACTAATTTCCTTCTACTGACGCCCAACCCAATATACCAAACTGTAGGCTTCAGTACTGAATTATGATTGCCCATGACATCCAGCAATTCTACATCTACACCCTCCCTCCCCCGGACATGGTTAAGAGCTTACTTGATTTTCTTTGTCCACTCCAAGCTGATGGAGAAGCCAAAGAAAAGATCTGTGCTTATGTGCAAAGTTTATTCAGTCATGTCTTATGCTGCACTGAATTTTGCAGCCTTGAGGTCCAGACAAAAATATTTGTTCAGTCACTGTAGTTTGGTTATTTCCCAGGTCTCACTACATGTCAGGCAATTTCTAGTCACATCTTTATACGTAAATAGTTTCCCCAAAGTTGTGGAAAATGTTACACTTCACTAAGTTTTTTTTAACAAACGCTGCTCTCCGAGAAGTCTGGTGACCTGGTGCTTCTCATTCCCAAGTCCTTTGTGGCTTCTGCTGTAGAAAATGAACAAAATGACTCAGTGTCCAGTGGATACTACGCATAGGTGTCCACTTTGGTCTACGCCCACCTGGACAAGCCAGCGAGCACTGTGAGGGTCATGTTTTTTGACTTCTCCAGTGCGTTCAACACCATCCGCCCTGCTCTGCTGGGGGAGAAGCTGACAGCGATGCAGGTGGATGCTTTCCTGGTGTCATGGATTCTTGATTACCTGACTGGCAGACCACAGTACGTGTGCTTGCAACACTGTGTGTCCGACAGAGTGATCAGCAGCACTGGGGCTCCACAGGGGACTGTCTTGTCTCCCTTTCTCTTCACCATTTACACCTCGGACTTCAACTACTGCACAGAGTCTTGTCATCTTCAGAAGTTTTCTGATGACTCTGCCATAGTTGGATGCATCAGCAAGGGAGATGAGGCTGAGTACAGGGCTACGGTAGGAAACTTTGTCACATGGTGTGAGCAGAATTATCTGCAGCTTAATGTGAAAAAGACTAAGGAGCTGGTGGTAGACCTGAGGAGAGCTAAGGTACCGGTGACCCCTGTTTCCATCCAGGGGGTCAGTGTGGACATGGTGGAGGATTACAAATACCTGGGGATACGAATTGACAATAAACTGGACTGGTCAAAGAATACTGAGGCTGTCTACAAGAAGGGTCAGAGCCGTCTCTAGTTCCTGAGGAGACTGAGGTCCTTTAACATCTGCCAGACGATGCTGAGGATGTTCTACGAGTCTGTGGTGGCCAGTGCTATCATGTTTGCTGTTGTGTGCTGGGGCAGCAGGCTGAGGGTAGCAGACACCAACAGAATCAACAAACTCATTCGTAAGGCCAGTGATGTTGTGGGGATGGAAGTGGACTCTCTGACGGTGGTGTCTGAAAAGAGGATGCTGTCCAAGTTGCATGCCATCTTGGACAATGCCTCCCATCCACTACGCAATGTACTGGTTGGGCACAGGAGTACATTCAGCCAGAGACTCATTCCTCCGAGATGCAACACAAAGCATCATAGCAAGTCATTCCTGCCTGTGGCCATCAAACTTTACAACTCCTCCTTTGGAGGGTCAGACACCCTGAGCCAATAGGCTGGTCCTGGACTTATTTCCTGGCATAATTTACATATTACTATTTAACTATTTATGGTTTTGTTACTATTTATTATTTATGGTGCAACTGTAACGAAAAGCAATTTCCCCCAGGATCAATAAAGTATGACTATGACTATGACTAATATATTACTGTCAGACCTCCACTGCAGTACTGAACGTGTTACTGTCAGACCACCTCTCATGTAGAGTGACCCCCCCTTCCCCCACCCCACCCCACAATGGCCTTGGAAAAGATCTGAATGGGTGCTCGGTCGCTCGGGAATCATACACTTTGGTTGGTTTTATGAAGGGTGTCTGATACAACCCTAGTAAATCGTTAAAGAGCCAGGTAACACGCCTTTTGGTAATTTTACTCCAGTTCATTGCAGTGGTAA
Organism: Mobula hypostoma; assembly: GCF_963921235.1. Lineage (NCBI taxonomy): Eukaryota > Metazoa > Chordata > Chondrichthyes > Myliobatiformes > Myliobatidae > Mobula > Mobula hypostoma. Next base: position 46,106,375 of record NC_086109.1, on the reverse strand, counting down.
GGACAAGGTTCCAAATCAGATTTATCCAGCGGATTCAGTGAAATGTGTATCATCCACATTAACAACTCACACACATCAGGTGTGCTGGGGGCAGCCCACAAGTGTTGCCACACATTCCAGTACCAACACAGCGTGTACAACATGCTGTAGGAACTGAACACATCAGCTGGAAAGGGCGAGTTGGCGTTTTGGGCTGAGACCCTTCATCAGGACTGGAATGGAAGGGGGAAGAAGAAGAAGGTGGGGGAGGGGAAGGAGGATAGCTAGAAGGTGAAAGGTGAAGTCAGGTGGGTGGGGAAGGAGGGATGAAGTGAGAAGCTGGGAGGTGATAGGTCAAAGGCAAAGGGCGGAAGGAGGAACCTGATAGGAGAGGAGGCTGGAACCTGGGAGAAATGGAAGAAGATCCTTGTCCTTACCTACCGCCCCATGAGCCTCCGCGTTCTGCACATCATTCTCCACAGCTTCCGCCATCTTCAACGGGATCCTACCACCAATCATATCTCCTCTCCACCGCACCCCCCCCACTCTCTGCTTTCCTCAGGGATCACTCCCTCTCTGATTCCCTTGTCCATTCACCTCCTCCCCACTAATCTCCCTCCTGGATACTTACCCCAGCAAGTGCTACTCCTGCCCATTCACCTTCATTCAAGGCTCCAAAAAGGTCTTTCTAGGTGAGGCAACACTTCACCTGCAAATCTGTTGGGTTGTCTACTGTAACCCATGCTCCCAATGCGGTCTCCTCTACATTGGTGGGACCCGACATAGATTGGGGACTGCTTTGTCCAGCACCTTCGCAACAAGCAACAATCTGCAAGAAGCAGGATTTCCTGGTGGCCAACCATTTTAATTCCAATCCCCATTCCCTTTCCGACATGTCTGGCCATGGCCTCCTCTTTTGCCATGATGAGGCCACTCTCAGGGTGGATGAGCAACTCCTCATATTCTGTCTGGGTAGCCTCCAACCTGATGGGATGAACATCTATTTCTCTAACTTCCAGTAATTTCCCCCACCCTTCCCTCTTATTCTGTTCCCCAGTTTAGCTCTCTTCTCTCTTCTTCTCTTCTCGCCTGCCTGTCACCTTCCCTCAGTGCCCCTCCTCCTTCCCTTTCTCCCATGGTTCCACTCCCTTCTCCTTTCAAATTCTTTCTTCTTCACCCCCTTTGCCTTTTCTATCATGTCCCAGCTTCTCACTTCATTCCCCACTCCCCCATTCACCTGGCATCACCTATCACCTTCTGCCTGTATTGCTGCCCCCCCCAACTTCTTTTTCTGGCATCTTCCCCACTTATTTTCTGGTCCTGAAGAACAGTCTCAACCTAAATTGTCAATTGTTTATTCCTTTCCATAGATGCTGCCTGACCTGCTGAGTTCCTCCAGCGTTTTGGTGTTACTCTGGATTTCCAGCATCTGCAAAATCTCTTGTGCCAACATAATATGCCCACAATGTTCTGACTCCAAATGATAAAAACGGTTCGAACTGTCTGTCTATAAGGCAGTTCCTGTCTCCCTGATTTCTTGTAGAGATTTAAATGACCATGTATTAAGTGAAGCCAAGTGGTTAAGGCGTTCGTCTAGTGACTGAAGGTCGCTAGTTCGAGCCTTGGCTGAGGCAGCGTGTGTGTCCTTGAGCAAGGCACTTAACCACACATTGCTCTAAGACGACACCGGTGCCAAGCTGTATAGGTCCTAATGCCCTTCCCTTGGACAACATCGTTGGCGTGGAGAGGGGAGACTTGCAGCATGGGCAACTGCTGGTCTTCCATACAACCTTGCCCAGGCCTGCACCCTGGAAACCTTCCAAGGCACATGAGACTAACAGATGCCTATATATATATATATATATATATATATATATAGTGAAGCAAATGAAGAATTTATCGATTCTCAAAGTTTAATATTTTGATTTTATTGGTTATTTTGAACTAGATTAGTGTGATTATCAACATTAAGAATGTTGTTTGTCGGGTAGAAGGTATGGCTGGCAATTACATAGCATCTTTTAACACTGCAGAATGTACCAAAGTGTTTTAGAGTCAATAGCGTCCATTTGTTGTTGCAGTGAAGGACCAGTGCCAGCTCATTTATACACAGTGAGTTCCCACAAACAGCAATAATCAGCTCATCTGCTTTTGGCTGTTGACTTGACGGATAAATATCGAAGCAAACACTGAAGATAATTTGCCAGGTGTTCTCCAAAACCACATTATGGGATCTTACAGCCTGCTGACAGAGCAGTTGAGACTGTGTTTTAAAATCAGATCTGAAAGACAGGACTTCAGATACTACAACACTTCTTAAAGACTGCTCTAGATTATTCCCTGAGACTGTAGTATTAATTTTTTTAATATTGTCTCCAGTCAATATAGGCAGAAGAATCATCAACAAGAGAAAATCTACAGATGCTGGAAATCCAAGCAGCACACACAAAATGCGGGAGGAACTCAGCAGGCCAGGCAGCATCTATGGAAAAGAGTCCTGCCAAGGAGTCTCAGCCTGAAACGTCGACTGCACTCTTTTCCATAAATGCTGCCTGGCCTGCTGAGTGCCTCCAGCATTTTGTGTTGATAGCTTCTTGACTGGTCAGAGCATCAAAGGATATGGCAAGAAGGCAGGTGTATGGGGTTGAGTGGGATCCGGGATCAGCCATGATAGAATGGTGGAGCAGACTTGATGGGCCGAATGGCCTAATTCTGCTCCTATGTCTTAAGGTCTAAGCAGGAAATGTTGTGGTACACTCGGCAATGACTCTACATAAATGAGAAACTGATAATCACAATGAGAGAGTTTGGAGAAGAGACTGAATACAGGCTTGAATAAGTCGTCCCTATGATTACGGAGCTAAAAAGCAAATTAGGAAGGGAGCCTCTGGAGAGGACAAGCATGTTATTAGAAGGCTGAAAGAACAACACACTTCTACAGCGCCAGGCAACCTGATAACCTGGTGCCTTGTGTCATTCTTAAGAAAGATTGTTCCAATTTTATCCCACTCAGCAGGCTGTTATGGTTAGCTGTTGTTGGGCTGTCTGAGTGAGCTGCTGAGGAAGGAGGTGAGTTTGATGCCTAAATGTAACTTTGAGCCAAAATCAAGTATTGTCTTCCAAAGAAAGACTAACAATATGGAGCCAGACGCACAGGCAAAAAGGATCTACAATCATATTAAAACTCCCCGGTGTGTTCTAGGCTACTGTGTATAGAAGGCTGCATATTGCCCTGATGGAAAATAATGTGTTGTTCCTAAAGCTTGTGTTAGAACATAAAACATTGAACAGTGGTACAATGAAACATTAAGAGGCATTTGGTAAGTACATGGAGGGGAGGGGCTGTGATGGTCAGGGGCCGAACGTGGCTAATAGGGAAGATGTTGTGGTTGGCGTTAACCAGTTGTTTCCATACTATATTACTCCATGACTCTATCAGCGCTGGAACAATGTTATGCGGAGCTAATTAAATTAGTGATCTAATGCCCAACTAAATGAATCTCTCCTGCCAACACAATGTTCATGTCCTCCCAATTTCTGCATATTCACGTCCCTTGTACGTCTCTTTTTCATTTCCCTCTCCACTACCACCAAAGGCAGTGCATTCTGGGCACTCACTGCTCTCTGGGTAAATAAAATTGCCTCCCCCTTTGCATGCTTTCAGGGATTAGACATTTTAGCCCCAGGGAGAAAAGATGTGTGCTGTCTTCTTTGTCTGTGCCTGTCATAATCCAATCAACCCCCTATCAGATCTCCTCTGGGCCTCTGCTGCTGCAGAGACAACCCTTTCCTTCCAGCATGTGCACTCTAATCCAGGCAGTATCTTCTGCAGCCACTCTTGCTGGGTCTTGTGGAATCGGTGCAGATGATCACAGAAAGATAGGTCAGACTGGGATGGGGAATTGTAAACTAGAAACCATAAACAAGGACAGAATTGGTAGCTTCTTAGACCAATGCAGACTGATTTGCCAAAAGCAAATTCTGTCTAGCTCAAATGATGGCGTTGTACTGATAGAGTAAAGAGATTTCAGAAAGAGTAAATGAGAGACATATATTTGACCTTCATGTGGGGATTTTCAACAGATTTTGATAAACAGCCATATTAAAGGCATCATCAGTATTGAGGCAAGGAGTAACAGCAGTTGTTAGCCACATGAATAGGAAGCTGCCGAGGCAAGTGGAGAGTTGTGGTGAAATATTGTCTCGTGACTGATGAGTAGGTTGCTTATGGTTGATTAGATGAGATTACATTTATTTATCACATGTATGTCAGAATATACAGTGAAATGTGTTGCTTGTGTTAACAACCCACACAGCCTAAGGACGTGCCACACGTTTTGGCAGCAGCACAGCATGCACGCAGTGTTTAGCAGAATGGCACGCAACATCAGCAAAACAAAACAAGTCCTCTTCCAGCCTTCCAGCTGCACACACGTCGGGCTCCAACCCTAGGACAGGCCTCTGACCGTGAGTCCTTGGCTTATGCCTTGGACTGGTGGACTTGCAGTCTCACCAACCTAGGGGCTTCCCCAGACTTGCCCACTGCGGGCTTTGGTCTCCGGAGTCAGATCTCGGGACCTCAATCTCCAGGTTGGGCCCTCTAGATTCACTAATTTCACTGTTTTGACCTTAGGGCTTGCCAATTATGGGCCTCCAACCTTCGGACTTGCCAACCTCTGGGTTTTGATCCCAGGACTTGTTAATCATGGGCCTCCAGCCTCCGGACCTGATGACTGACCTCAGACCTCGGAAACCATGACTCGTCAGCCTTGGGAATCATTGAGCCATGTTCCCGGGGCCTACAGACTTCAGACCTCTATCCTTGGGGATCGCTGGTCAGAGGGTTGAGGTACTCCATTGAGAACACAGAGCTCAGAACCTAGTGTAGGAAAACACAGGAATAGGTCCTTCAGACCTTGGTGTTGTGCCAGACTAATTAAGCTAATGGCCATGATTTCCTCCTGCCTGCACACAAGACCACGAAATAAGATCATAAGGTATAGGAGCAGAACCAGGCCATTCACTCCTCTCTATTCAATAATGGCTGTTTTTTCCTCAAGGTCAATATCCCTTTATTCTCTGCACATTTACATGCCCATCCACGAGCCTCTTAATCTCATCGATCATATCTGCATCCACAATCACCTCTAGCAGAGCATGCCAGCGTCTATCACTCTGTATAAAGAGAACTTGACCCACCTGTCATAGAACATAGAACAGTACAGCTCAGGAACAGGCCATGTTGTGCCAAACTAGCTAAAAAGTAAATTAATAAAAAACCTAAACACTAATCCCTCCTACCTACACAATGTCCATATCCCTCCACCTTCCTCATATCCATGCGCCTATCTAAATGTCTCTTAAAATCCTCCAATATACTTCCCTCTCTCGCCACACCAGACAGTGCATTCCAGGCATCCACCACTCTCTGAGTAAAAAAACTTGCCCCTCATGTCTCCTTAAACCTACCCTTCTCACGTTCAATGCATGCCCTCTGGTATTAGACATTTCTATCCTGGGAAAGATTGTCCCCATTTACTAGCCATTTTACATATCTCTATCAGATCTTCCCTCAGCCTCCACTGCTCAAGAGAAAACAACCCAAGTTTTTCCAGCCTCTCGTGATAGCACATGCCCTCTAAATCAGGCAGTATCCTGGTAAACCTCTTCCACACCCTCTCTAAAGTCTCAACATCCTTCCTACAGTAGGGCAACCAGAACTCCAAATGTGCTTAACCAGAGCTCTACAAAGTTGCAACATTACCTCTTGACTTTCAAACTCAATTCCTCAACTAATAAAAGCAAGCATTCCAAAAGCCTTCTTAACCAACCTGTTGACCTGGGTAGACTTTCCTGGAGCTATGAATTTTGACCCCAAGAATCTTTTGCTCAGCAACACTGTTAAGGGTCTTTATCTGGGTTAAACTCCATCTGCCATTTCTCTGCCCATATCTGCAACTGATCTATAATCGCCCTGTATTCTTTGCCACTCTTCTACACTAACCACAACTCCACCAATCTTGGTATCATTCACAAACTTACTAACCCACCCATGTAGATTTTTATCCAGGTCATTAATATACATTACAAACAGTAGAGGTCCTAGCACAGATCCCTGTGGAACTCCACCAATTACAGACCTCCAGCTCGAATGTCCCTTCAACAACTACCCTCTGTCTTCTCTGCACAGGCCAGCTCTAAATCCAGACAGCCAATTCACCCTGGACCCCATGCATCCTCATCTCCTGGATTAGCCTCCCACGGGGAGCTTTGACAAACACCTTACTAAAATCCATATAGACAACATCCACTGCCCTACCCTCATCAATCTCTCTCATCACCTTGTCAAAAAACTCAGTCAAGTTGGTAAGACATGACCTGCCTGCACAAAGCTATGCTGACTCTCTCTAATTAGACCATGGGTTTCCAAATGCTCATATATCTTATCCCTAAGAATTTTCTCCGCAATTTCCCTACAACTGATGAGAAACTCACTTGTCTATAGTTCCATGATTTTTCCTTGTTCCCTTCTTAAATAGAGGTTCAACATTAGCCACTCGCCAGTCCTCCAGGATCTCAACTGTGCCTAGAGAGGACAAGAAAATGCTGGTCAAAGTCCCAACAATCTTGTTGCTTGCCTCCCTCAAAAACCTGTGGTAAATCCTATCAGGCCCTGGGGACTTATTCACTTTAATACACATTAGGAGGCCCAACACCACCTCCTCCTTGACCTCTAAACACCCTAAAGTATTTATACACTCAGCACTGATCTCCTGTTCCTTCATGCTCCTTTTATTGGTAAATACTATAGTAAAATACTCACTATGTACCTCACTCACATTCTCCACATCCAAGCAAATGTTCCCCTCTTTAACACTGAGTGGTCCCACCCTCTCCCTAGCTAACCACCTGCTCTTGGTGTATGTACAGAATGCCTTGGGATTCACCTTAGTCCTACTTGCCAAGGACTTTTCATGGCCCTTCCTGGCTTTCCTAGTTCTTTATCACCGTCTTTATATTCCTTGTGTCCTCTGTTTAATTCCAACTTCCAAAGCTATACATACATTTCCATTTTCTTCTTGACTAAATTCATCACCTCTCTGGATATCCAAGGTTCTCCTATCTTTCCACCCCCGTCCTTCCTTCTAACAGGAACATATCTTTCCTGAATTCCTGTACTCTGTGCGATTGATCTTTAAACACCCTCCACGTGTCTGATGTGGACTTGCCAGAAATAACTGTGTTCCCATTAAGTCTTCTTAGGTCCTGCCTAATGCCCTTGGAATTTGCCCGACTCCAATTTAAAACTCTCCCACCAGGTGCTGATAACCACCCTGAAAGTTAAGGAGTCATGGTCACTGTTCCCTAACTGCTCACCTACTGAAAGGTCAGGCATCTGACCAGCCTCATGAGCCAACACCAGGTCCAGTACGGCTACTTATCTCATTGGACTGTCCCATATTGATTTAATAAACCCTCCTGGATACACTTAACAAGTACTTCCCCATTTAAACCCCTGGCACTAAGAAGTTCCCAGTTTTTTTGGGGGGAAGTTGAAATCCCCCGTGACAACAACCCTATTAATTTTACACATTTCCTCAATCTGTTTATGTGTCTGTTCCTCAATGTCCCAGTGGCTATTGGGTCTGTAGTACAATCCCATCAGACTGAGGGTACTTCTCCTTCTAAACTGCCTGCTCTCATCCTTAGACATTTCAACATTAACATTGGGATAAAGGTTGGTCAAACCACACTTGGAGTATTGTGAGCAGTTTTGGGCCCCTTACCTAAGAAAGGACATGGGTGGCGCTCAAGAGGGCCCAGAAGAGATTCACAGGAATGATCCCGAGAATGAAAGGGTTAACATATGAGGAGCATTTGATGTCTCTGGGTTTGTGGTCACTGGAGTTTAGAAGAATGAGAGGTGTCTCATTCAAACCTGGATGGCTTCCAGACTGTTCAGGCTGACCGGAAGTGCACTGAGAGCGGTAAGCGTAAAGGAGTTGGGTGCTTACTGATCTGGTTAACAACAGGTGGTGCAATCCGGCTCATATTACAATCGAGGAACGTGTTTGTAGACCGGATATTGAACTTCTTCCTGTTGGACTCTGGCCATATTCCACCGAGATACAATACCGGGCGGCATGGGAGGTTGTTCCTGCCTGTGGCCATCAAACTTTGCAGCTCCTCCCGTGGAGGGTCAGACACCCTGAGCCACTAGGCTGGTCCTGGACTTATTTCCATCTGGCATAGTTTGCATTTTGTTGTTTGATTGTTTGTGGTTTTTGTATTGCCATATTTATGCTCTATTTTTGGTTGGTGCGGCTGTAACGAAACCCAATTTCCCTCAGGATCAATAAAGTATATCTATCTATCTATCTATATTGAAAGGCCTAGACAGAGTGGACGTGGAGAGGACATTTTCTATATATAATGGGAGAGTCACTGCCTCAGAATATAAGGATGTTCCTTTAAAACAGAGATGAGGAAGAGTTTCTTTAGTCAGAGGGTAGTGAACTGTCACAAAAGGCTTTGGAGGCCAAGTCACTGGTTATTTGAAGCGGAGGATGATAGGTTCTTCATGCAGGCTTCAAAGGTTACCGGGGAAAGGCAGGAGAATAGGGTTGAGAGGAATAATAAATCAGCGATGATGAAATATCAGAGCAGATTTGACATGTCAAATGGACTAATTCTGCATTATGTCTCATGGTCTTTCAAAACATACTGGCTGTCTGCTCTGTCTGTGCCTCTCATAATCCCAAAACCTTCTAGCAGATTTCCTTTCCGCCTCCACCACTCCAGCAAAAATAACCCATGAGGTTTGCCTTGTAGCACCTGCAATCTATTCTAGGGAGCATCCTGGTAAGCATCTTCTGCACTTTCTCCATGTCCTCTGCCTCCTTCCTACAATAAGTGACCAGAATTGAATGCAATACTCCAGATGTGGCTTAACTAGAGTTATATAAACTGCAACATTAGTTCATGACTCAACTAGTAAAGGCAAGTATGCTATATGCCTTCTGTATACATGATCAGCTTGTGTGGCTACTTTCAGGAAGCTATGGACTTGGACCCCAAGGTCCTACTGTACATCAACATTCTAAAGGGTCCTGCCATTAACAATGTACTTTTCCTTTCTATACGATTTCCCCAACCTTGCCCAGATTAAAATTCATCTGCCATTTCTCTGCCCATATCTGCAACTGATCAATATCCTGCTGTACCCGTTAGCAACCATCCACACTATTCACAGCAGCACCCATCTTTGTGTTATGTTGTATAGTTATAAACACATAGACCAAAGAACTGGGATGGTTCCCTTGGGGAAAGAGGATATTGTGACATGATATGATAGAGGTATTTAAAATCTGGAAGAGTGTAGATGAAGTCGACAGAGAGAAACTTGTCATGTTTTCTCACAAAGAAGGCCATTTTGGGCCAGTACATCATGCTAATTCATGGAGCAAACCTTTGCCCACTATTTTTTCCCTGTAATATATTCATTCCCACCTCCCACCAAGGATTTAAGATCCAAATTATGCTGTTCAATTAACCCATGGGCCCACATTTTGTGAACTGGTGGGGTGGGAGATCTGGTGCACCCTGAAGAATCCCATGTGGTCACAGAGAGAAAATGCCAGCTTTACATAGACACAGATGCAGGTTAGAACTGAACTTGAAGCCCTGGAGTTGAGGCAGTGGTTGTGTGAGCTAGGTCACTGTGCTTCCCATTGGCAGAAAAGTCAAGAATCAAAGAGCATAGATGAAGATGGTTATCCAAAGAACCAACAGCAATTTAAGGAGAAGCCCTTTTGTGCAAAATATGGTAGAGACTAGAGTGGCTAACAAGTGGAAGCAAATTATTTTATACCATTCAAGTAATAACATGTACGCAAGCATCTGAAAATAAAACATTTGAAAAGCTGTCGGGTGAGGATTGAGGAGGAAACTTTGCTACAAACTCTTCCACAGAGCTGGCAATGGTCTCTTTTCTTCCTATAACCCATTTTCAGGTCCTGCAGTGAGGCTTGGAGAGTGTTGCTGGCTAGCTTTGCAGACGCTGAATCCAACAATCTGTGTGACTACCCACTGACAAAGGAAATTCTCAAGCCCTGAGAATGTGCTCAGAGCCAAGATTTAACATCTGCGCACGCTTGAGTTTTAATGGACTACTGATGCGTACGTTTTTGAAAATTCTATTGTCTGAATACTGTCGCATGTTGCTTGTTTGATTGTGCATTTATCTCAGACAGAAGCCCTGTTTTAATCCTTCAGCCATACAGCACTTCCCTGAGAGTTCAACAAAATCAATATTTTTAGTCTATTCTGTACATTCGCATTTTTGTTTCAGCTGTTTATGCAGCACAATGAATGAGTCTGGGGGCCTCTCAGAAGATAATTGAACCAATTGATCACTCGATATAGAATGAACAAGGAAGTCTGAGGATATTATTAGCGCTTCTGATGTCATCTGTAACTGCCAGCCAAGAATATGTAGTTGTAGCAGATTGCAGTACATAAGTGGTTGATATTTGTTTCCAAACCTTCATGAAATAGAGTTTACTCTTGGGAAGACAGGTAAGGGATGTAATGACATAAAATGTAAATGCGTCAACTCTTAGTTTTACTCAGTTTCTCCTCCCAATGTCCCTCCTCAAGGAACTGTCTTCAATTCCTTTGGATCTGATAGCCAATAAGTTGCCACCTCATTTGGGCAGGTGACCTGTAGAGAGACAGCAGTGGCACTATGGCGATAGGTTACACAGGAGCAGGCCAATAATTAACACCAGGCTACACACTTATGGGTGGTCGTAGCTACAGTGGGTCAGACTTCTCCACTTCACTCCCTATCATAGGAGAAGATCAAATGTAATCCATCATTCACACCCATCAAATCCATTCTTTTTCCTGATTTTTAAAAATGAATGAAATATTATTATTTTCTTTCAAAACCAGAGAAAATCTGCAGATGCTGGAAACCCGAATTGCTCTTACTATTTTCTTTGAAAAAAACTCTTTCCAATCCCATTTCTTTTTTCCCTCAGAATCAGAATCAGGTTTAATATCACTGGCATATGTTGTGAAAGCTGTTGTTTGCGGCAGTGGTACATTGTGATACACAATAAAAACTGTGAATTACATTACATTAAGTATTTAAAAAATAAAAAGAGAGGGAAAAATACTGAAAAAGTGTTCATGGGGTTATTGTCCATTCAGAAACCTTATGGTGGAGGGGAAGAAGCTGTTCCTGAAAAGTTGAGTGTGTGACTTCAGGCTCCTGTACCTCCTCCTTGATGGTAGCAATGAGAAGAGGGCATGTCTCAGGTGATGGGGTCCTTAATGATGGATGCCACTTTTTTGAGGCATTGCTTTTTGAAGGTGTTCTGGATGCTGGAGAGGCTAGTGCCCATGATGGAGATGGCTTAGTTTACAACTTACTGCAGCTTTTTGCAATCCTCTGCAGTGATCACTCCATACCAAATAGTGATGCGGTCAGCTAGAATGTTCTCCATGGTACATCATACAAACAGCAGTCTGGATGTAGGGTGTAAGTTGAATCAAGAGTTAAAATTGGCATGTCGCAAAGGTAATACTACAGTTGTTATGGGGACTTCAACATGCAGGTAGACTGGAAGAATTAGGTTGGTACTGGACCCCAAGAAAGGGAGTTTGTGAAGTCCCTCCAAGATGGATTCTTAGAACAGTTTGTACTGGAGCCTACCAGAGAGAACGCAATTCTAGAATTTGTGTTGTGCAATGAACCGGATTTGATCAGGGACCTCGAGGTAAAGGAGCCATTAAGAGGTAGTGACCATAATATGATAAATTTTAATCTACAATTTGACAGAGAGAAGGGAAACTCGGAAGTGTCAGTATTACAGTTGAACAAAGGGAACTATGGTGCTATGACGGAGGAGCTGGCCAAAGTTCAATGAAACAATACCCTAGCAGGGATGACAGTGGAACAGCAATGGCAAGTGTTTCTGGGAATAATGCGGAAAGTGCAGGATCAGTTCATTTCAAAGAGGAAGAAAGTTCCTAAGGGGAGTAAGGGGAGGCCATGGCTGACAAGGGAAGTAATGGACAGTATAAAAATAAAAGAGAAGAAGTATAACATGGCAAAGATGAGTGGGAAGCCGGAGGATTAGGAAGCTTTTAAAGAGCAACAGAAGGTAACTAAAAAGGCAATACGCAGAGAAAAAAATGAGGTACGAAGGTAAACTAGCCAAGAATATAAAGGAGGATAGTAAAAGCTTCTTTAGGTATGTGAAAAGGAAAAAAATAGTTAAGACCAAAATTGGGCCCTTGAAGACAGAAGCAGGTGAATTTATTATGGGGAACAGGGAAATGGCAGATGAGTTGAACAGGTACTTTGGATCTGTCTTCACTAGGGAAGACACAAACAATCTCCCAGATGTAATAGTGGCCAAAGGACCTAGGGTAATGGATGAATTGAAGGAAATTTATATTAGGCAGGAAATGGTGTTGGATATGCTGTTGGGTCTGAAGGCTGATAAGTCCCCAGGACCTGATGGTCTGCATCCCAGAGTACTTAAGGAGGTGGCTTTAGAAATTGTGGACGCATTGGTAATCATTTTCCAATGTTCTATAGATTCGGGATCAGTTCCTGTGGATTGGAGAGTGGCTAATGTTGTCCCTCTCTTCAAGAAGGGAGGAAGAGAGAAAACAGGGAATTATAGACTGGTTAGCCTGACATCGGTGGTGGGAAAGATGCTGGAATCAATTATAAAAGATGAAATTACGACACATCTGGATAGTAGTAACAGGATTAGTCCAAGTCAGCATGGATTTATGAAGGGGAAGTCATGCTTGACTAATCTTCTGGAATTTTTTGAGGATGTAACTATGAAAATGGACAAGGGAGAGCCAGTGGATGTAGTGTACCTGGACTTTCAGAAAGCCTTTGATAAAGTCCCACATAGGAGATTAGTGGGCAAAATTAGGGCACATGGTATTGGGGGCAGAATACTGACATGGATTGAAAATTGGCTGGCTGACAGAAAACAAAGAGCAGCGATTAACGGGTCACTTTTGGAATGGCAGGCAGTGACCAGTGGGGTACCGCAGGGTTCAGTGCTGGGACCGCAGCTGTTTACAATATATATTAATGATTTAATGATGAGGGAATTAAAAGTAACATTAGCAAATTTGCCGATGACACAAAGCTGGGTGGCAGAGTGAAATGTGAGGAGGATGTTATGAGAATGCAGAGTGACTTGGACAGGCTGGGTGAGTGGGCAGATGCATGGCAGATGCAATTTAATGTGGATAAATATGAGGTTATTCACTTTGGTGGTAAGAACGGGAAGGCAGATTATTATCTAAATGGAGTCAAGTTAGGAAAAGGGGAAGCACAACGAGATCTAGGTGTTCTTGTACGTCAGTCACTGAAAGCAAGCATGCAAGTACAGCAGGCAGTGAAGAAAGCTAATGGCATGCTGGCCTTCATAACAAGGGGAATTGAGTATAAGAGCAAAGAGGTCCTTCTGCAGCTGTACAGGGCCCTGGTGAGACCACACCTGGAGTACTGTGTGCAGTTTTGGTCTCCAAATTTGAGGAAGGACATTCTTGCTATTGAGGGAGTGCAGCGTAGGTTCACAAGGTGAATTCCTGGGATGGCGGGACTGTCATATGTCGAAAGATTGGAGCGACTGGGCTTGTATACTCTGGAATTTAGAAGGCTGAGAGGGGATCTTATTGAAACATATAAGATTAATAAGGGATTGGACACGTTGGAGGCAGGAAGCATGTTCCTGCTGATGGGTGAGTCCAGAACCAGAGGCCACAGTTTAAGAATTAGGGGTAGGCCATTTAGAACGGAGTTGAGGAAAAACTTTTTCACCCAGAGAGTGGTGGATATATGGAATGCTCTGTCCCAGAAGGCTGTGGAGGCCAAGTCTCTGGATGCTTTCAAAAAAGAGATGGATAGAGCTCTTAAAGATTGCGGAATCAAAGGTTATGGGGATAAGGCGGGAACTGGATATTGATTGTGGATGATCAGCCATGATCACAATGAATGGCGGTGCTGGCTCGAAGGGCCGAATGGCCTACTCCTGCAGCTATTGTCTATTGTCTATCGCCTATCTGTAGAAATTTACAAGTGTATTTGGTGATATACTAATTCTCCTTAAGCTCCTAATGAAATATGACCACTGTCAAGCTTTCTTTGTAATTGCATCAATATGTTGGGCCCAGGACAGATCCTCAGAGATGTTGACACCCAGGAACTTGAAACTACTCACCCTTTCTACTTCTAATACCTCGACGGAGACTGATGTGTGTTCCCTCAACTTAGCCTTGCTGAAGTCCACAAACAACTCTTTTGGTGTTATTGATGTTGTGTGCAAATTGCCGTGGCACCACTCAACAGCTGATCCATCTCACTCCTGCACGCCTCCTTGTCACCGTCTGAAATTCTGCCAACAATAGTTGTGTCGTCGGCAAATTTACAGAAGGCACTGGAGCTGAGCAAACATGGGTGTGCCAGTGTTAATCCTCTCTTTTCTCCTCTTTCTGTACATTATTTGACATTGAATTCACTTGCTGTATTCCACCCCTTATTTCAGTCCTTCCTTCACTTCAGTCTCATTAGCTAAGGTCACACACAGCCCTGTTGTTCTCTAGGTTTCTAAATGGCCCATTGCCTCTGTGGCGTGTTACCCATGGCAACTGTGCAGATAAGATAAACTAAAAACCTAAACATGCAGGAATAAGGTTAATTGCACCATGCTTGTTCCAGCAAATACATCTTATTTACTTATGTTTTGCGCATAACCTGCACAATTAGAGATCTCATATATTGTGGGTTGTTTTGATATTGAATTAGTTGCTTAAGGGAAATATGACAAGCAGGTGACTGGACTGAAACAAATGACTGAAGAGGGACAGGACCAGTGACAGCAGAGCCTCTGTTTTATAGCTCATTCTTTTTATTACATTGACTTATGAGATTTCTGTTACCTTTACTACCAGAGAGGATATGTTCTATGATTTCAGTCGTGAAACCTGCCAGTTGATGACTTTGGCCATGAGCTGTCAATGGGTCGCTTTCCAAAGGGAGACCACCTGTATTTAAAAAGGGCACTATCAACTTAATTTGGATTTAGTCAGAACTGTTATCTGCAATGAGATTATATGGCTGATTAGACAGTATTCAGCGGAATAGATTTGTAGTTTCTGGATACATTTTAAATTTTAGTCAGTATAATTGGATTAAAAATTAAGTTAGCCAGTTTGGGTTTTCACTGCATCTAATAAAGTTCAAGAAGTGATTCAGTGGCAGCCTGACATTGGCTTTCACTCTGTCAAAAGACCGGGTTCAGGTTCAATTTTATTTACCACTTGTACCATTTGTGCACCATTTGTGTGAGTAACTAGGCCGACTTAATTTGGTTTTCTGTTGTTACAAATGCTCTTAAGCCTTTGTCAGCTGTTCAGGCTTAGATGTCAGAATTTAATAGGATCAGCAGAGGTGGTCAGTTTATAATGGATGTAAGGTGACTTTGCTTGTGCAGGAGAGTTCTAATCCACTCAGGATTGATCTTTCCTCTGTTTATTGGCCAGTCACTGATCAATAAACTTGTGACTCCCATAGTCCCAAAATGAATTATCATTTATCAGAATGCAATACCACATCATAATTGGAGAAAAGTTTGCAGCAAGAATGTAAATTGTTGACTGCCATCTACTGGTTTCTCAGGAAAGTTAATGCATGTGAACTTATTTCTCGGTGTTGCTCTGCAGGATTGAAATTTTTAGAAGAATAAGTGTACCTTGGTTATCATAGCCACCTAGTACTCTTTACATTGATAGGCCATAAGACATAGGAGCAGAATTAGGCCATTCAGCCCATTGAGTCTGCTCCACCATTCCATCAGGGCTGATCCCACATCCCACTGAACCAATGCACCTGCCTCCTTGCCATATCCTTGATATTAATCTGGGTTTCTGAAGTAAATATAGAAACATAGAAAATAGGTGCAGGAGTAGGCCATTCGGCCCTTCGAGCCTGCACCGCCATTTATTATGATCATGGTTGATCATCCAACTCAGAACCCTGCACCAGCCTTCCCTCCATACCCTCTGATCCCTTTAGCCACAAGGACCATATCTAACTCCCTCTTAAATATAGCCAATGAACTGGCCTCAACTGTTTCCTGTGGCAGAGAATTCCACAGATTCACCACTCTCTGTGTGAAGAAGTTTTTCCTAATCTCGGTCCTAAAAGGCTTCCCCTTTATCCTTAAACTGTGACCCCTCGTTCTGGACTTCCCCAACATTGGGAACAATCTTCCTGCATCTAGCCTGTCCAATCCCTTTAGGATTTTATACGTTTCAATCAGATCCCCCCTCAATCTTCTAAATTCCAACAAGTACAAGCCCAGTTCATCCAGTCTTTCTTCATATGAAAGTCCTGCCATCCCAGGAATCAATCTGGTGAACCTTCTTTGTACTCCCTCTATGGCAAGGATGTCTTTCCTCAGATTAGGGGACCAAAACTGCACACAATACTCCAGGTGTGGTCTCACCAAGGCCTTGTACAACTGCAATAGTACCTCCCTGCTCCTGTACTCGAATTCTCTCGCTATAAATGCCAGCATACCATTTGACTTTTTCACCGCCTGCTGTACCTGCATGCCCACTTTCAATGACTGGTGTATAATGACACCCAGGTCTCGTTGCACCTCCCCTTTTCCTAATCGGCCACCATTCAGATAATAATCTGTTTTCCTATTTTTGCCACCAAAGTGGATAACTTCACATTTATCCACATTAAATTGCATCTGCCATGAATTTGCCCACTCACCCAACCTATCCAAGTCACTCAGCATCCTCTTAGCATCCTCCTCACAGCTAACACTGCCGCCCAGCTTCGTGTCATCCGCAAACTTGGAGATGCTGCATTTAATTCCCTCATCCAAGTCATTAATATATATTGTAAACAACTGGGGTCCCAGCACTGAGCCTTGCGGTACCCCACTAGTCACTGCCTGCCATTCTGAAAAGGTCCCGTTTATTCCCACTCTTTGCTTCTTGTCTGCTAACCAATTCTCTATCCACATCAATACCTTACCCCCAATACCGTGTGCTTTAAGTTTGCACACTAATCTCCTGTGTGGGACCTTGTCAAAAGCCTTTTCAAAATCCAAATATACCACATCCACTGGTTCTCCCCTATCCACTCTACTAGTTACATCCTCAAAAAATTCTATGAGATTCGTCAGACATGATTTTCCTTTCACAAATCCATGCTGACTTTGTCCGATGATTTCACCACTTTCCAAATGTGCTGTTATCACATCTTTGATAACTGACTCCAGCAGTTTCCCCACCACCGACGTTAGGCTAACCGGTCTATAATTCCCCGGTTTCTCTCTCCCTCCTTTTTTAAAAAGCGGGGTTACATTAGCCACCCTCCAATCCTCAGGAACTAGTCCAGAATCTAACGAGTTTTGAAAAATTATCACTAATGCATCCACTGTTTCTTGGGCTACTTCCTTAAGCACTCTGGGATGCAGACCATCTGGCCCTGGGGATTTATCTGCCTTTAATCCCTTCAATTTACCTAACACCACTTCCATACTAACATGTATTTCGCTCAGTTCCTCCATCTCACTGGACCCTTTGTCCCCTACTATTTCTGGAAGATTATTTATGTCCTCCTTAGTGAAGAGAGAACCAAAGTAATTATTCAATTGGTCTGCCATGTCCTTGCTCCCCATAATCAATTCACCTGATTCTGTCTGTAGGGGACCTACATTTGTCTTTACCAGTCTTTTCCTTTTTACATATCTATAAAAGCTTTTACAGTCAGTTTTTATGTTCCCTGCCAGTTTTCTCTCATAATCTTTTTTCCCCTTCCTAATTAAGCCCTTTGTCCTCCTCTGCTGAACTCTGAATTTCTCCCAGTCCTCAGGTGAGCCACTTTTTCTGGCTAATTTGTATCCTTCTTCTTTGGAATTGATACTATCCCTAATTTCTCTTGTCAGCCACAGGTGCACTACCTTCCTTGATCTATTCTTTTGCCAAACTGGGATGAACAATTGTTGTAGTTCATCCATGCAACCTTTAAATGCTTGCCATTGCATATCCACCGTCAATCCTTTAAGTGTCATTTGCCAGTCTATCTTAGCTAATTCACCTCTCATACCTTCAAAGTTACCTCTCTTTAAGTTCAGAACCTTTGTTTCTGAATTAACTATGTCACTGACAAGATTGCTAATTAACCCTTCCTCATTGCTCAAAACCCAGTCTAGAATGGCCTGCTCTCTAGTTGGTTCCTCGACATGTTGGTTCAAAAAACCATCCCGCATACATTCCAAGAAATCCTCTTCCTCAGCACCCTTACCAATTTGGTTCACCCAATCTACCTGTAGATTGAAGTCACCTATTATAACTGCTATGCCTTTATTGCACACATTTCTAATTTCCTGTTTAATACCATCCCCAACCTCACTACTACTGTTAGGTGGCCTGTACACAACTCCCACCAACGTTTTCTGCCCCTCAGTGTTACGCAGATCTACCCATATCAATTCCACATATCTCGATATATGCAGCCAAAGACTGGGGTGTGGTGCTGTAATGTAGAATTAAACCTGCTGCTGTACCTGGGTTGTGTCTTGAACTTGGGTGCTGTCCATATGGGGTTTACACATTCCCCCTGTGACGGTGTGAATTTCCATTGGGTGCTGCAGCTTCCTCCCATGTCCCAAAGATGTGCTTGTTAATTGGCTACTGGACATGGTCCCTGGTGTTGGTGTTGGCAGGACAGTCAAGCAGGATATGAGGGGAGAAATGAGAGAGAATGGATTACAGAGGTGAAAAAGGTGGGAGAATGGAGTTGATAGGAAAGTACTGAGAGCTGACATTAACTTGATGGGATAACCAGCCTTCTTCCATGTTAAGAGAAAGGAGTTGAGAAATACACAAGACAATGTGTGACAGAGAAGGTATAATCAACGTTTGTAAACAGTCATTCAATAAACCAGCTCACACATAGTCGGATCTATTTACTTACAGAAGAGCAGGAAAGCTGAAACTGAACAGTTGAGCATTTTAACAACACCTACTGGGAGAGGAATGCCTTATTTTCTACTTCTATGCACTGTTACCTGTGACTGAACATTTGGTGACAAAATTCAGATGTTCCAATATGTCTGTGTATTAATATTTGATGTGATCTTCTTGGAGACTTCAGTCATTATTACATTATTCATCTGCAGACAATAGTTCCCAAAGTAGTGAAGTCTAGGGACACTATAACTCATTACTTGAAATTAAGCTGTATGTCAGGGTCATTCATTAGAAGCTCATGCCTTGTTATTACAGAATCCTAATGTTTATAGCACAGTGTTGAAATATATAACTGAAGTTGTTGGGTGATTGAAATTCACTAAGATTCCAGAAAGCAGAAATATGAAATGTTTGGAATAATGTCCATAACCCTGAAAATAGAATTAGAATTCCAATTTATATTACATATCTTTGGCTTCTGGTTGGCTTCTCCATTTTGGGGAAATAATTTGCCAACATAATGCTTTTATTAAATATTACATCTCTCACTCTACAACAAATAGAGGCAACAATTTCTCAGCAGAATTATCTATGTATTGCACAACACATTTTATAAATTTGGGATCTCTCTCATGAGTAGAGAAGCACACACAGACACTGGTCTAGAGAAGCGCATTTCTTCAGTCTTAGTAACCATGAACGCATCTAATGAATTTTCTCAAAAAGCTGTTTCTTTGGATCTTTACTCCTTTATAAATTGAACTCATGAGCACCATGTTATCAATTATCCCAGTGAAGAACTAACATGGACACAATGGTCAGATAGACTATTTCAGACTGCATGACTGAAGATTCCTTTTCGGACAAATGGGCAAAAAACCTAGAATGTGATGTCGTCTTCGTTGCCTTTAAAAAAAATAGTTGCCCTCTGATCACTTCTCATGGCTCCTCATAAAACTGACTGACTGATTCCAGATGACATACCCATGCCTAGTACAAGACTCTGCCACACTCTGCTACTTGCATTTCACCAGGAAAAAGATAGCTTCTATTTAAAATCGAATTTTGGTTATTGGAAAGTTCATTTCAAATGTTTGATTAAGCTGAACACGTATCTAAACTCTGTTGAGTATGGTTGAACTGTTTGCAACATATTAAAATCTCACAAAGATGTGAGATCATCAGCTTTATTGGCAAAGCAGATCAGTAGTAAGTTGGCTGGAAGGTCACTAAATTTCGCAGGTGCCAAGTTTCCCATTATTGTATATGAACTATTAACCCAACTGCCTGTCATTATTTGGATTCCCCCCTTAATGAACAAATATTTGGCCTTTTTGGCTGAAAGTCATATTTAATCACAATATATTTCCACCTGTCTGTAGCAAGCAGCAATAACAATGTGCACTCATATTTCACAGGTAAGGAAGCAGCCCTGTTCAGTCAAACCAAACCAGCATTTCACAAAGCATCCCATGACTTGGGCCAAAGCTGAGCAGGCATCAGTTCTGATCCATGAGCATGCTGAAGTAACACCAAGTAGTATTTTTCAAAGAGTGATTTTTTTATTGCAGTGTATTTATTAGATGCTTTGCTACTGAATGGTAGAGATGATTTGTACATTCTGCCTTAACAGATTTCTTCATTGATCACGTGGAAAGCATAAAATGTAGTGAAGATAATAGTCAAATACCTTGGGACATATAAATGCAAGTTATCGACACAACATTTTACAGGTACTGGAGAAACAGACACAAAATGCTGGAGGAACACAGCAACTCAGGCAACATCTGTGGAGGGGAATAAGCAGTCAATGTTTTGGACTGAGATCCTTCATCTGGACTGGAAAGGAAGGGCACATGAGCCAGAATAAGGTGTGGGGAGCAGAAGGAGTAAGAAGGTAGTGGGGAGAAATTACCGGAAGTTAGACACATTAATGTTTATGTCTTTGGGCTGGAGGCTATGGTGTTGCTCCTCCACCCTGAGTTTGGCCTCATCATGTCTATAGAGGAGGCCATGGACACCCATGTCAGAAATGGATTGGGAAGTTGAGTTGAAACACTTAGCCAGCAGGAGATCCTCCCTCTTGTGCCAGACAAAATGAAGGTGCTCAACAAAAATGTAAATTACTGGTTGCCTTTGTAGTGCTGCAGCTGCTCCAGTGTCCCTGCTTTCCCTCTGCTCCAGTGTCCCTGCTTTCCCTCTGCTCCAGTGTCCCTGCTTTCCCTCTGCTCCAGTGTCCCTGCTCAATAGGATGCTGTTGGTTGCCTCTTATTTTGTACCTGACTTCACCAATGAACTTCCCTAACTGCTGCCAATGCTCGTTCATATTTATCCATGTTGATGCACTAAAACTGTGTCAGCCTTGAAAGGGTAACTATGCTGACTTTTCCTGAGTATAAAACTGTGAAATCAATCCTTGGCTGCAGCAAACAATGATCATGTCCAACAACAGAAGAAACAAGATAAAGGCCCGTGACCAGGTAGTTACAGGAGAGGTGAGATTATCAGACAATAGAAGCCCTCCACCATCGCAAGGTGGCCTCTGAGATCGCTGCCAACCAGATCATCATCTGATCACTCATCTGCCTACTTATAGAATCTCATGTGCATTTCACAGACAGTCATTAAATTCCTCAGGCTACTAGGCAAGTTTAGTGCCCAACCTGAGTTGCAATGTTTGATGTTCTCAGGTCAAAACTACTTTGTACAAATGTCACACACACAAAAGGCTGGAGGAACTCAGCAGACCGGCAGCATCTATGGAAAAGAGTACAGTTGGCGTTTCGAGCCAAAGGACTCCTTACTGAAGTGTCTCAGCCCAAAACGTTGACTGTATACTTTTCCGTAGATGCTGTCAGGGCTGCTGGTTTCTTCCAGCATTTTGTGTGTGTTGCTTGGATTTCCAGTATCTGCAGATTTCCTCTTGTTTGTGATTTGATTCTCTCACTTTTGCACCATTACCACTTTACAACTGATGGGCTCCAGATTTACTGAGTTCACCAAGTTGCTCCTCAAAATCCATGGCAATCTTTATGCATCAATTCCCTAACTATGCTAGCACCACTCAAAATTATGATAGAAAAAAAACAGAAGTATATACTTACGTTGTTAACAAACTCACTAATATTTATAGCTTGTTTAAGTTGCTCTAGCCAGACACTGATAATCCCTATCTTCAGGTTAGAGTTCCGTTCTTCATGAAAATATTCATATTGTGGTTTAGCCAAAAACTGCTACAAATGATTAATGAATCCAGTTGTTTGTTTCTGATTGCTTTTATGTCATTAGCTATTTATATTTGCTAGACAATACTACATTGTCCCATTTCCACTTTGCAGTTGACATGTTGTATACCTTATTTAACTCTCACACTTTGCCATAGACACCTACAAATTGCCCGTCCCTTCTGAATCTGGTTGGGAGCAGAAAAATATAACTTGGCATCAATGAAACAATCAACTTAACACTATGAGACTGAAATATTTAATCTGCACAGATAGGGAATGGAGGAATATTTAATCCACATTGAATGTAAATAGGTGAATGGGAATAGAGGAATGGGAACATTATAAATCCTGTTTCTATTTGAAGGTGAAGAATGGAAATAAGCCTCTTATGTTCTAAGACATACTGTATGGTAATCTGCCTTAATACCATGAGACAGTAGTCCATTCAGCCCTTTGAGTCTGGTGTGCAATTCTATCATGGCTGATTTATTATCCCCCTCGGTATAATTCTCCCTGTAACCTTTGACATGCTTACTATCAGGAACCTATCAATCTCTGCTTTAAGTACACCAATGACTTGGCCTCTACAGCTGTCTGAGGCAATGAATTCCACAGATTCACCATCCTCTGGTTAAGAAGTTCCTCCTCATCTGTTTTAAAGAGATGTCCCTCTATTCTCAGGCTGTGCCCTCTGGTCCTAGACCCTCCCACTGTAGAAAACATCCTCTCCATCTAGGTCTTGTATTTTTCATAGGTTTCAATGTGATTTCCACCCCCCCGCACCATTCTTCTAAACTCCAATGAGGACAGTCTAGAACCAATAAATGCTCCTCATATGTTAACCCTTTCATTTCCTGGATCATTCTTGTGAACCTCTCCTGTCATGTCAGAGCATGTCAGAAACTGCTGATCTCCTGGGATTTTTATGCACAACAGTCTCTAGAGTTTACAGAGAATGGCACAGAAAACAAGAAAATATTCAGTGAACGGCAGTTCTACAGGCAGAAAATACCTTGTCAATGACACAATTCAGAGGAGATTGGCCAGACTGTTTCAAGCTGACAGGAAGACGACAGTAACTCAAATATCTATGCATTACAACAGTGGTGTGCAGAAGAGCATCTCTGAATGCACAACATGTCGAAGCTTGAAGTGGTTTTCCACAGGGATTGGTGCTGGGCTGGTGAACACAGATGGGGCTGAACAGCCTGCTTTCATGCCGATTGACTCTTTCTTCATACGACAGTGACGGGGTAAGAGGGTACAAATTATAGCCAGCTCAAATCCAATGCTCACCTAACGGCTTCACTTCTGTGAGTGGCATTATTGTAGTAGAGTAGGATAACAAGATATCTTTATTTCCCACATGTTTTAATGCTACAGCTGCTTTGTATAATACCATTTACATTGTAAATGCATGCTGGTATTTATTTATACACATTTTAATCCATATATATTGTTTAACCTTCAACTTCATTCACTTTCTTTACATATGTATAATTCTTTATTCTTTTTAATTGTTGAATGTTGTCTTTTGGGGCATGTTGTGTCCTGACCAACACACCATAGCAAATTCCTGATACATGTATATGTTGAATCAAATTGATCCTTGATCCTTTAGTTTAGATCAAAAGTTAGCACAATCTGGAGATCAAATCTGTCATCTCACAAGTGTACTGTCCCCATTGCTCACTCATTGATGAGCTGATTTATTCAGGGAGTGCATATTTCATTCTGGAATTAAATTTATTTAAAAACAACCATAACAATATTGGTTATTTCTACCACGTTGGGTCCCACTACTCATATTTCTCCTTTACAGACCAGTCATTAGGGGACATGATAGAACCTGCAGAGTGTTCATTACCAATGTCTAATTGCACTGCCTTTGGATGAAAAACATTCATTACAAAGGGGCTGTAACCAATTCTTCATGTAAATCGATGTATGCACTTGGGCCTGAAAAGATAGCTATTCCATTGAAACATTAATGAGTCTAATCAGTAAAAATGCATTATGTCATTCTGGCCAGAGACTGGGAAAGGATGAGGAGTCTATATTCTTGTAACAATTGTATATGTGATCCTGTTCTGTATCAATATTAATTATGTTGAGAAAATAATGAGTTGAGGAAACTATTCACTCAGAAGTGGAAAAAAAACAGTAACATTTCTTTGCCAGTTTTATTCTTTACAAATCCTATATGAATTTTGTAGGGCAGTTGGGGAATTGCCTGGTTTTTAATTTTCTAAACCTTTTACTGAGGTTTATAGTTCAGTTAATTCTTTCACTGATGCATTTTGTATCTGAAATGGAGTAGATACAGTATATAACTTGATTTCATAATTAGCAGGCTTCATTTTTATGGTTATTTTCCTTGCTTTCTATTCCTCAGTGGGGAATGCTTTTAAAATCCTAGTAAATGTCAATGAACAGCCAACATTACTAAAACAAATTACATGTCATTATCCCAGGACCTTGGGGTGCCTGAATTGATTGCTGACTTTCCGACATATGTACAACAGTAACTACACTCCGAAACAAATGTGATAGCCTGTGGTTAGGAAAGATGCACCAATGTTGAAATTCATTAGCTTTGTGTTTGGATGAACAAAGGATCATTGTGATACACCTTGTGCTGCTCTATGCCTTTGGATCATAGATTGCAAAGAGTGTACAACAGGGTAATTACACTGTACCTGGGAAAATGCTTTGATGCATGCAGGTCCTGATTGTTCCTGTCCGTTCTAGGCACTTCACTACACCACAGTCATGGAAGGACTTCAGTGCTAAAAGACACACTCTCCCTTGGTAACCAAAACAGCAGAAACACATCACACATGGAGAAAGCAGGTGGGCGGAGGGGGGAGGGGAAGGAGCTCAAAGGGTCTCTGAGGACGATGAGATTCACGGAGGTAGTCACATTACAATGCAAGTATCAGGAGATCTTTAAAGACCTGCCGTTAGGGTAGTAAGAAATAGTTGTAGTCCTTGTTACCTCAACTAACATTTTGAAAGCATAGGCAGCAGAGAAAAATATATCGCAATCTCTTGTGATATGCCAAGGTGAGTTTTTCAGCACTAATAATAATACACTGCCTTTACCAGCACTAAATATAAACCCCTTCACCCACTCTCACCTCCACTAACAAATGAACACATACAGTAAATGACTCACATAGATCTATTCTTGCTCATACACGCACAGATAGATACACACATGTACATTCAACAAGCCAGTGAGGTGATATTTCCACTTTTTAATCTTGATCAAATTTACCAACAATGAAGGGATGGCCTCTGGGGTGAGACAGGTTCCTTGTGCTCACCAGCTTACCGAACTGGGGAAGAGGATCTCTTGTCAGAAGACTCACTGAAGCCCAGGTAAAATCCAGAGCAGAGGGTGCTTGAAATATCTGATGTAGATTCTGCCCTGTATGAGACCAGCACAAATGATGCCAGACAAAGCATTTGTCTTTCTCCATGAGCCAGCTATCCCATACTGTAGCTTTATCGGCTGAAAGTAGAATCACATCAAGAATAAGAACTTCTCCTGAGTTTTCCTCTTAAC
The DNA here is from genome assembly GCF_963921235.1 of Mobula hypostoma. Lineage (NCBI taxonomy): Eukaryota > Metazoa > Chordata > Chondrichthyes > Myliobatiformes > Myliobatidae > Mobula > Mobula hypostoma. The sequence continues at coordinate 46,080,560 of NC_086109.1, read as the reverse complement.
CAAGTGAAGGAAAAAAGCCTGTGCAGTCAAAAATGAGGACACTGGATTACAGTGTTAGGACTTGTAAGACAACTGCAAATTACTCAGTAAAGATTGGCACATAGCTGCTAATAACAAGTTTCACTTCAGTCTTTAGTTCATTGTTAAAGCATTAACTAATCTTAATTTGGTTACATAACTTCCTTGTTCAATTACTCATTGCATGGGGAATGATGAAGGGAAGACAACAGGAATTCTATTGAGGTGAACTAAGCCCAATGGAAAGAGTTGTTTGGGCATTCATTCCCTGCTGGGGGGTAGGACATAATCTGAGAGATGTAAAGTAAATCACTCAAACTCGATTGCCATACATTTATCCTTTCTTAACAAAACCTGTTCCGTATTTTAACACACAATAATACTTGTAAATGTGTCCTGAAATGTTCTCTATTTCTCTTTCCACAGATGCTGACTGACCTCCTGAGGGTTTCTAGGAGTTTGTTTCAGAATTCTGGCATCTGCACTTGAAAAATATTCTTTGTGTCTGTTGCTTGTTGAGGTTTTCCAGCTGATAAAATGCTTATTATGTAAAGCTGATAATTCCAAATTCACTATATTGTATCATTTCACAAACAGGAATTAATTGCTACTTGGAGATCACAACAAAGCCCTTGTCTGAGAGTCTCAATGCTAGGAATGAATAGTGCATGGCCCCTCACATAACTCTGTGTGGTTTACAGGGCTGATTGTTATAATCTTGAGTGAATTCCCATCCAAATGATGTCACTTATGCAGGAGAACAAGTTGTTCCAATTTAAGAAAGTAACAATTGATGAGATTGGACTAGAATCTAGAGCACCAGTCGCCTTTCCTTTTGGCGGCGTCAATTGGATTAGAGTCTACGATGGCTCAGTCTGAGTCCTGCGGTTAAGCAATTGAACAAGCGTTCTAGGGCCAGTGAATAATTTAATAAGGATTACTTCCTATCTCAATCTGAATAGATTAAAATTACTATATCAGCCAAGTATCATTTGTCTTTCAAGGATTCTATTTGGTAATTCATTAAGCTAAAACAGATAATCTGTTTTATTTAAGACTTCAAATCCTGGGCTCAACCTAAGGAGGGTGTAGTGAAAAGGGCATTATGTGCATACCTTGTTGACTGAATAAGAAAATAGATATGCAAAAAAAAAACCACAACGATCAGCTTACCTGAATTTTGATGCAGCTGTGTGCAGAGATGATTGTGTCTGTATGTCCTCAAACAATATACTGCACATGCTGAAAATCTGAAACAACATAGGGAAATCTGCTCATTCTTATTAGGTCAGGCAGAATCTGTGCAGAGAGAAATAGACCACAAGACATCAGACATAGAAATGGACCACAAGACATCAGACATAGAAACAGACCACAAGGCATCAGACATAGAAACAGACCACAAAACATCAGACATAGAAATGGACCACAAGGCATCAAACATAGGGGCAGAATTAGGCCATTTGGCCCATCGAGTCTGCTCCACTATTCCATCATGGCTGGTTCTTTTTCCCCTCCTCAGCCCTACTCCCCAGCTTTCTCCCCGTAACCTTTGATGCTGTGTCCAATCAAGAACCTATCAATTCTGCCTTAAATACACCCAAAGACCTGTCCTCCATAGCTGCCTGTGGTAGCAAATTCCACAAATTCACCACTCTCTGGCTAAAGACATTTCTCTGCATCTCTGTTTTAAATGGATGCCCCTCTATCTTGAGGCTGTGCTCTCTTGTCCTAGACTCCCCCATCATGGGAAATGTCCTTCCACATCTACTCTGTCTAGGACACTTTCAACATTCAAAAGGTTTCAATGAGATCCCCTCATCTTATAAATTCCAGTGAGTATAGACCCAGAGCCATTAACAGTTCCCTTTATGATAACCCTTCATCCCTGTGAACCTCCTCTGAATCCTCTCCAATATCAACACATCTTTTCTTCAATGAGGAGCCCAAAACTTTCACAATACTCAAGGTGAGGCCTCACCAGTGCCTTATAAAGCCTCAGCATCACATCCCTGCTCTTGTATTCTCGACCTCTTGAGATGAATGCTAGCATTGAATTTTACTGACTCAACCTGCAAGTAGACATTTAGGGTGTTCTGCACAAAGACTCCAAAGGCCTTTGCATCTCAGATTTTTGGATTTTCTCCCCATTTAGGAAGACTGCACATTTATTACTACTACCAAAGTTCATGACAGTGTATTTTTCAACATTGTATTTTGTTTGCTACTTTCTTGCCCATTCTCCTGATCTGTCCAAGTCCTTTTGCAACCTGTATTTTTCCTCTACACTAACCATGCCAGTAACTTTCCTGTAGTATCATGGGCAACTTCTCCCTCATAATAGTAACTGCACTCACTTCTCTTCCTTCACTCTCTTCAACAACTGGCACACTGCCAGTGTCTTCCACAATGAAGACTGATGCAAAATATTCATTTAGTTCATCTGCCATCTCTGTGTTCCCTGTTCTTATTTCTCCGGCCTCATTTTCTGGTGGTTCTATATCCACTCTCATTTCTCTTTTATTCTGATACTTGCAAAAGCTTTTACTATCCACTTTGGTATTGATTGCTAGCTTGCTTTCATTTTTTCATCTTTTCCCTCCCAATGATTCTTTTAGTTGCTCTCTGTAGGTTTTTAAAAACTTCCCAATCCTCTATCTTTCCACTAATTTTTGCTTTGTTGTGTGTCCCTTCTTTTGCTTTTACATTAAATTTGACTTCCCTTGTCAGCCACAGTTGTACTATTTTGCTATTTGAGTATTTCTTCATTTTTTGGAATACCACTATCCTGCACATTCCTCATTTTCCCCAGAAACTCACACCATTGCTGATCTACTGTCATCCCTGCCAGCATCTCCGTCCAATTTACTTTGGCCAACTCCTCTCTCTCATATCACTGTAATTTCCTTTACTCCACTGAAATACTGCTACGTCAAACTTTACTTTCTCCCTATCAAATTTTAAGTTGAACTCAATCCTATTGTGATTATTTTCCCCTAAGGGTTCTTTTACCTTAAGCTCCCTAATCACCTCTGGTTCATTACATAACACCCAATCCAGTATAGCTGCTCCTCTAGTAGATTTAATGACAAGCTGCTCTAAAAAGCCATCTCATAGGCATTCAACAAACTCACTCTCTTGAGATACATTACCAACCTGATTTTCCCAAATGACCTTCATGTTAAAATCTCTTATGACTATCATAACATTGCCCTTTTGACACTCCTTTTCTATTTCCTGATGTAATGTGTGGTCCACATCCCAGCTACTGTAGGGAGACCTGTATATAACTGCCATCAGGGCCCTTTTACCCTTGCAGTTTCTTAACTCAACCCACAGGGATTCAGCAGCTTCCAATCCTATGTCACATCTTCCTACTGATTTGTAGCCATTTTTTACCTGCAGAGCCATGTCATCTCCTCAGCCTGCCTTCCTATCTCTCCAATACAATGTGTAACCTTGGACATTCAGCTCCAAACTACAACCATCCTTCAGCCATGATTCAGTGATGACCACAATATCATACCTGACACTCTGTAATAGTGCAACAAGATCATCCACCTTATTTCTTACATTCCATTCATTGAGATATAACACTTTGAGAACCGTAGTTGATGTTTTAGCTCAATGATCCTTCCACTAGATCTCTCCTGTATCATCTGATTACTTTGTTTGTTGCCATGGTCAGGTTTGTAAAGTTGATTACTAACATACTCCATCTTCAAAAGAAAAAAACACTTTGCTATTTAATTGTCCCAATAAATGTTCCTGTCCAATGCAGAACCACACAACTGTGGTTACCCAGTGGTGCAGCTTCCTCCTGTCTAGCACGATGTCCATGAACTATTCAGTCTCTCCAGGTACAATGTGTGGTGTCTGGTGGCAGTGCCTCCTCATCCAGCTGAGCTCTCCAACCGGCAAGGAGGTGGACCATAGAGCATATAGCAGCTACTCGAACAAGCCAACACCAGAGACCGAGCCTGTATGAGGCGCCTTCAGACCCAATCCAATAATAATGATGTTCAAAGTCACAGAAATATATTTGATTTTTATTCAACAACTAGCAAAACAAACAATCTTGAAGCAATAAAACGAATGAAACTAAAATGATTGATATTAAAGAGAAAGAGAAAGGGGCTTCCCTTCCTCCACCATCAACTCTGCTCTCAAACACATCTCTCCCATTTCACGCATATCTGCTCTCACCCCATCCTCCCTCCACCCCACTAGGAATAGGGTTCCCCTTGTCCTCACCACCACCCCACCAGCCTCCGGGTCCAACATATAATACTCCGTAAGTTCCGCCACCTCCAAAAGGATCCCACCCCTAAGCACATCTTTCCCTCCCCCCCTTTCTGCTTTCCGCAGGGATTGCTCCCTATGCAACTCCCTTGTCCATTCGCTCCCCCCGCATCCCTTCCCACCGATCTCCCTCCTGGCACTTATCCTTGTAAGCAGAACAAGTGCTACACATGCCCTTACACTTCCTCCCTTACCACCATTCAGAGCCCCAGACAGTCCTTCCAGGTGAGGCGAAACTTCACCTGTGAGTCGGCTGGGGTGATATACTGCGTCCAGTGCTCCTGGTGCGGCCTTCAATATATTAGTGAGACCCGACGCAGACTGGGAGACTGTTTTGCTGAACACCTACACTCTGTCCACCAGAGAACACAAGATCTCCCAGTGGCCACACATTTTAATTCCATGTTCCATTCACATTCTGATACGTCTATCCACGGCCTCCTCTATTGTTAAGATGAAGCCACACTCAGGTTGGAGGAACAACACCTTATATTCCGTCTGGGTAGCCTCCAACCTGATGGCATGAACATTGACTTCTCTAACTTCCATTAATGCCCCTCCTCCCCTTCTTACCCCATCCCTTATTTATTTATTTATTATTCCCCCCCCTTTCTTTCTCTCTCTTTTTTCTCCCTCTGTCCCCCTCACTATAACTCCTTGCCCATCCTCTGGGCTCCCCTCCCCCTTTCTTTCTCCCTTGGCCTCCCATCCCATGATCCTCTCCCTTCTCCAGCCTCCTATCCCTTTTGCCAATCAACTTTCCAGCTCTTGGCTCCACCCCTCCCCCTCCTGTCTTCTCCTATCATTTCGGATCTCCCCCTCCCCCTCCCACTTTCAAATCCCTTACTCACTCTTCTTTCAGTTAGTCCTGAGGAAGGGTCTCAGCTCGAAACGTCGACTGTATCTCTTCCTAGAGATGCTGCCTGGCCTGCTGCGTTCCACCAGCATTTTGTGTGTTGTCTATTGATATTAAATGTGATTAAGCAGAATTAAGGTAGTTAATTGGTCAACCCGGCAGTCTCTGACTCTAACTGATCTAATGAAAGCTAAAGACAAAGCATGAATACATAACTAAACTCTTCGCTTTACCACGCCCCACCCATGTGACCAACTACCAAAATAAACATAATGAAAGCACAACACAAAATACAATGCAGATAGAAAACAGATACAAAGGCTCCAAAATCCCAGTCCCTTAACTATAATAATTCCAACTACATATTACCAAAACACAGGAGACATGAAATCTTAACATTCACACAAATGTCCCCTTTCTTCTTTCTTCTTCTTCCAGAAAAGTCATATAATACTCATCTGGGCCAGAGGCAACCAGCATTTAGCCCAGTACAGAGTGATCTTTATCACCTTTCTCTGACAAAACAGAATCATGAAGCTTCTAGAGCTGTATCTCCTCAGACCTCTGCCTCCTGTAGAAGACAGATCTTGGTTATAGGATGATCCAAACAGCTGGATTTGGTGTTGACATATACCTGTTGCACAAATCCTCTTCTGTCTGGAAAAACTTGAATGATTCTTCCCATGATCCATGAGTTTTGAGGTGCTGTTCAATATCTCCTGGGAGGAAATTGTGTTTTATAACTGATCATTTCTGATGCTCCTGTAGCTGGGATAAATATTCCTTGATCCACCATTTCCAAAACAAGTTTGACATGCACTAGACTTGCTTCCATCTACGAAGAGCATAAAAATCTTCCTGTAGGAACACTCCTAGTGGTATTGATGGTGAGGTCTTCAAAAGCAACAGAGGGTTAGATGTTAACTCTCCATAATCACTGGGATCGGATAACTCTTTAGGAATCGGACATCCATTCATAATAGCCACTACTTCACAAAGGACTGTATGAATTCCCTCTTCATCAAGATTCTACACTTTCATGGTAGAACTGAGAACCCTCCTTACTGACCTGCTCAATCTCTCCCACACTCCTCTATGATGTAAGCCAGCTGCGGGTTTAAAAATCCTTTTAATTTCCTTCTGTTCCTTTTCACACTTTCTCCACTTTGCAAATGTGAGAATTCAACTGGAAGTCTCCTTTGACAAAAACCAACAATCTCCAATTTGGCTTTTCTGAGCTCCTCCACTAAAAGATAATCTCAGCCAATTTGACCTTTGGCTGCCTTCAGCTCTCACTCCAGAGAATGCCCTTGTACCTCATTTAAGTCCAACAGAGAGTAAACTATATTCAGTTGCTTCCTCTTCTGACTAAGAAATAACAGCAAGTTCTTAAATCTAAGAATCCAGGCCACTGTCTTCCTCAAATGGGTCCAAGACAGAAAGTGATAGATAATACGTGTTACTGTGTCCAACTCCTCTTCTATCTGCATTGTAACAATTTCCTTGACTTCTGGATCATCTAGCAGAAGTTCTTCAGAACAATTAGGATTCACGGGCCATTCACTTTTAGGCTGAAGAAGATACTGAGGTCCTTAAACCTAAGTCTTATTCTTCAGAAAAGTCTTCATCAACTCTCTAGAGGCAACATCTGTAGGATTGCTTGAAGTATTCTCATACTTCTATTAAGACACCTGTGAGACCTTAAGAATTTCTGAAACTGTTAACAACAAGGATTCAAAACTTGGAAGTCTCATTCTTGTTATACTTCAGCACAGAAGTATTATCAGTCCAAAACATTGAGTCCTGAAGCTACATGTGCCACATGTTCCTCCACAATGTGTCCATACGGCTTGCTATTGTAGTAGCAATGAGCTCCACATGTGGGATGGAAACTGACTTCAATGGACCTACCCTAGATTTTCCCATGGTAAAAGCACTGTGCACATGCAAACTCATGTCATGCAACAATAGGTAAGCCATTACTCCATAGCCATCTTCACTCACATCTGTAAAGTGATGGAACAGTGGGACATTAACTTCACCAAAATCCAAGGGTTTCAAACATTGACCTACCTTGAAGACTTCCATTTGGCAAAGTTCTTCCAGCCAACTTGTCCACTCATTGGCAACTGATAGCACCATCCCAACCAAGCCCTCTCTTGAAGGTCTTGAAGGATCTTCTTAGCAGATAACATCACTGAACTCAGAATTCCCAAGGTGTCATAGATAGAACTAATTGTGGAGAGGACCCCCTTTCTGGTAAGTGGTCTATCTTGGATTATCATGGATTAAACTTGAAAGTATCAGACTGAGTACAGCATTGCATACCCAATACTCTCTCCATTGAGGGAATATCTCAATCCAAATCCAAATCCTTCATGTATTTCACTCCCTATGCTTCAGGTATTACTGGTATTACACTATGCCCGTTGCTTATCCACTTTGTCAGTCAAAAACCACCTTTAGTACAAATGAATACAAGGTCATAATAGAGGAACACTGACACCAAACTGTCATCAACATAAAAGCAATGCAAAAACCTTCCAGCGTATCATGCTGAATGGTTCTTCATTACCTTCTGTGCATTTTCTAAAAGTGAAATTGGCACAACTCGGTGATGAATTTGCTGCAACAAGACTTTACCATCATGCTAAAGTCCACCATATCTCAGCTGAGGTCACCATCAGGCCACCAAAGAAACCTGAGTAGGTCTGCATCTTCGACTACTGCTTTAACCTGATGAAACATTGATTCAATACCTGCCATAATCACCATTGGTTCTTTTCTGAATCTAATTATGGCTCCAGTCAATGAACTAGTAAGATCAGGTCCCTGTAACAGCTGAGTATTAAGTGATATTCCCTGAAAAGTGGCTCCACAGTCAAACACAACACAAAGTTTCTCTTTTCTGCGGTGATAAATGCCATGATGTGGAATACACCAGACTTTCCCATCACAACATTCCAGATCATCGGCTGGCACTCTTTTGGCAAAACCTTTGGAGATGACATCTTCATGGAAGCTGTGTAGTCAGTGTGAAATGACACATAGTTCTTAAACCTTTTCCTTAGATTTAGTGTGTGCTGTTCAGCAATCTTCCTGTTATTAGGCATATTAAGAACGTTCTTTCTCAAAGATAAACTAATCTGGTAGTGGTCATCCACCAGCTTTGCAGAGCTTGCCACCAACTCCATGAACTTGTGATCTTCTTCTGACAAACCAGGTTCCTCATCCTGACTGCATTCAGGGAAATCTGCCTTGAACTGCCAAAGCTCATCCAAGTTTAAAACTGAAACCCTGTTAACTGTCAGCTCTGGCTAAGCATAGTCTCTTCCATCACCATAGTCTCCTTTCAATGGTCAATTAATAACCGAACTTAACATTGCTCTGATTGCATAGGGTCCACCATTAAAACTATGAATCACTTGCAATGGCTCTAATACCTAAGGCACATTTATCCCTATCAGCAGCTCAATTTCTGGCAAATGAATATGCTTCAGGTGAGACAATTCCAAGAGATCACTCAGATAAGGAATGTTCCCTTTGTGGACAGGCGTACTTTCCTGTGTATAGATGTCGGGCAGTTCACTGTAGTTCTCACTATGTAAACCAGCCATTTCCAATCCTGAAATGATGCAGTTACTTACAATGTTCTCCTGACCCATAGTGCAGAAGAGAATACGTGTTCTTCTTCCCGTCGGGTTCAGTTTGTTTGCTATGCAGAACTCTGTCGTATGTCCTTGATCTAGGAAAGCATTAGTAACCACTGTCTCGTTACCCTTCTTAGGCTTCACCTGATCTGGAATTAGGGGAAGTTTACAATCAGGATAACCAGCCCCTGTAAAACTATTGGACACCAGGGCATTACTTGCTGCAGTGTTTAATTCTTTTACGGCTTGTTTTGAATCTGCACCCGTTTCATCAGAGTGAATATGAAGTATGCTGGGATGCTTGCCACTGCATACCTTGCTTGAAAGATGCTTCCTGCAATCCTTGCTGATGTGTCCCTTACCAAAGCAACCAAGGTAAACACCATTTTCTGTTAGGAAGGCAATCTTCTCATTCTAAATCTATTTTTTTCCCAGCTGAAAACTTGAATTCAAAGTGTGTTCACCCTGGCAGAACAGACAAACACTTCTGACTGACAAAGCAGAGTCAAAGCTGCTTCCTTTAATTTAATTAATCTGTAAATTAGTTTTGTCCACACCTTCGCTTACTGCAGGTGATGTAGTATCCTGTATATTTCCATACACAGAAATCCTCACCTGTTTTTCGATAAAAGTAGCCTCACGGTTGTGTTTATCTAATAGTTTACAGGCCACACATCTCCATTTATCCCAAAGCATATATGGCAACTTTTTTACAACAATTGATATATTAATAGGCATGTCCAGCTCTTGCATGTACCGGACATCTCCCATTGCATTACAACAGCCTCTAAGAAAAAGACTGTGGTCTTGAAGAGCCTTCTCATCTTCAGATTTGATTGGCGGCCGAGGAAGAGACTTTTGCATGTAGGCTGATGTAATTTTCTGCTCATTACCAAAATGTTCCTGTAGTAAAGCCTTGGCCTTTAGATATCCTTCCTCCCGGATTGTCTTGCTAGCAACTTTTGACAAGCTCTCTAGGGCGAGCTCCAGTGAACTGTTTGAGGAAATAGAGAAGGTTTCCATAATCATCAGCCTTGCCTTGAACACTATTCTTGAAAGCACCCATAAATGCATGATATTGCAATTGATCGCCACTGAAGATTTGAATCTCTCTTTTAGGCTGAGTTGCAATGCGATGTTGTTACGCCACTGAGGTTGTTATTTCCCTCCTTATGGCCTCCAGTGCATTATTCAGACCTCTATCATCTGAAACATGAGTGTTTCCATATTGTAAGTTAATGGCCCCAGACGCACCTTGTGCTGTTGGATATGACATAGATTCAGAGTGAGAGTGGACACCTTCAACTACCCCATGGGGTCATAAATCCTGGCTCACAGACATTTGAGGAACAAATATATCCACATTGAAATCGAGTATGTTAGATTTTCTCTGTGCCATGTCTGGGAACTCTTACCATAGAACTATCCTCCTGGAGCACCTTTCGCACCCACAGCACTTGAAGCTTTCAGCGCTTTAGCTTTAGTCATTCTAGCTATAATTTCTTCCTGCAACTTAAGCTGCTCCATCTTTCTTCATATATGCTCCTTTCCTTTCCAAAGTTCTGCATCCATCTGCTCCACTTGTTTTTCCAATACTATGTTTATCCTTCAACATTTGTTTCCTTGTGCATTACTCAGCTAAATCAGCTTCCATTCCAGTGCATGCTGAGGAGGTATCAGATGCACAGGATGCTCTGCTAGTAATAAAACCTGCTGCAAGCATATTAGATGCATTGTCATCTGGGTGTACATCATCCTGTAAATCATCAGCTTTATACATAGTCAAAGCATACCCTGGAATTTGATAAATATTTTCTCTTGCTTCAGCAACATGACCTTCCTCAACATCGCATGTTTCGTTCAGCCTCTGCTATGACTCTATTAATAAGTGTCTCAATATTTGCAATGCTTTCAGTTTGTTTACCTTGCTCTGAGATAGGAACATGTTATATTGCTTAGCAACAGGTTCATGAAGACTTTTCAAATCTTTAAAATGACACTGCACTTGTGAGACATTTTGCTTTTCTCGCATAAAACTTCTAATGGATGGTATTAAATCTTTAATTGTTTCCACAATGCTACTATATTCCTTTTGAGCACTTTCAATTCAACTCGCTAAAGCTTTCACAGTAAGTTTAATTTCTCTTTTAGGCCCGATTTCAAGGTGACTGCCTTTAGCTTCCAGACTAAACAAACAGCGTTCAATTCAAACATTGGCAATCAAAATAGCTCAGCATTTCAATAGAACAAAGCGATGAACTCCATACTGTAGAGCTTAAGTTCAACAATGACCATCCAAACCGTGTTCCAACACCAAATACTCAGCATAAATCAACAAAAGGTCATTACTTGCCACAAGCTGCTCCTGGTTTATTAATATTGCTTCTAGTTTTGCCCACAGGTTGGAATCAGTCTTTTGCCAAAGTCAAATGTTCACCTGATATAACTGTTTGTCGATTTTCTTAACAAAATATAGCGGCTACTCAAACAAAGCAACATCGCTGTTAGAGACCAAGCATGGGGAGTTATCCTGTATGACACAACTTCAGATCTAATCCAATAATAATAATATTCAAAGTCAAAGAAATGTATTCAATCCTTTATTAAACAACTAGCAAAACAAACACTCTTGAAGTGATAAAACTAATAAAACTAAAACTAGTGATATCAAGCAGAATTAAGCAAAGTTACGTTTTCAACAAAAAGATATCATATCTGCCCATCTCTAGCCCTAAGTGACCTAACCAAAACTAAGGACAAAGCATGAATACATAACTAACTCTGCTTTACCACAACCCCACCCGTGACTAACTGCCATAATAAGCACAATAAATGAGCAACACAGAACACAATACAGATAGAAAACAGAACAAATGATTGCAAAGTTTCTGTATCTGTGCACAATGTGTCCCATGAAACTGCAAATTAATGATCCAACATCAGTGCGACAGCTTCATGCCAGTCACCAATTTTGACTTTAATGGATAAACCTTAGCAACATAGAATGATAAAACTCCTGATAACATGTAGTCTGTCTTATGGAATTGGCCTCAAGTTCTATGTTAATACTGTAAGGATAGCAAATCAGGCCACAATGTTCCTCCAGTCTACTTCCCTTGGTATAAAATTTTGTCTCTCTCCCCATTGCTGACCTGCTTGGTGGGACAGGCTCTAACAATGTCCTGATAATCTTCAAGCCCATCCCCAACCAAATTTATTCAAAGAGTGACACTGAATCATTCACACAGAGAATGATAGACGCATTTAGAGCAAAATGCAGAACAGTGAATATTGCTGCTTGGTCTCTCTGCAAGGTATCCCATGTGACCTTGCTCACGTGAATCTTGTGAAGCATTTTCATGCAATGCATTTCCATCCATCTGCAGCAGAGGTGCCAAACAAATCTCCCAGCTCTTGCAGTTATGGGTGTTTTAACATTTCATCTGAGCCTTCCAGAAATGTTCATTGTCTAAATATTCTTTTTCAAAACCTTGCAGCTCAGTTGAATTGTTAGGAGACTGATTGATTTCTTTGCAATAATTTCACTTCTACAGAAATCAAATGCATAAATATCAAAAGATTATGGATGCACCTCTGGTGATATATTAAATAAACTGACATGATTTCAGTCCAATCAAAGGAGTTAAGTGGTTCCATCAGCCTAATGCATTTTGTTCATTGGGAGTCCTTCACTGTTGCTGTTCAGTATTGTTATGTTTGTTTTTGCCCGATGGAGAATTTCGATTGAAGCAAGTGCCTTTAATAAGCTGAGGCCACTTGGGAACGGCTTTCGATAAAGGGGTAGCTTTGAATTAGTCTGTGAAGACACTGCATTGTCTGTGCTGACTCATCTAAACTCAGCTGCAAGCTGATAATCATTTTTTATTCCACTTCACTTTGACCTCAGTGAAAAAATGTGTGTGTTTGTATGTCAGTCTGAGTACTACGGGATTAGGCTGAACACTGACACTTGGCATTTGAACATCCTATTAATTTTCACTGGGCTCAAAATCCTTACACGTGGCATACCACAATTGTGTGCCACATGGACTTAATCTAAAACAGATCACTAATCCAAACCAGGTCCTGTGTGAGACCAAGTGCTAGGACCTTCCAGAGATTTGGCAGAGAAGGGCTGAGCATGTGGTACACACGCGTAGGGACACCACTGCTCATGCAGTATATCAATCAGGTGCATTGCATGTATTGTTATCAATTGTACAAAACTCTTGAATTTTAATTCTTTGATCATTCACACTGCAACAGCCATTACTGAGACCTGCTTCGGTTTCAGTAAACTACAGCTAAACTCATCTGCCAGGGTATCATCACATCTGAGACCTTCCGATCTCCCAAATCCCAGGGCTGTGTGTGACCCACAAATAGCTCATCTCCCAGTGCTACATTATCCTTAGAATTCCCATCTCCCAGTGCTGCCTTCCCCTCGGAATTCCCATCACCCAGTGCTGCCTTACCCACAGAATTCCCATTTCCCAGTGCTGCCTTACCCTCAGAATTCCCATCACCCAGTGCTGCCTTATGCACAGAATTTCCATCTCCCGGTGCTGCCTTCCCCTCAGAATTCCCATTTTGCAGTAATGCCTTCCCCTCAGAATTCCCATTCCCTCATGCTGCCCTACCCTCAGAATTCCCATCTCCTAGTGCTGCTTTACCATCAGAATTCCCATCTTCCAGTGTTGCCTTCCCCTCAGAATTCCCATCTCTCAGTGCTGCCTTCCCCTCAGAATTCCCATCTCCCAGACTGTCCATCCTTCAGTCTCTTCCATCTTCTGATGCTGTTGATGCCTGCTTTTCCTATTCTGTGCCCCTTCCTTGGTGCCATAACATTGGTATTTGATTGAAACTTAACAAATAATTTCAACCCAAACATGAGGAAATCTGCAGATGCTGGAATTTCAAGCAACACACATAAAAATTGCTGGTGAAGCAGGCCAGGCAGCATCTCTAGGAAGAGGTACAGTCGACGTTTCGGGCCGAGACCCTTCGTCAGGGCTAACTGAAAGAAGAGATAGTAAGAGATTTGAAAGTGGGAGTGGGAGGGGGAGATCCAAAATGATAGGAGAGGACAGGAGGGGGAGGGATGGAGCTAAGAGCTGGACAGGTGATTGGAAAAGGGGATATAAGAGGATCATGGGATGGGAGGCCTAAGGAGAAAGAAAGGGGGATGGGGGAAGCCCAGAGGATGGGCAAGGAGTATAGTTAGAGGGACAGAGGGAGAAAAAGGAGAGAGAGAGAAATATATAATAAACAAACAAACAAACAAACAAACAAATAAATAAATAAATAAATAAGGGATGGGGTACGAAGAGGAGGTGGGGCATTAACAGATGTTAGAGAAGTCAATGTTCATGCCATCAGGTTGGAGGCTACCCAGGCGGAATATAAGGTGTTGTTCCTCCAACCTGAGTGTGGCTTCATCTTGACAGTAGAGGAAGTTGTGGATAGACATATCAGAATGGGAATGGGACGTGGAATTAAAATGTGTGGCCACTGGGAGATCCTGCTTTCTCTGGTGGACAGAGTGTAGGTGTTCAGCGAAATGGTCTCCCAGCCTCGTCGGGTCTCACCAATATATAGAAGGCCACATCGGGAGCACCAGACATAGTATATCACCCCAGCCGACTCACAGGTGAAGTGTCGCATCACCTGGAAGGACTGTCTGGGGCTTCTGAATGGTGGTGAGGGAGGAAGTGTAAGGGCATGTGTAGCATTTGTTCTGCTTACAAGGATAAGTACCGGGAGGGAGATCGGATGGGGGGGGACGAATGGACAAGGGAGTCGTGTAGGGAGCGATCCCTGTGGAAAGCAGAAAGAGGGGTGGAGGGAAAGATGTGCTTAGGGATGGGATCCCATTGGAAGTGGCGGAAGTTACTGAGAATTATATATTGGACCCGAAGGCTGGTGGGCTGGTAGGTGAGGACAAGGGGAATCCTATCCCTAGTGGGGTGGCGGGAGGATGGGGTGAGAGCAGATGTGCGTGAAATGGGTGAGATGCATTTGAGAGCAGAGTTGTTAGTGGAGGAAAGGAAGCCTCTTCTTTTTAAAAAAGGAGGACATCTCCTTTGTCCTGGAATGAAAAGCCTCATCCTGAGAGCAGATGTGGCAGAGACGGAGGAATCGCGAGAAGGGGATGGCATTTTTGCAAGAGACAGGGTGAGAAGAGGAATAGTCCAGATAGCTGTGAGAGTCCGTAGGCTTACAGTAGACATCAGTAGATAAACTGTCTCCAGAGATAGAGACAGAAAGATCTAGAAAGGGGAGGGAGGTGTCAGAAATGGACCAGGTAAACTTGAGGGCAGGGTGAAAGTTGGAGGCAAAGTTAATGAAGTCAACGAGCTCAGCATACGTGCAGGAAGCAGCGCCAATGCAGTCGTCGAAGTAGCGAAGGAAAAGTGGGGGACAGATACCAGTATAGGCTTGGAACATGGATTGTTAACAAAGCCAACAAAAAGGCAGGCATAGCTGGGACCCATACAGGTGCCCATGGCTACTATTTTAGTTTGGAGGAAGTGGGAGGAGCCAAAGGAGAAATTATTAAGAGTAAGGACTAATTCCGCCAGACTGAGCAGAGTGGTGGTAGAGGGGGACTGATTAGGTCTGGAATCCAAAAAGAAGAGAGAGCTTTGAGACCTTCCTGATGGGGGATGGAAGTATATAGGGACTGGACATCCATGGTGAAAATAAAGCGGTGGGGACCAGGGAACTTAAAATCATTGAAAAAATTCAGAGCAGGAGCAAGCTGAGACAATGGGTCTGCCAGGACAGGCATGTCTGTGGATCTTGGGTTGGAGGTAGAAACGGGAAGTGCGGGGTGTGGGAACTATAAGGTTGGTAGCAGTGGATGGGAGATCCCCTGAGCGGATAAAGTTGGTGATGGTGTGGGAGACAATGGACTGGTGCTCCTTAGTAGGGTCATGATCGAGGGGTAAATAAGAGGAGGTATCTGCGAGTTGTTGCTGTGCCTCGGCAAGGTAGAGGTCAGCACGCCAGACTACAACAGCACCCACCTTATCAGCAGTATTCCGTCTGGGTAGACTCCAACCTGATGGCGTGAACATTGACTTCTCTAACATCCGTTAATGCCCCACCTCCCCTTCGTACCCGATCCCTTATTTATTTATTTGTTTGTTTATTTATTTATTCTCTCTCTCTCTCTCTCTCTCTCTCCTTTTTCTCCCTCTGTCCTTCTCACTATACTCCTTGCCCTTCCTCTGGGTTTCCCCCCTCCCCCTTTCTTTCTCCCTGGGCCTCCTGTCCCATGATCCTCTCATATCCCTTTTGCCTATCATCTGTCCAGCTCTTGGCTCCATCCCTCCCCCTCCTGTCTTCTCTTATCATTTTGGATCTCCCCCTCCCCCTCCCACTTTCAAATCTCTTACTAACTCTTCCTTCAGTTAGTCCTGACGAAGGGTCTCGGCCCAAAACGTCTACTGTACCTCTTCCTAGAGATGCTGCCTGGCCTGCTGCATTCACCAGCAACTTTTATGTGTATTCCTCCAAATAATATCAACCACTAGCTGCACATAACAGAAACTGAATCACTGAAAGTTTTAAGTGCGGTTGTATCATTTATTCTGTTATGATGATTCATATATGAGATATATGAGGTAAATGTGATTAAATTTCATTCCTGCTATTGGTCATATTGATGATCTAAGACTTAATAGAAATGAAATCTTGGTGTAGTGTGCAAACAAAGAACAACTTGTGTTTCCAGTAAAACACCTTTAGTCATGGCAGGCATACCAGTGGTAGGGAGTGTGTGCAGAGGTTAGATGACGACAGTCTCTGTTGGCACTGAGTAGGAAGCTGGGTTGCATTATAAGTTTTGCTTAAGGATTAGTTAGGGATGGCCTCATCCAATCAAGCCTGCTCTGAACAGTCTGCGGTGTTAGTCAGGAGGTAAAGTGAAATGCTTCTTCCAGACTGTCAGAGGATTAGAGTGGGAGTAGCCCAGATAAAGTAAGGGGAAAGGAATTATAAATGATATGGATGACAATGTAACGATGTTGCATTTTGATAACCTAACCCTGTGTAGTCCTTTATTTTGCCCCAGCACTGTACCAGCGTTCCAGTCAATTAGCAATGACTGGCTTCCGATTGCTTCACTGTCAATCCACAGATTAATGGACACTAAAATGAATTGCCGCTGGGGCTGACACCATGTTCTTTGGGAACTGGTCCAATTCGTTATCCAGTAGTGCTGGGCTTCAATGGGGCTGGGTCATGCCCCATTAACCAGCTGCATACATTCCAAACATGAGTACTGTATTGACCACACAGCTCACTGCCAATCTGGAGATCACCAGCTTCTCTGTGCTGTTGCACCTGCCATCGGTGTGGTTGAGGTGCACCGATGGTGTGTGTTTCTGTTTATGCACATGGTTGTGGCAGCGCTTGTGTGTTCAGGCACGTGGTCGGGGTGCTGAGAGTGTTTGTGCTTTGGCGATGTCGAGGTGTGGATGAACAGTGGGGCTCTGGTGTGGTGCTCTGTGTGTGTGTGTGTGAAATTGGCACGCTGTGAATGTGTGGGTATGTTTGCAATGCTCAATCCAGTAATTCAATCCTGATGACAAGGGCCTGCAGCCTTCAGATGGCTGTGGCTGGCACTTTGACTCAGAAGTCAATGGGAAGAGACAGTCCAATGAGCAAAAACAGACTGTCAAGGCTCAGGTCTGATCTTCAAACCGGGATGAGTGAGGATCCCACAATCTACTGGATCAACGGGACATAATCTTAAAGAGAGGAGTAGAAAGAAGGCGGAACTACAACTGGAGTTTCTGGTGCCTGCTGCTACAAAGATGGAATGACACAGCTGGGGGCTCCAAGGGAGGACGAGGTTAGACCAGCTTGAGATGTTCTCTCCACTGAATATTAATTAGGTGTGACATGAAGATTTACGAGGTGATTAAAGGACCATTGTCTTTGGCATTTGTAGCAATCTTAAGAATAAATGGAATGCAATCTGTATCAGTGGTTAATATGTACATGTGCAAATTCACCAGAATCCTTCTCTATTAACTCCAGTTTAATTAAAATGTGAGAACTTTTGGAGTAATTAGCTATGCAGTGAATATATAAATGCTTCATGAAGCCAAACATACTGATGTATCACATCAGATTCTGAAGAGAAAATGGGTTCTAATAACTAAGGGTTTTACAATATTTTCAAAATATTTGATTAGCAACCTAGATTAGCAAATGGTTTGATAATCCAAATCTTGGGGAGGGATTAGAGGTCTATCTCTGCTGGTCTGTTGATCTGTGGTTCACGGCCGTGAATGCTTTGCTGAGTGGGTAAGTCCTGGCCACAATATGGTGAGAATCTGGGAACTGCAGAGGGGAAAGAAGATTTGCACATCTATGTTCTAAAAATAATATGCTAATGACCTCATGTCTTTACTTCAGGGAGATTAATAACGTGTGAAGGTTACATTATAGTTTGTGAGGACACTTTTAGAATATTAAACCCATTTCCAAGTACCATGTTTCAGGAAGGAATATTGCTTCGGAGAGACTGCAGCTGAGGTTTGTCAAAATGAAACCATGACTATTAAGGTTAAATTATGAAGCCAGACTGTATAGAATAGGCTTGTATTTTTTATGAAAGGTCAAGAAGTGATCTAACTAGATCCTTAAAGTACTTGAAGGAAATCAGTTCAGTGAATCAGATGAACTGTTTCTCTGTTGGGAGAATACAGATCAAGGGAGCATAATCTTAAAGCCAGACAATGGTTGTTTAGAGATGATACGAGAAAGCACTTTATCACAGAATGAAAGCAGTTAAATTGAGATTGCTGGATGTTTAGTGGTAAAGCCACAATGGCACCAACATAGATAGGCGTGAATGGCTCAGTCTTGTTTCTAAACCCAGCAACCACACTCTTTGAAAACTGATGCTTCTTGGTGTCATTGTCAAGACCGAAGGCCTAGCACAGTGTACATGGTTTACCCTGGAGCACTGATCCCCACCCAACATAAAACATAAATGGTACAACACCAGACTGACTATTTGGCCCACGATGTCGTGCTGATCTAGATGCCAATTTATGCCAAACATCCTTCTCCTTTGTGTCACCCATATCCCTCCATTCCCTCCGTATACATGCATTGATCTCTCCAACAGGCTATTAAACTCCACCAAGCTGATGTCTACCCTGGTAAGCCATTCCAAGCACCTACGATCTCTGTGTGAAAATAACCTGCTACTCAAGTCATCAGTAAACTTTCTCACTCCAATCTGAATAACGTGTCCCCTGGTGTCTGACATCTCTAGTCTGGGAAATGACTTCTGACTGTCTACCCTATTTATCCTCTCATAATTTTAAAAACCACCAGTAGTTCTCCTCCCATGATTGTCCAACCTTTCCTTAAAGCTAGGACCCTCTAAGCTAGACAGCATATTGGTGAACACTGTTGCACCCTCTGCTGTCCCTACGTCCTCCCTTTAAGGGGGTGGTCAGGTCGACACAATGCTCCAGGTCCTGGCGGCCTGAAATTTTATACTGCTGCAGCATGTCTTCCTTCCATGTATACTCAACACCCCTATCAACGAAGGTAACCATGTTTTTTTTCCCTTTTTTACCACCTTAAAGATAAAGATTTAAAGAGATTCACTTTATTTGTCACGTGTACATTGAAACATACAGTGAAAAGCATTGCCTGTGTACTTCCCTCAATCGCAGGACTCTGCAGAGAGTGGTGCGGACAGCCCAGCGCATCTGTAGATGTGAACTTCCCACTATTCAAGACATTGACAGCAACAGGGGTGCATAAAAAGGGCCTGAAGGATCATTGGGGACCCGAGTCACCCCAACCACAAACTGTTCCAGCTGCTACTATCTGGGAAATGGTACTGCAGCATAAAAACCAGGACCAACAGGCTCCAGGACAGCTTCTTCCAACAGGCCATCTGACTGATTAATTCATGCTGACACAACTGTGTTTCTATGTTATATTAACTATTCTGTTGTACATAATATTTATTATAAATTACTATAAGTTGTACATTTAGATGAGATGTAATGTAAAGATTTTTACTCCTCGTGTATATGAAGGATGTAAGTAATAAAGTCAATTCAATTCACTTCAATCAGTGAGGATTGTGTTGGGAAGCACACAAGTTTTGCAATGTTTCTGGCACAAACATAACATGCCACAACTTACTAACCACAACTGTACGTGTTTGGAATGTGGGAGGAAACTGGAGCACCTGGAGAAAACGCAGGTGGTCACGGGGAGAACATACAAACTCCTTATGGCAGTGGCAGGAAATGAACCGTGATCTCACAGCTAGTGTGTAATAGCATTACGCTAACTGCTACTCTACCGTGCTGCCCACCCCTATGCTATCATGACACACCTTAACCATTATCAGTGAACTATGGACCTAGACCCCACATTACGTTCATTATGGCACAACTGGTTGACCCATTTGATCTCAGCTGACTCCTTGCAGAGCAACTGCATCAGTCCTGTTCCCCCTCAGCCCGTTATCTCTCACGGGACACCTCACAGCAGCAGATACCACCAAAACTGTGTCTGGAAAATTCTGCAAACGCAGGCACAGCTCAGGCTACAGATGTCTGGCTTGTGTATAGCCTCGACGTACAATGAGTGAATGGATTTACCAGCTGCTGCGGCACCGTAGGAAACATTTGCTGCCTGGAAACTTGGTTCATGGCCGTCTTTCTGACTTGCAAACTGTCCGGGTACGAAGAGTTTACAGGGACAGAGCTGTGCCGTTGCCTGGGGAAGACCGGTATGTTAGAAAGCCAGGGTTATATAATAGAGTCCTCTCCCATGTCCCAACATTAAAGCCCTGGTTACATCGAGCTGGCTCTGATGGGTACAGTCCATGATCAGAAACTCTGTGTCGAAGAATTATGTGAAGGTTGACTCCAGGATATTGTCTAAGATTCCCTAAACAATTGGGGCAGCTTAACCTATTTGTGCGATGTTCTGGCCTTTGGGGATGGAAAACATCATTAGGAAAAGGCTGGAATCCAACAAAAACACTTTCTGTACCAAATAGTGGTTGTGAATGTTTGTTGGTTGTTAAATGATGCATTTCACTGTATGTTTCGATGTGCATGTGAAACTTGAAACGCAAATTTGAATGAATGGCCTCATCAGTCACCTGCAACGCTGAAGAAATGGAATGAAAGCAAATCATTCTTGACCTCAAAGAAAGGTACACGCTGCATATTTGGTCATCTCTAAATGTAAACGTGGACCTGCTCAGGAAACTGTTCAGTCCTACAGAAACAAGCTTGGTTTGCTTAAAGTTAAAGAAGCTAAATTCCTTTTCTCTGAAAGAAATTATATTATGCGTTTAGTATTTCCCCATCAACAGGACTGTCCAATGCCACGTACTATTTCTCAGTGAGACATGCATTTAGTCTGTAGGTTTTCGCAAATAAAAACAGTGGATGTGGTTTATATTTTAAGAAAAACTATAGCAACTCATTTATTGTACTCCAAACACTGAATACAAAGCGTGGTAAAAGTGATTTATGTAGTAATGTCATCACATCAGACCAGCCTCTTAAGTTACAGCCACTGATAGTGAGTTGGGGTTCACATGTTTCCACCAAAACATTACCCTACTCAGAATTCACCAAAACCGGCATCACGAGCCTGTCCTGAGTTCAGGTGAGCCACCCGGCTCGGAGTCTATGTTCCAGGGGTGGAGGACCAGCAGAGGCTGTGTTGAACGCTCATGGTCATGGTAGCGTGGTAGCAGAATCCTCCAAATCTTAGTGGACTGGTTTAAGGTGATTTTCTGAAATACATCCAGGTTTATCTATGATAAAAGTCTTTTCTCTGTTCCAAAAAGTGGAATGGGCCATCATATGGGGCACTTTGATGTGCATCATAGCAGACAGAAACAAATGAGGTGGAAGAAAAGGTCAACAGTAACCAAAGAGTGTTGTATGACATAATGGGAGGATAGAATAGGTGCAAAGAAATTGAATTCACCAAGGAGGGTGGATCGCTGTTGAGAGGCCAACCAGGCGGTCGTGGTGTCAGAAATAAAGTCACCTGGCACTCTTAGCGGCTGTCCATATACCAACTCAGCTGTGAACGACTGTAGGTCCTCTTTTGGAGCAGTTCTGAGCCCCAGCTGGACCTAAGGGAGACAATCATGCCAACACTCATCGATCAGGGAAGCCCTCAAAGCAGACCTTAAGGAGTGGTGAAACCAATCACATAGGCCATTGGACTGCAGGTGATACCCCTGGTGTAGCCTTACACCAAGTTTCTGGGCCATCTCAGCCCAGAGGTCTGATAAAAATTGGGAGCTCAGTCAAAGGAACTAACAGATGGGGTACCAAACCAAGTAACCCAGGTGCTGATGAATGCCCGAGCCATGTCTGTGGTCGTCGTTGATGCTAGATGGACAACCTCTGGCCACCTGGTGGCATGGTGCACTATGGTAAGGGGGAAGAGGACAAACAAGGTCCACATTGACATGGTCAAACTGTCTCTCGGGGACCTCACAAAGTGCCAATGGTGCCTGAACATGATGGTTAATGTTCACCCACTGGCTCTCCACATAGGCTACCGTCCAATCACACATCCTTTCCACACAAACCTTAGTGCAACCAGTTTCTTTGAGGCCCATATGCGAGAGGCCATGTATGGAGTCAAAAATAGTCCACCTCCAGTTTGCAAACACTGTAGAGTAAGGGTATTCGGTTGAGACATTGCACGGGGGAGGGAACCCCAGCTTCCCTGAGCTTAATATTAGCCAACCACAGGCCCGTGACTGCTGATTGGTAAGCCTGCACCTCTTGGTCAGCTGCCGTGCTGGCATCATCAACCCCTATGTGTACGACCTCAGTGGCTGGCTGTGAGAGGCAATCAGCCATGGCATTCTTTTCCCCTTTGATATGTTGTATACCCATTGTGAACTTGGATATGTAGGCCAGGTAGCGTTGCTGCCGTCCAGACCAACGGTCTGATATTTTGGCCATCATGTGAACGAGGGGTTTGAGTCAACAAAAGCTGTGAAATGGCTACCCTCTGTTCGTGCATGGCATCCACAGTATTACCTGAAGCGTCAGTAGAAATGGCTTTAGGGTAGTTGAGGAGCGGGTTGTGTGGGAAAGAGTTCGTTTGGTGTCTTCAGATGCCCTGGTCATGTTAGCTGACCAGTCCAGCACGTGGTTACGGGTGTTGCCTTTCAGCACACCATACAGGGGAAGCACTGGTCCAGCAGCTCGCAGAATGAAGCGGTGAGAGAAATTCACCATGCCTAAAAATTTCTGTCACTTTATGGCGGGAAATCCATAATAGTGGTTACTTTTGATGGGAGGGGTTTTGCACCTTCTGCAGAGATACAATGGCTGAGAAAGTCAATGGCTGACAACCCAAACTGGAATTTAGCAGCGTTAATAATTAACCTGTGTTGATATAAACACTCAAAAAGTGTGCAGAGTTCAGATACATGTTCAGATTTGGATGCACTGGAGACAAGTATGTCATCCAAGTAAACTAAAAGAAAATCTAAATCTTTTAAAACAGAGTCTGTCAGCTGTTGGAAAATCTGTGCAGCGTTTCTCAGCCCCATCTGCATGCACAGCAACTCAGAGGCTGTACAGGGTTATCACAGCCATTTTGGGAATGTCCTCTGAGCACATAGCAGCTGATGGTAGCCCCTAACTAGATCGACTTTGGAAAAAATTAACTTTCCAGCTAAACATGCCAAGATGTCTTGGAGGGGAGGAGAAGATGGCGGCGCGACGCAGCGCGCACGGCCGCTCAGAAATGATACCGTATTTGTAAGTAGGTACCGTGCACAATCCTGATTTGATGGAGACAGACGTGAGAAGCACGGAGGAACATCTGGAGAAACTTCTGAAATGCCTGCTTTGCTGCTGTTTCTACTGTGTGATTGAGAATCTCCGGAGGGGAAGGCCCCAAATCCTCGGCTTTGCCTATTGCTGGGGCCAGGGTCAAAGCACTCGGCAGAGATGGTGCTCGGTGCTCGGTGTCGGAGGGCTGGTTGGAGGCTCGAAGTTTTCGGATGGACTCAAGAGTTGACTGTGGTTGGGTGCTTCCAGGGTGCTGCATCGGCAAGTTTGTGGCGCTGGAGGTTCATGGCAGTGTTACGTACCCCGTAACTGGGTTGCCAAACCAGCAGAAATGGATCACTCAGTTGGAGTCTGGAGTACTAGAACTAAGAAAGTTTTATTAAAGAAACAAGCAACACAGTAATCGAAAGGATAATAAATGCAACAATTCAACAATGATAACCACACATGTGCACAGAATTAAGATAACAGCATCAATCAAGCTCTATCGTTGTCTAGGGGTAAATGACCAATTTCAAAATGACTCAAAGTTCAGTTCGCAGTAATCGTTGCCATGGCGATGGACAAGGTGGGGGAAGAGAGACAGAGAAAACAACTCATCATTCCGCACAGCTTCACTCACAGACCAGCGAGATGGCTCACGAGCAACTTTTGGGCGGGTCCTTGGTGATGTCACCTGAGGTCACCGACTGTGACCCCTCCTCCAGATGCGGTTGATCCTCTGCAGTGAACCCGGCACCCAGGCAAGGGCGGACACACACCGGGTTCCCGCTGATCGTACCTTTCCACCCTTGTCGTTGTCCGGTACTTCTCACCACTCGTGAGAGGCGCACCGCTTCCAGGGTCTCGTTACCTCGGGTGGCGTGTGTCTCTGTCTTAGCGAACCTGTCCCTTTTTATCCCCCTGCTGGGGTATCGCCTGTCCATCACTTCAAACAGTTCAGGGTTCAAAGGGGGGAGCCGCTCCAGACAGCTCTTCCTCCCACATCCCTTCATTACACATCTCCAGACGCTGCTCCATTGTTCCTTATCTCTCCTTCCCCTGAGGGCAGGTGGCAGACCAACTGCTGATGCCACTGATGCTAGCCCAGGCCAGCAAACATCTTAATTTTAGGTGTATTCTCGTAACACTTCCCCCCTTTAAGGATTTTTACCGGGAGGTAAAAATTACAAACATGACTACATTATCTGATACATACACAATATACATCTTTAACAGTTATTTAGCTAATACAGAGAATTTGAAGCTGTCAACACCTTGACAGACAGTCATCACATTTTCTGTTCCTTTTACACGTGTTATTAATAATCCCTTAGACCAGGCTCCAACTCAGCAAACTTCAGAGTGGCCAAAAACACTGATGAATTGCGACCAATGTAACCTCTCATTTGGTTTTGTCCCGGACCACAACAACAAGGGTCGTCCCATTCCGACTCAGTTTTCTCTCGCAAGGGCTTAGTAGGAGGGGGACGGGTATTGACCGCAGAGTTATTGCAAAACTTCCTGCAGTACCCCACCATCTCCAAGAGCCTTCTGAGGGCCCTCTTGTCTGTCGGGGTTGGGAGGTCAGCGATAGCCTGCACTGTAGCTTGCATCACTGCCAGCTGCCCCTGTGTCACCACAATTCCCAGGTAAGTGACTCTCGTGTGGCCGAATTCATTTTTTTCAAGGTTCACTATCAAACTGGCTTCAGACAGCCGTGTTAAATTGCCAATACACACCTCTGTGTTCATCAGCCCTTTAGTCACTGAATTACTCGAAAAATATGGGTGTTGTTTACTTGGCTCCCCTATTGTAACCACAATCACCCAACGTCCCAGTTCTTTGCATTTCCTCGGGACAATCAAACACATGGGTGCGAGTCGTTTAATTACTCCTTCGGGGATTAAGGGAGAGACCTTATCAGTAGACCTGGCCAAAACAATAGCCTTCTCCCATCTGACCGATCCCATCCTAATCTTTTCAAAATGGTTTTTTTCTCTTAGCAGGGGGCCCCTAGCTTCATTGATTTCCACGCTAACACCGACTAGGTTTGTTAGCATATCAAAAGCCGGTGACCGTCTCAGTTCGCGTCGGTCATGATCAATAACATTTTTCCCCCTGGGCAGCCGGTAACTCTCTTTCATGATTCCACCAACTGTTTCCTCCAGCACCGCAAAATGTCCACCGGGGGGTACCTCGTGGGCCATGTTAAAAACCTCATCCCCATAACTCTTTTGCACCACCCCCCACTCCTCATCTGCGGATGCTGTACTTGATTTCCCTTTCTTCCTTAGCACTTCCTCATCCGCACAATAGCTTGTCAAGGCTGTGTCAGAGAGAGCGGTCTCTGCAAAACCCATCAGCCCCTCGCCTCGCTCCTGCGTCTGCACAAATTCTTTCCTGGCTACTGCTACGTCCGTCCCAGCTCCCTCACTACCTCTTATCTCACTACACCCTGTCTCATACAAGGTTGGCAGAAATGTTTCAGCCAAATTCACCATCGCGGGCGGGGCCTCCATGCTGGCAGGCTGACCCGTCAATCTCACGACTGGGAACACGATTCCTCCGGCGATGTCATTACCGAGCAAGACTTCCACGTCTTTCATCGGTAATTCGGACCTCACCCCAATCGTGACTAGTCCAGAGACCAGGTTGCTCTGTAAGTGTATCTGGTGCAAAGGGACTGACTCTGTCCCTTCCCCAACACCTTTGACCTCTACCTCCCCAGTCTGGGTCTCTGAGCTAAACTCTAATACACTCTTCAGTATTAGTGACTGACACGCTCCCGTGTCTCTCCAGATCCGCACTGGAACTGGTTTTAACCCCTCCTTCACTGACACCAGTCCGGCCGAGATAAACCTCTCGCGCCCTTCCTGGACTTTTTCAGACCTGTCCTTCCCTAGCGGTTCGCTTAACAGCTCGATACAGCCATTCAAAATTTCCGCTTTTCCTTTCCCCGTCTCCTTCCTTGGGGCAAAGCACCTGGACGCAAAGTGTCCGACTTTCCCACAATTATAACAGACGACCCCAGGAGACTTCCTACCAGACTGCTCCCGGTCTACCTTATCCTTTTCACTAGTCCCCGGCTTACTTTCTGACTTTTCCGGTGGACTCTCCCCGCCGTCCTGACTACCCTTCTGGTAGCCTTTACTCGGGGCAACCTTCATTTTATGCGTCAACGCATACTCATCCGCTAACTTAGCAGTTGCGGCTAACGTGGCTGCCTCTTTCTCATCGAGGTAGGGTCTCATACCCTCAGGGACACAACCTTTAAACTGCTCAATCAGAATCAGCTGCAGCAGTCTGTCATAATCCCCCTCTACCCCTTTCGAGGTGCACCAACGCTCACAATATGTTTGCATCTCGCGAGCAAACTCCAAATACGTGCAGTCCCACCGCTTCCTCGCATTCCGGAACCTCTGCCGGTATGCCTCCGGGACCAACTCATAAATCCTGAGGATGGCCTCCTTCACCACCTCATACTTCTGGGCATCTTCCGCGGATAAAGCGGAGTAAGCTTGTTGGGCTTTCCCTTTCAGTACACTCTGAAGTAAAACAACCCACTTATCCCTTGGCCAGTCCTGACTTATGGCCACTTTTTCGAAATGGAGAAAGTACCGATCCACATCGGTATCGTCAAATGGGGGAACCAGCCTAACCTCCTGGGTCGCCCGGAACCCTCCACCTTGATTCGGCACGAGCCCCTGCTCGGCCCTTATCTTTAACTTCTCCAGCTCAAATTCCCTTTCCCTCTGTTTCTCCTCTCTCTCCAACTGTCTGTCCCTCTCTCTCTCTTCTCTCTCCAACTGTCTTTCTCTCTCTTGCCTTTCTACCTCTTTCTCTCTCTCTTGCCTTTCTACCTCTTTCTCTCTCTCCCGCCTTTCTAACTCTCTCTCTTTCTCCCGCCTTTCTAACTCTCTCTCTTTCTCCCGCCTTTCTAACTCTCTCTCTTTCTCCTGCCTTTCTAACTCTCTCTCTTTCTCCTGCCTTTCTAACTCTCTCTCTTTCTCCTGCCTTTCTAACTGCTTCTCTTCGTGTTCTAACTGCCGTACCCGGAACTCGTGCTCGAGTCTCAGTTTTTCAAGCTGTACCTGTACCGCGTCTCCAGCAGGTTTTTCAATAGACACCTCCCCCAGCTCACCTTGGGGAAACACACCTTTAGATACATAGTGCTCTAGAATAGCTCTGTGTATCTCCTCTCTCCTCATTGTCGACTTCACCTTAGCAAGATTCACCCGTTTGGCCACAGCTATCAATTCCGATTTCCTGGCATCCTCTAATGCCTCCAAGGTCGGCGCCTTTATAAATTCCTCAACCTCCATTTCTGCTGTTTGTCTTTTCTTTCTTTCGGGAATTTTAACCCAATCAATTTACTCCGTCCCAAATTTAGCGTTCAAAATCGCGGACGAGAACCCCACTTATGTTACGTACCCCGTAACTGGGTTGCCAAACCAGCAGAAATGGATCACTCAGTTGGAGTCTGGAGTACTAGAACTAAGAAAGTTTTATTAAAGAAACAAGCAACACAGTAATCGAAAGGATAATAAATGCAACAATTCAACAATGATAACCACACATGTGCACAGAATTAAGATAACAGCATCAATCAAGCTCTATCGTTGTCTGGGGGTAAATGACCAATTTCAAAATGACTCAAAGTTCAGTCCAGTTAGTAATTCAGTTCGCAGTAATCGTTGCCATGGCGATGGACAAGGTGGGGGAAGAGAGACAGAGAGAACAACTCATCATTCAGCACAGCTTCACTCACAGACCAGCGAGATTGCTCACGAGCAACTTTTGGGCGGGTCCTTGGTGATGTCACCTGAGGTCACCGACTGTGACCCCTCGTCCAGATGCGGTCGATCCTCTGCAGTGAACCCGGCACCCAGGCAAGGGCGGACACACACCGGGTTCCCGCTGATCGTACCTTTCCACCCTTGTCGTTGTCCGGTACTTCTCACCACTCGTGAGAGGCGCACCGCTTCCAGGGTCTCGTTACCTCGGGTGGCGTGTGTCTCTGTCTTAGCGAACCTGTCCCTTTTTATCCCCCTGCTGGGGTATCGCCTGTCCATCACTTCAAACAGTTCAGGGTTCAAAGGGGGGAGCCGCTCCAGACAGCTCTTCCTCCCACATCCCTTCATTACACATCTCCAGACGCTGCTCCATTGTTCCTTATCTCTCCTTCCCCTGAGGGCAGGTGGCAGACCAACTGCTGATGCCACTGATGCTAGCCCAGGCCAGCAAACATCTTAATTTTAGGTGTATTCTCGTAACAGCAGGAAGAGAATTTCTCTTCCTTCTATCGTCTGCGTGAGATGATGGGACTTTCGAGAGACTTTGAGACTTTTTTTTACCATGCCCATGGTCTGTTCTTTATCAAATTTAGTCTTGGTTTGTCTTGTGTTTCTGTGATACCATTCTGGAGGAACATTGTATCATTTCTTAATGCATGCATTACTAAATGACAATAAAAGAGGACTGCGTGTCCTCATAACCTAATCTAATGTGTGGGACTGGCTAACAGTTGGGGTGGTGGTCTCGTTAAGGCATTAGTGATCGCCACATAGGTGGCAACCACTATTGGACTTAGGGACCATGTGGAGGGGCGAAACCCAGGGGCTATTTGACCAGCATAGAAAGCCCAGCCTTTTCCATGTTGGTAAACTCAGCCTTCTTGGTTGTCAGCTTTTCTGGGTCCAGTCTATGCGCGTGGGCATGGACTGGGGGGCCAGTTGTGGGAGTGTGGTGCTTGACCCCCATGTTTTGTGACTGTTCTGGAGAACGTGGGCTTGCTGAGGTTTGGGGATTCACCCAGCTGTCGAGTAAACTCACATGCGGTGGTGCAAGTGCTTTACAGAGTCGTTGTGGGAACTTGTGGGGAGCAGTATAACTACCCAAATGCCTTGACATCCACAAACCAGCAGTTCCTAAAGGTCGACTAATAGTCCTCGGGCACACAGGAAATCTGCACTGAGGTCTTGTAATGTCAGCCAGGAAGAAGTCCCATGTGTAATGTCTCCCACTGAACCAGAGAGTCACCCGTCGTGTCCTGTTAGTCTGGATCTTGTTGCCGTGGCAGCCTCCAGTGAGGTTTCATCACTTTTTGCCTTCTCATCAATGGGCAATGCTGGCAACACGCATTTGAGCACCCATGTCACACAAGAAGTGTTACCCTGAAATGGTGTGGGTAATGAACAGTAGACCCAAAGCGATCACAGACCGCTGAGGTCCCGATGAGCTGGCACTATTGAAGCTGCAAGGCGGTTGGCACTTCCTAGTGTTCATACCAAAGTAAGCATGGTAAAAACACAGGCCCAACGTCATCTGTCTCGCAGCTGCGGGCATCCTTGTGTTGAAGGCCTTGTTGACCGGGCTTATTGAGGTAGAGAAAGCTGCAGTAATGATGCCCCACTACCTAGCTGAGTGTAGACTATCAGCCATTTTAGCAAGCTCCCTATAGTCCTTCACCAGTGCATTAGTGAGTCGGATGTGAACTTGATCCGGCATTTGCTGTGTGAAGAGTTCTTTACAAATATAACAAGGATGGTGATTTCCCAGGAGAAGCAGCATGTGGTCCATTAGCTTCGACGGCTTAGCATCATTGAAGCCAGGTAAGGAAAGCAACACTTAGGCACGCTCTGACTCAGGTAGTCGAAAAGCCTGCAAAAGGTGAGTTTTCAGCGATCAGTATTTATCATATTCAGGTGGGCTTCTAGTTGACCCACCACCCTCGCAGCCGTGCAGTTGTTGAGTGACACCAGCACATAGAAATATTTGGGGTTGGCGGCAGAAATTTCTCAGTGCAAGTTAGGCCTCAGCTTGTACAAACCAAGCAACGGCATTTTGCTCTGGCAGTTTCTAAGCAACTGTGTTAGCCAACACGTTCAATAACTCTGGAATCATTCTAGAGTATCAGGGTCACCAATATTGGTTTTTGCAAATAAAAACAGCAGAGGTGTTTTATGCTTAAGAAAAACCATAGCAACTCATTTATTGTAGTCCAAACACTGAACACAAAGCGCGGTAGAAGTACTTTACGTAGTTATGTCGTCACATCAGACGGGCCCCTTAAAGTGAACCCCCACTCAATGTCAGTGGCAGTGAATTATGTACGTTTCCACCAATTACATTACCCCACAAGTCTCTAATTTTCACGTTCGGTCAGCAGAGATGAGGTCAGAGAGATTCTGGTAGTTTTATTCATCCTTTCTCAGTGGGAAGTTCATCCTTTCTCATTTGTCTTTTAGTGAATGATGGAATTGAATGTGGTGATACAATTGTGATGCTCATTTTAATAATTCACCCCTCAAAGGAGCTGAGATACCACACAACATGATATGCCAGACTTTGAGTTTATACCCACCAGGGCTTTGGCAAAAGGAGGAGGCACTTGGTGGAGGTCCCATAATAAAATCAGGAGGCTCACAGATCATCCTACTTTGATAAACTTCACTTCTGAAATCTCCATCGGAAATGACAAAACCAACAGTTTGGAGTATTTTCTATTTTAGTAATCGAGAGAGGGTAATACATGTTACACAACTTGGAAACCAAACCAAAGTCAAATACATACATGATCCTGCAATTCAGATTATTCATAATTCACATATTCCAAAATATATTCTGCAACCAGTATAATGTACAGTATAACTAATATCCACAATCAATTCAATCCCATAAAACTTAAGTAAATTTCAATAATGCTTATAATAAAACTGTAAAATAAAAGCCATTCTGAAAATACATGATATCATCAGCAACTAAAAAAAGAGGACAAACTGATTGCACTTCAGTTAGAGCATCACTGTCTAAGCAACACCTTAATCAGTATCCTACTTGAAACTTGAATTTGATTAAGTTCCCACCAAAAAGCCATACATGATTGGATCCCAGCTGCAATTAAGATTTGCTGTTTCCCTTTCAAAGCCAATTTTCTGATTACATCAATTTGATGTAATTTAATTTTTTTAGCATTCATCCTTTTTACCATGTGTAGTAAAAAATAAATAGTCTGTTATAATCAACCAGAATCTTGTCACCTACAAGGGTATAAAGGACAATGAATTGAACGTGAGGCAGCAAGCACAACCAGCATTAATAGTATAAAACAAAATGAAAAGATATATTGTCTTTTAATTTTGATTACACTGCATTTCTCATGGAATAATTAGGTTGGAAATTCTCCATGCAATCTATTCGTAAGCTCATTAAAAATATGGTCAGGCATTGAAAATATTTATAGCGGGTCTTTACATTGTTGGTTTTGATAAGAAGCTGCACTAGAATCTGAAAGGGGGTGAGAGTCACGCGTGGCAGACAGCATTGTGCTCTGAGGCAACACTGATTTTTAATGTTTCCTCTTGAATTATCAACATTCAGGTGCCAATGGGTGTGTTGCAATAGGAAAATATCTGAGTTCCAACTGATTAAAGCTGAATTATTTGGTTTATCCTTTGTGTATAAGACAGGTGGAGACAAATAATTAACAGAATCTGCAAACTGGAAATGACGCTCTATGACAATGCAGAATTTTAAATGCCAATTTTAGATTAATATTCTGGACGATTTCAACATTATCAACCTTTCTTGGTTAAATGTTAAGATTAATATCTCCACTAAAATAGAGGAAATTTTATCACAGTTATAGAAATAATATTTGGGTGAAACCAAGTGCACATTAGAAAGGATAAATGAGCTTTGGAAGGAATGCATTTTCATTGGAAGGCAGCCAGGGCTCTTAGGGTTAAGTAATACGAGAAGATTCTATTCCGGGAAAATGGGAGAATTATAGGCAATTTGATTAAGGCCTTTAGGATTTAGAATGGATTGTGGAGATACAGAGATTTTACATTTTTTGAAAAAGCAATGCGGAGTCCAGCAAAAGGGACTGAACAAGAATCAGAGGCAGAAGGGTATTAGGATTGTGTCCTTCACACAGATAGCATGTTCTCCCACAAAATTCAGTGTCAGCTCACCTTGTGAAATCATTAACTATTTGCGAACTGTCGAGGAAACAAGGTTGTTGTAGATAAGCAGTTGGGATATAGATCAGCTATAATCTCATTGAATAAATCAGTGTGTTCAGTGATCTAATCCAATCTGTATTATCAATTTTGGCGGTTTGAACATGCATTTTAACAAATAAGAGGGAAATTGAAGGTTAAAAAAAAATCAGGTACATTTTCCATGACATGCCTCCGGGTCAGTCTGTCCATCTATTATACAGTGCGGAATAGGCTCTTCTGGCCCTTTGAGCTGTGCTGCCCAGCACGCCTAGCCCAATCACAGGACTACTCACAATGTCCAATTAACCTACTAACCTGTACATTCATTGGTTGGGTGGCACCAATTAACACAGAGTACTATGCAGCACTCAGTATTGAACCCATTACCAATGCTGGCCATAAATGTGAGGGACATGGACATCTTCACTTACTCATAATGTTTAGGGAAAACAGCGTCACATTGACAGTTGAGGAATGGCCAATGTGATGAGGATCTGTCCCCTGGTGGCTTGTTACAGAATGGAACTGGAAATGGTCCAGCTTTAAAAATATGTAACCTTAAGGAAGAATTACAGAAGGTGCTTTATTTATAGTGACGCCTTAAAGAAATAGTCACAGCATGGAAGGGCAAATTAAACCATAATTTTGAAGAGCTGCAAGGCTATCAATGCAGAAGTTATATTGTTTATTAAAATATGCTCCACGATTCAGGTCAGCATGAAGCCTTTTTATCCTGTGGAACTGATGTGCCATTTGTCAAGAGTATAG
Organism: Mobula hypostoma; assembly: GCF_963921235.1. Lineage (NCBI taxonomy): Eukaryota > Metazoa > Chordata > Chondrichthyes > Myliobatiformes > Myliobatidae > Mobula > Mobula hypostoma. Next base: position 46,047,139 of record NC_086109.1, on the reverse strand, counting down.
ATATGACTTTCAGCACATGAGCAATAAAAATTTATGCCCTTTTTAATTCTGTTCCAGTTTAAATCTATTTTTAACTTGAAAGTATATTCTTGAATTACAACTAGCCGCCATATTCTTCTGCTTTGTGTGAAAATTTCAATTTAAAATGTTCATAGTTTTGAAGTAGATGCCCCCTGCTGGTGTAACCTCAGTTTCCAACTAATTAGTTTTCATGATGCTTCTTCGACAAAAATATCATCAAAATTCAGTTTTAACTCCAGTTTAAAATATGTTTCAGGATTTTAAATCCTTCTAATTAAATAATGCAGTTAAATATCTCTGCTCCATCCCTGTCCAGCCACTGCACTAATGACTCATTCCCTTTTCCATCCCTTCGGCGTCTTATGTTCTGAGACACTTTATGAGCGGAGGTGTTCAGTTCTGCCAAATGGTGCACTGTTAACTCATTCTCTCTCCACAGATGCTGCCTGACCTGCTAAGTATTTCCACCATTTTTCTGTTTTTATACTGTTGCTGTAGAAAAGCATGCAAACCTAAACTGCTCATTTCTGGAGATGTATTACAAGCTGTCAACAAACACAGCTTTACAAGAATCAAACGACAGCAGGAACTGGAAATCTGAAACGAAAGCAGAAAATGCTGGAAACACGCAGCCTCAGTGAAAGAAAATAGAGTTAGTGTTTCTAAGACCCTTCATCAGAAATGAGAAAACAAGCATATTTAGTTTTTCCTCCTTTTTGTAACAGACTATAAAATGTTTCTCTTGTAAAGCTGTTCATTCCGAATTCCCTGAGCTAGTAATAAGAGCCACTTCACACCCAAAAAAAACAACAATTTGTAAAATTAAGATGGAAAGAAAGATATGCATATATGCCACATCTTTGAAAGCTTTAGGATGCCTCAAACCTCCTTGCAGCCAGAGAAGTTTTATTTGAAGCATAGCAAGACTTATAATGCAAGAGAATATATCAGCCAATCTGTGCCCTGCAATACTGTGAAACAAACTGATAATGAACAGATAATCTGTTGACTGAGGGATAATTATTAATTGGGAGTGCGCAGGGAACTGTCTGGCTCTTTTCCAAATGAACTTCATTGAGATACAAGTCTGACAAATTCTTAAACTAGCATCAGACCTGAAAGTGGCACATTGAATAATGTAGCATTTCTTCTGAGCTCCTAACGAGTCTCCCTATTTCTACTTAGCTATCTATATAACTTGAAGTAGGGGTAACAACTTTTGGAGAAGCTCAATTTACCACTAGGTGGCATTCAATTAACATACTTGAGAGAACTTCAAAAGTCTACTCCAGTAACTAGCAGCCATAGAAATGCGATATTATTTTTAAAAGGCACTATTGTAATGCCCTGTACAGCACATTAACAGAATACAGGTTCAACAGTTCTCTCCTTTAAATCCTTGTATATTATTCCACAGCAGCAGAGAAACACTGGCCACTTCAACACTTGGCCCCTCACACCGTACCTACAGTATCTCAGACACTGCACCTAGAGTATCTCAGAATTTACTCTGATCAGATGGAGGGAAAGAGAGAAGAGAGTAAGACAGATGCGATGAAACGCCCTGATGACAACAGACGAGATGTTAATTGGGCGATAATTTGACAGTGAGGACAAGTCATCAGTATGCTTCAGTACCAAGGTTATTCTTGAATGTTTAAGGGTGAGGGAAGTTCCCCTATGACCAATAGAAGGTTGTAATAAGCCGCCCAGAATGAGGGGTTGGTCTGGCAAAGTTGTTGAACGCCAATCCTGTCAGGACCCGCTGCCGCCCCTGACATTCCCCGGATAACCGGGGATATCTCAGATGGTTCAATGGGACATAGCAGGTCCCAATTCTCGGGACAGACCTCCCGAACTGGCTGAGGGTCGGGGACTCCCTCAGCTGAGAGGATCCCCGACCAAAAGTCAAAGGTCCCTGGTGGAAGTGCTTGCTCTTGGAGGTGAGCAGATTTTCAGGGGCCCGAGTTGACCGTCTGGGCCACATCTTTCCGCCGGGAGTGATATAACGATTGGATATGTGCGCACTGAGCCTTCTTCCCTGCACTCCCCGTCTTCTGATGACAAACTGGATGAAGAGTCGTTGGTCTCCAACACGCAGGAAAGTGTCATTGCGCATGCTGGTAAGCCTCTGCAAGTGATATTTCACCTGTCGCCAGAAGCCCAGCCAGCGACCTTACCTCGCCCACTCCAAAAAGATCTCCCGAACAGGCTTCAAGCTGGCGAGCGGCCGCACAAACCAACAGGTCCCTCCACCGAAGGTCCTCGGTTTCTTCTGTGACAGATGGTAGATCAACTTCCATATCAGTCGACCCCGGTCCACTGCCAGGGGAGACATTGATAGCAGACAGAAGAAAAAAAAATCAAGACCCTTAACGGCCAAAAATTCTCCATAAACAATCAAGATGAGTCTACTTTGTGTAGAGTATTGAATTTTTGGGAATAGTGTATGGGGAGAACATCTTTTGGAGAAATTGGGCAGAGTAATTTATATAATGAGACCATCATTTCCTCCTGAATTACACTTGTAAAGATCTGCTTTATTTAATAAGGTCAATAAAAATCTGGAGTTTGCAGAAAAATACTCTCTATAAATTGCTGTAAGTTTGGAAACTTGGTGCCATCTGTTAGGCTGTACTGTTGTAATGAGGTTCTTTATGGAGCCCAGGAGTGGAGTATGCAGATACATTATCTACTCTGTGGACTCCATCTGAATAACTACATCTGCCGTAGGAATGATAGTTTTATTGATGTAATGGAGAAGAATGGTTGTGAGGGATCAAGGTAACCTTTATCAATTGGCAGTTTTTTAAAAAAAGATTTAGTTTACTTAAACATTTTAATTATATTGCATTGCAATTACATGTTTTGTATATTAAAATAATTTTTAAATGCTTTAATTGACTCCTGCTTGGTTTTTCAGTTTAATCAGGTGCGTGGCAAATTGAATATACATTAGGGATGCGAATGGTCAGTTTTACTTCCATTCTGAGTATCATTTATCAAACATGTGAAGTATTGCATTACAAGTCTCCAATGAAAAAGTTAGAGAGTAAAGCACCCTAAAATGATTGAAACAAATAGAATACTGCACCAGTAAAAGCAGTAAGATAAAGTCCATTTACACGACTGAAATACCACATTGCATCAGTAGCAATTTATAACTGATAGCTTTGCTAATCACTGATTTATGGATTGAGGCATCTACCTGACCTACATTATAAATGTTATCCAACACATACTGGGGACCTTGTGTTCACAGTACCTCTTGGGGCGAAAAGTCAAATGGGACACAGGGTGTCCACTGTACATAAACTTGCATGCAACAGGTTAACCTACAATACGAAAGGGAGTTATAAAGGAAACACAAACTTTACCATTCAATGACTATGAACAGCTGTAAATGCACTACACTGGGCAGGATGGAGAAGTCATGAACACCTCCCCAATACAAAAAAGGTTAATGTGATGGCTGAGTAATTATGATGCTATTTGATTATCAATTTGCAATGGATAATTCTGGTGCTAGTGATAGGCTGTGTTTTGGAAAGAGTTTCTGAATGTTGTGAATATTTTATAAACTGCTCTGGTTTGTAGTAAATGATTAAGGTGTTGCTTTGGACAATGATTGTTCATCTTGTATAGTTTACACACAGTTTTATTGCAGATCCTGCTTCTCAATTCACCGAGAGTCCATCCCAACATCGCCATCTGTGAAGAGCACCTTCGTCAGAATCCCTGAGTAATAAGGTCCGAACACCATCCTATTGTGGTGCACTAGACACCAGAAATTGGAGCCAATGTCCTTGAGCTCTGCTTGAATTGGAGCAAGGCCCCTCGGGACAGCATGATGGCAATTCTGTGGGCTGGAGAGACTGAGGAATCCCTTCACGTAGGAGTTAATCCGCTCACCTACAGAAAGAATAATGAAACCAACTAACGTTCAGTACTAGTGATCATTTACGTTGGTTTATCAGTCTGCTGCCAAAATTAATTGTTCTTACGTAACAGTTTCAGTATCAGCACACTGAATATAAAATGTATCAACTTACTAATTTTTTCTGCCAGATTTTATGGTCCAGATCTTGCGTATTTTGGTAGTACAAATATTTGTTTCAGTTCCCCAGACAGAATATAATGTGCATAGTTAAATTATCTAGATATTTGCTTTGGATTTGAGTATAACGTCCAGATGTTTGCATTTTGGTTGGATTATCCAGATGTTTGGTTGAAATGTCTACACTTGGATTGCTTTACAACAGACAATACATGTGGACAGAGAATCCATCTGTTAGTTGATTTCAGGATATGGATTGAAAACATTCATTGGTGGAGCAACACATTCAAAACACTGATAGATCTCTATCATTACCTAGTTTTTTGAACCTGTCATAATCTCTTCTTTTCTTCTTGACTAGATTTACAACAGCCTTTGTACACTGTGGTTCCTGTACCCTACCATCCTTTCCCTGTCTCATTGGAACGTACCTAAGCAGAATTCCATGCAAATATCCCCTGAACATTTGTCACATTTCTGCCATACATTTCCCTGAAAACATCTGTTCCCAATTTATGCTTCCAAGTTCCTCCCCTTACTCCAAATAAGTGCTTTCCTAACTTGTTTGTTCCCATCTCCCTCCAATACTATGGTAAAGGAAATAGAATTGTGATCACTATCTCCAAAATGCTCTCCCACTGAGAGACCTGACCCCTCACCAGGTTAATTTCCCAATACCAGATCAAGTATCGCTTTCCAATACTTTCCAGAAATAGAATGAGGACACCAGCTAAAGAACTAGTCATCTTTTAAGGCTAGAGCTAATCTAGCAACAAACAGCTCAATAAGCAGAGTGGAAATTAGTTGTGGGATCTTGCTCACCAATGTCTCAGTTCTGACATTGTGTACACTCATTTAAAAAATCCTAAGCGATATTGGTTCGAAGTAAATTATCAAGTATGCATATGTTATCATATACTATCTTGAAATTCATTTTCATGCAGGCATTTGCAGGAAAATAATGTACAATAGAATTTATGAAAAAATAATTTACTCCAAGGAAAGGAGAACATCATTGTTTTTAAAATAACAAAGAAAATGTAGTGTAATTTCACTCAGGAATTGATTTCATTTACATTCTTATACCTCCTTAGCTGACCTTGGAAGTTGTACATAAGACTCACCTATCAGAATACGAACAACATTGCTTTTGTGTCTAATGCTTCTGACTTGTCCTTTTAGAATGGCTTCTTGCTCATTTGTCAGAGGAGGGTATCCATGTTCAGCAAGTGATCTGTTAACCTCCCTGTGTACTTGGTCACTGAGTGCATGCAGAGCTTCTCCTAATCCTGAAGTGCTGTTGAACGACAGGGAAAAGCAGGACAAGAATCCTTTAGTACGTTTTCTGTTACTACTTACAGAGAGGGTCCCTTTTCATTTCTTGCCATATCAAATCAAAATTTCAACTGCTCTTGGCTTTATATGTCAAAGCTTTAAACCAGGATATGTGATACATTGATAGGGACAAAAAAATATCATTAGTAGCTCCGACACATTCCACCCCCTTCCAAACATATAGTCAGAGTGAAGGGGGATCACAGGGGTCGGAGACGGTGGGGAGGGGATCACAGGGATCGGAGGGCGGGGAGGGTGAACACAGGGGTCGGAGACGGTGGGGAGGGGGGTCACAGGGGTCGGAGACGGTGGGGAGGGGGGTCACAGGGGTCGGAGATGGTGGGGAGGGGGAGAACCAGACTAGGGTTGGAATGAATCGAGCAGCAGGACGGGAGAAAGCATGATTATGCACTCGTAGTTGGGAATTCTGAAATAATGGTACCAAATAAGACAAAGGAATTCGATAGTGTGACCCGGACAGCAAAACAAAGATACAGGACTGAATATTCTACTGTCGGCCTTGCTGATGTCTATCTTTGCTCTTGTAGGTAGAAGCTGATTTGTTCGATGCCTTGTTTCACCTGGATTTGCTGATGACATTGAGCTTTAGGAATACTGGGTGCTGATCAGCTTCTAGGTTATCTGTGTTCTATCGATTCCTGGAGACGCAGATGGTCAGATTAACTTACTTGCAGTTCTGTTCATCCAACAGGGCACAAGTCACCTGCTTTAGTTTGTCTACAAACCCGGGCAAAGCACCAATAGCAGCTCCTGCTGCATTAGTGGTCACCAGAAGAACAGTCGCCACTAGGGTCAGCTGATCAAGTCTCCACTGCAGCTCCTGTAGACGGGATTTGTCCATCAGCACAGTCTGTGAGGGAAGGAGGAGAGCAGCAGGATTGGTCCATGCCATCTGACTGAAAGAATCTCAACACGGAGTCAAGCCCCGTCAGAGAGTGGTTCAGAGCGAGCTCTGGAACTGGGAGGAATCGTATAAACAGCTGGGTCCATTGAAACAAAATCTGATCATTTTGATGATGATGATAAACTGCACTCATGAAAACTGCAGGTCCCTGACATGGTTTGGGTGATGGACTCCTAAACATGATTGACTCTCCCAAATTAGCTATTGACAAAGCATATAGTTAGCTACCTTTGGGGCAAAAATAAGCATATTGTAATTTCTTGGACCTGTTTTTTTACATTTATTTCCGGATAAATTTCTGAATAATGACGATGACATCAACAGGTTTCAAGTTGGGGTCAGTTTATTTTTTCATTTCCTCTATCCATTTTAATATCCATAAGTACTCAGCATTAATGGGGAAGTTGCTCCAGGAACAAGTGACAGTTTCAAGTTCAGAATGTGCCATATATTTCCCAGTATAACTGACATGAATCAATCCTATCAACAAAACAGATCTAAGGTTATTCTTGATTTTTTAAAAATTTAAAATACTGAATGGATATTGTGGACAGGACTGCTGCACCACAAGCGATGAAGAAACTCATTCTCGGCAGCTGTACTTGGAATGAGATTCACCACTAGTCTTACTGTTAGATATCATTTCTTCAACAGAATCCACTTAATTTCTTCTTCTGTTTTAATTTTCTGGCACTTAGGGAGTAACAGGTTAGAAGGAGTTAGTTAATTAGAAACTTACCCCCAGTCGAAAGGACTAAAATCATCAATCCAGTATCCAATAATATCTAAGGGCTAAAGATACCTTTTTTTTCAGGGATGACCATGTCTGACCCTACCAGTCACCTTCAAAAGATACTAGGTATTCAATGACACATCTAAAAAGCTCACTTGATACCTGGTAGGAGCTAATATTTTCTGTTAAGTAAAAGTTATTGCAAATAATTTTAATTGATTTCAACATACTGATTTTAGAAGACTTAGTTATAAGGCAGTATGAAACATTTTTTAGTTATCTCTCTTTGGATGCTTTATTCCCTCATTAAGAAACTGATCTTGTGGCACAAGATGTTCTAATACAACTGACTGGGGGTTTCTACCCCCGTAAATGACTTTGAGCTTACCTCTGGGTAAATGTTGGAGTCGTGGTTCCATTTCAGCAAGTTCATGTAACCTCGATTCAGCACAGCATCTGGGCTCACCACTGCTGCATTGTTGCTGTGATTCTCTGAGATTGAATCGATAGTTTCTTTAGTTGCTGCTTTTAACCATGCAGTGGTGTGCTCCAAAGCATCTGGGAACAGAAGGAAGGTGGTATCGAAGTCAGCCTGGTGTAGATCAGGAGCTAACAGCAGCAGTTATCTCAGCTCTGTGAACCGAAAGCCGAACTTGTTTCCGAGCCTTTGAAGGGTTGGTTTATTTCCACAATGATGATGGTTTATAAAGACCGCTGCCAACTCCCCTTGGATTCAGCTGTGTTATCCCCCAGCACTTGGAGTCTCCTCACTAAATTGCTACATCTACCTACTTTTGAAACTACCACTTTCAACAAGCTTTGCACCTGAGACCTTGTAACTTGGTCACACGAGCTTCAATTTTTTCTTAGTTTTCTGCACTAAAACCATTAGAATGATATATTAGTATCGCTCCCACCGTGATCATTACACTCGGAGGATTTTTTTTCGGAGGATATCAGACTGTTATATTAGTATCCCTCCCCTCACCACCGTGACCATTACACTCGGAGGATATCAGACTGTTATATTAATATCCCCCCCCACCACCGTGACCATTACACTCGGAGAATATCAGACTGTTATATTAATATCCCCCCACCACCGCAATCATTACACTCGGAGGATATCAGACTGTTATATTAATATCCCCCCACCACCGTGACCATTACACTCGGAGGATATCAGATTGTTATATTAGTATTCCCCCCCCCCCACCATTACACTCGGAGGATATCATACTGTTACATTAATTTCCCCCCCACCGTGATCATTACACTCGGAGGATATCAGACTGTTATATTAATATCCCCCCACCACCGTGACCATTACACTCGGAGGATATCAGATTGTTATATTAGTATTCCCCCCCCCCCACCATTACACTCGGAGGATATCATACTGTTACATTAATATCCCCCCCCACCGTGATCATTACACTCGGAGGATAGCAGACTGTTATATTAGTATCCACCCCCCCCCCCACTGTGACCATTACACTCGGAGGATATCAGACTGTTATATTAATATCCCCACCACCGTGATCATTACACTCGGAGGATATCAGACTGTTATATTAATATCCCCCCACCATGACCATTACACTCGGAGGATAGCAGACTGTTATATTAGTATCCACCACCCCCCCCCACTGTGACCATTTCACTCGGAGGATATCAGACTGTTATATTAGTATCCCTCCCCCCACCACCGTGACCATTACACTCGGAGGATATCAGACTGTTATATTAATATCCCCCCACCATGACCATTACACTCAGAGGATATCAGACTGTTATATTAATATCCCCCCACCATGACCATTACACTCGGAGGATAGCAGACTGTTATATTAGTATCCACCCCCCCCACTGTGACCATTACACTCGGAGGATATCAGACTGTTATATTAATATCCCCACCACCGTGATCATTACACTCGGAGGATATTAGAGTGTTATATTAATATCCCCCCCCCACCATGACCATTACACTCGGAGGATATCAGACTGTTACATTAATATCGCCCCACCATGACCATTACACTCGGAGGATATCAAACTGTTATATTAATATCCCCCTCACCATGACCATTACACTCGGAGGATATCAGACTGTTATATTAATATCCCCCCACCATGACCATTAAACTTGGAGGATAGCAGACTGTTATATTAGTATCCACACCCCCCCCCACTGTGACCATTACACTTGGAGGATATCAGACTGTTATATTAATATCCCCCCCACCGTGATCATTACACTCGGAGGATATCAGACTGTTATATTAATATCCCCCCACCACCGTGATCATTACACTCGGAGGATATCAGACTGTTATATTAATATCCCCCCACCACCGTGATCATTACACTCGGAGGATACCAGACTGTTACATTAATATCCCCACCACCATTACCATTACACTCGGAGGATATCAGACTGTTATATTAATATCCCCCCACCATGACCATTACACTCGGAGGATATCAGACTGTTATATTAATATCACCCCCACCATGACCATTACACTTGGAGGATATCAGTCTGTTATATTAGTATCCACCTCCCTACCATGACAAGTACACTCAAAGGATATCAGACTGTTATATTAGTATCCCTCCCCCCACCACCGTGACCATTACACTCGGAGGATATCAGACTGTTATATTAGTATCCCTCCCCCCACCACCGTGACCATTACACTCGGAGGATATCAGACTGTTATATTAATATCCCCCCACCATGACCATTACACTCGGAGGATAGCAGACTGTTATATTAGTATCCACCTCCCCCACTGTGACCATTACACTCGGAGGATATCAGACTGTTATATTAATATCCCCACCACCGTGATCATTACACTCGGAGGATATCAGAGTGTTATATTAATATCCCACCCCACCATGACCATTACACTCGGAGGATATCAGACTGTTACATTAATATCGCCCCACCATGACCATTACACTCGGAGGATATCAGACTGTTATATTAATATCCCCACCACCGTGATCATTACACTCGGAGGATATCAGAGTGTTATATTAATATCCCCCCCACCATGACCATTACACTCGGAGGATATCAGACTGTTATATTAATATCCCCCTCACCATGACCATTACACTCGGAGGATATCAGACTGTTATATTAATATCCCCCCACCATGACCATTACACTCGGAGGATAGCAGACTGTTATATTAGTATCCACCCCCCCCACCGTGATCATTACACTCGGACGATATCAGACTGTTACATTAATATCCCCACCACCATGACCATTACACTCAGAGGATATCAGATTGTTATATTAGTATTCCCCCCCCCCACCATGACCATTAAACTCGGAGGACATCAGACTGTTATATTAATATCCCCCCACCGTGACCATTACACTCGGAGGATATCAGACTGTTATATTAGTATCCCTCCCCCCCCCACCGTGATCATTACACTCGGAGGATATCAGACTGTTACATTAATATCCCCACCACCATGACCATTACACTCGGAGGATATCAGACTGTTATATTAATATCCCCCCCACTGTTAACATGAACATTACACTCGGAGGATATCGTACTGTTATATTAGTATCCCTCCCCCCCACCATGACCATTACACTCAGAGGATATCAGATTGTTATATTAGTATTCCCCCCCCCACCATGACCATTAAACTCGGAGGACATCAGACTGTTATATTAATATCCCCCCACCGTGACCATTACACTCGGAGGATATCAGACTGTTATATTAGTATCCCTCCCCCCACCACCGTGACCATTACACTCGGAGGATATCAGACTGTTATATTAATATCCCCCCACCATGACCATTACACTCGGAGGATAGCAGACTGTTATATTAGTATCCACCCCCCCCCCACTGTGACCATTACACTCGGAGGATATCAGACTGTTATATTAATATCCCCACCACCGTGATCATTACACTCGGAGGATATCAGAGTGTTATATTAATATCCCACCCCACCATGACCATTACACTCGGAGGATATCAGACTGTTATACTAATATCCCCACCACCGTGATCATTACACTCGGAGGATATCAGAGTGTTATATTAATATCCCCCCCACCATGACCATTACACTCGGAGGATATCAGACTGAATATTAATATCCCCCTCACCATGACCATTACACTCGGAGGATATCAGACTGTTATATTAATATCCCCCCACCATGACCATTACACTCGGAGGATAGCAGACTGTTATATTGGTATCCACCCCCCCCCACTGTGACCATTACACGTGGAGGATATCAGACTGTTATATTAATATCCCCCCCCCCACCGTGATCATTACACTCGGAGGATATCAGACTGTTACATTAATATCCCCACCACCATGACCATTACACTCGGAGGATATTAGACTGTTATATTAATATCCCCCCACCATGACCATTACACTCGGAGGATAGCAGACTGTTATATTGGTATCCACCCCCCCCCCACCGTGACCATTACACGTGGAGGATATCAGACTGTTATATTAATATCCCCCCCCCCCACCGTGATCATTACACTCGGAGGATATCAGACTGTTACATTAATATCCCCACCACCATGACCATTACACTCGGAGGATATTAGACTGTTATATTAATATCCCCCTACCATGACCATTACACTCGGAGGATAGCAGACTGTTATATTAGTATCCACCGCCCCCCACTGTGACCATTACACGTGGAGGATATCAGACTGTTATATTAATATCCCCCCCCCACCGTGATCATTATACTCGGAGGATATCAGACTGTTATATTAATATCCCCCCACCATGACCATTACACTCGGAGGATAGCAGACTGTTATATTGGTATCCACCCCCCCCCACTGTGACCATTACACGTGGAGGATATCAGACTGTTATATTAATATCCCCCCCCCCACCGTGATCATTACACTCGGAGGATATCAGACTGTTACATTAATATCCCCACCACCATGACCATTACACTCGGAGGATATTAGACTGTTATATTAATATCCCCCTACCATGACCATTACACTCGGAGGATAGCAGACTGTTACATTAATATCCCCACCGCCATGACCATTACACTCGGAGGATATCAGACTGTTATATTAATATCCCCCCCACTGTTAACATGAACATTACACTCGGAGGATATCGTACTGTTATATTAGTATCCCTCCCCCCACCATGACCATTACACTCAGAGGATATCAGATTGTTATATTAGTATTCCCCCCCCCCACCATGACCAATAAACTTGGAGGACATCAGACTGTTATATTAATATCCCCCCACCATGACCATTACACTCGGAGGATATCAGACTGTTATATTAGTATCCACCCTCCCCCACTGTGACAATTACACTTGGAGGATATCAGTCTGTTATATTAGTATCCACCTCCCTACCATGGCAAGTACACTCAGAGGATATCAGACTGTTATATTAGTATCCCTCCCCCCACCACCGTGACCATTACACTCAGAGGATATCAGACTGTTATATGAGTATTTCCCCCCCTCAGCCATGACCATTACACTTGGAAGATATCAGACTGTTATATTAGTATCCCTCCCCCCACCGTTAACATGAACATTACACTCGGAGGATATCAGACTGTTACATTAGTATCCTCCCTCCACCACCGTGACAATTACACTCGGAGGATATCAGACTGTTATATAAGTATCCATCCCCCCACCACCGTGCCATTTAGACTTGAAGGATATCAGACTGTTATTGCATTGACACAAAACAATTTCATTGAACTCTGCTTTGCAGATGAAAGGGGTCACTTCGGTTCTAATACGTGTGGCAAAATTGTGAATGCATTCAGAGATAACATGCTACAAAAGTACATCTTTACCCATTCATCACTACACCTTCCCTTCGTCTCAACACCTTCTCTGCAGTCAATCATTCATTCCTGCACCTTAACCTTTCAGACTCCATCATGACCACTTCACTGAGTTACTTACTGGGCTGTTTGTTGAGGAACTCCTGGAATTTGCTGCGTTCATACTGAATAGACTGTTGCTGCAAGTGTGGCTTCAGTGTCTTAATGGTAAAGTTCAACATGTCGATCTTCATCAAGTCAAGCACACGGAAGATCTCCCTAAAAATGTAAAACTAGATGGATCAAAGATACTATTTCAAGGGAACAGGCCTTTGTACTCTGCAATGTTTAGGATGGACGCAACATCACACAATATATAGTTGGATGCGTAGAGAGCAAGAAGACCTGAAACAACCTTTAATACATTATAACCTGGGTGCAATACGGAGTTAGTGCGCAAAGTAATTAGGAGAGGACATAAACCATTTCTAATGAAGATTTACATTCAAATATTAATGTGCTTCAGTGGTAAACATGGTGATTATAAACCTCAGAGTCCAGCAGAAGCCACAGTTCTGGACTAGGCAGGAAATCTGAAGGGCTTGAATGATTTTCACTTATATCTGCTACCTCAGCTTTCCAAATGGCCCCTGTATCTGATGATTCTACTTTTTCCATTTATACCTCCTCGAGACCCATTTATTACCCTTTCATTGCCCTAATGTTAACTCCTATGAGAATCGAGATATTTTTCTTTCATCATTGAAATTTTGCTGACTTCCCGTTTTGTTTCTTCTTAAAACATTGCGCAAAGCCTGTTACATTGCTGATTCCCTTCAGTTCTAATGAAAGGCCATTGACTTGAAATGCTAAGATTCCTTATCTAGACACTGGCCGAACTGCTAAGTATTTCCAGCACCTTCTGCTTTTTATATAAAATGAAGCAAATTATGAACACCAGAAAGAAGACAACTTTGCAAGTAACAAGGACTGTGTACGAAGAGATGTGATAAATAAAGTTGTGTCAGAATTCGCGATAGAACGCGGATTAATCAACACTTTCAGAACTGACAGGTGCAGCATCGATGGTACAAAATTAAAAGACTCATGGGAAAACACCAGGAGAAATAAATGTGCAAGAGACTTTGGATCTCATTATCAAGTCTATTCTCGGTTTCTGTTAAGAGAATAAACAAAATTGTGGATGTTATTATGAAATGAAAGAACTGTGCTTTAAAGGAGATTGCAATACTTCTGTAATTTATAATTTAAAAAGGTAACTATTATTTGTAAGTCCATGTGAATCCTGCAATAAAACATTGCATTTATATATTCGCCTTTAATACAGTAAAATGTGACAGGATGGACCACTAAAACTAAATCAAAATTTGGGAGACTAAGTCCCAACAGTCGATATCAGAATAAGTGAAGTGGAAAGAGGGTTAATTCTAATATATACGCTTGCCCATCCTCACTTACTTGAAGAGCGATACGGTGCCTGTGATGCTTTTCAGTTTCCTTATTTCCTCATCCCGGACTGGCGCACAGAGACTTCCCATCATGCTGATGATGAAGCCAGCCAATCGGTGGATATCCAGGGCATTGTGATTGGCCTGTTGTTGGATCAGCTCTATGTCCAGTACCTCACCGATCTGTGATCGCAAACGGGTGTGACCAGGCAGCAGGAGTGACAACAGTGACTGAGGAGAATCAAATCAACAGTGAAGAGGGTCCACATCAGACTACTGGCCCAAATCATATCTGACACATTTACTCTTGTTCAACTGCAATCCTTAATAGCTCTGGAATATTCCACTCACAAACTGCTTGGCTTTTCAGTTTATAACTTGGACAAGGCTGAAAGACAAAGCAATTTTCTATCTTTTTCAGAATGCAGGGGATAACCACCTTCTGTCTCATAATTCCTCACAACATAAAAGGAAGTAATTTGATGCATCAATCCTATTCCCTACTCATTTCCCTGCTACACATTCCCTTTCACATACCCATTATCTCCTCTAAAACTCCCATCACAAGTGGTAATATATAATTTATAGTAAATTATTTATAAATAAGTTCATCAAACTGCATGTTTTGGGTTGTGGTAGGAAACCCATGTGGTCACTCGAAGAACGTGCAAACTTCAGTATCAGAGATCAGGATCGAGTCCAGGTTGCTGGAATTGCCAGCAGCTGCATTTCCTGTTGACCCACTGTGCTGTGACCCTTTCTCTCCCTCTCCTTTACCTTTGGAGGATAGGGAAGGTTTACAGGATGGATAGCAAAGCTTTAGGTGTAGAAGGATATGGGCCAAATGCAGACATATGGGATTAACTCAGTTAGACTACTTGGTCTGCACGGACAAGTTAAAGTGAAGGGCCTATTTCGGCATTATATAGCTCTATAAGAATTCCTCCCTTGGACAAGGAGTTCTGCTCTTGCTGAGCAATTTTGATCAACTCCTAGAATCTACCCGAGTTATTTTCCAGGATAACTTCCCAGGATGCACAGATTCAGAGTGTGGTCGAGGAGAGCTGTTTTCCTATTCTGTTTTCTTCTTAGACACTCCCTGAAGAATGAAAATAATTTGCTTCAATTTTGGTTTTGCAGGTTCTAAAGCAGTTAATGAGGTCAATGTGTAAACTGAAGGCTCTTTCACACATGGGGCAGTTGGTGATTGAGTGAGTGGGCAGGTGGATAGTTTGCCAGTTTTCCAAAGGGAGAACTTTCAGAAATATTGCTCCAAGGATTGGAGATTGTTGCTATACTGGTGATAGTTCCACAGAATTCCCATTGATATTATGACAGGAAGTTGAGAAACTTTGGCTGAAATTCAGGGAGGGTCAAAACTCAATTTAGCGTCGTATTTGCAAAGATGTGAGCCATGTTTGAAGCATTCTCTATCCCCAGTGCAAGGGTAAATGTGGATTTGGCCATTCTACAACTAATGTCACTGTCCAGCACAACTCTAAAGGGTTTATAAATTATTCTATCGTACATTCTTGTTCAAGGCAGATGTACAGTGAATGTGAAAGGCTCTGCAGTGTTGTAAACAGCTGCTTTGAGGTTTCAGTGTTAAACTCCAATCTGTCTTTTCCAGGGAAAAGGTACGAGAACTGGGCCAATTAGCATGTGTCTAGCATTCCAGACAGACCTGTCTATCTCCAGCCCTCACCTCTTTAACTTCTTGCAGCAGCTTGATGGCCTGGAAGTACTGTGGTGGGGTCTCATTCAGCTGGGCCTGCAGGCAGTCCCAGAATGCCTGGTGCATGATCTCCTTCACCCTCCTTTCCAAACTGTGAAAGAAATGAGCAGATATTGAACAGTGAGACTGTTACAGGGAAACAATGGTGCATCACAGGTAAAGGTAGCACGATGGTAAGGCACTGTCTGAATAGCTCTTTGGTGGTGCTATCAATTTCCCTTCATTCCCTACGGTCTAGTAACCTTTTCCCTTCTAGCATTTATACAGTTCCATTTTGGAAGTTAGTTTCATGATTCCTCTCAACTATGTATTTCAGGTCATAAAAGCTCCTGTGTATTTGCCTTTCTCATATCACCTCTGGTCCTTTTGTCAATCACCTCACATCCGTTTCCTCTGGTTACCGACATTTCTGTCGATAGAATATGTGTTCCTATATACCCTGTTGAAGCCTTTCATGAATCTGAACATTTCAATCACTCTCTGCTCCAAAGACAACAAACCCAGCTTTGGCATTTTCTCCACACAATCCAAGTCCTTCTCCTATGATACCATTCTGGTAAATATGCTCACTATTATTTCCTGAGGCCTTGATATTCATAGTAAAACTGGAATCTATAAGTGAACACAAAATTCCAAGCCTAATCCTTTTACAGCAGTTAACCAATAATTTCATTGTTTCTATCTTTTATGAATTAATAAAATCAATGGTTTCTTTTTTTTTAAAAAAGTGTTTTCTAAAATTTGTCCTGCCACCTTCAAAGTATTTTGTGCACACATCTCCAGGTGTCTTGTTTTCACAGAACTTTAACATCGTACCATTTGGTTCCTATTACTTCATCGCATTCTGCCTATCAACATGAATCAATTCCCACTTCTCTGCATTAAAAATGCTGCCGTGTGACCTCCCAGTTCACCAGACTCTCTACTTCATCCTGATGGCATCTCATAGTTCACTACATCTTTGAGCTGTTCCTGAGGCACACTTTGAAATAATATCCTCCCAACTCAGGTCAGAAATAAAAGCGCATTGGCTCCAACAATATCTCCTGGGGAACATCAAAACAATTCTCTGCTATGAGAAAACAACGTACCATCATGAAGGAGTTATTTTCCATCTCTTAGTCTTATATCCAGCTGCATTATATCTTGAATCACATGAGCTTTAGTTTTCGTAATCAATTCCTTCTGAATAGGTTAGTTGATAAACTAATACATAACATGTCAACTAACAGCGGGAGGGAAGACAAATAATTAATCCTGAAACTAAACTTGGTAAAATTGACCTTTACCTGTTCTGAGGTAGTTCCTTCTGCTGGAACTGGAAGTTGCTGTTTATGACCACTTCATGAGCAATGGCCAGGTTGGACACATCTCGGGCAGTTTCCAGAACTTCAGTCACAGGTACAAGTCGTGGCGGGCTGGCTGTGGAAAGAAAATGTAGACAGCATATTCTTATTTTCAAAATGACCACATCAGTTCTTCATGAGGCTATGGCTAACTTACACCCTTACCAACTTCATTGGTGTGTGGCTGTCGACATGGACTCTGTTTGACCAACCTGAAGATTAATGCTAGGTTCAATCTGATTTTTATTGAGACCTTCCTAGAGATACCCATCTGAGAATATAGTTTAAATCCAAATGGTACATAAACTATTTAATCTGAACTACAGAGACTAAAATCTAGGATACTACTAAATGGCATGTCTAATCAAGGATTAAATTCACTTTAAAGGAACTGGAAATGAATTCTATTTAGAATTTGATTTCTCACTACTTGAGATTATATCATGTGGCACCTGTCTGAGGAAAGAATTGAAATAAGTCTAAATTTTCAACATTTCAAATTATAACCCTCCTCATGTTTCTTAAAAGAAAGGAAATTACATTAACATTTTAATGTATCTTATAGCAAATATCTATTAAGCCTTAAATAAATAACGTTTGTATATTTGGCTGCCTTTGCTTGTTAAATATTTTCTCATGTCTCAAATCCAAATCCTTTTAAGTTTTTGTCTTATAATATTTAAGCCTCTCACAACTGGAACAGTGGGAAATAATTTACTGCTTGTGGTAACTTAGGAACAAGTTGCCTTTGACAGCTTTTATGCAAAACTTTACATTGAAATTACAATATGTAAAAAAACAGACTATTCGTATTAATGACCTGAAGGAGCACACAAATGCAAGGTTTCCGAGTATACATATTGATAGACATAGAGATAGAGATATAAACTGCAGAGAGACTGAGTGATCAGACCAAATTCTGGCAAATGGAACTTTGAAATGTCTAATATTAGGGAGTATACATGTCAGGGAAGGGGGCAAGGATAACCTCAAAGTTTCATGAGGCAAGTTGTTTTTTTTAAAACAGAGAATGATGGTTGCCTGAAATACACTTTTAGGGGTGGTTGTGGAGGCAAATACTATAGAGATGTTAAAGAGGTACATGAATATGCAGAACGTACATTTGTTTCGGCAGAGGAGATTAATTTAGGAGGATTTTGAGAGTAGTACCTTGGAGACTTCCAAATCTAAACTCGATAGTTATTTCAACACACTGCGTGAATTTTGGCAAGCTTTGTTGGGGTGAATGGCCTATCCTTGTCAAAAACCTTCTAATGTTCAAATTTATTTTGTAATAAAAATGTTAAGTACTAGTTTAATTAGTTCATCCTAACACTGTGGGCCAAAGGGCCCATTCTTCGTGCTGGACTGTTCTGTGTCAATGTTTGGATGCTCAGTAGTCTGTGATAAGAAGAATCAAAAGGATGATTATTTTCTAAATGGAGAGCGTCTCAGAATGAAGCTCAAAGCAACAGTTTGATCTTTATTGTGGGTGGGGGAGGGGGGAGTTCAGCAACAGTGAGGTTTGTTACAGTTGTGCAAGGGGTTGATGAGGCCACGTCTGGAATAATGTGCCACTTTATGCAGACAGTTTTCAGATTACTATAGGATGGAGATGAACAGTGTGCACAAGAGAATCACGCAAACGCCAATGACAGAATGAACCACTGCAGGAAGAGCAATCGCCAGCTGGCCTCAGTGACTTGGTGATCGAGCAAGCAACCCAGTGCTCCCAGTTCTGCTTGGCTTGACCCAGCCCCGACTGTTGTGGCAAAAGAAGGGGGGAGGGAAAGAGGGAGGAGGAATGTGAAGATGTCCTGTTCCCACCCTGCAACCCTGTAATGAGGGGTGACCTTATTCAAATGTATAAGATCCTAAAGGACTTAAGGTTGAGATGTTTTCACAAGTTGAAGAATCAGGAAAAAGAGGACAAAGTTACAAAATAGGTGGCCAGTCACTTAAAACCAAGACGTGGAAATTTCGTTATCAGGTGGTAATGAATCTCTGAAATTCTCTTCTTTGTACAGTGCTGGAGACCAGATCATTAATTAGAGATGGAAAAAAATATTTTAAAGAGCTAGGAATTGTGGATTATGAGGAGCTGGCACAGAAGAGGAATTGAAGCCAGCATAGATCAGCCATCACACATCAAAGTTGCTGGTGAACGCAGCAGGCCAGACAGCATCGCTAGGAAGAGGTACAGTCGACGTTTCAGGCCGAGACCCTTTGTCAGGACTGAAGGGTCTTGGCCCGAAACGTCAACTGTACCTCTTTCTAGAGATGCTGTCTGGCCTGCTGCATTCTCCAGCAACTTTGATGTGTGTTGCTTGAATTTCCAGCATCTGCAGAATTCCTCGTGTTTACATAGATCAGCCATATTGAATGCCAGGGAGGTTTGAGGAGCCAAGGCCGATTCCTGCTCCTGTTTCCTTGTGTTCAAGAGGAACAGCAACATGAGAGAGTCTCTGACTGGGATTTAGGGAATTGCTCCTCAAGGGAGGGAAGGAGACCTTGTGCACATGGGCTATAAGGGACTCGCTCAGTGAGAGACATCTTTCACATGGTCCCAGTGGCCCTTGGCAGGCAACAAACCTCAACATCACCCAAATTTACAGTTTGCAGATTAAAATAGTGTCCAGTACTAAATGAGATTTTAAATACTGTAATAAGTTTATTTCAAGGAAGAGCAGCTGCTCAGGGTTAAAGTGAGGAGATCTGGTCTGAGGAATCGGGTACCAGCACACACTTCTACTTCAGCAGCAGTGTACTTAGCAACCAGTCCTAATGCACGCACACCATCACTCCTCCACGCAGGAGAAATGCGAATCACATGCATCCATCATCCTAATTGCACCAGTCTTGGACAATTCACCAAAGATAACCCATACTGACACTATCTGCTGCTATTTTCACAGCAAATTAATCAACCAATAACCCTCTTAATCTTGTGGAAAATGAAGAGTTGTGAAAGTGTAAAGGAAGAGGTCCAAGCATTCCATCCTGAAGTTCACAGGATTTACTGTAATAAGTGGCATTATTATGAAATCATCTCCCCAGCTAATAGCTTCAGAATTAAATGACCAGAACTAAAAGTCCACTGATCAAACCTGCTCGAAAGCTGATCATTTGAAGTTTGCTTTATGCACTTTCCTTATTGCCTCCAGTGTTCCTTTGCTTTAATCTTCATATTCTAAGACAAAGTCTGCATTTTGCATTGGATTCCCTATTCAGTAAGAGCTCTGTCTGGTAATAACAGGCATTGGGACAAGCAGCATTCCAATTGCCTGACACCACTCGTAAAGATGGGACTGTGCCAAGTGTCAGCGACCAGCCTATTTCTTCACTCCTGCATTACAGAAGGAGATTCACAGTAAATGTGCAGGTGTAACCCAGTGTAATTTAACACTCAAATGGCTATCTTCTTTTTCGAGGAAATGCCAGGAATATGACATCTGCTTGGCACATTGAATGGCAACATTTTAGACCATAACCTTGGAAAATTGAATACACCTAAAGAGTAGGAGAACTATGAAGTTGATGCATTCAGAAAGTAGTCTTTAATTTGAACACAGATAAAGGTGTCCAACACAGCGTGCCAAGTGAAGATGAACACGTGAAAGAAGTGAATATTCTCACACCTCCAAAAATAAATTTTGTTAAATTGGCTTGTTATAAGCTCCAAGGACTGTCCGTTATCTGTTCCTGAATGTCTAGACAGTGGCTGTCTAGAAATGCATAACTGAGAGTGATTGTACTCTGTAGTGATTGGATGTGCAAGTGGAGTGATAGTAGTTTACTGTTCTGGGTTCAATTCCTTGGCATTAGCACCTAGGCTTCCTTTCCACAGTTAAAGATAATTTACATGATTTCTTCCATGCACAAAGAATGGAATTTATAAATAGATTCCACTCCCACACTTGACCTTCTGTTTTCAAACCTCTTCATGGAGAAGAAACGTATCAGTGAGTTTCTATCCAAGGTTTATGGTTGATCTGAGTAGAAATCCACCTGTTTTTATACTCTTATGCCATGATGTGAATGCTATAGTGTGCTATCCCTTTAGTGCATTTAAAAAGCAATACATAAAAAATTCTGCCAAAAAGAAAACTCAAGAGTCTGCAGTTAGCATTGGATTCTCTCCTGGCACAGAGATCCATCTTTACAAGAGTATTTTACCATGCAAAAAAAAACAAAACACACACATTAATTTTACTTCACTGTCTCTCTCCAAATCTGCCCGACCTGCTGAGAACTAATTTTTTTCTCTAATACATAACCTAACTTGGGAGCTTAGATGCTGAATCACTACTCTTTTCTCCACACTGTAAAGTGCATCTTACTTCAAACTTATGATTATACAGTACTTTCCCCAGAACTCTTTTTAAGAGTGATTACTTTTGCAAAGCAGCAGACAGTTTATGTAGTCCGATGACCATTATATGACACCGAGATAAAAGACCAATTAAACTGTTTTACTGATGTTTCAATACTGGCCAGAACTCCTTTGCCCTTCTAGGAAGTGTTGACTATTCTTAACCAAATACTACCCTATGAGGAATGCATTTGAATAGGATTCTTATGAATATAGGACGGGAAACAGATATAAATGGCCAAATTGTTGGTTCAAGGAAACGCAACACTCTCAAACTGTGAGTTGGCCTTGTTGTAGATGCTGGTTTCCACTACTGGTGGTTATTTCTGCTCTTGTTCACAAATTCATAGATTGGAATTTAGAATGCAGATTTAAAAAGAAGAGTGTGAAGGTCAAGGATGAGGAATGCAATTGCTCAAGTTGTCTTTGACTTCAAAACTGCAAACCTTGTACCTCCAAAAAAAACATGGGCTCTTTGGGACCTCCCCAAGCACCGGATCCTCATATAACAAGCACCAGCTGCTTAGTTAATCTGGATGGGTCACAAACCACTCACATCTACTTCTCAGCAACAGGCGCCAGAAAGTCATCTGAGGAGAGATGGGTACAGGAGGCATAGACTACTGTTTCTGTTCCCCCATCTCTTTCTTCACTGAGATGAGGCCACAATGTAGATCAGTCACAAAACTGAAAAATTGTCGCATCTCAACACAAGAGGCAACTATTCAACTTGCCAGGCTACTGAAGAATTTCAAAACCATCCCACTACTCAGCTCTTTCTTTTGAGTCTTCAGGTTTTTCTTTTCACTCCAGATCATGGAAACAAGTTCTCCTCACCTGCCCTCCAGAATTTTTAACTTCTGTTTCCTGGAATGTCCATCTTGTCACCAATGGAAACATTCCTCCCAGTTATTAATCCATTTTGAATTCAAATATTTCTGGTGTATCTCTCCATAATCTTGTGGATTGCCTTACCTGCTTGAATAGCTCCAGTGAAGAAATACATCTCTGAACTGCATTTCCTAAAATTGTTGCAGCTTCCTTTCTGAGAAGCAGAAATGGCTGAGAGGGAGATCATGGAGTGAGTTGGAGACAGTTCTTTCTGGACTTCTTGCGCCAGGTTTAAAAAGCAACTGGGGCCTGTTGCAACTTGCCTGCTGAGCGGGAGATTGCTTGGGTTATTAGTAACTTAGCAAGGGTCAATAAAAAGCGAGGAGCAAGCAGAGTGGCCATTGTAGGAGCAGGCAATGTTGGAGTGGGCCAGTGTTAGAGTGGTCAGGCTCTGGCTCAACAGGCAGAGGACAAGGGTGCACAATTGGTTGGAATCGTTTAGTTGATTGTAGAGCTTAATCTCAAGAAGTTAGACCCTCAAGGTAAAACAAGCGTAGTTGGGATGGTGGTTAAGGCAATGGAATGCTGTGGGGTTGCAGGGCATCCCTGGTGACTACACCTGCAGGAAGTGCAGCCAACTTCAGCTCCTGACCGACAAGATCAAGGAACTGGAGCTGGACCTACTCAGGACGATTGGGGAGTCTGAAACCCTCACAGGTGAGACTTTTACCAAGGTGGTTATGCTTAGAGTGCGGGCTTCAGATAGTAGATGGCTGACCAGAAGGGGAGTAAACAGTCTCCTGTGGATACTGCTGGAGGGGATGACCTACCAGGGCATGGCCGAAGCAACCAGGCCAGTGACACTGCAGCCGGCTCTGGAGGCTCAGCAGTAAAGTCAGGTAGGGCGATAGTGATAGGACGCTCAATAGTTAGGGGAACGGACAGGAGATTCTGTGACTGCGAAAGAGACACTATATGGTGTTGCCTCCCAGGTGCGAGAGCTAAGGGTGTTTCAGAGCAGCTGCAGAACAGAGAGGGTGAGCAGCCAGAGGTCATAGTGCACATGGCACCGATGACAGAGGTCGAAAGGGGAAGAGGTCCTGCGCAGTGGGTGTAGGGAGTTAGGGAAGAGGCTGAAGAGCTGGATCTCCAAGGTAGAAATTCCTGGATTACTCCTGGTGCCATGTGCTAGTCAGGACAGGAATAAGATGGTTGTACAGATGAATGAGCGGCTGAGGGTCTGGTGCAGGGGCAGGGTTTCAGATTTCTGGTTCATTAGGATCTCTTCTGGGGAAGTTATGACCTGTAGCAAAGTGACAGTTTACACTGAACCCACGGGGGACTACTATCCTTGTGGGCAGGTTTGCTGGAACTGTTGGGGAGGGTTTAAACTAATCTGGCAGGGGAATGGGAACCAGAGTGAAAGGGCTGAGTGTGGGGCAGTTGGTATACAAGCGACAGTGTTATAGATGATTGCACAGAAGATTCAAAGGATTCAAGGTACATTTTAATCAAAGTATGTTTAAATTATACAACCTTGAGATTCCCAAGCATGAGAAAATCTGTAGAAACTGGAAATCCAAGCAACACGCACCCACAAAGTGGCCCAAAACATCGAACTGTTTACTCTTTCTATAGATGCTGCCTAGCTTGCTGGGTTCCTCCAGCATTTTGTTTGTGTTGCTTAACCTTGAGATTCGTCTACTGACAGGCAGCCACAAAACAAGAAACCCAAAAGTATCCAATTGAAAAAAAAGACCAACATCCAATACACAGAGAAAGAGGAAAAAAAAACAAATCATGCAAACAACAAGAGCAAGCAACAGCTTTCAGAACCAAATTGAGTCCATAGACCCGAATCTCAGAGCAGGCCAATATCCTGGTCGGTTCATCATATAGCGGGCCAAATCACCGCAAAGTTCACAGACATGAAGCGCGTAGTATGCAGAGCAGTCTCACAGCCTCCGCGCCACAGACAGAGGAGTAAACATCACAGAAGAGAGCGGAAATGGTCTGAGCCTCATCTCTGGTCTTGTCATTTTGCCTTTGCAGCTTATCTGGGCAAACACTTAAATCGCCCAAACAGCAGATTGGGCCACGCACTAGGACGCAGGCCCCACCGCAGTACGGTCTAGACCCTGCTCTCAGCCCAAAGACATTCTCAACCTTTCCAAGTCGGCTCGGCACTGATCCAACCTCACTCCTCCGCCTCAATTCCCCTCCGAAACGTTTGCTCCAACTCCATCTATGATACCACTACTGACGATTCTGACACTGCCTCAAACATGACTTTGCAACGCTCCAGCACAGTTCATCCCTCGAGTCAGCTTCACCTTCACACTCACCTCTTCATTGTTTGTAGTGATACTTTACCATAAAGTACCCAGAATAAGTGTTATTAATATTTTAGTTGAACTTCTTGCCTTTTGAACTACCTGCAAGCTGTCGTCTGACTTCCGTAGCAACATCTTAAACTGGAGAATCTTAAGCCAGATGTAGAGTCTTTGTGGGTAGAGCTAGGAAACTGCAAGGATAAAAAGACCCTGATTGGGAGTTGTATACAGGCTTCTGAACAGTTGCCATGATGTGGAATATGAATTACAATGGGAGATAGAAAAGACATGTAAAAAGAGCAATGTTGTTAGTCATGGGAGATTTCCATATGCAGGAGAGTGGGACAATCAGGCCGGTGCTGGATCCCAAGAGAGGAAATTTGTATGATGTCTATGAAATGGCTTTTTCGAGCAGCTTGTGGTTGAGCCCACTAGAAGACAGGCAATTTCGGATTGGCACTTTGGTAGGAGAAATAAAAGTGTAGACTATTTTCCAAATGTGGAGAAAATCCAAAAATCTGAGGTGCAAAGTGACATGGGAGTCCTCATGCATGGTTCCCTAAGGGTTAACTTGCAGGTTGAGTGTGTGAGGAAGGTAATTACAATTACAGCATTGATTTCGAGAGGATTAGAATGGAAAACCAAGGATGTAGTGTTGAGGCTTTATAAGGCACTGGCGAGACCTGGCTTAAAGTATTTTAAGCAGTTTTGTGTCCTTTATTTAAGAAAGGATGTGCTGACATTGGAGAAGATTCAGAAGAGGTTCACGAGAATGGTTTTGGGAATAAAAGGCTTCTGAACAGTTGCCAGGATGTGGGATATTAATTACAAGGGAAGATTATTAAATTAAAAATTATAAAAGGAATAAAGCGGTCACTGGAATTTAGAAAACTATAAGAAGATCTCATTGAAACCTTTCAAATGTTGAAAGGCCTAGATAGAGTGGAGATGGAGAGGATGTTTCTTTTGTTGGGGGAAGTCTATGACCAGAAGGCACAGCCCCAAAATACAGGGACGTCTGTTTAGAACGGAGATAAGGAGGAATTTCTTTAGCCAGAGGTGAGTGAATCTGTGGAATTCATTGCCACTGGTGGCTGTGGAGGCCAAATCACTGAGTGTATTTAAGGCAGTGATTGATAGTTTCTCAATTACTCAGGACATGCAAGGTTATGGGGAAAAAGGCAAGAGAAATGGGTTTGAGGGGGAAATGGATGAGCTATGATGAAATGGTGGAGCAGACTCAATGGGCTGAATAGCCTTTTTCTGCTCCTATGTCTTATGGTCTTAATAGAACTTCTACAAATTCTCTTGTTCCTGTGTGATCAGAAAAATATTGATTTCCATTCTCCTTTAAGTCTGATAAACAAATTTATCAAATTATTGCTACTTCAAAGAACATTACAAAGCAGCAAAAATCCATTTGGGACCTTGTGCCTATTCAAACATATTGTGGCTGATCTTTTACCCCAGCACTATTTATTCTTATCTAACTTGAATAAAAGGAGTGAATCAATTTCCACAGGCCTTTTAGGTAGGTTATTCTAAAAAGTCACCACCCTCTGGGTGCAGAAAGTTCTTCTCAGTTGTATGTAGCTGATCTTTTATTTTTAGACTTTACTCTCTGGCTCAAGACACACAAGATAGGAGAAATATCAATTCCTCATCTACCCTGCTAAACTTGTAAGAATTGTGTACATTTTAATGAGATTACCTTGCTTACTTAGAGAGTGTATGGGCCCTGTCAATTTAATTTCTCCTCAAGTAGAGGAATTTGCCATCCAGGAGTCAATCTGGTGAACCTCCACTGCACTTCCTCTATTAAAAAATATAATCTTCCTGGAAATGGAGTGTACGTGATATGCACAGCAAAATGTTTTCACTCTTAAAATATAATCCCCTTGCAATAAAGGCCAACATAATGGATGCCTTCTTAATTGATTGATTTACTACCAGAATTCAGTCGTAGATAAATATGGCAGGAAAACATGCCCTCCAACCCATCGAGTTCCATTCAACCAACAAGCATCCATTTTTACACCAATCCCATCCTCACCAATTTTAATTTCCCGCTTCCTTATTCCAGATTTTAACACTCTTCTTGAGGCAATTTTACAAAGACCAATTAACCTACCAACCTGAATGCCTTTGAGATATGGCAGGAAGCTGAAACGCCTTGGAGAAACCTCTCCGGTCATAGAGAAAGCATTCAAACTCCGCACAGAGAGCACAGCGGTTGGGATCAAACTCAGGTCACTGTTTCCGTGAGGCAGCAGCACTATCAACTCTGCCACTGTACAACCCACAAGATGGCTCATTAGTCCAATGTCCTCAGGACAGCTGCAGTGAGGTGACGACTGTTGCTTTACATCAGTTGCCTGTTACATTCTGGATAAATTTTATGGGTCATCTTAAATGCCACCATATTGTCCAAGGGGCAGGTACAGGGCAGCCATTTGCCTGGCAAATATACATCCAAGAAATCTCCACAGGATAATTTCTGAAACAATTATTCAGTTAAGCTAATCAGTGGGTTTGGATAATCCCAACTTTCAAAGCTTCTTTCTTTCTTCCCTTCCTTGACCATTTCTACAGCTCAATCTATGAATTCCAGAATAAACAAACTGTTCTACCTATTACACTGCTGTTAATTTTCAAAGGAAAAATGAAATTAATAGTCAGGTTATTTTAGGTGTAACTGCCTTAACAGAACACCCACCTTACTCCAAAAGCTATTTAAAACTGCTAGTTTGTGCCAGTGACTGAAAATTGTTCTTTAAAGCATTACACCAGAGAAGTCTGTTGTGGTGTTGGGCCTTCGTTGTGATGACATGCAGAGTGGTGTGGAGGGCAGTGGTCCAGGTGCAGGTCAATGGGACTCCGTAGAATAATAGTTCGGCACACACTAGAAGGGCCGAAGGGCCTGTTTCAGTTCTGTAGTGCTCTACAACTGACTTAAAAGCTGGTCCCAGGACAGATTGTTAATACTAATGAATTTAAAACTACTGACCATCATCAACTCTGTTCTCCTAATAAGGACTGGCTCATGGACCTCTGGCTTCTTCCTCTTGTAGTTGATAATCAACTCTTTGGTTTTGCTGGCATTGAGTGAGAGGTTGTTGTTGTGCACAGTCACAAGTATCAAGTGGGTAGGGCAGGGGGCTAAACACACAGCCCTGTGGTGGACCTGTGAGCGTGGAGATGCCGTTGCCAATCTGTATTAACTCGGGTCTGCCGGTGAGGAAATCTGGGATCAAGCCTCAGGTCTTGGAGCTTAATGATGAGTTTCATTGAGATGATAGTGATGAATGCTGAGCTGTAGTCAATGAAGAACATCCTGACGTATGCACCTTCATTGTCCAGGTGCTTCAGAGCTGGGAGTGAAGAATCTGATGAAGGGTGACCAGCGCTGTCTCCACCCAA
This sequence comes from Mobula hypostoma, assembly GCF_963921235.1. Lineage (NCBI taxonomy): Eukaryota > Metazoa > Chordata > Chondrichthyes > Myliobatiformes > Myliobatidae > Mobula > Mobula hypostoma. The sequence continues at coordinate 46,018,708 of NC_086109.1, read as the reverse complement.
ACCTTTCCACAATGGCTTTGCTCATGCAACTGTTTTGCACAGACTGGAGTTGCACCACAACCTCATTGTCTTGAGCAATGGCAACAAAGTCCTATTCTAATCTGCATTAGCCATAGAAGGCAGCAAAATAACTCGGTGTGTTCTGAACCTGAATTTCTGAATGATAGTTTGTAAAATGTGTGCATCATTATGGAGTCAGTAACACAATGACAAATGCCATCTGTTGGAAACTAGCTTCTCCTATCCTTGAACAACACCCAGTTTATCTGGCAGTTCATTGTGCCATAAATACTCATGACACTCAGAGCACAGCATGTTACATGTCCTGGCCTTATTGGAATTGAGTACCTGAGCTGTTGTTTTGAAAGCTACTTTGGGACTGGTCCTAAAAAGGACATACCATTCATCTTCAATGCCTAATCTTACCTTTGATGGCAAATAAAAAGAAAGTAAGAGCATATTGAGGGCTGTCAGTAGCCCCGGAGCCTGAAATACTGACAATAATCACATTCGTGTGGGTTAAGTATTGGAAGTGGTGCAAAAACATGCAAGTGAGCAGGGTCCGATAAACAGTTCAGTGGAGATGCAAATATGTTGCTTGTGCCATTTACTAATTATTTATAAATATTGTATATTAACAATTAATGGTATAGTATTATAAATATTTATAACATTAATTGGCTGATACTCCAAGGATGACACTTGGGATTATGCCTAGCAATATCAGGTAAAGTAGGAAGTTTCATTTCATCGTTATATGCCAGTGCTGCTCTTCACATGTCATATGGCAGCTTGAGATAGTTGATACACAAGACTTGAAAAGAGATGGCTGCTGAACGGTAACCTCATACTTACAGCAGGAAATACTTGGCTTGCAGAGATTAGGCATACTGGAGATGTCATTCCCACCATTTGAGCCAACACCAGTGGATAGAGCTCTTCTGCTTTCCTGTTCCCCTTGATCTTTATTGTGACCGTCATTCACAGGCAATTTGTCCTCACTGTTGGGCATTATGTCTGGATTTATTTCCCCCTCCAAATCCAGTAGAAGAGGAAATCTGTTGGTTAAAAATGAAGATGCATCCTTCAGATCAATGCTCTCTGTTCCTCTGTAATACAGAAAGGCACCTCCCAATTGCCCAGATATTTAGAATTGTCCCCTTGAGGGGTGAAGTGGGAAAGGAGACTAATTACCAAATGTCGAATCTACATTGCAAAAGGTATCTGAAAAACTGCCTAAAGCCCACTGCACGTTCACCTTCACTCATTCTCTCGTCAAGACTCTGGTGAGTCAACACCTTGGCTGCAGTCAACACTGATCTCCTGATGCCAGAGCCTTGCAAGATTTTCTCTTCTGTTGTGAGATTAATATCAGGTAAACCCTGCATTGTCTTTGTATGTAAAATAGGTTGTCACTTACATAGTTATCAAAAAATTAAAGTTTCCAGTGTCTAACCACACATTAACATAGAACATAAAGTAGAACTGCACAGCACAATACAGGTCCTTCAGCCCACAAAGTTGTGCCAACCTTTTAACCTGCTCCAAGATCACTTTCTTTCATCCGTGTGCCCATCCAAGAGTCTCTTAAATCAGGGGTCCCCAACCTTTTTTGCACCGCAGACCGGTTTATTATTGACAATATTCTTGCGGACCAGCCAACCAGGGAGGGGGGGGGGCGGTATGGGGTGGTAGGGTTGCCAACGGACAACAGTAGCAGTCAAATACGCTGTGTTTACCCGAGAAAGACTACCATGACCACGAAGCCTTGCGCGGGCACCAGTGCGCATGCGTGTACGTGTCGATTTTTTTCTACAAATCGTTTTTGGCGATTCTGTTCGGGGGGGAATCATGACTGGAATATAGGTGATAAGAACTATAAGTCACTTATAAGTGGCTAATACACTGAATTTCATTTCTAAAAGGGTTCATCTAACGAATTTAATATTAAACACACAGCGCATATTTCCCTGGCATGACTATAGTGATAAGTCAAGAGCATCATAACATTTTAAGTAACATTTGGATATCAAACACACAGCACATATTTTCCCCGTATGAACATATAAAATCATTGCAACACACCAATATCGCTGAATCAGTGGGAGCCCTGGGCTTGTTTTCCTGCAACAAGACGGTCCTATCGAGGGGTGATGGGAGACAGCGATACTCAAAGGGGGTTCCTTATGTCCAGCCTATTCCGCAATTTAGTTTTCGTTGCATTCATTGTAGAGATATGTTGGAAGTGGAAGCAACGTTTTCAGTGCTTTCATGGCTATCTCAGGATATTTAGCCTTGACTTTGATCTGGAATGCCGGCAGAGATGTTATGTCAAACATACTTTTCAGCCCGCTGTCATTTGCAAACTCGAGGAGTTAATCCCCTTCCCGCGCTGACATGGACGACGCACGGGTAATGACCTCACGTGCATAGTAACCTCGTGTGCGTTCAAGCTCAATAGTGGGCGTGACAGGGAATGAGGAAAGGTGCAGCTGACTCGTATCGCCAAATCATATCATTTCCTCATGGCCCGGTAGCACATGCTTTGCGGCCTGGTGGTTGGAGACCACTGTCTTAAATGTCCCTAATGTATCTGCCTCTACCAAATAGCCACCGCTGTATATAAAAAAAAAACAACCTCTGACATCCCCTATACTTTCCTCCAATCTTGTTAAAATTATGCATTCAGACAGGAGGGGGAGGGATGGAGCCAAGAGCTGGACAGTTAATTGGCAAAAGGGATACGAGAAGATTCAACACCACCTTATATTCCGTCTGGGTTGCCTCCAACCTGATGGCATGGACATTGACTTCTCAAATGCCCCACCACCCCCTCGTACCCCATCCGTTATTTATTTATATACACACATTCTTTCTCTCTCCTTTTTCTCCCGCTATCCCTCTCACTATAGCCCTTGTCCATCCTCTGGGTTTTCCCCTCCTCCCCCTTTTCTTTCTCCCTAGGCCTCCTGTCCCATGATCCTCTCATATCCCTTTTGCCAACCACCTGTCCAGCTCTTGGCTCCATCCCTCCCCCTCCTGTCTTCTCCTATCATTTTGGATCTCCCCCTCCCCCTCCCACTTTCAAATCTCTTACTAGTTCTTCTTTCAGTTAGTCCTGACGAAGGGTCTCGGCCTGAAACATCGACTGTACCTCTTCCTAGAAATGCTGCCTGGCCTGCTAAGAATCCTGCCATTAGCCTTGTACTCCACCTTCAAATACGTCCTTCCAAAGTGCACCATTTCACACCTTTTCAGATTGAACACCATCTGTCACTTCTCAGCCCAACTCTGCATCCCATCAATGTCCTGTTGGAATCCTCGACATCATTCTACACTATCCACAACACCAGCAACCTTTGTGCCATCTGCAAACTTATTAACCGACCCTTCCACTTCCTCATCCAAATCATTTGTAAAAATTACAAAGAACAGGAGACCCCAAACAGATTCTCGCGGAAAACCTCCGGACAGAATACTCTCCATCTACTAACTCCCTCTGTCTCATGTGGCATGCAAATTCTGCAGTCAAGTCTCCCTGGATTCCATGCTTCCTGACTTTCTGCATGAGCCTACCACTGTGAACCCTGTTAAACACAGGCATAGCTGGGACCCATGTGAGGGGCCAATGACTACATGTTTGAAGGAAGTGGGAGGAGCCAAAGGAGAAATTATTTAGAGTGAGGACAAGTTCCACTAGGCAGGGGAGAGTGGTGGTGGAGGGGAACTGGTTGGGTCTGGTGTCCAAAAAGAAACGGAGAGTTTTGAGGTCTTCCCGGTGGGGGATGGAGGTGTATAGGGACTGGACATCCATAGTAAAAATAAGATGCGGGGCCGGAAACCTGAAATCATTGATAAGATCCAGAGCATGTGAAGTGTCACAGATGTAGGTAGGAAGGGACTGAACTTTGGGGGGGGGGGGTAGATTAAATAGAGTTGAGGTATGTAGATACGAGTTCAGTGGAGAGGAACAAGCTGAAACAATGGGTCTACCTGGACAAGCAGGTTTGTGGATTTGTGGATCTTGGGTAAGAGATAGAAACGGGAGGTGCGGGGCACGGGAACTATGCGGTTGGTGGTGGATGGGAGATCCTCAGATTCAATAATGTTGGGTTGGGAGACAATAACCTGGTGTTCCTTAGTGAGGTCCTGTTCAAGGGGCAAGTGAGAGGAGGTGTCTGAGAGTTGGCGTTGGGCCTCAGCAAGGTAGAGGTCGGTACGCCAGACTACTACAGCACCTTCTTTATACATGGGTTTGATGGTGAGGTTGGGATTGGTGTGGAAGGAGTGGAGTGCAGAGCACTCAGAAAGAGTGAGGATGGAATTAGAGAGAGGAGGGTCGGTATCACCACCACCCTCAGTTCCAGCACCCCACACCTCCCGTTTCTACCTCCTAGATGTGCTGACATTCGAAAGGGTTCAATTGAGGTTCACGAAAATGATTCCAGCAATGAAAGGATTATCATATGAAGAGTGTTTGATGGCTGTGGGCCTGTACTCACTGGAATTTAGAAGAACGAGTGGGGATCTCATTGGAACCTTTCAAATGTTCAATTGCCTAGATGAGTGGATGTTTTTCATAGTGGAGAAGACTACGACCATAGGACACAACCTCAGAATAGAAGGACGTCCCATTGAGAACAAAGATGAGGAGGAGTTTCTTCACCCAGAAGGTGACGAATCTGTGGAATTCTTTGCCATATGAGTCTGCTTAACCTGGCTGTGAGGCAGAGGTTTAAGGCAGAGGTTGACAGATTCTTGATAAGTCAGGGCGTGAAAGGTTACAGGGAGAAGGTAGGAGAACGGGGTTGAAGGGGAAATGGTTCAGCCGTAATCAAATGACAGAGCAGACTTGATGGGCTGAATGGCACAATTCTGCTCCTATGTCATGTGGTCTTATGTTTCATCATTCAACCCTGATCCGTTATCATCCTGTTCTTCACATTCCTGTATTCCAGTCCTGCCGAAGGGTTTCGGCACAAAACAGCAACTGTACTTTTTATTCCCCATAGATACTGCCTGGCCTGCTGAGTTCCTCCAGCATTTTGTGTGTGTTGCTTGGATTTCCAGCATCTACAGATTTTCTCTTGTTTGTAGAATACCTTGCAGTTATCTTTAATCCTACTCATCAAGACATTCTTGTGTACCCTTCTTGACCTAATAAGTCCCTACTCAAGCTTTTTCCTGGCTGCCTTATAACTTTCAAGAGCCCTGTCTGATCCCTGCTTCCTATGCTTTAAGAATGCTTTTTTCTTCCTGTTGAAGAATGTTTCACATCTCTAACTATGGTTTCTTCATCCTTTCCTGGCTTCAATGGGACGAACCTATCTAGAACACACACACACACACACACAATCCATGGAAAAAAGGAAACAGTCGACGGAGTTTGGGCAGAGACCCTGGCCCAAAACATCAGCCGTTTCTTATATTTTGTGTGTTGCTTTGCATTTCCAGCATCTGCAGATTTTCTCCTGTTTGTAGAACCAGTAAAGCAAAACATAAGCTGTTGTGTCCATTATTTATTGCACTGAAGATCTCTGCAAATTTTTCCATTGTCATTTTCCACAACCCTTCCTAACCTCTTCAGCACTGCATCCCCATTTCATCCCTGACCATCAATTTAGCCCCCCCTCACTTTCCCACCACTAATACCCACCTCCTCTCTTCCTATTCTTATCCAGAATTAGTGTCTCCAAACTCATGCTCCTGTACTCCCGAAAACCCACTGGCCATCCACCCATCTTCAAAAATATTCTTAAAACATACCAAACCACATTTTTCCTGCTGAGAAGTAAAGAAACTGCAGATGTTAGAAATCACTTAGTATTCAACAGGTTAGGCAGTAGGTGCGACGAGAGAGACAGATTTAATGTTTCACGTCAAAATCCATTAATCAGAACCAAAGTTCACTGACTGAAACATTCATCCTCTCTGTTCATTTCAGCATTTCCTTTTTCCATCATTTTCTACTCTTTATTCCTGCTAAGAAGATTAAGGCTCCTTCCACCCAGGTTCGTGATGTTTTGTTATTAAGTAAACCAAGTAACTGAACTAGGAATCTGGACACAATGCTGAGTTCTCCACGGTCGGAACATAATCTGTGACTACTGAGACTAAAAGAGGTCCGACTGTCACACACTGCACGGAGTTTGAAAGCTTCCGACAAAAGAATATTCGGATAATTCAAACCTGAATATAGCACCCGCTGTCACAATTGAGAAGCCGTTCAAGATATACTCGCGCCTGCAGTATTTTGCCTCCTCTATTACTTATTAGTGCTGCACAAATATCTGACATGGTCGAGAGCTGTTCCTGAGTTACTGTCCAATATCTCTCCGCCCTCTGCGTGCACAGACATTGCAAACACGATTCATGACCGAGGAGTGTCGCCCATCCCCAAACACTACTGTCATCCTCCACCGGCTATTCTGGAAATGCCCAGCAGCTCCACAAAAGTTAAACACCTGTCAACTCTTTTGGCGACGTGCTTCCCCAAGTACGGATAGAAACGTCCACCCAGTTATTTCAGACTTTTAGCATTTGAAGTTAGTGTTCTCTTTATAGCAAAACTAAACAGCAACTGCTACACAGTCGTCCACGTTTTAGCAGCGAGAAGCGCATGTTAGATCAAAAGATTAAAAAAGCAATTCCTTAGCATCATTTACTACTTCAAGACTGGAATACATGCAAATTTGAAATGCATATAAACATCTGTGAACCATTTCCTTGAAACATTAGACACAGTAATTTGTTGACTACAGTGAAGTAAATACGAAAATGTATGGAGAATCTAAATGGTTTGTTTTGCCATCGATATTGGAGCGAAACAACTTACCTCCGCGTCCCCTCTTTTACTTTCGATGTTTACACCGACCCGCTGTAATTTCAAATTAGATCCTACCACTCTGCAAACACGGGCCGGATACGCGAGTCATGCTTTTGTATTCAAATTCATAGGGTCGCATTGAAGAGGATCAATTGTCTATTTAGATAGTATCATTAATGCTTAACTGATATATGCGAGGTCTCCATATGTTTCATTTATTCGAAAGGATGGCAGCGCAGTATTTTAATTGCTTTTATGCTCCCCTCGTTCAATGAGCTCTTCCAATATTGAAACTAAACAGCGCCGAGGCTCCGCCTCCTAGTCGGTTGCAACCTTGCAAAACATTTATTAAAATATCGGAAAGGTCCATTAAAACCACATTTATGAATATTGATCAAAGGGTCTAATGCTGAATGATTTGCAAATCTATATGCAGAATAATTGCATTAAATCGTGAGTTCGATTTGCAACATAGAATCAGTTTTTTTTTAAAAATAAGCAGCATTTTACCATGGCAACAAGGAAGTGATTATATGACAAACAGCCTCGGTGCCAAGAGACGTATATTAATATTATATGAAAAGAGAAAGGTTTACATTTCTAAAGCGCCTGTTCTGACCGCAGGATCACAAAACAGTTTTCAATCTATTGATTGCAGTCACTCTGGTGGTACAGAAAACTGCAGCCCCCGTTCTCCCCATTGTACAAAGACTCTAGAAGGGGCGATATTGCAAATCTTAAGTTATTTGCCCCAAAACCGTGATCGGAAACTTCGACCTGAACATTGAACAGAGACAAATGATATTAAAAAGAAGAGACGAGGTTGTTCTAGCAGATAGGGTGAAAGAGAATCCAAGGGCTTCCACTTATCCTTTCGTTAAGAGCAAAAGGATAGCAAGGCACAAAATTGGTCCTCTGGAAGATCAGAGTGGTCATCTAGGAATGGAGTCAAAAGAGAAGGAGGAGATCCTAAATGGATTTCTTTTGCACTTGTATTTACTCAGGAGACTGAAACAGTCTATAAAAATGAGGCAAAGCAGTGATGAGTGTCATGTGTGACGCCAAGCAGAGCTACCGGATGGTTGATGCTAATGAGAGAGATAACGGAAGACAATGGAGAAACATTCAAAATGCTAAAAAGAGAGAAGAGAGATTAACGAGAAAGAAACACAATTCTGATATTGACAGACTGCTTGCTTTGAACCTGAACTGTTTGAAGTTTGATGGACAGGTGATACCCCAGCAGGGGGATAAAAAGAGCCGGTTTGCTAAGGCACGAGACACACCACGAGACCCTGGAAAGAGCAGTGTGCCCCCACAAGTTGGTAGGAGTTTGGAGGACCGGTTCGTGGGAATCGGTCAGAGGCTCACAGGGTGTAAGGGTACAATCGGTGGGAACCTGGGGTGTGTGTCCACCCTTGCCTGGGTGCCAGGTTCACAGTGGAAGAACGATCGTATCCAGAACGGAGGGGTCACAGTCAGTGGCCACAGCGGGATCAGAAGACATCAAAAGGTTGCCTGAAACCAACTGCATCTCTCTCTCTCTCTCCCTCTCTCTCTCCAACGGTACAACAGCGATTACTTCGAACTGCACTAAACTGAACTGAACTCTGCTTCACTTAAGACTGATTATCTTACCCCTAGACTGCGATAGAGCTTGATTGATTCCTATTACCCTATTTCTGTGTATGTGTGTATTATCATTGCTAACCTGTTACATTATATCCTTGCGATTAGTGTACTGTATTACTTACTTCTTTAATAAAACTTTATTAGTTCCTAGTAATCACAGACTCCAACGAGTGTTCCATTTCTGCTGGTTGGCAACCCAGTTATGGGGTACGTAACATGAGCTCATGGGCAAATTAGGGTGGATAAATCCCTGGGGCCTGACAAGGTGTTCCCTTTGACCCAGTGGGAGGCAAGTGCAGAAATAGCAGGGGCCCTAGCAGAGATACTTAAAACTTTCTCAACCACTGGTGAGGTGCCTGAGGATAGCTAAAGTTGTTCAGTTGTTTATGAAATGTTCTAAGAATTATACAGGAAATTATAGCCTGGGGAGTCTGACATCAGTAGTGGGCAAGTTATTGGAAGGTTTTCTAAGGTACAGGAAATATAAATATTTGGATAGACAGGGATAGTCAACATGGCTTTGTGCATGGTAGGTTGTGGCCAACCCATCTTGTAGAGTTTTTCGTGGAAATTACCAGGAAAGTTGATGAAGGTGGGGCAGTGTGTTGTCTACATGAACCTCAGCAAAGCATTTGACAAGATCCCGCATGAGGGGTTAAGTCAAGAAGGTTCACTCACTTGGCATCCAAGATGAAGTAGTAAATTGGATTAATCATTAACAAGTGTTACATACCTCAAGGAGATCTTGTGACTTTCTTGTGAGAATGATGTAGTGGTCTTTTGGAGGTCACCTGATGTAATTTTCCTGCTGATGTGAGGTCACATGATGACATGTTCACCACGGGTATAAAAGGAAAGACTCCTGGTGACGCAGTTAGTTTTCCAGCTAGAACGTTAGCCTGAGGCTCCGGTCCATTGCGTGTTTTTTTATGACACGGTTCCATTTTTAAAACGGAGTTTTACGTACTATTGCAAGCTACAATAGTGCTGGACTGGCAGTTTACCCATTTTTGCCAGATTTGTTGATGTACCTTTTTAGTAGTATTGGAGAGTGAAGACTTTATCGAAGTACAGGATCTGAAGGATTAAGAGAAGTTGGTATCGTTCAGCAGTTTAACAAAGGATCGACCTTATTGAGTCTTCGTTGAAGAAGTAGCGACCTGCATCAAAGATAACTCTTGCCAGAAGAGAAAAGAGTTCATGCAGGATTTGATCACCAGAAGAAAGGTTATTTGCTTTTAAGTTGTTTATTTCCTTTGTCATGAATTCTTTGGACAGAACCAGCAGGAAAGTCGCATCTGTGAAGAAATCCTTCCCCAGAGAAGTCTCTCCCAATTGAATGTATAAATCTGTTGGACTTTCAAATTTACCATTTTAAGAACTGTATTTGACTTTACCGCTTTAAGAACTGTTTTCGCATTTATCGCTTTAAGAACCAGTACTGAGTGGCGATTTGTTGAATGGCCACATAGCGGTTAACTTCCAGTTAAGGTTGTGGTTTTTTTTAAATTGTTTATCCGTGTTTAATAAATGTTTGGTTGTTTTTATATAACCTGACTCGATTGATATTCATTGTTGCCGGTTACATAACACAAGAAATTCCTCAGGTGCTGGAAATCCAAAGCAACACACACTCAAAATGCTGGAAGAACTCAGCAGGTCAGGCAGCATCTATGGAAATGAACAAAGATTTGACGTTTTGGGCTGAGAGCCTTCTTCAGGACTGGAAAAGAACAAGGAAGATGCCAGAACAGGAAGGTCGGGGGAGGGGAAGAGGCACTGGCTAGAAGGTGACAGGTGAAGCCAGGTGGGTAGGCAAAAGGCTGGAGAGGAGAGTGGACCATGGGAGACAGGGAAGGAGATGGTGATAGGCAGGTAAGAAGAGGCAAGAGACTAGAGTGGGAAATAGAAGAGGGAAGTGGGGGGAGGGAATTTTTTTTAAACCGGAAGGAGAAATCGATGCTTATGCCATCAGGTTGGAGGCTAGCCAGATGGAATATGAGGTGTTGTTCCTCCACTCTGGGAGTGGCCTCATCATGACAAAATAGGATGCAATGGACCAACATGTTGGAATAGGAATTAAAATGGTTGGCCACCAGGAAATTCTGCTTTTGGAAACTTGCCAAAACAGAATTTCTCCAACAAGTGCTCCCAATTCAACCTTCTGTACTGTACATTGGTGAAACCCATCGTAAATTGGGGGATCGCTTTGTCCAGTGCCTCCGTCTGCCAAAATTCTATCAGATTGCTTTCTCTCCAGCCCTTTACCTTTCCTATCCAGCTGGCTTCACCCATCATCTTCCAGCTAGCCTCCTTCCCCTCCCCAGCCTTTTTATTCTAGCTTCTGGTCCTGAAGGAGGATCTCGGCGATCTGAAACGGTAACTGTTTATTCATTCCCTGCCTGACCTGGTGAGTTCCTCCAGCATTTTCTGTGTGTCGCTCTGGATTAAACATTGGCTTTGTGGGAGAAGCCATCTCTATCAATAATCTGAATCAGAATGGTGTTTAATGTCACTGGCATAGGTTGTCAAATATGTTGTTTTCCTAGAGCAGTACATTGCAATTCATAAAAACATAAGATATAACTTTAAAAAATGAGTGCAAAATGAGAACAAAATAGAAGAACACAATAGTTTGCTGGTGTACTTGGGGTCATTAGCGATTCAGAAATCTGATGACGGGGAAGAAGCTGGGAAAAATGGATCAGCCATGATGAAATGGCAGAGCAGACTCGATGGGCCAAATGGCCTAATTCTGCTCCTGTATCTCATGGTCTTATGCTGTATGTGTGTTTCCAAGCTCCTGTACCTGAGTAGCAATGAGTGGCTATTTTTATACACACATTCTTTCTCTCACTCTCCTTTTTCTCCCCCTGTCCCTCTGAATATACCCCTTGCCCATCCTCTGGGTTCCCCCCCCCCGTCTTTCTTCCCGGACCTCCTGTCCCATGATCCTCTCGTATCCCTTTTACCAATCACCTGTCCAGCTCTTGGCTCCATCCCTCCCCCTCCTGTCTTCTCCTATCATTTTGGATTTCCCCCTCCCCCTCCAACTTTCAAATCCCTTACTCACTCTTCCTTCAGTTAGTCCTGACGAAGGGTCTCGGCCTGAAACGTCGACTGCACCTCTTCCTACAGATGCTGCCTGGCCTGCTGCGTTCACCAGCAACTTTTATGTGTGTTGGTCGTATTAAATATAGGAGTGGGATGTTATATTGTAATTGTACAAGACTTTGGTGAGCCCCACATTGGAGTATTGTGTGCCATTTTGGTCATCTACCCACAGGACAGATGTCAATAAGATTGAAAAAGTACAAGGAATTGGCCTTGTCTTGAGGGCCAGAGTTATAGGAAAAGGTTGAATAGGCTAGGACTTAAGTCAAGTCAAGTCACTTTTTATGGTCATTTCAACCATAACTGCTGGTACAATACACAGTAAAAACGAGACAACGTTTTTCAGGACCACGGTGCTACATGAACAATACAAAAACTACACTGAACTATGTAAAAAACAACACAAAACTACACTGCACTACAGACCTATCTGGGACTGCATAAAGTGTACAAAACAGTGCAGGCATTACAATAAATAATAAACAAGACAATAGGCACAGTAGAGGGCAGTAGGTTGATGTCAGTCCAGGCTCTGGGTATTGAGGAGTCTGATGACTTGGGGGAAGAAACTGTTACGTAGTCTGGTCGTGAGAGCCCAAATACTTCGGTGCCTTTTGCCAGATGGCAGGAGGGAGAAGAGTTTGTATGAGGAGTGCGTGGGGTCCTTCATAATGCTGTTTGCTTTACGGATGCAGCGTGTGGTGTAAATGTCTCTAATGGCGGGAAGAGAGACCCCGATGATCTTCTCAGCTGACCTCACTATCTGCTGCAGGGTCTTGCGATCCGAGATGGTGCAATTTCTGAACCAGGCAGTGATGCAGCTGCTCGGGATGCTCTCAATACAACCTCTGTGGAATGTGGTGAGGATGGGGGGTGGGAGATGGACTTTTCTCAACCTTTGCAGAAAGCAGAGATGCTGCTGGGCTTTCTTTGGTATGGAGCTGGTGTTGGGACCAGGTGAGATTCTCTGGAGCATAGAAGACTGAGGGGAGATTTGTTAGAGTTATAAAAATTGTGCCAAGAGACCTTGACAAGGATGGTTAGGACCCAAATGCTGGAGTCTCTGAGGCAAGGATTGAGACAATATCAAACTAGATTGAGAACTGAGCACAAAACAAACACTGGACGATATCTCTAATTAGGCTATGATTGAGCACTGAGGCTTCATTCAGGTGCTCTTTAAATTCTGAATTCTTGATGCCGAAACATGATTGCCATTTAGTGGGATGGTCCTGAACCCTTAAAAGGGCTGCACCAACCATCCATACTCTGGAGTGTTAGAGCAAAAACCGCAGAAGCTGGAAGGTTGGGTGAATCTCATAACAGGATGGTTGTGGCCAATCTCTGACTGCCTTGGGTCTTTGTAGGGGCCATCTTGAGATGGCCACTGGAGATGATAAAAAAAACACGATGGTCATCACGTGAAATTCAGACTTCACCAGCTTGACAGCCCATTTTCTAGAAGGCACTTTAAAATGTCCCCGGCATGAGTGACATGATTCTCCATGGATTTAAGAAGATTAGGATAACATCCAAGTACTTATGGAGGGTATCCCAGTGAATGTCATTTATAAAGACATGAAAAACTGCTGGAGAATTCACGAGCCTGAAGGGCTTAACCAGGTACTCGTACTGCCCTGTTGGTGTTGAATGCAGTCTTCCACTCATCATCTTCCTGTATACAGACCAGACTGTACACACTCTGCAAGTCTAGCTTACTAAATACTCTTGCCCCTTGAAGAATCTGAAGGCAATATTCATATATTCATCAGTGGAAAGGGGTAATGATTCTTGGCTGTTATGTAGTTTAATCCCCTATAGTCAATGCATGGCCACAGGCTCCCATCCTTTTGTATGGAGCCTGCACTAGCTGCTGAGGTGGACCCTGGCAAGAGCCTCCTTTATATGCCCTTCCATTGCATTTCTCTCTGGGCCTGAGAGTGTGTATAATCGATCCGCAGAGGACGTACAGAAGATCTACAGCATAGTCAGTGTGGTGGAAAAGTCGATGCCTTTCCCTTGCTGAAAGCCTCATCTAAGTCCTGGTACTGTATACGAAAGGAACTACAACTGGTCTGCGAGTCCCAAGTTCTTCTGAACCCTCCTTCAAGAGGACTCCCGAGGTTTCTTAGGTGGCAGGGGTGGTTCGTCTGTCCTCCGAGTCTCCTCCCTAGACTCCTCATCCTCAGGTGAAAGTTCCCGTGCGGACCCGGTTGGACAGAGTCGGGACACGCACAGTCCCGCTATCCAGAATCGGCCTTTCTTTCCTTAAGGGCAGAACAAGGTCTCCAGAAGGTTTCAGATGACCTCGCACTGAAAACTTCCCCCTTGTTGATTGTTGGTCTCGGGTCGGGACACCATTGCACAATCATAACGTCTTACGATGACGGGACCAAGCAAAGATTCTCCCCGCCCTCCAGTCCACGGATGGGTTATGCTGAGGCAGCCAAGGGTACCCGAGGATCGGGGGGTGAGTGGGGAGTCAATAATGTAGAAACTGATGTCTTCCACATGATCCCCTAACCTCATCTGCTATTCCACAGTTGGTCAAATCTTTATCTGGAGGACCAGCTGGCTCCAGTGGGGTGCGGGAACACCTTTCTCGTGAAGGCATCGAGTTCCTCCGAATCAGAGGAAATCTCCGACCTTCGTTCCCAATGCGCGGTGGCACAGGCCAGTGCATTTCTAGTCAGAAGAGAGATAATGAAAGCCACCTTTCCGTGCTCAGAAAGGAACCAGGACGGCTGGAGTTTGAACACTAACGAACACTGGGTGAGGAAACCGCGGCAAGAACCCGGGTCACCATCGAATCTCTCCGGAGATGGAAGACATACTGGCTCTGCAGAGTGACCGACTAGCTTTCTCGGGTGACTCTGGCCTCCCCTTTGTGAAAGCTGATGAACGATAACCTAGAGGTACTGAACCTCCAGGCTTTTTCTCGAGATCATCTCGCCGTGGCTGGCGACAGCGGACGGAAGACTGATGCCCCGCTGGGTCCATGTTGGCTTAATCATACTGTGATGAGAGACCTTGCCAAAGGTGGTTAGGACCCAAATGCTGAGGCAAGGATCGAGACATGGTATAAAGCTGGAAAGTGAACTGAGTACCTGTACAACAAAACACTAGACCTTGTCTCTAGTTAAACTATGATTGAGCTTTGAGGCGCCTTTCAGGTGCTCTTTAAATACTGAATTCTTGGCGCCAAAACATGATTGCCAATTAGCGGGGTGGTTCTGAATCCTTGAAGGGGCTGTGTCAGCTACTCCTTTCTCTGGAGAGTTAGAAAGTGTTTAAACTCCAGGAGATCTTGTGGTTAGATGCTTCTCATAACAGGGATAGGATAAATGCAAGCAGGCTTTTCCCACTGAGGTTGGAGGAGACTAGAACTAGGGCTCACAATATGCTGGAGGAACTCAGCAGGTCGGGCAGCATTCGTGGAAAAGATTGGTCGATGTTTCAGGCTGGAACCCTTCGTCAGGACTGTAGAGGGAAGGGGCAGAGGCCCTCTGCCGCTTCCCTCTACAGTCCTGACAAAGGGTTCCCGTCCGAAATGTCGATCAATCTTTTCCACGGAGTTCCTCCAGCGTGTTCTGAGTGTTGCTTTGACCCCAGCATCTGCAGATTATTTTGTGTTTAGAACTAGGGCTCATAGGTTCAGGGAGAAAGGTGAAATGTTTAAAGCAGGAACTTCTTCACTCAGAGGGTGGTGAGAGTGTGAAACAAGCTGCCAGCAGAAGTGGTGAGTGCGGGTTCAAGTTCAACATTTGAGAGAAATTTGGATAGGTACGTGGATAGGAGTATGGAGAGCTGTCGTTCACATGCAAGTCAATGCGACCAGGCAAATTAATAATTTAGTACTGGCTAACTATGCGGAGGGGCTTGTTCTGTGCGGTGGTGTCCTAGAGTGTTTAAAAAAAAACAGGGGCAGGAATATTCCATTCCACAGAACTAGCTCTGCACACTGTCTCAGAATCAGGTTTATTATCACCGGCATGTGATGTGAAATTTGTTAACTTACGAGCAGCAGCAGTTCAATGCAATACATAATATAGAAGAAAAAAAGTAAAAATAAATAACTGAATCAATTACAGTACTGAATAGATTAAAAATCACGCAACACAGAAATAATATATATTAATAAAAATGAGGTAGTCTTCAAGGGTTCAATGTCCATTTAGGAAACGGATGGCAGAGAGGAAGAAGCTGTTCCTGAATCACTGAGTGTGTGCCTTCAGGCTTCTGTACCTCCTACCTGATGGTAACAGTGAGAAAAGGGCGTGCCCTGGGTGCTGGATGTTCTTAATAATGGACGCTGCCTTTCTGAGACACCGCTCCCTGAAGATATCCGGGGTACTTTGTAGGTTAGTACCCAAGATGGAGCCGACTAGATTTACGACCCTCTGCAGCTTCTTTCGGTCCTGTGCAGTAGCTCCCCCCCCCCCCAATACCAAACAGTGATGCAGCCTGTCAGAATGCTCTCGACGGTACAACTATAGAAGTTTTTCAGTGTTTTTGTTCAAACTCCTAATGAAGTATAGTCACTGTCTTGCCTTCTCTATAGCTGCATTGAGATATCGGGACCAGGTTAGGTCCTCGGAGATCTTGCTTCCACAATGAGCTCATTCACTGCCTTGTAGTTTAAAAGTCACTCACTGCTTTGAATATATTGTATTTAATGGTCATCTTCTCAACTATCAGTGGTATGGAGTTTCAAAGATTCTGAGCCCTACAGTGTGGACATTTACCCTTGTCCTCTTTCTGACATGAGCCACTCTGGTTTCAGGGAAGTGTTTGATGGAGATGGAATATCGTGAGTGCTACCGTCCCCTTTGAATGCTAGAGGGAGAGCATTCCCCAAAAACATGGTGGGGGGAGGGCGTGCCAGAGACAGACAAGATAGAGTTCATAGAAGGGTGTCAAACACCTCCAGCAACCCAGGGACAATTGGTTTACTAACTTCAAAATATGTGGGTTGTCAGCTTGAAGGTTTGATCGACTTTTAACACCTCCTATTGTGAGTGATGATCAATCTTGCAAATAAAGAATTTAAACATGTACATTTTACCAAATGGTCAACATCTGCAACTGATAAGCCTGATAATTCTGTACAAAAATAGCAGCTTTCTGGCTTGGCTTCAGAAGACCCATGCTGTCCTTGAGCATAAGTAGAATAAAAGGAACGCTTGAGTTGTAGGAGTGGTGTGTTCTGGGCCCAGTTATTTATCTTATTTTATTATCAGCGACGACGGTTACTTGGAGGTTCCCCCGAGATGGCTAACCCGTTATATGGGAGAAAGGAATTCGGCCCCGGTGGCGGATCAGTGCTAAATCGTAGGCTGTTCATATTTGAACAAGAAATTTGAATCTGCAGCTGGAACGCAACTCTCCTCCTGTACGGAGTAGTCAAGGTACGCCAACACCTTTGTCGCCAACACAGGAAAGCTGCAGCGTTTTATTTTAAAGTTGCCGTTGTCCGGGTCGTGTCCCGCTCGGAGCACCGGAAAATTCGACCAAAAAAAAGGAATTCCGAGATGTGTAGGCCTGTGTCTGTGCACGAATGGTAGTGTGGAAATCCCCTGTCGCGGACCTCTAAAGGACCCCCATGTTTATAGCAGAAAGTATTGAGTATGTTGAAATGTGTGGACTGGACTGGGTGTCCGCAGACTTGTTGTTAGCGACAGGAAAAGGCAAAAGACTTGTGACTGTTCCATTTCGATATAAACACAGCGAACAGGCAAAATGTAAAAATACCCCAGTGTTTGAAAATAAACAATCACCACTCGAGTCCGAGGATGAACTCGATGTTACATACCCCTGGCACGGTTTTAACAAAGCACACGCCAAGTTACGCCTCAAGTACACCCAGCGTTAGCCGGTGCCCTGCCTGTGGAGCTTTACGCGAGCCAGAAGCGTGCAGAGGGGATGAGGGAAATGTTGATTTAAATGTCCCTAGAGCTGATCTAATAGGAGCCCCAAGAAATTGTTTCCCTCGCACTGTAGATTGGCATTAAAAACAGGGTCAGGCGGGAGACTATGTTGCTAACAGATATGTAAAACGCGCGCGTAAATTTCAAAAGTATCGGGATACAGTAGAGGCAGGGACGCCTGTTTTAATAAATGTTAGTGTAATTAAATTGCAACCTAGATTACAGGAGAATATGCGCTGTTACTTGTGTGAGAGGAGAAGAGTTAAATAAAATTGTGAGTGTTTTTCAATATTGCCAAAAGCAATTACAACATCAAAGGATTGAAGCTGTCAGGGGAATGAGAACGATACTTGTGTGAGACTTCCCGGGCTGCTCTACTCTACACTCCGGGCAATAGTGCACATTGCTTTAAAAATATTGCGATAGCTGTCCTATACACTTTGAATGTTGTTTTAACTTGTAGCTTTGTTTTATCTTTAACCAAGTTGACAGTGACCAAATTCTGGCTGATCATTACCAGATTAACTTCTGCTTAAAATTTCACTGAAGACTTTGGTTTGTAATATTACCTGTTTCATGGCTCATGTGACCCATTTGTGACTGGTAATATTTGGTTGGAACAGCATAGTTGTTGTTACTATTGGAAATGTATGGGGCTTTGATCCAATAAGCATGGTGGGATGGTGGACACGGTGGGGATAAACACGGGGACGTCGCCGCACGGTATATTTTTGTATGTGGTTAGCCTGGTCACTGGGCTCGAAGATGCTTTTGGGCCAAGGCGATTTTGAATACGTTTCCACCGCCACCGGAACTGTACACTACGCAGTTTAATTAATCCGTTCCCAGACTGTACTTCAGAACTTGTACGATTTTAATTTTGCCCGTTGGAAAATGCCGTTATAAGCCCGCGTGTAATTTTTCTGTGACGTGTTTTCTTCCCGATCTGGGAAAAAATGGTGGAAAATACACGCGAAAATGCGGCGTTTGCATTTAACTGAGGCAGCTTTCTACATTTCCTTCCCGTTCTGCTTAAACAGCTGAACCTTTTAACCTGAACAAAAGCCGGCACACTGAATCTCGTTCTGTTTAAAAAAAAATAAGAGATGAAAGTGGATATAGGACCGCTAGAAAATGAGGCCGGAGAAATAATAACAAAGGACAAGGAGATGGCAGATGAACTAAATGAGCATTTAGTAGTGTGCCAGATGTTGAAGGCCGTGAGGGAAGAGAAATGAGTGCAAGGGAGAAGGTGCTCAAAAAGCTGAAACCTCAGCGTATGTAGGTCACTTGGACCAGATGAACTGCACCCTAAGGTTCTGAAAGAGGTGCGGTAGAGATCGTGGAGGCATTAGCAATGATCTTTCAAAAATGATTGGACTCTGGCATGGTGCCAGAGGACTGGAAAATTGCAAATGTTACTCCACTCTTTCAGAAAGGATCAAGGCAGTGGAAAGAAAATTATAGACCAGTTAGCCTGACCTTGGTGGTTGAGAAGATGTAGGAGTCAATCGTTAAGGATGAGGTTATGGAGTACTTGGTTGTCAACTTCAAGTGTCTATTGACTTTTAGTACCTCTATTGTGAATGGTGATTGCTCTTACAAGTAAAGAATTTAAACATAATGGCCAATATCTGTAGCTGATAAGCCAATTCTGTACAAAAACAGCAGTTTTCTGTCCCGGCTTCGGAAGAGTGTAGGTGACAGGAGCCATGCTGTTCTCCTTGAGCGCAGGTAAAACAAAAAGAACGCATGAGTCATACCAGTGTGTGTGTTCTGGGCCCAGTTACTTTATTATCAGTAATGACAGTGATCTATTGAATTTGACAGGCATAAAGAGGAGCAAGAGAACGTTATCCTTGCTGTGCTTGGGAGAGGGGAATCTGGGATTAGAGGAATGGGAAATAGTGAGGTGTGTTCCAGGGGTCTATGATAGCCAATTTTCCAGTCTTCCCCCTTCCTTTCCAGCCCTGAAGAAGATATTCCAGCCTATCCCACCTTCCTTTGCTACCCAAAACGTTGACTGTTTATTCATTTCCATAGATGCTGCCTGACCTGCTGAGTTCCTCCAGCATTTTGTGTGTGTTGCTATGGTAGCTGACGTTCAGGGACAAGGAAATCACCTCCACAACAGATGTGTGGAAAGTGTAATAACAGAATGGTGTTTTTACAGGAGGTAATGTGGGGAAAAGGTAGATATAACATTGATGTGGAAGACTTGTATATCTGTTGCTAACTTATCCCATGAAATGAAGTGAAAGGGAAGGAAAGAAATGAGAGATGGGCCATATGAAAGTAAGAGCAGGGTGAAAATTGGTAGCAAGGTTAATTAAGCTTTTGAATTTTTAATGAGTGCTTTACAATCATTGATATACTGGAAACAGAATTGGAGGAGGAGGTCCGAGCAAGATTATTCCTCATATCCTGTATGAATTTCAATAGATGCACCTTTACTCTGGAAAGTGTGAATGGGCTTGAAGGAAATGTTGTTATGAGAATGAGTTGACTCAATTAAATGAGATTTGGTGGACGGGACTGGTTGGGTCTCTGAAACTAGACACTCAAAACTAATAATCTTCTAATACAGAACTACAAACTTTGTAGAAGTTAGAAGATCTTTTCTCAATCAGATGAACTGCTTCTTGAGTTTTACCTATACCACTGGAGATTATTGCTTCTAAAATTAAATACACCTAATCCCTTCACCTTAAAAAACATTACAGTAATTAATATTTGGTTATTGAGAGGAAATCTTTAAAATATGCCCATGCAAATGCTAATTAACTGATCACCTTTGTTTTCACTGCATTCTGATTCTGAAATCAAACTAAAAATAATCCTCTTCTTAGGAACGTGTAAAGAAAATCTATAAGATGGCATGCATTTTTATCTGGAAATTCTGCTGAAGGATTGTTCTCCTTTAAGAGTGGAATGATTAGGGAATTGTCTTACCTCACCATCTCTTACAACATTCAATATCCATTCTTCTATTTCTAGAGATGTCATAAAGAACATTGGAATAGAAGAAATGAGCCAGACCATTTAAGGTGCTTCTCAATATACCACCACATAGTGAGATAATAGCTGATCTCTGACTACTTTTTTATGCACCTTCAGCCCATAAAACTCGTTATGTAGGACTTGGCAGCATAATAGTTAAGTAATTGAACTTGGGTGGAATATTGTGGGCAGTTTTTGGCACTATAACCAACAGGATATTTTGGCTTTGGAAAGAATGTAACATTGATTTTGATAGAAGGATATTTGAGCTCACAATATTCGACATCCACCACTTTATCATTCCCTGGAAAATAGATTAATCAGATTCTTTACACATTAATTACCATATTAAAGAATTAAAATTAATGCCAAATATTATGTGCAATAGAAGATTTCATACAATAATTAAATTTTCCCAAATTCCTGAACATTAATTGCATGCCACCATCAATTTATAACTCTTGGAAGTGACTAAGTGGTAATACAAGCATCAATCCGAGAACGCAAAGTCAGAAATTGGAGGTGCAAGTGGACTTCAGATTCCTAGTAGACTGAGAATTCCCCAAAGATTGACTTGCAGGTTGAGTCAGTAATAAAGGTTAGCATTCATTTCCAGGGGATTAGAATATAAAAGTGAGGATATAATGCTGAGACTTTATAAGGCATTGGTGAGACTGCATTTGGAATATTGTGAGCAGTTTTGGGCCCCATATCTAAGGAACGATGTGTTGGCATTGGAGAAGATTCAGAAGGAGGGTCATAGACAGAGTGAATGCACAGTCTTTCTTCCATGGATCGAAGAGAAAGAGGAACCTCAGGGGCAACATTTTCACTCAGAGGGTAATACTTGGAATGATCTGCCGGATGAAGTGTTTGAGGCAGGTACAATAATAACATTACTGTAGAAAAGGTTTACAAGGGCATTGTCAGAATTCAAGGGACTGAGTTAGTTGTACCCAGCAGGAAGCCCGAGAAGAATTTGTTTGTCATATACACCAGGAAAGCAGTAGATCCTTCTACTCTACACTATTTACAGCTTAATGCCGTCGTTCCTATAGCAGGGTGACCAAAGCTGAATGTAATATGCAAAGCGCAGCCTCACCAACCAACAACTAACATGTGAAAGAAGACAAACTGCGCAAATGAAAAAAAAATTGAGAACGAGTTGTAAACGGCCCTTGAAAGTGAGCCTGTAGGTCACAGAATCAGTTCAAAGCTAAGGTGAGTGAAGTTATCCACAATGGTTGTAGGGTAATAACTGTTCCTGAACCTGGTGGTGTAGGACCCAGTGCCTAATGCCCCACTGTAGTAGTGAAAAGAGAGCATGGCCTGAATAGTGAATCACTTTGCTTTTGGATGTTACTTTGTCGTGCAGTGCTCCATGTAAATGTACACAATGGTGGGAGGACATTGCCTGTGATGTACTGGGCTGTATCCACTACTTTCCATTCCAGAGCATTGTGTGTGCATAGCAGGCTATGTTAGGATGCTTAGAAGTTGTTGAGGTTTTCAGTGACAAGCAGAAACAACGGACATTTCTTAGAAAGTAGAGGTGCATTCGTGCCTTCTATGTGATAACACCTGGAACACATCCTCTAATACATTAGCACCAAGGAATTAAAATGTCTTGGGTTACAGGTGAAAAGTGAATAGATGCCAATTTGTCACCACTTTTGATTTGGCCAACTACAGTGAGATTTGATTAGTTTAATTTATCACATATGCATGGGAAGATACAGTAAAATGCATCATCTGTGTCAAATCAAATCAGTGAGGATTGTGCTGGGCAGCCTGCAAGTGTACCAGGCATCTGGTGCCAACATAGCATGTTCACAATTCATTAACCATAACCTGTATGTCTTTGGAATGTGGGAGGAAACCAGAGCACCCAGAGGAAACCCACGCAGTCACAGTGAGAAATACAAACTCCTTACAGAGGGCAGTGGGAATAGCTCCAAGTCCCTTAAGCTCCTCAAGAAGGAGCCTCTCCCTGAGAGGTTGAATGTATTCTACGCGCAGAACTAAGTGCTGGCAAGGAAGGCACCCCTCCCCCTAGGGGAGCAGACATTCTGTCAGGCTGAAGCTGAGGTGAGGAAGACCCTGGCAACGTAAACCCATGCAAACCTGAGGAGCCCAATAATTATACCAGATCGTTTTCTGAAAGAGTCTGCAAACGGAGGTGTTGACAGATATATTTAACATCACCCTGGAACAATCCATTGTCCCCTCAATTTTCAAGGTGGCAACCATCATCCAGCTAAAGAAGGTGAGAGTAACCTGCCTAAATGACTATCGTCTGGTGGCATTAACCATTATCAGCCATTATGAAATGCTTTGAGCAGCTGCTCATGGAGAACATTAAAGCCTTTCTCCTGGCTACACCGGACCCTTTCCAGTTTGCTTATTGCTCAAATCAATCCATTGATGATGCAATAGCCTCTACCCTCCACCCTGTCCTGTCCCACCCGGAAAATGGGGTCGCACTGTTTATAGATTTCAGTTCTGCATTCAACGCCAACATACCCCAGAAGCTGGTGGGGAAACTGTCCATGCTGGGTCTAAACACCTCCCTCTGCAATTGGATATGAAACTTCTTAACAGTAAGGCCACAGTTAGTCCATGTAGGCAGGAACATCCCTCATTCCATTACGCTGAGCACTGGCACTCCCCAAGGCTGCGTGCTCTGCCTATTGCTGTTCATACTGCTGACAGATGACTGTGTCGCAGGATTCAGCTCAAAACATGTCATCAGGTTTGCAGATGACACAACAGTAGTTGGCCTTATCAAGAATGATGATGAGGTGGGGTACAGAGAGGAAGTGGAGCGGCTGGTGGATTGGTGTGAGAAAACAACCTAAGCCTGGACATGGATAAGACAAAGGAACTCATTCTGGACTTCAGCATAGTGCAGGCAAAGTATACCCCTCTGCAGGTCCATGGCTGCTGCAGAGAATTAAGTGCACCAAGTTCCTGGGAGTTCATGTTATGGATGACCTCACCTGGTCCCTTAATATCACCTGCCTGAACAAGAAGACACAGCAGCACCTCTGCTTCTGCAGGAGATTGATGCAAGCAAGGCTCCCAGCCCCCATTGTAATTGCATTTTACAGGAGCACCATTGAGAGTGCATCTCCATCTGGTATGGGAGCAATTGAGCATCGCACCAGGAATCGCTACAAAGGACTGTGAGAACAGCTGAGAGGATCATAGGGGCTTCCCGACCATCCATCAGGACATTTACCAGGAATGCTGCATATGCAGGGCCCTTAGTATTATTAAGGATACCACCCATCCATCCAGCATCCTCTTTGACTTTCTACCATAGACAACGATGCACAATGCATAAAAACAAGAACAGTCAGGGTGAGAAACAGTTTCTTCCCCCAGGTCGTTAGGCTTCTGAACTCCTGCTCACATCGTATTCAAAGTGTCACTGGTTAATCTGTTGCATACCTTACAATATTTAATTTTAATGCACTTCAATTTGTGATTTATGTGTGATTCATCTGTAGATATTATCCTTACTTTCATAAGTTATTGTGAGTTATGGGCTTTACACCATGTTTCAAAGAAACATTGTCTTGTTTCTATATACTTTATATATGTTATATACATGTATGTAGTTAAATGACAATAAACTTGACTTGACACCTTCCTGCCTACCTTATAACTCTCAAGAGCCCTGTCTGATCCCTGCTTTCTAAACCTTAAATGTGCTTTCTTCTTTCTCTTGACTCGATGTTCCACATCTCTTGTCAACCATGGTTCCTTCACTCTGCCATCTTTTCCCTCCTCCTTTGGGATGACCCTTTCCAGAACCCCCAGCAAGTGTTCCCTGAACAGCCTTCATATTTCTGTTCACCTTTTCCCAGTTTGCATTCCCAATGCCTGCCAAGTAGCATCATAATTTGCCCTCCTTCCCCAGTTAAACACTTTTCAGCTCAGTCTGTTCCTATCTCTGTATAAGGCTCTGCAAAAAATCAGGGAGTTATGGTCACTGTTTAAGAAATGTTCACCCACTGAGCTGACCTGATTTATTGCCTACTACCAGATCCAGTATGGCCTCTTTTCTAGTTGGCCTGTCTACATGTTCTTTCAGGAATCCTTCCTAGACAGCTGAAGTCACCCATGCCGACAAGCTTGGTATTTTTGCGCCTTTGCAAAATCGGCTTCTGATCTTCTCAATGACTCTGCTGCTTTTGTGGGGTTGCTTCCTTCTTGTTTATGACTTCCAGCCATACTGACTCAGATGATGTATCTATGATATCCTCACTTTTTGCAGCTGTAGTACCATCCCTGATTAAGAATACCCCTCCCCACCACCTCTTTTATTTTCCTTGGGCATGTTCACAGGAGACTCTACAGAGGAAAAAAAATAAAAATTAATTTAACATATCTGCCGTTTCTTTGTTTCACACAGAAGTTTCATGGAAACGTAGTAAACCTACAGCACAATACAGGCCCTTCAGCCCACAAAGCTGTGCTGAACATGTCCCTACCTTAGAAATTACCTAGGCTTACCCATAGCCCTCTATTTTTCTAAGCTGCATGTACCTATCCAGGAGTCTCTTGAAAGACCCTATCATTCCGCCTCCACCTCCACAGCTGGCAGCCATTCCACGCACTCACCACTCTCTGCATACTACAACAACAACAACAACTTACCCCGACATCTCCTCTGTACCTATTTCCAAGCACCTTAAAACTATGCCCTCTCATGCTAGCCATTTCAGACCCGGGAAAAGGCCTCTGACTTTCCACATGATCAATGCCTCTATCATCTTGTACACCTCTATCGGGTTACCTCTCATCCTTCATTGCTCCAAGGAGAAAAGGCCATGTTCACTCAACCTATTCTCATAAGGCATGCTCCCCAATCCAGGCAACATCCTTGTAAATCTTCTCTGCACTTTTTCTATGGTTTCCACATCCTTCCCGTAATGAGGCAACCAAAACTGAGCACAGTACTCAAGTGCGGTCTGACTAGGGTCTTATACAGCTGTAACATTACCTTTTGGCTCCTAAACTCAATCCCACAATTGAAGGCCAATGCACCATATGTCTTCTTAACCACAGAGTCAACCAGCTTTGAGTGTCCTATGGACTCAGACCCCAAGATCCCTCTGATCCTCCACACTGCCAAGAGTGTTACCATTAATACAATATTCTGCCATCATATTTGACCTGCCAAAATGAACAACTTCCCACTTATCTGGGTTGAACTCCATCTGCCACTTCTCAGCCCAGTTCTGGATCCACATGGCAATGTCCCCTTACATCCCATGCCTCCTTACATTCTCAATAAGCCTTGCATGGGGTACCTTATCAAATGCCTTGCTGAAATCCATATCCTCTCAAAATTCACTTTTCTTCCTGTTTATGAACTTTTTAGGTTTTTGCTGTTGGGTCCTAAAAACTTCCCAGTCCTCTGACCCACCCGCCCTTGTTACTTCTTATGCTCCACTTTTCAACTGAGCATGATCGTCCTCCTTTGCTAACCGCAGATTGCACTTTTGTTGTTGTCTTTCCATTTACTCTAAGACAGAATAAATATTTTGCTCATCAAAGAGTGGCAGTCATAATTATTCTCTACAATTTGGGTTTGATATAACCACAGCAAATCTATACATGTTTTTTCTACTTCTCTTTCAATCAATTTCTGCAAGGCAACATTCTCCTTTTCACTTGTCCTTTCCAATGCATTGTATGCACCTGGAATTCTTCATTCCCCTCAAGTGAGGATTTCCCTTGGACATGGTTGATATGGCCCTTGGCTCTGTTCTACTTTCTCCACATCTGCGGTACAGCTGAGGAGGTGGAGACTATGGAGCATTGGAGAAAGAGGACCATATTGGCACAGCAATGTGATGGAAAAAGCATGAGATGAGCTCAATGATATGAATGCTAACTCTTGTTTCGCTCTCCTCTAATGGCGTCACACCTGCTAAGTATTTTCAACACTTGATTTATTTCATAATTCCATTTGCACAGTACCTTCTGAGTATAAAGCCTAGTCTCCTTTGTCTCTGTTGTATGTTTTCATTGTTAGCTAAGCTGCACCTCAGATCCTGAAAGAATCAAACTGATGAACCTGCAGCAGGCTAATCTGTCAAAGCACAATGGGCTCATTCAAATAAATAGGAGAAACCTGCTTTTAAAAAATAAGTAAAGCCTTGCATTTAACCTCAAACAAGAGAAAATTTGCAGATGCTGGACATCCAAGCAGCACACATAAAATGGTGGAAGAACTCAGCAGGCCAGGCAGCATCTAGGAAAAGAGTGCAGTCGACATTTTGGGCTGAAACCCTTCAGCAGGACTTTTCTTCCAGCATCTGCAAGTTTTCTCTTGTTTGTGATTGGATTCTACAGGTATATTTAAGAGCAAAAGGATAGTGAGGGATAAAATTGGCCCTCTTGAAGATCAGAGTGGTGGGCTATGTATGGAACAAAAAGAAACGGGGGAGATCTTAAATGGGTTTTTTGCATCTGTATTTACTAAGGAAACTGGCATGGAGTCAATGGAAATAAGGCAAACAAGTAGTGAGGTCATGGAACCTATACAGATTGAGGAGGAGGAGGTGCTTGCTATCTTGAGGCAAATCAGAGTAGATAAATCCCCAGGACCTGACAGGGTATTCCCTCGGACCTGGAAGGAGACTAATGTTGAAATTGCAAGGGCCCTGGCAGATATATTTAAAATGTCGATATCTATGGGTGAGGTCCCGGAGGATTGGAGGATAGCTCATGTTATTCCATTATTTAAAAAAGGCTCTAAAAGTAATCTGGGAAATTATAGGCCGGTAAGTTTGGTGTCGGTAGTAGGTAAATTATTGGAAGGAATACTGAGAGATAGGATCTACAAGTATTTGGATAGACAGGGACTTATTAGAGAGAGTTAACATGGCTTTGTGCATAGTAGGTCATGATTAACCAATCTATTAGAGTTTTTCGAGGAGGTTACCAGGAAAGTGGATGAAGGGGAGGCGGTGGATGTTGTCTACATGGACTTCAGTAAGGCCTTTGACAAGGTTCCGCATGGGAGGTTAGTTAGGAAGATTCAGTCGCTGGGTATACATGGAGAGGTAGTAAATTGGATTAGACATTGGCTCAATGGAAGAAGCAAGAGAGTGGTAGTGGAGGATTGCTTCTCTGAGTGGAGGCCTGTTACTAGTGGTGTGCCACAGGAATCAAAGCTGGGTCCATTGTTATTTGTCATCTATATCAATGATCTCGATGATAATGTGGTAAATTGGATCAGCAAATCTGCTGATGGTAGAAAGAGTGGAGGGGTAGTGGACAGTGAGGAAGGTTTTCAAAGATTGCAGAGGGATTTGGACCAGCTGGAAAAATGGGCTGAAAAATGGCAGATGGAGTTTAATATAGACAAGTGTGAGGTATTGCACAGGACAAACCAAAGTAGAACATACAAGGTAAATGGTAGGGCACTGAAGAGTGCAGTAGAACAGAGGGATCTGAGAATACAGATACAACATTCCCTAAAAGTGGCATCACAGGTAGATAGGGTCGTAAAGAGAGCTTTTGGTACATTGGCCTTTATAAATCAAAGTATTGAGTATAAGAGTTGGAATGTTATGGTAAGGTTGTGTAAGGCATTGGTGAGGTCGAATTTGGAGTATTGTGTACAGCTTTGGTCACCAAATTACAGGAAGGATATTAATAAGGTTGAAACAGTGCAGAGAAGGTTTACAAGGATGTTGCTGGGACTTGAGAAACTCAGTTACAGAGAAAGGTTGAATAGGTTAGGACTTTATTCCCTGGAGCCAAGAAGAATGAGGGGAGATTTGATAGAGGTATATAAAATTATGATGGGTAGAGATAGAGTGAATGCAAGCAGGCTTTTTCCACTGAGGCTAGGGGAGAAAAAAACCAGAGGACATGGGTTAAGGGTGAAGGGGGAAAAGTTTAAAGGGAACATTGGGGGGGGCTTCTTCACACAGAGAGTGGTGGGAGTGTGGAATGAGCTGCCAGATGAAGTGGTAAATGCGGGCTCACTTTTAACATTCAAGAAAACTTGAACAGGTACGTGGATAAGAGGTGTATGGAGGGATATGGTCTGGGTGCAGGTCAGTGGGACTAGGCAGAAAAATGGTTCGGCACAGCCAAGAAAGGCCAAAAGGTAATGTGCTGTAATATTCTATGATTCTATGGATTATTACTCCGTTAAGTCTCTTCCAGGGATGCCTGCCCTGACGTTTAAATCTTCAGTGCTGTCAAAGGGTTTCAGCCCAAAAGGTCGGCTGTACTCTTTTCCTAGATGCTGCCTGGCCTGCTGAGTTCCTCCAGCATTTTGTGTGTTTTTCTTGCATTTAACTTCATTCAATTAGTTTAAGCATTTTCAGATATGAGTTGTGTGTGTGTGTGTGTGTGTGTGTGTGTGTGTGTGTGTGTGCAGTTTGATTCCAAATGTAAAATTAAACATTCTTTACTAATGATTAAATAGCAAAAAAATACTAAATGCTGTAAATGCAAAAATAAAAGCAGAAATGCTGGAAATTATGAATGAAAGGTTATCAAAATGAAATATTAACTATGTTTCACTCTCTCCACCAATGATGTTTGACCTGTTGCATATTTTCTGTATTTGCATAATTTATTACATGATCGGCTATTCTGTTCTGGAGCATGTTGGAACACAAGTAAATCATGATCACATTGTTGTTCTTTCTCAACTGTGTCTGGGAATCATTGTTGTTCAGGCTAGAGGGCAGATAGTGTCATAGAAAGAATACTACTTCAATAGTGCTGCATATCATTTCCTTGCTAAAATGACAGTCAAATTATGTCCTCAAAAATTTGGAATGGACTTTAAACCCACATCCTTCTGGCTCAATGAGTAAAGTGAAACTTATGAGTCAATGTGACATTGAGCCAAATATGATGGAGAACTGTTGGAGAAGGCTAAGTCTCTGTAAAGAGAGAGAATTTTTATAACTTTAATTATTAGCATCATAGAAAGAGAGGAAGGACCCCTGAAGGCCTATATCCATGTGTATTGCTCAATGATTCTAATTAGTAAGAAGATGGGGAGACTGTGGAAAGTTGGATAGGACAAAGCTTCTTTATGAACTGAGGCTAAGTTTGGATATGGCAGAGATGGAGGTGCAGGGTTAAACTTAGAAATGGATATGTGAGTTTAGAGGTAGTGTTTATAGAAGGGATGATCTGTGGACTATTCAAACTGCAAATATCACATCTTTTCTCTTTTGTTGCAGACTAAGGAAAATCGTGAGTATGTTTAAAATTTACAATCTTTTCAGGAACAGGCCAGTAGGGACTGGTGTGCTAGATGTTTGGGGTAGGAGTGACATATACAAGGAAAGTAATTTTTGAACAATTGAGATTTATGGAGAATGGAATGTGGGAGGTTATCCTGGAGAACATTGGAACACATGATCTGAAAAGGACATGGGTGCAATTTTCAGCAGCAGATGTGGTAGGGGAGCTGGGGTGGAGAGAGGAGAAGACTGTTGACTAGTGACTAGTTCTAATGTTGGAGATGGCGTGTGTCACGAGCCCAGAGTAGGATAGAATGGTGTTGTCCCATTCAGTAAAATGGCAAGTGGGGAGGGCATTGGAGTTTGTGGAAGGGATAACATTCAGCTGAAGGACATTGTGGTTCAACTCAAATTTTAGTTTGACTGTGCAGGGGTTGAGAAAAGTGAAGGGGTAAGTCTGTGCATCAACTTTTGGGTCTATGTCCTGCTGAAATTGCAGATCCTTTGAGTTCACAGGATAAAGGCATGCACTCAGGGTCTGACCTGGCTTATTAGCTTCAGGAGGGTGTCAAGCTGATGTTCAATGTTTGGATGTTTTCTAAGTATGAATTATATGCGAATTATTCCCTAAAGAGTTACTTGTACTCCTTGCTGACATATTCTGTATAGCGTGATGATTATACTTGACATAGAGTTTAGCATTCTTCTCGAGTTTAGCATTTTAGCTAATATCTGGCCATATAGTCAGCTGGAATAAATCTCAACAGTGATCATTGAAGATAGTGATCCATGTTGTAATGAACCAGTCAAAATGCAGACATTTCAGCAACTTTCGCATCAATTGTATGTTTTATTTGTCAGAGTTAAGTGAGAAAAATCACTTTGGAACATGTAACAGTTTAGAATACTACATACATATGCATTTTATTCTGTTTTTGTAAAAGTATTCAGTTCTAAATTGCTGAGAGTTGTACATGGATTTTTAAATTGTTCCTATACTCTTGACCTCACAGTGGATAAATTGCTGGTATTATGCGTGAAGTACTTAGAGCAATTTTAGGAACTTTGAGGATACTGTAGGAATACACACACATTCAGCAATCAGTTTTTCAGTTAAATGCTATTATCTGCTTTGAGGCAAAAGATTTTAGATTTAGAAAAAGTTGCAATAACATTGAGGAGATAATGGTAGAGGGAAATTTTTTTGTCTGAAACCCATACTTGACTAAACCTGTCTTCTGATATTCCCCAGCTATTGTAAGTCATAAGGAGAGTCTTCCAGGAATAGAAAGCAATACCATAAGTACCAAACTAAATTCCAGTATGCCTCCATATACTATACATCTTCATTATTCAACCCATCTGTAACAGGCCATTTGGCCCATCCAACCCATGCAGAACCATTTAAACTACCTACTCCCATCAACCTGCACCAGGGCATAGCCCTCCATACCCCTACCATCATTGTACCTATCCAAACTTCTCTTAAACGTTCAAATTGAGCTTGCACGAATCTCTTGTGCTGGGAGCTTGTTCCACATTCTCACGACCTTCTGAGTGAAGAAGTTTCTCCTCGTGTTCCCCTTAAACTTTTGCCCTTAATCCATGACCTCATACCCAACCTCAGTGGAAAAAGCCTGCTTGCATTTACCCTATCTATACCCCTCATAATTTAGTATACCGCTGTCAAATCTGCTCTGAACCTTCCATGTTCCAAGGAATAAAGTCCTAGCCTATTCAGTCTTTCCTAAATAACCCAGGTCCTCTAGGCCTAGCAAAATCCTTGTCAATTTTCTCTATACTCTTTCAATCTTATTTACATCTTTCCTGTAGGTAGGTGACCAGAGCAGCACACAATACTTCTCACCAACATGTTATACAACTTCAACATAACATCCCACCTCCTGTACTCCGTTCTTTGATTTATGATGGCCAATGTGCCAAAAGCTTTCTTTATCTACCTGCAGTGCCACTTTGAACAAATTATGGACCTGTATTCCCAGATCTCTTTGTTCTACAGAACTCCTCAAATCTTGACTGTTCACTGTGTAAGACCTACCCTGGTTGGTCCTACCGAATTGCAATACCTCCTACTTGTCTGCATTAAATTCCATCTGCCGACTTAAAAAAAATTTTAAAAGCCCATTTTTTTCTGCTGGACTAGATCCTGCTGCAAGTTTTGATAGATTTCCTCGCTCTCCACTACACCCCCAATCTTGGCCTCATCTGCAATTTTGCTGATCCAGTTAACCACATTATCTAATTTTTGCTTATTTGGACCAAATTTCTTTACATACTATTAACCTTCCTCAGACTGTAATTTGGTCACATTGTAAGGAATCATTAATAAATGTTCTAATAATCTGTCCAAGTGTTTTACTGGTATTCCATTGTGTATAACTGGAGACTGAGAAGCACAAGATGTAGCTTTTGTCCAACAGAGAGCTATTTTCAGGACCTATTTGAATCAAGTTCAAGTTTAATTGCCATTCAGTCATACAGGAATACCCATGAATGCAGCCAAACAAAACAGCATTAGTCTGGGGCCAAGGGCACATATGAGAGAGCAAGCACATAGAGTAGAATATAGTCACATGAACAGTATATAGTCCAAATCCCTGAATCCATGAATGTTGCAGCAGTCTGCAGTCAACCACAATCCAGCTTGTCTTCTGCCAAGTGAACCCTGGGGGTGGGAGGGAGCTGCAGCACCAGCTCGAGCCTGGACACTGTGCCACACCACCTCTGTTGGAGTGCACTGACTACAACACCTCCCCCAGGCAGCTGCAAATAGACAGCACCCCGGCTTGAGGCCTGGTTCTCACTACGACCGAGGGCACATCTGCCCCCACTATTCACCAATAAACCAATGAATTGGACTTGCAGCATTCCATGCCACCAATGTCCAATGGGATCTTGCCATCGCAAGTAAAGTGACTAAAACGATGATTTGCTGTTAGACAGTACACGGCCCTCGTGTATCGACACCTCTCTGTCACAGGCAGCATCAATGTCCAGCTCCTTCAGTTTCTCCACCAACGAGCAACTCTCTGATGGGGCAGACCTGCAGTGCCTTAAGTTCTTAATGTCCAGCAGGGACTTGCGATTGTAAAAAAAAAGTTTAAAAGAGACAATAACACCTTTGGTTGATCCTGTAGAAGCCGCTACCTCCGAGCGCATCGCCATCTTCCTAGAATAATGTTGTGGCCATTACAGAAATAATAGAATTTTTCCATAGAAAATAATAGCCAGTTAATCTACTATTAATTGCACAAACCCTGAACATCTTAGATCAGATATGCACTCTTCTGGGGAAAAAATGGCAAAAAAAAATGTTAAAACAGACCTGAAAGGATTCCATCAGAATAGTGAGGCATGAGCTTCTGTTTTTTGATAGTTTGCAGCCACTCTTGATGGCCTTTTGTAGTCTTTAGATAAGCTTTGATAGCAACCCATTTAATCCCCACGAGCATTTTCGCCATTTCAGATGTTAGATTGACAGGTCTATAATTTCCAGGTCTGCATTTCCTGCTCTAACATCCTTCATTATAATGATCACCAAAGTTCATTTTTTTGAAATGTTTGAACTATGAGAGGATCTGAAGGTATTGGAACAGTTGTTCCATGCTCCCAGCCACCTATGATGTATATGCTCAGAAACAAAAGGATCAACACTTCTAAAGGCCAAACTGGTGGACAGCTGGTTGGCCTGTGTATCATACATCCTAATCGTACGTTAGCTTTCGGTCTCCCTAGGGTGCAAAGTTTGAAGGTAGCTGTAGAAAGAATGAGTATACAGTACTCATACCTGAGTCCTTCACACAGTACTGTGAAATGGAGAGCGAGTTTGTAAATCTGGTGGGGAGAAAAGGATGTTGGGAATGCCGAGGGTGGAGTGCTGTGGGAGGGGTATGGAACAAGTGGCAGAGAAGGAGTGCTGGGGGGGGGTGGGGGACTGTGACATGGATACATACACACTCAGCCCGGAGTCTCCAGTTAAGGTCAATTGATTCCAAACAGTTAATCATTACACGATGTCTTTCTGGTGCTTCTGGCTCCCTTCCCATTTTCCCAACCATGATCCCCTCCTTGCCCCCGTCCCACTCAGAGTTCATAATAAAGACCCATGTCAGGAACAGGATTATCATCGCTCACATATATCATGAAATTTGTTTTTTCTGTGGCAACAGTACAATGCAATACGTAAAATTACTACAGTACAGTGCAAAAATTTTTAGGCACCCTAGATATTTATATCTATATCTATGTCTCGGTACGGTAGTGTAAGTAAACACTGAGGTTTGGGTTATTAAGACATACTAAAATTTTAAAGGTTTGTTGGTGTGGGTGCAGATTTGATGTTTCCCCTGCTTGAGGAGTCTAGAACTAAGAGTCACAATCTTGGAATAAGGGATTGGTCATTTAGGACTGAAATGAGAAGAAAGCTCTTCACCCAGAAGTTGGGGTTTCCAATCTGGGGTCTACGAATCCCTCGGTTCATGGTAGGGGCCCATGGCATAAAAAATGGTTGGGAATCCCTGACCCAGAGACATCCTACTGCAGGTACATTAAAGCACTGAAGAGATACCACCAATATTCTCCTTGAAAAATCCTCCTACCCACTGCAAGATAAATGAACCAAAGTCTATGTTTTCTCCTAGACCAAGACTCCCAGGTTCCCACAAGCAAACTTTGGAGGCAGTCTGCCCAACCGCAGGCTACCTCCAAAACAGTCCCACTATTCTGAACTTTTTCACAGCAAGTATTTACTAGGAATTGTACAGGAAATGATTCAACGATGTTCTCAGGGCCTCCTTAAAAAACTGTAACATTCCCTGGCCAATGCCAACACAAAGTGGAGGAGCATTCAAGACATTCTTGTTGACATCATCGAATAGAGACACTGGGAGCACACAGGAGCCCAGTGTAATTGGAAGAAAGAGTGGACCAGCCCCCAAATGCCCACCATCCCATGCAGATAAGCATACCTTACTCATCTGTGGCAGGGTCTGCAGATCCTTCATCTGCCACCTCAGCATCCCACAGGATTGGAGCGGAGGCAGAATGTCATAAGAAGGAATCCAACTGAGGTTTGTGTCCTAGTCAACCGTTGCTGTCTATTGGCAGAAGGATCAAGGCAAGAAATAGCTGAGCACCATTGAGTGCTAAAGCAAGTGCCCAGGAACAGCAATTAACTGCTCTCTGTTAGTAATTAATTTGGTTGTAAACATCTGATCAGGTTTCATTGCCTGAATCTCTCTGCCTGCCTATCTCAGTATTAAAATTCTAATTAGTATTAACAGAATGTGTGATAAATAAGGATTCAATGGGACATTATATTATCTATAATTGGATTGTTTTGAGACTTCTTTTAGTGACTGGATATGCCTGGGAAATGTTCTACATTGGAGTGAAGATGCCAGTGACATACACTAGGTGCACTGGGATAGATTTAGTAAATGGCTCTGGCTCACAGGTCAACTTTGGCTGGGTCCAATGTCCTTGGCCACATTTCGATAGCTTCTAACTAAATTATACAGACACTGACCTGGATAAGAGACAGTGTAGCGCAAACACGAGGAATTCTGCAGATGCTGGAAATTCAAGCAACACATATCAAAGTTGCTGGTGAATGCAGCAGGCCAGGCAGCATCTCTAGGAAGAGGTACAGTCAGCGTTTCAGACCGAGGTGCTTCATCAGGACTAACTGAAGGAAGAGCTAGTAAGAGATTTGAAAGTGGGACGGGGAGGGGGAGATCCAAAATGATAGGAGAAGACAGGAGGGAGTGGGATGGAGCCAAGAACTGGACAGGTGATTGGCAAAACGGATATGAGAGGATCATGGACAAGGAGACCCAGGGAGAAGGAAAAGGGGGAGGAGGGGAAAAAGCCCAGAGGATGGGCAAGGGGTATAGTGAGAGGGACAGAGGGAGAAAAAGGAGAGAGAGAGAAAGAATGTGTGTATATAAATAAATAACGGATAGGGTACAAGGGGGAGATTGGGCATTAGCGGAAGTTTGAGAAGTCAATGTTCATGCCATCAGGTTGGAGGCTACCCAGACGGAATATAAGGAGTTGTTCCTCCAACCTGAGTGTGGCTTCATCTTTACAGTAGAGGAGGCCGTGGATAGACATATCAGAATGGCAATGGGATGTGGAATTAAAATGTGTGGCCACTGGGAGATCCTGCTTTCTCTGGCAGTGTAGGTTTGGAATGAAATCACTTATAAACTCTTGAGCATTCCTCTTTCACTTGTATTGTTCTTGACTTTGATTAAGTATTGAAGATGCCCAGGGACTCTGATTGTTGACTGCCTATTGACATCGTTCAGTGGAACTTCCATGGCTGTATGGCCCTGATGCATCAATTGTAGTCTTCTACTTCTGCTTTTGGTATTTACCATCCAGGTAACCCGTGCAGTAGCAGCATAACACAAGTGCTAATTAGAGGCTCTTCTATCTCCCAAAACAACAGAATTAATGATCTGATTTCAGACTAAGCAAATATGTGCAGATCAGACAGTCACAGCATGGATGTTTAGGTGTAAGCAATGAGGAAGATAAAGGAAATTTTAAATACTCTATTCATATGAATTTTCAATAGACACTCATAGGACTGCAAATAGGCTGACATTAACAAAAGTGAATGTGGGCTGACATTAACAAAAGTGAATGTGGGCTGACATTAACAAAAGTGAATGTGTAGATTTGAAGAAAAAATATTGTATCAGAATACTGCTGTTCTTAACCATCAAATTAGCCAATATCTTTAGAAGATCTCTTTCTCCAAGTCTACCCTCTCACCTCTTCAGATGAGCCACTGTATCCCTTTCAAGTTATCCATCCTTACAATCTAAAAGCCTAATTTCCAACCAGTACTGGTTAGAACTTAGAAAACCTACAGCACAATACAGGCCCTTTGGCCCACAAAGCTGTGCTAAACATGTCCTCACCTTCAAGGTCCTAAGAACTTGTACTCCCTCCTTAATCTCATCACCTCTTTATCTTTCTTTCCTCCCTGAAGAAACCCAGCCCATTCAACATTTGGTTAACTGTCCCAGAATGGGTCAATATTTGATTCCCAAGTACTTGACAAAAAAGTAATATTTTTCATTTTAATGACATGATATTTTGATGCTTTTATTGAAACAAATAGCTGTAAGTTCTGGTACATACGTAACAGTTTCAAACAATGGTGATGTAACTCTTTTGAAAAGGTTGATGATGTTCTTTGTACGCCAGTTATGTTATTATACACAAGTGCATGAAGTCATCTAGGCATCTTTAATATAATATCTGGTTTTAGTGCCACTTGAGTTAAATTTTATGGAATACTCTCTGCACTATTGGCCACTCAGAACTATCTACTTGTTTTCAAAATGATATCTTGTATAGAGTTTTATTTGTAGTGGGTATCCTACTACTGCGCTCCACACCATCCAGCATCTTACTGATGTCCCTGGGCCACCCTCTTCAGGCCAACTTGTAGTCTCCCCAACCTGCAAGTCATTTTCCTGACCACCCATCTCTCTCCACCTAATGCTGTCTGATCATTTTCTTAATTCCCATTTAGTCCCTGTCGTACTGACTCCTCATTAACTTAACATTTGACCCCGCAGTCCAACTTCCAGCCCTCTGGTTATCTCCCCAAATCAGCTTTTTTGGGGGCTGCAGGACACTGCAGATGCTGGTATCTGGAGCAAAATATTAACAGCTGGAGGAACTCAGCAGGTTGGGCAGCATCTGTGAAGGAAAATGGGCAGATGATTTTCTGGGTCAAGACCTTTCATCTGCTGCCTGACCCACTGAGGTTCTCCAGCTGTTTGTTTTGTTTTATTTTACTCCAATATGATACTTGGGCTAAGAGGATTAAGTTACAAGGACAGCTTTCACAGAATAAGCTTTTATTCCCTTGCAGATTTTTACTCTCAAAGTTAAAATATTTTATCAAGAAAATAAGAAATATTTATCATGATGGATGCTTTGACTTTCTCCCTCCGCGAATTTATTTTACTCAGAGATCTAGTTGTATGTTTACACTCAAGTGTACACACACACACACACACACACACACACACACACACACACACACACACACACACACACCAAAAGCAATCTTTAAAATTATATATACTGACTGCGCTCTGTTCCCAATTCAGCAAAGATATCAATTTAAACCCATGCTTCAGGGAGAAGTTAAGGCTTTCAAGCAAATGTATGAATTGTAGGATTAAAACATATCTATCTTTTTAAACTTATAGATCCTAACTTGTGACATTGGAAATTATAGTTTCTAAATGCTTTATGTTCCCTTAATATAGTCCCTTGCAAGGTTGCCTTATAAGCAATAGGGCCATTTTATAAACAAGAGGGAATCTGCAGATGCTGAAAATCCAAGCAGCACACACAGTTTATGCCATCTTATGAATGTTCAAATGGAAAGACATTATTAGATCTGGAAATGATGTTATCTGGAAGTTTCATTGGAAATCAAGAATGAGGTACAAATGTTCTGATTACAGCAGTGTTATTAGTTGTTCATTGTAGTAGAGGTGAGACAGGATCAACCTGAACCAGAAAGCAAGGCAAGCAACTAAGGAACAAAAGAACTTGAGCAAATCTTTTAGTCATAGTCATAGTCATACTTTATTGATCCCGAGGGAAATTGTTTTTCGTTACAGTTGCCCCAACCATGAATAGAGTATAAATATAGCAATATAAAACCATAAATAATTAAATAGTAATATGCAAATTATGCCAGGAAATAAGTCCAGGACCAGCCTGTTGGCTCAGGGTGTCTGACCCTCCAAGGGAGGAGTTGTAAAGTTTGATGGCCACAGGCAGGAATGACTTCCTATGACGCTCAGTGTTGCATCTCGGTGGAATGAGTCTCTGGCTGAATGTACTCCTGTGCCCAACCAGTACATTGCGTAGTGGATGGGAGACATTGTCCAAGATGGCATGCAACTTGGACAGCAGCCTCTTTTCAGACACCACCGTCAGAGAGTCCACATCCATCCCCACAACATCACTGGCCTTACGAATGAGTTTGTTGATTCTGTTGGTGTCTGCTACCCTCAGCCTGCTGCCCCAGCACACACAGCAAACATGATAGCACTGGCCACCACAGATTTTCCTGTTATTCTGCAACCTGGTCTGAATGAGTTTTAATAAAATAAAACCTGTTATCAAATTCTCCCTAAGTCACACTTCAGCTTTGCAGACAAAGAAACTCCAGAAGTTTAGAACCAAATGTATCACAATTTATTACAGATGTAACTAAAATCTTACAAAAAATGGGCGATTATACAAATATATAAGTAAGCGCTAAAGGAAGCTAAACTACAAGGAGAAACAATACAAACAACAATCTGCACCCTACTCCAACAGGCTCTTTCTCACAAGAAAAATTGAGAAGATATATATTTTCGACTTTTACAAGAAGAATGGGCTTCATCAACACATTCTTTCAAGAAGACTTGGGCCAATGTAAACTTGAAAATATTAGAGGAAGTGTTGTAGACAGTGACAATTAATTACTCTATGGGATAATATTATTTATGGGCTGCTAGCCCTATGGGGGTATGTGGAAAGTAACCAATTTCTTCAAACTCTTGGAGGAGTAACCTTGGGGAGATAGACCTTAGAAATTTGGTAGAAGCTTTGCACAGTTTCCCTTCAAATATAATTGGACAAATGGTAAAGTGCATATAATAATGTAGCAGGAAACGACTTGATAGAAATGGCTTATTAGGTTTTACATTCAGGTATTTATTTGGTATCAACTGGCAAAGATTTATTTAAAATAATCACTTTTCCATGTTGTATCACTTGTATATAAAATGCAATGATTGTATACTCCACAGACCTGGGTGTTTTACAGTTCTTAATTCTCCAAAAACTTCACTGCCTTCGGGCATAGATGTGGTATAGAAAAAATGGCAACAAGTAACAGTTTGCTGTGTAATTATAGGCTGGCTTGTAGCATTACTCACTGGGGTTTTATAAATGTAAGATTATATGTAGCTATGCTTGTCATGGATTGTTAGCAATGGAAATGAAAGGCCAGGAGTGTACTTGTAAATTGATCTACAGCTGTCAGGAGGAGGAAAAAGGACGGGAGAAAACACAGTTATTTTATATTGTGAAAATTGTTGAAGTTCACTTAAAGAAATACTTCTATCCACTAAAGAATTTTAGTGATTTCTTGTATAAAAGTGTGCAACCATGTATTGTAAGATATGCTATGCAGTAACATTTGTTGCAGTTTGTTTTTTAAAAGTGGTGATTCCTGGTTGTTACATGATCAGTTTAAGATCAGTGTTTCTGAAAAATACAAAGAGTTGGACAGCTTCATCTGCTACTTAACTCACACAAAAGTCAAATAATGCTGATGACAGAAGCCTGAATACAAACAGACAGTCCTATGAAAATGCAGCAGATTAAGGCTACAGCGGGAAGTGACCAACACAGGAGTGACTGCAGATGCTAGAAATTTTGAGCAACCGGAGGAACTCAGCAAGTCAGGCAGCATCTATAGAGGGAATAAACAGTCAATGTTTCCGACCGACACCTTCAGTTTGCATTTCATAATGATGACCTGGAGTAACTTAGAGACGTACTGCAAGTGCTTTGAAGATGATTGACATTGATAGTGGGGTGTTAAGCTGCCAGTGTGCCACTGGCCAATAAATATTTTGTTCAACTGCTGGCCCAAGCAAAAGTGAGCAGTGATAATGATATGAAATTGTTGAGCACAATATTGATCCCAGAATTTTAAAAAGCCATGGATGAGTTTGGTATGTTTTTTGACTCTTTTTATGAACGTAACTAGCAACACAATATATATGTAAATCTCTGGTAGCTCTGAGAGTTTTTAAGAGTAACATAGACTCCAGTTTGTGTTTGGAGTTACATGTAGGCTACAGTGGCAGATTCTCTTCTCCGAAGAACATTAGTACAATACACCAGAGTAATGGATAGTTCATTACCCAATCAACAAGGCAGAAATGTATTCAATTTACTTACCACAGTTGGATTTGAATTTCAACTTCTGGTTGCAAGTTTATTTCATAACTGCAACAATGCTAGATTCAGAATTATTAAGTGATGATAGGTTGATATTAAAGGATTTTTTTTCTGCTGGCTTGGAAATCAGTTAGAATAGGGGTGTAGACTATTTGAATATCAAAAGAGAAGAACATTGGAAAAATACTTTTTTTACAGCTGGTTAATAGAATAGTGCATTATCAAGATTATGTCATCATTGAAAATAATATAAACAAATGTAAAGGAAAGAAATGAAACTAGAGTAGATGCCTTCCTCTGAATTATCTCAATCACTGTAAGAGAAATTAGCTATTTTTTCCACAGCAATTTTTGTTATTGTCTCATGAAGTTCACTGAAGTAAACTCAGGGTTTACTCAATTCTGCTATTTCTGATATTGAATGTTGTGATGGTGGTATTAGAAGGTAAATATTAAAACCAAGAAAGTCCAACAATAGATCTGGATTTTTCTCCTTGACTCAACCTTAACTTTGGATGCAGCAGGAAGAGGTATCCCTAGCTTGTATGTGTTAGTGGAGGAACAATGAGTTGAGAAAAGGAGCATCAATATTTATAGCTCACACAGATGATTTAGTGTGCTCCAGAGTGAGCAGATCTCATACATAGGATGAGTTCACATGATAGCTCCTGAGGTCACTGTGGATGAGAGTCAAATCCAGTTTGTCCTTGCCTTTGTGTCCAGGAGGTTATGTTTCCACTGATTTGCCTAGGATTGGAATTGTATTTGTACAAATAATAATTGATAATTGTATTTTTGTTATATTTTTAAGGTAATTGGTAAATGAATCTAGTGGGGTTCGAGAGGGGGACAGATGATGAAGAGTAATTATTTAACTCAGTGAGTTATGGAATGTACATGCCCTGAAAGGTTAGAGTTAGAGTTAGCCTATAAAATTGGTAAATATTGTGAAGGGAGTTTGATGGAGACATAAATGGGGAAAAAAGTATGAAGAATGTGTGGACTGGAATTAATTAATGGTTCTTGAAATATTTGGCACAGACACAATTGGCTGAACAATCTCCTTCAAAGTTTTAAGACTCTCTGATTTACTGTTACAAGCAATAAGGCTCATCTCAAATACTTTTTACAAGGATCTAAAGTTTGTTCTATCAAATCCATATAAGTAGTATCAACTTTTCATTATTTCCCCTTTTCCAGCTCCATCAAACTGACTGAAAAGAATGCACTTAAACAAAATCTGTTCTGTAGTTCAGAGAATCACATAAAGTTAGCAGAAATGTGAAGATAAAGGAGCATGTGAAAATGGATGGAGTCACCCATTCAGTCCCTCAAACCTATTCAATATTATCATGGCTAATCTGCTCCAAGCTTACTTTCCGGTGTCAATTCTGCAATGCCCTCAATTCCCTAAACTTTACATTTGTCTACTTTCTCTTTAAATACCCGCAATGATCTGGCCTCCACAGCACCCCCTCCCCCCTCAAGGTAGAGAATTCCAGAAATTCACCATCTTCTGTGACAAGAATTTCCTACAGACCTGTTTTATATGATCACCCCCAATATTAAGAGATTCTCTCATTTGTAGAAAGGGTCTTTTAAGAGACTCCTGGATAGGTACATAGAGCTTAGAAAAACAGAGGGCTATGGGTGACCCTTGGTAATTTCTAAAG
The DNA here is from genome assembly GCF_963921235.1 of Mobula hypostoma. Lineage (NCBI taxonomy): Eukaryota > Metazoa > Chordata > Chondrichthyes > Myliobatiformes > Myliobatidae > Mobula > Mobula hypostoma. The sequence continues at coordinate 45,976,272 of NC_086109.1, read as the reverse complement.
TGAGTACATGTTTGGCACAGCATTGTGGGCTGAAGGGCCTGTATTGTGCTGTAGGTTTTCTATGTTCTATGCATCTCAACGTCATAAGACCTTAAAACATAGGACCAGAATTAGGCCATTTGACCATTGAGTGTACTCCATAATTCAATCATGGCTGATTTATATTCCTTCTCAACCTCATTCCCCTGCCTTCTCCCCTTAACTTTGATACTCTCACTAATAAATAACCTATCAACTTCTGCTTTAAATATGCCCAAATGACTTGGCCTCTGCAGCCATTTGTGGCAATGAATTCCACAGTATTAACCACCCTCTGGCGAAGGAAACTTCCTCATCTCTATTTTAAAGAGACATCCTTGTATTCTGAGGCTGTGACCAATGGTGCTACACCCTCCCATCCTCTCTACTGTATCCAGGCCTTTCAATATTCAATAAATTTCAATGAAATCCTCCCTCATCCTTCTAGTGAGTATAGGCCCAGAGATCTCCAATGCCAACATCCACTGTGGTTATGGGTCCCAAAACTTGTCATGATATTTGAACTGCTGAATATAAGACCAATGCCTTATAAAGCCTCAGCCTTACATCCTTGCTTTCATATTCTAGTCCTCTAGCCTCATCAGGTCCCTCAGGGTCTTATGCATTTCATTAAGATTATTTGTCATTCTTCTAAACTCCAAAGAATACAGATATAATTACTTTAGTTGTTTGTGACAGGACAACCTCCTCATCCCAGGAATTAGCTTAGTGAATATTTTCTGGACTACCTTGAAAGCTAGTATATCTTTTTGGAAATAAGGGGACCAAAATAGTGCAGAATACACAAAGTGTGACTTCACCAATATCTTATACAATTGCAACAATACTTCCCTATTTCTATCCTCCAGTCTTCTTTCAATAAGGCCAGGATGCCAGTTACATTTCCAGCCATTCGTTACACTTTCTGTCAACTTATTGTTATTTATGCGCAAGAACACCTAGATGCCTTACTCAGCTGTATTTGTTCTTCATTTGCAAAAGTGTCTGCCTTTAGATTCTTTCTATCAAAGTCAATAACTTCACACTTCACTACATTAAACTCCATTTACCTAGTTTTCATCTCCTCACTCAACCCATTTATATCCAGCTGCAGTGTCGTAATATCTTTATCCCAACATGCCCTTCTTCCCATTTTCTGGACAGCAGCGCTCCCCGATGTTTAATGCTCTGGCCACTTCACTAGATTATTAATCTCAATCGCAAATCTATTCTAAAATAAAGAAAATGTTGATTCATAGGACAATGCACTAGTTTCATACTTTCAGCCTGAAAAAGACCTTCATTTCCAACTCTGCCTTTAATTGTTTGTTGTCATTCACCAGTACACGAGTGTAAAGGAGAACAAAATGATTGTTACTCCGGACCTGATGCAGCATAAAAAGCACAATAAGCATAAAGAACACAATAAAAAGCAAAATAATCACAATATACAGTGGATTCCAGTTAATTGAGACACATCAGGACTAGATCATTCTGGCCAAATTAAGTGGTTGCCCCAATTTGATGAAGTTTCATGGAAATAACTAAAAGGAATAAAAAAGACAAACTGTAACAACTTCTGTATTTAAATGGAATAGAGAATAAATTAGAACGTTACCAATACCTCTACAGTACTATAAAACTGAGTTTAGTTCCTAATAGTTATTGCTGGAGTGTATGCTGTTGTATTCTTTTGGCGGTAAATGAACAAAATCAGTGCAGACACCTAGTTCAGATAATGGACTGCCTTCATACAATGCCTCAGATGATTGCATCTTCCAAATCTTCATTGTCATAGTAACATTCAAGATGCCTTCAAAGCGCGGTAAGCAAAGCAGTTCCAAATTGTCTTGCTGCGTTCTTCTCGCCAACTATCACTGACAAAAGTCACTGCTTTGTGAACACAAGTACATGCAAATGATGCTATTTAAAAACTGATTGCTGTAAACATGGTGCAGTGTCTAATGGTCACACAAGTTCATTCTACTGATGGTAGTAGAAACAGTTCGGCAACAGTCTCCTGTCTCAATTAAAAGAAGGGAATCCTGGCTATTTTCTCAATTTAGTTTTTGTTCTTTAAGAGCTGTCCCAAATAAATGGCTGGCCCAATTAACTGACAGGCCAATTAACCAGAATCCACTGTATATTAATATAAAAGCAATTCTATAAAACACAATGTATAACCAATTGGTTGCCTATGTGATCCGAGCCAATGCACTTCCCCTCGTACCATGAGCTCTTTTCTTGTCCATTTTATTTGATAGGCAGTTACAAAGTACACATAAGGACTTCTATTGAGTATATTCCTGTGATAACTGTACAGTTGTGGAACACCACCTATTCAATCAGGGAGAGGACAGAACTGGACTGTATCTGACAGCAGATGGCAGTATTGCTGCACAGAACTCCATTGAATCAGTTCAATTCGAGAATCAACTGGAGGTTTCAGCCTCTAGCTTGTGATCAGGAGAGACCTATAATATGTGGATAGGAGACATTAAGTAGCTAGTGGTGCTTCATTGGGTGTGACTGGTATTACAGCTTTCAAATGTGGGAAGAATGTTTCCAGGGAAACAAGGTGTTTTGGAGACTCTTCATTGCTCTTTAATGAACGAAGTGAACTTCAAAGAAAGCCTGACTTTGATCAAATTAGTTGATGCTTGGGAAAGAGTACAAAAGCAAGGGGTGTCACAGCTAGTAACACTCCACTCCAGTAACCTCAGTTCAACCCTCACTTCCAGTGCAATTGTTTTTGAGTTTGTCCGAGCATGCTGTAACTGAATGGGCTTCCTCCTGATTTCTTCCCAGATCCTAAAGGACGTAGGTTAATTGGCAACTGTAAATTGTGTGTGGCTTAGTGGTAGAATGTGTGATGAGATGATAGGAATGCTTGGGGAAAGAAATGAGATCAATATGTTCAATGGTCAGTGAACCAAAGGCCCTGTTTATGTAATGTGTAATTCCAGATGTGTCAATGCACTCTGCATGGATTGACTTTTGGACAAATGGATCCTAAATTTTGATAGTTTGATCTCAAGCAGACTTCAAATCAATTTGCATTTAGAAATCTGAGAAATGGCTAATACTTATACCAAGATTTTACAGATAAACTGCAAGCCTCCATTGCCAAATTTGGGGGAGGTCATCTTTCCTGGTCAGCAAATTTCCTGGGCTCGGGAATCTTTTCAGTAAGAAAATGATAATTGAAGGAATAACTTAGAGCAGATAATGTTTCTGTAATCAAATTATACTTTAAAAAATAAGAAGCATATCTCAAGCAACATGCACAAAATGCTGGAGGAACTCAGCAGGCCAGGCTGCATCTGTGGGAAAGAGTACAGTCGATGTTTCGGGCTAAGATCCTTCAGCAGGACTGGAGAAAAAAAGCTGAGGAGTAGATCTAAAGGTCGGGGGAGGGGAGAGAGGAGCACAAGGTGATAGGTGAAATCGGGGGGGGGGATGAAGTAAAGAGCTGGGAAGTTGATTGGTGAAAGAGATTCAGGGCTGGAGAAGGGGGTAGTCTGATAGAAGAGGAAAGAAAGCCATGGAAAAAAGAAAAGGGGGGAAGAGCACCAGAGGGAGGCAAGGAGATAAGCTGAGAGAGGGAAAAGGGGATGGGGAATGGTGAAGATGGGGGTGGGGGGAGAACCATTACTGGAAGTTTGAGAAATTGATGTTCATGCCATCAATTTGCAGGCTACCCAAACGCAATATAAGGTGTTGTTCCTCCAACCAGAGTGTGGCCTCATCGCAACAGTGGAGAAGGTCATGGACGGACATGGGAAGTGGAATTAAAATGGGTGGCCACTCGGAGATCCCGCTTCTTCTGGTGGGCCCGAAGCGTCGACTGAACTCTTTTCCACAGATGCTGCCTGGCCTGCTGAGTTCCTCCAGCATTTTGTGTGTGTTGCTTGGATCTGCAGATTTTCTCAAGCATGTCACAAGAACTGGAATGGAATCACACATTTTAGGATTACCAGTCGTGATATGGAATAGCCCAAAGAGAAGCAGCAAGTACTGAGTACCATCAGAATATGTTAGCAATGAAATTTATTTTATTGTGAAATAATTCACAGTTCATGTCTCGATTCAACGTGTACATTGATATTTATAATTAAAAACAGAAAAGGCTAGAAGTACTCAGATGGTTGGATTATATTTGGGAAAGAGAAGCAGAGTTAACATTTCAGGTCAAAGATCTTTCATCATAGACTGGGAAAGGTCAGGGTAAACAGGCTTTAAGATGGAAAGTAAGGATGGTAGGGGAAGGAGCCACCTCTTATCTCTGTCTCTCTCACACACACATTTTTTTCAATATATGACTTTGACTTTGTTTCTCTATCCACTCATTCTGCCTGATGCACCTATTACCAGAGTAATCTCTGGTCTGTACCAGTGGCTTCCAGGAAAGACTGGATGGCAACTGAGGAAGGTCGGTGACGCTGGAGAGACAGCTGACCTCCAGGAAAGACTGGCACAGGCTCACAACGCTAGCAACCTTGTGGGCAGCGCTCGCAAGAGGGCACCACTCAAGCTACGACTGAACACGAAGAGCAATACCCCCAGAGTCTCCCGAGAGGGGCGGAGGATGAGAGACTCAACGGGACGGTCATACGGGCAATGGCCAGGACAGGAAACACGACTATGAGGAAGCTAAAGCAAACAACACTGACCGGCGAGGAGTTCATGGTAAGCTGTCATTGTGGGAAAGTCTGCAAAAACATCAGAGGGCTCAAGATACACCACAGCAGGTCTAGATGTGGATCAATGGTGACCCAAGTGCAGCGCACGGACTTAGTGTCCGGTGAGACGAAGGAGAATTCCAGCCAGGAAGCACCCCACAGAGCTGAAGATCTCTCCGCACTTGGGTCGCCTCAGCACCGCACAACAGACCTAATGAGTTCCTCTTCGGCTACCCCAATCCATTTGTCAAGGAAAGACAGGATCAAATGGCCTAGATCGTCAGACAACGTCGCCTGGATGCAGTTTGTTGATGATCTAGATGGCATCCTGGAAGTTGCCTTAGCAGGTCCAGTACACAGAAAGATCGACTCACTCACAGCCATAGTGTACAATCTAGCTAAGGAACGATTTGGCCCAATGGTGCGACCCACGGAGGGGTCAGGGACTAGGAACCAATCGGGCTGCGCGTAGACCGGAAAAACCATCAATTGAGCTGAATGTGAAGGAGCCTATGTGATAGGAAATCCAGGACATCATCCGGAAAGCTAAAGCATCAGCTGCCCCAGGCCCAAGCAGCATACCTTATAAGGTGTATAAGAAATGCCCAAAGCTTCTTCGGAGGCTGTGGAAGGTCATGAGTAAGATTGGGCCAAAGGTACTAATCCATCAAGTTGGAAATTGGCAGAGGGATGCTTTGTTCCAAAGGAAGAGGATTCTTCCACAATTGCCCAGTTTAGGACAATTTCTCTCCTAGATGTGGAATGTAAGGTTTTCTTTTCTGTGCTCACAAGAAGGCTGAATTTTTACATGACGCAGAACCGCTATATCAACACATCCATCCAGAAAGGCGGTATTCCAGGCTTTTCGGGGTGTCTGGAACACACCTCAATGATTAGCCATTTGATCCGTGAGGCCAAGCAGAGAAAAGGCGACCTAACAGTTGTCTGGTTAGACCACGCGAACGCCTACGGGTCTATTCCACATGACCTCATCCTAGAAGGACTCGACCACTACTACATCCCAGTGGCTATTCGAGACATGATCACCAGCTACCTAGGAGGACTCAAACCCAGATTTACATCAGCCCATTTCACAGCTAGTTGGCAGGACCTCCAGAAGGGGATTCCAACAGGGTGCACCATCTCCCCCTCCTATTTATTATGGGAATGAACCTCCTATTATCAGCAGCAGAGATGTAACCCGCAGTCCGATGCTGGAGTCGGGCGTTGTTCAGCCAGTTCTACGAGGGTTCATGGACGACATCACTATAACAACTGTGTCACATGCACAAGCAAGATGGGTATTGGAAACCCTGGGTAATGTAGCCATTTGGGCAAGGATGTCCTTCAAGGCCAGGAAGTCCAGGTGTATGGTGATCAGAAAGGGCAAAGTTACTAGCAAGTTTAGCCTCTAAGTTCAGGGTGAGGTCATCCCTTCCATTGAAGGTAACCCGATAAAATGCTTAGGGAAGTGGTTTAATGTGTCACTGACAGATGGGGCCAATGTTACCACTGCTGTGAAGCAGACAAACGACTGGCTGAAGAAGATCGACAAATCCGGACTTCCTGGTAAATTCAAGACCTGGCTGTACCAATACGACAGTCTGCCCAGGCTTCTCCGGCTCTTCACACTTTATGAGTTCCCCATGACTAGGTTTGCCAACTTTCTCACTCCCAAATAAGGGACAAAAGTAGCAGTCAAATATGGGACACTTGTGTTTACCCCGAGAAAGACTATCATGACCATGAAGCCTTGCGCAGCGGGCACCTGTGTGCGCACGTGTGACGTATGCATACATGATGTGCGCATGCATGTACGTGCCGATTTTTTTTCTACAAATTGGTTTTGGCTTAATCTTCCCGATTCTGTTCAGTGAAACTACACTGTACATACGTTATTTCTATTTTATATAGGCTGTGTATTTATCATATCGTTCCTGCTTTTACTATATGTTAGTGTTATTTTAGGTTTTATGTGTTATTTGGTATGATTTGGTAGGTTAGTTTTTGGGTCTGGGAACGCTCAAAAATTTTTTCCATATAAATTAATGGTAATTGCTTCTTCACTTTACGCCATTTCGGCTCGAAAGGTTTCATAGGAACGCTGTACCTTAACGGGGGAAATACGGGACAAGGGCGGTCCCATATGGGACAAACCAACTTAGCCCAATATACGGGATGTCCTGGCTAATACGGGACAGTTGGCAACCCTACCCATGATTGCCATAGATGGCATCGAGAGGAAAACCAACAAGCACCTGCGGAGATGGTTGGGAGCTCCCCCAAGCTTTTCTTCAGTGGACCTACATATTTGATCTGGGCAACTGCAGCTTTCCCTGTCATCTGTCGTGAAGGAATTCAAGGTGGCAAAATGCAGAGCCTTATTAAGCTTGAGAGATTCCAATGATGTCTTGGTAAAGCAAGTAGGCGTTACAACCAGATCTGGGCGCAAATGGGCAGCCAACGCAGCTGTGGAGCTAGCAGTGTGTTCTCTGAAGCTACAAAATGTCATCGGCAAACCCTGCGTTGGGCGGCAAGGCCTCGGCTCAGTTCACTTCCAGAAGTTGGGAAACGCAAGCATAAGGAACAGGCGAGACATGATACAGGCAGAAATACGGATCCGTGAGGAAGAGAAGCGGATGTCAAAGGCAGTGGAACAAGGGTCCCAGGGTGCCTGGACAAAATGGGATCTGCCTAAGTGCAAGTTCTCATGGGCAGAGTTATGGAGACTGGAGCCCTTCTGTATTTCCTTCCTCTTGCGATCCGTGTATGACACCCTTCCTTCACCATTACATCTGTACACATGGAGGATGAGAGAGGACCCGAACTGTAAGCTCTGTGGTCAAAAGGGGACATTGGCTCATATACTGTCCGGGTGTAAAACAGCTCTAACTCAAGGATGGTATAGGTGGCGCCATGATAAGGTGCTTCTGGCTATTGCTGACACACTAGAGCGGGAGAGATGCAAGAAGAGGACGGCTGGCACAGATCTGAGGAAGGCCATCACCTTCATCAAAGAGGGAGCTAGGCCTTTCGTAACCAAACAACCAAGGCCCAATCTGCTGCTAACAGCCAGGTCCTGGGATATGAGGGTCGATGTGGGAAGGAGGCTGCAGTTCCCGGATGTGGTGCACACAACCCTACACCTGGACATTGTACTGTGGTCAACCGAAGACAAGAAAATAATTCTGGTTGAGCTGACTGTGCCGTGGGAGGAGGGATGGGAAGAGGCCAACGAGAGAAAGGCCTTGAAGTACCAGCCCTTAGTGCAGGAGTGTAAAGACAAGGGATGGCAGGCATGGTTGTTCCCTGTGGATATCAGCTGCAGAGGTTTCCCAGCCAAATCAGCTTGGCGGTTGTTGTCAGATCTGGGCCTGGACGAAAGAAGCAAAAAACAAGCAGCTCATAGGATGGGGGAAGAGGCAGAATGAGCCTCTTGTTGGATTTGGAGTCGGCGAGAGGAAGGAAGCTGGAAGCCAGGAGCAGATGGGCAGTGATTTGGCCACCACTGCCGGCCCACCAACTGGAGAGTGTCGTAGTTAAGGGTCGAAACACTCAGTGAAGGTTGGGAACCACCTGATGACATCTGCTCCTGGCTGAAGGCTACGGTTACCTTATAAGTTATCTGGAGATTGCACCCTAACAGGTGTATGTAACAAGTAACAAGTTCCAGCATGTTCTATTTTATTTCAGAATTCCTGAATCTATAGTTATTTTTGTATTGGATCCTAAATCTTATTTTTATATTGGATCCTTTGTATTGTGATTCTTAAGGATTGGCATATTCAACAGTGGATGGGTTATGATAAGGTGAGTGAGAAAAATTATTTCAAGTAGTCTGGATAATTAACTGGCATTTAAGATAATTACTGAAGGGATGGAGAAATCTTTGTATGTAATGGTATTCTGGTCTGGATTGTGTTGGTCCAGATCGTATCTAATTGTGTGGCCTTTCTAATGGCTTCTTTCTCATCCCTGTGCAGAACACACAAATGGGCCTGTGGCATTACAATAAACGAATGCGGACTGTATTGAAACATAAAAATATCACCACTTCAACTTGTAGAATCTGGGTTCAGAATGAAAGAGCAAGAACTCCCCAGTACATCTCATATTTCACCTGGAATGCTCCAGCACTTCATTGGGATTTCAATCAGTGCTCTAACTGTGTACCTCAGATCAACACTACTAGAGACTTAGAAATTAACTCTTCTGCTTTTAAGCTATTAATCCTCAAAATTCCCATTCCCATGCATTCCTGTTGTTTCTTATCAAACATAAAGAAGTGAAATGAACTGTTTCAGGTAAATAGATCAGTGTATTCTAAAATTTCCTTGCTCTTAACAAATACTATCTACCAAAGCATTGAGCGTCATTTACTTTTTTTTTCCTGATTGAAACTGGTCTACAATTTAATTTCAAACATTACAATTCTTGTTTACAATGACATAGTTACTATTAGTGGAATTGCTTTAGAAAATGTAATGACTGATTTATCTAGAAAATGGTTATGACTATAGAACTAATTTAATGTGTCTAACTATGGGCCTTTTGCATCATCAATGTATGTTATAGGTTACAAAGTTCAACAGCAAGCAACTAAAAGTAATTTACAAATATGTTTGAAGTTCCATATCAGTGAGAAAATAATTCTCAATAAAGGACAAAGGAGAATTCCTTATAAAACAAATTCTGTTGAAGCATAATACCCTCTCCTATTGTAGTCTTACGCAGGAGTTCTCCCTGATACCCTGGCTAATTTTTACCTTTCAACCAAAGTTACTGAAGTAGATTCTCAGTTCTTCTATTTAATTTCTGTATGTGAGTTAATTTCTGCAAATTAATTTTTATGATCACAAAATGCTGGAGAAACTCAGCAGGCCAGGCTGCATCTGTGGGAAACAGTACAGTCAATGTTTTGGGCTGAGATCATTCAGCAGGACTGGAGAAAAAAAGGCTGAGGAGTAGATTTATGATCACGAGATTGTAGCAGTGGCAAAACTTCTGATTAGTTGATACTGTAAAAGTCGGTTCTTAAGCTGTAAGTATGTTAGTACTTAGATACTCTCAGCCTCCTCTGGAATGCATTTAAGAATTCCGTAAATTTAGTTCATGGGATAACCATATTTGAAAACTGAACTTCATTTTTGGCAGTGAGTATTTTGTTTCCTTGGCTTACTGATATTTAGCATGGTGTCTAATACATTATCGCCGATGTTCCTTTGCTGACTCATGTTGAGTGTTAACGTACTACAGTGTGCTGGAACTTCTGTTTGTGTTGTTTTGGCATGTTGGTGTTACAGCATGCCTTGCCTTTGCATTATATACTTCCCAATACTCTTAGAGCTTAATGTTATGACACACAAAGAGACCAAAGGCAATGGTGGTTCTGCTAACACAAATGTTGATCCAATTACTGTTCCCAGAACGTGGGCTTTTATTTTATGTGAACACCCACTTTAATATAAAACAAGAGAACAAAGTTAATCTGTTCAATAGCTTCAAGCAACCATGCCAAGAGCCCAATGATAGATATATGTGTTTCAGTTTTTATAAAAAAAATAAAATATCCACTCGTTGCTCCTTTGACTATAATATCAGAGTAATATAGCCTGTCTTAAGTCACCTCAACACCTCAACAACAACAGTTTGCGTTTATATAAAGTCTTTAATGTATTAAATCATCCAAGCTGCTCCTAAAAAGAGGGATCAAACAAAATCTGTCTCCAGACCTCATAAGGAGATGTGAACGCAAGTTTGATCAAAGAGGTGTAGACAAGTTTTTATTTGTTTGGCATGTAAAACAAGGGGTATGTTACACAATGAGAGCTAAGTCTTTAAATTCTCAGGAATTATATGTAACTTGGAGGAAGGCACTAAAGGTAAACTTGGTAGATTCGGGATATTGATAAGGACTTGCATATGTTAAATTCATATCAGTCCCATGAAAAACAGGACACATGCAATCCAGCTAGTTACCTTCCTATCATTCTACTCTTGATCATCAGAAAAGTGTTAGAGAATGTTGGCGGTGGGATCAAATGCCATTTACTCATCAAATGATGCCAGATCCACTTGGCACCTCATTGTAGCCTTACTCGGAGCATGGATCAAAGAGCTGAATTCCAGAGATAAAGCATCAAGGCAGCACTTGGCTGAGTTTGGCATCAAGAAGCACATCTTGCACAAAGGAAGTTGATAGTGATTCTTGGAGGTTAACCATCCCAAACAAAAACTTTTCCTCACGAGTTCCTCAGGGCAGCGCTTAAGTGCAACCATCTTCAGCAACTTCATCTTTACATTATAAGGTCAAATTAGGATGTTTGCTGATGAAACAATGTGGAATTCCATTTGGGAACAACAGGAGAGTCAAACCACCTAACCTTGACGTTCAATGACAGGAAGTCTCCTGCGATCCATTTCTGGGGCAGGGGCTGGTCACCATTGCACAGACTCTCAGCTAGGTCAGCCATGGTTACTATGCTATGGACAATACCATGGCTACAAGAGCAGGTCAGAAGTTGGGTATCCTATGGTAAGTGGCACCTTTGATACCTGAAAGCCTTTCCACTATATAGAGTGCACGAGTTAGGAGTGGTGGAATGTACAACACACACAAATTGCTGCAGGAGCTCAGCAGGTCAGGCAACATCTTGGAGGGAAATAAACATTTCTCACTGAGACCCTTCATCAGGACAGGAAAGGAAGGGGGCAGAAGCCCTAGTAAGAAGGTAGGGAGGAGAAAGAGAAGAGCAAGTTGGCAGGTGATAGGTGATTCCAAGTGAGGGGGACTGGAGGGGGATGTGAGAATACACAAGCCCGTGTGCAACTCTAACACTGCACAAGAAACTCAATGCCATCATCCATGACGAAGCAACCAGCTTGGCTCAATACCCCATCCATCACCTAAAACATCCATTTCACCAGCAGGGCATTATGCCTCCTTTGTATTTTATCTGTGCAGTTCCTCACCTGGGTAAAGCCCTGCAAATCCATGAAGCACCAAAGTCTCACACTACCCTCACTTTGAAAGGTGTCACTATTTTTTCATGCTCAGTGGTTTCACATCTGAGGAATTCCCACCCAGCAGAATTGCAGCAGTAGCTTTGCCAAAAAGAACTGCATGTCCTCAAGGTTATTTAAGCTCAGGCAATAAATGCCCAAATCCCAAAAATGAATCATACAGAAATTCACTGAACCGATTCACATTCAATTAGAATTTGACAGACATTAACTATAAATCTAGATGGTGGGAAATTGCGAAAAGACATCTTGAATGTGAGGAAGCTGTATAGAAATACATCTATTATTTCACACTCATTGAACCATCAGGACAGCATTATGCTTCTACATTTGATTCCACAGAATTGTAAGATTTGGAGCATGGTATAAGATATTTCTCAGGCTTTCATACAATCTTGAACACCTTTATAAAGTAGTTACATACCTTGATGTTCAAACACTTTAAACAAAAGCTTAAAACTTCCTGTTTTATCAGCTACTTGCATCTTATCATGTGTACAAAGTGTGCAAACTATTCCCTTCCACTTTATACGTAGATATTGTAGTTTCTCATGTCATTTATTATAAGTAGTCACAACATGCCCGATTCCTGAGTCTCTATCTCTCCCACTTCCTTGGCAGTGATTCCTGTTTTGAGGCCTGAACTAACGTCATGAGGTAAATATTTCCCCTGATTAAACACAAATTAATTGGAAATTGGGCTGTCCTTTCCCTGTGTGCCTAATTATGGGTTCTTTGTCTGAAGAATACAGATGGGTTTCTAAAAGAGACATTGGTGGTCTCAGTACCACCCTTTGATACTTTTGTTATGTAGTCAGCATTGTAACACAGGAGGCGCCATGACCTGTTCTCTCCAATGATCTCCTGCAAACTATGTCATATTGACCAGATAATCTGTTTTTGTAATGTTATTGAGGATTAAGTATTGGTTGGGTCACTGCTAAGAACTTCCTGACTGTTTTCAGGGTAATACTTGTAACTGAAATTGGAATTGGTTTATTATTGTCACATGTACCGAGATACAATGAAAAGTTTATTTTGCATACTGTCCATGCAGATCAAACCATTGCACAGTGCACTGAGGTAGCACAAGATGAAACATAAGAATGAGGAATAAGATGTAAGCTACAAAGTGCATTGCGGGTGGACAGTAAGGTGTGAGATCAAAATAAGGTGGATTGTGAGGCCAGGATTCCACCTTGTACTAGTGAACCATTCAATAGTCTTATAAAAGCGGGATAGAAACTTGCGCCTGGTGGTACATTCTTTAAGGCTTTTGCATCTTCAATCTGATGGGAGAGGAGACAAGAGAGAATGTTCAGAGTGGGTGGAGTCTTTTGTTGCTTTACTGAGGCAGTGATAAGTACGGACAAATCTAGAGAGGGGATCATGGTTGTCTAGATAGCTCTCCGCAGTTTTTTGCTGTCACGGGCAGAGCAGTTGCCCTACCAAGCCATGATCCATTCAGGTTGGATGCTTTCTACGATGCATTGGTATAAATTGTTAAGGGTTGATGGCGACGTGCCAATTTTCTTTAGCCTTTGAGGAAACAGAGGCATTGATGAACTTTCTTGGCTTTCTCATTGATTTGGTTAGACCAGGACTGGCTGTTGGTGATATTCACACCTAGGAATGTGAAGCTGTCAACCCTCTCAATTTCAGCTCCATTGATGTAGACTGGAGCTTATGCACTGCTTCCCTTCGTTAAGTCAATGATCAGCTCTTTTGTTTTGCTGACACTGGGGTCATGACACCATTTACTAAGCTCTCTATCTTCTTTCTGTACTCCAACTCATAGTTATTTGAGATATGGCTCACTACAGTGGTATCATCTATGAACTTGCCAATGGAATTATAGCAGATTCTGACCCCACTGTCATGAGTGTACAAGGAGTAGAATATGGGGCAGAATACACAAACTTGTTTGATGTCTTGTTGGTATAGCAGAATGGAATTTAGTTTGCGCCAGCTTTGACAGTACAGCATTCCTTCAAGTGGATTGGCAGTTGATTCAAGCTTCAGTCTCGAGTAGGATCTCAATGCTCAATCCTCGGACTCAGAGGAAGAGGGCTATCTATGGACCAATGTTTGACACTTAGCATAAATCTCACTGGCGACTTTTCAGAATGGCTTCAAGCACAAAAGGCAGCATATTGAAAAAAGAAATAAACTTTTGTTGTTGCACAAACTTGGTATAATTTTTATCTAACTCATGATAAACTTAGATCAATAAATGTGTGCGTGCCCAGTTATTACAGCAACTATTTCATCACAGCCACTAAAGGGCAGTAACACCTACCTAATTTTACCAATATTAATCAGAATTCTTACAGCTAATATTATTTATAAACACCTTCAGTGCCTACACAGTTATTGGTAACTATTAGGACTTGAACACTTTGAAACTCACTGAACAAGTTATCATGTTTCTAACAAAAATTCCTTAACTTTGAAAATCCAGCCTGGAGAATTAACACCATTGCTTAAATTCTAAGCAAAGGTCTTAGACTCTTCCCCAGGATATCAACTACTAATAGAAGTGCATTACATACAGACTAATGCATAGGCTGAATCCAGTACAATTTGGTGTAGTTAGTAGGTTACATAGTTTTAGCCATAAGCTGTAAGACTTTTTAAAGCAGGAGATCACAAAGGTTGATACAAGTTACCAATTCTTATTCTAGTCGTGTTTAGGAGCATATTATGAAGCCCAAGGGCAAAGCATAAATTTGATCTCTCACCACCATCTGAAAGACCCAGAAAACACAATCCAGCAATGCTTTTCTTTGCATAATGTGAAGCTGGACTTTGTAAGAATGTGTTTGTCCTACGAACACTTTCATTTTGTTTGCAATATTAACACTGCAGGGTATAAGTGTGATGACCTTCCCCCTTCCCTGGATTGTGTGTCGTTTGACAAGGAGCGATATCAGGTTCTACTTCTACAAAGGATGTACTCCATCTAATGTTGGTGTCACGGGAAGTGATGCAAGGTAATTCTCTTCACAGACCTTTGAAGAAGAATGGAAAAAATGGCACCATGCTAATCTGAAAAACTCAGACAAGATACCTGGAATTTCTGACACCAGCAGCTCTGCTCAGTTGAGCACAGACAATGAGTTCCGAATGTAGCCTATGACCTCCCAGCTTAACGACAATTATCAGTAGGGTGGAGTCGTCCTTTAGGAGAAATTAGATCTGGGTTTTAGTTCCATAACTGTCTTCTGGCTTCACCTCCACCCACATTCCATCAGATCAGAGGGACTGGGTTACCAGTTCCAGCAGTATTGCAGAAAAGATAGTTTTGGTTTGCTCTGAAACTCTCCCTCATTTGCTTGACACAAGTATTTCAGTCTCAATGAAGAAATTTGCTGGAATTAAAAAGGGGAACATGTCACTAAGGAGATCCAGAATCCTACTAATTCTATTTCAGACTTTACATCTGCACAGTTGTACAGAAGGGAATTTACTTTTTTATTCCAGAATGATGTATTTTTTATCCAAATTCTATTTCATAAAAATTGTGAAATGCAACATGTGTACTATGAAACATGTAGAAATTAACCTCATCAAACCAGTATGAAAACTCTCGAATTCAAATTGTTTTTGGGCTCAGGAAAAGCTTGCTTCATTGATTGCACATCTTTAAATTCAAAATAGTTAATAAAACCATGCTTAATCATGACGTTTGCATGCGTTTGTATGTATGTGTCTGTGTATGATGATAAATACCCTTATAATTCTACTTTTAGTATATTTATTCATGGGGTATGTTGGAGAACAGCTGAGAAATCTCTGTGAATAGTACATTTATTTAACTTATTAGTAAAACTGCAGGGGCTTGTACAGCAGGCCCCAGCTCCCAGCCACAATCAATAATCATCTTTCCAAAGTAATTGTAGAACCATACAAGCATACAAAAGGAGATCAGTCAACCATTCCTGACTGCAATGCGATTCAGTCAATGGAATGTCACAAAGCAGAACATCCCTAGGTCAAATTATTGCCTGCAAGGATGGGATGCAGAATATCACATTCTGCTTACTGGTATTACTGCAGCCCAGAGTCAATGGCTGTCAGTCTGAGAGAGGGTGGCAGCTTTGCACACTGCAAAATGGAACAGAAGACTAAACTGAATTTGCAAAAGTGGTAAAAGTAACTTTGATTTCTCACTAGCATGATAAACATAGCCCGGGAGTGAGGTTGGATTGCTCTGAGCGCTGAGCTGATTTAAAATGCTTGAGAGTGGCTTTAGGCTGTGCGACAAAATCTGGGTTGGGAGTGAGTCACTGGAGAGCGTGGTCTAGGCCCAAGGCCTTTCACAGCAGTGGTGCCTGGGTCTTAGTGTGAAATTTAGACCATTTAGATGCTGGCACAGAACGGAGATGAGGAGCTGATTTCTCTCGCTCTCTGTGATGTTCAGTCCTCTCTCCAGGGCATGGAGCCTTTTGCTGTTCCATTGTGGGTCAATTTAAACACCCGCCTAGATAGACTGAACAGACAGGTTGTTGGTTGGGATGAGAGCCGATTTCACTTGTTCCCTGTGATGATCATCTCCTTGGTGCTGAGGCTATGAAGGCCGCCCTGGCTGCTGTGCTGTGTCCCCGCTAATATGATGAACTGATAAGTGAGGCTTTGGGCCTACTTTGGGCTGCTCTGGGGTTGGGATCTGAGGACTCATTTCTAGTTTGGAATGCTGTCGTTCACTTCAATTGTTTGCATGAACTTGTATTTTGTTTTCTTTCTTTTGCTTGTCAAGTGTTGCTCTTTTATTTTTATTTTTATTCTTTTTTCTTTCATCGGGTTCTTTCAGGTTTCTTGCTTTGTGGCTACCTGTGAGTAAGCAAATCTCAAGGTTTATACATTCTTTTATAATAAATATACTTGAATCTTAAATCTTGGAGACTTCATAACAGTAAAACAAATTGTTAGAAAATAGGAAATGAACAAAAATAAACTCTTTATTTTCATTAAGAAGGCAGCATCTATCATTAAGGACTCTCACCATGCAAGACATCTGCTCTTCTTGTGCCAATGAGGCTTTTAATTAACAAAGTTAGATTTACATTTCGGATTGATTGGCTGACTACAAAAATCTTTTTGGACTTACCAAAGCAGATCCTACCACAGTGGACATTTCTTGCCCAATTGATGTCTCTTTGTTGATATTAATGAAGAGCAAGAGAGACTCACATTTCTATGTAACTTTCCATCTCCCCATGTTCCAAAGCACTGTATATTCGATGAAGCACTTTGGAGTCAATGTTAGAGTGGTATGAATGGGTAATATCAGACTAGCTGCACTCGATGTAGTCACTGTCAGAGGTAGGGAATTGAATGGATTTAATAAAGTGCAGTAGTCTGGTATTGCCCATTTCACACCACTCTAACAATAACTCCTGTTCCATCTTGTAGACCATTGCCTTGTGCAAAATGTCTGAAATTGGCTGGTTAAACGAATAGATTTCCAGGTATTGGTCACTATGAAAATGTGTCGAGCTTACCACTTACCATTTTGAATATATATGAATTCCCTACTGACGTTTGTAGAGGGAGGATAAGTGATCAAATGATGTGGTAAAGGAATATGACTTTTCTCATTCTTTCATTCCTTCCTATTCAAAGCTGCTGGTCACTTTTTGTAGACCTCTTTATCTAGTTCCTTTCTCCCTACCAACATCCCAGCCCCTCACCCACCCGCTGCTGGACCACCATAATCATGATGTCACAGTATTCTGCTCTGTTGCCAATCCTGCTGCTCAGTAAGGGTGTGGCCAAGAATTGTATGGTTCCAGGGAGTGTAAAACAATGTGACATTGGTCAACATAAACACCAGGAACTCTGCAGGTGCTGGAAATTCAAGCAACACACATAAACGTTGCTGGTGAACGCAGCAGGCCAGGCAGCATCTCTAGGAAGAGGTGCAGTCGACGTTTCAGGCCGAGACCCTTCGTCAGGACTAACTGAAGGAAGAGTGAGTAAGGGATTTGAAAGCTGGAGGGGGAGGGGGAGATCCGAAATGATAGGAGAAGACAGGAGGGGGAGGAATGGAGCCAAGAGCTGGACAGGTGATAGGCAAAAGGGATACGAGAGGATCATGGGACAGGAGGTCCGGGAAGAAAGACGGGGGGGGGGAAACCCAGAGGATGGGCAAGGGGTATAGTCAGAGGGACAGAGGGAGAAAAAGGAGAGAGAGAGAAAGAATGTATGTATATAAATAAATAACGGATGGGGTACGAGGGGGAGGTGGGGCCTAGCGGAAGTTAGAGAAGTCAATGTTCATGCCATCAGGTTGGAGGCTACCCAGACGGAATATAAGGTGTTGTTCCTCCAACCAGAGTGTGGCTTCATCTTGACAGTAGAGGAGGCCGTGGATAGACATATCAGAATGGGAATGGGATGTGGAATTAAAATGTGTGGCCACTGGGAGATCCTGCTTTCTCTGGCGGACAGAGCGTAGGTGTTCAGCAAAACGATCTCCCAGTTTGCGTCCGGTCTCACCAATATATAGAAGGCCACATCGGGAGCACCGGACGCAGTATATCACCCCAGCCGACTCACAGGTGAAGTGTCGCCTCACCTGGAAGGACTGTCTGGGGCCCTGAATGGTGGTAAGGGAGGAAGTGTCAGGGCACGTGTAGCACTTGTTCTGTTTACAAGGATAAGTGCCAGGAGGGAGATCAGTGGGGAGGGATGGGGGGAGGGAACGAATGGACAAGGGAGTCGCGTAGGGAGCGATCCCTGTGGAAAGCAGAGAGAGGTGGGGAGGGAAAGATGTGCTTAGTGGTGGGATCCCGTTGGAGGTGGCAGAAGTTATGGAGAATAATATGTTGGACGTGGAGGCTGGTGGGGTGGTAGGTGAGGATCAGGGGAACCCTATTCCTAGTGGGGTAACGGGAGGATGGAGTGAGAGCAGATGTGTGTGAAATGGGGGAGATGCGTTTGAGAGCAGAGTTGTTGGTGGAGGAAGGGAAGCCCCTTTCTTTAAAAAAGGAGTACATCTCCCTCGTCCTGGAATTGAAAGCCTCATCCTGAGAGCAGATGTGGTGGAGACAGAGGAATTGCAAGAAGGGGGTGGCATTTTTGCAAGAGACAGGGTGAGAAGAGGAATAGTCCAGATAGCTGTGAGAGTCAGTAGGCTTATAGTAGACATCAGTAGATAAGCTGTCTCCAGAGATAGAGACAGAAAGATCTAGAAAGGGGAGGGAGGTGTCGGAAATGGACCAGGTAAACTCGAGGGCAGGGTGAAAGTTAGAGGCAAAGTTACTGAAGTCAACGAGCTCAGCATGCATGCAGGAAGCAGCGCCAATGCAGTCATCGATGTAGCAAAGGAAAAGTGGGGGACAGATACCAGAATAGGTTTGGAACATAGATTGTTCCACAAAGCCAACAAAAAGACAGGCATAGCTAGGACCCACATGGGTGCCCATAGCTACACCTTTAGTTTGGAGGAAGTGGGAGGAGCCAAAGGAGAAATTATTAAGAGTAAGGACTAATTCCGCTTGGCGGAGCAGAGTGGTGGTAGAGGGGAACTGATTAGGTCTGGAATCCAAAAAGAAGTGGAGAGCTTTGAGACCTTCCTGATGGGGGATGGAAGTATATAGGGACTGGACATCCATGGTGAAAATAAAGTGGTGGGGGCCAGGGAACTTAAAATCATCGAAAAGTTTAAGAGTGTGAGAAGTGTCACGAACATAGGTAGGAAGGGATTGAACAAGGGGGGATAAAACCGTGTCGAGGTATGCAGAAACGAGTTCAGTGGGGCAGGAGCAAGCTGAGACAATAGGTCTGCCAGGACAGGCAGGTTTGTGGATCTTGGGTAGGAGGTAGAAACGGGAAGTGCGAGGTGTGGGAACTATAAGGTTGGTAGCAGTGGATGGGAGATCCCCGAGCGGATAAAATTGGTGATAGTGTGGGAGACAATGGCCTGGTGCTCCTTAGTGGGGTCACGATCGAGGGGTAAATAAGAGGAGGTATTCGCGAGTTGTCGCTGTGCCTCGGCAAGGTAGAGGTCAGTACGCCAGACTACAACAGCACCCCCCTTATTGGCGGGTTTAATAGTAAGGTTAGGATTAGTGCGGAGGGAGTGGAGAGCAGATCGTTCCAAAGGAGTAAGGTTGGAATGGGAACAAGGTGCAGGGAAGTTGAGACGGTTGATATCCCGTCGGCAGTTAGCAATAAAGAGATCCAGAGCAGGCAGAAGACCAGAGCAGGGTGTCCATGAAGAGGAGGAGGGTTGAAGACGGGAGACTTCCTCCCTTACCACCATTCAGGGCCCCAGACAGTCCTTCCAGGTGAGACAACACTTCACCTGTGAGTCGGCTGGGGTGATATACTGCGTCCGGTGCTCCCGATGTGGCCTTCTATATATTGGCGAGACCCAACGCAGACTGGGAGATCATTTTGCTGAACACCTACACTCTGTCCGCCAGAGAAAGCAGGATCTCTAGTAGCCACACATTTTAATTCCACATCCCATTCCCATTCTGATATGTCTATCCACGGCCTCCTCTACTCTAAAGATGAAGCCACACTCAGGTTGGAGGAACAACACCTTATATTCCGTCTGGGTAGCCTCCAACCTGATGGCATGAACATTGACTTCTCTAACTTCCGCTAATGCCCCACCTCCCCCTCATACTCCATCCGTTATTTATTTATATACACACATTCTTTCTCTCTCTCTCCTTTTTCTCCCTCTGTCCCTCTGACTATACCCCTTGCCCATCCTCTGGGTTTCCCCCCCTTCCCCTTTTCCTTCTCCCTGGGCCCCCTGTCCCATGATCGTCTCATATCCCTTTTGCCAATCAACTGTCCAGCTCTTGGCTCCATCCCTCCCCCTCCTGTCTTCTTCTACCATTTCAGATCTCCCCCTCCCCCCCCCACTTTCAAATCTCTTACTAGCTTTTCCTTCAGTTAGTCCTGACAAAGGGTCTCGGCCCGAAACGTTGACTGTACCTCCTCCTAGAGATGCTGCCTGGCCTGCTGCATTCACCAGCAACTTTGATGTGTGTTGCTTGATATTGGTCAATACCACTTCAACCATTTGGCCAGATGACCAACTGTGTCTATATTGTAACAATGTTTAGGGCAGAATATTCCAGAGCCTTTGTTTATCTCTGAGAAGAGGTTACCTGTGTAAGAGTAGGCACGCAACAGACAACACACTCAAAATGCTAGAGGAACTCAGGGAGTATCTATGGGAATTAATAAAGAGTCTTCATTTTAGGCTGAAAGTCTTTACCAGGACTGGAAAGGAAGGAGGAAGGCACCAGAATAAAAGGGTGGGGGGAGGAGAAGGAGGACAAGCTCAAAGGTGGTAAGTGAAGCCAGGTGGGTGGAGTTCGGGGGGGCGGGAATATCGTAAGAAGATGGGAGGCAGTAGGGCAAAGGGCTGGAGAAGAAGAAATCTGATAGGAGAAGAGAATGGAATATGGGAGAAAGGGAAGGTGGAGAGACACGGAGCAGGAGAGGAGAAGAGGAAAGAGGCCAGAGAAGGGAATAGAAGAGGGAAGGGGGAGGGAAAAAATTACCAAGAGAATTTGATGTTCATGCCTTCGGGTTGGAGGCTACCCCGAAGGAATAGGAGGTGATGCTCCTCCACCCTGAGAGTGGCCTCATCGTGCCAGAGGAGGAGGTCATGGGCAGACATGTTGGAATGGGATTGGGGATTGGAGTTAAAATGGCTGGCTGGGAAATTCCACTTATTGCGGATGGAATGAAGGTGTTCGACAAAGTGGTCCCCTGATTTGTATCGGGTTTCATCAATGTAGAGGAGGCCGCATTGGGAGCACTCAATACGGTAAAAATCCCAAGAGATTTGCAGGTGAATTGCTGTCTCAGCTGGAAGGACTGCTTGGGGCTCTGAATGGAAGTGAGGGAGGAGATGATTGGGCAGGTGTAGCATTTCTGTCATTTGCAGTGATATGTGTCAGGAGGGAGATTAGTGGGGAAGGACAAATGGACAAGGGGATCACAAAGGGAGCGATCCCCGCAGAAACCGGAGAGGGGAGGTAAAGATGAGTTTAGTGATAGGATCCCATTGAAGATGCGGAGGTTGCGGAGAATGATGTGTTGGATGCAGAGGCTCATGGTGAGGAAAAGAGGAACTCTATTCCTGTTAAGGTGGCAAGAAGATGGGATGAGCGCGAATGTTGGGAAATGGAGGAGATGTTAGTGAGGGCAACTTCAGCGGTGGAGGAAGGGAACCCCCATTCTTCGAAGGAGGAGGATATCTCTGATGTCCTGGAAAGGAAAGCCTCATCCTGGAAACAGGTGTGGCGGAGATGAAAGAACTGAGAAAAGGAAAAAACATCTTCACAGGAGACAGGGTGGGAAGAGGTATAGTCGAGGTAGCTGTTGGAATCGTAAGGTTTATAAAAGATGTCAGTAGAGATAGAAAAGCTGTTTTGCACAGAGTAAGTTCTTCCATTGATAAACTATCTTTGCTAGTTCCATTAACTGTATATCCTCCTGTATCTTCATGAAGGAACAAAAGAAAGATGCTTGGCGTGTAGTGTCTGAAGTGCTGGTTGATCAGATGTCATGCCTGGAGAGGAATACCATTCTCAGAACAATCTTTCCTGAGTGAGGTAACAGGGGGTTGGTTGCTGAGAGATAGCAAGCTGTGTGATTGATTTGAGAGAGTATGTCATTGACGTTGTAGAGAGGCCCACAGTGTGGGATTTCCAGGCAGCAGCCAGTCCAATCAAGGCAATAGTGGGTAAACCAGAAGAGACTAAAGATAAGATGTTGTGGTATCTAAATGGCCATGAGATCAGAGAATCATACCACTCCATAAAGCTCTCAAGTAGGACCCTGGAGATTGCATTAAATTAACACTGCCTGCAACCAGTTCTTTGCATCCAATCAGGAGCAGGGAGAATCCTTTGATATTTTCTTACCAGAAATTAGATTGTTGATAGATGACTGCAGTTTTGAAGATTTGAAGAACACGCTTATGAGATTATTTGTGGAATCCTTGTGCCTGGCCTGAGGGAGCAGCTGCTGTATGAGGCGGACTGAACTCTAATGAAGTGCACAAGGTCATTACGAAGCAGCTGAGCTGCCCAAAGCCAGACCAAAAACGCTGAACAGCCAGTAGAATAAAGAACATGTGATGAAGAGGGAGAGAAAAAACAGGGCAGTGCAAGGTGGCAGAATTCTGCGAGTTATGTGGAGGATGATGTGAGTGGCTGAAAAGGAAACTTCCTGCATAATGGGATGGACGGATGGGTATGAGACGCATTGCAAAATCACTCCCACAAATGATGCACAATGAAGTAGAGGATAAAAGTAATGGAGGGCAGATCCAAAATACCATTTGATCCTAGTATAACTGGTGCGGACAGTGTCAATTATGTGATAAGCATATCAACTAAATATACCCACGCCAAAGTTAATACAAGGGCACCTGATGGCATTTCAACGTGACACAGGAGATTTTGTAATGTCTTCTCAGAGTAAGCCATCAATTTCAAGCATGTGAAGTTAAAACCAACAAGTTGTCTGCTAAGATAACGCTGGAGCTGTCTGGGAGATGTTCTGTGAAGTTGGTGAATCTAAGGAGTTATGAAATGGAATTCATCATGCTGGACCAAAAATATATCATCAAGTTCACAGAAGAGGGGAAACAGAATTGTGGGATGTTGCAGGAAGATAACTGGAAGATGACAAAAGAGGATGGCATGCAACTACCACAGGAGTACTGCAGACCTGCCATCACAAAGGAGGTACAGTGAGGCTGGCACCCACAGCAGACAAATGTAACATGGTTAGAAGGCAGTGTATCTATATCAGCAAAACAGGCATGGAACAAGATCTCGAAGGAAGCAAGTATCAGACTAACTTTATGCTAAAGTCTAGTGCACAAAACAGAGCAAATAACTTGGTTATTCTTTTAACCAATTTTCATCATTAAAGACAGCAGGTAACATCACTGAATATGACAAATGTAATTTGAATTGATAACACTTTAAAAAATCATACTGTATGATCTTTGTGCTCTTTGTGTACATAATGCAAACACATTCTGGATAAAATATTCCGGAGACTCTTTGTTTGCCACTAGGGAGATGTCTCCTGTGTGAGTAGGGATGCAGTAGAAATGCTATTAGCATGATCTTAGTTAGCTTGTTTTTTTCTTGTTCAAATAATCAGCTGTCCTCTCAGTGAGTCAACGGGAGAAGGGAAGGGGAGAGAATTGAAAGGTATATTGTCAAAAAATATGCGTTGATTGGCTCATTCTTTAAAAAATATAATCACTAAACTGGAGACGTGTTATGGCTACTGATGAAATGTTACTGCCAAAGTCTTAATCAGAAGTACTATCTCTTGCAAAATAGACCATTACCACAAATATATTGTGAGATCTGTCAAGCTGTGATGTCAGGAATTAAGACTTCCTTATTACATCTCCAAGCTTTGCCCTCATCTTAATTTAGATTTACAACTCTGCCAAGATATTCACTTTCACAAAAGCAAACACAAATACACGCACACGCTTTGATCCCTGGCTCACTGTGTCAATTTCCCTTTCTCACGTGCTTTAATCTCCATCCCTGTCTCTGCGGCTTTGCATTTAGATTATGAGAACGCTCAGTCCTCATTTATTGTCATTTAGAAATGCATGCATGCATTAAGAAATGATACAATTTTCCTCCAGAGTGATACTACAGAAAAACAGGACAAACCAAAGACTAACACTGACAGAACCACATAATTATAATATATAGTTACAGCAGTGCAAAACAATACCATAATTTGATAAAGAACAGACCATGGGCATGGTAAAAAAAAGTCTCAAAGTCCCAAGTTGATTGACTTCTGAGTCCCCGATAGCACGTGGCAAAGGGAGAAACTCCCTGCCATAAACCTCCAGGCACCGACAACTGCCGATACATTGGAAACACCCGACCACAGCTGACACTGAGTCCGTCTGTCTGAAAACTTCGAGCCTCCAACCAGCCCCTCCGATACAGCCTCCCGAGCGCCATCCTCTGCTGAGTGCCTTTGACCTCGCCCGGCCACCGAAACAAGCAAAGCCGAGGACTCGGGGCCTTCTCCTCCGGAGATTCTGGACCACACAGTAACAGCGGCAGTGAAGCGGACATTTCAGAAGTTTCTCCAGATGTTCCTCCGTACTTTCACATCTGTCTCCATCAAATCAGAATTGTGCACGGTCCCCCACTTGACAAATAACAGACATCACCACCGAAGTGGCCGCGTGCCCTGCGTCGTGCTGCCATCTTCTCTTCCTCCTCTGCAGTTTTCTTCATTTCCTTCTAACCTGTGTCACCATGTTTATTTCTTTGTCCTTTCCCTGCTATTGTACCCGTGACTCTGCCTTTCCCTCTCATCTTTCTCCTATCTCCCAGTCCTTCACTTTCTCCCCCACCATGACTTTCCTCTCTCTTCCCATCTCTGCTGTTATGTATCTCTCTCCACCCTTTTCCTTTTCTTCATGTCTTTCTTGCATTTCTAACTGCACCATTATTTCTTTGTTACTAAACTTGCTCCAGCTTGTAAGATTAGAGGAAATATTCTCTGAACAGTTCTGGCAATTCCAACAAAAGCAACCCTTCCAGTTCATGAGCCACATAGTGGTCACAGGACACAAATGAAATGGTTGTGAGCTCTCAGCCGAATGGGTGGGGGGGGGGGAGGTGGGGGAAGGTGGATTCCTTGCTGGTTGGTTGTGCATCCTGGAGCTGGCTACTCAGAAGGTTGGGGTTGACACTGGTTATTCAGGGTGTTGAATTGCTCAGGAGGCACTAAATGTTGAAAAGTTCATAATTCACTATGGTATATCAGTTCTCAAACTTGCGTTCAGAAACTCTGTGACTCTCCTGTCCCCACCACCAACCCCATTACCCAAGAATTTCCGCATGTTCCCCACTCTCCTTTCTGTCCCCCTCATGATTTCTCTCTTTGGAGTTGCGTAGCGGCATAACTGCTGTAGCTGCTGTCTCACAGCTCAGTGACGTGGGTTTAGTCCTGACATCCACTGCTGCCTCTGGGGAGTTTGCACATTGTAAGTTCCCCACCAGGTGCTCTGGTTACTTGCCACATTCCAATGTTGTGTGCGTTGGTAGGTGAATTGGTGACTGTAAATTGACCCTAATGTATATTGGAGTGGTAAAATCTGCATAAAGATTTTGGGCATTAATGTAAATGCGCACGTGATGGTCAGCATGGACTTGTTGGACTGAAGCATGCCGAATGACTCCTTAATCCTCATTTGCGCACACAAGCTGAATCTCGCACCCAGAGTTCACCACCCCAGTACCTTGTCCTTCTCCCATTCTGTCTGAAAACATTGCACCTGCACATCCAATCCATAACTGACCCACGTTATCATCCACAAAGTCCATAATTTCTTGTCTACTCAGTAACATTTAACAGTTGCTTCCTATTTTGGGCAAAGGTTGTCAGCTGGCTGCACATTGGGGGAACAGATTGATGCTGCTGGAATAGATGGGCCGAAGTCCAGACATCAGGGAGGCTGACTCTATTGCATTCTCTATCAGTGTACAGTTCTCTGCTTTGATACAGATGGGAAGGACACCCCTGTAAAAGAGGCTTACAAGCAGGCTTTATCAAACCTCTGCCCTCAGTGGGGCGGGGGGGGGGGGGAACTATTAGTCAGAAGGAAACAATGGACCAATACATATACATATATAAATCAACTGCACTTGTGCCAGCAGACACCCTGGCAGAGTCACATATTTATTCATTGCAACGTTTCAAAATCCAGAGAACACTATTTCCTTTGCAGACAAGAACAATTACATGTGTCAAGGTAATTGTTTCACATTGTTGGGTTTTCCAAATCTTATACATATTTTTACATGCGTATAATCCAACATAAATATATTCATTATGGATACCACTGTTGTTGCGTGAATGAAGTCACTGGAGAGAAGTACTGGTAGACAAGAAGCAGTCTCTTTATTCAACAAAATATCATAAATAAACTGACAACATTTGGGGGAGGGGTAGGGAGAGAGATTTTATGTGCTAAAGATCAAATAAAAATTCAAGATAATTCAAACAAATCCATATTTACAATGCTTTCTTTGAACTACACACCACCTTTATAACCCTCCTTCCTTCACACCCATACTAGAGACAAACAAATACTGAATTTAATTTAGTTTTTGTCTGGTCTTCCACTAATTTAGGTGACTTCCAATTAGCTTGGTTCAAGGTTCTTACGGACCCATTGTTCAGAGTTGCAGTTTAGATTTAATTTTCAATGCATATTCAGATCTGAAGGTTGGTTGCTGAAGTCAATATTTGCTTTATGTCTTAACCCCAAAATGCCCTGACAACCATTACATGTATATTAAGATATCATTGTTACACAATGATTACAGGCAGCAATAATTAAGGATGCTTCTAATACATATTGCTGGCTCAGGGAACACTTGGTAAAGGCTTGAAGAACACTTTACTAAGGCTGCAGTGTGGTACATAAAGACAATCACAGGAGGTAATGAGCCTTCATTAAAAATGCTGCAAATGTGTCCTGTAGTGACAGTCAATTATGGTCATTAATTTCAGCATAAGCATCTGGTGCAGGAAATAAACCATCACTTGAAAGATCTCTAGAAGTTGATGGTAGAATGATAGGCAGCAAACATTCTCAATGCAGTATGAGTAAAGCTAGATGCAGAGCTATAACTTCCTACCTTAAAATTTTTGCAGGATTACCTAACATGATTCTCTTTCCTTACAGGTTTTCCCCACGGGGCAGTTCTCACCACAGCTTGCTTCCCCCTCCCCCCAGGATATCACAATTGTCTTTGAGGAGCAGGTAGGCATTTAGTCAATGCCTATTTCAGAAGATGGAGGGCCTATTGTGTCTGTGCACCAGTCTCTGCAGCTCACAATCACCTCAATCAACAAATTGCAGGCGATCAGCACATTTCACAGTGAGCTGCAGGCAGAAAGGTAAGCTACCGTTCCAACTCCACTACAGTTGCGTCCAGTCAATAGTGGTGACTTGGAAAAGCCGAATGACATGCTTGATAGGGAAGCCTGTAAGAGAAGGCTCTGACCAGATCCAGGAAAAGTTGAGAGTTCAGAGGAGTTCTATGCATATTCCCTCAGCACAGGCTGTAGAGGCAAAAGAATCTCACACCTCCTTTGGAAGTGATTCATTCTTCTGTAGGCACTGGCAATGCCAAGGGAGTACAGCAACTGAAGGGGCAGATTTCTGTCTCTTCTATTACATTATCCCCATTCTCTGCTAACCTTAAACCAGTAGGCAGCCGACTTTCAAATTGTTCCTCTTCAGAACATCTGTGCAGCTACAGGCAGGAGACATCATGTTGCAGGACCTCTTAGTGGGGCTTGATGGGTTACGACAATAGTTGTGCAAGCTGGGAAACATGTGATGTGCAAACAGTGTCCTGGCACCGTGAGAGTTTGTACGGTTGAACAGAAGTGGAGATTCCTTTCCCCTCGGTCAAATTTCCCGCAACTCTCCTTCAGTATCTCGCTCATAAACAGTACCCTTGCCATGTGCTCGAGCCCAGTGTATTTCTCTGCATTGTAAACAAACCAACATTGTTATGTACAGCCACATAATAGAAGGCAAAAGCCAATGCTGGGAATTTTGTGAGGACAGCAGTATCTCAGAGCCAAAATCACATTAGCCTGAAATAGAGCATTGATGTAGGGTTTCCAACTGGAATGGAAATCTTGAAAGCTAAGAGGCACTACCACAAACTGCACATCGGAAATTACTCCGTTCTTATTAAGGAAAACTTGGGAGTTGTGAACTGAACTGTAATAACCATTAAGTATTCCATTGTGGAAGAGTCTGCAGGTCCAACATCGACTTCATAACCCACAAAACCAATAGGAATTAAGTCATCCTCTGTCCCTAGAGACAGCCTAAGAAGATGAAGTAAAAGCCAGTGTGAGTGTAGTGTATGAGATGTGCACTTTAGAAAGCATGCAATTGCAGTAAGTCTCTGAGCTCTGTTTGCCTGATTCTGTAGATCGAAGGTTAAGTGAATGAAATCTCCTCTTCTGGGTTTCACTCTAATGCAGCTGTGAGTGGCAAGCAATGAAATGTGACATATATCAGCAGCTGCATTGGGAATGATTTTGGGATTAGGAGTCTGGGAGTGAAGGTGATATTGTGGGAGTAGTCCAGGCATACGTGTGAGCGTTTATCTGAGGCCTTAGAGGGACACAGGTTTCAGTGACAAGCACCTAGAGGGACTATAGCCAGAGTAGGCATTGTTTCTCTGAGAAGTCCAGTTAAGAGCACAGTTCCCTAAAACCCTGAATGGACAAGGTAATATAGGGTAATATATGGACAAGGTAATATAATGCAGAGATAAGTGTGATGAGCCTCTTCTCCACCTTCTGTCATCCAATCTCCGTGGGTTTCTGTAGGTGACCGTGATGCTTCTTTGGCCTATGATTCAGTCTTCAGTTTGAACAATATGTGGAGTTTGCAGAGTTACATGCAGCAGTTTGGCTGAGAATATTTTTTGAATATGATTGATGCTTTAGCGTAGTTTCTGACCAATAAACATTTGTAAAACCTGATAACTTCGTTGCATGAATGTTGATGTTAAAGGAGTCTTGTCTTGAAATAAAGTACCAAATGTCCTGCTGAAAAATAAAAGGACGATTCTCTCATTGGGACGTATGACACTGTAAGATGTGAGCAAAATTGCACTGTTCCAATTTAAGCCAATTTTCAACAGCATAAAACCACCTATTTTGGAGCTGTGTGGAGCCTATTAACTTTCGAGCTCTCTGCGCGCGCACTTATACAGCAACACTGGAATTCACCACTAATAGTTTGTGGCATTGCCCTACAGCCTTATAATCACACGCAGTATCGGCTTACTTGCATGTATTCTTTTAATTATTGAGAAACCAAGGTGAATGTCATAGACCCCATTCTTCAGGTCTCCACCAACACTGGAAAGAGGGGATAAAGTAAATCGCAAAGTAGGGGCCACATCACAAATTTGCATTTTAAAAGCCTCCAAGTTGCAGACAACAGTTCGGATTTGGAGACAAGAGAAGCTTCATGGCTTGAAGATCACAGGATTTAAAAAAAACCTTTCCCTGAACAAGGGCACAGCCAACAAGAACATAAGAACATCAGGTGCAGAAGCAGAGTATGTCAATTCATCCCTTGTTCCTGCTTCACCATCGGGTACAATCATAACTGATCTCTTATCTCAGTACCATTTCCCAGGACTAACCACACATCTATAGATTCCTTAATTTTCCATAAAGTTAGCATTATTGATCATCCTTTTTATACAGAAGAAGTCTTTGGTGAGCCTGCTCTTTGAACTATTGTCATCTATGTGAATATGTCTCCAGAACACCATTAGGTATGGGTCTAGGATTTTACCCATGCAGCAATGAGGGAACAAAATAAATGTCCAAATCAAGATGGTGTTAATTGCATGGGAATACTGATGTTCTGGTGAATCTGCAGCTTCAACTTCTGAGATAGTGGTTTTGGGAGAATTCAAAGTTCAAAGTAAATTTTATTATCCAAGTACATATATGTCACCACATACAACCCTGAAATTCATTTTATTGTGGGCATACTCAGCAAATCTAGAGCATCGTAACTACAACAGGATCAATGAAAGATGCAGATGCAATGAAAGATCCAGAGTGCAGAAGGCAACAAATTGTTCAAATGGCAATTAATAATGAGACGAAGAGTCCTTGAAAGTGAGATCAATGGTTGTGGTTTCCCTCTCCTGAGATCGACAATCAGTTCCTTGGTCTTGCTGACATTGTGTGAGAGATTATTGTTATGGCACCACTCAGCCAGGTTTTCAATCCCCCTCCTGTATGCTTATTCATCACCACCTTTGATTTGGCACACGACGGTGGTGTTGTCAGCAAACTTGAATATGGCATTGGAGCTGTGCTTAGCCACACAGTCATAAATGTAAAATGTGTAGAGCAGGGGACTAAGCACACAGCCCTGTGGTGCACTTGTGCTAATGGAGACCATAGAGGAGATGTTGTTTCCAGTCAAACTGACTGGGGTCTACAAGTGAGGAAATCCAGGATCCAATTGCACATGAAGGTATTGAGGCCAAGGTCTTGGAGCTGATCGAGTAGTTTTGAGGAGATGATGACATTGAATGCTGAGCTGTAATTGATAAAGAGCATCCTGATGTATGGATCTTCACTGTCCAGATATTCCAAAGTTGAGTGAAGAGCTAAAGAGGTGGTATCTGCTGTGGACCTGTTGCTCCGGTAGGCAAAATGGAGTGGATCCAAGTCACCTCTCAGGCAGGACCTGATATGTTTCATAACCAGCCTCTCAAAACACTTCATCGCTGTAGATGGGAGTGCAAAGGGACAATAATCATTGTGGCAAGTCACCACACTCTTCTTGGGTGGCAGTATAATTGAACCCTGCTTGAAGCAGGTGAGTGCCACACACTGCAGAAGTGAGAGTTTAAAGATCTCAGTGAACATACCAGCCAGTTGGTCAGCACAGTCTTTAGTATGTGGCCATATACCCGGTCTAGTCCAGATGCTTTCTATGGAGGCAGCCCGCAAGTCAGCTTCAGAAATTGAGATCGTAGGTTCTTCGGGGGATGATTCTAATGGTCAAAGTGAGCATTGAAGACATTGAGCTCATTCGGAAGCAAAGCCCCGCTCTCTCCCATGTTTCTTGATTTCACTTTATACGAAGTGATAGCATTCAATAGGTAGAATTTGCTGAAGATGTGACTTCACCCTGAGATAGTACATTCTACATCATAGTGTGCCAGTTTGAAAGAGTGGATGTTAAAGCTGGTGGAAGGCAAGCTAATTGTGTGAGCAAATTTTCCCTGGATGGCACCTGGGTTTTCTTGATTGGAATAGCTGTACATACGTGAGCAAGTGGGAATACAAGGGCTGTTGTTAGAACTGGTGAGCAGTTGGGTGGCTTTTGTATCAACACCCTGAAAGTAATATGATTTGTTTTTAAAAATCATCTCCTTTGATAAATATGACTAGACCTAATGGTCATTTATTACAACTCTATCGCCACTCTTTTGTGGTGCATTTGGTCAAATGGTGAATTAGTATCAAAAGCAGCCAATTTCATGAGGAGTGTGGAGAGTTGGGATCAAATACAATGTAAATGAGGGAAAAGAAATATTCTGTAGGTTGGCATTGGGATTGGTTTAGCAGGTAGATTGAGAATGAAAAGAGGAACAGTGATAAAATGGAGGAAACAGGATGATTAACTCTATATAACCTGATGCTTTCAACTGGATTCACCTTTTGATCTATCCTGAACTGCTCAATTATAGTCAAGAAATATAGCTTACAATTTTCTTGATGACCACTTAGCGCTGTGTATATACATTCAGCTGCATATATACAGCTATATATTAGGTACTTCCTGTACCAAATAAAATGGCCAATGAGTGTATATTTGTGGTCTTCTGCTGCTGTAGCCCATCCACTTCAAGATTCGAAGTATTGTGCATTCAGTGAAGCTCTTCTGTGCATCACTGTTATAACAGGTGGTTATTTGAGTTACTGTCGCCTTCCTGTCAGCTTGCACCAGTCTGGCCATTCTCTTCTGAGCCCTCTCATTAACAAGGAATTTGCACCCCCAAGTATTGCCATTCTCTGGATGTTTCTTTGTTTTTTTGCACCATTCTCTGTAAACTGTTGTACTTCAAAATCACAGGAGATGATCAGTTTCTGAGATACTCAAACCATCCTGTCTGGAACCAGCAAACATTCCATGGTTAAAATCACTTAGATCACAGTTTTTTTACATTCTGATGTTTGATCTGAACAGCAACTGAACCTCTTGACCATGTCTGCACGTTTTTATACATTGGGTTGCTGCCACATAATTGGCTGATTATATATTTGCATTAACGAGCAGGAGTACAGGTGTACCTAAAAAACTGGCCACTGAGTGTGTTTATACAGTATATAATGTGCGCCATATAAATAGATAAATGATGTCTTGTTCATATATCTCTCTTTCCCAAAGAATGTCAGTTAGGTATTACATTCTAGAATCAGTTTGTGCACATTATTTCTTTTTGATATTTGAACACTTTTTTCAGTTCTATTTTTCTTTCTCTGTATTCTATTAATAAGTATGAATGCATCCATACACTCTCTGCATATAACAATTGCTTAATGTACATCAAGAAAAGGTAAACAATTGCATTTCATGGCAATCAATTCTTCATGCAAGGGCCAGATGATCCCTGTATATATCAGCTAAACATTCTCTGCTGAAGCAGCATTGTGCATGTTATAATTTGCCAACACAGCTTGATTTAAATTATCTTGTGAGTATCTAAAAAGTAGTTACTTGTCTGTTTGAACTCTATACATAGACTACATTTTGACTGGGAATGTTGCGTTAATCAGATTATGCAAACCAAAGATGCTGGATAAGAACCTTGCATAACTCAACAAAGCAAGTAAAGCTTTGAAAGTTACTGGCCTACGATCAAACATTATAGCTGCACACATTAATTTGACACGTTACATTTCTACCCTATGCCTCTCTTTCAAGCTGCCAAAAGTGTTGGCTTTTAATTTGTGTTAATTGAAGAATTAAACATGTATTTTGTCACAAATTAAGAAATTTTAATGTTTCCATGGTGTTTCAAAATCTGAACTTTCAGATTTAGACTTATACATGGTTTACTTCTATAGGCCATGTCCTTGTCATAAATATTTTGAATAAATTTGATTAAGGAAGAAGGTTTTGTGTAAGTTCACTAAACAATGACTTTATATGTTTTAATACAAGTGGAATATACACAAATCTTTGCACATTTCTAAAATTAATTTGGTAATATATATTTTGTCTAGATTTTGAACTTATATGCTATTTGAGAATGGATGCAAACCTAAGATATAACACTACCACACTTCTGCATTATGGATTATCAAATGGAATATTGATTTTGTCATTTCGTACTCTTGTTCTTCTGGAGAGTGGCTGCTGTGAATAATAATGTTATAGAATGAATGTTACATACATTCGTGTAGTAAGATGGCAGGTGTTAATTAAATACAAAATTATACAGGTATCTCAAAGACACAATCAGCAAGTACCTTGACTTATAATAAGTAACAGTAGTTAGAAAAATCTATCACTTCACATTTAGATATCTGAATGTCTGGATGTTGTCTGGATTCTCCAAGAGTTGCTATTATTGTCTACCAACTTCTTAACTACCTGCATTAACTTATTGTAATTGGCTCACTGAATGTGTGCACTGTGTTAAAGATGTTTTTCACACATCTGCTACTGCTACGAGGATAGCTGTCCATATGAGCAACAGTAATTGCTTCCTTATGCCATTCATTGGCATTTCTAGGTGAATGTGAAGTAGCTTATTTGTGACATCGCATGGGATTTTCTCATTCTATACAAAAACAACTTAGAATTGGTAAAAGTGAGTTGCTTACCTTTATCCTGATTGGAGACATATTCTTCCATGGTTTTGGCCTGAGCAGATAATAACTCGGGAGTCTTTAATTATTTACAACACAAATAGAAAGTGCTGCAAACTCTCAGCAGTTCTGAAAACGTTCAGTGGAGAGAGAAACAGAGTTAACACGTTAGGCAAAAGAATCATCATCAGAACTGATGCTATTTCAAAAATAAAATTCATTGTTTAAGATGCTGATGATGAAACTCTGGAGTTCATTAAGTGCAGTCTGTGGGGTGAAGGCCCTTGCACTATTGTGCTACTATGCTTATTTCACATGTCTATCTTCGATGAGGTGTTTTATTCAGTTACCTCTTATCTGAGTGGAATGTCAATCTATTAGTGAGCTGAACCAGGTTTTCATGATCATTTGCCTCAGGAGATTGGATAAAGTTTAACAGTTCCAGTAGCTGATATGATCTAATATCCCGTTCCTGGTTCTAGTTTACCTGTCCAT
This sequence comes from Mobula hypostoma, assembly GCF_963921235.1. NCBI lineage: Eukaryota > Metazoa > Chordata > Chondrichthyes > Myliobatiformes > Myliobatidae > Mobula > Mobula hypostoma. The sequence goes on along the minus strand of NC_086109.1, from coordinate 45,941,611 downwards.
CAATAGCACTATAGGAAAATATTAGCTGTTCATCCTTTCAGCATTTTTTTTACAAATTGTTATTGACATTGATAAAGCAACTTCCAGAGTTGTAATAAAAAGGCATAATCATCATTCAGTTATATGAATGCACCATTCAAAATTGTACCAAATTATTTTTCATGTAAAATTACCTCAAATTTTGTGTTTGCTTTTGCCTCTTATAGTAGGTATTAGCTGCACTGCGAACAGCAATACTTTAACGTGTTGGAGAGTTTATTAATATGAATGGACACATGATCTTAACCTCTTAAGTACTCAATGACCTTTTCAACTTTTGAACTATAGTCTTTCTGTGCAAATTTACAAAGAACCTTCTGCAAATTTGTTTTTTAATACATACCAAATGCTACAATAAAGTGGGATTTGTGAAATATACAGAAGTATCCTGATTCTAAGCAATCACTTCAAAGCCTGTTACAATTTTGCTTTTGACTAGACTGATTGAGCAGATGGTAATTATGCACATTTTCATGGCTGTCTTAAAGCCACCGTGTAAATTTTAAACCTTTAATAGCGTTTTGTTTCTTTTTCCCTCTTTGATAGTATAGCTGACAAAATGACCAAAGTTGGCGGGGTGAATAGAAGGCTGGTGAAGTCACGTCTATAAGAAGTATTTGAATTTGACTTCCGTACTTCTCTTCAAGTGATGTCTCATTGTCTCTGGTAACCAGTTATACCCTTTTGATTTGCTGGCACTGTTAACCCACAGATACTATATCATGCTTCATGTAAGGCCAGAACCAGGGCGAATGATCCAAGAAAATTTCTTGCAATTTTATTTTGTTTGAGCCAAGGCCTTGGAGAGGGACTTGGAGAGCGTTACATATACAAAACATTTTCTTTTAGCATCAATCAGATGTTTTGTCTAAGTCTTATTGATCATTTAAATGGAGGATCTGGGATAAGAGAAGTGCACCAACATAAAATAATGAGAAGAGGTGATGAGCCATTCAACAGCTGAATATATCAAAAATAATGAAATAATTAATTTCCTGGCTACATAGGAAAAGCAAAATAAGCTTAGAAGTTAATATGTGGAAATTGGACAACACAGGTCCAAATAGGCCAATACATTGTTTGTTTTAATGCATTTTAATCCTATCTTAATGTCTCCAGCAATGGGAGTTGTATTTCCACTTGGTTTGAATCTATATTGACTAGAAGAGATTTCTGGAGTTGGCAATATATTGTTTATCCTAACTGATGTCTAGGATACTGTGAAAAAAGAAATATGTTTCTGTTCCAAATGCTTCATTACCATTGGATAAAAATTGAAAAGTAGTCATTGTGGTTTCATAGACAATTCTGGCACCCAGTTTATGCACAGCAAGTTTTTTACAAACAATAACATTTTAAAATTGATAGATATAATTATTGCTAAAGAATGCCTTCCTCTCTTTGAAAAATTGTCATGTGTTTTTTTTGTGCGTTCTCCTGATCCCATCTTAAAGACAGCACTGGTTCGGACTGAAATATGTACTGGAGGTCTGCATTGAGAAACCTTTCTGTTTTTGATCCAGAAAGTAATAGTACTCAACTGAAAATTGAACTGAAGGTTTCTGGAAGAAGTTGTAAATTTTCACCCTAATGTCTAAAACAGATTGTCTCACCAAGAGGGAGCAACTAGTCAACTTTAAATACACTGTTAACATATTGGCACCTATTTGGTGCAGGAAATTTAAAAAGAAAATGTATGCTGATAAAACAGTCATCAGTGATGGAAAATTACATTGCAGAGAAATTTAAATTTACATTTTGAGGAAGAGGGTGATTATGGCAGATGTGATTCTGGTGATACTATTGTATAGTAAAATTTTCTCCCTCAGTGTTGTAAATGAAATAATTCCTTTTCATATTCATGCACCTTCAAATAAAGACTGCAGAAGAACAAATAATCCTCTACAGCATCATGTTCCATGTTCCCACAGATCTCTGTTGGATGCCTTACTCCATGGTCTTGCCTTTTTTGATACTGTACAGCTCCTGTACCACTCCCTTTGTTTCTGTGAGCCAAATATTGCTACCTGCCTGCACACAAGTAAAGTAATGAAGTAAAATAGTGTGTACCAATTCCTCTTGGCTCCCATCACATCCCTCAATAGAACTGAAAAGACATTGTCCATGACAACAAAGAGTTCAGGAGGGAGCGAGCACAGGAGACAAGTGTCTTCTGCTATTTACTGATTAGAAGCTCAAAATAAAATGTCTGCCAAGAACATGCTCCTGGCTTAATTATTCTTAATATTTCAATGGGATGCAGGGTATTGGCTTAGCAGTTTTTGTTTTTAAGAGGGAGAGAGGAGACCAGGCCAAAGTACGTATGCTTCTTGTAAATTGATTTATTGTTGTCACAGTAGAAATGCTTCTCTGGTATAACAATTATACAGAGTGCAGAATACAGTGTTACAGCCACAAAGAAATGATACAGATGATACTAAGATAGGTGGAGTTGTGGATAATGAAGTAGGTTTTCAAAGCTTGCAGAGAGATTTAGGCCAGTTAGAAGAGTGGGCTGAAAGATGGCAGATGGAGTTTAATGCTGAAAAATGTGAGGTGCTACATTTTGTTAGGACTAATCAAAATAGGACATACATGGTAAATGGTAGGGCATTGAGGAATGCAGAAGAACAGAGGGATCTAGGAATAATGGTGCATAGTTCCCTGAAGGTGGAATCTCATGTGGATAGGGTGGTGAAGAAAGCTTTTGGTATGCTGGCCTTTAAGAGTCAGAGCATTGAGCACAGGCGTTGGGATGTAATGTTGAAATTGTACAAGGCATTGGTGAGGCCAAATTTGGAGTATTGTGTACAGTTTTGGTCACCGAATTATAGGAAAGATGTCAACAAAATAGAGAGAGTACAGGCAACATACATCAAAGTTGCTGGTGAACGCAGCAGGCCAGGCAGCATCTATAGGAAGAGGCGCAGTCGACGTTTCAGGCCGAGACCCTTCGTCAGGACTAACTGAAGGAAGAGTGAGTAAGGGATTTGAAAGCTGGAGGGGGAGGGGGAGATGCAAAATGATAGGAGAAGACAGGAGGGGGAGGGATGGAGCCGAGAGCTGGACAGGTGATAGGCAGAAGGGGATACGAGAGTTTTAGAGAGAGTACAGAGAAGGTTTACTGGAATGTTACCTGGGTTTCATCACCTAAGTTACAGAGAAAGATTGAACAAGTTGGGTCTTTATTCTTTGGAAGGTTGAGGGGGGACTTGATAGAGGTATTTAAGATTATGAGGGGGATAGATAGAGTTGACGTGGATAGGCTTTTTCCATTGAGAGTGGGGGAGATTCAAACAAGAGGACGTGAGTTGAGAATTAAAGGGCAAAAGTTTAGGGGTAACATGAGGGGGAACTTCTTTACTCAGAGAGTGGTGGCTGTGTGGAACGAGCTTCCAGCAGAAGTGGTTGAGGCAGGTTTGATGTTGTCATTTAAAGTTAAATTGGATAGCTATATGGACAGGAAAAGAATGGAGGGTTATGGGCTGAGTGCAGGTAGGTGGGACTAGGTGAGAGTAGGAGTTCGGCACGGACTAGAAGGGCCGAGATGGACTGTTTCCGTGCTGTAAATGTTATATGGTTATAAGGTTAAGAAGGTTCAGTGCAGGTAGAAAATAATGTGCAAGCTCATGATGAAATAGATGCCAAGAGTCCATTCTTATCATACTAGGGAACATTCTTATAACCAGTCTTAAACTGGAGGGATAGAAGTTGTCTTTGAGTCTGCTGGTATGCGCTTTCAGGCTTCTGTATCTCCTGACTGAAGGGAGAGGGAAGCAGAGAGAATGCCCAGGGTGGGTGAGGTCTTTGCTTTTGCTGACTGCTTTCCTGAGGTATCGAGAAGTGTTAACAGAATCAATGGAAGGGAGGCTGCTTTCCTTGATGTGCTGAACTCTCTGCAATTCCTTGCAGTTACAGCCGAAACAGTTGCCATGCCAAGCTGTGATGCATCTGGATAGGATGCTCTCTACAGTGCATTGATAAAAATTGGTGAGAATCAAAGTGGCCATGCTAAATTCCCCTTCAGCTTTCCTGACGAAATAGAGGGGCTGGTGAGCTTTCTTGGCATTTGCATCAATGTAGTTGAATCAGGACAAGGCTGTTAGTGATAACTACACATGACTGCTTAAACAATCTGATGCAGGGATCCACGGACACCTTGGTTAATGGAGACATAAAAATGGTTGGGAACTCCTGGACCTAATGCAAGGACTTGTATTTATAAATTTCATAACAAGACCTCAACTCTTGTACCTGCCACAGATGTTCTGAAATGTTGTGAATTGGAAAACATGGAAGTGTTTTTGCACAGCAAAATCCCACAAATGTATATTAGTTCAGTGATTGAATGTTGGTCAGAAAACTAGAGTGGTGTATCTGCTGCTTCACAGTTTCAGCAACCCAGATTCAATCCTGACCTCTGGTGCTGTCTTTGTAGAGTCTGAACGTGTGTATGCATTCCTCTTAGTATACATTGTGATCACCTCTTAGCATACATCATGACTGCCTCTCAGCAGCATGCCATTGTGATTGCCTCTTAGCATGCATTATGATTGCCTCTTAGCATACATTGTGACTGCCTAGCATTCTCTTAGCATCCTCTTAGCATGCCATTGTGACAGCATGAGTTTTTCATGTTTTCTAGTTTCCTCCATCTTCCAAAGTGGAGTGGATTCGTAGGTTAATTGGCCACAGTAAACTACCCTCATGAGTAGATGAATGATAGAATCTGGGGGCAGGTATGGAGAGTATTGGGAGAATCAAATAGGATTAGTCTAGACTCAGTGTGGATGGGTGCTTTATAGTTGGCATGGACTGGTAAGCCAAAGGAACTGTTTCCATGCTGTATGACTAGAACTCCCACAATTCTTTGAATGATGTCGTGGGATCTTTGTCCGCCTGTGGGGCAGACTGAATCGCAGTTGGATATCATGCTCAAAAGGGTAAATCCAAAAATGGAGCATTCCCTCAGTACTGTCCAAATAGCAGCTTTTGTGTTTGGAGCAAGGCTACAACCAATAATCTTCCAACTCAGAGATTGGAGTGTTACCACTCGGACAAGGCTGCTACTTCAGACACCAACAGATTGTGACTGGATCTACCTGCACTGAATTTCGAATTAATATTGAAAAGCAGCATTCTGTTTTAAGCACAAATTGAACAGGTCCAACCCAATCTAACCCAGGATTTACTCAGGATTCAAGTGAAATCTGGGTTAGGTCTGGTTTAAATAATAATGTATTTAATATCTGTTGTCCATTCTTAGAACTTGTTACAAATTCATAAAATCTTCTAAAAGGGTAATGCAATCTTATTCACCCCACTTCAAACAAACTTCTAATTCCATGAAAGAAGCAGGAACAGGAGGAGGCTGATCAATTACTTGAACCCGTTCCACCGTTCAATGGGATCATGACTGATCCAACATTCCTCAAGTCTACATTCCTGCCCTTTTGCCATGCCCTTGTGATTAGATATCTATTTTATCATTACGCATACCCAAGGTCTCTGTCCCTACAGATTTTTGTTGCAACCAGTTCCAAATACTCGCAACCCCCGAGAGAAGACTTCCATTCCCCATCAGGAAGGTCTCAAAGCTCTACGCTTCTTTTTGGATTCCAGACCTAATCAGTTCCCCTCTACCATCACTCTGCTCCGTCTAGCGGAATTAGTCCTTACTCTTAATAATTTCTCCTTTTGCTGCTCCCACTTCCTCCAAACTAAAGGTGTAGCTATGGGCACCCGTATGGGTCCTAGCTATGCCTGCCTTTTTGTTGGCTTTGTGGAACAATCTATGTTCCGTGCCTGTTCTGGTATCTGTCCCCCACTTTTCCTTAGCTACATCGACGACTGCATTGGCGTTGCTTCCTGCACGCATGCAGAACTCGTTGACTTTATTAACTTTGCCTCCAACTTTCACCCTGCCCTCAAGTTTACCTGGTCCATTTCTGACACCTCCCTCCCCTTTCTAGATCTTTCTGTCTCTGTCTCTGGAGACAGCTTATCCACTGATGTCTACTATAAGCCTACTGACTCTCACAGCTATCTGGACTATTCCTCTTCTCACCCTGTTTCTTGCAAAAATGCCAACCCCTTCTCGCAATTCCTCTGTCTCCGCCGCATCTGCTCTCAGGATGAGGCTTTTCATTCTAGGACGAGGGAGATGTCTTCCTTTTTTAAAGAAAGGGGCTTCCCTTCCTCCACTATCAACTCTGCTCTTAAATGCATCTCCCCATTTCACGTACATCTGCTCTCACTCCATCCTCCCGCCACCCCACTAGGAATAGGGTTCCCCTGGTCCTCACCTACCACCCCACCAGCCTCCGGGTCCAACATATTATTCTCTGTAACTTACGCCACCTCCAACGGGATCCCACCACTAAGCACATCTTTCCCTCCCCACCTCTTTCTGCATTCCGCAGGGATCGCTCCCTACGCAACTCCCTTGTCCATTCGTCCCCACCATCCCTCCCCACTGATCTCCCTCCTGGCACTTATCCGTGTAAGCGGAACAAGTGCTACACATGCCTTTACACTTCCTCCCTTACCACCATTCAGGGCCCCAAACAGTCCTTCCAGGTGAGGCAACACTTCACCTGTGAGTCGACTGGGGTGATATACTGCGTCTGGTGCTCCCGATGTGGCCTTTTATATACTGGCGAGACCCGACGCAGACTGGGAGACCGCTTTGCTGAACATCTACGCTCTGTCCACCAGAGAAAGCAGGATCTCCCAGTGGCCACACATTTTAATTCCACATCCCATTCCCATTCTGACATGTCTATCCACGGCCTCCTCTACTGTAAAGGTGAAGCCACACTCAGGTTGGAGGAACAACACCTTATATTCCGTCTGGGTAGCCTCCAACCTGATGGCATGAACATTGACTTCTCTAACTTCCGCTAATGCCCCACCTCCCCCTCGTACCCCATCTGTTACTTATTTTTATACACACATTCTTTCTCTCACTCTCCTTTTTCTCCCTCTATCCCTCTGAATATACCCCTTGCCCATCCTCTGGGTCCCCCCCACCTCCTTGTCTTTCTTCCCGGACCTCCTGTCCCATGATTCTCTCGTATCCCTTTTCCCTATCACCTGTCCAGCTCTTGGCTCCATCTCTCCCCCTCCTGTCTTCTCCTATCATTTTGGATCTCCCCCTCCCCCTCCAACTTTCAGATCCCTTACTCACTCTTCCTTCAGTTAGTCCTGACGAAGGGTCTCGGCCTGAAACGTCGACCGCACCTCTTCCTAGAGATGCTGCCTGGCCTGCTGCGTTCACCAGCAACTTTTATGTGTGTTGCTTGAATTTCCAGCATCTGCAGAATTCCTGTTGTCCCTGAGAGAAGAAATTCTTTCTTATCTCAGCCTTAAATGAATATCCCCCTATTCCGAGACCATGCCCTCTCAGCATTGAATCTGTCTCGTCCCATTTTATTCAACGGTCAAGGTTTCACTGTGCAAAAGGCCCACTGGAGCACCGTTTTGAACGTATAGAAGAAGTAACATTTTAACTATCAATCTAGACTTTTCTGGAATTCCAATAAAAATATACAACTTGTAGTTTTCATCCCGAAGACTTCAAAAAATCATGATCTTGTGCTGATGACACCAGTACCAATTACCATGAGAAACAGTGAACTCCATTACATAAAAGAGTTACTAGTTACATCACTTTGAATGGCCGCATCCACGGGGTCAACATGTGGAATCACCTTCAGCCAGTTTAACAAATGCTGCTGAATGGTTCCCTAACGGTTAATGTATCTGATTCAGTTTTAATGGGATACACCAACTTAAGACATCAGAGTGCTGATTAGAATCTAGCCACAGGCCACTGCAAGTATAGGGACTGATAATCATCAGGACCACTGGCCATTTGAGTTGTGTCTCTTTAAAGACAACATGCTGTAGTTTCTGTTAAGTCCTATATACTTTCAGATGCAACAGCTGCTAGCACAGTAAAATCAGCTCCTGTTGGAACACATACTTTATATTAACTATAACAAATTCTCCTAATGGCTTGTACTTGTACGATTTGGGGCAACTTCTTTTTTTTAAACAGGTAAATAAGAATTCCAAAACCAAAGGTACAAGATTTTATAAAAGTGAGATTTTGAAGTCCATCAGCCATGTAGTTGAAATTAATTAATAGTTGAAAGTATGCCTAAATTTTCTGTAGATAAAAACTTGAGCATCAAGTTCTAGAGTTTGTTAAGCAATATGGCAGATGATTAAAGATTCATTTTACTTACAGCAGGTAATGTAGGTTCTAAATTAACTGTTTTGTATTTAATATATCAGTAATATTTGAGTAATATTCTAAATATATTGATTTACTAAGCACCCTTTGTTGTTTAAATAATTAATTATGGTTGTATATATGGAATACGTGAATGGCGTACGTCATCACACCACCGGATCATGCGTACATGCTTCGCTTAAAGTAAAAACAAAACTAAGATACTTTATTCCCGGCTCCAAGTTTTGCTTTTAATTAGTTTATGTTTTGGAGTTACAAAACATGACACTAGAATACTACAGCACAGTACAGGCCCTCCGGCCCTCAATGTTGTGCCGACCCATATATTCCTTAAAAAAAAAGTACTAAACCCACACTACCCCGTAACCCTCTATTTTTCTTTCATCCATGTGCCTGTCCAAGAGGCTCTTAAATACCCCTAATGTTTTAGCCTCCACCACCATCCCTGGCAAGTCATTCCAGGCACCCACAACCCTCTGTGTAAAAAACTTACCCCTGATGTCTCCCCTAAACTTCCCTCCCTTAACTTTGTACATATGCCCTCTGGTGTTTGCTATTCGTGCCCTGGGAAACAGGTACTGGCTATCCACCCTATCTATGCCTCTCATAACCTTGTAGACCTCTATCAAGTCCCCTCTCATCCTTCTATGCTCCAAAGAGAAAAGTCCCAGCTCTGCTAACCTTGCCTCATAAGACTTGTTTTCCAATCCAGGCAACATCCTGGTAAATCTCCTCTGCACCCTCTCCATAGCTTCCACATTCTTCCTATAATGAGGTGACCAGAACTGAACACAATACTCCAGCCAGGGGTACAGAGGTGCAAATGTGGTCTCACCAGAGATTTGTAGAGTTGCAACAAGACCTATCTACTCTTGAACTCAATCCCCCATTAATGAAGCCTAGCATCCAATAGGCCTTCTTAACTATCCTATCAACCTGTGCAGCGACCTTGAGAGATGTATGGATTTGAACCCCAAGGTCCTCTGTTCATCCACACTCTTAAGTAACCAACCATTAACCCTGTACTCAGCCTTCTGGTTTGTCCTTCCAAAATGCATCACCTCACACTTATCCGGATTGAACGCCATCTGCCACTTTTCTGCCCAACTCTGCATCCTGTCTATATCCTCTTGTAACCTTCAACAACCTACAGCTCCATCCACAACTCCTCCAATCTTTGTGTCATCCGTAAACTTACTCACCCATCCTTCTGCCTCTTCATCCAGGTCAGTGGTGATGAGAATATTTTAAATGAACCCAAGATAACTACCTACATGTTGAAGCGCAGTGAGATATTAGTGTTTAAAAAAAAAGTTCAGTGAGAAACAGTTGAATTAAAAAAAAAGCACAGCACGTGCTTCTTCGGGATCAGAGAGAGATTGTCAAGTTAAAAATAAAGCAGAAAATGGACAAATTCATGGTTTCATAAACGATGAGTACTGGGTGATGATAATCATTAAAAAAGAACAGAAGTGGCTGGCCAAAAAGATTGATGCATTTGATTACACAACAAATAACTGGATATTACATATGGAGCAGATTGAGCAGTATTTTAAAGTAAATGAAATAGCCAATGAGAAATAAGTACCAGTCTTGCTGAGTGCATTGGGTTTAAAGGCATAAAAAGTTTGCTTCGAAGTTTAACTGCTCCAACCAAACCAGCCAAAATGAGCTTTGCTGATATCGTGAAAGTAATGCAGAAACTTTTAGAACCGAAACAATTGTTGATTGCAGAACGCTTTAGGTTTCACGAGCAGAATCAAAAGGAGGGGTAGTCCATTTCAGCATATGTGGCTAAATTAAAGAGATTGTTTGAGAATTGTCAGTTCAGTGATGGACTTAATGATGCACTGAGAAATAGTTTAGTATGTGGAATCTTACAAGAAAGCATTCAAAAACAGTTCCTAACTGAAATACAACTTAAATTTAAAGGAGCAGTTGAAATAGCTCTGTCAATGGAAACAGCAGACAGAGAGACACAATGAAGTTGCAGTCAGGAATGAAAGTGAGCGTGAACAAAATTGCAGCTTCTAAACAGAAATCTGCCTCGTCGAACAAATTGTATTACAATTGCAGCAGTGGTTCATATACAACGGACCAATGCAAATTTTAAGGTGAAACTTGCAGAAAATGCTACAAAGTAGGACACATATGAAGAGCATGTCGGGTGGACAAAAAAAAATAGACCGCACAGGGAAGAGATAAAAATAAAAAGTCAAGTTGCAGTTTCAAAGAGAGCACTAATTTGCATGTTGTTGATGAAAAAACTGATGACGATGAGAGTGACACAGGACTGAGTAGCCTTAAGATTTACTATGTGAAAGCTAACAATAGTCAAGCAATATGGCTTACAACAGAAGTGAACGGCAAATTAATTAAAATGGAATTGGACATTGGCTTGGCTGTTTGAGTCATTCCACAAAATGATTTTGAATGGTATTTCAAAGATACTGAACTGAAGCCTGCAGATATCCAACTAAGAACTTGAGAAAAGATAACTCCCATGGGAATGACATTCACAACTGTGAAATGCAACACCAACAAGCCGTCTTGGTAATAACAGGAGGGCCAGCATCACGGGGACGTGATGAGTCAATGACAATTTGATTGGAGATCCATCCACTATTTGCACACCACATCCCCTGCAACAGAGTTAACTGAGAGCTAATTAAGAAAGGCACTGGATGATGCCATTACTGTCTCCGTGCTGTACACCATGAACTGTTATCCAATGGAGGGAAAACAGGAGTTGGTGCCAACCTCTGTACCTCTGGCTGGAAAGCATATTGGACCAAGGAAAGACCACGCTGCTCAGCGGAATCATGTAAGTGATGAAAGCAGGGGTCTGACTACGGCAGTTTTTGTAGGCAACATATCTGAGAAAGCTTCTGATATGTTAATCAGGCATCAGAAATGTGGCTTGGTTTTAAACTGGAAGAGAGTTCAAGGGGCTTCAAAAAAGTTGCAAGCATTCAGCTTTTGTGATTTTAAAGAACCAGAATCAATTCTGTGTGCATTAAGGTTATTGCATGAGTTTCAAGTGGGAGACAAAAAGCTGGTTGTAAAAGTAGATGCAAAGACCAAAGCCCAGCTGGATGAATGGAAGGCTGAAAAGAAAGGAGTGACTGGAGATATGAAAACAGAGGATTTGTTAGATGATGATGTGGATGATGAAACTAAGAGGAGATTGTAAAGGGGGCAATAGAAGGATTAATACTCCAGTGAAATAAATGCACCTTCTCAAGATCAAGATGCACATCCTAGAAAGAAGAAAATGGAAAAGAAAGAGGAGGATGACAAGAAAGTAGAAGAAAAAGAACGATTGTTGAAAAGGAGAGAAGAGATAGAGAGACAGAAAGAAAAAAGTGTTGAAGAGCGGAGGAACATGAGAAAAACGAGCAGGATAAAGAGAGAGAAAGATGCTGAGAGCAGGAGAGAAGCAAGGATCGAAATAGATTCAGAGAGAAATAGAGAAGAAGGGTCCTCCAGCAACCACCACGGAGGAGGATCCAGAACCTGAGACAGCTTTCACAGCCACAAGTCTCACCTGTAGAAAACCTACAGCACAATACAGGCCCTTTGGCCCACAAAGCTGTGTTGAACATGTCCTTACCTTAGAAATTACCTAGGGTTACCCATAGACCTCTGTATTTCTGAGCTCCATGTACCTGTCCAGGAGTCTCTTAAAAGACCCTATCGTATCCACCTCCACCACTGTCGCCGGCAGCCCATTCCACGCACTCGCCACCCTCTGCGGGGAAAAAAACTTACCCCTGACACCTCTTCCGTACCTACTTCCAGGCACCTTAATACTGTATCCTCTCACGTTAGCCATTTCAGCCCTGGGAAAAAGCCTCTGACTATGCACACGATCAGTGCCTCTCATCATCTTAAACACTTCTATCAGGTCACCTCTCATCCCCCGTCGCTCTAAGGAAAGAAGGCTGACAACAGTAAGAAATCTTCCACAGTGATTAAGTCTTTAGACCTGAATGGGACAATTTAAAATTTACTACGCTGTGGTTGTCTGTATATGGTATACTGTATAAATAGTATATACTGTATGTATTATATGGTATACTGTATATATAGTATATGTATGAGATGCATTCTATATTGAGTTGGAGTTTATAGCTAAGCAGGGAGGTGTGTTGAGTATTTAATATTTCAGTATTATTTGAGTAATACAGTATGTAAATATATTGTTTGTTGTTTAAATAATTCATTATGGTTATACGTACAAAATACGTGAATGGCATATGTCATCACACCACCACATCATATGTGAGCACCTTGCTTAAAGTGAAAACAAAACTGAGATATGTTATTCCGGGCTTTGTGTTTTTGCTTTCAATTAGTTTAATGTTTTGGAGTTACACAGCATAACATTAACTTATTAGAAAATCAAGTGGATTCAGTGCTTAATCACTATGACTGTAAGGGCATGGCGGAGGGTGGAGATCTTGTGGTGTGCGATTCACTTCCTGACAACTCAAACCTTTTCCACTATCTGCAAGGCCGAAGTCAGGACCAGTTCAGAATACGCACTTCTTTCCCGAATAAGAGCTGTTCTAGCAGCACTGGAAAAGCTTGTCACTAGTAGGACAAAGCAGCTTTAGGAATAAGCAGCCCAATTGATTGGCATTTTATCCAATGGCCTGAAGATTCTTTCCTCCCACTGCCAGTGAAACACAGCTTCAGTCCGAAAACTTAAAATAATTGAAGGTTCCTTTTTGGAAAATCATAGTACATTTTGCAATTCTTTTTGATTGCCAGAGGTGAGTTATTTATTTGACCATGCTTTTTTAAAGTTACACTGAATTAAAATTAATGTAACTTGAAACTGAATATGCTTCAGAATATTTACACACGTTATTAATATTACACAATCCTGATGAAGGGCCTCTGCCTGAAATGTCGACTGTTTTTTCATTTCCATGGATGCTGCCTGCCCTGCAGAGTTCCTCTAGTATTTTGTGTGTGTTGCTTGGATTTCCACATCTGCAGATTTTCTCTTGTTTACATACACTATTACCATCCATGGCCTCCCCCACTGTAGTAGTCAGGCCACACTTAGGTTGGAGGAACAACACCTGATATTCCATTTGTGAAGCCTCCAACCTGATGGCATGAACATTGATTTCTCAAACTTCCGGTAATTCCCCCCCCCCCCGCCCCACCATTTCCCATACTCTTTTTCCTCTCTCACCTCATCTCCTTGCCTGCCCATCACCCCCTTCTGGTGCTCCTCCCCCTTTTCTTTCTTCCATGGCCTTCTGTCTCTTTCACCAATCAATTTCCCAAATCTTTATCTCATCCCTCCCCTTCCAAGTTTCACCCCTCCCCCCCACCTTTTAACTCGACTCCTCATCTTTTTTTCTCCAGTCCTGCCAAAGGGTTTCGGCCTGAAACTTCGACTGTACTCTTTTCCATAGGTGCTGCCTGGCCTGCTGAGTTCCTCCAGCATTTTGTGTGCATTGCTCAGATTTTCAGCATCTGCAGATTTTCTCTTGTTTGTGATTGGTTTACACACATTATTAACCTGAATTGGTCCATATGTCAAGAGTGTTATAGGTGACCATTTCTGTATTTATATCACAGTACATGTGAGCAAAATAACTGTATTATATTACCAGCACCACCTTATACACAGAATTCCTTCTCTCAGTCCTGTCACTTTGTAGAAGCCAAGCATATCCCCTCAAGGAATGAAGCAAGACGGGCATAAAGTGATCTTCAGGCCAGAATCAAACACTAGAATGACATGTTCTGAGATTATTGGATTTTTAGGAATTGATAGGATTCCTCCTATTGCTGTTTACAGGAAGAAAGAGCACAAAGGGATAAGTTAAAAGGGCAGGCAGTGGTGGCAGAAGGCTGGGGTTGGGTTTGCATTTACTGTTTACTGTATGTTAGAAGACATATGCATCAAATTAATGACTAATATCTAGTGGCATAATGTTAACTTACTTAGACAGGCTCCAATAATATTTGATTAGGGAGACAGAATATTGGCACTGGGCTTTAATGAGTTTCCCTTTGAAGGCAAGGTTGAGGCTAAGGTGGATATCAGTGCTGGAGCAGGGATAACTGTCCTCTATGTCTGGGCACAGTTTTGTGGATTGCTTGTTTCCATTGCAATTTATTCTACACAAGAGTTACCAATCTTCCCCAGAACAGTTTGCCAGCCTAATGCTGTAACAGACTGCCTGATGTTTGCTGTACCAACAGCCACACAATTTTCCTATCTTGTAACAGACTTTAGACCTGTAGCTAAAAGTGTAAAATTTCCTCTGAATAAGCAAAACCAAACACTGCAGCTGGTGTGCATATATATTGCTATAAACTTCTGTCGTAAAGCAAGTTCAGTTTCAATGTGCGATGCTTCTCTGGGAAACAAAATCAATAGATGATTTGTTGATGATGCTCAGCTGACTGCTACAGTTGAGCATATCTGGATCAATGGATTTGTGGCTGATGTTGTGCAGTCCTGCCCTCAAAGGAATGTTTTCTCACTCTGCAGCACATGCTATCTAACTGATTGATTAGTAACTCAGTGATTCAGAAACCTAGGATCTAATTAGGCTTCAAATCAGACGACTTTGCTTAAACATTGTAAAGAAAGAAAGATTCAAGTATCTGTCGATCATCAACCCTGATTAGTAGTATCAACCATTTACACAGCATCAATCTTCAGACTGTATGGTAATAACTTTTAATTCAAGAATAACCATGATATTTTAATTAATATTATAATTTCCTTAAAATAGATACAGAACAGGGACTGTACTACTGAGCAGGGATTCTTCCTGCTGAACTTGTCAAACTCTGATAGGTGAAGTTGCAATTGATACCAGGCAACAAAAAATCAGAATAGAATAAACAACATACTTTCTTTCCTTTGTTTCCCCGCTCCGAAATTCATTTCTCCCGCACTCCTGTTACTTTTAAC
Organism: Mobula hypostoma; assembly: GCF_963921235.1. Classification (NCBI taxonomy): domain Eukaryota; kingdom Metazoa; phylum Chordata; class Chondrichthyes; order Myliobatiformes; family Myliobatidae; genus Mobula; species Mobula hypostoma. The sequence goes on along the minus strand of NC_086109.1, from coordinate 45,926,360 downwards.
CACGGCCTTTCATTATTTTTGTCTTGTTTTGTCTTTACTTGCCTGAGTGGGCAGGGAGTGGATACTAGAAAGGCCATTCCACCTTCACGGCTATCCCAGCTGAGCCTGATCAAGTCTTACCTCTCGGAAATCTCCACAGGAACACGAACACGAACACGAACACACACACGAAGTGCAAACACATATACACATGAACAGAAACATAAGCACACCCAGTCTCTGCATGAAATCTTATGATCACTTTGATTTATAATCATATTTCTCTGCAGATCATTCTATCCTCTCTGAGGCACTTTTTCTTCGAGTTACTTTGTTATAAAATATTCTCACAAGGGCTTAAAGCTGCAAATGACCAGAAATGGAGCTGTCTATTCTATTAGGCTTTAATTTTCCCGCCAAATATTAATACATTAGTCAACTGTGGTTAGTTTTTTTCTGTTTATAGGGGTAATAGTTTGTGACAGGAAAGCTGAATGTTTTAAAGTATGACTAGTCACTTTTATGAAATAAACACGCTTCTTTCCTCAAAGTTGCCCGTCGACTTCGTGCAGACGCTGGAGGATGAGTGAGATAAATGAAGTGGGTTGTGTTGTGTGAGCGGTGTTGTTGTTTGGGGTGGGTGGGGGGAGATAGAGGTGGATTAACCTGTCCGCCTGGACCTTTTCACACTGGAGTTGCCTGTCCCTCTGAAGCGAACGCGATCTCCCCTTCTCTTGTGTGAACTGATTTACTGTCACGGTGACCGTCTCAGTGCACGGCCTTGACATTTCACAGGTTTAGATGAACAAGGGCGGGAGCAGAAAAATATAAAACAATGCTGCTTTCAGATGTCGGCATGAGGGACCAAGGCAGTCCGTCGCTGGCGGGAGTGGCCTGTCCTCGGTGAGAATCAACCTATTCTCAGTATACATTTAAATTCTCTGTCCTTTCAAACACAGGGAAACCCTCGCTGGCTGGAGGGAGCAGGCTGGCCTCATTTGAACTTTAAAAAGAATGTTGCAAGCTGATTGGCGGCACTGTTTAATCTGAGTTTTCAACTGCTTGGTTGCTAGTTCAAGTTCCTAGTTTCATCAGTGTGTGACCGCGAATTGTGCGGAATAATTTGGAAAACAAAACATTTCCCTAGAATTGTTTGCGCCCGAACCCAGAGCAGTCTTTAATATTTAAAATCGCAGTTTCACTTGCTACTGAGGCTCAGAGCCCCGAGGTCCATTCAGCGGTTGCCGGATTTGTGCAGCTTCTAATCGCCGGTCCGGTCTGGTCTGGTCTGGCGACATGGTCCTGTCTTTATCGATCCATTGATTGCACATGGTCCTGCTCTGACCTCCTGATCCCAGAGAAGCCGTTTCCATGGAGACTGTAAGTCCTCCTCCAGCCTTTTTTTTCCTTGTCTCTGGCAGGAATTTCTCTGGGCAGCAGCTGATTGTAAATTCCTGCAGATACTGGAAGCATTGCGTGTGAAGTGTTTCCCTCCTCCCCTTTGTTGAGTGTTGTGCTGGATCCCCAGACTCAGCCTCTCCATCTCCGCTCCTCTCTCCCTCTCCCTCCCTCGCGCGTGTGTGAGTGTGTCTATTCCCCCTACCCCCTCCCCTCCCCTCCCCTCCTTTCCCCTCCCTCCAGACCGAGTGCTGCTTACAGTAATGAACAGGACACACCAGATCCTCCTGATCCCCCAGAGGGCGATCTGACTGACGTGGGAGGCTCCGACCGAGGTTCCTTTCAGCTCCATCAGGACCTCCAAGAGGAGTGAGTGTGAGTGAGAGAGAGAGAGAGAGAGAGAGAGAGGGAGAGGGAGAGAAGAAAAAAACTCGCGTCTCATCTCTTCCCCCGAAAGACTCATCTGAGAATGCAGAGCAGAATGGGTGCTATCCGGCTGTCTGGCTGCTACTGTTTGTTTCTCATTTTCCTAAACCCACTCAGCACTGCGGCAAGTAAGACAAACCAAGGTAAGAAAACCTTATGATATCCCCTGTACTCATTCCCCTCGCCCTATTTACTTTAAACATTTTTTTCTCTATGTAAATTCGTTCAGCGTTGAGTTTCGGATCGTGAACTGTGAAGGCTCACAGGGGTCTAAATGCGTGAGGGAATCGTTTCTATGCGTGTGGGGCAGGACATGTAAGATCAACAATTCTACATAAGGGGAGAAAAAAAAGTAGGCAAGATAACTATTTTGTAATTTGGGTTCAATTAAACGACAATTTCGTGCTTAACTTTTGAACGTTTAAGTAATTTAGATTAACGCCTCATTTGCATACCTGGGGAAAATACTGACACTCTTTAAAATATGCTAACTGTGGACCGTCTTCTGTTCTCAAACAAGCACAATCTTTCCAATATGATATGTTTAGATATCTTCTTTTTCAACACAGTTTGATAAAAGTTTTCCATCTGTGCACACTTCAGAAACTTGAAGAGCCAATGTCACAGATCTTTGCAGCTTCTGCAAACAATACGAAGATGAAACATGAATTAGTTAACAAATGCTTAAGGCAAATGCACATTTAATAATTGTGGTTTGAACAAACTGCCAACATGTAGCAGATATAATAGTAAATTTAAGAAAGAGATCAGTTTGTAAAATGTATATGTGTATAAATTATATATGTATATTTGATGTCAGTGAATGTAGTATTTAATATTTTTTATTTAGATGGTATTAATTAATTGTTTTATAATCGACTCATTGCTTTGCAAACTGTAAATCAATAGAAAATTAAATATCGGTTGGCTTACTTTAGATTCAGCCCAACACAGACATGGTACAATACTTATGAACATACACTCAAAACTGGCTTTTCAGATCCTGTTTTACTTGTGTCTGCTAGCATTGTGGCAATGACAAAACAAACACTGCAATGTGGTTTTAGTCTTTAGTTTATTAGCTGGGCGATTGACATATGTATTTGCTGAAAAATGTAATCTGAACAAGCTGGGACTTATTCAGCATGATGTTGACACATTACTGTGCAAAGTGCTGAGTGAACATTTAACCAAGAATTTGCACCACTTTGAGCATAGTTTAACACAGCCGAATATACAATTCTTACATTAGTCGGAGTTAGTTTGATAGCTGTGCTATGGCTACCCAACAAAGAATTGCAATAACCATGGTGTGCTCAGTGAGAGCAGTCTGAGCTGCTTTTAGTTTATCTGAAAAGTTTCTGTTAGGTGGATGGGAAGTTAGAATTTTAGCTAACTGTTTTTTTTCTTGCTCCATTTGGGAAATAAATGATTATGGATATCTGTTTGCTGCCAGCTTTCTGAAACATTGTTCACCTTGCCATTTTTCAGGTAAAATTGCACACACAGTAAGTGTTAGCAACTATTTGACCTTGACAGACATCATATTCCAGTCTACACCAATACTTGCTAAACATTTTCAGACTAGAGCCATTGTGTATTGACTGTGAAGAGTGACCCCAGCTGATTCCTGCTTTTCCCTAAGAAAGGACACTGAGGCCAATTCTGGTCCCACAGCTGCCTCCTGAATTGTGATATAGGGTTAATTAGTTAATTTCTAATAATTGCACATCCTGTGCTCAATCACTTGAACTAATTTCATAAGAAAACACCACTGCTGCGTAAAGTTTGTCTTCCTTTTTAAAATTCTTACCATTTTAATTATTTAGCAAAAGACAAACATTATTGGAAGCTGCTCTCTATGGGACCAGTAATACCTTTTTAAAAGGAATTTAATTGAGTTTTATTGTTAGTTTTTGATATCTAGGTTGCAATGTGAATGTGATCGTTTTACGATCTGGTATTTTAGTTACATTTGGAATGGCAACATGAGAACTAAATTACCTCTTTTTTATAATAATGAATAGATTGTTTCCTGAGAGCTTTACAATTGTTGGAAATTTACTAAAGCAAAATTATCTGACAGCCTGTTTTGGAACATTACCCAGTTGAACCTTGAGACTTGCCATTCTTGATGTAGAACAAAAGGTTTTTCGCATTATAGATGTGCTGTAAATGAAAGGGAAAATATCCCTTACAAGATGAGCTCATTGTAACTCATCCACACTTTCTCCATAAAGGTGTTTGGATAATGTCATAGGATATAGACGATGCTACCAGGTCCGAGATCACTGGCACTCACTGCATCCATACGCTACCATATTGGCACTATCCTGAGTGCAGAGGAGTGTAAGGTTTCAAATAATTACATCCAACAAATTGTCATAACTCATTAGTGAATACTTTCTACAAGCAGTGTTTGATGTCTTTTCCCAGCTGGAGAGTCAGAACCCTTTTATATTATATATAGAATAACAGTGACGAATTGGATACCTAGCCTTTATAGTTTTCATCTTGTTGCATGTAAATGCCTGAAGCAATTGTGTTTACACAGATAATGTAAAACTGCAGAGACGTCGCCTGATTGAAACGTCAACTGTTTATTGCCCTTCATAGATGCCTCCTGACCTGACCTGCTGAGTTCCTCCAGCATTTTGTGTGTTGCTCTGGATTTTCATCATCTCTTGTGTTTCTCACCTGGTTTGCTATCCCTTTTTATGATCTCACTTTAGGATAAATAAAATCTCAAGATTTCAAGTAAAAAAATTGGTTCTTTTTTGCCTGTTTCTTCAGGATCTTTAAAAGGTAGAGTTTAGTTCCACAGGTGACAAGAGTACCAAGGAATCTCTTTCAAGCGACCACTTTTCATACTGGGATCAGGACTGAAGAGCATTACCAGGCTATTGCCTATAGAGCTAGTGGAAACAAGGGGAAGTGGTAGTTGGTTCATCATATCTCAGCTCCATCTGACAACATATCCAAGTGTAGTTAGCACTTAATGATCAGAAACAAAGATCCTGGCTGATTTCCCATATCTCCTTTCCTCTTATATTAATTCATGGTGCAATACTTTTGGTGTACCAAGTTGTTTACTTCGGTTGGAGTAATCAGTTAAATTTCTGATAGTCATAGTATTATGAAAAAGTGAATCACAGAGAGAAATAATTTAGTGCTACTGCACAGTATGTAATTCCAGCTCTCTATCGCAAAAGCATTTTATATTGCAGAGTCTCTGGCTGTCCGTGCTGTTTACATTACAGGGAAGTTTCAGCAGCAGTCAGAACAATTGTGGTTATACAGTTTTGAAGTTACAATCTTGTACATGGATGCTGTTCATTTTTATATGGCACCATCAGCCTTGGTAGCAAAATGATCCGAGCACACAAAGGATATTGTGCTAAATTCCTGCGCAATATAACGCCTGTCTGGCTTTATTGTGTGAATGCAATAATGAAAGTAATTTGTTCAGATTTTACACTGCTGAGATGCAACAAGGAGATATGAACCTGGAACTATTACTGTTGCTGCTGTGCCACTGCACTGGCCCCTGGCAAGATTTGATTGATGCCAAAAAGTAATGAAGACTGCCCATTGTAAACTTCACCTGTATAGATTACAGTCTCCACCTGGCTTGTGTAGAACATTTACAACAGTATAATAAAACCTGTTGTCTTGAATGTCTGGTTGGCCGCTGCAACATTCCACATACATGTTACTTAAATTAAGTGGTTGGAGGGTCTTTCAAGTGCCGCCCGGTGATGAATGTTTCTCTTGTTTCTGGATCTGTTGTTGTGCTTCATAATACATATAAAACACTCTAAAATGGATACTAAATCACTTGCCTTTTTGTATCTATTGACTTGGCTTCTGTAGGCGGGGTCCTTTTTGAGAAAAAGATAGATTTGGAAAAGAAACAGTAGTTGATATAAATAGATCAGATATCAATGTGGTTGATGTGTTTGTGATCAGTTGAAAACACGAATTAAATTGCAGTATATTTATGATTTGATTGGGGCAATTCAGCTCAGGTAGTGGTTTGTGATGAATGTCATGGAGGATAAAACAGCTCAAGGAACAAACTTCTCTTCTCACGAAGGGGATAGTCAATTGATGCAAGGCTCTTGTATCTTGTATCCTCTGTTTTCAAAAGTGGAGGGGTCATTTCTCAAAGCTACAGTATATCCCACCGTGCATTCATAAGTGCCCAGCTTGTTTGCTGCTATCACAAAACATTCAAATATTGAAAATGGCAGTTAAGTCATATTTTCCAACATGTTCAGGAGAGTCTTTTGAAAGACAAGGTACCTCACCTCGAGAATTCAGCTCAAAGTTAATTGTGGAATAGGTTTTCTCTAGATTTCTACATTGGAATTTTCTTTGTGTGCATGATGATTTTGTAGCTTTTGGGAAGCTATTCTAAGATTTTAGCCTGACTGAAATCTCTTCAGTGTGGCAGCAATGCTTATTTAAGATCAGAGTGCTGGAATCTGAAATATCCTTTAGGCTTAGAAGTTTTCTATACTCATCCCCCATTTAGTTCCACTGAGGATGAGATATTTTCTCCTTCCCCTTTCTGGGACCTCCTGTGTCACGCACCCTGGCTGAGATATCTGCACCAGGGGTTCCCAGCTAAAGTAGTTAATGCTCTGTTGATTAACACCTTTTGGCAAGAAGAGCTGGGTGAATATCTGGTTAGGAATGGGATTAAAGGTTATAAAGATTGCTAATGGATAAGAATAATTTAGATAAATTGGAACATGTTGGCTCCTGAACTGTTAGGGCTGTGGAAAATGTCATGCTAGTGGGAGGGGAATGGTCAGGGATGAATAATTAAATGTAGAATTAGTAGATCTTGCTGAAGAGTTTCACCAGATTGACCTTTTGGCAGAGGGCAGTGAAAACATTGCACAATCTTTTCTCGGGAGATTAAACAGGTCACAACGAAGTAAAACAAACACAATAAATAAGCTGGGACATTTTAAGAAAAGAGAAATGCACACTGGTCAGTTAGCATCCAATGAGAGCAAAAGGATAATTAACACATCAGGCAAATTCCAAAAAAATACTTGCAAGGCCATAGAGTGCAAATATTTCAATGCTTCCCTTGTTTGTATCAAGATTCTTTCCTGATAAAAATATAGCTTGGTTTGGGTCTTAGCTCCGGGTAGTGACACAGTTGGTCTTATTGTATGAAGGACTGGCTTATGAACTTGTATCTTTTGATACCAGAATATTTAACTTAATTTTCTTCTGGATTTTTCTCTTGGTTGTTTAACTCTTTATATAATCAGAGTAGCACGAAGGAAACATTTAAAACAACATAACTGTTTATGGTAAACAAACTAAGCTTGGGTACTTGGCATCATCTCTCACATGGAGCTCCTTTTTAGGCAGAGCGTTGTTTCGTTCCCAATCTGAGATACAGTGGATGATAACCTCAGACCCTTTGATGAGCCAGGAGTTTTTGATGGGGTGACTGGATGGATAGTTTGAGAGGCGATTCCTTCAATCCACAATTTATGGTAGGCTTCTGTATTCTAATTCTCAAAGTCATCCCAACTGCTTTGCACTGTGGTGAGTGGTCATGGACTAAGTCTCATATAAATCAGTGGGAATTTACATTTTTACAAAGGAGACTAGGAGAACAACCTTGAATCTTTTCCCCCGTTTACCTGATAATCCCTTGAGATGGTGGAACTTGGTAAAATGTGTGTGTTTGGAATCTCATATTGGGACTGTGAATGATATGGCTTACCTATCAGAGTGACTTAGGACCTTGTTGCTGGAAATATTGTCCAAATTCATAACACTAATGTTGATCTGCTTATCCTCCCAGTGGCTTTGGAGGATTTTTTGGAGATGGTGTTGGTGCTGTGTCTGTAGTTATCTGAAGAGCCACATGCAAATAATCTACAACTCTGAAGCATACACTGTTGCATGGTAGAAGGTAAAACCCTGAGATTTTGATTTGCATTCCACTGATGGCAAAAAGACAAAAAGATGGCACAGAAAAGGCAATGGTAAATTTCTTTATCGGTTTTTGCCTTCATTGAGAAGTGGCCCCACAGATCTGAAATGGTCTGTGTTTTCTAGGGTGTTGTAGTGGACCTTTATTGTCTGGGTGCACATGCAGCAATGGGTAGACAGTGGAGATAGGTTGATAGTGGACATTTCTTTTGCAGATGTTTAGGGTAAGGCCTGCCTATTTTATTCTTCAGTGAACAAGTCTACAATGGCTTGGAGAACACTATGGCTTTGTCTAAGTGACTCTGGTTCTGGGGTCAAGGTTACATGGGTTAAGCAAGTTTTTCATCTGTATTTAAGCAAGTTTTTCATCTGTATTTAAAGACGCAAACATGAGGAAATCTGCAGAATCTGGAATTTCAAGCAAAACACATAAAAGTTGCTGGTGAACGCAGCAGGGTAGGCAGCATCTCTAGGAAGAGGTACAGTCGATGTTTCAGGCCGAGACCCTTTGTCAGGGCTAACTGAAAGAAGAACTAGTAAGAGATTTGAAAGTGGGAGGGGGAGGGGGAGATCCGAAATGATAAGAAAGACAGGAAGGGGAGGGATGGAGCCAAGCCTCTGGTCCCCCTCACTCTACCCCTTGCCCATCCTCTGGTTTTTCCCCCCTTCCCTCTTTTCTTTCTCCCTGGGCCTCCTGTCCCATGATCCTCTCATATCCCTTTTGCTAATCAACTGTCCAGCTCTTGGCTCCATCCCTCCCCCTCCTGTCTTCTATCATTTCAGATCTCCCCCTCCCACTTTAAAATCTGTTACTAGCTCTTCTTTCAGTTAGTCCTCACGAAGGGTCTCAGCCCAAAATGTCGACTGTACCTCTTCCTAGAGATGCTGCCTGGCCTGCTGCATTCACCAGCAATTTTTATGTGTTTTGCTTGTTTTTCATCTGTTTTGTAGGTTAGCTCCACTCCAGCGGGGGAGGGGGTGAGCTGCAGTGAGAAAGTCTAAGGAAAGGATGGGGGGGGCACTGAGACAGCTGTATTGAGCCTTCTTTCCCCAATCTGATGAAAGACATTTGACCAGGAGTGTTAACCCTGTTTCTCTTTCCACAGGTGTTATCTGACATGCTCAGTGTTCTCAGCATTTTCTGTTACCTGCACTGACCTCTTGTGCTCTTTCCATCCAATTTGTATTCTTCAGTTCATGGACTCTCTGTTGGAACTCAGTCTAGAAGTGCCTGTAGAACTGCTTTTCTCTTGATGGACAGTGGTTTTCAATTCAGGATAATCAATATTTGGTTAATCAGTTTCATATTCTCTTGATCAGTCTCATCAAACCCATTACGAAGTGTTCTTGTCTGTTGGCCTTCACTGTTATTAATAAAAGTAGATTTCACTGTAGTCCAGACGTCGTGGATTTACTGCAGCTGCTGTTGGTTGGCCTTCCTCAGGCTCTTGAAGGGAGGTATCTCTGAATAAGTTGTGGTGATGATATTTGATTTGCCAAAGGTTCTGTTTCTGTTGCCGCCATTGTTTTGGGGCTAGGCATTGGAGATAACAGAATGGATTAGGTGATGGTCAGCATTAGCTGCCATGAAGCACAGCTACACACAGGCACACAATGTATTTGATCTTCTTACAGATTCACATGCAATGAAAATATCAAAAATAACGTGAGTACATTGTAAAATGAGAGCCCTTTTCAACTAAGTCTTGGATTGGTTTACTAACAACAAATCAATGCTAAAATGCATTAGTAGCAATTCTCTTGAGAATATTTGTACATTTTGTAAACTATGTTTTGACAAAGTTTTACAATTTTAGAGGAGTTGGTGGACACAGTGGAATTAGCTGCATGATGCCTGAAAGTGGATCAACTCTACATTCCTTATAGTAATCTAAATTTGTTTGGAGTTCTCTTGATAATCAGATTAACTCCCTAGATTCCAATATTCAAAAATGTTAAAATGTAAATATCTAACTGGCAATATCTCAGCACAGATATTAGATCTGTTCCTTCTACCCTTTGGTGCCTATAGTAACTGCACCACGACATTAGTGGCTGATTGCTCCATATGGAAGACCACTTTTCTTTGCCATTCTTTTCAAGTTTTCGAAATTTCTGGAATGCCTTTGCAGTGCTGTTTGATATCAGCTCGGTGTCCTCTCCTCATTTATACTCTGAGATGTTACAGTGTGAGATAAAGGAATGCTGCTGTGTCGTTATTCCTTATTTTCCTTTAATTGGCTGCCTGTTCTGAAGACACTGGCTTTGCTGGAGCATTGGCAATGGAGGTTCACTTCTCAGCCCTTAGGGCAGGTGGAATTTTTCTGTAGTGTATTTTCCTTTGCTTTCCTATGAGAAGGCTTGTTACTTTGTCTTGATGACTTGGTTAGGTTTGAGAAAAGTGCTACAATAATGCTCATGTGCCATCTGCACCAATTTGTCTTTGATATTTTGAAGTACAAATATTAGGGTAATATTTCACCTTAGAGAGACTGACTTCACAATCTAATAGCTAGTTTTCAATGGAAGTTTGGACTTGAATACAAATTGCATCTGATAAAATAATTTGCTTATTGCATTTCAGCGTATAACATTCTATAAGATTCCACCTGAAGTAATGCAGAATCACGCTGTTCTACCCAATGCTATAGCAGTAAATTAAACAGTTAAGCCACAATGATCTCACATAACAACCATCTTTTGCTGAATCAGACACAAAGACGTCATGGACTGAACAGTGCATAATAGAATTTATTTTTTTAAAACGTCTTCACTTAGAAAAAAAATAGGTCCGTGGTCTTGATGAATAAGCACACGGCTTACCGTTGTTGAGTCATACAGATCACCAAGACTGGGTTCTTGGCTGAAGTTAGTTTAGCTGAATGAAGGCCATTCCTGCCCTGGAGCAGGGTTTGATGAGAAGTAACAAGGTTTTCCTTTCGCTCCTTGTCATATATTGAGATTTTATTGCTTGTTAGGGAAGCAGTTTGCCAGAATGCTTAACATTTGATTTTCTTGGCTTGAATTCAGTTGGCTTCAGCAATTTCCTAAGACCATCACCCTCCCCACTAAGTCCTCTACTCTGCACATGAACATGCATGCGGACACACGCAGACATGCACGCCTAGACACAGACGCACACAAAATACCCTGGACCACCCTTCACCTGTCCCTCTGTATCATGTTCTCTTGACAGAGAGACCCAGCTTGAGCATGTTCTCAACTTTCAAATGATACTAGTTTATTTTAACAGAAGGCTCTCACAAACTCATAAAAATCTGTTACTTAGTATTCAGTGAATGATAGTAACTGGGAGTTATTTTGGCTCTCACGATGAGACCAATTACAGGGTGTGTAGATTTAAAAGTCTGACAGTTTTGCTAATTGTACTTTGACGAGAGTATAGAATCTATGTTCAAAGTGATGAATGGGTTCAATATAGTAAATGAGGAATAACACTTCCCAAACAGCAGAGCCAGGAGACATATAACACAGAATTAAGAGGCAAACAGAACTGTATACAATATGGAAACAGGCACTTTGGCCCTTTATGCCAACAAAGAAGTCTACCCCTTTCACCCGTAGCCCTATAAAGCTTTTCTAATCAAGTAGAAATAATCAGTTTTGTTTACATGGATGCTGTGATTTTTAAAAAAAAGTTGGTAGAAATGTGTTCAGTAATAATGGAAATTGCATCTATAAACTCAAAAAAGGAATACAGGTTAAGTGCCCTATATCCGAAATGCTTGGGGCTAGATGTGGTTTTGATTTTGGATTTTTTCGGATTTTGGAATATATAATGAGATAGCCATAATTTCCAACTCTGAATTCATGTGCTACCGGTAAGCAGTCTATGAATTACATTTGTTCATCATACTATGTACTTATTAGTAAATATATTACATACCATTAATATACTGAAAATATAATGTGTGCAGGTAAAGCATCATCGAGAGAATACCTGAAACAGCAACACAGGCTTTCAGTCTCCATCCACAATGCAGAGTTTTGATTATAAGGTTACAGTACACTGTAGTAGTATTTTACTTGTTTTTAGGTTTAAACAGTCAGCATGGTAGACTTGTTCTGGTGTTAGATTTTCATCAGCATCACTTTAAAAATGTAATGCCATTATGTAAGGTATAAAAACAATCTCCATTGTAGACTTGTTGTGGTGCTAGATCTTCGAGATCAGCAGACACTTTAAAAATTTAATGCTGTGGCTTTTCTTAAGTTTCTGCAACCAGCCTGCTGAATATTTGCAACTACCTTTAATTTTCACTTCAGCGTGTTTTATGATCAGCATACCATTAAGCGGTATAGATTCACTCTGACACTGACGATACCGGGTCAAGATCTTAATTTTTCACATTACGCAGTGTTTTTCTATTTTTCATTAACATCTGTTCACTACTGCATATGTGAGATTGCTTCTCAGGACTGTCTTTGGTGTGCAGAGATGTGCACATCACCTAGGGACTTTCCCAGCATCCCAGGGAATTTGCTATTTTGACATAATGTCAGCACTCAAAATAAGTTTGGATTTCGGAGGTTTTCAGATAAGGGGTACTCACCCTCTATTTGCAATACTGTGTGGATTAAGTGGGGGAACAGGCTAAGAGCCCATTTGACCTCAGCAATGACCACATCAGAAATTCATCCTGTATACTGGAGAGAATTCATGAGGGAACATAAGGCATTCATGAAATTGTCACATTTTCACATTCATGTTTTTCTGTTGCTGAAGTTATTTTCTTCTGGGTAGATGCCACTAAAGTTGTCAAGTTTCTAGGATGTATGTCAGCACTTGCAAGCGAACCTTCACAGGTTTCGGGTTTGATTGCCACAGCCCTGCACCTTTGGGTAGCCTTGCAGCATTTCATTGTTCTCTTATTGACGTCTGATCAATTTTTTTCACTCCGTGATCCCCTAGAAATAGAAAATTAACCAGGAATTGCAAAAGCACTGAGCAAAATATGGAATCTGTTGTTGCTATGAGTTTTTGTCAGTAAAGTAGTATACAGGATTTGATGACATTCATGAACCACTCAAGCTTTTTATTTGTGGCTTGTGTCATTATCACAATTGTTTAGTTAAGTAACTCCTTTGCAGTTCCCTGCCAACCATCTATTATCCTCACTGATGATACTGATACAAAGGTAGATTGCGTTGTGCTCATCATTTGTGGTTCGAATAATAGTGCTGGAGGTTCAATTCCAGGAATCTTCATTTCTGTCCGGTAACTGAGCTACAATTTTAGTTGAGAGAATAGTTGCATCAGGTTTGTTGTTGTGGCAAAATGACCAGTGGTAACTTTGCATTAAAAATTGTACATAAATTTCTAGTGGAGTTTAACTCCTTTAAAAGGCAAATGTCTGACTTTTGGATACACATTCCACTCTGTTTTACTAATGATCCTTGTGTTTCTGCATATAGATAAATAACAATGAGTGAACATACTACAAGAGATCAGTGAAAGAAGTTTAAAACATAATACTAGTGGATGGTATAGGAAGTACAGGTACTTGGTATTGGGCATATGTTGCAAGAAAATTGTAATTTTAAATGTAAGCTTTCTTTTGGTTTGTTGCACATTTATGTAGATGACTATGTCGTACGATATAGTACTGACACTACACAGTCAATGATTTTGGGGATGAAAAATTGATTGCAATTTCAGTTTTCACTTTTTAAGGGCATACTCTACTCTGTAAATAAGGTCATCCAAAGCCTTGGTGCTAATTTGCACAAAATACCCTTTAACCATCACTGTGTGTTTAGTGACTAACACCAGGTAACCAGTTAAGCAAAGCTATGGTTTGTAAAACTCTTATGCTTTCTTTCAATTGCTTGACTGCTCTTCACTGCCCTGTACCTTCTGATTATCTTGCTCTCCTTGGGAATCCTGAATTTCATTGCCAAATGTTTGGCAGAGACCAAGGTTCTAAAATCTGCCTGTTTTTCTTGCTCTTGTATTCCATTTGACACAGTGGCCAGAAGAATATCCACGCGTGGCTCAGCATCGTTTTTTGGATAATGTCTCAGTGATCAGCTTGGGAAGTTAATGCTCTGTTCAGAGTGCTGTACAGATGGAAGCTGTTGTGGTACACATGGATTGTTGAAGCGATGGTACTCACTGTCTTTCCTGTTACTGTTTCAACACTCGCTCCTCAATGATTTCATGGATTTTGCTGTCACCATCTATCCCAAAGCTCTGTTTTTAATCCGGCCATGGGCAGCGTGCAGGAAAGTTATTAATCTGTGGGTTTCCAGCTAATCTGAAAAGCTTGAGGCCAATTGGCTATAGGTGTTGAAGAGTGGTACCTTTTATCTCATAATTTATCCACATTTAAATGTAAATATTACTGATCGTTTCCATAGCTGTTGTTACCTTAATCAAATTTCAAACAACTGTAATAAGACATTTGCTCTCATTATTTTAATATTTGGGACTAGTAACTACCATAAAAGCTGTGAACACACTAATTGAGAGGATTTGTTAGACTTAAGAAGCAGAACTGATTTCTTGCCATACCAGTATTTGTTTGACAAAAACTGTGGTTTATCTATTGACATTGATGAAAACAACAAATTTCAGCACGTTTTATAGTTTGATGTACATGTCACAAATAACAAAACACATCGATATAATCTTAATATTTGTTCAGAATTCAATATAATGCTTTAAAATTGATATAATCTATCTCAAGTTTAGAAGTTTAAGATTGAAAAAAAAACAGTACTACTGGATTTTCTGTCCATGTCATGTGAAGTCCAGCATATGGTGTGCACAGATTTTGTCACGAATTTTGAGTAATGTCAGTATTTATTATGCAGTGCAAATATATAAACATTTATAATGTGAATTTCTGTTTAAGTAGTTTGTGGTCAAGGTTCAGTTGCAGGCTTGTGGTAGCCCACTCTTTCCACTAGGTGGTGGTAGTGCCTCGTCCTGCCTCACAGCGACAGAGTCACTATTGACTCTCGGAAAACTCGGTGGTCTGGCGTGTTGTTGCTTTCCAGAGCAAGTTTGTTTAAATTTTGTTTCTCTGAGACTTAGTGCCTCTTTCTGACCCTAATTTCTCTCAGTCACAAGGAATCTTTCATTCTGTGATCCCACAGAACTCTCCAGCCCCAGCCCCTGGACCTGAAAAAATTTACAAGCTTTTTGCCGGTCTGGAGGATCTGAGTTAATAGGGAAAGATTGAATAGGTTAGGACTTTATTCCTTAGAATGTAGAAGATTGTGGGGAGATTTGATAGAGGTATAAAAAATTTTGAGGGGTAAATGCAAGCAGGCTTTTTCCACTGAGGTTGGTGGGACTACAACTAGGGGTCATGGGTTAAGGGTGAAAGGTGAGAAGTTTAAGGGGAACACAAGGGGAAACTTCTTCACTCAGAGGGTTGTGAGAGTGTGGAATGAGCTGCCAGCACAATTGGTGCATGGAGCTTGATTTCAACGTTTGAGAGAAGTTTGGATAGATACATGGCTGGTAGGGGTATGGAGGGCTGTGGTTCCTGTGCATGTCGATGGGACTAGGCTGTTCAAATAGTTTGGCGCAGACTAGATGGGTCCAGGAGCCTGTTTCTGTGCTGTACTTTTCCATGACTCTAGAAATTGTGGACACAACACAAGGTTGGTTCATCAAACATGACAATCCCAGTGTACTTTCCTTAGTGCTATCTGATTAACCCAGAAGCTTATTTTACCAGCATTACTCATGGATATGCTACCAATTACACTTGATTATATGGGTTTGTATGCTTTAAGAGCCAACTTATCACACTAAATGAACATACATTGGATTCCTCCCATGAATTTGCGTTGCTTTCTGATTTTCTGCTTTGGTGGTTGGCTATAAGATATTGAGATCCTGACTGCAGAGCAAGTTTATAAGCTGTTCTGTTACTGGAACTGGTGGAACTGTTGACTGCTATGTTCTTTTTTGATATGTTTTATTGTCATTTTTTATAATTGTGTTCTTAATACTTGTCGTGTTTTTGTTATACTGCATCAGATTCAGAGTAACAATCATTTCATTCTCCTTTACACTTGTGTTCTGAAGAAGGACAATGGACAATCTTGAATCTTTCTCATGAATAGCTTTGGTGCCAAGTTATGGAAACTTAGGTAGCAGGAAACAGGAGTAGTTTCGTTTCTCAGAAAACTCAATAATGCTGCATCTGTTGTAGTGTGTGTGTGTGTGTGTGTGTGTGTGTGTGTGCGCGCGTACATATATGTGCATGTGTGCTGGCATGTGTGTGTGTGTGGTGTGTGCG
Source organism: Mobula hypostoma (assembly GCF_963921235.1). Classification (NCBI taxonomy): domain Eukaryota; kingdom Metazoa; phylum Chordata; class Chondrichthyes; order Myliobatiformes; family Myliobatidae; genus Mobula; species Mobula hypostoma. The sequence continues at coordinate 45,910,311 of NC_086109.1, read as the reverse complement.
TGTACATATATGTGCATGCATGTTTACGTGTGTGTGCGCACGCGTACATATATGTGCATGCGTGCTTGCATGTGTGTGGTGTGTGTCTGGTGTGTGGGTGTGTGTGTGGTGTGTGTGTGTGCGTGTACATATATGTGCATGTGTGCTGACGTGTGTGTGTGGTGTGTGTGTGTGTGTGTACATATATGTGCATGCATGTTTATGTGTGTGTGTGTGCGCGCGCAAGCGTACATATATGTGCATGCGTGCTTGCATGTGTGTGGTGTGTGTCTGGTGTGTGGGTGTGTGTGTGCGTGTACATATATGTGCATGCATGTTTATGTGTGTGTGTGTGTGGTGTGTGTGTGTGTGTGTGGAGGGTGTGTGTGTGTGTGTGTGTGTGTACCTTTAAAGAAGTCACCATGTGCTTTGGTTTTTGATGCACTGTTACACTATCCAGTGCTTTTAGTTTAATGTTGGCTCCATGATTAAAGGATGCTTTTCCTATCTTCATTACTTGCCATAGTGGAGTGGACAGCAACCCAAAATGTTAAACCTGCAGACACCATACTGGTGATTATGATGTAACAACATGAAAACAGTATTTAAAAATTAACATTAAACAGAATTTGTCTGAGTCTTTCTTGTAAATCTGTTGATGACTGTGATTAGAATAAAACTGGTGAAACTAATGCATGATGTGATTATTTCTTTCAACAGGTTTTAGCGGTTGAGTTTGTAAATGCAGATTTTCTTTATTAGCCAGAGTTAGGATGAGAGGCTGAGCACAGTTACCTTAAGTGTTGAAAACAAATGCTAAGGTTTCCCTGCCTTTGAATCCTTCCTAATGTGGAGTAAACATCCATCTCAAGCAAACACACTTAGAACAATTTTAATACCACAAGGAAGAAGAAAGTGGCTGAAGTTTTTATCTATTGCTTCAGTCAAGTTCCAAGATGCACATACACTTTGGTTTGCAGAAATGAATAAACTTTGATTCTCAAAGTATTGTTAACATTTTAATAATAAAACTATTCAAAAGAGATGTTGTTTGTCCATCATTAAATTCTACTAAATGAATTTCTGTACCAATAAATGTTTTACTCAATGTCGGTTTGGGTTTTTAATTTGTTTAAGTGGATTTCTTTCTACTTATTCCAGGTTAGTTCCAGTTCTGTCTCCTTATCCAATTTACAGTTTAAAAAGTTTTACTTGCCTTCTGTTCTGCCCACCTCCCATTGCTAAATTTAGAAATAAGAGTCACTGAAGAGAGTTTAAACTCATGGTTGAAAGGATGGTATTTGAGTCAACAAATAGCCTAAATTAATTATGACTATAGATTGGTTCATTGTAGACTGTTTAATTAATTATGGAAATAATTTGTTCATAGAGCACAGAACAGGCCCTTCGGTCCACCAAGTCCAGGCTGACCACAACATCCTCCCTGCCAGTCCCAGAACCTTCCAGGCCCCTTTCCTTCACGTACCTCATGTACCTATCTAGATGCCTCTGAGATGTTGTGTTTGCATTCATCTCGACCATCTCCTCTGACAGTTCTTTCCAAGTGCTCACTACTGTCTGTGCTAGGAAGTTACCTTTCACGTCTCTTTTAATTTCTCTCCACCCCGCCCCCGCCATCTTGTATCTGAACCCTCTCATTCAGGAATCCCCAGCTCTGGGGATGACTGCGACTGTGCACCTTATCCACACCCCTTATAATTTTATAAGCTTCTATGAAGTCACCCCTCATTTTCCCATGCTCCAATGAATAAAGATCCAGTGTGGCCACCCTCTCCATATAACTCAAGCCAGCCAGTGTCCTCGTAAATCTCTTGTGCACCAACTCCCGTCTGACACTGTCTTCCCCACAACAGGATGACCAAAACTCTACACGATACTCCAAATGCAGCCTTACCAGTAATTTACATAGCTGTAAAGTGATGACCTTACTCGTAAACTTGATGGCCTGACTGATGACGGCCAGCATGCTGAACACCTTCATCACCACTCCGTCTACTTGCATCATCACTTTCAGCAAACTGTACACTTCTCCTCCCAGGTCCTACCTTGGCTTAACCAATCAAGATCTATTGCAGTTCATTGCAACCTGCTTCACTATCAACAAGACTGCCTAGTTCAGTATCATCAACAAACTTGCTAATCGGGCCAAGTACATTCATTTCCAAATCATTTACGTAAATAATGAATAACAGAGGTCTCAACACTGACCTGGGGCACCCTACCAGTCACAGGCCTCCAGTTGGAGAATTGACCTTCAACCATTACCATCTGTTTCCTATCAGAGGATGTTGTGAAATTATATCCGTAGACGAGGGGACTCCTGCAGACAGCAGCTCAGTGGCTTAAGAATGAAGAATAGAGTTGTGCAAACAATTTGTGCAGACTCAGCAAGGATGGATTTGAGGTCTGATTGCAAACAAAGGGAAGGGCGCGCGAGTGGGTGGAAAAGGGGCTTGTTTTGTTGTGTTGTTGTGCTGAACATTGTGGGCATGCAATTTTGGCATTGGAAAGCACGGCAACACTTGTGGGCTGTCCTAGCCCATCCTTTGCGGTGTTGGTTGTTAAGGCAAATAGCGCGTTTCACTAAATCTAATACACCTAAATCCGAATTTGATTCCACAAGGGATCTCCTAGTAGTATAGATACTACTATGGAATTAAAATAAGCTGGAGTGCACCATCTTCTTGGGCCTTAGGTTTGATCCCAGTACGTGGCAAGTCTGATGAGCAGAAGCTGAACGCTACATAAATACCGACAGCTATGGAACGAACTAGTGAGAGAAGAATAGGGAAACAGTCCCACCAGACCAGTTCAGCCATGCCAATCAGAATGCCTGTCCATATCTGTCTAAACCTTTTCTATACATGTTGATGACCAAATGCTTTAAAACGTTGTATTTGTACCTTCCTCAACTGCTTCTCCAGCAGCTGGTTCCACTACTCTCTGTGAAATCATTGCTCCTCGGATCCTCTTTAAATCCTTCAGCTCCCACCGTAAGCATAATGCTTTAGGCTCCCCAACCCTTGGAAAAAAGACTGTGATTATCTATCCTATCTATACTGGTTTTAGCAGGACCAATAGATTTACTGTTCTATAAAAGACCTTAGTACCTATGATTTATGCATGAGCATATGATTTTCCTCACACATGGTCTTTGATATACAGTACTGTTACAGCATGGGGCTAACATCTTTTATGATTTAGCTAAGGCTATATAGTTTGTTCTGTTTATGATCTGGTATGGATAAGAAGATTTAAAAAATTATTGATATTATGCCCATTAAATCAAAACATATTTTTATTTCACTTTTTTAAAATTCACAGTGACCTCAGTGAATTTAAAGGGAATGCAGAATAGAACTTAGTTAATTTCAGAATGCATATTTCAGTTTCTCAGGACCATGATATCCACTTATCCAGAGCTCCGGCTACACAATTCAGCCCATAATTTTGACCCCAGGCTCGCACTCTAGACCGGGGAATGAGCCAGATGCTGGACTATCAGGATTTCAGAACCACTGGATCACAGATTATCAGAGTTTAGTCTCTAAAAGCAAGAAGCGAGGATGAAGTCTGCCATTACTTAATTGCACAATTTCAACCATCTGTTGAAGAATGATGAATGTTTGTCATTTATAGCAAAGGAGAGGGGACAGGGATGGCAGAGGCAAGTTCTGCTATAGAAGGCTTGACTGGGGCAACCTGAAGGAGGAGACCATTAGGTCTGTTCAGCTGAAAGTTGTGTGTGTTGGGAAGCCTGCTAGATTGCTTACTTTCATTGTCAAGTTGTACGGAAGGTTTTTAAACAAACTTACCAAACGGCTTTTTCGAAAGTCCTTTCAGCCCAACCATGATTTAGTGTTGAATATCTGGTGTCACAGCTTCTATTTCAGCATGTACAGAAGCTATTCACCTTTACGGAATAGAGTGGAGTATAGCTGTGCTGATTTTGAATGCCTATAGTGTTTCATTAGTTCTTAAGTTCCTAGACATGTTTGGAATCCTTCTCATTTATCATGGAGGTAGCGCCTCACAACCTAGAGCGAAGTGTTCTCAGATGAGGATGGAGGTTGTTCCCTGTTGTCTCCTGTGGTTACTCTGACTGCAAGTACACCTGAATCTGACACTGGTGATGATAAGCTTGAATAAGATTGGTTCCCATACTAGTTTTTTCACTGCCTGCTATAGGCTCCATCTGGCTCCTATGATCTTCGGGTCTTGGTCATCTTGGCCTGAACCTTTACTACCGAATATTACTAGAGAGCATTCTGTCTCCTACGAGAGAACATGCACTTCCCAGAAGAACCACAACACAATACTGCTACAGAGTTACATAAAGCTGGGCAAATATATTCCACCTATATTGTCTTATGATGAAGTAGAAGAATTCCAAAGAAGTTTTGTTTGTTTAGCCATTTCGGTCTCAGTAAACTGCTTCAGAAAAAAAAAGTTAAATAGAAGATGAATGTTACTTATTTCTGGAGATTTGTTTCTGTACAAATGTAGATTTTGTAATAATTTAGCTTGAAATGTATGCCTAGAAAATTTATGCAGCCTGAAGAGCGTGCTGAAAGGGTGCAGTTACAGAGTGTTGATTAGTTGTTGATCCTGTGCCAAAACGTTCAAGTTATTTCAAGTTTACACAGCAGCAGTGCACATTTAATGGGTGAAAAATTTGTTGTCCAGTTCTCTACCTGGACTAAGGGATTGCAGCCACAGGGGCTGGGTCAAAGGCTGATGTTGGGTCATGGGCTCATATTGGAGTTTATGGAGCATGGGATTAGCCCTGGAGAGGGAGATCAGTGTGGGTTTGGCAGGATTGATTCCAGCACCTATGGAGGCAAGGTGATGGGAAAGAGGATGACACTTAAGATAGACCTGGGGCAGAAAAGAAGCTTTTGGTATATGGAGTGTGGGGAAAGTTGGGGAGGGTGATAGGGAAAGATTGGCATACATTGTGGAGATTGGAGAGGGAGATTAATGTTTGGGTTTGAACTTTAAACTTGCCCCCTCTTAAAATCTTGTCCTCTGCTATTGGACATTTCTATCCTAGGTAAGAATTTCTGACTGTCTACCCAATCTGTGCCTTTCATAATTTAAAACAAACTATCAGGTTACTATTTAGCCTCCTATGTTTTAAAGAGAACAACACAAATTTGTCCAATCTGACCTTGTAGCTCATTCCTCTAATCCAGGCAACATCCTGGTAAACGTCTTCTACACTTTTCCCACAGTCTCCACATTCTTTTGATACTGGGCAACCAGAACTGCACACAATACTCCCATTATGGTCTGATGGAAATTTTATAATAGCTACGGTATGACTTACTTATTCTTACACTAAACCCACTTACAAGCATTCCAACTTACCCACTTGCATAGCTACTTTTAATGAAATATGGATCTGGACCCCAAGATCCTTCTGTACCTCAATGCTATGAAAGAGCCTACCATTAGCTTTTTCCTTCCATTTGACACCATTCCCCAAGGTGCAACACCTCAGACTTCCCCAGGTGGTTATCTGTGAGGCATTCTGTCACAGTTATTCTACACAAAGTTACCGTTCACTCAGGAGAGGGAACCAGTGGAGTTTTTCTCTGTGGTAAATTTTAACAGAGTGCGTTAGTGAGAACAAAATTGAGTGACTATGATCTCACTTTTATGTTACGTAATGAGAAGTGGATATGCCCCCACCACCCAGGAAATACCCTCCTCATTTCTACCATCAGAAAGAAGGTACAGGAGCCTGAAGACACAAACTCAATGTTATAGGAGCAGCTTCTTCCCCTGTGCCGACTGATTTCTGAACAGACAATGCACCTGTGAACACTACCTCAATACTTCTGCTCTCTTCTTGCACTGTGTATTTACTTTTTCAAATATATTTCTTATTGTAATTTAAAGTATTTTTATGTACTGTACTGTACAGCTGCTCCAAAACAACACATTACATGGCATATGTCAGTGACATAAATCTGGTTCTGACTGTGCCATTAAATGAATTAATGCATCTATTGCTTAACACCTACTATGCTGAAAGTAGTTGCACATCTTATTTTGTTGTCAGGGTAAAGAACTGTACAAACCGCTACCTTGGGCTGTTGTGGTGTCCTCCTCCTGCCTTAGCATATGGAAATATCATGTGTACTTTTGCTACCTTGACGAATATTCCCCAGGCTGGCTTCCCTAATTTCATCTCAATCTGTGCTGCTTCTTTCCATCAGTCCTCGTTTACCCATCACTCGATCTACTAACCCAGACCGACAACATATTTCACTTTTGATTATGTTAAAGCCCCTTCATACTATTATCCCTGAAATCTCCTCCAGCTCAACAGCCTTACAGAGCTCTTCTTTCTTCTAATTCTGGTCTCTGGTGCATTCCTGATTTGATTCACTCAGTAATTATGCCTTCAGCTGAATAGCCCTTAAGCAATGGAATTTCCTTCCTGATCTTTTCTGCTCTGTCTCTTCATTGGATTCTTTTCTGACATCAGACCAAGCATCTCTGATATGGAAAGGCAAAGGTTGAAACGTCCAAGAGTTGTGGATATTTTGGACTGTTCCCTGGGATTTATCTTTTTGACTAAACATTAGCTTAGCTGTCTTAATGTGGTTCTATTTCAAATTTTATCAGAGCACTCCTGTGAATGACTTAGAATACAAAAGGCATGATATAAATGCAGATTGTTGTTTTATGAGGATCCTTACAAATAGTGTTGGAATACATAAGTTAATTTTTCAAATAAATACAGGTTGAGTAGCGCTTATCTGAAATTCTGAAATTTGAAAACCTCCAAAATCTGAAAATTTTTTGAGCGCTGACATGACATCACTAATGAAAAATTCCACAGGAAGCTGAGAATGTTTCCGGACAATGCACCATAGACAGTCCTGAGAACTGACCTCACATAAGTAATGAACAGAAATGAATGAAAAGTAGAAAAACACTGCATAAAGCAAAAAATGAAGATCTCAAACGTGTATTTAAAGAGCAGATTTGCCAGTGCTGGAGTGAATATTTGGTGCTTAACGGTATGCTGATCATGAAACTAGCAAAGAGCTATCATGCTGAACTGAAAATTGAAGGTAATTGTTTCATACACAAAGTAATTAAAAATATTATATAAAACTACTCCCTCTCCATCATAGATGGAATAGGTGACTGTTCGAAATTGTTGGCGGATGTGAAGCCAATCATAGCAGTGGAACCTGGTAATAGACATGGTTGGGGGAGGTTTTTCAACTCCTACGGTCTGTGAGGACCCAGCTCCATCATATCGGACTGTGGTGTGACTGCAGATTGTTCACTGTCAGCTTCACATCAGTGGTACATTAGCTGTATACGAAATGTAAATGGATTTTGTGTTTAGACTTGTTCCTATCCCCAAGGTCTCACATTATATAGATGCAAATATTCCAAAATATGAAACTCTTCTAAGCCCAAGCATCTGGGATTAGGGATGCTCAACCTGTACAAACTGTTATATATAGTCTCTTTGGCACTCTCTTCCTCGTTCTCTCTCTGTCTTTTGAGAATATAATGAAGCAAAAAATTAGCAGGAAGCAGTCTTCAGATCTAATCACTGAAATTTCACTATTATCAACAAAGGAAGAGTAACACGTAGTAACATCAGGTTTAATTCTGCCAGGATAATCAAGAACACGAACCACCCAGCCAACACACTTTTCACCCCTCTTCCCTCCGGGAGAAGGCTCAGGAGCTTGAAGACTCGTCCAGCCAGATTTGGGAACAGCTTTTTTCCAACTGTGATAAGACTGCTGAACGGATCCTGACCCGGATCTGGGCTGTACCCTCCAAATATCCGGACCTGCCTGTCGGTTTTTTTGCACTACCTTACTTTCCTTTTTCTATTTATGATTTATAATTTAAATTTTTATTATATTTACTATCAATTTGTACTCCAGGGAGCGCAAAGCGCAGTATCAAATATCGCTGTGATGTTTGTACGCTCTAGTATCAACTGTTTGGCGACAATAAAATATAATAAATAAATAATAGTAAGGAAAAGTACATTTTTGAAAGAACTTTGTTTTGTGTTAATAGATTGCTTATCTCTGGATATATCTGAAAAATATGATCTTTATATCCTAGCTTTGGAAGGTTAATCTACGTAAGTGAATGAGATTCGTAAAAATAATAGGAGATAATAATTGAGAATTGGGACAGAAAACAGCTACCTCAGGCAACACAACAGGAAGAGGAGAACTTCTGGTGATGAAAGAGAAAGCAACTAATCACGTGCAGGTGCAAGTGTCAGCGAAAGTTGAACCTGTACTTTGTGTTGAATTGTTTCCTTTTTGAAATACAAGAATTATGTTGAGTGTAAGAGGAATGCGCAGTGAAGTACTTGCCTACTTTATTGTGAAGGAAGAAATTCATCTCCTGACGAAGGTACAACAATCATCAATTTTTCATCCAAATTTTCCTTCATGCATCAGCAAAATGAATGCAATCTTAAAATAATATGTGCGGTGGGAAACTGATGGGATTCAGTGCAGGACTGATTTTGAAATCTGGTTATTTCAACTTACTATTAAAGTCTTTGGGTTAAATAATGGTTTGGTAAAAGAAAATTGGTGTTTCACTTAATGCAATGGCCTTCCTGCCGGATCAGTTAGTTTTAAATAGTCATTGAAGTATCTACATTCACACCGACTTTCCTCCTTAAGTGACATTCATGCACATGCTATGGATAGAGTTGAAGAGTTTGACTTTCATTCCATTTACGTAAAATTGTTACCAGGTCAGGTCAGACTGCTTGGGATTTATTTCCCTGCACAGCCAGGGAAATGAATCCCCTGTAACTGTCCCCTTATAATCCCCTTATATATTGCATTGCCTTCAAGAAGACCACAACCTTGTCATAGGGTTTGGAGGTTTGCGTGCCTCAATGACCCAGAGAGCTTTTGTTGGCTGGAATCACAGAATGCCAAGAATGCTTTGGCTCTTGGTAGGGCCACCCATGCCAAACAGGTCAAAAGATAGAGGCCAGATTAAGAGTGGTTCAGGGTTCAGCTCAGGGTGAGCAACCCTGTATGATTAAAAAAAACTGTTACAGAAACAGCAATGAAGAACCCTTCTACATCTGAGTGTGATGGTATTCCTGAGTTTCCACCCGGGACTTGCATGACTGACAGCAGTGAAAACTGGGCTACTAACATGATGAAGGAAGCCATAAACACCATCAGAGTTGGAGGATCTTCATTGCTGCCCTAAATGGCAGTGTCATAACAGACAGCAGGCAGAATATATCGCATTGAGAAATGTATTATCCTCATCCAGTCTACTAAGTTGAGTATATTGATGATTTTTTTTGCTAGCTAAGTAATCAAAGAATCCTATTCTTCTGTGACCCACAATACAGCAACATATTTAGGACCTGTGAAAAGTGGAAATATTACTCCAATATTTAAAAGTTAATTTGAACTGTTTGGAATTCAGAATTAGAGTGACATTGGTATTTGGTGTTTGGAAGACATTCCCTTTGGTATTTCAGCTTAACCATTTTTAAACTTTTACTGTAAATGAGAAATGGCAGATTATACATTTTGAACCTTCTTAAGTGTAGCTAAAATTCAAAAACCCTATGGTGCTTTACTTTGTCATAATTTCTCACATGAGATGCCATCTCCTTACACTGTGGGTTGACTTTGTTGTTTAATATCTGCTGCTCATCTAAGACCAGAAGCTAAAGTTTTGCCGTCCAAGCTCAAAGAGTACATTAAAAATAAACAATCTGAATGAATCTTCCAGTCTCCAGAAGTGATATGGTTGAACACCAGCAAATCAGCTAATTGTTTTGAAAGAAGTGATACCTTTGCATTATCAGAAAAGATTCTGCAGATGCTGGAAATCACAAGTAACACACACAAAATGCTGAGGAACTCAGCAGGCCAGGCACCATCCATGGAAATGAATAAACATCTGACGTTTTGGGCCAAGACCCTTCATCAGAACTGGCTAAAACACTTCTAAATTGAAGATTGCTAAATGATTTAGAGCAAAGAATGGAATCAATAGCTAAAATTGAACTAGTTAGTCTAATTGGGAACTAAACCCATCACATCCGCAGTGAGTCAAAGGGGCATGTTGATGACTTGGATTGTTTGGTAATTGAAATCAAATCCTTAGAAAGAGGTGACATAGGATCAGAAGATGTAGAATTGTTGTGGGTAGAATTAAGGAAATGCAAGGGTAAAAAGACCCTGATGGGAGTTTCTAGGCCTCCAAACAGTATCCAGAATTTGGCCTACAAATTACAATACGAGATAGAAAGTGCATGTCCAAAGGGCAATGTTACAATAGTCATGGGGGATTTCAGTATACAAGTAGATTAGGAATTGGTGCTAATTTTGGATCCCATGGAAGACAATTTGTAGAAGGCCTACAAGATGGCTTTTTATTGCAGCTTGTGGTTGAGCCCACTAGGGGATCAGCTGTTGTGGATTGGGTGTTGTGTAATGAACTGGATTTGATTATGGAGCTTAAGGTAAAGGAACCTCTAGGAGACAGTGGTCATAATTTGGTGGAATTCACCCTGCAATTTGAGAGGGAGAAGCTAAAATCAAATGTATCAGTATTACAGTGGAGTAAAGGGAATTACAATGACATGAGAGGGGACCTGGCTAAAATTGATTGGAAGGGGACATTAGCAGGGATGATGGTAGAGCAGCAATGGCTGGTGTTTCTGGGTGACATTTGAAAGATGCAGGATAGGTTCATCCTAAAGAACAAGATGTACTCTAAAGGTAGGATGACACAACCGTGGCTAACAATTGAAGTCAAAGCCAACATAAAAGCAAAAGAGGGAATATAATAGAGCAAAAGTAAATGGGAAATGTTGGGACTGCTTATTATTATGTTGTGTGTCAATAATTTGGATAATGGATTGATGGCTTTGTGGCCAAGCGTGTGGATGATATGAAGAAGGGTGGAGGGGCAGGTAGTGTTGAGGAAACAGGGAGGCTGCCATGGACTTGGGCAGATTAGGAGAATGGGCAAAGAAGTGTCAGATGGAATACGCTGTTGGGGAGTGTATGTTCATGCACTCTGGTAAAAGGAATAAAAGCATAGGCTATTTTCTTAACGGGGAGAAATGCAAAAATCCGAGGTGCAAAGTGACTTTGGAGTCCTTGTGCAGGATTCCCTGAAGGTTAACTTGCAGGTCGAGTTGGTGATGAAAAAGGCAAATGCAATGTTAGCTTTCATTTCGAGCGGACTGGGATATAACAACAAGGATGTAATGCTGAGGCTTTATAAGGCACTGGTTAAGCCTCACTTGGAGTATTGTGAGCCATTTTGCTACCTTTCTCTAAGAAAGGATGTGATAGCATTGGAGAGGGTTCAAAGGAGGTTCACAAAAATGATTGCGGGAATGAAAGGAATGTTTGATGACTCTAGGTTTGTACTTGCCGGAATTTAGAAGAATGAAGCGGGTTCTCATTAAAACCTATCAAATGTTGAAAGACCTAGATAGGGTGGATGTGGAGGGTATGTTTTCTATAGTGGGGAGTCTAGGGCCAGAGGGCACAACGTTAGAATAGAGGGACGCCCACTTAGAATGGAGGTGAGGAGGAATTTCTTTTGTTGGAGGGTGGGGAATCTGTCATTGAGTGTATTTAAGGTGGAGTTTGATAGATTCTTGATAAGTTAGAGCATGAAAGGTTATGGGTAAAAGGCAGGAGAATGCAGTTGAAATGGAAATGGATCAAATAGATGGGCCGAATGGTGTAATTCTGCTCCAAGGTCTTATGTTTTTATAGATGGTAATTCTTATAAATTGTTGTACTAAAGTGGGACATTTGGTTGCTCATGAAATAGGTACTTGATGTACCTCACTGTTAAATGAAGTGGAACTACAATGTGGGTGTGTTTCTGTATGATCTCTTAGCGATTGTGCATTCTGAAACCTTTGTTCATCACATTATGTGCAGCTCAGCCCAAAGAAACCTTTGTGATATCTCGGGGAAGGCAAAAATACAAATGAAACCTAAGCCAAAGAGGAAAATGTGAGGAATTCCTCTCAGATGCCTTAAGGAAGTATATTAAAACATTGCAACATCCTTGAAATGTAGCAAATTGCTCAAGCACTGCCAAAGTATCTGCATTCAACAAAGCCAAAATGAAAAACAAAAAAAACACTTGGAGACAATTCTGTCCTGATTTATGTTACCTAGCACCTTTTAATCTCTTTCACAGTACCTTCATCTCTTTCTTGCCAAAAAACAGTTTAGTCTGGTATGCAGGAATGAAAAGGATTGGCCTGCTTAATCTTTCCAAAGCACACTGCAATGTTTTAACATTGAACATATGCAGTGACTTAGTGTCAAAACTACAAGTTTCTCCTGGAAAAATTACCAGAAGCATGTTTGTTTGAGCAAGTCTGAATTTGTGTGTTTGCATTTTATTCCATACTGTGCATCCAATGAAAGCAGAAAAGGATGTCTGAGACATTATTGGGAGCAGAAAATAAATGTTTATCCTAATAGCTGTTGCAAGACAAACAATGTGAGACTGCCCTGAATGACTTGGACAATTGCTGTTCAAGCAACAGACTCAGAATCAGATTTGTTATCACTGGCTTTTATGACGTGAAATTCGTTGTTTTGTGACAGCAGTATAGTGCAGAGGTGTAAAATTACTAAAAATTACAAAAATAAATACTGCAAAAAAGAGAAAAGTTACAGTGGTGTTCATATGTTCATGGACCATTCAGAAATCTGATGGCCAAGCAGTTCCTGAGTTGCTGAATCATCTTTGCTGATAAGCATACCATTTTTTTTATCAGTACTACTTTTTCAAAAATAATGATTCTTTGGTACTAATAATTCAGGAAAGAATGTTAACTGTGACTTCTCGTGGTTCAGTTCTTAGTTCTGTAGCACTCTTCGATTAAGCTTTGTGGATACCTATTTTATTAGTGTGTGGTGTGCCTGCACACACCTGTAATGTGTTTGTCCTGGCCACCTACTTGTAAAATGCACCAACATATTTGTTGTATGCCATGAGCTCAGACTGTAACCAAAGGTGACCTTAGACTTTACAAGTGTGGTGAACATCATGTATTCAACATTTAGTAGCAGCAGGATGAAGTCCTAATACTCCTCCCCACCTTGGCTATTTAAACAGATCATTTGCTATTTAAACTTGCACATTTTCTGCTGATTGATCTGTACTAAGTGCTAGTTAAATTGCTTTTATGGTGTTTCTGGATTGTTTGAGAAATCTGCAATGAATGGTGTGTCAGAAGCAAGAACACTCTCTTTGCTTGAGAATTCCAGCAAAAAGCCTTTAGCTCCCAGGTGTTTTACTTACCATTCCACTGGAATATTTATTGCTCCTAGCTGGAGGCCATATCCATCAGCAATATTAAGGGAGTTTATTTCCTTAAGCAAAATCACCTGACGAGTGTTGATTCTGAAGGCATGTACGTTTCTCACCATGGTATGCTACCTGCAGCCACAGAGCTAAGCTAAAGCCACATTGTAAGTGGTCAGTGGTGACTCAGATCATATTGGCCTTCAATATTTGCCTCTTTCTCATTGGTTTGTATCTTCAGCATTTGAGTGTGCAGAGCATTATTATTCTGAAGAGATCACAGAGGGTCTGAGTCCTACGAGAGCAGAACTCTTCTTATTCTTGCTTTGCAGAAATTGGTAGCTGTTGTGAGCCCATGGATTTGCTGGGCTTGTAACCTTCCCAGTGACACAAGGTACCACTGGCTGCACTCGTATCCCCTTTGGAGCACCACTCAGTAACTCTGAAACCAACCATAAATGCAGAATCTCCCACTCAGTGAAGTACAGCTGGCACGTGGTCATACTGAGTGTATCATGCTCAGGGAGCAGTCAGGAATCATTCATTCCACACTCGTGTGATGTGAGGTAGTGTACCAGAAGATAAATCTTATCCTCTTTGTATCTGGATCTCCACTGCAATGCATACCATGTATGTTAGAGTGGATTTCTTTTTGGGTAGATGATTTGTTTGCACTTAAATGACTTTGGCCACCAGACTTCTATTTTAACTGTTTGACAAAGGACTGTGGATTGAGTCCACCACAATGGGCTTCCTAAAAGGTGTAAATACCAGATGCTTCTGGTGCCTGATGCTGTAGTTTCGAAGACAGTATTATCTATACATTATAAATATTAATTGTCTTCTATGTTAGCACGTAAAATGCCAAATAAATGTATTGTGGGTTGAACTAAAGGCTGTGGATACCAACCCAGACATGTTGGCGTCAGAAGGAAAGGATGAAATCCGAAGATGTGATGTTTGTATGTAACTTCAAAAGGAAGCATTGTCTAATTATTGTCTATAACTTTTAAGTAGCGATTCCCTTTGTGTTTAGCATATAAATATCGAGCCCACGTTTTAGCTGGCAGACCTTTCTGCGGAAAGCGTCTCTGTCCGTATGATGCCTACTGTACCTTGCTGTGTTGAATAAAGAAGCTGCTTTGTATCTACCAGTGACTCTGTCTCTCTGGTAATTTCATCCACGCTACAACAATGTACACAAGAAAACAATGCGTGCACAACCCAATCCATGCATTAACCTACTACTTGGTTGAGAAAGCCGTCGATGCCCTCAGTCGCTCTGGACTGCTGAGGAAGAGCTGGAAGTGTATGCGAGTGAGATCAAGGTTCAAGTTGTGCACACAATCTCTCAGTCTTCACATTGGAGAAGGAGCTTCTGAAGAAAGAAGCTCTTTCAATTGACACTATTTCAGTATGGTGTCGGCTTGAGTTCAGATGAAATAGGTCAGCATCAAAGCAACATTCCAAATTGTATTATGCCCTGTATCATGACAAGCATCATATAAGCATCTAATAAAAATGTCTGGGAATTCCCTTTGGACTATTTTCCATGCTCCTAATTTCAAATAACTGCAGAGTGCTTGGTAGCAGGCTGCTGACTTTCCATGGGCTTAGTATGCTGATAAGACTTTCACAAACTTCAGTAGCTTTCTACATAGAAGACTGGGCTTTGGACATCATTATCTTGGCAAAGTTGGCAGCAATTACTCTCAGGTTGACCTTAAGAAAATAATTTGCAAGCATGCTGGCAGAATGCCAGTGATGTGAGGCCGATTGTAGTCATCACTAAAGAGTTCAGTCCTCCACAGAACCACCACTAACGCCAACATACTAACTCAGTAATCTGTTGGAGGAGGGGATTCTGGACTACAGTGAAACTCTGACAACTTTGCTTCTATATTGTTGGCTACAGTTATGGAGGCAGCAGACTGAACTTTTCTAGTGAAGTCAAAAGTTGCACTGAGCCCTCCCGATATGTTCTGTAATGGAAGCTTGGGTGCTGACCCTCGTAGGCTGTATGACGATTGGGTCTGTAAGTGCTAAAATAAACCTGCCAGAATTTTAGACTCCCAAGTCTGTGTTAAACCATATGCTGTGTTGGTGATTCTTGCTCATAAACTTGCAAGCAAGCTTTCTGGTATGCCTGTTAATGCATAAATTACATATTTTAATACACATACCTGTACCTCTTGGAGCTCGATTTAAGTTTTACTTTGTTCCCTTGTTTTTTAATTGTCACTGACAAAATTGGGTCCTGTACTATGGTGATCAAGCACATGCCTGATACTATTTGATTACTGACAGTGAGGAAAAGGTATAAATTTGCTACATGCTTGCACTGAGTTAACCTGACATTGTACTCTCAGTGCCCATTTTCGAGCACAGTCAGCCTTAACTCCTGATGTATTTCAAACGTGAAATGGTGTAAACCAGGAGTTTTCAATGGGCTAGGAAATATGGGTAAGAGTTGCAGGTTAGTCAAAAAGGTGACAACGGTGACGAATGAACCTTTTCCAGACCAGCTTCAGTATAATTATTATTCATCCCCAAAGGTATGACCCTTCATGACATTTGCTGAATATGCTAAAGCTCAGCCAATAATTGATTCCAACCAAGTTAGTTTCTTGAATACTGTGGACCTTCTGACCTGCGTCAGTCCAACTTTTTCCCCTTGCTCTGTCTTTCAATACGCTAGGTGAAGAATTTACCATATATTGTTACAATGTTAACACAACCAAATTTAGGTTGGAGAAAGAAATATTGCTTTTCCACATCTCCCCCTCCAACAGGAGAGAAAAACCAGAGAAATTTACACAGAATGAGGTGCTTCCCATTACATGTATCAGGACAGCAGTTTGCAAGGTATGTTGTGCCTATTAATTGCTGAGTGCCCAATGTTTCCTTTGTATATTTCTGACAATATCCATTTCTCCCTGTTCCTTTTGGATATCCAGTAAGGTATGATAGGAGGCTACTTTACAACATTTGGCTCTTAGATTAGTGTATTAATTGAATTTTGCTCTTCATATGGAAGAAATAGCCGCTGACAGCTTCATTTTTTTATTGAATCTGCTGTCTTGGGGATACTGTCTAGACTACTGTGAATTTCACTGGAGGGGTTGACAAATAGACCCAAGAGACGGGAACAACTAACATACATTGTTGACATTGTAATGGAAGGCCCGTCTTGAGTGAGTCAGGCACTGTTTACATACCCTGTGCTTTAGATTCACTGACAATGTGGAAAGGTTTTCTTTCCTCCTTTGCATTAATACTCAATCTGGGATCCTAAGAGAGTGCTGTGGAGAACCCCAGGGAATACTCATATTTCTGTATCTTTTAGTACCAATGCTTGTTAACCTACTAACACATTATTTTTTTGGCTTGTACCCATAAATCACATTTCTGCATTGTTTTCCTTTGAGTGATTATTCTTCAGAAGTTAGAATTGAGGTGGTTTGAGAAGGGGAGGTATGGGAAAAGTTCATTTGAAGGGGCAACTCGTATAGGAGAAATGAAACAAAAACACTTTTCCATTAACCAGTACGTAAGTTTCGCTGCAATCATCCTTACAACAAATTGAATGCAGCAAAAAGTGACTGCAGAATTTGAGGATTTCAGTCTTGCTAATAAAATTAATTTCTAGATAAGGAATAGCATGAATTATATGAATAGTCTGTCCATAGCTCTCTACCCTTCTGCACCCTCCACTCTCACGTGTATTTGATGCTATGATGCATCAAGAATTCTAGTAATTATGGACCCAGGTGTGAGATCTATTGTGGGCCTGGGAGAGGACTATGGTCCAAAGAGGCAATGGACTTGCAGCTTCAAAGGTGACCAATGGTTCATTTGGGATTATTATTGAAAAAATCTAGCAATTATCGCTTGCCTCTCCTTGTCTATACATTAATCCGTAGTATCATTCTGATCAATCTGTGCTACATTTCTTCCTGGGTCAGTGTATATTTTCCTGAATCTTGATGCTCTAGTACATTTTAATATTTCCTACCATTAGTACACAGTAATATAAAAACAACACACAGTAATACTTGCCTTTATTGGTGGGGGAATAAGTATAAAAGTTGACAGCTTGTGATTTGCTGCCCCCTGGGAGCCTGGGTCAGGGACATCTCGGATTGAGTCCACAGCTCAAGGGTGAGCAGCCAGAGGTTGTGGTCCGTGCTGGTGCCAATGACATGGGTAGGAGGGGTGACGAGGTCCTGCAGAGTAAGTTTAGGGAATTAGGTGCTACGTTAAAGCACTGGACATCCAGGATTGCGTTTTTAGGATAGTTACCCATGTTATGTTCTAGTGAGGCTAGAAAAAGGAAGATCATGTGGTTTAACATGTGGCTGAGGAGTTGGTGCAGGAGAGGGGGCTTCGGATTTGTGGACCATTGGGCTCTCTTCCAGGGAGGGTGGGACCTGTACAGAAGGGATGGTTTGCACCTGAACAGCAGGGGTACTAATATCCTAGCAGGAAGGTTTAATAGTGCTGCACAGGGAGGGGTGGGGGTTAAGCTAGAGTAGCAGGGGGGATGGGAACCAGAATGTAAGAACAGATAGTGGAGCAGTTGTGGAGAAAGATGTTGGTAAACCTGAATACAGAGCCAGAAGTTGAAAGGTCGAGCATAGTGGATCTAATGTTCTGAGTTGTGTATATTTCAATCCGGGGAGTATTGTAGGAAAGGTGGCTGAGTTTTGGGCATGGATCAGCATGGAATTGCGATATTGTCGCCATGAGTGAGACTTGCTTGCGGGAGGGGCAAGACTTGAAGCTCAGTGTTCCAGGGTTCTGTTGGTTTACACATGATAGAGCGGAAGAGATTGAAGGGGAAGGGTTGGCATTACTAGTTAGAGAAAATGTCACGGCAGTGCTCAGTCAGGGGAGACTGGAGAGCTCGTCTAGTGAGGGTTTATGAGTAGAACTGAGGGATTGGCAAGGTATGACTGCGTTAATGGGATTAAATTATAGACTAGCCAACAGTTTGCAGGATTTAGAGGAGCAAATTTGTAGAGAGGTCGCAAACTGTTGCAAGAAACAGAAGGTTGTGACAATAGGTGATTTTTACTTTTCCACGTGTTGACTGAGACTCCCATACTGTAAAAGGGCTAGATGGGATAGAGTTTGTAAAAGGGCTAGATGGGATAGAGTTTGTAAAAGGGCTAGATGGGATAGAGTTTGACAGAAGTGTTCAGGAGAGTTTCCTTCATCAGTACAGAGAAGTCCCAACCAGAGAGAGTGCAATACTAGATCTCCCGTTAAGGAATGAGATAGGGCAATGACAGAAGTTTGTCAAGGGGAACACCAGATATCACAATACCAATAGTTTCATGATAATTATGAAAAAGGATAGGTCTACTAATACAACTTTGTCGACTCAGGCCTAGGGGGCCGGCGTTGGGCACAAGGCATAAGGCGTAGGTCTAGCCTTTGGGTTGAGTTTCTAAACTGGAGAAATGCCATTTTTAATGGAATCAGAAAGGATCTGGCAAATCATAAACACAAAAAATTCTGCAGATGCTGGAAATTTGTTTGTGTTGTTTAGGATCTGGCAAGTGTGGATTAGTACAGGTTGATTTCTTGCAAAAGTGTACTTGGTAAGTGGGAGTTTTTCAAAGTGAAATTTTGATTTTACAGAGTCTGTATGTTCCTGTCAGAATAAAAGTTGAGGATTGCAGGTTTAGGGAGCCTTGATTTCCAAGAGATATTGAGAGAAAAAGAAGGAGGTGCATAGCAGGTATAGGCAAACAGGAACAAATGAGGTATTTGAGGAATATAAGAAATGCAAGAGAACACTTAAGAAGGTAATCAGGAGGGCTAAAAGAAGGCATGAGGTTGCCCTAGCAGACAATCCTCAGGGATTCTACAGATATGTTAAGAGCAAAAGGATTGCAAGGGACCGAATTGGTTCTTTGGAAGATGAAAGTGTAATCTTTGCATGGAGCTGAAAGAGACGGGGGAGGTGTTAAATGGATTTTTTTGCATCCGTGTTTACTTGGGAGACACACAGATTCTATAGATGTGAGGCAATCAGCAGTGAGGTCATGGACCTATGCTTGCTATCTTGAGGAAAACTAGGATGTGTAAATCTCCAGGGCCTGACAATGTGTTCCTTGCCCTGTCTCATTCCCTAATAGGGAGATTACTGCAGAAATTGCAGGGGCCTGAGCAGAAATATTTACAATATCCTTGGCCACGGGTGAACTGCTGGATGATTGAGGATGGCTAATATTGTTCTGTTGTTTAAGAAAAGCTCTAAGAATAAGCCAGGAAATTATACGCCGGTGAGGCTAACATCAGTAGTAGGAAAGTTATTGGAATGTATTCTAAGGGATCGGATATATAAGTATTTGGATAGGCGGGGAGGGATTGTTTAGGGATAGTAAGCATGTTTTTGTGTGTGGTAGATCTTGTCTAACCAATCCTGAGTTGAATTGACTATTTCATACATCTTCACATACATGAAGAGTAAAAATCTTTACGTTATGTCTCCATCTAAATGTGCAATGTGCAGTCATAGTAATTTATAATAAATAGAACAGTCAATGTAATATAGAATACACTCAAGTCAGTGTGAGTTCATCAGTCTGATGGCCTGGTGGAAGAAGCTGTCCCGGAGCCTGTTATCCTGGCTTTTATGCTGTGGTACTGCTTCCCGGATGGCAGCAGCTGGAGTAGATTGTGGTTGAGATGGCTCAGGTCCCCAGTGATCCTATGGCCCTTTTTACACACCTGTCCTTGTAAATGTCCTGAATCATGGGAAGTTCAAAACTACAGATGCGCTGGGCTGTCCAAACCACTCTCTGCGGGGGCCGGCGAATAAGGGAGGTACAGTTCCCATACCAGGCAGTGATGCAGCCAGTCAGGATGCTCTCAATTGTGCCCCTGTTTTTCGATGAAGTTACCAGGAAACTCGATGAAGGCAAGAATGTTATCTACATGGACTTTAGCAAGGCCTTTGACAGGGTCCCGAAGGTTCAGTCGCTTGGCGTTCAAGGTGAGGTTGTCAGTTGGATTAGACATTGGCTTTGCAGAAGAAACCAGAGAGTGATAGTAGATGGTTGCCTCTCTGACTGGAGGCCTTTGACTTGCGGTGTGCCGCACGGATTGGTGCTGGGTCCATTATTGCTTGTCATCTATATCAATGATCTGGATGATAATGTGGTAAACGCAGATGACAACAAGGAAGACTATCAAGGCTTGCAGCAGGATCTGTACCAGCTGGTGAAATGTGCTGAAAAATGGCAGGTGGAATTTAATGTAGACAAGTGTGAGGTGTCGCACTTTGCGTAGGTCTTATCCGGAGAGTGGTAGGACACTGAGGAGTGCAGTAGTACAGGGGATTTTGGAATACAGATCCATAATTCCTTGAAAGTTTTGTCACAGCTAGGTAGGGTTGTAACGAAGGCTTTTAGCACTGCGACCTTCATAAATCAATGTGTTGAGTACTAGAGTCGGGATGTTATGTTGAAATTGTATGAAGGTACTGTATTGTGTTCAGTTTTGGTCACATACCTACAAGAAAGATGTAAATAGGACTGAACGAGTGCAGAGAAAAATTGTCGGGACTGGAGGACTGGAGTTATCGGGAAAGGTTGAATAGGTTAGGATTTTATTCCCTGGAAAGTAGAAGACTGAGAGGAGACTTGATAGACATATACAGAATGATAGGTAAATGCATGTAGCCTTTTTTCACTGAGGATGGGTTAGACTAGAACCAGAGGTCATGGCTTAAGGATGAAAGATGAAATGTTATGGGGAACATGGGGGGGGGGTGGGTTCTTCACTCAGAAAGTAGTGAGAGTGTAGAATGAGCTGCTGGTGCAAATGGCAGATGCAGGGTCAATTTCAACATTTAAGAGAAATTTGGATAGGTACATGGATGGGAGGGGTATGGAGAGCATCCAGGTGGATGGGACTGAGTGGATTAATTGTCTGGCATAGACTCGATGGGCTGAAGGGCCTGTTTCTGTGCTGTAGTGTTCTATGACTCAGCAGGTCAGGCAGCACCTATGGAAATGAGTAAAAAGTCAATGTTTCTGGCCAAGACCCTTCATCAGGACTGGAAAGGAAAGGAGAAGATACCAGAAATTACAATATGTTGCCGCTGCATAAAACTTTGGTTAGACTACATTTGGAGTATGTGTGCAGTTCTGATTGCCATACTAAAGGAAGGATGTGGAGGCTCTGGATACGATGCAAAAGAGGTTTACCAGGATATTGCTTGGATTGGAGTCTAGCAGCTATAGGGAGAGGTTGGACAAATTTAGATTATGTTCTCTGGATTTCTGGAGGCTGACAGGTGACTTGATTGCAGTTCATAAGATTATGAGAGGTATGGATAGAGAACTTTTCCAAGAGTGAAAATGGCACATACTATAGGATATAGGTGAGAAGAAAAACATTTAAAGGAGATGTGCAAAGCAATTCATTTATGGAGGTTGAGGTATGTGCCTACAACACATTACCGTGGAGATGGTTGAAGCAGTTTCAATCGCAATGTTTAGGTACATGGTCAGGGAGGAATAGAGAGATATGGACCAGAGTCAGGCAGATGGGATTAATTGGATTGGCATCATTCAAACACCTGAGCAATTACATTGTCAGGTTCACCAATAACACAACAGTGGTGGGCTCATCACTAGTAATGATGGGAGGTCTAAGGAGAGGAAGTGGAAGAGCTTGAGGCCTGGTGCCAGGCAAATAATCTCTTCCTCAGTGACAACAAGACAAAGGAGGTGGTTATCGACTTCAGGAGAACTCACACCGCTCATACCTCCATTTATATTGGCTGCACAGCAGTGGAAACTGCAATCAGTTTCAAGCTCCTGAGACGGAATGTCACACAAAACCTCACTCTATACAGTTCTAAGGAACTTTCTGAGGAGACTGAAGAGAACTGGACTTTGCACATCCATACTCATTCTTCAAATGTGCAGGAGGGAGCTTCCGAACCAGCTGCATCACTGCTTGGGACAGAAACTGCACTGCAGTGGACAAGAATGCTTTACAACTGGTAGTCAAAGTCGCCAAGTGGATCGTCGGTGTTGTCCTACTCACCGTCAAGGACGTATATACAGAAAGATGCCAGATAAAGGCCAGGAACATAGAACATAGAATAGTACAGCACAGTATAGGCCCCTCAGCCCACAATGTTGTGCTGACCCTTAAACCCTGCCTCCCATATAACCCCCCACCTTAAATTCCTCTATATACCTGTCTAGTAGTCTCTTAAATTTTACTGGTGTATCTGCCTCCACCACTGAGTCAGGCAGTGTATTCCACTCACCAACCACTGAGTAAAAAACCTTCCTTTAATATCCCCCTTGAACTTCCCACCCCTTATCTTAAAGATAGGTCCTCTTGTATTGAGCAGTGGTGCCCTGGGGAAGAGGCGCTGACTGTCCACTCCATCTATTCCTCTTAATATCTTGTATACCTCTATCATGTCTCCTCACATCCTCCTTCTCTCCAAAGAGTTAAGCCCTAGCTCCCTTAATCTCTGATCATAATGCATACTCTCTAAACCAGGCAGCATCCTGGTAAATCTCCTCTGTACCCTTTCCAATGCTTCCACATCCTTCCTATAGTGAGTCAACCAGAACTGGACACAGTACTCCAAGTGTGGCCTAACCAGAGTTTTATAGAGCTGCATCATTACCTTGCAACTCTTAAAATTCTATCCCTCGACTTATGAAGGCTAACACCCCATAAGCATTCTTAACTACCCTATCTACCTGTGAGGCAACTTTCAGGGACCTGTGGACATGTACCCCCATATCCCTCTGCTTCTCCACACTACCAAGTATCCTGCCATTTACTTTGTACTCTGCCTTGGAGTTTGTCCTTCCAAAGTGTACCACCTCACACTTCTCCGAGTTGAACTCTATCTGCCACTTCTCAGCCTACTTCTGCTTCATATCAATGTTTCTCTGCAATCTTCGACAATCCTCTACACTATCCACAACACCACCAAACTTTGTGTCGTCTGCAAATTTGCCAACCCACCCTTCTACCCCCACATCCAGGTCGTTAATAAAAATCACGAAAAGTAGAGGTCCCAGAACCGATCCTTGTGGGACACCACTCGTCACAACCCTCCAATCTGAATGTACTTCCTCCACCACGACCCTCTGCCTTCTGCAGGCAAGCCAATTCTGAATCCACCTGGCCAGACTTCCCTAGATCCCATGCCTTCTAACTTTCTGAATAAGCCTACCGTGTGGAACCTTGTCAAATGCCTGACTAAAATCCATATAGATCACATCCACTGCACTACCCTCATCTATATGCCTGGTCACCTCCTCAAAGAACTCTATCAGGCTTGTTAGACACGATCTGCCCTTCACAAAGCCATGCTGACTGTCCCTGATCAGACCATGATTCTCTAAATGCCGATAGATCCTATCTCTAAGAATCTTTTCCAACAGCTTTCCCACCACAGATGTAAGGCTCACTGGTCTATAATTACCCGAACTATCCCTACTACCTTTTTTGAACAAGGGACAACATCAGGAAGCATCCCACCCATCCTGCTCATGGACTGTTGGTCCCACTCCTATCAGGGGGGAGGCTACATAGCATTCACAGCAGGATCACCAGACTCAAAAACAGTTACTCTCCCCAAGCAGTAAGGCTGATCAACACCTCCACCCACCAACTCCACCACTGCTTTATTACTTCCTGTCAGTCGCCTTATGTACAGTTAAGCATTTCTGTATGGACATATGATCTATGTATATAAATATAAATATGTATATTTGTATATATATGTATATATGTATTTGAATTTATTGTGTTTTTTATTATTATTCTGTTCTTTATCTTTTGTGGGTTTTTTGTGTTGCATCAGATCCAATGTAACAATTATACCATTCTCCTGTATACTTGTGTACGGGAAATGACATTAAACATTTTTGATTCTTGAATCATGGTACAAGAGGGCACAATGACAGAGGGCCAAAAATCCTGTTCCTGCACTGCACTGTTCTATGTTCAACAAGTCATCAACCATTTTGTACGTTTATCTCTAATTTCATGTGCTAATTTTGCATTGACCACTTCAGTGGAACATTTCATGAGAAATAATCCAGGGTGCACTCCCACCTTCCAATGGTCAAGTTTGGGTGAAAACCTGGTGCAAGCTGGTACAAAGTATCTTTTTGCCCAGTGAGCATTGGGCATTCACTACCTTAAGAGTCCAGAGGGAAGAAGGAAGAATACTTTCCAATCTGATTACAGTTTTGGACAATCCATCATCAGAAAGACCATGCTCTCATCTTACTGCTGTCATCAGGAAGATGGCACAAAAGCCTCAGGACCCACACCACCAGGCTGATTTATTACTCCTCAACCACCAGGCTCTTGAACTCGAAGGGATAGTTTTACTTAACTTCACTTGCCTCATTAATGAACTACTTCCACAACCTATGGACTCACTTTCAAGGGTTCTTCATCTCATGATCTCGATACTTATTGCGTTTTTGTTATTACTATATGTATTTTTTTCTTTTGTATTTGCAGTTTGTTGCTTTTTACACACGGGTATTCCACCCTGCTGGATGCAGCCTTTCATTGATTCTATTATGGTTACTGCATTTATTGAATATGCCTGCAAGAAAACAAATCTGAGGGTTGTATATGATGACATATATGTACTTTGATAATACATTTTTTAATATTGTGGCCTTCTGTTGGCTTAATTCATAAATTCAGCTTGTGTAATACTGAATCATTAGTGCCATGATGATTCCAGGTTATTGTTTGTGAGTTTGGATGGCATCTGTAATCTGTAGTCTCCTAAAACATGATTTGAAAATTAAGTCTCTGTGTAGCTTTCTTTGATAGTAAGAATAATGGCTTACTTACCTTGTGAAGTTCTTCAGAAGGTTGGCTTCACAACTTCAAGGACACCTGTTTATCTATTAAGGACACAGTTATGTACATAAGAAGACAGCACAGAAGCATTGGTTTTGCATATTAACAACAGATACCTGAGACAGTCTGAGAGAGTATTCAACTCTCTTGTTGAGGTTGCAGCTCAGATTTAGTTGTTGTTCAGGTTAATGGGGATTGTTTTGAGGAGAAAGAGGGGAGTTAGGGGTCAGGTTAGTATTTAAGGAGAGGTTTGTGGGGGACTTAGAGGTCAGTCAGGCCGTAGTCTAAACCTTTGCTCCTTTTTCCAACAGCTTTTTCACTTGTGTAAACCTGTAACACACCAAATGAGGTTTTATGTTGGCACTGAGATTTACTTCTGTTGTTCTTGGCAACAGAATTGTTGAACAAGTGTTAGTGCTGTAACAATTCCTGAAAATTAATTACCAATTTTGTTACTTGAGAGCTGTTCATCCGTTAAGAAATCGTTGCTCTTGATTTTTAAAAATTCTTTAATGTGATCATCGTGGTAATGCTATCAACATGATAACTACTGGAACTTTATATTTAACATTGATAATGATTTTCATGCCAAAATTACACAAAAATAAATAGGGGAAATAGTGGATTATAAAATACTAAGAAATGTAACACATTATTTTAAGCATATGGATTTTAAAGGTTTTTCATGAACAGCTCATTATTTTCTCATCATTGGATCCTATTAAATCCTGGACTGGATCAAATCCAACTATCGGTTCCTTAACGATACAAATTAGAGAGGGAGCCAAAAAATAATTAGTACTATCAGGATTGAGGCCCTGGTGAATGGAATGAGAGCATGGAATTGGAGTTTGGTGAGTGGGAAGAGAACACGGGACCTGGTGCCCCAGTGTACTAAAAGGACCATGGCTGCTGTGACCTAGTATGTAGAAGGGGTGCACTGCAATACAAGTCCAACATGGGTTCAAAGGAGTGTGGAAAATGGACCCTGGTGAGTAAAAAGGGAGTGCAGCAAATGTTATCTTATGAGCTAGATGCTGAATTGATCTGTTGAGTTGCTGCTCTGATTTAATTGTTAATTGGTTTTTTAGGTTCGTAAGGATGGTTTTGGAGACAAAGAGGGGAGTCAGGATTCCGGTTAGGGTTTAGGAATAGGGATGTGGAGAATTAGTGGTCAGGCTGGTGTGTAGGTCTCTATTCCATGTTTGAGACCAGCGATGCGGATGTGGGACATCTGATTACGGATGTCAGACCAGCATAGAGTGAACTAGGCCCCCCCCCCACCAGCTCAGGTGGGTTCTGGAGTTGGAGTTCCGTGTGGGCAGGTGGAACAAGTTCCGATTAGGTTCACAAACCAGTGAGACTGGAGTTTGGGGCCTAGTGTTTGTGATCCTGCCATCAGTGAGTCAGGAGTTCAAGGGCAGATGTTTGGGGATGGGCATGTTTAGGGATTGACGCCGGGGACGAATCAGGAGTCTGGAAGACATGACCCATTGGCTGGAGCCGAATCTGCCAATCTCTGCAAGTCTGCTGGGGCGGCCAAGGCTGCAAGTCTGCAGGCCCAAGTCAGCATCTTCTAGATACTGGAACTGGAGGCCTGTCTTGGGGTTAAAAGACTGTGTGTAGGTGAGAGGGAGGAATGGGGCTTGCTTTTCTGTTGTTGTTTATTTATCATGTTCTGTGTTGCTCTGTGCATTGTGGGTATGTTATGCTGGAGCTGGAATGTGTGGCAGCACTTGCGGGCTGCCCCCAGCACAACCTTGGGTGACTTGGTTGTTAATACAAATGACACATTCACTGTACGTTCCGATCTACACGCGACAAATAAACTTAAATCTTGAACCTTGAACGACTGGGACTTCCAGATAGTTGATAGCAGATCATCTGAGTGTCACAGCGGTGTGGTGCATGTTGATCTTTCATTACCTCATGTCACAGGCCAATAAAAGTTTTATTACCTTAATTTGTCGAATCAAGTGGCACATTACATCATGTAGTCAGGTTTTAGTGGGCTGGACCCTGTTGCCAGTTGTGAATTTACCTCTGCAAATCTGCCACTGACAAGCAGGCCTAATCCTGAATGGTGAGGCACCATGCTATACCTTTCAGTAGTGTGTTGGCGTGACAAGCCACACATGAAACAACCAAAACCAAACTTCAGGAGCCTGCAGTCAAGCCTCCTGGTTTACTGCGCTGTCAAACTTGTAAAAAAAACTTTCTGATTGCCTTTAATGTTAAGAAACATTCAACATATATAAAAGTATTCAATAGCCATTAAAAGTAAAAAAAGTAATGTTTTAAAGTATATTAATTTAGCAAAATAAAACATTGAATTGAATTCACTTTATTTCTTACATGAGAAGTAAAAATCTTTTCATTACGTCTCCATCTAAATGTGCAATGTACAATCATATTAATTTATAATAATTTATAATAAATAGAACAGTCAATGAAATATAGAGTACAGTTAAATCAGCGTGAGTTCATCAGTCTGATGGCCTGGTGGAAGAAGCTGTCCCGGAGCCTGTTGGTCCTGGCTTTTATGCTGCGGTACTGCTTCCCGGATGGTGGCAGCTGGAATAGATTGTGGTTGGGATGGCTTGGGTCCCCAATGATCCTACGGGCCCTTTTTACACACCTGTCCTTTGTAAATGCCCTGAATCACAAGGAGTTCACAACTACAGATGCACTGGGCTGTCTGCACCACTCTCTGAAGAGTCCTGCGATTAAGGGAGGTACAGTTCCCATACCAGGCAGCGATGCAGCCAGTCAGGATGCTCTCAATTGTGCCCTTGTAGAAAGTTCTTAGGATTTGGGGGCCTATACCAAACTTCCTCAAAAGTCTGAGTAAAAGAGACACTGTTGTGCCTTTTTCACTAACAGCTGGTGTGTACAGACCACGTGAGGTTCTCGGTGATGTGGATGCCAAGGAACTTAAAGCTGTTTACTCCCTCAACCCCAGATTCATTGACGTCAATAGGGGTTAGCCCGTCTCCATTCCTCCTGTAATCCACAATCAGCTCCTTTGTTTTTACAACATTGAGGGAGAGGTCGTTTTCTTGACACCACTGTGGTAGAGAGATGACTTCTTCTCTGTAGGTCACCTTGCTATTGTTTGAGATAAGACCAATCAATGTAGTGTCGTTGGCAAATTTAATTAGAAGATTGGAGCTGTGAGTGGCGACACAGTCATGGGTATACAGGGAGTTAAGGAGGGGACCTAGTACACAGCCCTGAGGGGCTCCTGTATTGAGAGTCAGAGGGGTGGAGCTGAGGAAACCCACTCTTACAACCCGTCGGCGATCTGACAGGAAGTCCAGGATCCAGCTGTACAAGGCAGGGTCAAGGCCGAGGTCTCTGAGCTTCTTGTCAAGCCTGGATGGAACTATGGTGTTGAATGCTGAACTGTAGTCCAAGAACAGCATTCTCACTTAAGCATCCTTCTTCTCCAGATGTGTAGGACAGTATGTAGACCAGTGGCTACCGTGTCATCTGTCGATCAGTTGTGTGGTAGGTGAACTGTAGGGGGTCCATTTTGGGTGGTAGCAAGCTGCAGATATAATCCTTGACGAGCCTCTCAAAGCATTTGCTTATTATTGACATGAGTGCGACAGGACCCCAGTTATTCAGACATGTTACCTTGGTCTTTTTTGGTACAGGGATAGTGGTGGATAATTTGAAGCATAGTCATAGTCATACTTCATTGATCCCGGGGGAAAATGGTTTTGGTTACAGCTGCACCATAAATAATAAATAGTAATAGAACCATAAATAGTTAAATAGTAATATGTAAATTATGCCAGTAAATTATGAAATAAGTCCAGGACCAGCCTATTGGCTCAGGGTGTCTGACTCTCCAAGGGAGGAGTTGTAAAGTTTGATGGCCACAGGCAGGAATGACTTCCTATGACGCTCAGTGTTGCGTCTCGGTGGAATGAGTCTCTGGCTGAATGTACTCCTGTGCCCACCCAGTACATTATGTAGTGGATGGGAGACCTTGACCAAGATGGCATAGGAGTACACTCTGTGCTGGGAGAGGGAGAGATTAGAAATGTCTGTAACACACCTGCCAGTTGTACCACGCACATCCTGAGTACTCACCCTGGGATGCCGTCCGGTCCCGCTGCCTTGTGACTGTCCACTCGTTGGAAACATCTGCATACCTCAGCCTCAGAGATGACCAGGTTGCAAGTTGTAGCGGTGGCTTTCCTCGGAGGCTCAGAGTTAGCGACATCGAACTGAGTGTAAAAGCGACTGAGCTCATCTGGGAGAGAGGCCGTGATATTGGTGGCACCACAGCGTTTGGCTTTGAAGTCTGCGGTGGTATGCAGCCCTCGCCACAAGTCATGCATGCTATTCGTTGTGAGTCTGGACTCCATCTTGCCCTTGTATTGCTTTGCACAGATCATAAGCTGCCGTTCTTGAGCACTAGCTGATCGCTGGTGATGTAAGCTCTATGTCGTGCTGTAAGTGCTGCTCGCACGGAGCTATTGATCCGGGGTTTCTGGTTCGGGAAGACCCTGACTGACTTCTGGGGGACAACATCGTCGATGCACTTCCGAATGAAGCACATGACTCCATCCGTGACTTGGAGGCATCCTCATCATGGAAGACATTCCAGTCGACGTTATCGTAGCAGTTCTGCAGCATGAAGGCCAATTGGTCAGACCAACAGTGGAGGGTTTTAACTACGACCGCCTCTTGTTTCAGATTCTGCCTGTACGTCGGCAAAAGCAGGGTCGCAGAGTGATCTGATTTTCCAAAAGCTGGGCGAAAGAGAGCTTTGTAAGCATTGTGGAAGGGAGTGTAACAGTGGTCAAGTGTGTTATCTCCATGAGTTCTCACCTTGATGTGCTGACAAAACTTCAGAGAGACTTTCGTCAGCGACGCTTGATTAAAGTCACCGGCGAAGATGAAGGCAGCCTCTGGATGGTCAGTCTCCACCACTAACACCCTGAAATAATTAAAAACCATAATCTACTTTAAAAATATGAATTATTTAATACTCAACCTGCTCACTTGCTCAGTTTCTATTTAAATTGTGCTGTTCCTGTACAAGGTCTAACTGGTGCAGGTTCAGCGAGCAGATTTCCCAGAGAAACTGTAAGTATATGACTACTGGTTTACACCAAACCCCTCCAACTTCCTTTGAAGTCCTAGGTTAATGTAAAAACAGTGAAGGGTGGGTTGTAAATTCAGACAATCCCACTTCTATAGGAATCCTGAACTTGGTGATATTTACATGGAGAAATCACAGCTATACATCCTCTGCAAATTCTGGCTCAATGTATTTCATATTGGAATTTACTCAGTCTACCCCCACCCACCTGGAGGACATCCTCTATTTTGTTTATACAGCGACCTGCTACGATGTTCTAGTTTTCATATACAAATCTGTGACTTCAGGTAAACTGGAACCGGGCTATCTATATTGCTGATTCTCGAGATAGCTGTTCAACATCCACAGTAACAATTCTCCTTACTTTGTAACTGTATGCGATACCCAGAATCTCTTGTGTCCAGATTGAAGCATATTGATCATTTCTGCTATCTGTTTAATGCGAGTTGTCAGTTACAAGTTTTGCTGCATGAGCACTTTCATTTTCATGGCTCAATTGGATTGAGATTGCTACAACAGCACTGTAAAAACTTCACAAGACAGACTAATCTACTGGATGGGTTCACCACGAACAATCACGTCTATCAGTAGTGCACTGTGGGTACGTTATGTACTATACGGTTCACAAGAAGCAAAGTAGTTACTGGCCAGTACTACTTAGCCGGGATCCTTGAATCCATAAACTCCAGTCTCAAGAAATAATGAATGCACTAATATCATAGGATTCATCTTCTAGGCACTTGCAAATTCCCAACAAGTGTTGGAAAATGAATGGTGAGACACTTTAGTAGTAGAAATAAATGTGCAGATTATTTTCTAAACAGGGAGAAAATCCAAAATCTGATATGTAAAGGGACTGGGAGTCCTTGTGCAGAACACTCTAAAGGTTAACTTGCAGGTAGAGCCAGTGGTGAGGAAGGCAAATGCAATGTTAGCATTCATTTCAAGAGGTCTAGAATACAAGAGCAGGGATGTGATACTGAGGCACTGGTGAGGCCTCACTTTGAGTATTGTGAACAGTTTTGGACTCCTCATCTAAGGAAAGATGTGCTGGCATTGGGGAGGGTTCAGAGGAGGTTCACAAGGGTGATTCCAGGAATGAAAGGGTTATCATACGAGGAACTGGGTCTGTACCTGCTGGAATTTAGCAAGATGAGGAAGGATCTCATTGAAACCTTTCAAATATTGAAAGGCCTAGACAGAGTTAAATTGAATTGATTTGAATTGACTTTATTTCTTACATCCATCACATATATGAGAAGCAAAGATCTTTATGTATGTCTCCATCTAAATGTGCCATGTGCAATCATAGTAATTTATAATAATTTGTAATAAGTAGATCAGTCAATGTAATCAAATCAGCATGAGTTCATCAGTCTGATGGCCCGGTGGAAGAAGCTGTCCCGGATTCTGTTGGTCCTGCCTTTTCTGCTGCAGTACCACTTCCCGGATGGTAGCAGCTGGAATAGATTGTGGTTGGGGTGACTCGGGTCCCCAATGATCCTTTGGGCCCTTTTCACACACCTGTCCTTGTAAATGCCCTGAATCACGGGATGTTCACAACTACAGATGCACTGGGCTGTCCGCACCACTCTCTGCAGAGTCCTGCGATTAAGGGAGGTACAATTCCCATACCAGGCAGTGATGCAGCCAGTCAGGATGCTCTCAATTATGCCCTTGTAGAAAGTTCCCAGGATTTGGGGGCCCATACCAAACTTCCTCAACAGTCTGAGGTGAAAGAGGCGCTGTTGTGCCTTTTTCACCACACAGCTGGTGTGTACAGACCCCGTGAGGTCCTCGGTGATGTGGATGCTGAGGAACTTAAAGCTGTTTACCCACTCAATCCCAGATCCATTGATGTCAATAGGGGTTAGGCCATCTCCATTCCTCCTGTAATCCTCAAACCAGCTCCTTTGTTATGGCAACATTGAGGGAGAGGTCGTTTTCTTGCCATCATTGTGTCAGAGAGTAACTTTTTCCTTGTAGGCCACCTCATTATTGTTTGAGATAAGGCCAATCAATGTAGTGTCATCGGCAAATATAGTTAGCAGATTGGAGCTGTGGATGGCGATACAATCATGGGTATACAGGGAGTAAAGAAAAGGACTAAGTACGCAGCCCTGAGGAGCTCCTGTATTGAGAGTCAGAGGGTGGAGGTGAGGGAGTTCACTATTACAACCTGCCGGTGATCTGACAGGAAGTCCAGGATCCAGCTGCACAAGGCAGGGTCAAGGACAAGATCTCCGAGCTTCTTGTCGAGCCTGGATGGAACTATGGTGTTGAACACTGAACTGTAGTCCAAGACAGCATTCTCACGTAAGCATCCTTCCTCTCCAGATGTGTAAGGATGGTATGTAGACCAGTGGCTACTGCGTCATCTGAGAATTGGTTGTGTCGGATGTTTCCCATGGTGGGGTAGACTGGGACCAGGGGGCACAACCTCAGGATAGAGGGTTGTCCATTTAAAACAGATGTAGAGAAAATTTTAACCAATTTGGGTGGCGAACTTGTGGAATCTATTACCACAGGCAGCTGTGGAGGCCAAGTTGTTGGGTGTATTTAAGTCAGAGCTTAATAGGTTTTTGATTGGCCACAGCATCAAAGGTTACAGGGAGAAGGCCGGCAAATGGGATAGAATAAGGAAAAAGAGATCAGACATGGTTGAATGGCTGTGCAGACTTGATGGGCCAAATGGCCTAATTCTGCTCCTATGCCTTATGGTCAACGACCCATTCTTTTGTTTAGCTTGTATTAAAGGAGAGAGTGTTTGTCTTGACATCAAGCTATGAGATTGCCAGAACCTGCCATAGCTGATTTCAACACACTCACCAACTTCCTCCCTACCCCATCACCTTCCACTTCACCTCATTTCTCAGGGGAGGGTTATTTATGAACTTGAGTTGAGCCATCATACATGTAGAGGACAACAGGAGCAGAAAACCCTGGGTTAGTGCCTTGCGTGCCCAAAGCAATCAGGACCAAGTTCAGTTCCAGGAAAAGGCAATGAAAATATAAAGCTTTTCTTGTAAAACACGGGGAAGTTGATCTATAGGTGTCAGTTTTTTTTTTGATTGATTTTTGTTTTATGTTTTCATCAGACCCAAACCAGCACCTCCATTAACTCTTGGTAGGTTTCAGTGAATCCTCATGTCAACAGGGAATGCTGAATCTATTCAATAGGGGGAAAGATAAAAAGCTTTACTCCTCTTACACCCATGTGCAAGTTCATTTCTAATTTATGAATGGACAGAAAATATGGGACTGAACCATCCCCCACTCCTCTCGGGAGTGGAATTGTATTGTGATTATCACAGGCTCTGGCTGTGCCTGCTGACCGTGTTAAATGTATTTCTAGGATTGTGTGGAAAAATAAATCAACCGTGGTTTAACATTCCTTAAGCTGACAAACTGCTTTTGATTTGAAAGGCTCAAATTATTTTTAAAGCATTCAATTAGGATGCCAGCTCCCCATTTGATGTTGGAGATATGGCAAAGATCAATCACAGGCAAGAGAATGTGAAAGCTTAAAAGAAAATCTTAAGACATTTTTCAAGCAACACACGAAGCATATATTCAAGCCATGCCCTCAAGAGCTGATCTGATGAAAGTAAGTTTCTTTTTAAAGCAACTGCTCTGTCTAATTGTAACCCACTTTGGGCCTCAGTTTTTTTTAAAAGATAAAAGGTTCATTATTACTCATAGCTGTCCTTGTGGCAGCTGTAGCTATTACAGTTCTTCATAAATTAATCCAGATTGAATTTGTGCAGAGTCATTGAACTTTGACATGGTGTGATGAAGAGTGTGCTTCTGTGTGTTATGTTGTGTATGCTTCTGTTTCTCATTGACAGCTATTGCTACTTCGACCTGCACAGTCTCAATGGCAGCATATAAAGTGTCCAGCTGTCTCCAGGTATTGCAAATGCTTCTTACTGCTGCAGAGGAGAGCTGTGTCACTCTTGTATTTCATTATGCCCCTAGGATAAAATTTCAGCGCTGAGTTGTGGCTGACTTGAGTTAAATTTTTGTTACTTGCTGTTAAGTTATTTTCTGTGTCTGCTCCTTTTATTGACCTTCCCTGTGTCGAATACCATATATCTGCCGCGTGGATTGATTATCAAGTGGCTCTGTAAGCTGTGTTGTTTCTAAGCTTCACAATCAGGTTTAATATCACTGGCGGATGTCACGAAATTTGCTAACTTTGTGGCAACAATACAACGCAATACATAATAATAGAGAAAAACATAAATTATAACAAGTATACGGTAAGTGTGTGTGCCTATAAAAAATATTCCCCCCTCCCCCAGAAGTTTTCATGTTTTATTGTTTTAAAACATTGAATCACAATGGATTCAATTTGGCTTTTTTGACACTGATCAACAGAAAAAGAATCTTTCATGTCAAAGTGAAAACAGATCTCTACAAAGTGTTCTAAGTTAATTACAAATACAAAACACAAACTAATTGATTGCATTAAGTATTCGACCCCAAATCATCACTGGTGCAGCCAATTGGTTTAAGAAGTCACATAACTAGTTAAATGGAGATCTGTTTTTGGAAACCTGCACGCATTCAAGGTGTTTCAATTGATTCTAGTATAAATACACCTGCATCCGGTGAGTCTGTATCCTGGCAAAAACTACACCATGAAGACAAAAGAACACTCCAAGCAACTTTGCGAAAAGGTGATTGAGAAGCACAAGTCAGGAGACAAACACAAGAAAAATTCCAAGTCACTAAATATCCCTTGGAGTATAGTTTTTTTTTAGATTATGAGAACACTCAGTCCTCTTTTATTGTCATTTAGAAATGCATACATGCATTAAGAAATGATACAATGTTTCTCCAGAGTGATATCACAGAAAACAGGACAAACCATAGACTAACACAGATAGAACCACATAATTATAGCATATAGTTACAGCAGTGCAAAGCAATACCATAATTTGATGAAGAACAGACCATGGGCACAGTAAAAAAAAGTCTCAAAGTCCTGAGTCGATCGACTCCCGATAGCAGGCGGCAAAAGGGAGAAACTCCCTGCCATAAACCTCCAGGCACCGTCAACTTGCCGATACCTTGGAAGCAGCCGACCACAGCCGACACTGAGTCCATCCGTCTGAAAACTTGGAGCTTCCGACCAGCCTCTCCGTTACAGCCTCCCGAGCGCCATCCTCTGCTGAGTGCCTTTGACCTCTCCCCAGCCGCTGAAACACACAAAGCCGAGGATTTCGGGGCCTTCAGCTCTGGAGATTCCGGTTACCACACAGTAGCAGCGGCAGCGAAGTGGGCATTTCAGAAGTTTTCCAGATGTTCCTCCATACTCTCACGTCTGTCTTCATCAAATCAGAATTGTGCACGGTCCCCTACTTGACAGATAACAGATATCACCGCCGAAATGGCCCTGCGCGCTGCCGTCGCGCTGCCATCTTCTCCCCCCTACTGGTTAAGTCAATCATCAAAAAATAGAAAGCTGTAAATCTGCCTAGAGCAGGCCGTCCTCAAAAACTGAGTGACCGTACAAGAAGGGGACTAGCGAGGGAGCCCTCCAAGAGACCTATGACAACTCTGGAGCAGATAGAAGCTTCAGTGGTTGAGATGGGAGAGACTGCGCATCCAACAACTGTTGCTTGGGTGTTTCAGCAGTCGCAGCTTTATGGGAGAGTGACAAAGGGAAAGCCACTGTTGGAAAAAACTCACATGAAATCTCAGCTAGACTTTGTCAGAAGGCAGGTGGGAGACTCTGAAGTCAGGTGGAAGAAGGTTCTATGGTCTGCTGAAACCAAAATTGAGCTTTTTGGCCATCAGACTATAAATGCTAAGGCAAACACCACGCATCATCAAAAACATACCATCCCTACTGTGAAGAATTCTAGTGACTGCATCATACTGTGGGAATGCTTCACTGCAGCAGACCCTGGAAGACTTGTAAAGATAGAGAGTAAAATGAATACAGCAAAATACAGGGAAATACTGGAGAAAAACCTAATGTAGCCTACAAGAGAACTGCGATTTGGGAGATTTTTTTTGTAGCAAAACAATGAACCCAAGCATAAAGCCAAAGTTACACAGGAATGGCTTAGAAACAACAAAGTTAATGTCCTGGAGTGGCCAAGTCATGAGTCCAGATCTCAATCCAATTGAGAATTTGAGGCTGAACTTGAAAAGGGCTGTTAACTCACATTCCCCATACAATCTGATGGAACTTGAGCAGTTTTGTAAAGACGAATGGGAAAAATTTCAGTGTCCAATGTGTAAAGCTGATAGAGACCTATCACCACACACCCAAGGCTGAAATTGCTGCCAAAGTTGCATCTACTAAATACTGACTTGAAGGAAGTGAATACTTATGCAATCAATTATTTTGTGTTTTCACTTTGACATGAGAGTCTCTTTCTGTTGATCAGTGTCAACAAAGCCAAATTAAATCAACTGTGATTCAATGTTGTAAAACAATAAAATATGAAAACTTCCAAATGGGGGTGAGTACTTCTTATAGGCACTGTTAAATGAATAAATTAAATAAATAGTGCAAAAATAGAACTAAAAAATTAGTGATGTAGTGTTCATGGGTTCTGAAAACAGATGGCGGAGGGGCAGAAGCTATTCTTGAATAATTAAATGTGTGCCTTCACACCTCTGTACCTCCTTCCTGATGGTAGCAATGAGAACAAGACATGACCTAGGTGATGGGGGTCTTTAGTGATGGACACCACCTTTTTGAGTTATCACTCCTTGAAGATGTCCTGGACACTATGGAGACTAATGCCCATGATGGAACCTGTTGGTAATGGTAAAAATAACTGTAGCTATGTTGCACTGTTGCAATTATGTACTAGGTCTTTTATACCATTGATGTACCAAGTAATGGAAAGAACAGTTGAAGATTCCGTTGCAATTTCTCATCTGAACTGATTCAAAATGTTAGAGCAGTGGTTTAAGAGGAGACATTGGACTCTGGGAAGCAACTCAAAAGTAAGATTTTCAAAAGATTTGAACTGACATAACCGACATTGCAATTTAACATGATAGGAATTTTTAGCATTGTCCATCAGTGGGAGAAGCATGGAACAGAGACCAAACTTACCATGTGAAATGAGGAGAAACAGAATGAATGATTATTTCAAATTATCTCACAATAACAGGTCATAGAGAAGTGCTGATAAACCAT
The DNA here is from genome assembly GCF_963921235.1 of Mobula hypostoma. NCBI lineage: Eukaryota > Metazoa > Chordata > Chondrichthyes > Myliobatiformes > Myliobatidae > Mobula > Mobula hypostoma. The sequence goes on along the minus strand of NC_086109.1, from coordinate 45,872,797 downwards.
CAGGAGCATTTTCAGCTTGATCAGTCAGTGTGTGATGTGCTACGTGGATGGAGAATAGTGCTGGCTTGGGAAACCTTTAAAACAGAAATGCACAACTGATATATATTAAAATGTACGTGAGGTGTACATTTAGTTGAACATTCAAAGGTATCATTTGTATGTTTTCTTCCTGAAGGTTGCTCACTACAGAATAGGTTTTAATGTTAAGCACTGGGATACGCAGTGTTGAGTCCCTCCATTGGTTTCGGTTGATCATGGATATTGAGCTCCAGCTGTCAATGTGATATGGAAGTCAGGAGTACAAAATGGAAAAAAAGCTGTTGCCCGTAGACCTGTCTCCCTCTCTACATGCACCTGATGAATCCAAAGGGATGGCAGAGACCGATAGAGGACTAAGCTAAAATAGAATCAAATAATGCCATGCAAGGGGTTTCTTCTTTTATTTTACTGCTGAGGCTAATCAAAATGGCTTCTTTGTTATGTTAGCTGCTGAGAAAGTTCTCTCTCTAGCAGTTAGTTTGGTTTATATTACTGATAATGAGGATTGTATTCATTTGCTCACCAATTGGAATAGATGTCATTCTTTCTTGTGGGTCTGTAAGCTATTGTTTCGCGGCGTTTAGAGCAGAAGGCGGATGGGGACAGAGAGAGGAGACGCAATGCTGTGAACTGGGTGATGGGACTGATCCCGAGCGGGATTCCGAGGCCCAGGGTTTTGGGAAGGAGAACCGAAGAGGACTGGATGTGCTGGATGCGCTGTGGTCGACCACCATGGCTGATCCCAGGCGGCGGGTCGAGGGGGTCGGAGGGGATCAAATGGTGGAAAGAAGACTCCGTTAATTGAGCTCCAACTGTTGTGCACGAAGTGGTTGAACTTTGATAAGTTTGGCGCCTTTTATTATTTTATCTCTATTAATCACATAGTTCCAGTGAGATCTATAAAGTGTAATCATTTAATTGCATATGGTGTATTGTCTATTATTTGGCGGGGTGGGGTATATCACACAGCATCCACACAAACTTTATTACCCAGTTTGGCGGGCCGAAGGCTGCTCCCCCTAGAGGAAAGCGAGCTGAGCGAGCCTGAGGCTTACCAGGGGGCTACAGCCAGGTAAGACTGTAATGTGATGGAAGAATGACTGATATATACAGAGCAATTGTTTCAAGTCATTTTCACATCAGGGAAATGAAAATCGATCTAAACTAAAGCTCCCTGGCAGACCAGGAAACAGAGAAATGGAAGGTAAAGGATTCACGTCAAGTGAGTAATTCCAGTGGGAACCAGTTTGAATTGCAGAGAGGCAAAGCTTAACAAATAAAAATAACAAGTAGTGAGAATGAAAGGAGAATGACAACATGAAAGGAAATGGAAAGGGCATGTAAGTAGTAATCAGGAAATAAAAGGACAGGTGGGTCTGATAAAGGATAAAGAAAGTGATCGATACCAAGAAACAGAATTTATAGTTGGAATGTTAATTAAGTAGTAAGGAAGATATTTGTCAAAATCTCTTGCAGGAACAGGAGAAGAGGTAACGGATGGAGTGAAAGTTGATAAGGTACTGGAAAGGCGGGCTGTGCTTAATTAGGGAGGTGTGGGTGAGGAGGATATACCATAATATTCCAATCGTCCCTAGATACAGGGAGATGACAGAAATATGGAAAATAGCAGGCCAGCTTCCTTGTTTTAAGGCATGGGGTCAGTGGCAGTTTAAGCTCCGTTGTGGTGAAACGTTTAGAAACAATAATCAGGGAAGAAAGTAGTAATCATTTTGAGAAGTTTGAGTTTAAAAGGACAAGTAACATAGATATGTTAAAGGAAATTTATGTTTGTGTATAACCTGATAGAATTTTTGTGATGATGTACTGTAATAAGAATTGATGAATAGGATGCAATCAATGTTTCCTGTGTGGATTTTCAGAGTATACGTCACCTAGCCTATTCAAGATGGAAGCCGGTGAAAAATTAAAGGACTGTAGCAGTATAGATGGGAGGTGTGGGACAATGGCTGAAAAACAGGTAGTAGAGTAGTGGTGAATGATTGCTTCTCAGATTTGAGGAGGGTCAATTGTGGGTTTCCTTGGATCAGTGCTGATATACAGATTATTTGTAATTATTAATGATTTTAAGATTAGTGCACAGCATAAACTTATCAAATTTACATAGTACACTAGGGTTAGAAGTGAAGAAGATGGTAACAAAGTGCAAGAGGACACAGCGAGCCTATTAGGCACAGAAGGGGCAGCTGAAATGTAATAAAGTGATTGTGAAGACTCGGTATGTTCTTGAAGGCATGACTGCATGTTATTTGAGCTCCCAACAACATTAATCATCCATTGTGGAAACAAGTAAAGGAAACTGGAAGTGCCCCACTGTGTCAGTTCTCATGTTGCCATCCCTTTGTCTCTGCTCATCTGGGTATCTTAATCTTTGCAAGTCACTGTAGCCAGATGGACAAATCAACATTCCAGACTAAAGTCTTATTCCCCCTCCAAGTATTATTCCCATAAAATCACTGACCAATAACTCTCCATGGTTCCTTAGTGCTTGTCTTCTGTGCATTTGTATCTGCCCTAATTTCTTTGTGTGGAGGTGACACATTGTGTGGTTGCTATCTTGAAGAGGAAAAGATTGCAGTTGGCTTTGAAGACCAGGTACTTCAGAATCTGACATCACTCGATTGTCACGAGCATCAGCAATATAGGTTAGATGGATTAGAGGAACTATGAAGGTGCTGTTGGAATAAGCGACAGGAATGTAAATGCTGCCATACGGAGAGAGAGCAGCAGGTCGTACTTCACAGACTGAATGCCCCTTTGCTGGAGAATGGCATGAGTTAACTTGGCAACCCTGACAGCAGTAGAATTTAGAGTCAAGATGGCAACAGTCTGAACTTGAATAACAAACGGTGTTACAAGGAATCATCTTACAAAGATTACCCTTGCTCTCAAGATCCTCTGTTTTTATACTTTTCTTCATCAGGTCAATCTATGATGTTTCAATTTCATTGTCTGGATGTCATCTGACTGATCTTTGTCAGATTCCCATTGGATGTAGCTCAGGGCTACAAGGTGTATCGTTTTATGGCCTTCCACCTTCAATCTCATGCTTTAGGTGACTGCTTTTTTTCTATTCAACTCTGACTGGTTCCAACCAGGTTACCCAAACTCCGGGCCCAGGTGATGAGATTACTTCTTCAAAGCTGCCTTTTTACACAATAAACGGCTTCTTAACTGAGAATGGTCTTAGGTTCGGCAGATCATTAGCAAAAACTCCTTATGCCTACGTTCAATTGTTTTGATTAAGTTATCTAAGAGCAAGAATCAGTTCATCAAACAGTTCACAAAATGGCAACTGCAAGGATAGTCTCTTAAAATGGCTGCCTCTATTTCTGTTAGCTAATTGTATTTCTTTCCGGCCAAAATCTCCCTCCTCTTGATCCAAAGATATTTATTTGAGGATCATTATCCTCCCCTCATTTTGTTGACTGTCCATAGGGCAGCCATGAACCCCCGCCAGATGTGCTACACGTACTGTACATTATATAATGGTAAAGGTAACATTTACTTACTGAATTTACACACTTTTTATACTGACAATCATCTCATCTCTTTTGTAAGAACATCTTCCTCTAACTTTTGCATGATTTCAGCCTTCCACCTTCTAAATTGATGTACATTAAGCAATACTATTATCAACATATATAAAATTAGAATCACAACAGCATGTGTTGCTATCCTCACAATGTATTTGAACGTTTGATCCTTAATTCCATAACTTATTCCAAAACTCTGAGTGACTCAATTCTCCATTTGCCTTACCAGCATGTATTTTAATTACCTTAGTGTGTTTAGTCCATTGATGGATTATCTCCCTTGCCTCCTCCACAACTCGTGTCCAGTCAAGTGCAGAATCGGTGGAAACTTGGTAACAGCATACTTCCACAAGTATTAATCCATATCAAAGGTTTCAAAGGTACATTTAATGTCAGAGAAATGTATAAAATATACACTCTGAAGTACTTCTTCTTCGCAACCATCCACGAAAACAGAGGAGTGCCCCAAATGATGAATGACAGTTAAATGTTGGAAACCCAAAGCCCCCCCACGCGTAAGCAGCAGCAAAGCAATGATCCCCCATCCCCCACCAGCAAAAAAAAAGCATCAGCACCCACCACTGAGCACTCAAGCATGCAGCAAAGCATCACCAAAGATACAGGCTTATAGTACCCCAAAGACTACTTGTTCACTTGGTATTTGACATACCACAGGCTCTCTCTCTCTTCCTAATAAGGGAAAAAGAGGTGTCTCCATTTTACAGTGAGAGGGGAGACATACCAAACAACTTGCTGATTTACAATGTAAGAAGTCCATTGTGTCACGTTTTCTGAGTTCTGTGCCCAAAGAACTCGGGTCTCTAGGCACAAAGCCAGCTCACTGCTTTCGATCTTCCATCTCCCACGACACACCGAACTCCTGCAGGGACACCAACTTTCAGTCCGTCCATCTCCAGAGCCACAAGATCCCGGAACTCCGAAGGCGAACTAATATCCTCGGCTGCATCCTTGGCATATTGAATAACGGCCAGTCATGAAACCCCGACAGTGGGCCCCTGTCATATGGGGGTGTGCTTGGCAGCAAACCCAAGTACAAGACACAGACACTGAAGTACTAGGAACAATACAAGACTAGAGACTAGAGTTAGGGACGTGACTGGATGTAGACTAGGAGCTGGGACAAGAACACAGACTTGGGCTAGGACTTCGGCTCGGCAAGCGGGACCAGGACTAGGAACTGGGAACTAGGAACCTGGGCTTGGAGTCCAAGCCGGAGACTGGACAAGGACCCAGAACCTGGGTCTTGCCTCGGGCTCGGACTCCGGAACTAGGTGAAGACATGGCGTGGTCTTGGGAGACAGGAACCTTGGAACACAAAGCCAGAAGCCTTGACTTGGTCTTGGGGAGGACAGGAACACAGAGCCTTGGACTTGAGAGATAGGAACACGGAACACGGAGCCGGTACCCCTTCTTGGGAACAGGATGTAGGGCCGGGACTCATACACAGAATGCTGAACACGACGAGATGGTTCTCAACACTAGGGAGCGGCAAACGGCTTGACCTACCTAGCAAAGGCATGGACACAGACGGTTCCCAACACTAAGTAGCGGCAAAGAGCCAGACCTACATAGCGGAGGTGTGGACACAGAGACAGTTCCAACTCAACGATAGGCAGTTCCTTATCTAGACACAACAGGGCTCCCGTCTCGCTCCAGTGGTAGAACTTGACAAGGTTGCAGGGCACAACTCCAGATGCAGGTTGCATAGCAAGGCTCCAGACGCAGGTTGCAGGGCAAGGCTCCAGAAGGAAGGGGAAGGGAAGGGAACAGTCCAGCCTTAGGGTAACGGCAAAGACGGCCTGACTTACCCCACAGAGGCGAGGACGGGATACTGATGAGACAAACCAGCGATCACACTTGAACCCAGGGCCACTTATATTCCCAGCCCCAAGACGAGTATCAGGTGCCTATGATTAAGCCCAACTGAAACCAGGGATTGCTGGAAGACCTGGAGTCTGGAGTCTGGAGTCCACAGGTCAGACCGTGAACCGGAACGCAGACTTCACGGACCAGACCATGACAGTTCCATTCCTGCAATGAACCAAAGGCAGTGTGTAACTCCAGGTCAGGATCTTCAAAAGAACCCTGAAAGGGAAAAATAGAGATATTAAAGACAGAAATAGAGCTGTTTCCTGAGATGCAAGCAAAGGAGTTGCTGTTAGGTGCCATTGTCTCCTCCTAAGCTCCTCCTCCAAACAATTCTATGTGTTCTCAATCCAACTCTATCTATGTTTCAAATTAGTATAAAGTCTATCTGCGTGTCAAATCAGTATAAAATCTATTTATGTGTCAAATCAGTATAAAATCTATTTATGTGTCAAATCAGTATTAAATCTCTACGTGTCAAATCAGTATAAAATCTATCTAAGTGTCAAATCAGAAGAACTCTGCAGCATTGTTGCAGTGCTTCACACTGAATATTGGATCACATCATCCTGAGACAGATCTAGGGTTGGACCTATGTTGATACAAGCCAGACTGAGCAGTTTGTACATGATTTCTTTATTAGATATGGAGCAATGATCAATATGTGTTATTTATTGTTGTGGTTAGACTGTATTCCATTGACTGGCAGCTCAGATACAATGTAAGCATTATAATGTGAGGAGTCAAACATAATAGCATTGCATCAGTGTGAGGTTATTCTTTTCAAGAATGTTATCTGGGCAGTTGTGTTTTTTATATATTTTCTCGTCTTGTTTGCCCACTGTTCTCAGGTGTCAGGCACAATCAATCACACACCCATCCAACCAACCACAGATGTCTAGTGAATTCCCATTTGATTCCTTTATCCCATTTTGAAACTGGAAAACAATTGTGAAGGTGGGAAGGAATTGGTCCTTTTTGTTAAGTTAACTACACTATCTGTTTAGAAAAAAAACTCTGAAAAATTTCCTTATTCTAGGCCAAAACTACTCAGTGAAAAATCTGAAGGGCTCATACCACCAGTTTCAAGAACAGTTACTATCCCTCAACCATCAGGCTCTTGAACTAAAGGGGATAACTACACTCATTTAAGAACTTAGTTATTGTGTTATTTTATGCTCATTAGTTATTGCTATTTATTTTTATATTTGCTTTTACACAGTTTGTTGTCCTCCATTGTTCCTGTTTACAGTTACTGTTACATAGAACATAGAATAGTACAGCACAGTACAGGCCCATCAGCCCACAATGTTGTGCCGACCCTCAAACCCTGCCTCCCATATAAGCCCCCACCTTAAATTCCTCCATATACCTGTCTAGTAGTCTCTTAAACTTCACTAGTGTATCTGCCTCCACCACTGACTCAGGCAGTGCATTCCACACACCAACCACTCTCTGAGTAAAAAACCTTCCTCTAATAGCAGTGGTGCCCTGGGGAAGAGGCGCTGGCTATTCACTCTATCTATTCCTCTTATTATCTTGTACACCTCTATCATGTCCCCTCTCATCCTCCTTCTCTCCAAAGAGTAAAGCCCGAGCTCCCTTAATCTCTGATCATAATGCATACTTTCTAAACCAGGTAGCATCCTGGTAAATCTCCTCTGTACCCTTTCCAATGCTTCCACATCCTTCCAATAGTGAGGTGACCAGAAATGGACACAGTACTCCAAGTGTGGCCTAACCAGAGTTTTATAGAGCTGCATCATTACATTGCGACTCTTAAACTCTATCCCTCGACTTATGAAAGCTAACACCCCATAAGCTTTCTTAACTACCCTATCCACCTGTGAGGCAACTTTCAGGGATCTGTGGACATGTACCCCGAGATCCCTCTGCTCTTCCACACTACCAAGTATCCTGCCATTTACCTTGTACTCTGCCTTGGAGTTTGTCCTTCCAAAGTGTACCACCTCACACTTCTCCGGGTTGAACTCCATCTGCCACTTCTCAGCCCACTCCTGCATCCTATCAATATCTCTCTGCAATCTTTGACAATCCTCTACACTATCTACAACACCACCAACCTTTGTGTCATCTGCAAACTTGCCAACCCACCCTTCTACCCCCACATCCAGGTCATTAATAAAAACCACGAAAAGTAGAGGTCCCAGAATAGATCTTTCTGGGATACCACTAGTCACAATCTTCCAATCTGAATGTACTCCCTCCACCACCACCCTCTGCCTTCTGCAGGCAAGCCAATTCTGAATCCACCTGGCCAAAATTCCCTGGATCCCATGCCTTCCAACTTTCTGAATAAGCCTACTGTGTGGAACCTTGTCAAATGCCTGACTAAAATCCATATAGATCACATTCACTGCACTACCCTCATCTATATGCCTGGTCACCTCCTCAAAGAACTCTATCAGGCTTGTTAGACACAATCTGCCCTTCACAAAGCCATGCTGACTGTCCCTGATCAGACCATGATTGTCTAAATGCCTATAGATCCTATCTCTAAGAATCTTTTCCATAAGACCATAAGACAAAGGAGCAGAAGTAGGCCATTCGGCCCATCGAGTCTGCTCCACCATTTTATCATGAGCTGATCCATTTTATCCTATTTAGTCCCACTGCCCCGCCTTCTTACCATAACCTTTGATGCCCTGGCTACTCAGATACCTATCAATCTCTGCCTTAAATACACCCAATGACTTGGCCTCCACTGCTGCCCGTGGCAACAAATTCCATAGATTCACCACCCTCTGACTAAAAAAATTTCTTCGCATTTCTGTTCTGAAAGGGTGCCCTTCAATCCTGAAGTCATGCCCTCTCGTACTAGACTCCCCCATCATGGGAAACAACTTTGCCACATCCACTCTGTCCATGCCTTTTAACATTCGAAATGTTTCTATGAGGTCTCCCCTCATTCTTCTAAACTCCAAGGAATACAGTCCAAGAGCGGACAAACGTTCCTCATATGTTAACCCTCTCATTCTCGGAATCATTCTCATGAATCTTCTCTGTTCCCTCTCCAACATCAGCACATCCTTTCTTAAATAAGGAGACCAAAACTGCCCACAGTACTCCAAGTGAGGTCTCACCAGCACCTTATAGAGCCTCAACATCACATCCCTGCTCCTATACTCTATTCTTCTAGAAATGAATGCCAACATTGCATTCGCCTTCTTCACTACTGACTCAACCTGGAGGTTAACTTTAAGGGAATCCTGTACGAGGACTCCCAAGTCTCGTTGCATCTCAGAACTTTGAATTATTTCCCCATTTAAATAATAGTCTGCCTGTTTATTTTTTCTGCCAAAGTGCATAACCATACACTTTCCAACATTGTACTTCATTTGCCACTTCTCTCCCCATTCTTCCAATCTATCCAAGTCTCTCTGCAGACTCTCCGTTTCCTCAGCACTACCGGCCCCTCCACCTATCTTTGTATCGTCAGCAAACTTAGCCACAAAGCCATCTATTCCATAATCCAGATCGTTGATGTACAATGTAAAAAGAAGCGGCCCCAACACTGCTTCCTGTGGAACACCACTGGTAATTGGCAGCCAACCAGAATAGGATCCCTTTATTCCCACTCTCTGTTTCCTGCCAATCAGCCAACGCTCTATCCACGTATGTAACTTTCCTGTAATTCCATGGGCTCTTATCTTGTTAAGTAGCCTCATGTGTGGCACCTTGTCAAAGGCCTTCTGAAAATCCAAATATACAACATCCACTGCATCTCCCTTGTCTAGCCCACTGGTAATTTCCTCAAAAAATTGTAATAGGTTTGTCAGGCAGGATTTTCCTTTAAGGAATCCATGCTGAGTTCTGTCTATCTTGTCATATGCCTCCAGGTACTCTGTAACCTCATCCTTGACAATCGACTCCAACAACTTCCCAACCACCGACGTCAAGCTAACAGGTCTATAATTTCCTTTTTGCTTCCTTGCCCCCTTCTTAAATAGCAGAGTGATATTTGCAATCTTCCAGTTTTCCAGAACCATGCCAGAATCTATCGACTTTTGAAAGATCTTCGCTAATGCCTCTGCAATCTCCACAGCTACTTCCTTCAGAACACAAGGGTGCATTCCATCTTTTCCAACAACTTTCCCACCACAGACGTAAGGCTCACTGGTCTATAATTACCCGGACTATCCCTACGACCTTTTTTGAACAAGGAGACAACATTCGCCTCCCTCCAATCCTCCGGTACCATTCCCATGGACAACGAGGACATAATGATCCTAGCCAGAGGCTCAGCAATCTCTTCTCTCGCCTCGTGGAGCAGCCTGGGTAATATTCCGTTAGGACAGATAAGTCCCCGGGGCCTAATGTATTTTAACAACTCCAACACCTCCTCTCCCTTAATATCAACATGCTCCAGAACATCAACCTCACTCATATTGTCCTCACCATCATCAAGTTCCCTCTCATTGGTGAATACCAAAGAGAAGTATTCATTGAGGACCTCGCTCACTTCCACAGCCTCCAGGCACATCTTCCCACCTTTATCTCGAATCGGTCCTACCTTCACTCCTTTCATCCTTTTTTTCTTCACATAATTGAAGAATGCCTTGGAGTTTTCCTTTACCCTACTCGCCAAGGCCTTCTCATGCCCCCTTCTTGCTCTTCTCAGCCCCTTCTTAAGCTCCTTTCTTGCTTCCCTATATTCCTCGATAGACCCATCTGATCCTTTCTTCCTAACCCTCATGTATGCTGCCTTCTTCCACCTGACTAGATTTTCCACCTCACTTGTCACCCATGGTTCCTTCACCCTACCATTCTTTATCTTCCTTACTGGGACAAATTTATCCCTAACATCCCGCAAGAGATCCCTAAACATCGACCACATGTCCATAGTACATTTCCCTGCAAAAATATCATTCCAATTCACACCCGCAAGTTCTAGCCTTATAGCCTCATAATTTGCCTTTCCCCAATTAAAAATTTTCCTGTCCTCTCTGATTCTATCCTTTTCCATGATAATGGTAAAGGCCAGGGAGCGGTGGTCACTGTCCCCCAGATGCTCACCCACTGAGAGATCTGTGACCTGACCCGGTTCATTACCTAGTACTAGATCTAGTATGGCGTTCCCCCTCATCGGCCTGTCCACATACTGTGACAGGAATCCGTCCTGGACACACTTAACAAACTCTGCCCCATCTAAACCCTTGGAACTAATCAGGTGCCAATCAATATTAGGGAAGTTAAGGTCACCCATGATAACAACCCTGTTATTTTTGCACCTTTCCAAAATCTGCCTCCCAATCTGCTCCTCTGTATCTCTGCTGCTACCAGGGGGCCTATAGAATACCCCCAATAGAGTAACTGCTCCCTTCCTGTTCCTGACTTCCACCCATATTGACTCAAAAGAGGATCCTGCTACATTATCCACCCTTTCTGTAGCTGTAAATAGTATCCCTGACCATTAATGCCACCCCTCCTCCCCTTTTTCCACTCTCTCTATCCCTTTTAAAGCACTGAAATCCAGAAATATTGAGAATCCATTCCTGCCCTGGTGCCAGCCAAGTCTCTGTAATGGCCACTACATCATAATTCCATGTACGTATCCAAGCTCTTAGTTCATCACCTTTGTTCCTGATGCTTCTTGCATTGAGGTACACACATTTCAGCCCTTCTACCTTACTGTCTTTACACCATTTATTCTGCTTCTCTTTCCTCAAAGCCTCCCTGTATGTTAGATCTGGCTTTACTCCATGCACTTCTTTCACTGCTCTATCACTCTGGGTCCCACCCCGTCACAAATTAGTTTAAACCTTCCCGAACCATGCTAGCAAACCTACCTGCAAGGATATTGCTCCCCCTCGAGTTCAGGTGCAACCCATCCAATCTGTACAGGTCCCACCTTCCCCAGAAGAGATCCCAATGACCTACAAATCTAAAACCCTGCTCCCTGCACCAACTCCTCTGCCATGCATTTAACTGCCATTTCCTCCAATTGTTACCATCACTGTCACGTAGCACTGGCAGCAATCTTGAGAACACCACCCTTGAGGTCCTGTTCTTCAGCCTTCTGCCTAGTTCCCAAAACTCACACTTCAGGACCTCATCCCTCTTCCTGCCTATATCATTGGTCCCAACATGTATGACGACTTCTGGTTGCTTTCCCTCTCGTACCAAGATGTCGTGCACCTGGTCAGAGACATCCCAGACCCTGGCACCCGGGAGGCAACAAACCATGTGGGTGTCCTTCTCACGTCCACAAAATCTCCTGTCTGCTCCCCTGACTATAAAGTCTCCAATGACGACAGCTCTCCTCTTCTCCGTCCCAACCTTCTGCACCACAGGGTCAGACTCAGTGCCGGAGGCCCTGCCACCGTGGCTCACACCTGGTCGGTTGTCCCCGCCAACAGTATCCAGGACGGTAAACTTATTCAGGGGAATGGCTACAGGGGTGCTCTGCATTACCTGTCTGCTCACCTTCGCTTTCCCCCCTCTGACTGTCACCCAACGACCTGCTTCTGACAGCCTAGGTGTGACTACCTCCCTGTAGCTCTCATCTATGACTGCCTCATTCTCCCTTATGAGTCGAAGGTCATCCAGCTGCTGCTCCAGGTTCCTTACACGGTCTTCCAGATCGCCCAGCCGTATGCACTTCTGGCAGATGTGACTCTGCGGGTGAGGGGAGTTCTCCCAAGACTGCCACATCTCACATGAGAGGCACATCACCGTCTCAGGAGGTATTGTAAAAACTAACTGCGAGCAAGCTTGTCCTCCACCTCTTCTCGTTGAAGCCTCTCGAGTCAAAGCCTCAAAGCTTCTCTCCTTCACTGGCCCACTCATGCACTGGCTGCTTCGCTTGAGCTATCCCTCTATTTATCTGTTTGAGATTTTCAAAATGTTTGGTCACCTGACCTCGACTGCCCAATCAGCTGCTTTCTGCTGAGTCTGAGCTATTCAAATCTTGATTGTCTAATCAATGGCTTTCTGCTGATCTATTCAAACCTTGATTGACTTGATTGCACAGACCAATTGCCAAAATCTGTTCTGTACAGATTTGCTAAGCATGCCTGTAGAAAAAGAATCTCAGGCTTGTAGGTGGTGACATGTATGTACTCTGATAAATTTTACTTTGAACTTTGATCATGACAGTTAGGAATGGCAAGTAGTGATCTGCTGCCTCACACCTCTTGCCACCCGAGTTTAACCCTTAACCTGTCGTGTTTCTGTGGGCTTTGCATTTTCGTCCTGTGACCATGAGGGCTTCCTTCAGGTGTTCCAGTTTCTTCCCATGTCCCAAAGATGTGTGGTCAGTTAATTGGACACTAAATTGCACCTAGTGAGTGGTAGAATGTTCTGGGGGAGCCAATGGGAATGTGAGGAGAACTAAAACAAAATACGATCAGTGTAAGTGGTGGCTTGATGGCTGGTGGTGAATCAAAGGACTGAAGGGTTTGTTTTAATGTTGTATGACTTTAATACTGTGATATACTGTGTAGCTAAAGGAGCTGTTATTTATATATTTTACCAATCAATCTGTTGGGACCTGACGTACAATCCCTACATTTCCAAGTTTGTGTCATCAGCAAGCCCAAGTTAATAACAGTTTATAGAAGGGCCTTTGGATTGCTACTTCAATCTTTTTTTAAATTTAAAAATAACCACTTTTCTTTACATACTTTATTGAATCTCTGTCCAGTTCCATATATTTTAATCTTGTATGCTTCAGTTTTACATATTCTAGTTTGTGGTACTATATGAAATACTTTATACTTTATTGTCGCCAAACAATTGATGCTAGAGCATACAATCATCACAGCAATATTTGATTCTGCTCTTCGTGCTCCCTGGAGTACAAATCAATAGTAAATATTAAAAATTTAAATTATAAACCATAAATAGAAAATAGAAAAGGGAAAGTAAGGTAGTGCAAAAAAACCAAGAGGCAGGTCCGGATAGTCATAGTCATAGTCATACTTTATTGATCCTGGGGGAAATTGGTTTTCGTTACAGTTGCGCCATAAATAATAAATAGTAATAAAACCATAAATAGTTAAATAGCAATATGTAAATTATGCCAGGAAATAAGTCCAGAACCAGCCTATTGACTCAGGGTGTCTGACCCTCCAAGGGAGGAGTTATAAAGTTTGATGGCCACAGGCAGGAATGACTTCCTATGACGCTCTGTGTTGCATCTCGGTGGAATGAGTCTCTGGCTGAATGTACTCCTGTGCCCAACCAATACATTATGTAGTGGATGGGAGACATTGTCCAAGATGGCATGCAACTTGGACGGCATCTTCTTTTCAGACACCACCGTCAGAGAGTCCATTTCCATCTCCACAACATCACTGGCCTTACGAATGAGTTTGTTGATTCTGTTGGTGTCTGCTACCCTCAGCCTGCTCCCCCAGCACATAACAGCAATCATGATAGCAATTGCCACTACAGACTCATAGAACATCCTCAGCATCGTCCGACAGATGTTAAAGGACCTCAGTCTCCTCAGGAAATAGAGACGACTCTGACCCTTCTTGTAGACAGCCTCAGTATTCTTTGACCAGTCCAGTTTATTGTCAACTCGTATCCCTAGGTATTTGTAATCCTCCACCATGTCCACACTGACCCCCTGGATGGAAACAGGGGTCACCGGTACCTTAGCGCTCCTCAGGTCTACCACCAGCTCCTTAGTCTTTTTCACATTAAGCTGCAGATAATTCTGCTCACACCATGTGATTTCCTACCGTAGCCCTGTACTCAGCCTCATCTCCCTTGCTGATGCGTCCAACTATGGCAGAGTCATCAGAAAACTTCTGAAGATGACAAGACTCTGTGCAGTAGTTGAAGTCCGAGGTGTAAATGATGAAGAGAAAGGGAGACAGGACAGTCCCCTGTGGAACCCCAGTGCTGCTGATCACTCTGTCGGACACACAGTGTTGCAAGCACACTTACTGTGGTCTGCCAGTCAAGTAATCAAGAATCCATGAATCCATCCACCTGCATCGTTGTCAGCTTCTCCCCCAGCAGAGCAGGGCAGATGGTGTTGAACGCACTGGAGAAGTCAAAAAACATGACCCTCACAGTGCTCGCTGGCTTGTCCAGGTGGGCGTAGTCACGGTTCAGCAGGTAGACGATGGCATCTTCAACTCCTAGTCGGGGCTGGTAGGTGAACTGGAGGGGATCTAAGTGTGGCCTGACCATATTTGGAGGGCACGGCCCAGATCCGGGTTAGGATCCGTTCTTCAGTCTTATCACAGTTGGAAAGAAGCTGTTTCGAAATCTGGCCATATGAGTCTTCAAGCTCCTGAGCCTTCTCCCGGAGGGAAGAGGGATGAAAAGTGTGTTGGCTGGGTGGGTTGTGTCCTTGATTATCCTGGCAGCACTGCTCCAACTGCGGTTTAAAGTGAGTCCAAGGTTGGAAGTTTGATTTGTGTTGGGCTGTGTTCACGATCTTCTGCAGCTTCTTCCAGTCTTGGACAGGACAGCTTCTATACCAGGTTGTGATGCACCCCAGAAGAATGCTTTCTACGGTGCATCTATAAATAATAGTGAGGGTTTTAGGGGACAGGCCAAATTTCCTTAGCTTCCTCAGTAAGTAAAGGCGCTGGTGGACCTTCTTGGCAGTGGACTCTGCTTGTTTGGACCAGGTCAGGTAATTTCTGATATTGGCCCTGAGGAACTTAAAGCTTTTGACCTGTTCCACTTGCGCACCACCGATATAAATGGGGTCATGCGGTCCGCTACTCCTTCTGAAGTCAACAACCAATTCCTTCATCTTGCTGACGTTGAGGGAT
The DNA here is from genome assembly GCF_963921235.1 of Mobula hypostoma. NCBI lineage: Eukaryota > Metazoa > Chordata > Chondrichthyes > Myliobatiformes > Myliobatidae > Mobula > Mobula hypostoma. Next base: position 45,857,556 of record NC_086109.1, on the reverse strand, counting down.
AGGTTATTGTCTTTGCACCATGCCACCAGGTTCTTAATTTCCTCTCTGTACTCAAACTCATCATTACCCGAGATACGGCCTACAATTGTGGTGTCATCAGCAAACTTATATATTGAGTTCAGTGGAAACTTGGCTACACAATCATGGGTGTACAGTGAGTACAGCAGGAGGCTGAGTACACAGCCTTGTGGGGCACCGGTGCTCAGAGTGATTGTATAGGAGAGCTTGTCCCCTATTTTTTCAACCTGGGTCCTGTCTGTGAGGAAGTTGAAGATCCAGCTGCAGATCTGAGTGCTAAGGCCCAGGTTCCGGAGCTTAGGAATCAGTTTATTTGAAATGATGGTATTAAATACATCTTGAAATGCATAACTGTGTCACTAACTTTGCTATCCTTATCCATATTCACTATTTCTCATGAAAGATCTCAAGCGAATCATTTAAATATGATTTACTTTCAACAAAACTTTTATCAATTTTCATTTATTAACCTAATTTTTTAAAGATTAAAGATTAGCTTTATTTGTCGTATGTGCATCAAACCATACAGTGAAATGCTTCATTTTACATCAAATCAGATCATCGAGGATTGTGTTGGCAGCCTGCAAGTGTGGCTACGCTTCCAGCACCAACATAACAGGCCCACAACGTACTGAGCCTAACTGTACGTCTGTGGCATGTGGGAGGAAATGCACATAATCATGAGGAGAACATTCAAACAGGCAGTGGCAGGAATTGAATCTTGATCAGATGGTTGGTTGCTGGCTGGTGCTGTAAACCGATTGCATTAACCATTATGCTACCATAATTTTTCCAAGTACCAATAATCTTGTGTTGATTTAACAGCCTGAAGGTGTTAATTGGCGTCATCAGCTGGTATTTGATGGCCAATATGATGTTAGAACTTCTATCTATCAGATTAGGTGGCTCTGAGGAGGTGCTGGTTCTAGGCCGATGCCCCGACTGAAACGTTGTGGGAGAAGACAGAACATTGGGAGCAGCAGGTTGGCTGTCGGGGGTTGTGTGTCCGGAGGGCTGAGCCTCTCAGGTGCTGTCTCTCTGGGCATAGAGCTCGGAAAAAGCAACACAACAAGACTTTTAGCATCGTAAATCAGCGAGTTGTTTGTTACGTCTCCCCTCTTGCTGTGAAATGGGGACACCTCTTTTTCCCTTATTAGGGAGAGAGAGAGAGAGAGAGAGAGCCTGTGGTATGTCGAATTACCGGGTGAATGAGTAGATTTTGGGGTACGTTGGTCTGTGTCTTTATTGATGCTTTGCTGCACACTTGAGTGCCTGGTAGAAGGTGCCGATGCTTTTTGCTGGTGGAGGGGGTCGTTGCCTTGCTGCTGCCTATGCGTGGGAGGGGGAGCTGGGGGGGCTTTGGGGTTCTAACGTTTAACTGTCATCCATTCTTTGTGGCAGTCCTCTGTTTTTGTGGATGTCTGTGAAGAAAAAAAATTTCAGGATGTATGTTGTATACATTTCTCTGACATTAAATGTACCTCTTGAAACCTATTGAAAATATTTGCTGTTTGAATGAGATACAAATTATGCTGCAATGCTGTTTGAAGACTGGAGCTATTCTTCAGAGGTCATTGCCAACATCTGTCTCTCAATCAACATATTATCAAACTCTGTATTCCTTGTTTTGTGGGATCTTCCTGTGCATTAAGGCTATCAGTACTTCATTGATTGTGAAGCTCTGAGATATTCTGACGATGTGGAGGCAATCTGCAGTGAAGTGGATGGCTGGAGCTCCACTGAACGTCCACCCACTTGCCATTCTTTGTGATGACCAATAGTTCTCTTGGTGTTTGGTGATGGGGGAAGGTAGTGGGCTCGTGTGTGAGGACAATCTCTTCTGGAGCATTAATGCGATGAACGATAAGCTGAATTTTTCCTCATCCCCCATCAGGATGCTCAAAGCATAATCCTAACAGGTACAAAATGATAAACTTCTGCAGAATAAAAAAGACGTGATTGACTAATGTCTTCTAGTGAAGTCTTAGTCTATCTGTGTCTCCAAAGTCACACCAACTTGGTTGACTCTTTACTGCCCTTCAAAATGTTTCAGCATGCACATACAGTTCAAGAGTCAAGAGGAATGGCATTAAATGTTGGGCTTGCCAGTGACATCCAGATGCTGTGAATGAAAAATACTGTTGCAGGCTCCATGTCCTTTTCAGACCAATGTGCTTTGGTTAGAGCATGATATCTGAGTCCTCTAATGAAGCGTTAAGGATCAACTTGAATCAACATATACATTTATTGTGTTTGGGTGAATAGAGAGCGTTGAGGTAATTTGTTCTTTCTTGGTGTTGACTCATATTTCAAAAGAGAAAGGTGAGTTGTTGAAAGTGAATTTTGTACTCTCAGTCATACTGACAGAGTTAATCAGGGAATCAGATAGAGTATTAATCCGATTATATGAGATATTGTGGTAATCATATGATATGGCACTTTGTGTCAGAAGTATCATCAAGAAAAATATGTACTGATTTTCCTTCTTATTAGGTTTATATGAAAGATCAAATCCATGTTTATAATTCTGACTTCCATAACACTAGAAACCTAACAGTCTTGAAGCTATGAGTTCAGAGACTTGAATTCGGACAATTTTTAATTGAATACCTGCACCAGGGTACACAGAGCTCGTAAGTTCTCTTTATACTCAATATAAAAGCAACCACTTATAAGTTTAGATTTGCCAGAATAGTCACAATGAGTTCCATTTCTCACAATGAGTTCCAGACTGAGAAATGGACAAGAGATCATAGTGTTTTCCAAGTACAAATACGCAGTCTTCGTAGTATTCCAGATATATTTCTCTGGTTAAAAACAACCAGCTGTTTAATGAGGCCCTGCCCTCTGGATTGTAACCAGGGATTTCATAAGTGAGTGTAGAAACAACGGATAAATGTGGGCAGTTCAAACTGATTGCAACAGGTTATTGAAGCAAACTTTTAAAGTTTTCTTCTGGAATGAGTAAACTGTACAATGAACAGCAGTGGTTCAGGCATCCTGGAGGCTGTGGTAGAACAGAGGACCCTCCAGAAAATCCTGGCAAGTCTGGACAATGTTTCTCACCCTCTGCATGCCACCTTGATTGAACAGAGGAGCACTTTTAGAAACCGACTAAGACAACTGCGCTGCTCCAATGAGTGCTATATGAGGTCATTCTTACCCTTGGCCATTAGCCTCTATAAATAGTCAACCTATATTTGGGGAAGTGATCTTGTAATATTTGTCTTGTAAATCTTGTATATCTTATTTTTAAGGTAACTTATTTTTCTTTCTTTCTTATTTCTCTTCTAATATTTGAATATTTGTGTACTTGTACTGCTACTGTGACACTGTAATTTCCCTTGGGATCAATAAAGTATGTATCTATTTAACCTGTGTGGGATCATAAGTTGTGACACTTACACTCATTATTTAAGGGTCATAAGTGAATGTTACTGGAAAGGTGGCCTTTGTTTAGTTTCTTGTGAATCTTCCTCCGTCAGTTTTTCACCCTCCTTTCAAATCCTGGAATAGGCTTGCTGTTTTGAAACTTTAAATAATCTTGGAAAAGATAAAATGTTCCAGCTGTACAAGATCACAACTGTTATGGATAGGTTACATCGAAAGAGGCTATAGATGGTTCAAAGTACAGGGAACATTGATTTAAAGTGATGGGCTAAAGGTGCATTAGGGGTGTGAGGAAAAATGATTTTAAGCAGAGGGTGATTATGACCTGGAGCTTACTCCCTGTGGGGATGGTGGAAACGGTCAGTCATAGATTATATGTGGAATGGGTTAGGCGCTCAGTTCTGTTGATGGATCAGAAATGTTAGTTATGTTTCATGCTCCACACTCAGATGAGTATGTCCAGCATTATTCAAGATTCCCAGTTTCGGCAGATTTTTGTTTGTGGGAAATAATAAGAAAGAGAAAGAAAGGAGGAATGAAGCTGACTATAAGGACTCAGAATAAACTTGAATGGCGTCCCTCTCTGGTGTAATCATTCAGTCCTTGATAGTGCACAGCTGTTCATGTAAGTTATAAGAGTAAAGTAACACATCGTCTAGTTGTGCATGTAAACATTCTGAATGGTCTTACCGACAGGTGTTATTTAATAATAAAACTGCACAATAAAGATTTTGCTTCCTGACTACTTTTGGTTGTATCTTATCAATTTTGGGTTGTTGATCATGAAAATCACCATGGAATTTCCCTATCACTGGAAATTCCCTATAATTGTTATTTCAACCAAGTCTTCCCTCTGTCTCAACACTCTGCGTTGTCTTCCCTCTGTCTCAACAACTAAACCTTGTCCTCTCTCTGTCCCGATATTCTCCCTTGTCTTCCCTCTGTCTCAACACTCTCCCTTGTCTTCCCTCTGTCTCAACACTCTCCCTTGTCTTCCCTCTGTCTCAACACTATACCTTGTCTTCCCTCTGTCTCAACACACTCTCCAGTCTTCCCTCTGTCTCAACACTCTCCCTTGTCTTCCCTCTGTCTCAACACTATACCTTGTCTTCCCTCTGTCTCAACACTCTCCCTTGTCTTCCCTCTGTCTCAACACTATACCTTGTCTTCCCTCTGTCTCAACACTATACCTTGTCTTCCCTCTGTCTCAACACTCTCCCTTGTCTTCCCTCTGTCTCAACACTCTCCCTTGTCTTCCCTCTGTCTCAACACTATACCTTGTCTTCCCTCTGTCTCAACACTCTCCCTTGTCTTCCCTCTGTCTCAACACTATACCTTGTCTTCTCTCTGTCTCAACACTATACCTTGTCTTCCCTCTGTCTCAACACTCTCCCTTGTCTTCCCTCTGTCTCAACACTCTCCCTTGTCTTCCCTCTGTCTCAACACTATACCTTGTCTTCCCTCTGTCTCAACACTATACCTTGTCTTCCCTCTGTCTCAACACTCTCCCTTGTCTTCCCTCTGTCTCAACACTATACCTTGTCTTCTCTCTGTCTCAACACTATACCTTGTCTTCCCTCTGTCTCAACACTCTCCCTTGTCTTCCCTCTGTCTCAACACTCTCCCTTGTCTTCCCTCTGTCTCAACACTATACCTTGTCTTCCCTCTGTCTCAACACTCTCCCTTGTCTTCCCTCTGTCTCAACACTATACCTTGTCTTCCCTCTGTCTCAACACTCTCCCTTGTCTTCCCTCTGTCTCAACACTCTCCCTTGTCTTCCCTCTGTCTCAACACTCTCCCTTGTCTTCCCTCTGTCTCAACACTCTCCCTTGTCTTCCCTCTGTCTCAACACTATACCTTGTCTTCCCTCTGTCTCAACACTATACCTTGTCTTCCCTCTGTCTCAACACTCTCCCTTGTCTTCCCTCTGTCTCAACACTATACCTTGTCTTCCCTCTGTCTCAACACTATACCTTGTCTTCTCTCTGTCTCAACACTCTCCCTTGTCTTCCCTCTGTCTCAACACTCTCCCTTGTCTTCCCTCTGTCTCAACACTATCCCTTGTCTTCCCTCTGTCTCAACACTCTCCCTTGTCTTCCCTCTGTCTCAACACTATACCTTGTCTTCCCTCTGTCTCAACACTATACCTTGTCTTCCCTCTGTCTCAACACTCTCCCTTGTCTTCCCTCTGTCTCAACACTATACCTTGTCTTCCCTCTGTCTCAACACTCTCCCTTGTCTTCCCTCTGTCTCAACACTATACCTTGTCTTCCCTCTGTCTCAACACTATACCTTGTCTTCTCTCTGTCTCAACACTCTCCCTTATCTTCCCTCTGTCTCAACACTCTCCCTTATCTTCCCTCTGTCTCAACACTCTCCCTTGTCTTCCCTCTGTCTCAACACTATACCTTGTCTTCCCTCTGTCTCAACACTCTCCCTTGTCTTCCCTCTGTCTCAACACTCTCCCTTGTCTTCCCTCTGTCTCAACACTCTCCCTTGTCTTCCCTCTGTCTCAACACTCTCCCTTGTCTTCCCTCTGTCTCAACACTATACCTTGTCTTCCCTCTGTCTCAACACTATACCTTGTCTTCTCTCTGTCTCAACACTCTCCCTTGTCTTCCCTCTGTCTCAACACTATACCTTGTCTTCTCTCTGTCTCAACACTCTCCCTTGTCTTCCCTCTGTCTCAACACTCTCCCTTGTCTTCCCTCTGTCTCAACACTATCCCTTGTCTTCCCTCTGTCTCAACACTCTCCCTTGTCTTCCCTCTGTCTCAACACTATACCTTGTCTTCCCTCTGTCTCAACACTATACCTTGTCTTCCCTCTGTCTCAACACTCTCCCTTGTCTTCCCTCTGTCTCAACACTATACCTTGTCTTCTCTCTGTCTCAACACTCTCCCTTGTCTTCCCTCTGTCTCAACACTATACCTTGTCTTCCCTCTGTCTCAACACTATACCTTGTCTTCCCTCTGTCTCAACACTCTCCCTTGTCTTCCCTCTGTCTCAACACTATACCTTGTCTTCCCTCTGTCTCAACACTCTCCCTTGTCTTCCCTCTGTCTCAACACTATACCTTGTCTTCCCTCTGTCTCAACACTATACCTTGTCTTCTCTCTGTCTCAACACTCTCCCTTGTCTTCCCTCTGTCTCAACACTCTCCCTTGTCTTCCCTCTGTCTCAACACTATACCTTGTCTTCCCTCTGTCTCAACACTATACCTTGTCTTCCCTCTGTCTCAACACTATACCTTGTCTTCCCTCTGTCTCAACACTATACCTTGTCTTCCCTCTGTCTCAACACTATACCTTGTCTTCCCTCTGTCTCAACACTCTCCCTTGTCTTCCCTCTGTCTCAACACTATACCTTGTCTTCCCTCTGTCTCAACACTCTCCCTTGTCTTCCCTCTGTCTCAACACTATACCTTGTCTTCTCTCTGTCTCAACACTCTCCCTTGTCTTCCCTCTGTCTCAACACTCTCCCTTGTCTTCCCTCTGTCTCAACACTATACCTTGTCTTCCCTCTGTCTCAACACTCTCCCTTGTCTTCCCTCTGTCTCAACACTATATCTTGTCTTCCCTCTGTCTCAACACTATACCTTGTCTTCCCTCTGTCTCAACACTCTCCCTTGTCTTCCCTCTGTCTCAACACTATACCTTGTCTTCCCTCTGTCTCAACACTATACCTTGTCTTCCCTCTGTCTCAACACTATACCTTGTCTTCTCTCTGTCTCAACACTCTCCCTTGTCTTCCCTCTGTCTCAACACTCTCCCTTGTCTTCCCTCTGTCTCAACACTCTCCCTTGTCTTCCCTCTGTCTCAACACTATACCTTGTCTTCCCTCTGTCTCAACACTCTCCCTTGTCTTCCCTCTGTCTCAACACTATACCTTGTCTTCTCTCTGTCTCAACACTCTCCCTTGTCTTCCCTCTGTCTCAACACTCTCCCTTGTCTTCCCTCTGTCTCAACACTCTCCCTTGTCTTCCCTCTGTCTCAACACTATACCTTGTCTTCCCTCTGTCTCAACACTATACCTTGTCTTCCCTCTGTCTCAACACTCTCCCTTGTCTTCCCTCTGTCTCAACACTATACCTTGTCTTCTCTCTGTCTCAACACTCTCCCTTGTCTTCCCTCTGTCTCAACACTATACCTTGTCTTCCCTCTGTCTCAACACTATACCTTGTCTTCCCTCTGTCTCAACACTCTCCCTTGTCTTCCCTCTGTCTCAACACTATACCTTGTCTTCTCTCTGTCTCAACACTCTCCCTTGTCTTCCCTCTGTCTCAACACTCTCCCTTGTCTTCCCTCTGTCTCAACACTATACCTTGTCTTCCCTCTGTCTCAACACTATACCTTGTCTTCTCTCTGTCTCAACACTCTCCCTTGTCTTCCCTCTGTCTCAACACTCTCCCTTGTCTTCCCTCTGTCTCAACACTCTCCCTTGTCTTCCCTCTGTCTCAACACTATACCTTGTCTTCCCTCTGTCTCAACACTATACCTTGTCTTCCCTCTGTCTCAACACTCTCCCTTGTCTTCCCTCTGTCTCAACACTATACCTTGTCTTCCCTCTGTCTCAACACTATACCTTGTCTTCCCTCTGTCTCAACACTCTCCCTTGTCTTCCCTCTGTCTCAACACTATACCTTATCTTCCCTCTGTCTCAACACTCTCCCTTGTCTTCCCTCTGTCTCAACACTATACCTTGTCTTCCCTCTGTCTCAACACTCTCCCTTGTCTTCCCTCTGTCTCAACACTATACCTTGTCTTCCCTCTGTCTCAACACTCTCCCTTGTCTTCCCTCTGTCTCAACACTATACCTTGTCTTCCCTCTGTCTCAACACTATACCTTGTCTTCCCTCTGTCTCAACACTCTCCCTTGTCTTCCCTCTGTCTCAACACTATACCTTGTCTTCCCTCTGTCTCAACACTATACCTTGTCTTCCCTCTGTCTCAACACTCTCCCTTGTCTTCCCTCTGTCTCAACACTATACCTTGTCTTCTCTCTGTCTCAACACTATACCTTGTCTTCTCTCTGTCTCAACACTCTCCCTTGTCTTCCCTCTGTCTCAACACTATACCTTGTCTTCCCTCTGTCTCAACACTATACCTTGTCTTCTCTCTGTCTCAACACTATACCTTGTCTTCCCTCTGTCTCAACACTATACCTTGTCTTCCCTCTGTCTCAACACTCTCCCTTGTCTTCCCTCTGTCTCAACACTATACCTTGTCTTCCCTCTGTCTCAACACTCTCCCTTGTCTTCCCTCTGTCTCAACACTATACCTTGTCTTCCCTCTGTCTCAACACTCTCCCTTGTCTTCCCTCTGTCTCAACACTCTCCCTTGTCTTCCCTCTGTCTCAACACTCTCCCTTGTCTTCCCTCTGTCTCAACACTCTCCCTTGTCTTCCCTCTGTCTCAACACTATACCTTGTCTTCCCTCTGTCTCAACACTATACCTTGTCTTCTCTCTGTCTCAACACTCTCCCTTGTCTTCCCTCTGTCTCAACACTATACCTTGTCTTCCCTCTGTCTCAACACTATACCTTGTCTTCTCTCTGTCTCAACACTCTCCCTTGTCTTCCCTCTGTCTCAACACTCTCCCTTGTCTTCCCTCTGTCTCAACACTATACCTTGTCTTCCCTCTGTCTCAACACTCTCCCTTGTCTTCCCTCTGTCTCAACACTATACCTTGTCTTCCCTCTGTCTCAACACTATACCTTGTCTTCCCTCTGTCTCAACACTCTCCCTTGTCTTCCCTCTGTCTCAACACTATACCTTGTCTTCCCTCTGTCTCAACACTCTCCCTTGTCTTCCCTCTGTCTCAACACTATACCTTGTCTTCCCTCTGTCTCAACACTATACCTTGTCTTCTCTCTGTCTCAACACTCTCCCTTATCTTCCCTCTGTCTCAACACTCTCCCTTATCTTCCCTCTGTCTCAACACTCTCCCTTGTCTTCCCTCTGTCTCAACACTATACCTTGTCTTCCCTCTGTCTCAACACTCTCCCTTGTCTTCCCTCTGTCTCAACACTCTCCCTTGTCTTCCCTCTGTCTCAACACTCTCCCTTGTCTTCCCTCTGTCTCAACACTCTCCCTTGTCTTCCCTCTGTCTCAACACTATACCTTGTCTTCCCTCTGTCTCAACACTATACCTTGTCTTCTCTCTGTCTCAACACTCTCCCTTGTCTTCCCTCTGTCTCAACACTATACCTTGTCTTCCCTCTGTCTCAACACTATACCTTGTCTTCTCTCTGTCTCAACACTCTCCCTTGTCTTCCCTCTGTCTCAACACTCTCCCTTGTCTTCCCTCTGTCTCAACACTATACCTTGTCTTCCCTCTGTCTCAACACTCTCCCTTGTCTTCCCTCTGTCTCAACACTATACCTTGTCTTCCCTCTGTCTCAACACTATACCTTGTCTTCCCTCTGTCTCAACACTCTCCCTTGTCTTCCCTCTGTCTCAACACTATACCTTGTCTTCTCTCTGTCTCAACACTCTCCCTTGTCTTCCCTCTGTCCCAACACTATACCTTATCTTCCCTCTGTCTCAACACTATACCTTGTCTTCCCTCTGTCTCAACACTCTCCCTTGTCTTCCCTCTGTCTCAACACTATACCTTGTCTTCCCTCTGTCTCAACACTCTCCCTTGTCTTCCCTCTGTCTCAACACTATACCTTGTCTTCCCTCTGTCTCAACACTATACCTTGTCTTCTCTCTGTCTCAACACTCTCCCTTGTCTTCCCTCTGTCTCAACACTCTCCCTTGTCTTCCCTCTGTCTCAACACTATATCTTGTCTTCCCTCTGTCTCAACACTATACCTTGTCTTCCCTCTGTCTCAACACTATACCTTGTCTTCCCTCTGTCTCAACACTATACCTTGTCTTCCCTCTGTCTCAACACTATACCTTGTCTTCCCTCTGTCTCAACACTCTCCCTTGTCTTCCCTCTGTCTCAACACTATACCTTGTCTTCCCTCTGTCTCAACACTCTCCCTTGTCTTCCCTCTGTCTCAACACTATACCTTGTCTTCTCTCTGTCTCAACACTCTCCCTTGTCTTCCCTCTGTCTCAACACTCTCCCTTGTCTTCCCTCTGTCTCAACACTATACCTTGTCTTCCCTCTGTCTCAACACTCTCCCTTGTCTTCCCTCTGTCTCAACACTATACCTTGTCTTCCCTCTGTCTCAACACTATACCTTGTCTTCTCTCTGTCTCAACACTCTCCCTTGTCTTCCCTCTGTCTCAACACTATACCTTGTCTTCCCTCTGTCTCAACACTATACCTTGTCTTCCCTCTGTCTCAACACTATACCTTGTCTTCTCTCTGTCTCAACACTCTCCCTTGTCTTCCCGCTGTCTCAACACTCTCCCTTGTCTTCCCTCTGTCTCAACACTCTCCCTTGTCTTCCCTCTGTCTCAACACTATACCTTGTCTTCCCTCTGTCTCAACACTCTCCCTTGTCTTCCCTCTGTCTCAACACTATACCTTGTCTTCTCTCTGTCTCAACACTCTCCCTTATCTTCCCTCTGTCTCAACACTCTCTCTTGTCTTCCATCTGTCTCAACACTCTCCCTTGTCTTCCCGCTGACTCAACACTGTACCTTGTCTTCCCTCTGTCTCAACACTATACCTTGTCTTCCCTCTGTCTCAACACTCTCCCTTGTCTTCCCTCTGTCTCAACACTATACCTTGTCTTCTCTCTGTCTCAACACTCTCCCTTGTCTTCCCTCTGTCCCAACACTATACCTTATCTTCCCTCTGTCTCAACACTATACCTTGTCTTCCCTCTGTCTCAACACTCTCCCTTGTCTTCCCTCTGTCTCAACACTATACCTTGTCTTCTCTCTGTCTCAACACTCTCCCTTGTCTTCCCTCTGTCTCAACACTCTCCCTTGTCTTCCCTCTGTCTCAACACTATATCTTGTCTTCCCTCTGTCTCAACACTATACCTTGTCTTCTCTCTGTCTCAACACTCTCCCTTGTCTTCCCTCTGTCTCAACACTCTCCCTTGTCTTCCCTCTGTCTCAACACTCTCCCTTGTCTTCCCTCTGTCTCAACACTATACCTTGTCTTCCCTCTGTCTCAACACTATACCTTGTCTTCCCTCTGTCTCAACACTCTCCCTTGTCTTCCCTCTGTCTCAACACTATATCTTGTCTTCCCTCTGTCTCAACACTATACCTTGTCTTCCCTCTGTCTCAACACTCTCCCTTGTCTTCCCTCTGTCTCAACACTATACCTTGTCTTCCCTCTGTCTCAACACTCTCCATTGTCTTCCATCTGTCTCAACACTATACCTTGTCTTCCCTCTGTCTCAACACTCTCCCTTGTCTTCCCTCTGTCTCAACATTATACCTTGTCTTCCCTCTGTCTCAACACTCTCCCTTGTCTTCCCGCTGTCTCAACACTGTACCTTGTCTTCCCTCTGTCTCAACACTATACCTTGTCTTCCCTCTGTCTCAACACTCTCCCTTGTCTTCCCTCTGTCTCAACACTATACCTTGTCTTCCCTCTGTCTCAACACTATACCTTGTCTTCCCTCTGTCTCAACACTCTCCCTTGTCTTCCCTCTGTCTCAACACTATACCTTGTCTTCCCTCTGTCTCAACACTATACCTTGTCTTCTCTCTGTCTCAACACTCTCCCTTGTCTTCCCTCTGTCTCAACACTCTCCCTTGTCTTCCCTCTGTAACAACACTCTCCCTTGTCTTCCCTGTGTCTCAACACTATACCTTGTCTTCCCTCTGTCTCAACACTATACCGTGTCTTCCCTCTGTCTCAACACTCTCCCTTGTCTTCCCTCTGTCTCAACACTATACCTTGTCTTCTCTCTGTCTCAACACTCTCCCTTGTCTTCCCTCTGTCTCAACACTATACCTTGTCTTCTCTCTGTCTCAACACTCTCCCTTATCTTCCCTCTGTCTCAACACTATACCTTGTCTTCTCTCTGTCTCAACACTCTCCCTTGTCTTCCCTCTGTCTCAACACTGTACATTGTCTTCCTTCTGTCTCAACACTCTCTCTTGTCTTCCCGCTGTCCCAATACTATACCTTGCCTTCCATCTGTCTCAACACTCTCCCTTGTCTTCCTTCTGTCTCAACACCATACCTTGTCTTCTGTTTGTCTCAACACTATACCTTGTCTTTTCTCTGTCTCAACACTATAACTTATCTTCTCTGTGTCTCAACACTGTACCTTGTCTTCGCTCTGTCTCAACACTCTCCCTTGTCTTCCCTCTGTCTCAACACTCTCCCTTGTCTTCCCTCTGTCTCAACACTATACCTTGTCTTCCCTCTGTCTCAACACTCTCCCTTGTCTTCCCTCTGTCTCAACACTCTCCCTTGTCTTCCCTCTGTCTCAACACTATACCTTGTCTTCCCTCTGTCTCAACACTCTCCCTTGTCTTCCCTCTGTCTCAACACTATACCTTGTCTTCTCTCTGTCTCAACACTCTCCCTTGTCTTCCCTCTGTCTCAACACTCTCCCTTGTCTTCCCTCTGTCCCAACACTCTCCCTTGTCTTCCCTCTGTCTCAACACTATACCTTGTCTTCCCTCTGTCTCAACACTATACCTTGTCTTCCCTCTGTCTCAACACTCTCCCTTGTCTTCCCTCTGTCTCAACACTATACCTTGTCTTCTCTCTGTCTCAACACTCTCCCTTGTCTTCCCTCTGTCTCAACACTATACCTTGTCTTCCCTCTGTCTCAACACTATACCTTGTCTTCCCTCTGTCTCAACACTCTCCCTTGTCTTCCCTCTGTCTCAACACTATACCTTGTCTTCTGTCTGTCTCAACACTATACCTTTCTTTCTTTCTGTCTCAATACTCTCCCTTATCTTCTCTCAGTCTCAACACTATACCTTGTCTTCCCTCTGTCTCAACACTCTCCCTTGTCTTCCCTCTGTCTCAACACTATACCTTGTCTTCCCTCTGTCTCAACACTCTCCCTTGTCTTCCCTCTGTCTCAACACTATACCTTGTCTTCTCTCTGTCTCAACACTCTCCCTTGTCTTCCCTCTGTCTCAACACTATACCTTGTCTTCTCTCTGTCTCAACACTCTCCCTTGTCTTCCCTCTGTCTCAACACTCTCCCTTGTCTTCCCTCTGTCTCAACACTATACCTTGTCTTCCCTCTGTCTCAACACTCTCCCTTGTCTTCCCTCTGTCTCAACACTATACCTTGTCTTCCCTCTGTCTCAACACTCTCCCTTGTCTTCCCTCTGTCTCAACACTATACCTTGTCTTCCCTCTGTCTCAACACTCTCCCTTGTCTTCCCTCTGTCTCAACACTATACCTTGTCTTCCCTCTGTCTCAACACTATACCTTGTCTTCCCTCTGTCTCAACACTATACCTTGTCTTCTCTCTGTCTCAACACTATACCTTGTCTTCCCTCTGTCTCAACACTCTCCCTTGTCTTCCCTCTGTCCCAACACTATACCTTATCTTCCCTCTGTCTCAACACTATACCTTGTCTTCCCTCTGTCTCAACACTCTCCCTTGTCTTCCCTCTGTCTCAACACTCTCCCTTGTCTTCCCTCTGTCTCAACACTATACCTTGTCTTCCCTCTGTCTCAACACTCTCCCTTGTCTTCCCTCTGTCTCAACACTATACCTTGTCTTCCCTCTGTCTCAACACTCTCCCTTGTCTTCCCTCTGTCTCAACACTATACCTTGTCTTCTCTCTGTCTCAACACTATACCTTGTCTTCTCTCTGTCTCAACACTCTCCCTTATCTTCCCTCTGTCTCAACACTCTCCCTTGTCTTCCCTCTGTCTCAACACTATACCTTGTCTTCCCTCTGTCTCAACACTATACCTTGTCTTCTCTCTGTCTCAACACTATACCTTGTCTTCCCTCTGTCTCAACACTATACCTGTCTGCCCTCTGTCTCAACACTCACCCTTGTCTTCCCTCTGTCTCAACACTCTCCCTTGTCTTCCCTCTGTCTCAACACTATACCTTGTCTTCTCTCTGTCTCAACACTCTCCCTTGTCTTCCCTCTGTCTCAACACTCTCCCTTGTCTTCCCTCTGTCTCAACACTCTCCCTTGTCTTCCCTCTGTCTCAACACTCTCCCTTGTCTTCCCTCTGTCTCAACACTATACCTTGTCTTCCCTCTGTCTCAACACTATACCTTGTCTTCTCTCTGTCTCAACACTCTCCCTTGTCTTCCCTCTGTCTCAACACTATACCTTGTCTTCCCTCTGTCTCAACACTATACCTTGTCTTCTCTCTGTCTCAACACTCTCCCTTGTCTTCCCTCTGTCTCAACACTCTCCCTTGTCTTCCCTCTGTACCAACACTTTCCCTTGTCTTCCCTCTGTACAAACACTCTCCCTTGTCTTCCCTCTGTCTCAACACTATACCTTGTCTTCCCTCTGTCTCAACACTATACCTTGTCTTCCCTCTGTCTCAACACTCTCCCTTGTCTTCCCTCTGTCTCAACACTATACCTTGTCTTCCCTCTGTCTCAACACTATACCTTGTCTTCCCTCTGTCTCAACACTATACCTTGTCTTCCCTCTGTCTCAACACTATACCTTGTCTTCTCTCTGTCTCAACACTCTCCCTTATCTTCCCTCTGTCTCAACACTCTCCCTTGTCTTCCCTCTGACTCAACACTATACCTTGTCTTCCCTCTGTCTCAACACTATACCTTGTCTTCCCTCTGTCTCAACACTATACCTTGTCTTCCCTCTGTCTCAACACTATACCTTGTCTTCCCTCTGTCTCAACACTCTCCCTTGTCTTCCCTCTGTCTCAACACTCTCCCTTGTCTTCCCTCTGTCTCAACACTATACCTTGTCTTCTCTCTGTCTCAACACTCTCCCTTGTCTTCCCTCTGTCTCAACACTCTCCCTTGTCTTCCCTCTGTCTCAACACTCTCCCTTGTCTTCCCTCTGTCTCAACACTCTCCCTTGTCTTCCCTCTGTCTCAACACTATACCTTGTCTTCCCTCTGTCTCAACACTATACCTTGTCTTCTCTCTGTCTCAACACTCTCCCTTGTCTTCCCTCTGTCTCAACACTCTCCCTTGTCTTCCCTCTGTCTCAACACTCTCCCTTGTCTTCCCTCTGTCTCAACACTATATCTTGTCTTCCCTCTGTCTCAACACTATACCTTGTCTTCCCTCTGTCTCAACACTCTCCCTTGTCTTCCCTCTGTCTCAACACTATACCTTGTCTTCCCTCTGTCTCAACACTCTCCCTTGTCTTCCCTCTGTCTCAACACTATACCTTGTCTTCCCTCTGTCTCAACACTATACCTTGTCTTCCCTCTGTCTCAACACTCTCCCTTGTCTTCCCTCTGTCTCAACACTATACCTTGTCTTCTGTCTGTCTCAACACTATACCTTGCTTTCTCTCTGTCTCAATACTCTCCCTTATCTTCTCTCTGTCTCAACACTATACCTTGTCTTCCCTCTGTCTCAACACTCTCCCTTGTCTTCCCTCTGTCTCAACACTATACCTTGTCTTCCCTCTGTCTCAACACTCTCCCTTGTCTTCCCTCTGTCTCAACACTATACCTTGTCTTCTCTCTGTCTCAACACTCTCCCTTGTCTTCCCTCTGTCTCAACACTATACCTTGTCTTCCCTCTGTCTCAACACTATACCTTGTCTTCCCTCTGTCTCAACACTCTCCCTTGTCTTCCCTCTGTCTCAACACTATACCTTGTCTTCCCTCTGTCTCAACACTATACCTTGTCTTCCCTCTGTCTCAACACTCTCCCTTGTATTCCCTCTGTCTCAACACTCTCCCTTGTCTTCCCTCTGTCTCAACACTGTACATTGTCTTCCTTCTGTCTCAACACTCTCCCTTGTCTTCCCGCTGTCCCAACACTATACCTTGCCTTCCATCTGTCTCAACACTCTCCCTTGTCTTGCCTCTGTCTCAACACTATACCTTGTCTTCCCTCTGTCTCAACACTCTCCCTTGTCTTCCCTCTGTCTCAACACTATACCTTGTCTTCCCTCTGTCTCAACACTGTACCTTGTCTTTTCTCTGTCTCAACACTATAACTTGTCTTCTCTGTGTCTCAACACTGTACCTTGTCTTCGCTCTGTCTCAACACTCTCCCTTGTCTTCCCTCTGTCTCAACACTATACCTTGTCTTCCCTCTGTCTCAACACTATACCTTGTCTTCCCTCTGTCTCAACACTCTCCCTTGTCTTCCCTCTGTCTCAACACTCTCCCTTGTCTTCCCTCTGTCTCAACACTATACCTTGTCTTCCCTCTGTCTCAACACTCTCCCTTGTCTTCCCTCTGTCTCAACACTATACCTTGTCTTCCCTCTGTCTCAACACTCTCCCTTGTCTTCCCTCTGTCTCAACACTATACCTTGTGTTCTCTCTGTTTCAACACTATACCTTGTCTTCTCTCTGTCTCAACAGTCTCCCTTGTCTTCCCTCTGTCTCAACACTCTCCCTTGTCTTCCCTCTGTCTCAACACTATACCTTGTCTTCCCTCTGTCTCAACACTATACCTTGTCTTCTCTCTGTCTCAACACTATACCTTGTCTTCCCTCTGTCTCAACACTATACCTGTCTGCCCTCTGTCTCAACACTCACCCTTGTCTTCCCTCTGTCCCAACACTCTCCCTTGTCTTCCCTCTGTCTCAACACTATACCTTGTCTTCTCTCTGTCTCAACACTCTCCCTTATCTTCCCTCTGTCTCAACACTCTCCCTTATCTTCCCTCTGTCACAACACTCTCCCTTATCTTCCCTCTGTCTCAATATTCTCCCTTGTCTTCCCTCTGTCTCAACACTATACCTTGTCTTCTCTCTGTCTCAACACTATACCTTGTCTTCTCTCTGTCTCAACACTCTCCCTTGTCTTCCCTCTGTCTCAACACTATACCTTGTCTTCCCTCTGTCTCAACACTATACCTTGTCTTCTCTCTGTCTCAACACTCTCCCTTATCTTCCCGCTGTCTCAACACTCTCCCTTGTCTTCCCTCTGTACCAACACTTTCCCTTGTCTTCCCTCTGTACAAACACTCTCCCTTGTCTTCCCTCTGTCTCAACACTATACCTTGTCTTCCCTCTGTCTCAACACTATACCTTGTCTTCCCTCTGTCTCAACACTCTCCCTTGTCTTCCCTCTGTCTCAACACTATACCTTGTCTTCCCTCTGTCTCAACACTATACCTTGTCTTCCCTCTGTCTCAACACTATACCTTGTCTTCCCTCTGTCTCAACACTATACCTTGTCTTCTCTCTGTCTCAACACTCTCCCTTGTCTTCCCTCTGTCTCAACACTCTCCCTTGTCTTCCCTCTGTCCCAACACTCTCCCTTGTCTTCCCTCTGTCTCAACACTATACCTTGTCTTCCCTCTGTCTCAACACTCTCCCTTGTCTTCCCTCTGTCTCAACACTATACCTTGTCTTCTCTCTGTCTCAACACTATACCTTGTCTTCTCTCTGTCTCAACACTCTCCCTTATCTTCCCTCTGTCTCAACACTCTCCCTTGTCTTCCCTCTGTCTCAACACTATACCTTGTCTTCCCTCTGTCTCAACATTATACCTTGTCTTCTCTCTGTCTCAACACTATAACTTGTCTTCCCTCTGTCTCAACACTATACCTGTCTGCCCTCTGTCTCAACACTCTCCCTTGTCTTCCCTCTGTCCCAACACTCTCCCTTGTCTTCCCTCTGTCTCAACACTATACCTTGTCTTCTCTCTGTCTCAACACTCTCCCTTGTCTTCCCTCTGTCTCAACACTCTCCCTTGTCTTCCCTCTGTCTCAACACTCTCCCTTGTCTTCCCTCTGTCTCAACACTCTCCCTTGTCTTCCCTCTGTCTCAACACTATACCTTGTCTTCCCTCTGTCTCAACACTATACCTTGTCTTCCCTCTGTCTCAACACTCTCCCTTGTCTTCCCTCTGTCTCAACACTATACCTTGTCTTCCCTCTGTCTCAACACTATACCTTGTCTTCTCTCTGTCTCAACACTCTCCCTTGTCTTCCCTCTGTCTCAACACTCTCCCTTGTCTTCCCTCTGTACCAACACTTTCCCTTGTCTTCCCTCTGTACAAACACTCTCCCTTGTCTTCCCTCTGTCTCAACACTATACCTTGTCGTCCCTCTGTCTCAACACTATACCTTGTCTTCCCTCTGTCTCAACACTCTCCCTTGTCTTCCCTCTGTCTCAACACTATACCTTGTCTTCCCTCTGTCTCAACACTATACCTTGTCTTCCCTCTGTCTCAACACTATACCTTGTGTTCTCTCTGTTTCAACACTATACCTTGTCTTCTCTCTGTCTCAACAGTCTCCCTTGTCTTCCCTCTGTCTCAACACTCTCCCTTGTCTTCCCTCTGTCTCAACACTATATCTTGTCTTCCCTCTGTCTCAACACTATACCTTGTCTTCCCTCTGTCTCAACACTATACCTTGTCTTCCCTCTGTCTCAACACTATACCTTGTCTTCCCTCTGTCTCAACACTCTCCCTTGTCTTCCCTCTGTCTCAACACTCTCCCTTGTCTTCCCTCTGTCTCAACACTATACCTTGTCTTCTCTCTGTCTCAACACTCTCCCTTGTCTTCCCTCTGTCTCAACACTCTCCCTTGTCTTCCCTCTGTCTCAACACTCTCCCTTGTCTTCCCTCTGTCTCAACACTCTCCCTTGTCTTCCCTCTGTCTCAACACTATACCTTGTCTTCCCTCTGTCTCAACACTATACCTTGTCTTCTCTCTGTCTCAACACTCTCCCTTGTCTTCCCTCTGTCTCAACACTCTCCCTTGTCTTCCCTCTGTCTCAACACTCTCCCTTGTCTTCCCTCTGTCTCAACACTATACCTTGTCTTCCCTCTGTCTCAACACTATACCTTGTCTTCCCTCTGTCTCAACACTCTCCCTTGTCTTCCCTCTGTCTCAACACTATACCTTGTCTTCCCTCTGTCTCAACACTCTCCCTTGTCTTCCCTCTGTCTCAACACTATACCTTGTCTTCCCTCTGTCTCAACACTATACCTTGTCTTCCCTCTGTCTCAACACTCTCCCTTGTCTTCCCTCTGTCTCAACACTATACCTTGTCTTCCCTCTGTCTCAACACTATACCTTGCTTTCTCTCTGTCTCAATACTCTCCCTTATCTTCTCTCTGTCTCAACACTATACCTTGTCTTCCCTCTGTCTCAACACTCTCCCTTGTCTTCCCTCTGTCTCAACACTATACCTTGTCTTCCCTCTGTCTCAACACTCTCCCTTGTCTTCCCTCTGTCTCAACACTATACCTTGTCTTCTCTCTGTCTCAACACTCTCCCTTGTCTTCCCTCTGTCTAAACACTATACCTTGTCTTCTCTGTGTCTCAACACTGTACCTTGTCTTCGCTCTGTCTCAACACTCTCCCTTGTCTTCCCTCTGTCTCAACACTATACCTTGTCTTCCCTCTGTCTCAACACTATACCTTGTCTTCCCTCTGTCTCAACACTCTCCCTTGTCTTCCCTCTGTCTCAACACTCTCCCTTGTCTTCCCTCTGTCTCAACACTATACCTTGTCTTCCCTCTGTCTCAACACTCTCCCTTGTCTTCCCTCTGTCTCAACACTATACCTTGTCTTCCCTCTGTCTCAACACTCTCCCTTGTCTTCCCTCTGTCTCAACACTATACCTTGTCTTCCCTCTGTCTCAACACTCTCCCTTGTCTTCCCTCTGTCTCAACACTATACCTTGTCTTCTGTCTGTCTCAACACTGTACCTTGTCTTTTCTCTGTCTCAACACTATAACTTGTCTTCTCTGTGTCTCAACACTGTACCTTGTCTTCGCTCTGTCTCAACACTCTCCCTTGTCTTCCCTCTGTCCCAACACTATACCTTATCTTCCCTCTGTCTCAACACTATACCTTGTCTTCCCTCTGTCTCAACACTCTCCCTTGTCTTCCCTCTGTCTCAACACTCTCCCTTGTCTTCCCTCTGTCTCAACACTATACCTTGTCTTCCCTCTGTCTCAACACTCTCCCTTGTCTTCCCTCTGTCTCAACACTATACCTTGTCTTCCCTCTGTCTCAACACTCTCCCTTGTCTTCCCTCTGTCTCAACACTATACCTTGTCTTCTCTCTGTCTCAACACTATACCTTGTCTTCTCTCTGTCTCAACACTCTCCCTTGTCTTCCCTCTGTCTCAACACTCTCCCTTGTCTTCCCTCTGTCTCAACACTATACCTTGTCTTCCCTCTGTCTCAACACTATACCTTGTCTTCTCTCTGTCTCAACACTATACCTTGTCTTCCCTCTGTCTCAACACTATACCTTGTCTTCCCTCTGTCTCAACACTATCCCTTGTCTTCCCTCTGTCTCAACACTCTCCCTTGTCTTCCCTCTGTCTCAACACTATACCTTGTCTTCTCTCTGTCTCAACACTCTCCCTTGTCTTCCCTCTGTCTCAACACTCTCCCTTATCTTCCCTCTGTCTCAACACTCTCCCTTGTCTTCCCTCTGTCTCAACACTCTCCCTTGTCTTCCCTCTGTCTCAACACTATACCTTGTCTTCCCTCTGTCTCAACACTATACCTTGTCTTCTCTCTGTCTCAACACTCTCCCTTGTCTTCCCTCTGTCTCAACACTATACCTTGTCTTCCCTCTGTCTCAACACTATACCTTGTCTTCTCTCTGTCTCAACACTCTCCCTTGTCTTCCCTCTGTCTCAACACTCTCCCTTGTCTTCCCTCTGTACCAACACTTTCCCTTGTCTTCCCTCTGTACAAACACTCTCCCTTGTCTTCCCTCTGTCTCAACACTATACCTTGTCTTCCCTCTGTCTCAACACTATACCTTGTCTTCCCTCTGTCTCAACACTCTCCCTTGTCTTCCCTCTGTCTCAACACTATACCTTGTCTTCCCTCTGTCTCAACACTATACCTTGTCTTCCCTCTGTCTCAACACTATACCTTGTCTTCTCTCTGTCTCAACACTATACCTTGTCTTCTCTCTGTCTCAACACTCTCCCTTGTCTTCCCTCTGTCTCAACACTCTCCCTTGTCTTCCCTCTGTCTCAACACTATATCTTGTTTTCCCTCTGTCTCAACACTATACCTTGTCTTCCCTCTGTCTCAACACTATACCTTGTCTTCCCTCTGTCTCAACACTATACCTTGTCTTCCCTCTGTCTCTACACTCTCCCTTGTCTTCCCTCTGTCTCAACACTCTCCCTTGTCTTCCCTCTGTCTCAACACTATACCTTGTCTTCTCTCTGTCTCAACACTCTCCCTTGTCTTCCCTCTGTCTCAACACTCTCCCTTGTCTTCCCTCTGTCTCAACACTCTCCCTTGTCTTCCCTCTGTCTCAACACTCTCCCTTGTCTTCCCTCTGTCTCAACACTATACCTTGTCTTCCCTCTGTCTCAACACTATACCTTGTCTTCTCTCTGTCTCAACACTCTCCCTTGTCTTCCCTCTGTCTCAACACTCTCCCTTGTCTTCCCTCTGTCTCAACACTCTCCCTTGTCTTCCCTCTGTCTCAACACTATACCTTGTCTTCCCTCTGTCTCAACACTATACCTTGTCTTCCCTCTGTCTCAACACTCTCCCTTGTCTTCCCTCTGTCTCAACACTATACCTTGTCTTCTCTCTGTCTCAACACTCTCCCTTATCTTCCCTCTGTCTCAACACTATACCTTGTCTTCCCTCTGTCTCAACACTATACCTTGTCTTCCCTCTGTCTCAACACTCTCCCTTGTCTTCCCTCTGTCTCAACACTATACCTTGTCTTCCCTCTGTCTCAACACTAGACCTTGCTTTCTCTCTGTCTCAACACTCTCCCTTATCTTCCCTCTGTCTCAACACTATACCTTGTCTTCCCTCTGTCTCAACACTCTCCCTTGTGTTCCCTCTGTCCCAACACTATACCTTATCTTCCCTCTGTCTCAACACTCTCCCTTGTCTTCCCTCTGTCTCAACACTATACCTTGTCTTCTCTCTGTCTCAACACTCTCCCTTGTCTTCCCTCTGTCTCAACACTATACCTTGTCTTCTCTCTGTCTCAACACTCTCCCTTGTCTTCCCTCTGTCTCAACACTCTCCCTTGTCTTCCCTCTGTCTCAACACTATACCTTGTCTTCCCTCTGTCTCAACACTCTCCCTTGTCTTCCCTCTGTCTCAACACTATACCTTGTCTTCCCTCTGTCTCAACACTCTCCCTTGTCTTCCCTCTGTCTCAACACTATACCTTGTCTTCCCTCTGTCTCAACACTCTCCCTTGTCTTCCCTCTGTCTCAACACTATACCTTGTCTTCTGTCTGTCTCAACACTATACCTTGTCTTTTCTCTGTCTCAACAGTATAACTTGTCTTCTCTGTGTCTCAACACTATACCTTGCCTTCCCTCTGTCTCAACACTCTCCCTTGTCTTCCCTCTGTCTCAACACTATACCTTGTCTTCTCTCTGTCTCAACACTCTCCCTTGTCTTCCCTCTGTCCCAACATTATACCTTATCTTCCCTCTATCTCAACACTATACCTTGTCTTCCCTCTGTCTCAACACTCTCCCTTGTCTTCCCTCTGTCTCAACACTATACCTTGTCTTCTGTCTGTCTCAACACTATACCTTGCTTTCTCTCTGTCTCAATACTCTCCCTTATCTTCTCTCTGTCTCAACACTATACCTTGTCTTCCCTCGGTCTCAATACTGTCCCTTCTCTTCCCTCTGTCTCAACACTATACCTTGTCTTCCCTCTGTCTCAGCACTCTCCCTTGTCTTCCCTCTGTCTCAATACTATACCTTGTCTTCTCTCTGTCTCAACACTCTCCCTTGTCTTCCCTCTGTCTCAACACTATACCTTGTCTTCCCTCTGTCTCAACACTCTCCCTTGTCTTCCCTCTGTCTCAACACTCTCCCTTGTCTTCCCTCTGTCTCAACACTATACCTTGTCTTCCCTCTGTCTCAACACTCTCCCTTGTCTTCCCGCTGTCCCAACACTATACCTTGCCTTCCATCTGTCTCAACACTCTCCCTTGTCTTGCCTCTGTCTCAACACTATACCTTGTCTTCCCTCTGTCTCAACACTCTCCCTTGTCTTCCCTCTGTCTCAACACTATACCTTGTCTTCCCTCTGTCTCAACACTATACCTTGTCTTTTCTCTGTCTCAACACTATAACTTGTCTTCTCTGTGTCTCAACACTGTACCTTGTCTTCGCTCTGTCTCAACACTCTCCCTTGGCTTCCCGCTGTCCCAACACTATACCTTGTCTTCCCTCTGTCTCAACACTATACCTTGTCTTCCCTCTGTCTCAACACTCTCCCTTGTCTTCCCTCTGTCTCAACACTCTCCCTTGTCTTCCCTCTGTCTCAACACTATACCTTGTCTTCCCTCTGTCTCAACACTATACCTTGTCTTCTCTCTGTCTCAACACTCTCCCTTGTCTTCCCTCTGTCTCAACACTATACCTTGTCTTCCCTCTGTCTCAACACTATACCTTGTCTTCCCTCTGTCTCAACACTATACCTTGTCTTCCCTCTGTCTCAACACTCTCCCTTGTCTTCCCTCTGTCTCAACACTCTCCCTTGTCTTCCCTCTGTCTCAACACTATACCTTGTCTTCTCTCTGTCTCAACACTCTCCCTTGTCTTCCCTCTGTCTCAACACTCTCCCTTGTCTTCCCTCTGTCTCAACACTCTCCCTTGTCTTCCCTCTGTCTCAACACTCTCCCTTGTCTTCCCTCTGTCTCAACACTATACCTTGTCTTCCCTCTGTCTCAACACTATACCTTGTCTTCCCTCTGTCTCAACACTCTCCCTTGTCTTCCCTCTGTCTCAACACTATACCTTGTCTTCCCTCTGTCTCAACACTATACCTTGTCTTCTCTCTGTCTCAACACTCTCCCTTGTCTTCCCGCTGTCTCAACACTCTCCCTTGTCTTCCCTCTGTACCAACACTTTCCCTTGTCTTCCCTCTGTACAAACACTCTCCCTTGTCTTCCCTCTGTCTCAACACTATACCTTGTCGTCCCTCTGTCTCAACACTATACCTTGTCTTCCCTCTGTCTCAACACTCTCCCTTGTCTTCCCTCTGTCTCAACACTATACCTTGTCTTCCCTCTGTCTCAACACTATACCTTGTCTTCCCTCTGTCTCAACACTCTCCCTTGTCTTCCCTCTGTCTCAACACTATACCTTGTCTTCTCTCTGTCTCAACACTCTCCCTTGTCTTCCCTCTGTCTCAACACTCTCCCTTGTCTTCCCTCTGTCTCAACACTCTCCCTTGTCTTCCCTCTGTCTCAACACTCTCCCTTGTCTTCCCTCTGTCTCAACACTATACCTTGTCTTCCCTCTGTCTCAACACTATACCTTGTCTTCTCTCTGTCTCAACACTCTCCCTTGTCTTCCCTCTGTCTCAACACTCTCCCTTGTCTTCCCTCTGTCTCAACACTCTCCCTTGTCTTCCCTCTGTCTCAACACTATACCTTGTCTTCCCTCTGTCTCAACACTATACCTTGTCTTCCCTCTGTCTCAACACTCTCCCTTGTCTTCCCTCTGTCTCAACACTATACCTTGTCTTCTCTCTGTCTCAACACTCTCCCTTGTCTTCCCTCTGTCTCAACACTATACCTTGTCTTCCCTCTGTCTCAACACTATACCTTGTCTTCCCTCTGTCTCAACACTCTCCCTTGTCTTCCCTCTGTCTCAACACTATACCTTGTCTTCTCTCTGTCTCAACACTATACCTTGCTTTCTCTCTGTCTCAACACTCTCCCTTATCTTCTCTCTGTCTCAACACTATACCTTGTCTTCCCTCTGTCTCAACACTCTCCCTTGTCTTCCCTCTGTCTCAACACTATACCTTGTCTTCCCTCTGTCTCAACACTCTCCCTTGTCTTCCCTCTGTCTCAACACTATACCTTGTCTTCTCTCTGTCTCAACACTCTCCCTTGTCTTCCCTCTGTCTCAACACTATACCTTGTCTTCTCTCTGTCTCAACACTCTCCCTTGTCTTCCCTCTGTCTCAACACTCTCCCTTGTCTTCCCTCTGTCTCAACACTATACCTTGTCTTCCCTCTGTCTCAACACTCTCCCTTGTCTTCCCTCTGTCTCAACACTCTCCCTTGTCTTCCCTCTGTCTCAACACTATACCTTGTCTTCCCTCTGTCTCAACACTATACCTTGTCTTCTCTCTGTCTCAACACTCTCCCTTGTCTTCCCTCTGTCTCAACACTCTCCCTTGTCTTCCCTCTGTCTCAACACTCTCCCTTGTCTTCCCTCTGTCTCAACACTATACCTTGTCTTCCCTCTGTCTCAACACTATACCTTGTCTTCCCTCTGTCTCAACACTCTCCCTTGTCTTCCCTCTGTCTCAACACTATACCTTGTCTTCTCTCTGTCTCAACACTCTCCCTTGTCTTCCCTCTGTCTCAACACTATACCTTGTCTTCCCTCTGTCTCAACACTATACCTTGTCTTCCCTCTGTCTCAACACTCTCCCTTGTCTTCCCTCTGTCTCAACACTATACCTTGTCTTCCCTCTGTCTCAACACTATACCTTGCTTTCTCTCTGTCTCAATACTCTCCCTTATCTTCTCTCTGTCTCAACACTATACCTTGTCTTCCCTCGGTCTCAATACTGTCCCTTCTCTTCCCTCTGTCTCAACACTATACCTTGTCTTCCCTCTGTCTCAGCACTCTCCCTTGTCTTCCCTCTGTCTCAATACTATACCTTGCTTTCTCTCTGTCTCAACACTGTCCCTTGTCTTCCCTCTGTCTCAACACTATACCTTGTCTTCTCTCTGTCTCAACACTCTCCCTTGTCTTCCCTCTGTCTCAACACTCTCCCTTGTCTTCCCTCTGTCTCAACACTGTACATTGTCTTCCTTCTGTCTCAACACTCTCCCTTGTCTTCCCGCTGTCCCAACACTATACCTTGCCTTCCATCTGTCTCAACACTCTCCCTTGTCTTGCCTCTGTCTCAACACTATACCTTGTCTTCCCTCTGTCTCAACACTCTCCCTTGTCTTCCCTCTGTCTCAACACTATACCTTGTCTTGCCTCTGTCTCAACACTATACCTTGCCTTTTCTCTGTCTCAACACTATAACTTGTCTTCTCTGTGTCTCAACACTATACCTTGTCTTCCCTCTGTCTCAACACTCTCCCTTGTCTTCCCTCTGTCTCAACACTATACCTTGTCTTCTCTCTGTCTCAACACTCTCCCTTGTCTTCCCTCTGTCTCAACACTATACCTTATCTTCCCTCTGTCTCAACACTATACCTTGTCTTCCCTCTGTCTCAACACTCTCCCTTGTCTTCCCTCTGTCTCAACACTATACCTTGTCTTCCCTCTGTCTCAACACTCTCCCTTGTCTTCCCTCTGTCTGAACACTATACCTTGTCTTCTGTCTATCTCAACACTATACCTTGCTTTCTCTCTGTCTCAATACTCTCCCTTATCTTCTCTCTGTCTCAACACTATACCTTGTCTTCCCTCTGTCTCAACACTCTCCCTTGTCTTCCCTCTGTCTCAACACTATACCTTGTCTTCCCTCTGTCTCAACACTCTCCCTTGTCTTCCCTCTGTCTCAACACTATACCTTGTCTTCTCTCTGTCTCAACACTCTCCCTTGTCTTCCCTCTGTCTCAACACTATACCTTGTCTTCTCTCTGTCTCAACACTCTCCCTTGTCTTCCCTCTGTCTCAACACTCTCCCTTGTCTTCCCTCTGTCTCAACACTATACCTTGTCTTCCCTCTGTCTCAACACTCTCCCTTGTCTTCCCTCTGTCTCAACACTATACCTTGTCTTCCCTCTGTCTCAACACTCTCCCTTGTCTTCCCTCTGTCTCAACACTATACCTTGTCTTCCCTCTGTCTCAACACTCTCCCTTGTCTTCCCTCTGTCTCAACACTATACCTTGTCTTCTCTCTGTCTCAACACTATACCTTGTCTTTTCTCTGTCTCAACACTATAACTTGTCTTCTCTGTGTCTCAACACTGTACCTTGTCTTCGCTCTGTCTCAACACTCTCCCTTGGCTTCCCGCTGTCCCAACACTATACCTTATCTTCCCTCTGTCTCAACACTATACCTTGTCTTCCCTCTGTCTCAACACTCTCCCTTGTCTTCCCTCTGTCTCAACACTCTCCCTTGTCTTCCCTCTGTCTCAACACTATACCTTGTCTTCCCTCTGTCTCAACACTATACCTTGTCTTCTCTCTGTCTCAACACTCTCCCTTGTCTTCCCTCTGTCTCAACACTATACCTTGTCTTCCCTCTGTCTCAACACTATACCTTGTCTTCCCTCTGTCTCAACACTATACCTTGTCTTCCCTCTGTCTCAACACTATACCTTGTCTTCCCTCTGTCTCAACACTATACCTTGTCTTCCCTCTGTCTCAACACTCTCCCTTGTCTTCCCTCTGTCTCAACACTCTCCCTTGTCTTCCCTCTGTCTCAACACTATACCTTGTCTTCTCTCTGTCTCAACACTCTCCCTTGTCTTCCCTCTGTCTCAACACTCTCCCTTATCTTCCCTCTGTCTCAACACTCTCCCTTGTCTTCCCTCTGTCTCAACACTCTCCCTTGTCTTCCCTCTGTCTCAACACTATACCTTGTCTTCCCTCTGTCTCAACACTATACCTTGTCTTCCCTCTGTCTCAACACTCTCCCTTGTCTTCCCTCTGTCTCAACACTATACCTTGTCTTCCCTCTGTCTCAACACTATACCTTGTCTTCTCTCTGTCTCAACACTCTCCCTTGTCTTCCCGCTGTCTCAACACTCTCCCTTGTCTTCCCTCTGTACCAACACTTTCCCTTGTCTTCCCTCTGTACAAACACTCTCCCTTGTCTTCCCTCTGTCTCAACACTATACCTTGTCGTCCCTCTGTCTCAACACTATACCTTGTCTTCCCTCTGTCTCAACACTCTCCCTTGTCTTCCCTCTGTCTCAACACTATACCTTGTCTTCCCTCTGTCTCAACACTATACCTTGTCTTCCCTCTGTCTCAACACTCTCCCTTGTCTTCCCTCTGTCTCAACACTATACCTTGTCTTCTCTCTGTCTCAACACTCTCCCTTGTCTTCCCTCTGTCTCAACACTATACCTTGTCTTCCCTCTGTCTCAACACTATACCTTGTCTTCTCTCTGTCTCAACACTCTCCCTTATCTTCCCTCTGTCTCAACACTCTCCCTTGTCTTCCCTCTGTCTCAACACTATACCTTGTCTTCCCTCTGTCTCAACACTATACCTTGTCTTCCCTCTGTCTCAACACTATACCTTGTCTTCCCTCTGTCTCAACACTATACCTTGTCTTCCCTCTGTCTCAACACTCTCCCTTGTCTTCCCTCTGTCTCAACACTATACCTTGTCTTCCCTCTGTCTCAACACTCTCCCTTGTCTTCCCTCTGTCTCAACACTATACCTTGTCTTCTCTCTGTCTCAACACTCTCCCTTGTCTTCCCTCTGTCTCAACACTGTCCCTTGTCTTCCCTCTGTCTCAACACGACACCTTGTCTTCCCTCTGTCTCAACACTCTCCCTTGTCTTTCTCTGTCTCAACACTATACCTTGTCTTCCCTCTGTCTCAACACTATACCTTGTCTTCTCTCTGTCTCAACACTCTCCCTTGTCTTCCCTCTGTCTCAACACTTTACCTTGTCTTCCCTCTGTCTCAACACTATACCTTGTCTTCCCTCTGTCTCAACACTATACCTTGTCTTCTCTCTGTCTCAACACTCTCTCTTGTCTTCCCGCTGTCTCAACACTCTCCCTTGTCTTCCCTCTGTCCCAACACTCTCAATTGTCTTCCCGCTGTCTCAACACTCTCCCTTGTCTTCCCTCTGTCCCAACACTCTCCATTGTCTTCCATCTGTCTCAACACTCTCCCTTGTCTTCCCGCTGTCTCAACACTGTACCTTGTCTTCCCTCTGTCTCAACACTATACCTTGTCTTCCGTCTGTCTCAACACTCTCCCTTGTCTTCCCTCTGTCTCAACACTATACCTTGTCTTCTCTCTGTCTCAACACTCTCCCTTGTCTTCCCTCTGTCTCAACACTATACCTTGTCTTCCCTCTGTCTCAACACTCTCCCTTGTCTTCCCTCTGTCTCAACACTATACCTTGTCTTCCCTCTGTCTCAACACTATACCTTGTCTTCCCTCTGTCTCAACACTCTCCCTTGTCTTCCCTCTGTCTCAACACTATACCTTGTCTTCCCTCTGTCTCAACACTCTCCCTTGTCTTCCCTCTGTCTCAACACTATACCTTGTCTTCTCTCTGTCTCAACACTCTCCCTTGTCTTCCCTCTGTCTCAACACTATACCTTGTCTTCCCTCTGTCTCAACACTATACCTTGTCTTCCCTCTGTCTCAACACTATACCTTGTCTTCCCTCTGTCTCAACACTCTCCCTTGTCTTCCCTCTGTCTCAACACTATACCTTGTCTTCCCTCTGTCTCAACACTATACCTTGCTTTCTCTCTGTCTCAACACTCTCCCTTATCTTCTCTCTGTCTCAACACTATACCTCGTCTTCCCTCGGTCTCAATACTGTCCCTTCTCTTCCCTCTGTCTCAACACTATACCTTGTCTTCCCTCTGTCTCAACACTCTCCCTTGTCTTCCCTCTGTCTCAACACTATACCTTGCTTTCTCTCTGTCTCAACACTGTCCCTTGTCTTCCCTCTGTCTCAACACTATACCTTGTCTTCTCTCTGTCTCAACACTCTCCCTTGTATTCCCTCTGTCTCAACACTCTCCCTTGTCTTCCCTCTGTCTCAACACTGTACATTGTCTTCCTTCTGTCTCAACACTCTCCCTTGTCTTCCCGCTGTCTCAACACTATACCTTGCCTTCCATCTGTCTCAACACTCTCCCTTGTCTTGCCTCTGTCTCAACACTATACCTTGTCTTCCCTCTGTCTCAACACTCTCCCTTGTCTTCCCTCTGTCTCAACACTATACCTTGTCTTCTGTCTGTCTCAACACTATACCTTGTCTTTTCTCTGTCTCAACACTATAACTTGTCTTCTCTGTGTCTCAACACTGTACCTTGTCTTCGCTCTGTCTCAACACTCTCCCTTGGCTTCCCGCTGTCCCAACACTATACCTTATCTTCCCTCTGTCTCAACACTATACCTTGTCTTCCCTCTGTCTCAACACTCTCCCTTGTCTTCCCTCTGTCTCAACACTCTCCCTTGTCTTCCCTCTGTCTCAACACTATACCTTGTCTTCCCTCTGTCTCAACACTCTCCCTTGTCTTCCCTCTGTCTCAACACTATACCTTGTCTTCCCTCTGTCTCAACACTCTCCCTTGTCTTCCCTCTGTCTCAACACTATACCTTGTCTTCTCTCTGTCTCAACACTATACCTTGTCTTCTCTCTGTCTCAACACTCTCCCTTATCTTCCCTCTGTCTCAACACTCTCCCTTGTCTTCCCTCTGTCTCAACACTATACCTTGTCTTCCCTCTGTCTCAACACTATACCTTGTCTTCCCTCTGTCTCAACACTATACCTTGTCTTCCCTCTGTCTCAACACTATACCTTGTCTTCCCTCTGTCTCAACACTCTCCCTTGTCTTCCCTCTGTCTCAACACTCTCCCTTGTCTTCCCTCTGTCTCAACACTATACCTTGTCTTCTCTCTGTCTCAACACTCTCCCTTGTCTTCCCTCTGTACCAACACTTTCCCTTGTCTTCCCTCTGTACAAACACTCTCCCTTGTCTTCCCTCTGTCTCAACACTATACCTTGTCGTCCCTCTGTCTCAACACTATACCTTGCCTTCCCTCTGTCTCAACACTCTCCCTTGTCTTCCCTCTGTCTCAACACTATACCTTGTCTTCCCTCTGTCTCAACACTCTCCCTTGTCTTCCCTCTGTCTCAACACTATACCTTGTCTTCCCTCTGTCTCAACACTATACCTTGTCTTCTCTCTGTCTCAACACCCTCCCTTATCTTCCCTCTGTCTCAACACTCTCCCTTGTCTTCTCTCTGTCTCAACACTATACCTTGCCTTCCCGCTGTCCCAACGCTATACCTTGTCTTCGCTCTGTCTCAACACTATACATTGTCTTCCCTCTGTCTCAACACTATACCTTGTCTTCCCTCTGTCCCAACACTCTCCCTTGTCTTCCCTCTGTCTCAACACTATACCTTGTCTTCTCTCTGTCTCAACACTCTCCCTTGTCTTCTCTCTGTCTCAACACTGTCCCTTGTCTTCCCTCTGTCTCAACACGACACCTTGTCTTCCCTCTTCTCAACACTCTCCCTTGTCTTTCTCTGTCTCAACACTATACCTTGTCTTCCCTCTGTCTCAACACTATACCTTGTCTTCTCTCTGTCTCAACACTCTCCCTTGTCTTCCCTCTGTCTCAACACTATACCTTGTCTTCCCTCTGTCTCAACACTATACCTTGTCTTCCCTCTGTCTCAACACTATACCTTGTCTTCTCTCTGTCTCAACACTCTCCCTTGTCTTCCCTCTGTCTCAACACTCTCCCTTGTCTTCCCTCTGTCCCAACACTCTCCCTTGTCTTCCCTCTGTCTCAACACTATACCTTGTCTTCCCTCTGTCTCAACACTCTCCCTTGTCTTCCCTCTGTCTCAACACTATACCTTGTCTTCTCTCTGTCTCAACACTCTCCCTTATCTTCCCTCTGTCTCAACACTCTCCCTTGTCTTCCCTCTGTCTCAACACTCTCCCTTGTCTTCCCTCTGTCTCAACACTGTACCTTGTCTTCCCTCTGTCTCAACACTATACCTTGTCTTCCCTCTGTCTCAACACTCTCCCTTGTCTTCCCTCTGTCTCAACACTATACCTTGTCTTCCCTCTGTCTCAACACTCTCCCTTGTCTTCCCTCTGTCTCAACACTATACCTTGTCTTCCCTCTGTCTCAACACTATACCTTGTCTTCTCTCTGTCTCAACACTCCCCCTTATCTTCTCTCTGTCTCAACACTCTCACTTGTCTTCTCTCTGTCTCAACACTCTCCCTTGTCTTCCCTCTGTCTCAACACTATACCTTGTCTTCTCTCTGTCTCAACACTCCCCCTTATCTTCTCTCTGTCTCAACACTCTCACTTGTCTTCTCTCTGTCTCAACACTCTCCCTTGTCTTCCCTCTGTCTCAACACTATAACTTGTCTTCCCTCTGTATCAACACTATACCTTGTCTTCTCTCTGTCTCAACACTCTCCCTTGTCTTCCCGCTGTCTCAACACTCTCCCTTGTGTTCCCTTTGTACCAACACTCTCCCTTGTCTTCCCTCTGTCTCAACACTATACCTTGTCTTCCCTCTGTCTCAACACTATACCTTGCCTTCCCTCTGTCTCAACACTCTCCCTTGTCTTCCCTCTGTCTCAACACTATACCTTGTCTTCTCTCTGTCTCAACACTCTCCCTTGTCTTCCCTCTGTCCCAACACTATACCTTATCTTCCCTCTGTCTCAACACTATACCTTGTCTTCCCTCTGTCTCAACACTCTCCCTTGTCTTCCCTCTGTCTCAACACTATACCTTGTCTTCCCTCTGTCTCAACACTCTCCCTTGTCTTCCCTCTGTCTCAACACTATACCTTGTCTTCCCTCTGTCTCAACACTATACCTTGTCTTCCCTCTGTCTCAACACTCTCCCTTGTCTTCCCTCTGTCTCAACACTATACCTTGTCTTCCCTCTGTCTCAACACTCTCCCTTGTCTTCCCTCTGTCTCAACACTATACCTTGTCTTCCCTCTGTCTCAACACTCTCCCTTGTCTTCCCTCTGTCTCAACACTATACCTTGTCTTCCCTCTGTCTCAACACTATACCTTGTCTTCCCTCTGTCTCAACACTCTCCCTTGTCTTCCCTCTGTCTCAACACTATACCTTGTCTTCTCTCTGTCTCAACACTCTCCCTTGTCTTCCCTCTGTCTCAACACTATACCTTGTCTTCTCTCTGTCTCAACACTCTCCCTTATCTTCCCTCTGTCTCAACACTCTCTCTTGTCTTCCATCTGTCTCAACACTCTCCCTTGTCTTCCCTCTGTCTCAACACTGTACCTTGTCTTCCCTCTGTCTCAACACTATACCTTGTCTTCTCTCTGTCTCAACACTCTCCCTTGTCTTCCCTCTGTCTCAACACTATACCTTGTCTTCCCTCTGTCTCAACACTATACCTTGTCTTCCCTCTGTCTCAACACTCTCCCTTGTCTTCCCTCTGTCTCAACACTATACCTTGTCTTCTCTCTGTCTCAACACTCTCCCTTGTCTTCCCTCTGTCTCAACACTCTCCCTTGTCTTCCCTCTGTCTCAACACTCTCCCTTGTCTTCCCTCTGTCTCAACACTATACCTTGTCTTCCCTCTGTCTCAACACTATACCTTGTCTTCCCTCTGTCTCAACACTCTCCCTTGTCTTCCCTCTGTCTCAACACTATACTTTGTCTTCCCTCTGTCTCAACACTATACCTTGTCTTCCTTCTGTATCAACACACTCCCTTGTCTTCCCTCTGTCTCAACACTGTACCTTGTCTTCGCTCTGTCTCAACACTCTCCCTTGGCTTCCCGCTGTCCCAACACTATACCTTGTCTTCCCTCTGTCTCAACACTCTCCCTTGTCTTCCCTCTGTCTCAACACTATACCTTGTCTTCCCTCTGTCTCAACACTCTCCCTTGTCTTCCCTCTGTCTCAACACTATACCTTGTCTTCCCTCTGTCTCAACACTATACCTTGTCTTCCCTCTGTCTCAACACTCTCCCTTGTCTTCCCTCTGTCTCAACACTATACCTTGTCTTCCCTCTGTCTCAACACTATACCTTGTCTTCCCTCTGTCTCAACACTATACCTTGTCTTCTCTCTGTCTCAACACTCTCCCTTGTCTTCCCTCTGTCTCAACACTCTCCCTTGTCTTCCCTCTGTCCCAACACTCTCCCTTGTCTTCCCTCTGTCTCAACACTATACCTTGTCTTCCCTCTGTCTCAACACTCTCCCTTGTCTTCCCTCTGTCTCAACACTATACCTTGTCTTCCCTCTGTCTCAACACTATACCTTGTCTTCCCTCTGTCTCAACACTATACCTTGTCTTCTCTCTGTCTCAACACTCTCCCTTGTCTTCCCTCTGTCTCAACACTCTCCCTTGTCTTCCCTCTGTCCCAACACTCTCCCTTGTCTTCCCTCTGTCTCAACACTATACCTTGTCTTCCCTCTGTCTCAACACTATACCTTGTCTTCCCTCTGTCTCAACACTCTCCCTTGTCTTCCCTCTGTCTCAACACTATACCTTGTCTTCTCTCTGTCTCAACACTCTCCCTTGTCTTCCCTCTGTCTCAACACTATACCTTGTCTTCCCTCTGTCTCAACACTATACCTTGTCTTCCCTCTGTCTCAACACTCTCCCTTGTCTTCCCTCTGTCTCAACACTATACCTTGTCTTCCCTCTGTCTCAACACTATACCTTGCTTTCTCTCTGTCTCAACACTCTCCCTTATCTTCTCTCTGTCTCAACACTATACCTCATCTTCCCTCAGTCTCAACACTGTCCCTTCTCTTCCCTCTGTCTCAACACTATACCTTGTCTTCTCTCTGTCTCAGCACTCTCCCTTGTCTTCCCTCTGTCTCAATACTATACCTTGCTTTCTCTCTGTCTCAACACTCTCCCTTGTCTTCCCTCTGTCTCAACACTATACCTTGTCTTCTCTCTGTCTCAACACTCTCCCTTGTCTTCCCTCTGTCTCAACACTCTCCCTTGTCTTCCCTCTGTCTCAACACTATACCTTGTCTTCCCTCTGTCTCAACACTCTCCCTTGTCTTCCCTCTGTCTCAACACTATACCTTGTCTTCCCTCTGTCTCAACACTCTCCCTTGTCTTCCCTCTGTCTCAACACTATACCTTGTCTTCCCTCTGTCTCAACACTCTCCCTTGTCTTCCCTCTGTCTCAACACTATACCTTGTCTTCTGTCTGTCTCAACACTATACCTTGTCTTTTCTCTGTCTCAACACTATAACTTGTCTTCTCTGTGTCTCAACACTGTACCTTGTCTTCGCTCTGTCTCAACACTCTCCCTTGTCTTCCCTCTGTCTCAACACTCTCCCTTGTCTTCCCTCTGTCTCAACACTATACCTTGTCTTCCCTCTGTCTCAACACTCTCCCTTGTCTTCCCTCTGTCTCAACACTATACCTTGTCTTCCCTCTGTCTCAACACTATACCTTGTCTTTTCTCTGTCTCAACACTATAACTTATCTTCTCTGTGTCTCAACACTGTACCTTGTCTTCGCTCTGTCTCAACACTCTCCCTTGTCTTCCCTCTGTCTCAACACTCTCCCTTGTCTTCCCTCTGTCCCAACACTATACCTTGTCTTCCCTCTGTCTCAACACTCTCCCTTGTCTTCCCTCTGTCTCAACACTCTCCCTTGTCTTCCCTCTGTCTCAACACTATACCTTGTCTTCCCTCTGTCTCAACACTCTCCCTTGTCTTCCCTCTGTCTCAACACTATACCTTGTCTTCCCTCTGTCTCAACACTCTCCCTTGTCTTCCCTCTGTCTCAACACTATACCTTGTCTTCTCTCTGTCTCAACACTATACCTTGTCTTCTCTCTGTCTCAACACTCTCCCTTATCTTCCCTCTGTCTCAACACTCTCCCTTGTCTTCCCTCTGTCTCAACACTATACCTTGTCTTCCCTCTGTCTCAACACTATACCTTGTCTTCTCTCTGTCTCAACACTATAACTTGTCTTCCCTCTGTCTCAACACTATACCTTGTCTTCCCTCTGTCTCAACACTCTCCCTTGTCTTCCCTCTGTCTCAACACTCTCCCTTGTCTTCCCTCTGTCTCAACACTATACCTTGTCTTCTCTCTGTCTCAACACTCTCCCTTGTCTTCCCTCTGTCTCAACACTCTCCCTTGTCTTCCCTCTGTCTCAACACTCTCCCTTGTCTTCCCTCTGTCTCAACACTCTCCCTTGTCTTCCCTCTGTCTCAACACTATACCTTGTCTTCCCTCTGTCTCAACACTATACCTTGTCTTCTCTCTGTCTCAACACTATACCTTGTCTTTTCTCTGTCTCAACACTATAACTTGTCTTCTCTGTGTCTCAACACTGTACCTTGTCTTCGCTCTGTCTCAACACTCTCCCTTGTCTTCCCTCTGTCTCAACACTCTCCCTTGTCTTCCCTCTGTCTCAACACTATACCTTGTCTTCCCTCTGTCTCAACACTCTCCCTTGTCTTCCCTCTGTCTCAACACTCTCCCTTGTCTTCCCTCTGTCTCAACACTATACCTTGTCTTCCCTCTGTCTCAACACTCTCCCTTGTCTTCCCTCTGTCTCAACACTATACCTTGTCTTCCCTCTGTCTCAACACTCTCCCTTGTCTTCCCTCTGTCTCAACACTATACCTTGTCTTCTCTCTGTCTCAACACTATACCTTGTCTTCTCTCTGTCTCAACACTCTCCCTTATCTTCCCTCTGTCTCAACACTCTCCCTTGTCTTCCCTCTGTCTCAACACTATACCTTGTCTTCCCTCTGTCTCAACACTATACCTTGTCTTCCCTCTGTCTCAACACTCTCCCTTGTCTTCCCTCTGTCTCAACACTATACCTTGTCTTCCCTCTGTCTCAACACTCTCCCTTGTCTTCCCTCTGTCTCAACACTCTCCCTTGTCTTCCCTCTGTCTCAACACTATACCTTGTCTTCTCTCTGTCTCAACACTCTCCCTTATCTTCCCTCTGTCTCAACACTCTCCCTTGTCTTCCCTCTGTCTCAACACTCTCCCTTGTCTTCCCTCTGTCTCAACACTCTCCCTTGTCTTCCCTCTGTCTCAACACTATACCTTGTCTTCCCTCTGTCTCAACACTATACCTTGTCTTCTCTCTGTCTCAACACTCTCCCTTGTCTTCCCTCTGTCTCAACACTCTCCCTTGTCTTCCCTCTGTCTCAACACTCTCCCTTGTCTTCCCTCTGTCTCAACACTATACCTTGTCTTCCCTCTGTCTCAACACTATACCTTGTCTTCCCTCTGTCTCAACACTCTCCCTTGTCTTCCCTCTGTCTCAACACTATACCTTGTCTTCTCTCTGTCTCAACACTCTCCCTTGTCTTCCCTCTGTCCCAACACTATACCTTATCTTCCCTCTGTCTCAACACTATACCTTGTCTTCCCTCTGTCTCAACACTCTCCCTTGTCTTCCCTCTGTCTCAACACTATACCTTGTCTTCTGTCTGTCTCAACACTATACCTTGCTTTCTCTCTGTCTCAACACTCTCCCTTATCTTCTCTCTGTCTCAACACTATACCTTGTCTTCCCTCTGTCTCAACACTCTCCCTTGTCTTCCCTCTGTCTCAACACTATACCTTGTCTTCCCTCTGTCTCAACACTCTCCCTTGTCTTCCCTCTGTCTCAATACTATACCTTGCTTTCTCTCTGTCTCAACACTGTCCCTTGTCTTCCCTCTGTCTCAACACTATACCTTGTCTTCTCTCTGTCTCAACACTCTCCCTTATCTTCCCTCTGTCTCAACACTCTCCCTTGTCTTCCCTCTGTCTCAACACTGTACATTGTCTTCCTTCTGTCTCAACACTCTCCCTTGTCTTCCCGCTGTCCCAACACTATACCTTGCCTTCCATCTGTCTCAACACTCTCCCTTGTCTTGCCTCTGTCTCAACACTATACCTTGTCTTCCCTCTGTCTCAACACTATACCTTGTCTTCTGTCTGTCTCAACACTGTACCTTGTCTTTTCTCTGTCTCAACACTATAACTTGTCTTCTCTGTGTCTCAACACTGTAGCTTGTCTTCGCTCTGTCTCAACACTCTCCCTTGGCTTCCCGCTGTCCCAACACTATACCTTATCTTCCCTCTGTCTCAACACTATACCTTGTCTTCCCTCTGTCTCAACACTCTCCCTTGTCTTCCCTCTGTCTCAACACTCTCCCTTGTCTTCCCTCTGTCTCAACACTATACCTTGTCTTCCCTCTGTCTCAACACTCTCCCTTGTCTTCCCTCTGTCTCAACACTATACATTGTCTTCCGTCTGTCTCAACACTCTCCCTTGTCTTCCCTCTGTCTCAACACTATACCTTGTCTTCTCTCTGTCTCAACACTAAACCTTGTCTTCTCTCTGTCTCAACACTCTCCCTTATCTTCCCTCTGTCTCAACACTCTCCCTTGTCTTCCCTCTGTCTCAACACTATACCTTGTCTTCCCTCTGTCTCAACACTATACCTTGTCTTCTCTCTGTCTCAACACTATACCTTGTCTTCCCTCTGTCTCAACACTATACCTTGTCTTCCCTCTGTCTCAACACTCTCCCTTGTCTTCCCTCTGTCTCAACACTCTCCCTTGTCTTCCCTCTGTCTCAACACTATACCTTGTCTTCTCTCTGTCTCAACACTATACCTTGTCTTCCCTCTGTCTCAACACTCTCCCTTGTCTTCCCTCTGTCTCAACACTCTCCCTTGTCTTCCCTCTGTCTCAACACTCTCCCTTGTCTTCCCTCTGTCTCAACACTATACCTTGTCTTCCCTCTGTCTCAACACTATACCTTGTCTTCTCTCTGTCTCAACACTCTCCCTTGTCTTCCCTCTGTCTCAACACTATACCTTGTCTTCCCTCTGTCTCAACACTATACCTTGTCTTCTCTCTGTCTCAACACTCTCCCTTGTCTTCCCGCTGTCTCAACACTCTCCCTTGTCTTCCCTCTGTACCAACACTTTCCCTTGT
This sequence comes from Mobula hypostoma, assembly GCF_963921235.1. Classification (NCBI taxonomy): domain Eukaryota; kingdom Metazoa; phylum Chordata; class Chondrichthyes; order Myliobatiformes; family Myliobatidae; genus Mobula; species Mobula hypostoma. The sequence continues at coordinate 45,818,536 of NC_086109.1, read as the reverse complement.
CTTCCCTCTGTACAAACACTCTCCCTTGTCTTCCCTCTGTCTCAACACTATACCTTGTCTTCCCTCTGTCTCAACACTATACCTTGTCTTCCCTCTGTCTCAACACTCTCCCTTGTCTTCCCTCTGTCTCAACACTATACCTTGTCTTCCCTCTGTCTCAACACTATACCTTGTCTTCCCTCTGTCTCAACACTATACCTTGTCTTCCCTCTGTCTCAACACTATACCTTGTCTTCTCTCTGTCTCAACACTCTCCCTTGTCTTCCCTCTGTCTCAACACTCTCCCTTGTCTTCCCTCTGTCTCAACACTATACCTTGTCTTCCCTCTGTCTCAACACATTCCCTTGTCTTCCCTCTGTCTCAACACTCTCCCTTGTCTTCCCTCTGTCTCAACACTATACCTTGTCTTCCCTCTGTCTCAACACTATACCTTGTCTTCCCTCTGTCTCAACACTCTCCCTTGTCTTCCCTCTGTCTCAACACTCTCCCTTGTCTTCCCTCTGTCTCAACACTATACCTTGTCTTCCCTCTGTCTCAACACTATACCTTGTCTTCTCTCTGTCTCAACACTATACCTTGTCTTCCCTCTGTCCCAACACTATACCTTATCTTCCCTCTGTCTCAACACTCTCCCTTGTCTTCCCTCTGTCTCAACACTCTCCCTTGTCTTCCCTCTGTCTCAACACTATACCTTGTCTTCTCTCTGTCTCAACACTCTCCCTTGTCTTCCCTCTGTCTCAACACTCTCCCTTATCTTCCCTCTGTCTCAACACTCTCCCTTATCTTCCCTCTGTCTCAACACTCTCCCTTGTCTTCCCTCTGTCTCAACACTATACCTTGTCTTCCCTCTGTCTCAACACTATACCTTGTCTTCTCTCTGTCTCAACACTCTCCCTTGTCTTCCCTCTGTCTCAACACTCTCCCTTGTCTTCCCTCTGTCTCAACACTCTCCCTTGTCTTCCCTCTGTCTCAACACTATACCTTGTCTTCCCTCTGTCTCAACACTATACCTTGTCTTCCCTCTGTCTCAACACTCTCCCTTGTCTTCCCTCTGTCTCAACACTATACCTTGTCTTCTCTCTGTCTCAACACTCTCCCTTGTCTTCCCTCTGTCCCAACACTATACCTTATCTTCCCTCTGTCTCAACACTATACCTTGTCTTCCCTCTGTCTCAACACTCTCCCTTGTCTTCCCTCTGTCTCAACACTATACCTTGTCTTCTGTCTGTCTCAACACTATACCTTGCTTTCTCTCTGTCTCAACACTCTCCCTTGTCTTCCCTCTGTCTCAACACTATACCTTGTCTTCTCTCTGTCTCAACACTCTCCCTTCTCTTCCCTCTGTCTCAACACTATACCTTGTCTTCCCTCTGTCTCAACACTCTCCCTTGTCTTCCCTCTGTCTCAACACTATACCTTGTCTTCTCTCTGTCTCAACACTCTCCCTTGTCTTCCCTCTGTCTCAACACTATACCTTGTCTTCTCTCTGTCTCAACACTCTCCCTTGTCTTCCCTCTGTCTCAACACTCTCCCTTGTCTTCCCTCTGTCTCAACACTATACCTTGTCTTCCTTCTGTCTCAACACTCTCCCTTGTCTTCCCGCTGTCCCAACACTATACCTTGTCTTCCATCTGTCTCAACACTCTCCCTTGTCTTCCCTCTGTCTCAACACTCTCCCTTGTCTTCCCTCTGTCTCAACACTCTCCCTTGTCTTCCCTCTGTCTCAACACTATACCTTGTCTTCCCTCTGTCTCAACACTATACCTTGTCTTCCCTCTGTCTCAACACTCTCCCTTGTCTTCCCTCTGTCTCAACACTCTCCCTTGTCTTCTCTCTGTCTCAACACTCTCCCTTGTCTTCCCTCTGTCTCAACACTATACCTTGTCTTCCCTCTGTCTCAACACTATACCTTGTCTTCCCTCTGTCTCAACACTCTCCCTTGTCTTCCCTCTGTCTCAACACTATACCTTGTCTTCCCTCTGTCTCAACACTATACCTTGTCTTCTCTCTGTCTCAACACTCTCCCTTGTCTTCCCGCTGTCTCAACACTCTCCCTTGTCTTCCCTCTGTCCCAACACTCTCCCTTGTCTTCCCTCTGTCTCAACACTCTCCCTTGTCTTCCCTCTGTCTCAACACTATACCTTGTCTTCCCTCTGTCTCAACACTATACCTTGTCTTCCCTCTGTCTCAACACTCTCCCTTGTCTTCCCTCTGTCTCAACACTATACCTTGTCTTCCCTCTGTCTCAACACTATACCTTGTCTTCCCTCTGTCTCAACACTATACCTTGTCTTCCCTCTGTCTCAACACTATACCTTGTCTTCTCTCTGTCTCAACACTCTCCCTTGTCTTCCCTCTGTCTCAACACTCTCCCTTGTCTTCCCTCTGTCTCAACACTCTCCCTTGTCTTCCCTCTGTCTCAACACTATACCTTGTCTTCCCTCTGTCTCAACACTCTCCCTTGTCTTCCCTCTGTCTCAACACTATACCTTGTCTTCCCTCTGTCTCAACACTATACCTTGTCTTCCCTCTGTCTCAACACTCTCCCTTGTCTTCCCTCTGTCTCAACACTCTCCCTTGTCTTCCCTCTGTCTCAACACTATACCTTGTCTTCCCTCTGTCTCAACACTATACCTTGTCTTCCCTCTGTCTCAACACTATACCTTGTCTTCCCTCTGTCTCAACACTATACCTTGTCTTCCCTCTGTCTCAACACTCTCCCTTGTCTTCCCTCTGTCTCAACACTCTCCCTTGTCTTCCCTCTGTCTCAACACTATACCTTGTCTTCTCTCTGTCTCAACACTCTCCCTTGTCTTCCCTCTGTCTCAACACTCTCCCTTGTCTTCCCTCTGTCTCAACACTCTCCCTTGTCTTCCCTCTGTCTCAACACTCTCCCTTGTCTTCCCTCTGTCTCAACACTCTCCCTTGTCTTCCCTCTGTCTCAACACTATACCTTGTCTTCCCTCTGTCTCAACACTATACCTTGTCTTCCCTCTGTCTCAACACTCTCCCTTGTCTTCCCTCTGTCTCAACACTATACCTTGTCTTCTCTCTGTCTCAACACTCTCCCTTGTCTTCCCTCTGTCTCAACATTATACCTTATCTTCCCTCTATCTCAACACTATACCTTGTCTTCCCTCTGTCTCAACACTCTCCCTTGTCTTCCCTCTGTCTCAACACTATACCTTGTCTTCCCTCTGTCTCAACACTAGACCTTGCTTTCTCTCTGTCTCAACACTCTCCCTTATCTTCTCTCTGTCTCAACACTATACCTTGTCTTCCCTCTGTCTCAACACTCTCCCTTGTCTTCCCTCTGTCTCAACACTATACCTTGTCTTCCCTCTGTCTCAACACTCTCCCTTGTCTTCCCTCTGTCTCAACACTATACCTTGTCTTCCCTCTGTCTCAACACTCTCCCTTGTCTTCCCTCTGTCTCAACACTATACCTTGTCTTCTCTCTGTCTCAACACTCTCCCTTATCTTCCCTCTGTCTCAACACTCTCCCTTGTCTTCCCTCTGTCTCAACACTATACCTTGTCTTCCCTCTGTCTCAACACTCTCCCTTGTCTTCCCTCTGTCTCAACACTATACCTTGTCTTCCCTCTGTCTCAACACTCTCCCTTGTCTTCCCTCTGTCTCAACACTATACCTTGTCTTCCCTCTGTCTCAACACTCTCCCTTGTCTTCCCTCTGTCTCAACACTATACCTTGTCTTCCCTCTGTCTCAACACTATACCTTGTCTTCCCTCTGTCTCAACACTATACCTTGTCTTCCCTCTGTCTCAACACTATACCTTGTCTTCCCTCTGTCTCAACACTCTCCCTTGTCTTCCCTCTGTCTCAACACTATACCTTGTCTTCTCTCTGTCTCAACACTCTCCCTTATCTTCCCTCTGTCTCAACACTATACCTTGTCTTCTCTCTGTCTCAACACTATACCTTGTCTTCCCTCTGTCTCAACACTCTCCCTTGTCTTCCCTCTGTCTCAACACTATACCTTGTCTTCCCTCTGTCTCAACACTAGACCTTGCTTTCTCTCTGTCTCAACACTCTCCCTTATCTTCCCTCTGTCTCAACACTATACCTTGTCTTCCCTCTGTCTCAACACTCTCCCTTGTCTTCCCTCTGTCTCAACACTATACCTTGTCTTCCCTCTGTCTCAACACTCTCCCTTGTCTTCCCTCTGTCTCAACACTCTCCCTTGTCTTCCCTCTGTCTCAACACTATACCTTGTCTTCCCTCTGTCTCAACACTCTCCCTTGTCTTCCCTCTGTCTCAACACTATACCTTGTCTTCTCTCTGTCTCAACACTCTCCCTTATCTTCCCTCTGTCTCAACACTCTCCCTTGTCTTCCCTCTGTCTCAATATTCTCCCTTGTCTTCCCTCTGTCTCAACACTATACCTTGTCTTCTCTCTGTCTCAACACTCTCCCTTGTCTTCCCGCTGTCTCAACACTCTCCCTTGTCTTCCCTCTGTCTCAACACTCTCCCTTGTCTTCCCTCTGTCTCAACACTCTCCCTTGTCTTCCCTCTGTCTCAACACTATACCTTGTCTTCCCTCTGTCTCAACACTATACCTTGTCTTCCCTCTGTCTCAACACTCTCCCTTGTCTTCCCTCTGTCTCAACACTATACCTTGTCTTCCCTCTGTCTCAACACTATACCTTGTCTTCTCTCTGTCTCAACACTCTCCCTTGTCTTCCCTCTGTCTCAACACTCTCCCTTGTCTTCCCTCTGTCTCAACACTCTCCCTTGTCTTCCCTCTGTCTCAACACTCTCCCTTGTCTTCCCTCTGTCTCAACACTATACCTTGTCTTCCCTCTGTCTCAACACTATACCTTGTCTTCCCTCTGTCTCAACACTCTCCCTTGTCTTCCCTCTGTCTCAACACTATACCTTGTCTTCCCTCTGTCTCAACACTATACCTTGTCTTCCCTCTGTCTCAACACTCTCCCTTGTCTTCCCTCTGTCTCAACACTATACCTTGTCTTCCCTCTGTCTCAACACTCTCCCTTGTCTTCCCTCTGTCTCAACACTATACCTTGTCTTCCCTCTGTCTCAACACTATACCTTGTCTTCTCTCTGTCTCAACACTCTCCCTTATCTTCCCTCTGTCTCAACACTCTCCCTTGTCTTCCCTCTGTCTCAACACTATACCTTGTCTTCCCTCTGTCTCAACACTATACCTTGTCTTCCCTCTGTCTCAACACTATACCTTGTCTTCCCTCTGTCTCAACACTATACCTTGTCTTCCCTCTGTCTCAACACTCTCCCTTGTCTTCCCTCTGTCTCAACACTATACCTTGTCTTCCCTCTGTCTCAACACTCTCCCTTGTCTTCCCTCTGTCTCAACACTATACCTTGTCTTCTCTCTGTCTCAACACTCTCCCTTGTCTTCCCTCTGTCTCAACACTCTCCCTTGTCTTCCCTCTGTCTCAACACTATACCTTGTCTTCCCTCTGTCTCAACACTCTCCCTTGTCTTCCCTCTGTCTCAACACTATACCTTGTCTTCCCTCTGTCTCAACACTATACCTTGTCTTCCCTCTGTCTCAACACTATACCTTGTCTTCTCTCTGTCTCAACACTCTCCCTTATCTTCCCTCTGTCTCAACACTATACCTTGTCTTCTCTCTGTCTCAACACTATACCTTGTCTTCCCTCTGTCCCAACACTATACCTTGTCTTCCCTCTGTCTCAACACTCTCCCTTGTCTTCCCTCTGTCTCAACACTCTCCCTTGTCTTCCCTCTGTCTCAACACTATACCTTGTCTTCCCTCTGTCTCAACACTATACCTTGTCTTCCCTCTGTCTCAACACTATACCTTGTCTTCCCTCTGTCTCAACACTATACCTTGTCTTCCCTCTGTCTCAACACTCTCCCTTGTCTTCCCTCTGTCTCAACACTCTCCCTTGTCTTCCCTCTGTCTCAACACTATACCTTGTCTTCTCTCTGTCTCAACACTCTCCCTTGTCTTCCCTCTGTCTCAACACTCTCCCTTATCTTCCCTCTGTCTCAACACTCTCCCTTGTCTTCCCTCTGTCTCAACACTCTCCCTTGTCTTCCCTCTGTCTCAACACTCTCCCTTGTCTTCCCTCTGTCTCAACACTATACCTTGTCTTCCCTCTGTCTCAACACTATACCTTGTCTTCTCTCTGTCTCAACACTCTCCCTTGTCTTCCCTCTGTCTCAACACTCTCCCTTGTCTTCCCTCTGTCTCAACACTCTCCCTTGTCTTCCCTCTGTCTCAACACTATACCTTGTCTTCCCTCTGTCTCAACACTATACCTTGTCTTCCCTCTGTCTCAACACTCTCCCTTGTCTTCCCTCTGTCTCAACACTATACCTTGTCTTCTCTCTGTCTCAACACTCTCCCTTGTCTTCCCTCTGTCTCAACACTATACCTTGTCTTCCCTCTGTCTCAACACTATACCTTGTCTTCCCTCTGTCTCAACACTCTCCCTTGTCTTCCCTCTGTCTCAACACTATACCTTGTCTTCCCTCTGTCTCAACACTATACCTTGTCTTCCCTCTGTCTCAACACTATCCCTTGTCTTCCCTCTGTCTCAACACTATACCTTGTCTTCCCTCTGTCTCAACACTCTCCCTTGTCTTCCCTCTGTCTCAACACTATACCTTGTCTTCCCTCTGTCTCAACACTCTCCCTTGTCTTCCCTCTGTCTCAATACTATACCTTGCTTTCTCTCTGTCTCAACACTGTCCCTTGTCTTCCCTCTGTCTCAACACTATACCTTGTCTTCTCTCTGTCTCAACACTCTCCCTTGTCTTCCCTCTGTCTCAACACTCTCCCTTGTCTTCCCTCTGTCTCAACACTATACCTTGTCTTCCCTCTGTCTCAACACTCTCCCTTGTCTTCCCTCTGTCTCAACACTATACCTTGTCTTCCCTCTGTCTCAACACTCTCCCTTGTCTTCCCTCTGTCTCAACACTATACCTTGTCTTCCCTCTGTCTCAACACTCTCCCTTGTCTTCCCTCTGTCTCAACACTATACCTTGTCTTCTCTCTGTCTCAACACTATACCTTGCCTTTTCTCTGTCTCAACACTATAACTTGTCTTCTCTGTGTCTCAACACTATATCTTGTCTTCCGTCTGTCTCAACACTATACCTTGTCTTCCCTCTGTCTCAACACTCTCCCTTGTCTTCCCTCTGTCTCAACACTATACCTTGTCTTCTCTCTGTCTCAACACTCTCCCTTGTCTTCCCTCTGTCTCAACACTATACCTTGTCTTCCCTCTGTCTCAACACTATACCTTGTCTTCCCTCTGTCTCAACACTCTCCCTTGTCTTCCCTCTGTCTCAACACTATACCTTGTCTTCCCTCTGTCTCAACACTATACCTTGTCTTCTCTCTGTCTCAACACTCTCCCTTGTCTTCCCTCTGTCTCAACACTATACCTTGTCTTCCCTCTGTCTCAACACTGTCCCTTGTCTTCCCTCTGTCTCAACACTATACCTTGTCTTCCCTCTGTCTCAACACTCTCCCTTGTCTTCCCTCTGTCTCAACACTATACCTTGTCTTCTCTCTGTCTCAACACTCTCCCTTGTCTTCCCTCTGTCTCAACACTATACCTTGTCTTCTCTCTGTCTCAACACTCTCCCTTGTCTTCCCTCTGTCTCAACACTCTCCCTTGTCTTCCCTCTGTCTCAATACTCTCCCTTGTCTTCCCTCTGTCTCAACACTATACCTTGTCTTCTCTCTGTCTCAACACTCTCCCTTGTCTTCCCTCTGTCTCAACACTCTCCCTTGTCTTCCCTCTGTCTCAACACTCTCCCTTATCTTCCCTCTGTCTCAACACTCTCCCTTGTCTTCCCTCTGTCTCAACACTATACCTTGTCTTCCCTCTGTCTCAACACTATACCTTGTCTTCCCTCTGTCTCAACACTCTCCCTTGTCTTCCCTCTGTCTCAACACTATACCTTGTCTTCCCTCTGTCTCAACACTATACCTTGTCTTCTCTCTGTCTCAACACTCTCCCTTGTCTTCCCTCTGTCTCAACACTCTCCCTTGTCTTCCCTCTGTCTCAACACTATCCCTTGTCTTCCCTCTGTCTCAACACTCTCCCTTGTCTTCCCTCTGTCTCAACACTATACCTTGTCTTCCCTCTGTCTCAACACTATACCTTGTCTTCCCTCTGTCTCAACACTCTCCCTTGTCTTTCCTCTGTCTCAACACTATACCTTGTCTTCCCTCTGTCTCAACACTATACCTTGTCTTCCCTCTGTCTCAACACTATACCTTGTCTTCCCTCTGTCTCAACACTATACCTTGTCTTCCCTCTGTCTCAACACTCTCCCTTGTCTTCCCTCTGTCTCAACACTATACCTTGTCTTCCCTCTGTCTCAACACTATACCTTGTCTTCTCTCTGTCTCAACACTCTCCCTTATCTTCCCTCTGTCTCAACACTCTCCCTTGTCTTCCCTCTGTCTCAACACTATACCTTGTCTTCCCTCTGTCTCAACACTATACCTTGTCTTCCCTCTGTCTCAACACTATACCTTGTCTTCCCTCTGTCTCAACACTATACCTTGTCTTCCCTCTGTCTCAACACTCTCCCTTGTCTTCCCTCTGTCTCAACACTATACCTTGTCTTCCCTCTGTCTCAACACTCTCCCTTGTCTTCCCTCTGTCTCAACACTATACCTTGTCTTCTCTCTGTCTCAACACTCTCCCTTGTCTTCCCTCTGTCTCAACACTCTCCCTTGTCTTCCCTCTGTCTCAACACTATACCTTGTCTTCCCTCTGTCTCAACACTCTCCCTTGTCTTCCCTCTGTCTCAACACTATACCTTGTCTTCCCTCTGTCTCAACACTATACCTTGTCTTCCCTCTGTCTCAACACTATACCTTGTCTTCTCTCTGTCTCAACACTCTCCCTTGTCTTCCCTCTGTCTCAACACTATACCTTGTCTTCCCTCTGTCTCAACACTATACCTTGTCTTCCCTCTGTCTCAACACTATACCTTGTCTTCTCTCTGTCTCAACACTCTCCCTTGTCTTCCCTCTGTCTCAACACTCTCCCTTGTCTTCCCTCTGTCTCAACACTCTCCCTTGTCTTCCCTCTGTCTCAACACTCTCCCTTGTCTTCCCTCTGTCTCAACACTCTCCCTTGTCTTCCCTCTGTCTCAACACTCTCCCTTGTCTTCCCTCTGTCTCAACACTATACCTTGTCTTCCCTCTGTCTCAACACTATACCTTGTCTTCCCTCTGTCTCAACACTCTCCCTTGTCTTCCCTCTGTCTCAACACTATACCTTGTCTTCTCTCTGTCTCAACACTCTCCCTTGTCTTCCCTCTGTCCCAACACTATACCTTATCTTCCCTCTGTCTCAACACTATACCTTGTCTTCCCTCTGTCTCAACACTCTCCCTTGTCTTCCCTCTGTCTCAACACTATACCTTGTCTTCCCTCTGTCTCAACACTCTCCCTTGTCTTCCCTCTGTCTCAACACTATACCTTGTCTTCTCTCTGTCTCAACACTCTCCCTTGTCTTCCCTCTGTCTCAACACTATACCTTGTCTTCCCTCTGTCTCAACACTATACCTTGTCTTCCCTCTGTCTCAACACTATACCTTGTCTTCCCTCTGTCTCAACACTCTCCCTTGTCTTCCCTCTGTCTCAACACTATACCTTGTCTTCCCTCTGTCTCAACACTATACCTTGTCTTCTCTCTGTCTCAACACTCTCCCTTGTCTTCCCTCTGTCTCAACACTATACCTTGTCTTCCCTCTGTCTCAACACTCTCCCTTGTCTTCCCTCTGTCTCAACACTATACCTTGTCTTCCCTCTGTCTCAACACTCTCCCTTGTCTTCCCTCTGTCTCAACACTATACCTTGTCTTCTCTCTGTCTCAACACTCTCCCTTGTCTTCCCTCTGTCTCAACACTATACCTTGTCTTCTCTCTGTCTCAACACTCTCCCTTGTCTTCCCTCTGTCTCAACACTCTCCCTTGTCTTCCCTCTGTCTCAACACTATACCTTGTCTTCCCTCTGTCTCAACACTCTCCCTTGTCTTCCCTCTGTCTCAACACTATACCTTGTCTTCCCTCTGTCTCAACACTCTCCCTTGTCTTCCCTCTGTCTCAACACTATACCTTGTCTTCCCTCTGTCTCAACACTCTCCCTTGTCTTCCCTCTGTCTCAACACTATACCTTGTCTTCCCTCTGTCTCAACACTATACCTTGTCTTCCCTCTGTCTCAACACTATACCTTGTCTTCCCTCTGTCTCAACACTATACCTTGTCTTCCCTCTGTCTCAACACTCTCCCTTGTCTTCCCTCTGTCCCAACACTATACCTTATCTTCCCTCTGTCTCAACACTATACCTTGTCTTCCCTCTGTCTCAACACTCTCCCTTGTCTTCCCTCTGTCTCAACACTCTCCCTTGTCTTCCCTCTGTCTCAACACTATACCTTGTCTTCCCTCTGTCTCAACACTCTCCCTTGTCTTCCCTCTGTCTCAACACTATACCTTGTCTTCCCTCTGTCTCAACACTCTCCCTTGTCTTCCCTCTGTCTCAACACTATACCTTGTCTTCTCTCTGTCTCAACACTATACCTTGTCTTCTCTCTGTCTCAACACTCTCCCTTATCTTCCCTCTGTCTCAACACTCTCCCTTGTCTTCCCTCTGTCTCAACACTATACCTTGTCTTCCCTCTGTCTCAACACTATACCTTGTCTTCTCTCTGTCTCAACACTATACCTTGTCTTCCCTCTGTCTCAACACTATACCTTATCTTCCCTCTGTCTCAACACTCTCCCTTGTCTTCCCTCTGTCTCAACACTCTCCCTTGTCTTCCCTCTGTCTCAACACTATACCTTGTCTTCCCTCTGTCTCAACACTCTCCCTTGTCTTCCCTCTGTCTCAACACTCTCCCTTGTCTTCCCTCTGTCTCAACACTCTCCCTTGTCTTCCCTCTGTCTCAACACTCTCCCTTGTCTTCCCTCTGTCTCAACACTCTCCCTTGTCTTCCCTCTGTCTCAACACTATACCTTGTCTTCCCTCTGTCTCAACACTATACCTTGTCTTCTCTCTGTCTCAACACTCTCCCTTGTCTTCCCTCTGTCTCAACACTCTCCCTTGTCTTCCCTCTGTCTCAACACTATACCTTGTCTTCCCTCTGTCTCAACACTCTCCCTTGTCTTCCCTCTGTCTCAACACTATACCTTGTCTTCCCTCTGTCTCAACACTATACCTTGTCTTCCCTCTGTCTCAACACTCTCCCTTGTCTTCCCTCTGTCTCAACACTATACCTTGTCTTCTCTCTGTCTCAACACTCTCCCTTGTCTTCCCTCTGTCTCAACACTATACCTTGTCTTCCCTCTGTCTCAACACTATACCTTGTCTTCTCTCTGTCTCAACACTCTCCCTTGTCTTCCCTCTGTCTCAACACTCTCCCTTGTCTTCCCTCTGTCTCAACACTATACCTTGTCTTCCCTCTGTCTCAACACTATACCTTGTCTTCCCTCTGTCTCAACACTATACCTTGTCTTCCCTCTGTCTCAACACTATACCTTGTCTTCCCTCTGTCTCAACACTCTCCCTTGTCTTCCCTCTGTCTCAACACTATACCTTGTCTTCTCTCTGTCTCAACACTCTCCCTTGTCTTCCCTCTGTCTCAACACTATACCTTGTCTTCTCTCTGTCTCAACACTCTCCCTTGTCTTCCCTCTGTCTCAACACTCTCCCTTGTCTTCCCTCTGTCTCAACACTATATCTTGTCTTCCCTCTGTCTCAACACTATACCTTGTCTTCCCTCTGTCTCAACACTCTCCCTTGTCTTCCCTCTGTCTCAACACTATACCTTGTCTTCCCTCTGTCTCAACACTATACCTTGTCTTCTCTCTGTCTCAACACTCTCCCTTATCTTCCCTCTGTCTCAACACTCTCCCTTATCTTCCCTCTGTCTCAACACTCTCCCTTGTCTTCCCTCTGTCTCAACACTCTCCCTTGTCTTCCCTCTGTCTCAACACTATACCTTGTCTTCCCTCTGTCTCAACACTATACCTTGTCTTCCCTCTGTCTCAACACTCTCCCTTGTCTTCCCTCTGTCCCAACACTATACCTTATCTTCCCTCTGTCTCAACACTATACCTTGTCTTCCCTCTGTCTCAACACTCTCCCTTGTCTTCCCTCTGTCTCAACACTATACCTTGTCTTCTCTCTGTCTCAACACTCTCCCTTATCTTCCCTCTGTCTCAACACTATACCTTGTCTTCCCTCTGTCTCAACACTATACCTTGTCTTCCCTCTGTCCCAACACTCACCCTTATCTTCCCTCTGTCTCAATACTCTCCCTTGTCTTCCCTCTGACTCAACACTATACCTTGTCTTCCCTCTGTCTCAACACTATACCTTGTCTTCCCTCTGTCTCAACACTATACCTTGTCTTCCCTCTGTCTCAACACTATACCTTGTCTTCCCTCTGTCTCAACACTCTCCCTTGTCTTCCCTCTGTCTCAACACTATACCTTGTCTTCCCTCTGTCTCAACACTCTCCCTTGTCTTCCCTCTGTCTCAACACTATACCTTGTCTTCCCTCTGTCTCAACACTCTCCCTTGTCTTCCCTCTGTCTCAACACTCTCCCTTGTCTTCCCTCTGTCTCAACACTATACCTTGTCTTCCCTCTGTCTCAACACTCTCCCTTGTCTTCCCTCTGTCTCAACACTATACCTTGTCTTCCCTCTGTCTCAACACTATACCTTGTCTTCTCTCTGTCTCAACACTCTCCCTTGTCTTCCCTCTGTCTCAACACTATACCTTGTCTTCCCTCTGTCTCAACACTATACCTTGTCTTCCCTCTGTCTCAACACTATACCTTGTCTTCTCTCTGTCTCAACACTCTCCCTTATCTTCCCTCTGTCTCAACACTCTCCCTTGTCTTCCCTCTGTCTCAACACTCTCCCTTGTCTTCCCTCTGTCTCAACACTCTCCCTTGTCTTCCCTCTGTCTCAACACTATACCTTGTCTTCCCTCTGTCTCAACACTCTCCCTTGTCTTCCCTCTGTCTCAACACTATACCTTGTCTTCTCTCTGTCTCAACACTCTCCCTTGTCTTCCCTCTGTCCCAACACTATACCTTGTCTTCCCTCTGTCTCAACACTCTCCCTTGTCTTCCCTCTGTCTCAACACTATACCTTGTCTTCTCTCTGTCTCAACACTATACCTTGTCTTCCCTCTGTCTCAACACTCTCCCTTGTCTTCCCTCTGTCTCAACACTATACCTTGTCTTCCCTCTGTCTCAACACTATACCTTGTCTTCCCTCTGTCTCAACACTCTCCCTTGTCTTCCCTCTGTCTCAACACTCTCCCTTGTCTTCCCTCTGTCTCAACACTATACCTTGTCTTCTCTCTGTCTCAACACTCTCCCTTGTCTTCCCTCTGTCTCAACACTCTCCCTTGTCTTCCCTCTGTCTCAACACTATACCTTGTCTTCCCTCTGTCTCAACACTATACCTTGTCTTCTCTCTGTCTCAACACTCTCCCTTGTCTTCCCTCTGTCTCAACACTATACCTTGTCTTCCCTCTGTCTCAGCACCTTACCTTGCTGTGTCCCCATACTTCTTGATGTACTTCATACCATTTCAGAATTGAAGTATGTTGTAGTTTTGCTTCATTGGTCCATTTGATGTTTCCAGTTATGTTTATTATTGATTTTCAGACCTTCAATATTACTTGTGTTTTCATTTGTTTAAAAGTAATTGTGTCTTTTAGATGTGCACATTTTGAATTTCCTACTATTTGTATAGCCCCTCATATTAACCTCTTATATTCTTGCCATGTTGTTTTCCTCTCTATATCCAATCAGTTTAGGCCTTTCAATATTCAGTAAGTATTTTCTAATTTGGAGTGTCTTTGGCACTTTTCTCTATTTCAGCTGTCAGAATATAGGAACAGCCAAGTGTATGGCTTACTCCTGTTTCGAAAGATCTATCCATCTATGGCATATTCAACCTAATGAACCTCTCCGTTTCTTCTTTCCATCCTTCCGTTCTCTTCTTAACTTCTGTGCTTGGAAATGTGCTGAAAATGATATGAAGGCACAATACAACTGCAAGCTGTTTGCTTCATTTCAGAGCATGGTGAAATTCTCTTAAAAATAACGGAGATGCCTGTTAGTTGAAAATAAGCAGAATTATTTCTTTGTCTTGGGTGAGATTCAAATCAGGGCCCCAAAACTGCAAATCATTTGTGCTCTTTGGATTTACGTCTAAATCAAACTGAAGAGGTAAGTGAAAGGAGGAGAGGAAATCATATTGGTCATTTCTGGCTGCCACAAAAATAGTAAGGGATGTGATTGCTGATCCAATACAACACCCTTGTTTACTTTTTATATTCTTAAATGGATAGGTCCCAACCTGAATTTAGTAGTACAATAGGTGATAATTTTTTCATGAAGTAATGAATAGAAAAGACACAAAAAAATTGTGATTTGGGCGCCACTACCACCTGGTTACGGAACAGAGCAGGGTTGTTAGAATCCAGTTATGCAGTGTATCTCAGAAAGATTTCAGCAGTTTATGAAGTTGATATATTAGAGTGTAGAAGATATTGCTAGTATACTCCGTAAGTATTGGTGACAGTATCTCCTCCTCACTGACGATCCACATTGGCGCACCTCAGGTGTGTGCTTAGCCCACTGCTCTACTCTCTCTACACCCATGACTGTGTGGCTAGGTACAGCTGAAATACCATCTTATAATTTGCTGATGATACAACCATTGTTGGTAGAATATCAGATGGAGACGAGAGGGTGTACAGGAGTGAGATATGCCAACTAGTGGAGTGGTGTCGCAGCAACAACCTTACACTCAATGTCAGCAAGACAAAAGAGCTGATTGTGGACTTCAGGAAGGGTAAGATGAAGGAACACATACCAATCCTCAGAGGGATCAGAAGTGGAGAAAGTGAGCAATTTCAAGTTCCTGAATGTCAAGATCTCTGAGGATCTCACCTGGTCCCAACATATCAATGCAGCTATAAAGAAGGCAAGACAATGGCTGTATTTCATTAGGATTTGAAGAGATTTGGTTCGTCAGCTAAAACACTTGAAAACTTCTACAGATGTACTGTGCAGAGCATTCTGACAGGCTGCTTCACTGTGGTATGGAGGGGCGGCTACTGCATGGGATCAAAAGAAGCTACAGAAAGTTGTAAAATTAGACCCATCACCCAGGACATGCCCTCTTCTCATTGTTGCCATAAGGAAGGAGGAACAGAAGACTGAAGGCACACACTCAGCAATTCAGGAACAGCTTCTTACCTTCTACCATACCATTCCTAAATGGACATTGAACCCATGAACACTACCTCACTTTTAAAAATATATAATATTTCTGTTTTTGTACTATTTTTATTATTCAATATACATATATATACTGTAGTTGATCCATTTACTTATTTCCCTTTTCTATATTATCATATATTGCTTTGAACTGCTGCTGCTAAGTTATGATGATTATGAAGACACGTAGTCCTCTTTTATTGTCATTTAGTAATGCATGCATTAAGAAATGATACATTATTTCCTCCGGTGTGATATCACAAAACACAGGACAAACCAAGACTGAAAAAATTGACAAAACCACATAATTATAACATATAGTTACAACAGCGCAACAATTCCATAACTTAATGAAGAAGTCCGTGAGCACAGAAAAATTCAAAGTTTCTCAAATGTCCCACATCTCTCGCAGACGGGAGAAGGAAGAAAAACTCTCCCTGTCATGTCGACCACAATTCGACTCTGAGTCATCTGAAAACTTCGAGCTCTGATCGGCTCTCTGACACCGAGTACTGAGTGCCATCTGTCTCCGAACGATTCGACCTCTTTCTCGTTTGCCAAAAGCAGGCAAGGCCGGGGATTTTTTGAGGCCTACCCTCCAAAAGATTCCCGACCACACAGTAACCACAGCAGTGAACAAGCATTTCAGAAATTTCTCCAGATGTTCCTCTGTCCTTTCACATCCATTCTCCATCAAATCAGAATTGTCCACGGCCCCTATTTAACAGATACAATATTATTTTTCACCAGAGGGCTGCGCACGCGCAAGCGCGCTGCCATCTTCTCCTCCCACTAACAAAGTTAACAAATTTTACGCCATATACCAGTGACAATAAGCCTGATTTTGATTCTGAAGTCCCCATGTCATGTAGATACAAAGTGCCTCAGAGTACAGCATTAAAAATCCTGGAATTTATTCCCTTCAGTTTGGTTTTAAATTCATAATTAGATTTCCACATAATTAAGTATGAGAATCTGAACAGTCTCTTATTTTCAGAATCTCAGGAATGGGCACCAGTAGGGTGGCATTTTTTTTTAACTTGGTGGCTCTGACCTAATTGTGTGGTTGGAGGAAGAGGACAGAGTGAAGGCAGTTGAGGTTCATGGTACTTGGCTTGTCTTGTCATGAAGCAATTATAAAAACATTAATTACCTTTTGAACTCACTTCTGGGCTGGCTACTGCCCTCCCAGCATTTATCCGACAATCATTGCACTAATTGTCATACAGTTGAGCATTACAGTTCTGTGTATGTCGCAGGACTCTGATTCTTGCTTTGTTCATGAGCCCTGCTAGATGATAGGTTGATAGTCAGGTTAAGTTAGGCTTATGACATGATTCTAAAGAGAAGCATCCATGCAGTACTTGAATCACAAAGGCTAAGGGAACTCGGCATATCTCCAAAGACCCTCATCAGTTTTTAAAGATGCACCACAGAGACATACTATCGAGGTGCATCACAGCAAAATCGTAAAAAAAATGACAGAGTTGTGAACACAGTCCATTCTTTCATGAAAACCATTCTTTGTTCTGTCAACATACATCAAAGTTGCTGGTGAACGCAGCAGGCCAGGCAGCATCTATAGGAAGAGATGTTCTGTTGACCTGTCTACACTTTCCACTGCCTGGTGAAAGTAACCAACATAGTCAAAGACCCCTCCTCTCTTCTCTTCTGCCACCTTCCATTGGGCAGAAGATACAACAGCTTGAAAAGGGCAGGTTCTCTCCTACTGTTATAAAACTCCTGCATAGACCTCTTGTTCAATAAAAATGAATTCTCAATCTCTTAACCTACCTTGTCATGGCCAGTGCACTTTAGTAGTCTACCAGTTCACACTTTTCTTTAACTGTAAATTTTTTGACATTCTGTTATTGCTTTTTCCTTTGTATTATCTTGATGTACTTATATTTGGACTGAACATCTCGATGGCATGCAAAATAACATTTTTCACCATATCTCGATACATACATATAACAATAATAAACCAGTTACTAATGTGAAAGGCTATGGAGCAATGTGGGTAGGTGGAATTAGTGTAGAAAGAAACTACAGGGAGCATGGTCTGTTTTCCTTCTGTGCAGTTATAATAGTCTGTCTGGAAAATAATTTGATTCAAACTTCCATTCAATTGCCAGTGTGAAAAAGTCCAGTTTTCCAAATGAATTTAGCAAACAAAATGAAGCTAGCTGCAGCCCAATTCTCAAGCACGTTGTGTATCAAGTAGATGGATTGGAAAATTGTCCTCTGTCAAAGCATATTAGATCCAAGATTTTTCATATACCACAGCAGATTATTATGTTTAACACACTACAAAGTAATGATCCTTTCTTAATATTTCATGCTTTTACTTTTCAGATGTTGACGAATGTGTTGAAGGAACAGATAATTGTCACATTGATGCCATCTGTCAGAACACCCCCAAGTCATACAAATGTATCTGCAAGTCTGGTTACACAGGAGATGGCAAACAGTGTGAAGGTAGTATAATCCTAAGCTATATTACAAAATTCACAGTGTATTACCATCTAATAAACAATGTTCTGTCTTTCTTTTCCATTTCTTTCATCATTGATATTACAAAGTGGGTTCATGTCATTTAGCCTGATTAATGCTTAATGTCTGTGTGTGCATTTCCTGTATTGGGTGAAGCCAAAATTGAGAAAGTGCAGAAAATGTTTTTCTCATAATGACTTATTAATTGGAAATATTGGAATGAAGAGCTGATCTTTCAATGACATGACTGTGGTTACATTGCCTTCTGAAATAGGAATGAATAATATTGTTATTTTCTGTACCTGCGTCACAAACATATCTTTAGTTGTAATTAACATTAAAGCAAATTTCTGTTCTGTAGTTTGTTGTGTTGAAACTGTGGACACATTTCTGCTTTTTAAATTCCTCCTATATTTTGGCATCCATTAGTGTCATGAGACCATGGATTTGCACTGTGGAAGGTTTCCAGGGCGCAGACCTGGGCAAGGTTGTATGGAAGACCAACAGTTGCCCATGCTGCAGGTCTCCCCTCTCCACGCCACCGATGTTGTCCAAGGGAAGGGCACTAGGGCCGATACAGCTTGGCACCGGTGTTGTCGCAGAGCAATTCCTCCTACTTTTAATTATATTATGCATTTTTTTCTTATTTGTAAATTCTCCAATGATAATATGAACGATGCCAAGTATTTTAAAATTTGGAAGCCTAATTAGGATGCTGTCATAGAAAAACCCATTGTTGATTTGGATTGTACAAAAGCTCCAAGAATCATTATGCCTCAGAGACATTACCCACTTATCATATCCCTTATACTGACATGTTCTTCGAGCAGAGCTCAATCTTAATCTATGTAGACTTTCCCAGCACGGCAGTGGCTAATACAAGGGGACATAATCTGAAGGTGATTCGAGAAAAGTGAAAGGGGGGGTGTCAGCGGCAGTTTTTTACACAGAAAGTATTGGGTTCATGGAACACCCTGGCAGGGATGGTGCTAGAGGAACATGCATTAGGGACACTAATGAAACTCTTAGAAAGGTGCATGAATGAAAGGAAAATTGAGGGCTTTGTAGGAGGGAAGGTTTAGATTGATCTTAGAGTAGGTTAAAAGGTTGGCATAACTTCATGAGCTGAAGTGCCTGTACTGTGCTGTAGTGTTCTGTGTTCTAGGAAGGTTACCAAATCATCCTTTCCCACGTGTTCATGCACTGTTGAAGTACCACCCTATGTTAATCTGCAGTTTATAGTTATTATATTAGAATATTTTACCATAACTTTTGATAATTATGAGATTACTTTTTAAGGAAATAATGTCTTTATAATCTCAAGAAAGCATTCCTTATCAAATGATTGATATAATGTAAAATCTCTTGTGGGGGGGAATTGAAAAGCTGTTAAGTAGCAATAATTCAGGTTCAAGCATTTGACATGTTTTTAGAGATGTTCTTGAAGATAACTTCTTAAATATTTAATGGTGAGATACTATTCTTGCTGTAACTGTATTCATTGTTTTATATTAGTGGAACCATTGCTTGAACATTAACCTGGAGAATCAATCAGAATCAGGTTTACTATCACTGACATAAGATTGTGCAATGTGTTGTTTAGTGACAGCATTACGGTGCAAGATTTAAAATTAGTGTAAGTTACAAAGATAAATAAATAGTGCAAAAGACATAATAAGGTAGTGCTCATGGGTTTATGGACTGTTCATAAATCTGATGGTGGAGGGGAAGAAGCTTCTCTTAATGTTAAGTGTGGGTCTTCGGGCTCCTGTACCTCCTCCCCCTACGATAAGTAACACGAAGAAGGCATGTCCTAGCTGGTGAGATGGCAGCTGCCTTTTTCAGGCAACACTTCTTGAAGATATCCTGATGGGGGTGTTGAGGGTTGTGCCCATGCTGGGAATGGCTGCGTCCAGAACCCTCTGCAGCTTCTGTGATCCCGTGTATCGGAGGCTTCATGCCAGTTAGAATGCTCTCCAAATGTACAATTTACAAGAGTCTTTGGTACATATGTAATCTCCTCCAGCTACTAATGAAGTAATGGGAGGAGGGACCTACAATAGGTGCTAGCATTTTGAACCGACTTCTCACCTGGAGGGAATTTCAAGTTTAGGATTCATTGACACTCTCCAAAATTATTACACAGTTGAAGCATATTAAAAATCATCCTGTGGAACACTATTAAACATGCTGGTCGAGGTAAAACGTGTGTGCTTAACTCAATTGAGCTACACTAAATACAATTCTTACTAGTCTGTTTATTTCTTTTTGTCAAATTATATGTAATATACTTGCTGTTTCCAGCTTACACGGTCCCCTGTTTACAAGAGTTCCATTACCGAAAACCATTCATCACACAAACTGTACATAGTACATAAATGAAAAAAAACAGCGTCTGGGAGAGGATCACAGCTACAGCGGTGATGGGAGAGTGAGCGGGCACTGGAAGAGCAGCTGCTAGCCAGCCTCAGTGACTCAGTGAGTGGGAGGGTGAGCCTGCTGAGTGCTTCCAGCTCTGCTCAGCTCACCCAGTTGCAGCTTATTGGGTGCTGAGGTAGGGGGTCGTGGGAGAGGGGAGGGTGGGGGATGCACCCGGAACTGCCTCATTCCCACCTGGCAGAAGATGACTGCAGCTCCACAGCAGCCATCAAATTCATCGTCATGCATCATGCTGCGGTCCCAAACCACTTCTGTACAACAGTTGGGCATTTGCAACCTGAGCAAGACTTGATTTACAATTGGTGTATTTTCACTAGTCTGCAGAAGAAGCAATAAAATTGTTTGCATACTCTCTGTGTCCTTTATGTACAAGTATCATAATTTGCAACTCTGTCCAAATGTGGGCAGTGCTTCATTTTCACAGAATTGGAAATTTCTTTGTGTTTAGAAGTGGAATGATCTCCAGAGTTGATGCAAGTAATTGCACTGCAGAGTATTTTAGAGTTTCTATGTTAGGTATGTTTCTAGTAATCACTGGGGTTGGGGGTTTGAGATTTGTTCTATGCATGTCATTGGGAGATAACTCAGAATGATGGAACAGAGTCAATTGATCATCTTCTCAGTGCAGCTGTTTCATTTTGTATTGAATATCGATGAAAGTGACCATGCAATTCATTTTTATTGAAGATGGCATATGCTGGTGAATGATTACCTAATTTAACAAATATTTAATTAATTTAGCATAAATTAAACCAAGAAGCTAAAAAGTGAGGCATATTCTGAAGAAATATAAATCTTCTGCTTCTTATTTGTTTGACTACATGTGTACTGACCCTAAAATTAATTATCTTGCAGATATTGATGAATGTGACAACGAATACAACGGTGGCTGTGTTCATGAATGCATCAATATCCCAGGGAATTACCGCTGCACGTGTTATGATGGTTTCAAGTTAGCACATGATGGCCATAACTGCCTTGGTAAGCAGCTTGCCTTCTCACCCATCCTCTGACAATTTCTGTTGTCGATAGGACAGACCAAATACGGATGTAACGTTTGGCATTTTTTACTGCTACTTCTAATCGAGATGCAAACTTTAGTGTCAGTTCACTCATAAGATTCTCTGTACATAACAAATAGTTTGAACCCTCTCATTATTTAAGCTGTACTGATATCTATCAGTACATAGGTAAATAATTCACCAAAATTACAATTCCTAAGTTGTCCAAGAATTTAACAAAACATCCACTGACATTCTCATCAGCTCTTTGCTTTCTATCATTTCAAATGGCTGTGGATTGCATGCTACTTCAGTGAGTGAAATATTTGATTCGCTGTGCGCAATAGATCTTGGAGCTAACCTCCATCATAGGATACCCTTCTCTGGGGCGACATAATGGGGCAGCAGGTAGAGCTGCTGCCTCAGGGCTCTGGGGACTCTGGTCAATTGATCTGTGTGAAGTTTGCACTTCTCCCTGTGATGGAGTGGGTTTCTTCTCTGTGGTGGAATGGATGAAGTTTGCACATTCTCCCTGTGATGGAGTGGGTTTCTTCCCAGTGGCTCTAGTTTCCTCCCACATGCCAAAGACATGCAAGTTCGGTGAATTAGCCACTCTAAGTAACTCTGCTGCGTCAATGAGTGGATGAATCTGGGTGGAGTTGATACAGATGTGAGAAGAATAAAATGGGTTATGGTGAGATGAGTGTAAGTGGATTAATATAAACCTGTTCTGGCAGAGCCAGGTTCAATATCTCTGGCGTATGTTGTTTTGCAGTAGCAGTACATTGCAATATGTAATAATAAATAAATGATAAACTACAATTACATGGGTGGACATGCTTTCATTGTCCATTCAGAAGTCTGATGACAGTGGGGAAAAAACTGTTCTAAAATGTTGAGTGTGTGCCTTCAGGCTTCTGTACCTCCTCCTTGATGGCAGCAACGAGAAGAGGACATGTCCTGAGTGATAGGAGTCCATAATGATGGATGCCACCTTATGAAGATGCCTTTGATGCCAGGGAGGCTAGTACCTATGATGGAGGTGACTGAGTTCGCAAACTTCCAATCCTGTGCAGTGACCCCTGTATACCAGACAATGAATCAACTAGTTAGAATGTTCTCCACAGTGCATCTGTAGAAATTTAGACAAAGGGGAATCGGGTGATGTTGTGTACTCGGGTTTTCAGAAGGCCTTTGACAAGGTGCCGCACATGAGGCTACTTAACAAGCTACGAGACCGTGGTATTACAAGAAAGATACTAGCATGGATAAAGCATTGGCTAATTGGCAGGAGACAAAGAATGGGAATAAAGGGAGCCTTTTCTGATTGGCTGCTGGTGACTAGTGGTGTTCTGCAGGGTTGGTGTTGGGACCACTTCATTTTATGTTGTATGTCAATGATTTTGATATTGGAATTGGTGGCTTTGTGGCCAAGTTTGCAGATGATGTGAAGATATGTGGAGGGGCAGGTGGTGTTGAGGAAGCAGGGTGTCTGCAGAAGGATTTAGACAGATTAGAGGAATGGGCAAAGAAGTGGCAAGTGAAATACAGTGTTGGGAAGTGTATGGTCATACACTTTGGTAGAAGGTATAAAAGCGTGGAGTATTTTCTGAATGGACAGAAAAATCAGAAATCTGAGGTGCGGAGGGACTTGGAAGTTCTCATGCAAGACGTCCTGAAGGCTAACTTGCAAACTGAGTCAGTGGTAAGGAAGGCAAATACAATGTTAGCATTCATTTCGAGGACTGGAAGCTGAGGATTTATAAGGCAGAGGTGAGGCATCACTTGGAGTATTGTGAGTGGTTTTGGACCCTATTTAAGAAAGGATGTGCTGACATTGGATAGTGACCAAAGGAGGTTCACGAGAACGATTCTGGGAATGAAAGGCTTATCATATGAGGAGCGATTGATGCCTCTGGGCCTTCACTTGCTGGAATTTAGATGAATGAGGGAGGATCTCATCAAAACCTATCGAATGTTGAAAGGCCTAGATAGAGTGGATGGGGAGAGGATGTTTCCTATATGGGGGAGTTGAGGACCAGAGAGCACAGCCTCAGAATAGAGTGGTGTCCATTTAGAATGGGGATGAGGAGGAATTTCTTTAGCCAGAGGGTAGTGAATCTGTGGAATTTGTTACCATAGGCAGCTGTGGAGGCAAGGTCATTGGGTGTATTTAAGGCAGAAGTTGATATATTCTTGATTAGTCAGGGAGTGAAAGGTTATGGAGAGAAGAAAGAAGAATGGGGTTAAGAGGGAAATGGACTCAATGGGCCGAATGGCCTAATTCTACTCCTATGTCTTATGGATATATAGTCTTGAGGCAGCTCAATCAGTTCTTCTCGGGCTCTGGTATATTTGTTGCCATTTTGAAGCAGGTGGGAACCTCCGACTGCAGCAGTGAGAGATTGAAAATGTCCTTGAACAGTCCCATCATTTGTTTGGCACAGGTTTTCAGTGCTGTGCCAGTTACATCATCAGAGCCAGAAGCCCTCCTGAGAAAGTTCCGACGAGACAGAGGCCACAGGGTCTGCACGTACTGCAGGGGTTTGCACAGGGATTCTCCCTTTCAGAGAAGGTTGAACTCATCTAGTAGTGAAGCTTCACTGCCATTGACGATGTTGGTTTTTCCTTGTAGGGAGTAGTGGCCTGAAAACCCTGCCAGAGCTGATTCCGTTTCTAACTTCAATTGGAATTGTCTTTTTTGTTGGCTCTTAAAAGAACCTTCCATAGGCCGTACCTGGACTTGTATAGTTCTGGATCACTGGTCTTGAATGCCACAGATCTAGCCCTCAGAAGATTATGAATCTCCTGGTTCATCCATTGCTATGGCTTGGGTATGTCCGGTATGTTATCAAAGGCTCCCACTCATCCGCGCAGGTCTTCATAAAGTCGGTGAGAACTGTGGTGCATTCACTCAGACCTGAACTTGAATCCCTGAATATTGTCCTGTCCACTGACTCACCACAGTCCTGTAAGTGCTCTGTGTCCTCCCATGACCATACCTTCTTGGTTCTCACCTCTGGTGCTGCAGTCTTTAGTCTCTGCCTATACGTTGGGAGTAGAAGTACAGCCAGGTGATCGGACTTTCCAAGATGCGGGTGTGGTAGTATAACAGTGGTCAAATGTGTCGGCTCCTCTGGTTCCACAGGTGATATGTTGGTGGTAGTCGTTCGGAGATTGGTTGAAATCCCTCAAGGTGATAGTGAAAGCATTAGGGCGCAGTATTTCGTGGTTGCTGATCATGGTGCTCAGCTTTTCCAGTGCTTGTCTGACGTTGTCCTAAGGTGGAATGTACACTGCTACCAAGATGATGGCGGAAAGAATCCCTCAGCAGATAATATGTAGACACTTGACTGCTAGATGTTCCAGTTTGAGTGAGCAGGGCTGAGACAGGACCGCCGTGTCCGTGCATCACAATGATTTAATAATGAAGCGTACTCCCTGAAGCACCTTCAATTACTCCAAAAGACTGAGGTTTGGTAAAATACTGAAAGGCTTTTGTTCGCTGTACAATACGACCTCCACAGTGAGTGTCTACCCCCGGACTGAGGGGGAGGGGCAAGGCGAACACCTTTATACAGGACTCTGTGGGAGGAGCCACAGGGGCAGTCAGCAGAGGGGTGTGTCCAGACAGGTAACCAAGTTACAACATATATACGTGGTTTACCACATTCATCCCTCCCTTTTTTAAAAAAGAGTCCCGCGGGGTGAAGTGACTGACAATATTTACAAGAAGTATATTTACAGGTTAAGTCTATCAGGCGGTCGAGTCCGTCACTGTGATCTACGTAGCACCGGTGGTGATTGCATCGGCAATGGCGATTGTGCTGGCTCCGGCCTGACTTCAGGTGCCAGCACGTTAGGCGTCGGTAATCCCTCGTGCGTGTGCATCGCGCCTGGTATGGGAGTGTCGTGTGGTGTCTGTATAGGGTTTGGGGTGCACGGTGTCTCGTAGGTACATACATTGGTGGGTACGGGGTCAATAGTCACCACGGAGTGTGCAGGGTAGGGGCCCGGAGCTCCTGCGGGCGCCAGGTCGCGGATGGAGACCGTGTCCTCCCGCCCATCAGGTAAAACCACGTAGGCATACTGGAGGTTCGCATGAAGTAAGTGAACCCTCTCGACCATCGGGGAGTATTTATTGCTCCTCGCATGTTTCCAGAGCAGCACTGGCCCCGGGGACGTCAGCCAAGTTGGTAGGGTGGTTCCAGTGGTCGATTTTCTGGGAAAAGAAAAGAGTCGCTCATGAGGGGTGGCATTGGTGGACGTGCATAACAGGGAGCGGATGGAGTGGAGTGCCTCGGGAAGGACCTCCTGCCAGCGGGAGACCGGCAGTCCCTTTGACCTGAGGGCTAAGAGTGTGGCTTTCCACACTGTGCCATTCTCCTTCTCTACCTGTCCATTCCCCCGGGGATTATAGCTCGTGGTCCTACTGGTTGCAATTCCCCTACCCAGTAGATATTGGCGCAGCTCGTCACTCATAAACGAGGACCCTCTGTCACTGTGGATATAGCATGGGTATCCGAACAGAGTGAAGAGCTTGCGCAGGGCTTTTATAACTGACGTGGTAGTGGTGTCGGGGCAGGGGATGACGAAGGGAAACTGCGAGTACTCGTCAATTACGTTAAGAAAGTACACATTGCGGTCGGTGGAGGGAAGGAGGCCCTTAAAGTCAACACTCAGTCGCTCAAAGGGGTGGGTGGCCTTGATGAGTGGTGCCTTTTCGGGTCGGTAGAAGTGCGGTTTGCACTCTGCGCAGACTTGACAGTCCCTGGTCATCATCCTGATCTCCTCAAGGGAGTAAGGCAGGTTCCGGGCTTTCATGAAGTGGAAAAGCCGGGTGACTCCCGGGTGGCAAAGGTCTATATGTAGGGCGTATAGCCGGTCGATCTGCGCGCTGGCGCATGTTCCCCAGGATAGGGCATCAGAGGGCTCGTTGAGCTTCCCAGGCCTGTACATGATGTCATAGTTGTAGGTGGAGAGTTCGATTCTCCACCTCAGAATTTTATCATTTTTGATTTTGCTCCGCTGCTGATTATTAAACATGAATGCGACTGAGTGCTGGTCAGTTAGCAGGGTGAACCTTTTGCCGGCAAGATAGTGCCTCCAGTGCCTTATAGCTTCCACTATGGCCTGGGCCTCTTTCTCTACCACAGAGTGCCGAATTTCAGGGCCTTGAAGGGTACGGGAGAAGAACGCCACTGGTCTTCCTGCCTGGTTGAGGGTAGCAGCCAGCGCAAAGTCGGAGGCGTTACTCTCTACTTGGAAGGGAATGGCCTCATCCACCGCATGCATTGCTGCTTTGGCAATGTCCCCTTTTATGTGGTTGAAGGCCGTGTGTGCCTCGGCAGAGAGGGGGAATGTGGTGGACTTGACCAGGGGGCAGGCCTTGTCTACATAGTTAGAGACCCATTGGGCGTAATATGAAAAGAAGCCCAGGCACCTTTTGAGGGCTCTGAGGGTATTGGGAAGAGGGAGTTCCAACAAGGGGCGCATACGGTCGGGGTCAGGGCCAATGACTCCATTCTGCACGACACACCCAAGGATAGCAAGTCGGGTGGTCCCAAATACACACTTGTCCTTGTTATAGGTGAGGTTGAAAGATTTGGCCGCTTGGAGAAATTTTTGGAGGTTGTTGTCGTGATCCTGCTGGTCGTGACCGCAGATGGTGATGTTATCCAGATATGGGAACGTGGCCTTCAGTTGGCACTGGTCCACCATCCGGTCCATTGCCCTCTGGAAGACAGATACACCATTCGTGACACCAAAGGGGACGCGCAGGAATTGATAAAGCCTGCCGTCTGCCTCGAAGGCAGTGTAAGGGTGGTCCTCCTAGCGGATGGGGAGCTGATGGTAAGCGGATTTTAGGTCTATGGTCGAGTACACCTTGTACTGTGCTATCTGATTGACCATATCCGCGATGCGGGGTAGAGGGTACGCGTCGAGCTGCGTGAACCTATTGATGGTCTGGCTATAGTCCACGACCATCCTAATCTTCTCCCCGTTCTGAACAACCACCACCTGCACCCTCCAAGGACTTGTGCTTGCCTCAATGACCCCCTCCCTGAGCAGCCGCTATACCTCCGACTTAATGAAGGCTCTGTCCCCCGCGCTGTACCTCCTGCTTTTAGTAGCCACAGGTTTACAGTCGGGGGTCAGGTTGGCGAACAGCGGTGGGGGAGGGATCCTGAGGGTGGAGAGGCCGCAAGTGGTGTCGGTAGTGTGGCAGTTGGCATGATGTTGGGTGGGATGCGCGGCTCGGTGTGTGTGTGTGGTCAGTAGCGGGGTACGTGACATATCTCTACAAAACAGGGGATTTATGACAGTAATTGGCGGGAGGGGCCCATCATACTTCATTGTCACGCTTTTCAGGTGGCTCTGGAAGTCCAACCCCAACAGCACAGGGGCACACAGTTGAGGCAAGACCAGTAACGTAAAATCCCGATATTCTGTGCCCTGCACCACTAGTGTCGCTACACAACCTCCCCCGGATGTCTGTTGTATGCGACCCGGAGGCCATGGTGACCCTCCGACTTACCGGCCGTATCATGAGTCCACAATGCTGCACCGTGGCCGGGTGGATAAAACTCTCCGTGCTGCCTGTGTCAAACAGGCAGCTTGTCCTGTGCCCCTCCACCAGGATGTCCATCATTGACCTTGCGAGCTGGTGGGGAGCGCTTTGGTCGAGGGTCACGGAAGCCAGGGTGGAGTCGCTGTCTTGGTCTGGCGTGGTGGGGTGCCCCGTGAGCACCCGTTGGTCGTAGGCGGTGGGAGGTGGCGCCGACCAAGATGGCCGCCCCCATGTCTCGCACGTGGTGGTGGCGTGCAGGGAAGACGGCAGCAGTCAAGATGGCGACCCCCACGTCTCGCATGCGGCGCTGCTCGATCCCGCTCACGGTTTTGACTTACAGACCTTGGCGAAGTGGCCCTTCTTTACGCAGCTGGAACAGGTAGCTTGTCAGGCCGCGCAGCATTTCCGGGGGTGCTTCTCTAGTCCGCAGAAGTAGCTCTTCGCGGACTCTCGACTGGCGGCAGCCGAGGTCGATTCGCCGGCAGGTTGCGGGGTCTGCGGCACCCACGAGGCCATCGGGGGATCGCGTGCCTGGAGAGCCTCGGAGTTATGCAGAGTGGCCTCCAACGTATCAGCCAGCTCGATCGCCAAACTTAGGGTAAGATCGGCTTTTTCCAGCAGCCGCTGGCGCACGTACACTGACCTGGTCGCCGTAACGAAGGTGTCTCTCACTAGGAGTTCTGCATGCTGCGCCACCGTCAGCTCCTGGCAATTGCAGGCCCGCACGAGTGTCTGTAGGGCCTGGGCGAACTCAGCACTCGATTCCCCGGGGCGTTGTTGCCCTGTCGCTAAGCGATGCCGAGCATAGACGCTGTTTATCAGCCGCAGGTATTGTCTTTTGAGTGCGTTCATCGCGCCGTCGTAGTTCGGCTGGTCTCTGATCAGCGAATAGACCCGTGGACTGACCCTGGAGAGTAGAACTCTGTGCTTCGCTACGGGGTCGGTCGCTTTAATCTCCTCTAGATACGCTTTGAAGCAGGCCAGCCAGAGTTCGAAAGCGTTTCCAGCGTCAGGCATTTGTGGATGGAGGTCTAATTTTTCTGGTCTCAGGGCCTGTTCCATGTTTTAAAATGTACAGCGAATAAAATTGAAGCACCTTCAATTACTCCAAAAGACTGAGGTTTGGTAAAATACTGAAAGGCTTTTATTCGCTGTACAATACGACCTCCACAGTGAGTGTCTGCCCCCGGACTGAGGGGGAGGGGCAAGGCGAACACCTTTATACAGGACTCTGTGGGAGGAGCCACAGGGGCAGTCAGCAGAGGGGCGTGTCCAGACAGGTAACCGAGTTACAACATATATACATGGTTTACCACACTCCCCCCCTCCTCTACCTTTAAAAGGCTCAACTGACTTGTCTTTGCAGAGAATCATGAAGCCACTGGGCTGCAGTGTGACATCTGAAATCCCGGATGTGAGCCATGTTTCTGTGAAGCAAAGAATGCACAGTTCCTTATGTCCCTGTAGTATTGCAATCTTTCTTTGAGGTCTTCAGTTTTATTTTTCGGAAACTGTATCTTTGGCAGCAAGAGTTGGAGCTTAATGCCTCTAAGTTTCAATCGTAGCTGTAGCCCAGCACACCTTCCCTGCCTCTGTTTTCTTAAACCTGAGTCTGTCATTTTGGGGTCTGCTGATTTTGAGGATCAATAGATTTTGTAAACGTATTAAAATTATGTTGTTTACTGAAGAACCCGTGGTTGTGATTTCAGTTGTTCACGTCCTCAGTGGGAATACCTGATGATTCCCATTAGAGCTACATGCAGAGTAGCCACTTATTGGCATTACCTTGGGATACTGTGCCTACGCATCTTCAGTGCTACCCATTTCCAAAGTACTGTTTGCATCAGGCAGCATTTCTGTTCTCTCCACGTGTCCTGTAGAAGATTCAGATATTCGATTGTAATTTCCTCTATTTTTGTTCTGTTCCAGAAAAGTCAGTTTTGTTGTAGTTAATTCTCCTGTGTTTTCTCTCGTTATTGGAACCTCACTTTCCCTTTCAGTGACCACTGCTGCCTTTTTACTTGTCAGTGGCTATACATTATGCATTAAGTTTCACCAAAGTTTCAGTGTCTCAGTCATTTCCCCTTCCCCTACAGCAGAGTTTCAGCCTCTGGGTTCAGTGCAGTCAATCACTGCATCCTGGCAGCTATTGTTATCCTCATCAAAGCACCTTTTATTTTTCTCATGCCAGATTTTGTGTGCTTTACTTCTCATGAGCTGTATGGAATTGGGAGGTGGCCTGTGATTAACTATTGCAGAGCTGGTGAGAGCTGCAGTAGATCAATTCTGGGCGGCAGCAGCAGCTCCAGAACAGATGCTGATTTTTTAATATACAGTACTCAATTCTGTCACATGCATACATGCTGCATGTAGCCATTTACCTAAAGACTTGCAACAATGAATAGCAGGAGGGAGGTTCTGCTTGGGTGCCCAAGGGGTTGAACGCCAGGAATGTGAGGATTTTAATGACCTCACATACAAGGTTGATACTGGTGAAGACATCAGCAAGTTTGAATTACCAGCAGGTGCACAGTTAGAGTTTCACCACAGTTTGATCCTATTCAACACAGCTCTACCCTCACCTTACACGTTCCTTCATCAATATTTCTAATAGCTGCGCTGTCTGAAGTGTGCTCATGTACACAGCTGACAGACACGTTTCAAACTTACACACCTTCGCAGCAGTCATGGCACACATATAACTTAGAAGTGACACAAAGCACTTATCTACCGAAAGTTAGTAACTGCAGGGTACAGCAGCAGACTGGTGTGGTCCCGTCATGTCTATAGATTGAAGGGAATACAGGTGTTCATCATAGTCACAGAGTGTTCATTGTCACAGTCACCGAAGACTCAGAGATTATCACAGTCAGTGATATGTTCATATATGTTCTTCTCATGTTCCACTTTCATCTCACTATCCCCCTTCATACAAAATAAATAATTCTTTGCTGTTCTTACCATCTTCTTGACCAGTGCCTTTTTCATGCAAGAAACCCTATCTACTTAGACACAGCTGAAGCAAGTCATTCTGCCTTTCAATGCTCTGGATATCCAACAGAACTATATCTGTACGTAAATCCACTAGACTCTCTTCACCATCTGGTCAGAGATTGGCACTCCAAGGACCGTGCATTTGCACATCACTGACTTTACACTGTAGAGAAGTAGCAACTTCAAGAGTTTGAGATTGCCTACTTGTTTTGTTCCAGAGGACTGTTTACTTTGGATACAGTATTCATAACGCTGGTCCAGTTAGGTTTCTGGTAAATGGTGACCTCCAGAGCGTACTGGTTGGAGACTCAGTGAAGGTCACACCAAGTAAGTGGTTTAACTTCCTCTTAGTAAGTAAAATGTCTACTACAAATGTGCCAGACAACGGAGACAGTTGTTTTGTGGTGTATACTTACAGCTTATTAGCCCATTCCTGAAAGTTGTCCAGATCTTGTTCATTATAGACATGGACTACCTTATTTATGGAGGATTTGCAAACAATATTGAATATAATGCACACATAAAAAACATCCACACTTCTGAAAGGAAGGTCTTTGGTGAGACTGCTGAAGATGCTTGGGCCTTGGATACCCACCTGAGGAGCTCCTGTGTTGACATTATGGAGGTGCAAGCTTTCTTCATCTGACATGTATGTAACTCCATCTTCTGGTGATTTCCCCGGGATATCTATTGGCTTCTTGCTCCTTGCCACACAACCAAATGCTGCCTTGAGACAAGCAAAGTCACTCTCACCTCTCCTTTGGAATTTACATCTTACTCCGGGAGATATAAAGCAGGGATGCAGTACTGAGCTGAGTTTTCTATGCAGATTATCCATGGATGAATGCCATTTGATTGCCAGCTTCCATTACTGAGAGTATTAGTTATATTGGACTGCACTTGCCTTGCTTTCATTGAAGTGGACATACCTGGACAATGTTCCACATTGATGTGTAAATGTCTGTGTTGTGGCTGCACTGGAGGCAGTCGAGTCACAGCTCGTTCAGTACTACCACAGGGATGTTGTCTGGTCTCATAGATTTTGCTGTGTCCTGTCCTCCTAGTCATTTATTATGTGGAGTGAAATAGATGGGCTGAAGACTGGTTTCTGTGCTGGTGATGATCTTACGAGGAAGACAAAATAGATTAGTCACTTATCACTTCTGGCTGAACTTCGCTGCTTGTGCCTTTGCCATTCACAACCTTGTCTCTATAATGATTGACATATTATTGACCTTATCCTCTCATTAACTATTTAATAATCTGCCTCCATGATTAGCTTAGAAATTCTAAATAAGATAGCATAGGTTTAAAGTTAGAGGAAGGTGTTTTAAATGGATTTTGAGGGGAATGCTTTGTACATTCAGAGTGATTGATATCTGTTATTTGCTGTTAGAGGAACGAGAAGAATCAGATATCATCACGATGTTTAAGACACATTTAGACATCGAAGGATATGGATCTAATGTCACCAAATGGGATTAGTGTAGATTTGCAAAAAGGTTGGCATACATGTAGTGGGCGGTTGGGCCCTATTTCTGTGCTGTGAAATTCCACGATTCTTTAAGCAAAAGGTTGGTTTTGGACTGAATTCATCTCCTTGCGAGTATCTTAACTATATTGATGTGGCAATTGGGCTACGTTGAGCACAACCTTGTTATTCCTCTTTTTGCACTATTTCTTTATTTTTGCCATTTATTGCAATTTTTATGTCTTGGACTGCACTGCTGCTGCTGAAAACAACAAATTTCATGACACATGTCAGTGGTAATAAAGCATATTCTACTTGTGTGCTGTTGTATTCTAACATTTCTCTGCAGTGCTCTTGAATGCGGTAATTTTCACACGCTGCAGAATATTCATTCTTGTGAGTTGTATTAGGCTGGTGCAAGTTAAAAGTGGCCTCAGTGTTTAGGTTTAAAGTCCAATCTGAGAGGTTTAAAATTACACATGTAATTGAATCTGAAATCCTTCCTCTTACTCTCACAAAACAGGTTTGCATGTTTCATTTGGACATCTAACTCAGTGGAACTTCCTGAACACATTTGCTACCTTGCCAGCCAAGGAATGACATGTTTGGCCAATGCATCATCCTTGGAATTGTGGCTTTTTTGTGTGGTTTAACTGACCTTAATGGCCAGCAATGATTGGAAGGTGAACTGCACTAGACACAAGTCTTGCTTTAATGTGACTCACTTGGAGCTTGCCACAGTACATCTGATACAATCCACTGTTTGTTGGGGTCATGTTGCAATTTTTGTAAGCATTGGGAAAGTTTCTGTTCATCCTGTCTGTTGATCAGCATAGACACCAGATGCTGCTTTGTCTTGTACCTACGAAATGGTTTTTCTTGGCTGCACGAGGAAAATTTCATAAAAGCAACACTTGTTGTGTCATCGTGATTTCTGGTAATATTGCTGTTTATTTGCCCACACAAAGACTAACCATGGAGTTTAGTATGAAGCAGTATGATTCAGAGAATCATCCATACGTAAAACACATTTGGTTAGTGTGCATAAACTGAGCCTGTTGCATCTTCAACACTAGGATCAAATTTGTGTTCTTAAACTATGTTGAAAAAGTGATGTGGTAACTGATCTCACTAATATTTTTCTCAAATTTTGCAAAATTTATTGAGCAAAGGATAGACAGTTTGGAATTGTATTGCTTGAGGTGAAGAAGATTGAGGGGTGTTCTTCAAATATATTTGATCAGCAGGGTCACAAAAATAGAAGACATAGCCACAAAGTGAAGAGCTTGTCATTTAAAACTTCATTCCCACATAGGGTACTGAGTCTCTAAATTATCTGTCTCAAAGCTGGTGGAGACTGGATTATTAAGGTGGAGATAGATAACTATTTGAAAGACTAAGGCACTAAAAGCGTGGATTGGGACAGGTTGTTCTCTGGCAAAGATGTGATTGGTAGGTGGGAAGCCTTCAAAGGGGAAATTTTGAGAGTGCAGAGTTTGTATGTTCCTATCAGGATTAAAGGCAAATTGAATAGGAATAAGGAACCTTGGTTCTCAAGGGACATTGCAACTCTGATAAAGAAGAAGAGGGAGTTGTATGAAATGTATAGGAAACAGGGGGTAAATCAGGTGCTTGAGGAGTATAAGAAGTGCAAGAAAATACTTAAGAAAGAAATCAGGAGGGCTAAAAGAAGACATGAGATTGCCTTGGCAGTCAAAGTGAAGGATAATCCAAAGAGCTTTTACAAGTATATTAAGAGCAAAAGGATCGTGAGGGATAAAATTGGTCCTCTTGAAGATCAGAGTGGTCGGCTTTGTGTGGAACCAAAGGAAATGGGGGAGATCTTAAATAGGTTTTTTGCGTCTGTATTTACTAAGGAAGCTGGCATGAAATCTATGGAATTGAGGGAATCAAGTAGTGAGACCATGGAAACTGTACATATTGAAAAGGAGGAGGTGCTTGCTGTCTTGAGGACAATTAAAGTGGATAAATCCCCGGGACCTGACAGAGTGTTCCCTCGGACCTTGAAGGAGACTAGTGTTGAAATTGCAGGGGCCCTGGCAGAAATATTTAAAATGTCGCTGTCTACGGGTGAAGTGCTGGAGGATTGGAGAGTGGCTCATGTTGTTCCGTTGTTTAAAAAAGGATCGAAAAGTAATCCGGGAAATTATAGGCCGGTGAGTTTAACGTCGGTAGTAGGTAAGTTATTGGAGGGAGTACTAAGAGACAGAATCTACAAGCATTTGGATAGACAGGGGCTTATTAGGGAGAGTCAACATGGCTTTGTGTGTGGTAGGTCATGTTTGACCAATCTGTTGGAGTTTTTCGAGGAGGTTACTAGGAAAGTGGATGAAGGGAAGGCAGTGGGTATTGTCTACATGGATTTCAGTAAGGCCTTTGACAAGGTCCCACATGGGAGGTTAGTTAGGAAAATTCAGTCGCTAGGTATACACGGAGAGGTGGTAAATTGGATTAGACATTGGCTCGATGGAAGAAGCCAGAGAGTGGTGGTAGAGAATTGCTTCTCTGAGTGGAGGCCTGTGACTAGTGGTGTGCCACAGGGATCAGTGCTGGGTCCATTGTTATTTGTCATCTATATCAATGATCTGGATGATAATGTGGTAAATTGGATCAGCAAGTTTGCTGATGATACAAAGATTGGAGGTGTAGTAGACAGTGAGGAAGGCTTTCAGAGCCTGCAGAGGGACTTGGACCAGCTGGAAAAATGGGCTGAAAAAGGGCAGATGGAGTTTAATACTGACAAGTGTGAGGTATTGCACGTTGGAAGGACAAACCAACGTAGAACATACAGGGTAAATGGTAAGGCACTGAGGAGTGCAGTGGAACAGAGGGATCTGGGAATACAGATACAAAATTCCCTAAAAGTATCGTCACAGGTAGATAGGGTCGTAAAGAGAGCTTTTGGTACATTGGCCTTTATTAATCGAAGTATTGAGTATAAGAGTTGGAATGTTATGATGAGGTTGTATGAGGCATTGGTGAGGCCGAATCTGGAGTATTGTGTTCAGTTTTGGTCACCAAATTACAGGAAGGATATAAATAAGGTTGAAAGAGTGCAGAGAAGGTTTACAAGGATGTTGCCGGGACTTGAGAAACTCAGTTACAGAGAAAGGTTGAATAGGTTAGGACTTTATTCCCCGGAGTGTAGAAGAATGAGGGGTGATTTGATAGAGGTATATAAAATTGTGATGGGTATAGATAGAGTGAATGCAAGCAGGCTTTTTCCACTGAGGCAAGGGGAGAAAAAAACTAGAGGACATGGGTTAAGGGTGAGGGGGGAAAAGTTTAAAGGGAACATTAGGGGGGGGCTTCTTCACACAGAGAGTAGTGGGAGTATGGAATGAGCTGCCAGACAAGGTGGTAAATGCGGGTTCTTTTTTAACATTTAAGAATAAATTGGACAGATACATGGATGGGAGGTGTCTGGAGGGATGTGGTCCGTGTGCAGGTCAGTGGGACTAGGCAGCAAATGGTTCGGCACAGCCAAGAAGGGCCAAAGGGCCTGTTTCTGTGCTGTAGTTTCTATGGTTTCTATGGTTTCTAATGGTATGGGGAACTTGGACAGAAGTTTAGGCCACTATAGATCAGCCCTGATCACAATGAATGGCAGGGCAGGTTTGAGGGGCCAGATGGCCTACTTTTGCTCCTATTTTCTTGTGTTTTTGGGCAGTTTCCATGATGATTAGTTTTTTCTGTCTGGGGTTGGAGTTCAATCGCATCCCTGGCTAAAACATATCTTACCCGTTTTAATTCATTGTAAAATTCCAGTAGGAGAACTGCTGGAATGCAATGGGGGTGAGAACCTTTATGGCACTACATCTATGTCCTGTATCAGAAAAGGGAACAGGGTAAATGTTGGTGAAGGGGATATTAATCCAAAAGGAGAAATTAAACAGACTGGGCCTATATTCTATGAAGAACAGGAGGAAAAGAGGTGATAGCATTGCAAAGTACTAATTTCCTATGGAATTTGATAGAGAAGATGCGAGGAATGGGTTTCCTTTGGCTGCTGTGCCCAGGACTGGAGATTGCAGTCTCAAAACAAGTATTGAGAAATGAGGCTTTTCATTCTGGGACGAAGGATGAGGCTTTTCATTCCAGGACAAAGGAGATGTTTTCCTTTTTTAAAGAAAGGGGCTTCCCTTCCTCCACCATCAACTCTGCTCTCAAACGCATCTCTCCCATTTCACGCACATCTGCTCTCACCCCATCCTCCCACCACTCCACTAGGAATAGGGTTCCCCTTGCCCTCAGCAACCACCCCACCAGCCTCCGGGTCCAACATATAATTCTCCGTAACTTCCGCCACCTCCAACGGGATTCCACCACAAAGTACATCTTTCCCTCTCCCCCCCCCCCTTCTGCTCTCTGCAGGGATCGCTCCCTACGCAACTCCCTTGTCCATTCACCCCCCCATCCCTTCCCACCGATCTCCCTCCCGGCACTTATCCTTGTAAGCGGAATAAGTGCTACACATGCCCTTACACTTCCTCCCTTACCACCATTCAGGGCCCCAGACAGTCCTTCCAGGTGAGGTGACACTTCACCTGTGAGTCAGCTGGGGTGATATACTGCGTCCGGTGCTCCCGATATGGCCTTTTATATATTGGCGAAACCCAACGCAGGTTGGGAGACCGTTTCACTGAACACCTACGCTCTGTCCGCCAGAGAAAGCAGGATCTCCCAGTGGCCACACATTTTAATTCTACATCCCATTCCCATTCTGATATGTCTATCCACGGCCTCCTCTACTGTCAAGATGAAGCCTCACTCAAATCTCTTCCTATCTCTTCTTTCAGTTAGTCCCGACAAAGGGTCTCGGCCCGAAACGTCGACTGTACCTCTTCCTAGAGATGCTGCCTGGCCTGCTGCGCTCACTAGCATTTTTTGTGTGTGTTGCTTGAATTTCCAGCATCTGCAGATTTCCTCGTGATTGAGAAACAATTTCTTCACTGGATGATAGTGGGCTGCAGTGACTCAGTTGCTCAATATATTTGAGACAGTGATGGAGAGTTTTTTTTACATTGAGGAATCTGGGGTTGATATAGAAAGTTGTTGTGGCGGATCAGGCAGCAACTTTCCTGCTTCTTGAGCATTTTTGTCTACTTTTTATGAGGCCGAGTTGCTAGCTCGACGCTCAAGCGTGGGAGGTGCCGGCCAGGTTCGAACCTGAGACCACTTGCTTCGAAGTCCAGTGTGGATACCACTACACCACCGGCCGGCTAAAACAGAAAGTAGCACCGAGATAATGGATTAATTACAATCTTATTGTATGTCAGAGTGGATAAGAAGGGCCAAATGGACTTCTGCTCATATGTTCTTACCTTGTTTTGGCAAGGTGTGTCTTCTGTGGTTGAAGCCAAGTCTGCTGGTAGGTAACTTTTTATCCCACCTGGGGAAGAGATATTCACTTTAGTTTGTATTTCTTGTTTTTTTTTACAGTAAAATGAATTTACTCTGTTACCCTGAAATTAAAGCAGTAAAGTGTTGCTGCCTATTTTTCAGCTCTGTCTGCTTCTTTCTGAGACATCAGGTTAAGCAAAGCAGCTACTGAAGATATTCCTGCTAACATAACAGAAATATCACAGTAAAGAATATGTAACACAGATCCATTCCAACATCTGAGACATAATTAAGCCTTCGTAGAGCTCAGTGGTAAAGATCAATTTCAGTGATGTTCAAACTTTGTCATTCTAATCACAAGAGTCTTTGTTGGTCTTAGGCAAATCCTTCTTCAGGAACTATATGGATGGGTACAGACAGGGACAGAAAGCTGCCAAGGAGGTGGAAAGAGTAGAATTGTGCTTGTTTGCTCCACGTAATTCAGTTTCAGTGAGAAATAAAACATAATGGAAAATCAGAACCTTATTATGGATTACACAGTTTGTGATTTCTCTTCAGGCTTCCTGTGTGCCTGATGCATATACACACACACACACGTGCGCACAATATGTCCAATGATGTCAGTAATCTTCTCCCATGCATGGATGACCGATGAGGCCTGCAGACCATCCTTGCAGGCTTTATCAACACCCTGAATGCCAATCTCAAGCATTTGTTGAACTATCTCTACCAATTAATCTATCAATCTCTTGCACTTCCTTTATTACGAGACCTCCACCACTATTATTGATCAGCACATTGCTTGGCCACCAGCTCCAGTTCAAACTATTGATCACACTATCCCTCCATACCTCATCTGCCCCTGTCAGACCCACTGCCAAATGTAAGCCCAACTATCAACTTTAATCTCAACCAACTACCATTTTCCAGTCCCTGACTTTCTATCACCCACCATACCATCTCCTCCCTCACTCCACCACCTCTACCCTAACCCCATTCTCTCTGTGCCAGAATCCATCTGTCCTGTCCTTTTCTTACCCAGTATCATTTATGCGTTCTGAAAGGCCAATTCTTGTGCAAGATCTATTTAATGGTGCACAGTCTTTCCACCTTTGTGTTACTGAATCCAATAGCTGTGGCTCTCTAATGAAATGTTCATAATCCCACCATTAAACAGCCTGACTTAACGCTCCTTTAAACACACCACAGAGTTGCTGAGTAAACTTGCAGATTCATAGTTTGAAAACTTATTGTTGTCAGGAAGCATTTGGGTACTGATGAGACTTGTTTTGAAAGTGGCTTGAAGGGGATTTTTTTCCTTTGTAATTTACTCTGTAGTTTTGAGCACTGAATTTCTCTGACCCAAAAACAGTAACTAAGAATTAGTTTCTGTTCTGAATGAAGTTCAACTGCTTCAACTTAGATCTTGGCAGTACACACCATGCTGACCTTCATGTAAGCAACATGCTCCAATCTTTGTTTGAAAAAGTGATATGTTTTATGTACAATTCCATTGAATCTACTGCTTGGGAATAGGGTCTATGTCTGAACCAGTCCAGAGCAACGGTAGCTAAACACATGGGTCATCTATTGTAACCATTAATTCATTTTGTCCCTATATATCCTGTAAGTTTAAAAAATGCCGCCTGCTTCAACCAATTCTTTATTCTTTATTCTCGTCACTCGCTGTAAGTGATTTCCTTCAAACTTTGTTTGGAAATTCATTATTTATATTTTGTCCAC
This sequence comes from Mobula hypostoma, assembly GCF_963921235.1. NCBI lineage: Eukaryota > Metazoa > Chordata > Chondrichthyes > Myliobatiformes > Myliobatidae > Mobula > Mobula hypostoma. The sequence goes on along the minus strand of NC_086109.1, from coordinate 45,779,152 downwards.
AAAATGCTGGAGGGACTCAGTAGTTCAAGCAGTATCTATAGACAGGAATAAACAATTGACGTTTTGGGTCGAAACCCTTCTCAGGACTGAAAAGGAGGGGGAAAGAAGCTGGGATAAGAGGGTGGGGGGAGGAGAAGGATTATGGAGTCTTAGCCTGAAATATTGACTGCTTATTCCTCTCAGATGCTGCCTGACCTGCTGAGTTTTCCAACATTTTGTGTGTGTTGCTTAGAATTTCCAACATCTGCAAAATATCTTGTATTTATATTTTCTGTCCTTTTTCATATTCAACTACAGTAGAAATCCCTTTATATTTTATAAATCTTCTATCAGGCATTGTCTTAGTTTAAGTGAAGTCTCCATTTTGCTCAGTTTTTTTTTCCCATTAGCTGCAATAGAACAACATTCTTTGGAAGTCAAATCACTTCAGTAGTGATTAGAATCAGAGTCAGGTTTAATATTACTGGCATTTGTCGTGAAATTTGATGTCTTTACATCTTTACAATGCAATACGTAATAATAGAAACACAAGCTGTGAATTACAGTAAATGTATATATAAAATATCTAAATTAAATAAATAGTGCAAAAATAGAAATAGAGTACTGAGGTAGTATCATGGGTCCAACGTCCATTCAGAAATCGGATGGCAGAGAAAATGTTACTGAATCGCCGAGTGTGTGCCTTCAGTCTTCTGTATCTCCTTCCTGATGGTAACACTGAGAACAAGGCATGACCTGGGTGATGGGGGTCCTTTCTGATGGATGCTGCCATTTTGAGGCATCGCTGCTTGAAGATGTCCTGGATACTACAGAGGCTGGTGCCCATGTTGGCGTTGACTGAGCTTACAAGTCTCTGTATTTTATTTCTGTATCTAGTGCTGGGACGTGACCAAGTGGTTAAGGCATCGGTCTAGTGATCTGAAGGTCGCTAGTTTGAGCCTCAGCTGAGGTAGTGTGTTGTGTCCTTGAACAAGGCACTTAACCACACATTGCTCTGCGACGACACCCGTGCCAAGCTGTATCGGCCCTAGTGCCCTTCCCTTGGATGACATTGGTAGTGTGGAGAGGGGACACTTGCAGCGTGGGCAACTGCCAGTCTTCCATTCAACCTTGCCTGGGGCTCAGTCATCATCGAAAATCGATGGACAGCTGAAGAAGAAGAAGTACCTTATTTCAATCCTGTGCAGTTGCAGCCAGTTAGAATGCTCTCAACGGTACATCTGTAGAAATTTATGAATACCAAATCTCTTCAAACTCCTAATGAAATATAACCACTGTCATGCCTTCTTTATAGCTACATCGATATGTTGGGTCCAGGTTAGATCCTCAAAGATATTCACACTCTGGAACTTGAAATTACTCACTCTCTCTATTTATGATCCCTCTTTGAGTGTGTTCCCTTGTCAAACCCTTCTTGAAGTCCACAATCAGTTCTTTGGTCTTACTGTCATTGAATGCAAGTTTGTTGCTCTGACGCCAGTTTAAAGTTCAAAGTTCACCACTCAACTAGCTGATATACCTTGCTCTTGTATGTCCTCTTGTCACCATTTGAAATTCTGCCAACAATAGTTGTATCATCAGCAAATTTATAGATGGCATTTGAGCTGTGCCTAGCCACATAGTCATGATGTGCTCCAGTATTGATTGTCAGCAAGGTGGAGATGTTATTTCCCATCCGCACAGGTTGTGGTCTTCTGGTTAGGAAGTCGAGGGTCCAGTCGCAGACAGAGGTACCAGGTTTGGAGCTTTTCGAACAGAACTGTAGGAATAATGTTTCAGAGATAATTTTTTTCAATGTACTTTATCATTAAATTGGGAATAAGTTCAGGGAGATCAAAGTGCTGATGCAAAATGTCTTCTAATTTCTAAACAGCTTTGAATTATAGAAAATTTACAAAACAGAAAGAGGCCTTTGACCCACCATATCAGATCTATCCAATTTGATCCCATTTTCAACTGTTAGGTTCATAATCCTTTGTGTCACAGTTAGCTTTAAACTATGATGAGGGTTTCTACCTCTATTGCCCCTTAGATAGTGATTCTGGAGTTCCATCAACTCCTGGATTAAAAAAAGTCCTTCCTCATCTCCATTCTTGTCCTTCTATCAACTATTTTATTAATTGCTCACTGGGTTTTTGACCTGCAAAGGACTGAATCCAAATACATGGCTACAACATGGTAGGAAATGTTGCAGATCTTCCATTATTATAATTGAAATTCTTAGGAATTACTGTCACAATAGCATATATTGAAAAATTCCATTTGGTTCTTTTTAAATGCAATTTCTTTGGGAAAATTTCATCGTTGTTTACCAGCACTAACTAAAATGCACGCAATGATTGTCCACTGGTTGTATCTAATTTTGTATTTTCAGCTACCTTGAATGAATCCATCAGTGCGGAGATGACTACAATTAGTGGCTGATAGTCATGCACATGTTGTTTGGTAGTGATCAAAAGTAACCTGCTCTTGATGGTGTTAGCATGATTATAGTGACCTTATTTCAGTTTCATTCCATTTTGTAAATGGTGTGTGTTTTTAAATAATGTTACATCCTTTGACAGTATTGTCACTTCATATGGTTTTTACTAAACTCTACCCTTACCAATATGATAAGCATGCCATATAGCTAAGTTAACTTCTTTTCCATCCATTCCTCATATATAACACAGGAGCTCCATGAGCTGAGTTAGTTTTACTGCAGTTCCTTGGCACACACGGGTAAGGTTATAAGATCAAGAAGAAGCACAAGCTCTGGGGTGCAGAAACAATGTTGGAAAAGAATGCAGTCTCTGCTCATTATCTCTCTTAGTAAGGCCCCGAAGCAAATCTTAAATCACCACTTGGTCCCTATTGTACCATTACCACATCCTATCAGCGTCATTAAATCAAGAAAGTGCAGTTGTAAATAGGATAAATACTCATCGTTTCCTTGAGCAGATCTATTATATTTGAGTTAAAAATCTCTACCACAAGCAATTTCCAATTAGACAACTAATCAAATTTAACCTCAATTCTCCTACCGTAATTGAGCAGAAGACATGATTGTCTCTGAATACCTTTCTCATTCTCACTGAGCAAAGATAATGTGATAGTGTTCTGCCGCTGGTCCTACCTTCCCTCCTACTCCTACTTCCAGGAGCAGAGCTGTGAGGAAGGAGCAGCGCACACTGTCACTGAGAAAACACCAGGATGATATCTCTTCTCTTCAGCAAATCCCTCCTCTTCTTGCTTACCATTATTCCAAACTGTCTCGCATTTCTTCTCTACTCGATATTATGTTCCCTGACTTCATCGGGACAGTCTTTCTTTATTATAAAATTTCTAAATTCTATTTCAGAGTCTTTTGAATCTCCAAAGTTGTTCAATCTTTCTCTTGGCTAAGATGTGGACATTTTCCAAGTTACTTGTTTACTTAAACAGATTTTTTCCATTCTTGAATTTGTTTCTTGTAACATTCTTTACAGGTACTGTGGTTCTGCATGCAAGTAGTTATTCTATTTTTAATGAGATATTTATTGCTCTAGAGCCTAAGGATTGTGTGCTTGGCAAGGGTGTTTAGATTCACCACAAATAATTCTCACTCCATCAAGATCATAGTTCTAGTTGGCCTGATAGTGTTTGTATGGTGTTATGGAACATTTTGCGTACATCTTGTCGACTGGTCTTGCTTTTACTTGGAATCATAGAGTCTTAGAGCACCACGCCACAGAAACAGGCCCTTTGGCCCTTCTGGTCTGTGTTGAACCATTAATTAGCCTAGTTCCATTGACCTGCTCCAGGACCATATCCCTCCATACTCCTCCCATCTATGTACCTATCCAAACTTATCTTAAATGTTGAAATTGGCCCCGCATCCACCGATTGAGCTAGCAGCTTGTTCCACACCCTCACCATCCTCTAAGTGAAGAAGTTCCCCTCATGTTCCACTTAAACATTTCACCTTTCACCCTTATCCTGTGACTTCTAGTTGTAGTTTCACCTGACCTGAGTGGAAAAAGCCTGCTTGGATCTATACCCTCATAATTTCGTCTACCTCTATCAGATCTCCCCTCAATTATCTATGTTCTAGGGAATAAAGTACTAAAGTATTCAACCTATAACTCAGGTCCTCGAGTCCTGGCAACATCCTTGTAAATTTACTCTGCACTCTTTCAATCTTATTTACATATTTCCTCTAGGTATGTGATCCAAGCGGCACACAATACTCCAAATTAGGTTCACCAATGTTTTATACTATTTTAACATAACATTCCAACTCCTATACTCAAATCATTGATTTATGAAGGCCAATGCGCCAAAAGCTTTCTTTAAAACCTTTGTCTACGTGTGACAACACTTTCAAGGAATTATGGAGATGTATTCCCAGATCCCTCTGTTTTACTGCACTCCTCAGTGCCTTACTGCTCACCTTCAAAAACCTACCCTGTTTGTTCCTTGTAAAGTATAACACTTCACACTTGTGTTCATTAAGTTCCATTTGCCATTTTTTAGCTCATTTTTTCAAGTTGGTCCAGATCCCACTGCAAGCTTTGATAGTCTTCCTCATTATCCATCACACCCCCAGTCTTGGTATCATCCACAAATTTGCTAATCCAGTTAACCGCATTATCATTCAGATTGTTGGTAAAGATGACAAACAACAATGGATCCACCACCGATCCCTGCGGCACCCCACTAGTCACAGGCCTCTAGTCAGGGAGACAAACATTACTACCATTCTCTGGCTTCTCCCACAAATCCAACGTCTAGTCCAATTTACTACCTCATGTTGAATGTCAAGTGACTGAATCTTCTTGACCAACCTCCCAAGCAGGACCTTGTCAAATGCCTTGCTAAAGTCCATGTAGACAGCATCCAGTGCCTTGACTTCAACAACTTTCCTGGTGACTTCATCAAAAAGCTCTACAAGATTGGTTAGACATGATTTACCATGCACAAAGCCATGTTAACTATCCCTAATCAGTCCTGTCTACCTAGTCCCTTAGAATACCTTGGAATATCTTTCCCACTACTGTTATTAGGTTCACTAGTGTGTAATTTCCCGGTTTCTTTTTGAGCTTTTCTTACAGAACAACATTAGCTATCTTCCAATTCTCCAGCACCTCCCCTGTGGCTAAGGATGATTTAAGTACCTCTGCTGGGACTTCTGCACTAGCCTCCCACAGGGTGCAAGGGAACATCTTGTCAGTCCCTGGTTATTTATCAACCCTACTTTGCCTCAAGATAACAAACACGTCCTCCTCTATGTTCTGTATAGGGTCCATGACCTCACTGCTGCATTGCTTCACAGCTATAGACTGTCTGTTCCCCGAGTAAATACAGATGCAAAAAATCTATTTACAATCTCTCCCATCTCTTTTAGTTCCACTCATAGATTACCATTCTGATCTTCCAGAGGGTCAATTTTGTCCCTTGATATCCTCATGCTCTTAATATATCTGCAGAAGCGCTTAGTATTCTCTTTCACCTTGTCTGCAAGAGCAAGCTCATGTCTTCTTTTAGCTCTCCTGATTTCCTTTTTAAGTGTTCTCTTGCACTTCTTGAACTCCTCAATTTTGAAATTTTACTTTGAAATTCATGGCAGAGGAAAATACAAACAATTGTAAATAATGGACAATCTTCAGTAAATTTGGAGTAAGTGAGCTACTGACAGAAAGTTAAGGGGGAGGGAGTGACACAGAGGGAAAGGACTTAGTGTGATACTTGACAGCACCAGCGAATGGGGTTTGGTTCCTGCAACTGTCTATGGGGAGTTTGTGTGTTTTCTCTGTGGCTGCAAGGGTCTCCACTGGGTGCTTTGGTTCCTTCCCTCATTTCAAAGACATACAAGTTAGCAGGTCAATTGGTCACACAGGTGCAAATTGGGCTGGAAGGGCTTGTAGCTGGGCTGTATTCCTAAATGAAAATAAAGAACAAACATAAAAAATAAATTGCTCCTATTGCAGGAAACTAGCAGACAAGGTATTAAACTTCAAAAGCTGTGGTAAATTCTGAGAGCAGGTAATGTTGATACTGTATAGGCAACTGTTAGTAAACAAAAAGAGTTTAAAATTGAGCTATCTAACATTCAGAACTTTTCATTAAGAACAAGCAGAAAAACTTCATAAGAATGAGTGAATGAGTGTTGCTGCTTAGTTGAAAGGCCAAAGGCATAGAGATATTGGGGTAAGGGATGTCCTAATCTATTCTGCTATTTAGTAATGTTTGAATCATATTCTTTGCTATTGGAGAAAGGCAGTTTGATTTGAAATCCAGTGACTGAGAGCTACATTTCAAAGAACAATGCAAGGGGAGGCTTACTTACTATACTTTGCATTGTGGTACTTGTCACAAATATTTGACATTATTGAGGAACATCTAACGTTATTGAAAGGCAACTTGTGCCTTCCTAGGTAATGAGTGGAGGAGTCAGCAGCCCTGTCAGGTGACGTGTTCAGCAGTCACGGGAAGAATGTTGATGAAATTGTTGTTGGGACGGCACTAAAAATGTGCAATTATGTGGATGTGTTAGATTTGTTTTGAGTTGGTTTTGAATTGCTCAGTGGACATTGTGCCATGCCATGGATATTTTCTACCATTTTCTTTAACATTCTTTCTCACAATATTTGCACAACTGATTCTACTTAGCATTTTAAAACTGACAATATTAAGTTTTAGGAGCCATTCTTTTGTTAAAACATGTTGATATATATGAAGGATTTGAACTGTCTTCCACGAGACTAGAACTGCATCTTTTCTATAGCTTACTGAGGACACCTACTGTTAGTTACAGCTTTATAGCACCAATCAGAGAGACTCTTTAACATATTTACTGGAATTGCACAAGGTTCCAGCAGGCAAGGGAGCAATTTGGCTCTCAAATCCATCACATAATTTTGCTCACTGTTGGCGGAAGCATTCATGTTAAAGGCATGCTCTATCTTCCTTTACTCAACTTTATTTGTCTATGACAAACCTTGCATCGAAAGACGTACACCTTCAATAAATGGTGATGACTTCCTTGACAAACAGTACCTAAAGCCTATAGTGACACTGTCACATTTCGTCAGGTACTGTATGCTTCAAGTGTGTTGAATTTCCTCTTTTTCCCTCTTTCAGTAAGTCACAATATGAAAGTTCATAGAAGTAATTGTGAAACCATCTGAGAGTATGATGGAGGGTAGTGAATTCATGTGTGGAACACTATAACGACAAAGCTACCCTTAAAGAATGATAGTCCCTCCTGCAATCTGCTAATATGATGTAAATTCTTCTCCAACAGAAGTTTTCCATTAAATTGTGATAATAACTTAAAGTCTTTCCCATTGAATTGTTCTTATTTTGGGTTTTTTTAAAACTTGGGGCTACAGTTATAGATAACGAAATTATCTACAACTTATTTACAGATTTTATTTGATTTGCAAATTTGTTTGTGTTACGTGAATACTGATATGCAGCTACAGATTCCCCTATTTATCATAATCACATGTTCTATTATTTATCCTTAATTATTTCCCTGTAATTAGAAAGGCTCTCTGTTGCTTAATCAGTTGAGCAGTTGAGATTTCAGTATATTCTTATAGATCTTTGATGAGAATAGGCTTTTCTCTCCAGATTCTTTGGTTGTCTTAATTAACTAATCCTGAAATAGCATGAAATAATTAAAATTAGGCTGCGAAGGTTTGTTTTTGTTGAAGTCTGACACCTAAGTGATTAGTTTAATGATCAAGGCCTTTTATTCAATTTTCTTGTTCCTTTAGAATTCTAACCTTGCTGCCTTCTAAAGCTTTAAATCTCCTTGAACAGACAAGCAGGATTCCTTGTAATGTCTTCCCGGAAGGGTGACTGTAGTGATAATGCTAACCCCTTCAGAATGACACTCCTTGTAGTACAGTGGGCACTGAAGTCCTTAGGGGTTGCAAACTTGTGCTGAAAGGTTTTTAAAATTGAATTCAACCTAAATAGAAAACTAAATCCACTTTAACTATACACAGAATCTGATCCACAAACTGCCTTTGTGTTTTACACATAATAATATAACAGGAAGGCAATGTTGGTTTGTGGTTTGTTAACCACATTCCTGATATTTGATTCTATGTTGACGATGGAGTGATCATTTCTTGCCCGTAACTGGTGTGTTATGACGTGAGCGATCATGGTCTTTCCATGACCATGATTGTTCTTGGCAAATCTTTCTGCAGAAGTGGTTTGCCTTTGCCTTCTTCTGGGCAGTGTCTTTACAAGACTAGTGACCTTAGTCATTATAACTACTCTTCAGAGATTGTCTGCCTGGTGTCAGTGGTCGCAAAATCAGGACGTGATATGCACCAGCTGCTCATACGACCATCCACCACCTGCTCACATGGATTCACATGACTGTGATCGGGGGGGGGAGGTTGGTGTGTGGGGGCACTAAGCAGGTGCTACATCTTGCCCAAGGGTGATCTGCAGGCTCGCAGAGGGAAGGAGCGCCTTACATCTCATTGGCAGAGATGTATCTCCACCCCACCACCCAAAGTGGTGTGTACCACATACATATGCCCAGTACTGCTGGTCAGCTTGTGTAAAATGCCAGTAAAATAATTAAATGTAATTTCAGTGTTTCTCTTGAGGTTTAAAAAATCTGACTTCTAATTTTGTAGCAACTCCTGGTCAGCATTATTGGTTAAATATTTTTTCTGTCCTCAGTGTATGGCTATGTAGTTCAGATCCAATTCACTGGCTGTAAGAGTAAGTCAGTAAACAAGAAGTGATGAGTGAACATTTTTGATAACCTCAAAGTTAAGGTGGGCAGAACAAAGAAAGTTGGCCAGGAATGTGTTAAATTAATTGTGGATGAAATTTCTAAGTAGATTGAGGCAGGGATGAATCTGGCAGGTGTTATGTTGTGGTAAATGATAGTTTCAGTGAAGGCCAGATAAATAAATCTCGTATCAGCTTCATTTGTGACCCGAGGACACAGACAATAGAATTTGAGAAACTTATGGAACAGAAGGATGTTGGTTGAGCCAAAGTTCATTTGCTGGCAGTCAAAGATCGCCCCAGCTAATTCCTCCTCCTGGTTCCGGGTTCATTGCCTGGAAGGTTACGGCTTTCATCCAAGTGTCCGTTTCTGCCTTGCTGCACTTTCAGACAGAGCTAGAGGATTCAACCAATCACATGTAATCCTCCATCTTTGACTGGATGAAAGATTTAATGAGGCGAGAATGCTTTCACCGAGCATACTAGGATTGACCTCACTGGAAAGCACTGCAGGGGAACAGTGTGACGATTCAGATCTACAGTAGCAGCCAGATGAAGAAAAATGAGGAGTGATAGATTATAATTTGTTTGATTACACGCATAAATTGGACAAGGCCACAGGGACAGGCAAATTGGCCTGATTTATCTCTGATGGTATTTGTGTTACAATTAAGCCTTTGTTTCTCCTTCCTCAAGTAAATCTATCAATCTAAGTCTCTAGTCCTTTCTGCCTCATAGTCTTGTCCAGCATCCCCTTTAATGCGTCCATACCATTCAGCCCAAGCAGCTCCGTAATTTCACCCATGACTGGATAAAGACATACCTTGGAATTCCCTATTGATCTTATATTGATTTAGATTTGCATTGATCCAATTATGCTCAACTCCACAAATGGAAACATTCCTTCTGTATTCATTCTACCATAACCTTTATCGACACCTGTCAATCTTCTTCAAAGGAAAGAGACCCAAGCTGTTCTCCCTTTCCTGATATGTATAGCATTATCCTTGTTAATTTGCTTCCACTCCCACAACAGTGTCTCGGTATCCTTTATATAAAATGGCACTCAGTGTCATATGCAGTACTCTAATTGTGGTCGAATCAAGATTGTTGTAGGGTTAGGATAACTTCCCTACTTTTCAATTCTATCTATCTCAAAATAAAATGCAGCACTTTTATGGCCCTGGTAACCTGTGGCTTAACATCTCGTGAACTTGTTAATAGTTCTCCTTAGGAACTGTGCTCCTTTTCCTTAGATCTGTTGTCACCATCTATGCATGATAGAAAATATCCCTTGATATTCTACCACTGTATTGTCAAACTCCTTGTCTTCTCCAAAATCCATGCCTATCTTACCTAGAATCTCTCCATTATTGTTTCAGCCCTGTTATAGGAATGTAACAGCTGAAATAACTTGTTTTGTTACAACAGAAGCCATCAGTGTCTTTTTGTCTTTTTTGATGTGCCTCAGCCTTTGATCTTGTTAGCTCTGGCACTCTCCTCTAATACCTCCACTGCCATCCACCAGGGTGTATTTAACTCCAGTAAAAACCAGGCAATAACCATCAATCGTTTCCATCCCATTCCTGTAGATTTTTTTCTAGTATTCCCCAAGAATCTAGTCCCCACCCATTCCCATTTTTGTGCAGACCTCTGAAATCTGACAGCACACATTTTCCACTTGTATACTGAGCTCTGCTTTGCTTTACCTCTCTTGACCCTTCAATCCTCTCTAAAATGTCACACTACCTGTCTGATGTCATGTTGTCTATTGGCCGAAAATTTCTCCATCTGGATAGAATGAATATCACAGCCTATGTGTTTGGTACCTGCTACAACAAATGTTCACTAGCCTCCAACAATTGTTCGAGGCTGAAGCACAATGTTTTGAACACTCCGTATCATCTTTGAGACTGAGATAAGCTTTGGACCACACATACGCAACATCTCCCATTTCCATTTCTGTAAGATGGCCCAAATCTGCCTCATCTAATGGTGGAGTTCAGGTATATGTTACTTTTGTAATGGATTGTTGAAATGCACCCCTTAGCTTCCTTCCTTCCTTTGCCCTCCACAAACTTTCATTCAAAGCCATTGACAAGTTATCTGTGTGCTCACTAATTCTTTACTGCCTGTTAGTCGATATCTGCCTTGCCTTGTGTTCTTCTAATCATCTGCCTTAATGAGTCATATGATGATGTCAAGTTTTCTTTGAGATCACTCGAATGAAACATTCTTTCTTTTATTTGAATTATATTTAAGGTGCTTTTTAAATATAAAACAAAATTTTAAAATACCATTAGTTGACCAAAACTACCTTATTTTCTCACTTTCTCTCTCAGGAGCATATAAACATTTGTCCTTGGTGATTGTCTATTGACAGATTACATCTAGTTTATGTGTGAATAGCATTAGAATCATTCCCCTCTGTTAATTCGCAAATCATTTTTGCTTATAAGAAGTTCTTCATTAATACTAAAACTGCAAAGCAAAAGTTTGTCATCTCAAGCTAAAGAAAGTTGGAGTTATCAGCAGCAAACTAAGTAGTCTAGATTTCATTTCATCAAGTCAGTTAGCAAGCTTCTCAAGTGGGAGAATTTTGGATAGGAGAAGGCAGAGGAAGCTTATGTGCAGTAAGATTGTAAAGTTATTTTCAAAAGCAGGGGTTATCTATTTTGTGACAAGTGCTGGCAGGAGAGTCAATGAATTTTTGATTCTGTTTTCTTTACATAGTTGATGCATATGGTAATGGTTATTTCATGTCTACCCCCATTCTATATTTTAAAAATTAACAATGTCTTTGCTAATATTAGGACACCTATTTATTTTGCTCTGTGATTTCCCATTTAAATCTCAAAATTTGATTTTTGTTTGTCAGTTTCTCTTCAATTTCTTATCAGTGTAATTTTTCCAAAGTTGTTGGGAAAGTCACTCTTTCCTTTCTTTCATGAGAACTTTATTACCTCATTGCTACTCGAATGGCAGCAAATTGACTGATCATTTTTTTGCAGTTTATTCTCATAAAAAGATATTCCAAATCATTTAACCAGAATGGATGTCAGACTTAATCTTTTGTTTTTACTGGTTCTAGTAGCAAAGGACCTCACAGCCGTTGCCTTTCTTGCCTCAAGGTAACAGCTGTGAGATTCTTTTTTTTTGTTCATTGTGTCTTTACTTTGTAGTCTGGCATAAAAAGGTTGCAATACTTCAAAAGTAGATTGGCGTAACTTTGGAAGCCACAAAAGGAGGTAAGTGGAAGGCAATAATGGTTGCAAACCAGTAAAACAGGTGCAGTGCACTCCTGGCCTAAAACGTTACTGAACCTACAATACCAGCTGTGAATATTACTCAATGATTCACTGGTGGCACACAAAACAAAACAAATTACATAGAATTTAACCACAGTAAATTTCAATAGCAGCCAGCCAGTGGTGTATTGGCATTCGCACTGGACTTCAAGGTGAGTGGTCCTGGATTGGAATCTGCCTGGCTCCTTGTACGCTTTCCATCCGTGCGAGGTTGAGCGCTGAGCTAGCAACTCAGCCTCGTGAAAAACAAATGCTAAAGAAAAGGCAAGATTGCTGCCTGATGTGTCACAAACGGTGGAAAGGAACAACAACAAACTCCAATGATCTTTCACCTTTGGGACCTTGCGATGAACTGGCAGGTTTTCTGGACTTTGGATGTTACTTTGATTATGATCTAAGGGTTTTTTCCATTAAACTATTTTCATGAGTCTTGTAATAATGCGTTTTTCATTGAATCTGGCGGATTAAAATCAAGTGGGCTTCACCTATCACCTTCCAAATTGAACTCCTCCTCTCACCACCTCTTATTCGGGTTCCTGTCCAGAGATACTGTCTGACCTGCTGAGTTCCTCCAGCACTTTGTGCATATGTTACTCTGGATTTCCAGCATCGGCAGAATCTCTTGTGTTTGCGGAATAGAACCTGATGAGATACAGTTTGTAAGCATCAGCTGACCCCCATCTTTCCGACCTGGACTCCAGCAGCACATCCAGCCAGTAGTCCAGACCTTCAGCTCAGGCTGTACACCCTGCTCTCACTTCAGACCCCCTGGCTCATACTGCAGACTAATGAGTAAGTTTTATGCCAGACCAACAAGATTTCCAGACAATTGGACACGAGATTGTTGGAGTCTTACAGTAAATGGAGATTTAAATCCAGTCATGATTTGTGACACTTTGTCCTTCTCCTTCCCCCCCCTGCCATAATCCTTTCCTAACCCAGTCTCCACTCTCATTAATCATTTTATGCTTGCAATCAGCTTTTTAACAGTACTTTTTAAATTTCTGAGGCAGTATTTGTGTAACACAAGATTGCTCTGAGACCATAATTGAAAGTTATGTCAAAAGGTTTGTTGTATTTTGGAACGTTTTAGTGAGGACTGGGTTCTTTACAACATAAGCACACAAGCACATTGTTCATTAGCTTACAGAGAAAAACAGTTGTAACTCTAATTACCAAAGTGTGTCCATATGAGTTTGTGTTGTCAGCTACCTATGACATCTCAGTATAGATCCATTGAATTAACCCTACTTACTGTTTTTAGGCATTCCCTCCTGATGCTTAAAATCTGTTAATGATTACTACTTTTACAGGGAGTGAATATAATTCAAAAATTCTTTGTTGGGAATAATCAGAGAATTCAGAGCTAGTGCTGTTGGCTCTGGAGGTGTCTCGAGTCAAAATCCTATAGTTTGGTGAGATCACACCAGGATCAGTTTTGATCTTTTAATCTCTGAAAGGGTATTCTTGCTACAGTTAGTGGATTAATAATTTATTAGGTTGATTCCTAGGATGGGAAGAATGTCCTGTTGAATTTAGTAGATTAAAGGGTGATACCAGTGATACTAGATCCTGAAGGAGTGTCAGAACTAGATGGCAAAATTTCAAAATAAGGAATTGGACATATAGGACTGAAGATAGGACAAAATTCTTATGCTGTTATGTAGTGTGGCTAAGAGCATAAATGCATTTAAGAGGAAGTCAGATAAGGGTACAAGGCAGAGAAGGAAATAGAAGAATGTAATTATTGCGTTGGGTAAATTAAGGTGGGAAGAAATGCAAGAAGAGAATAAACAACACAGACTGGTTGAGTAAAATTTTGTTTCTGGATTTGACTCTATGTAATGAAGTAGAGTGGAAGGTAACATTGGAATCTGCACACTAGCAATAACAGAGTCATTATCCCCTTCATTACATTCTCTCTTTACACTCTATTCCTTCACGAATGCCTACATATCACAAGAATTTTTTTTCCCAGAGAGGGTTGTAGTTGCTTCATTACTGAGTATTTTCTCTTTCCCGTAATCGCAAAGATCATGGGCACGAGGCAGAAATGTTGGGGTCGAAAGTTAGTATGAGTCTTGTCCATGACCATGTACCCTACTCCTTCTCCTATTCCATGTAATGTTTAATTTTAAGCCCCAAAATGAAACCCCAATAAATGTTTCTGTCTGATTCAATCATAAAACAGCATCAGCAACGCAGAACTGCATAGAAGTGTGAAGGTATTAGAGGAGTGAATTTGTAGTATACAAGATGCTGCAAATACTAAACAATTCAGGTAGCATCTGTGGAGAGAGAACAGGTATTGAGACTGAAAAATCTCTTGAATTTTCTAATAAAGCAAAGAAAGAAAAGTGAAGATGCTTTTCAGCTAAGGAAATCTATGTTGAAATATGACTACTTTGGTGCAGACAGTGAACAAGAACAGATGAAAAATGTTAACATTTGGTATAAAGGAACTGTAACAAATACAGTGTACTGTAACTCTTGTAACATGTGTCTGCAATCAATGTGAATAAATGTATATTTTTCAATAGGACTAACAAATTTATAAGGTAAGCAGTACAGCTGCCATTCAAAACATTACCTCATGTGATAAACATGCTCTCAGGGGTTTCATTATTTCGAACGTCTGAGAGCTGTGGTGTTGTTTCATATTTTCAATGTGAAATGTTTGTCTTTTGTGGTCCTTCTAGGCTATAGATCTGTGCACGACTTCTGGCATAATGTAAAACAGTTCTTTTATCTCAGTCCAACTGAATTTAAATACAGTTCTTTAATGGCATATTTTTTTTGTCACCTCCAGACATTAGATGTTGAAATATTTTGCATTGATTTACGTTAGGAATTGCCTTTCTTGTTTGAAGCTTGGGCTGTGAGAGGTTCATGTCTACGGTGTTGACAGATGGTTGCAAGATTAATGGGGTAGTGTTATGAATTCACCTTCTGGATCACTTGTGTAATTTGTTAATGAATCACATACATAATGGGGGATAAACGGATTAAGTATATCAGAGGAATGCAGCTTAGTGGAATAATGTAATAAAGGGGATAATTATACATTATGTTTAAGAGTACACTTGGTACCTTCTACATATTATCCAATAAGCCCTGCTACCCTACATCACTACATAGAACTCAGTCTTTTAATTGGATTATGTTCATGTTTATGCTTCATCCTGCATTTCTTCCTATCTTTATTTACCTAACCCTTTCTCCATAATGTGCTTATGGTATCTAGCTACCCCTTAATTGCTTTTGAGTGCCAAGCAGCTCTATGCAATAGCAAGATACACTTTCTAAGAGTTAAAGACCTTGATGGGAGTACTAATAGTAGTCAGTATACAAATTACAACAGGAGGTACAAAAGCTATGGAAGAAAGGCAATGTTACAGTGATCATGTGGGAATTCAAGTAGACTAGGAAAATCAGGTTAGCACTGGATCCCCAGGGAATGAATTTGTAGAATACCAATGTGATGTCATTTTTGAGCAGCTTGTGGTCAAATCCATTAGGGAAAAGGCAATTCTTGATTTGGTCTTGTGCAAAGAACCCAATTTGATTAGTGAGTTTAAGGTAAAGGAACTCTTAGGAGACATTTGATCATAATATGATAGAATTCACCCTGCAGTTTGAGAGGTAGAAGCCAAAATCCAGTGTATTGGTATTACATAGATAAAGGGAACTACAGAGGCATGAGAAAGGAAGTGGTCAATGTTAATTGGAAGGAGACTTTAGCAGGGATGACAGTGGAACAATGGCTGGAGTAATCCAGAAGATGCAAGATAATTTAATTCCAGAAAAGAAATACAGTATTCTAAAGGGACGGGAAGGCAATAGTAGTTGACAAGGTAAGTCAAAGATAACAGAAAAGCAAAATAGAGGGTATAAAATATTGCAAAGTTTTTGCAGGTAGTGGGTAGTGGCTCCATATGTCACTACTACAGGGCGTGACGACCCTGCCTTACACGAGTCCCGGGCTCAGCTGGCTCCGGCTGACAGTACCCGGTATGGGCCCCTATCCAGGGTTACGGATCCCACTGCCTTGTGGATATCTTCGGGAGAAGAGAAGGCTGAGGAGTAAACCCTACACAAATCTGGAGTGGAGCCCCTAAGGTGGTTGGATGACGTATCACGTCACCTCCCAGCAGCTCCTGCAGCCAAGCTGATGCCAACTGTACTGCTTTGCATTCCTTTGGACCACATCCGCGAGGCTGAGAGGGGGATCTTGATGTCTGGGCAGCCCAGGATCTCCATATTCATCGCCCAGGTCTGTGCCCCCAAATGGGTGCATCCATTGTTTACTCAGACAGATGGAGCCATTAATTAATAATTGGGAATCCGGAGGATTGGGAAGCTTTTAAAAACCAGAGAAGACAACTAAAAATAAGGGAGGAGCTGTGGGAGACTTTGAGATTCTAACTGTCGTCCATCCTTTGGGGCTCTCCTCTGTTGTCGTGGATGGTTGCGAAGAAAAAGCATTTCAGAATGTATATGGTATACATTTCTCAGACATTAAATGTACCTTTGAAACCTCTGAAATGTGCAGTTAAGCTGGACAATATTATAAAAAGAGGATACCAAAGGGTTTTTCAGATATGTAATGAGTAAAAGAAAGGTGACAGTGAACACTGGACCGCTGGAAAATGATGCTGGAGAAGTAGTAATGGGGAAGAAAGAAATAGTGGATGAACTGACTAAGTATTTTGCATGTCTCCACTGTGGAAGACACCAGCAACATGCACAAATTTAAGAAGTCGGGGCAGAAGTGAGTGTAGTCGCTGTTACTAAAGGAAAAGCGTCTGGGAAGCTGGGAAGTCTGAAGGTGGACGGGTGACTGGACTGGATGGATTACAGTCCAGGAGCTGAAGAGCTTGAAAGAAGTAGCTGAAAAGATTGTAAGCAATTATAGTGATCTTCCAAGAATTACTAGTCAAGAACAGTACTGGAGGACTGAAAAGGTTGCAAATGTCACTCCACTGTTTAGTCAGGGAGGGAGGCAAAGACAAGTAGCCTGAATTCAGTGGTTGGTAAGATTTTAGCATGTGTTATTAAGGATGAGGTTGTGGGATACTTGGAGGCACATGATTAAATAGACGAAACCAACATGATTTCTTTAAGGGGAAATCATGTCCAACAAATCTGGTAGAATTCATCGAGGAAGTAACAATTTATTTATTTAGGGATAGAGTAGACCCTTTTGGTCCTTTGTGGCATGCCACCCCAGCAACCTCTGACAGACCTGATTAACCCTAGCCTGATCATAGGACAAATTACAATGACCAATTAACCTACCAGTGATGTCTTTGGACTGTGGGAAGAAACCAGAGCACCTGGGGAAAATCCACACATCCACGGGGAGAGTGTACAGAGACTTCTTACAGAACGGCAATGAATTGAAATCCCAGCTCTGAAATGCCCCGAGCTGTAATAGTGTTATGTTAACTGCTATGCTATGCTACCATGGCAAGACTAAAGAGAATCAGTGCAAGTTGTTTACTTACATTTCAAAAGGTGCTGCACCTGAGGCTGCTAAACAGCTTAGGGGTCCATGGTATTACAGGACTGACTGACAAAGGCAAAGAGTGAGAATAAAGGAGGCCTTTTCTGATTGGCTGCCAGTACTAGTGGTGTTCCACACCTGGTGTTGGGTCTGATTGGCTGCCAGTACTAGTTGTGTTGGGTCTGATTGGCTGCCGGTACTAGTGGTGTTGTGTCTAATTGGCTGCCGGTACTAGTTGTGTTCCACACCTGGTGTTAGATCTGATTAGATGCCAGTAGTAGTTGTGTTGGGTCTGATTGGCTGCCGGTACTAGTTGTGTTCCACACCGAGCGTTAGGTCTGCTATTTTCATGTTACATATGAATGATCTGGATGACGAAATTGATGGCTTTGTGACCAAGTTTGAATACAATAAAAAGATAAGTAGAGGGGAAGGTAATGTTGAGGAAGCAGGGAGTTTGCAGAAGTACGTGGGGTGATTGATAAGTTCGTGGCCTAAGGTTCAATTGATTCAATTTTAGAAGACCTAGCACATTTATTTTTCAACATAGTCCCCTCCTACATTTACACAAGTTGGGAGAATGGACAAAGAATACATCATCATGAACTTTGCTAGAAGGAATAAAAGTGTAGACTGTTTTCTAAATGGGGAGAGAATTCAGAAATCAGAGGAGCAAAGGGACTTGGGGGTCCTAGTGTAGGATTCTCTAAAGTTTAACTTGCAGGTTGAATCAGTAGTAAGGAAGACAAATGTAATGTTCACTCTCATTTGAGAAGACTAGAATAGAAAAGCAATTATTTATAAGGTATCATTCACACCACATTTGGAGTATCACGAGCAGTTTTGGGCCCATATCTAAGGAAGGATTTGCTGGCATTGGAGAAGATCCAGGAGAGGTTTACAAGAGAGAGGTTAATGTGTGAACAGTTTTTTAATGGCTCTGGGCCATTGCTCACCAGAGTTTAGATGAATGAGGGGATATTTTGTTGAAACCTACTGAACGGCCTGACAGAGTGACTATGGAGAGAATGTTTCCATTAATGGGAGAATCTATGACCATCTGCCACATCTTCAGAATAAAATTATGTCTCTTTAGAACAGAGGTGAAGAGGAACATTGTTAACCAGAGTATTAATAGCCTATGTAATTCATTGTAGCATATGGTTGTGGAGGCCGAGTCTTTGGGTATATTTAAAGCAGATGTTGATAGGTTTTTGATTAGTAGGGGTCTCAAAGGTTATGGGGAGAAGTCAGAAGAATGGGTTGAGATGGAAAAATAAATCAACCATGATCCAATGAGCCAAATGGCGCAATTCTGCTCTGATGTCTTAAGATCTTATGGTCTTATCATTTCTGGATTTTAAAAATCTTCTGGATTCCTTGCTGGAATATTAGTGACTGCCACTACTTTATGTGCACTTAAAAATGGAAACATT
Source organism: Mobula hypostoma (assembly GCF_963921235.1). Classification (NCBI taxonomy): domain Eukaryota; kingdom Metazoa; phylum Chordata; class Chondrichthyes; order Myliobatiformes; family Myliobatidae; genus Mobula; species Mobula hypostoma. Next base: position 45,760,178 of record NC_086109.1, on the reverse strand, counting down.
TTCTTTGTGCCTGTATTTTACTGATGCTGAAATGTATACTGTCTAAGACCATGGTACTCACCAGATTTAACAATCGTAAGTTCAATGGATAAATTTTAGAGGCATGGTGCATCTAATACACTGGGCTGGTGATAAATTTCATGGTACTTGTGTTTACTGATGAACATAAAGATTATGGACTAGGTTATGCACTGAACAAGAAGAAAGAAATCAGACACAAAATGCAATCAGCAAATCAATTATTCTTGGTGAAGTGAGAAACCTGCATGAGTTGAATCTGCAGGGGCATGTCAGTGTGCATTTACTGTTTAATTTTGAGCCCATATATTTCTCAGATGTAACCAATGAGAAATTGAATCATCAATATGGAGTACAATCTCATTTTGATTGTCAATCTGTGCAGAGTAGGGAAATGTTAGTTGAGAAGTGGTCTGTCTGAACAAAACTCTGAACCTAGGGTAAGGAGGAGAAACTTGCCAGAATTCTGACGGTTGAAATTAAGAATAGCTTGTAAATTGTAGAACAATTGGCATGGACAGAGTGGATGTGGCAAAGTTGTTTTCCATGGTGGGGGAGTCTAGTACGAGAGGGCATAACTTAAGGATTGAAGGCCACCCATTCAGAACAGGGATGCGAAGAAACTTTTTTAGTCAGAGGGTGGCGAATCTATGGAATTTGTTGCCACGGGCAGCAGTGGAGGTCAAGTCATTGGGTGTATTTAAGGCAGAGATTGATAGGTATCTGGGTAGCCAGGGCATCAAAGGTTATGGTGAGAAGGCAGGGGAGTGGGACTAAATGGGAGAATGGATCAGCTCATGATAAAATGGGGGAGCAGACTCGATGGACCGAATGACCAACTTCTGCTCCTTTGTCTTATGGTCTTAAGAACAGGGTTGAACTGGTTGTAATTTCCTTCAACAGTTAAATTAATATCTGCATGGTAAAATATGTACCACAGAGGCCATCGGAGGACCGTGAAACAGTACCTTACAAGAACCTAGCACCTCATGGAAAGTGTGAACAGGAGCAGAATCATTGAAGGGGAATAAATGGCAGCATGAAGGAGTAGTGGGCATGAATGTTGCTGCTTCATCTTGGAAATTCAGTTAAAAGTGAGCTAAATTCTTGAATCAATAGGTTTGTTGGATCTACTATTAATTTTGTGGGGCCAGGGTAGCGTGGTGTAGCAGTTAGCACGATGCTATTACAGCTTGCGGCATTGGAGTTTGCAGATCCGTTCCGGTGTCCTCTGTAAGCAAGACGTACTGGTTAGTGGGTTAATTGGTCATTGTATATTGCCCTGTGATTACACTAGGGTTAAATCGATGGGTTTCTCAGCGGTATGGCTCGAGGGGCCTGTTCGGTGCTGTATAATAAAATAACATCTCTGAAGAGTCAAAAGGAACTTGGAACCACCCCAATCAGATGAGATCAAAGACATTTGCTTCTGAAAGTTGTACAAAAAAAACCTAAATTAAATATATTTTGGTGAATGAGAATGTAAAGCATAAGATACTGACTCGCTTTTAATTAGCAGGCTTTGTAAGAGGATAAAAAAATTGAAGTACAATGCTTCATTAAACAAAGTAAAATAATCAATGTTGGAAATTTGCATTAAAAAAAAGAAAAGGTTAGAAGTGAAATCTATTTGGAAAAACATTGTGATAACTTTGCAGCAGAACTCATTGTCATTTCTGATTCATAGTAACTCATTTTTGATTGTGCTGCTATCTTTTTGCTTTATCTGTGATTTCAGTCATGGGTGTATTTTTTCCCGACTGGGGCTGTGTTCTAACTCCCACTGAAAATCATGAAGAACATTTTGAGTGCAAACATGTTGCATTTGATTTGTCTAAGTGATTGGAGAACCATTTTCAAATAGTCTCCTACATTGAGGCAATATTTGTTTTCAGCATTCCCATGGTGAGTGTAAAATGGGAAAAGTCTATATTACTATTTGCTACTTGTACATATTCTTCAATTTGCACAATAATGCAATTTTCTGAAGAACTCATGTTTGTGATCTGGCTGTTACTGGAAAAAGCTAGAAATAATTGGTTATCTTTAATTGCCCTGCAACAGTGCTGGTGAGCTGCTTTCTTGAATCATTTCAGTCCTCTGGTGAAGGTGCTGCATTGTGACAGTGCAGTGCCATGGTAGCTAACGTAATGCTTTACAATGCGAGCTCTGAGATCGGGATTCAGTTCCCACCATCGTCTGTGAGGAGTTTGTTCGATTTCCCTGTGACCATGTGGGTCTCCTCCAGCTGCTCCTGTATGAGTTAGGGTTAGTACGTTGTGGGCATGATACGTTGGCATCATGATGACACTTGCAGACTGCCCCAGCATATCCTCAATGCAAATGACGCATTTTACTGTCTGTTTTGATGTACATGTGACAAATTAAGATAATCTTAATCTCACTCTTAGTGCTGTTAGGGAGGGTGGTCTAGGATTTGGATCTGATGGTAATGAAGAGGTTTCCAGTTCAGGATGGTGTGTAATTGGAAGGAGAATCTGCAGGGTGTGGTATACGCAGACACCTACTGCCCTTGACCTTCCTGGTGGTAGGAGTTGTGGGATTGGGGGTGCTGCCTTTAAATTGTTTTTTAGGTTGTTCGACATGCCATGAACTAAGAAATTACTGACATGTGTAAAACAAAGCCTTGTATAGTCCAGGCTGCAGACCCAACACAGCTGATTCAATGTCAAATGTAACTCGCACATTATGGGAGTCATTAAAACATGTTTATTGGTATTTGATAACAATTTTTTGTTGGTTTCATTGGATTCATATGAAAAATCATTGACCTGCTGACTATTTCTACTATTTCCTGTTATTATAACGTATCAGGTTGCTTTTAGAAATATGTGGGTTTGGTGCACCTCAAACTACAATCTAAGTCATAAGTTTTACCTTAACAAGAAATTGTGGGGGGCTTTACAGATCGGTAGGATCTACTAAATAAATCAAACGGAATTGGTCTTCCCTAGAATTTGCTCTGCAGTTTCAAAATACATTATAATTGAAATCTTGGGATTAAAATTAATTACACTCTAACAATTTATTTTACTCAACAATATCTGTTACTTGAAGAATTGTTTATCAGACTATAACTAAGCTGTGTGTCTGTGTCCCTGTCTGCTTGGAGTTTCCATTATTATGTAATCTGTAAATTAACATGTTTTTTGTTTGCTTTGGTGGTTATGAACAAATAATTTATCATTAAACAAACGTCAGAAACTTGGAATACCAATTCTGGTTACTTAGCTTTACAGTACAGAATGTCATGACATGAAAGTTCTCAATTAATTCTGTTGCATGACACAAAAAGGTTGCTGCACAAAACAAAGTTCAAACTTTCTAATTGCCTCAATATATTTACATCAGCAGTGTACCCATTAAGACTTAATTAAAAATTAATCTGAGCACACTGCACCTGTAGGTTCTCCAAGCTCTTTTAATGACTTGACAGCAATTTAATCGAGCTTGGGTTTTGGCTCAGACTGCACAGCTAATATGTCAGAGTAGTAGGATGCTTCACTATTTGGAAATACAAAAGGTGGTGTCCATACTACCTGATAACATCTGTTTGTCTAGACAGGTACAAAGGAAATGAAATGAAACCTGCCACAGTTAATCTGTACAAGTGAGTCAGGGCCGGGGCACAACTGGGCTATTGCAATATTCTGTGCTTGTAGCTACAGTAATTGACAAGTAATATTTATTAATGAAGAACAGAATGTGAAATAATCCAAAAGGACATTAAAAGCTGCCAACATTGTCTATTTCCGGATGCTGTGGAAGGGTCCCCTAGAGCAAACAGCCTGATCTGCTACTTGCCTATTTTCTGGTTTTCAATGCCTTGTGTTATTGTTCACAGGAAGAGAGGAGGGGTCAGGAGGAGGAGAACTGAAAGTTTTTGATTGAGGTTATGGATTGCAATGAGATATTTGCAAGAACTGAATTTAAAAATCACCTTTTTAATGCTTAATTGGTCAATAGATTCTTCGGAAGGTCTTTAATGTTCCATCTGAAAGAACTCATCTGGTTGAGGACCCACTTTGAGTGATTAAAATAAAGAAGCTTGACAATCAGCATTTTGTGAAACTTGTTGAGAAAACCTGGACAAATGGTCTTGTTGTTTTATTTCCATCTGCTTTACCTCCAATTCTCTTCATTGTTTACATTCACACTTTATTTCTCTTAAATATGTTTAATTTTACCCAGTTGTCTTCTTCCTGTCTCACAAGTCAGTTCCCCCACTTATTCAAGCAGTTTACTACATGTACAGTCTGTGTTTCTCTCTAGACCTATTTCCTTAGTCCTCTTCCCTTAATGTATCATTGATCAGTAATATTATGTCATCCTGCTGAAGGATTTATCCCTCAACAAGTAACACCTTAGGTTTTGATATCTGCAGAGTTTCTGTTCTTGGTTTTGAGTTTGTGCTTGTCTGATGCAGAGTGAATGCTTTTACTCCATGAAGGCATTTTTTTTATTTCAAAATATACTTTATTCAAAAATAAATATATACAATAAACCATTCAATAACTTTTCATCCTTTACATATGTTTCCATTATACTCAGTACATATCCGTATTTATAGCCACCCACGTGGCACTCCAGTAGTTCAGCTTACCATATCATTGTTGAGGGGTATACTCCCCGCCCACCGACCCCTCCCACTCCCACAGATGGAGAAACCTATACTGTGGTCCTTCCCCACCGGGCCCTTGCGGTGGCTGCACCGAGTTTCAGTGCGTCCCTCAGCATGTACTCCTGCAGCCGAGAATGTGCCAGACGGCAGCATTCTCCCACGGACATCTCCATGTGCTGGTAGATCATCAAGTTTCGGGCCGACCAAAGAGCGTCTTTCACCGAGTTGATGATCTGCCAGCAGCACCGGATGTTGGTCTCCGTGAGCATTCCTGGGAACAGCCCGTAGATCAGAGAGTCCTCTGTTACGCAGCTGCTGGGGATAAAACGTGACACTAACCCGTCCATCCTCCTCCACACCCTCTTTGCGAACTGGCAGTGTGCAAAGAGGTGGGTCACAGACCCCTCCTCACTGCAGTCCTCCCGTGGGCAGTGGGGTGCGGAGACGATGTTCCGGGCGTACAGGAGGGCTCTGACTGGGAGGGCCCCTCTCACCGCCAGCCAGGCGAGGTCTTGGTGCCTGTTGGTGAGATCTGGCGATGAAGGCATAACACAGAGATGTTAAAACATAACTTGACAATGCGCTAGGTAGTACCTCAAGACAAAGTAAAGAACACGAGGATCATTCCCCACATCTAATTCAGTGGACCATAATGCATAGGAGCAGAATTAGTCCATTTGGCACATTGAGTCTGCTCCGCCATTCTGTCATGGCTAATTTATTATTCCTGTCAACCCCATTCTCCTGCCTTCTTCCCTTAACCTTTGACACCCTGACTAATCAAGAACCTATCATCCTCCACTTTAAATATAGACAATGACTTGGCCTCTACAGCTGTTTGTAACAATGAACTCCACAGATTCATCACCCTCTGGCTAAAGAAATTCCTCCTCATCTCTCTTCTAAATGGATGCCCCTCTATACTGAGGCTGTGCCCTCTGGTCCAAGATGACCCCACTACAGGAAACATCCTCTCCACGTCCACTCTATCTAGGCCTTTCATGATTTGGAGATTCCCCCCTTCCTCTGATCTCCAAAGAGTACTGAGCCCAGAGCCATCAAATGCTCCTCATATGTTAACCCTTTCATTCCCATAATACACACGTGAAGATTAGCTGAGCGCATAGCAGACACCTCAGCATTGCCACCAGTTTCACTTCTTGCTGAAACTAAACATTACCGTCACAGTCTGCTCGGATTCCAATAAAAACAGGAGCTCAATCCTCTGGTTACTCTATCAGATTGCACATGACTAAGCTGAAGTTTATATCCATGATCTTGCCTTTGGTTTGCTGCATTTATTTTGTGAAATTTCTAAGTTCAAAGAATAGTGTAGGTATAATTGAAATCAATGTACCATAGATTGGAACTATTTTAGAATGTCTTATCCCCTTCCCAGTTAACTACTTGAAAGGAGGTGTTGCTTCACTGGGCAATTTTGAGAATAGATGCCTGCAAAACCAACATGGATCTGGTTTAAATGCTGCCATATTACACATCTGGGAACATTTGTTTTCAGCAGACTATCAATGTCCTGCAGCATACGCTGTGTGATTTTCAATTCTGGATTGCTTTACTTTGGAATTTGCACAAACAAAGAAGTCCATGGGAGTGTTGCTGTCTTTAAATTGCCTTTTCAAACATTTTCCCACAGATCTTGTTAAAGCAGCTGTCAGATTGTTATCACTGAGGCAAGTTGTTCTAACATTCTAAACTACAACAAACAAAGATTGGTGCATATTTTATTGCAGGGCATTCTTTTGCCTTATGAAAGTTTCTATCAAAGTCCTCATGCTTGTTCACCAGTGACTGTACAGTATTGATCTATGACCTGAAGTTGAAATCAAAGGTACAATCACTCCCACCTCAAGATAGCAATAGAACCATAACTGGCTTTGTAGGTAAAAGAAATGTGTTTGACATTCCCAATAGAGTAAGGTAGCTTATTAAGAATCAGTCACAGTTGAACTATGGTAGGCTTCCCTACCATAGGAGGGAGAAGGTGAGCTAGTCACCAGATTTTAAGAAATTTGTATCGGCTTCTGAATGAAAAGTGAACAGTGTTAATATAACATTATGATTGTTTTCTATTCTGATTGCATTCCACTGAAGGTATGCATGTGGCTGCAGTAGGATAGGAGTATGATACATCGTCCAATGCTTGGTAATCTACGTCTGTCAAGTTTGTACTTGTAGCCAACGTACAGTACCATACAAAAGTCTGAGGCACCCTCTATTTTTAATGTGGCTTCAGGTGGTATGGTCTCCACAGAGCCCTGATCTCAATATCGTCGAGGCTGTCTGGGATTACTGTACCTGGAGAGACCTAAGCAAGCGAGACGGCCAAAATCTGCAGAAGGACTGTGGCAAGTTTTCCAAGATGCAGCTGATTTTCTTATAAAAGTGCACAACAGTGTACCTAAGAGATGGAGTTTTAAAGGCTAATGGTAGTCACACCAACTATTGATTTGATTTAATTTTTTACTGTTTGCTGCTGTTTATCGTAAACTTTTTGATACTTAGAAACTTTTCATTTCACAGAACTTTACAGAACTTTTTTTACATGTGGCTAAGACTTTTGCACAGTACGGTATTATCAATAATTTTCTGAACTTTAAGAAACTGGACTTAGCCCTCTGTTTGTTCTTTTTAAATTCAATGACAAATTTAACTTTGATTTTTCAAACACAACTTGCCTCAGGTTTGGGTGTGCTCCTTCTCTGTTTAAGAGTTTTTCTTGTTGTACCTTGAAAGGGACATTGATACCATGTTTAAAACTGCCTGATTCAAAATTGATTGGCAGAAGCAAAATAATCCATAAGCTGCAATCAAAAACATTAGAAACATTAATTAGTATTGGATTAGTCTCTTTATTTGGTGAATATTGACATACCATTCTCACAATCATTTCCATTTGATACTTTATAAATTACCTTAATAATTTAATGACTTTTTGATATGCCACTGATTAGAAACCATAGAAAAACTACAGCACAGAAACAGGCCTTTTGGCCCTTCTTGGCTGTGCCGAATCATTTTCTGCCTAGTCCCACTGACCTGCACACGGACCATATCCCTCCATACACCTCCCATCCATGTATCTGTCCAATTTATCCTTAAATGTTAAAAAAGAACCCGCATTTACTACCTTAGCTGGCGGCTCATTCCATACTCCCACCACTCTCTGTGTGAAGAAGCCCCCCCACTAATGTTCCCTTTAAACTTTTCCCCCCTCACCCTTAACCCATGTCCTCTAGTTTTTTTCTCCCCTTGCCTCAGTGGAAAAAGCCTGCTTGCATTCATTCTATCTATACCCATCATAATTTTATATACCTCTATCAAATCTCCCCTCATTCTTCTACGCTCCAGGGAATAAAGTCCTAACCTATTCAACCTTTCTCTGTAACTGAGTTTCTCAAGTCCTGGCAACATCCTTGTAAACCTTCTCTGCACTCTTTCAACCTTATTTATATCCTTCCTGTAATTTGGTGACCAAAACTGAACACAATACTCCAGAATCGGCCTCACCAATGCCTTATACAACCTCATCATAACATTCCAGCTCTTATACTCAATACTTTGATTAATAAAGGCCAATGAACCAAAAGCTCTCTTTATGACCCTATCTACCTGTGACGCTACTTTTAGGGAATTTTGTATCTGTATTCCCAGATCCCTCTGTTCTACTGCACTCCTCAGTGCCTTACCATTAACCCTGTATGTTCTACCTTGGTTTGTCCTTCCAACATGCAATACCTCACACTTGTCTGTATTAAACTCCATCTGCCATTTTTCAGCCCATTTTTCCAGCTGGTCCAAGTCCCTCTGCAGGCTCTGAAAACCTTCTTCACTGTCTACTACACCTCCAACCTTTGTATCATCAGCAAATTTGCTGATCCAATTTACCACATTATCATCCAGATCATTGATATAAATGACAAATAACAATGGACCCAGCACTGATCCCTGTGGCGCACCACTAGTCACAGGCCTCCACTCGGAGAAGCAATTCTCTACCACCACTCTTTGGCTTCTTCCATTGAGCCAATGTCTAATCCAATTTACCACCTCTCCATGTATACCTAACGAATGAAGTTTCCAACTAACCTCCCACGCGGGACCTTGTCAAAGGCCTTACTGAAGTCCATGTAGACAATATCCACTGCCTTCCCTTCATCCACTTTCCTGATAACCTCCTCGAAAAACTCCAATAGATTAGTCAAACATGACCTACCACGCACAAAGCCATGTTGACTCTCCCTAATAAGTCCCTGTCTATCCAAATGCTTGTAGATTCTGTCTCTTAGTACTCCCTCCAATAACTTACCTACTACCGACGTTAAATTTACCAGCCTATAATTTCCCGGATTACTTTTCGATCCTTTTTTAAACAACGGAACAACATGAGCCACTCTCCAATCCTCCGGCACCTCACCTGTAGAGAGCGACATTTTAAATATTTCTGCCAGGGCCCCTGCAATTTCAACACTAGTCTCCTTCAAGGTCCGAGGGAACACCCTGTCAGGTCCCGGGGATTTATCCACTTTAATTTTCCTCAAGACAGCAAGCACCTCCTCCTTTTCGATCTGTACAGTTTCCATGATCTCACTACTTGATTCCCTCAATTCCATAGACTTCATGCCAGTTTCCTTAGTAAATACAGATGCAAAAAAGCTATTTAAGATCTCCCCCATTTCCTTTGGTTCCGCACATAGCCGACCACTCTGATCTTCAAGAGGACCAATTTTATCCCTTACAATCCTTTTGCTCTTAATATACCTGTAAAAGCTCTTCGGATTATCCTTCACTTTGACTGCCAAGGCAACCTCATGTCTTCTTTTAGCCCTCCTGATTTCTTTCTTAAGTATTTTCTTGCACTTCTTATACTCCTCAAGCACCTTATTTACTCCCTGTTTCCTATACATGTCATACAACTCCCTCTTCTTCTTTATCAGAGTTGCAATATCCCTTGAGAACCTAGTTTGCCTTTAATCCTGACAGGAACATACAAACTCTGCACTCTCAAAATTTCTCCTTTGAAGGCTTCCCACCTACTGATCACATCTTTGCCAGGAAACAACCTGTCCCAATCTATGCTTTTTAGATCCTTTCTCATTTCTTCAAATTTGGCCTTCTTCCAGTTCAGAACCTTAACCCTAGGTCCAGATCTATCCTTGTCCATGATCAAGTTGAAACTAATGGTGTTATGATCACTGGAATCGAAGTGCTCCCCTACACAGACTTCCGTCACTTGTCCTAACTCATTTCCTAACAGGAGATCCAATATTGCATCCCCTCTAGTTGGTCCCTCTATATATTGATTTAGAAAACTTTCCTGAAGACATTTTACAAACTCTAAAGCATCTAGACCCCATAACTTGTGGGAACTAGTTATCCAGTTTTATGTTATTAGCAACTTTGAAAAGACAAATATTTGTATAATTTCCATGGTGCAAACAGTAAAGGTATTTCTCCTCACCTTGAAGAACACACATAAAAAGCTGGAGAAACTCAGCAGGGCAGGCACCATCTATGGAGGGGAATAAATAGCTGACGTTTTGGGTTGAGCCCTTCACCTGCACTGGAAAGGAAAGGGCAGAAGCCAGAATAAGAAGGTGTGGGGAGGGGGAGGAGGACAAACTAGCAGGTGATAGGTGAGATTAGGAGAGGGGAAGGTGGGTACATGGGAGAGGGGCAAATGATGCTAAACCTGGGAGGTGATAGTTGGAAGAGGTAACGGGCTGAAGAAGAAGGGATCTATTTGGAGAGGATAGTGGACTATAGACCAAGGATTAAAGGGAGGGAGGATGAGAACCAGAAGGAGGTGATGAGCAGGTGAGGAGAAGAGGAGAGGTGAAAGGGTAACCAAAATAGAGAAGGGGAGAGCGGAGGGAGTAATTTCCTCAAGTTAGAGAAATCAATGCTGTGCATTCTTATTTTGAAATCTTATTCTAGCTTCTGCCACCTTCCTTTCCAGTACTGATGAAGAGTTTCAGGCTGAAATGACTGTTTGAAAGTTCAAAATTTATCATCAAAGTACGTATATGTCTCCATATACAACCCTGAGATTCACTGTCTTGTGGCCACCCTCAGTAATCCATAATAGAATAATAATAGAACCATTGAAAGACCGCACCAATGTGGGCATTCAACCGGTGTGTAAAAGGCAACAAATTGTGCAAATACGAAAAGAAAGAAATAATGATAATAAATAAATAAGCAATAAATATCGAGAGCATGAGATGAAGAGTACTTGAAAGTGAGTCCATACATTGTGGGAACATTTCAGTGATGGGGCAAGTGAAGTTGATCCCTTTGATTCAAGAGCCTGATGGCTGAGGGGCAGTAACTGTTTCCGAACCCAGTGGTGTGAATCCTGAGGCTCCTGAACCTTCTTCCTAGTGGCAGCAATGAGAAGAGAGCATCATCTGGGTGGTGGGGGCCCCTGATGATGGATGCTGCTTTCCTCCGATAACGCTTCATGTAGATGTGCGCAGTAGTGGGGAGGACTTTACCCTGATGGACTGGGTACTCTCCTCCATAGATGTTGACAGACTTGCTGAGTTCCTCCAGCATTTGTGTGTGTTGCTGAAGATTTCCAGCGTCTGAGCAGTCTCTTGTGTTTGTCTTAATCTTGTTCTCTCTGTTCTGGTTACATTGAGAGTACATCAGTGATGCCTTCCAATCTAGACTGTCATCTACAATTTCTCTTCAATCCTTACAGAGAAAAAAATCAAAGCATCTCAAACATATCCTCAGAACTGGGTTCCTCATTATGTTCCCATAATAGCTCGCCAAGATTGCACACAGCACTTCAAAACTCCTATTACCACCCTCCTGTCAAAAATGATTGTAGTTCCTTTGTGCTTGTACATCCCAGGTGTTTATAAAAAAATATTCATAAGATGTCCAAAGCAATATATATTTGCACTCTAGTTTCTCCATACCTTACCACCCTTGTGTTGAAAGTATAATCCATTTCTTTGTGTTTCACTATAAAATATAAATCGTGGATGATTTTGGTGGTGGAGTTTAAATTGCATCTTTTTAACAGTTGTTAACACTGTGAGATAATAGCAGTGGAACTGAATTTTGGAAGCAGAGTACACGGTACTGTTTCTACTTTACATCAGGGATGAATTTCTGCAACAAGTATCTGTTTAATGTTAGTCTTCTGTATACTAATGAAATGGACTATCATAAATAAACAATATGATTGAAAGAGCCGTTAATATGGATTGGGAAAGCAAGTATTCTGCTTGAACAATGTCCATATATTGAAAGTAACAAAAAATAATTGTCTCTTGGTGACTGAATCCAGTTACTAATTTCCCTACAATTCTGCCAAACCTGTAGATTTTATTTGTTTTTCACTTGTGATGCTGACCAATAGGAATTAAATTTTTGTCGTAATGATAACACAATATTGCTAATGTCCTTTTGCTTAAAAAGAGAGGAAAAGATAAACTAAGTTTATATGCCCGTTTGTTTAAATTCACTGGTGTGTAAGTTATTGGAACCTATTCTGAGGAACAGTATGAGTTGTTGTTTGGAAAGATAGAGTCTGAAAGGTTATAAGTGGGCACAAGTGGCTGCACATACTGAAATCTGATAAATAAGGAAAATGATAAGTGGAGTCAGCAGATGCAACATAGGGAGAGGGAATAGATGGCATTGTGCGTGCGTGCGTGCGTGCGTGCGTGCGTGCGTGTGCGTGCGTGTGTGTGTGTGTGTGTGTGCGTGTGCGTGCGTGTGCGTGCATGTGAGCGCGCACGCATGGAACAGACAGATAGAAGCAGGTGAGAGATACGAAACTTGCTGACATAGGGGGGTAAGTGGGTGGGATGATAGGGCTGGGAGAACCTGTGTGGATCAGAAGGAGAGAGAAAGGAGCACAGAGAGTGCAGGCTATCCGAAGTGGGAAAATTTAGTATTCATGCTGTTGGATTGTAGACTACCCAGACAGAATATGAGGTACTGTTCTTCCAGTTTGCACTTGGTTTTACTCTGGCAGTGGTGATGGCCAGTGTGAGAACGAAAGGAGATTTGAAACGGCATGCAACCTGAAGGTCAGGCTGGTGACTGCAGACAGATACAGATAGATATTCCTTAAAATGTTTGCTTTCTCCTTTATTACCCATTTAAGACAAAGGTGAGATGAAGTTTATTTTCTCAAACGATTATGAGACTTTGGGATAACCATCCTCAAAGGGAGGTGAAGGCAGAATCTCTTAATATTTTTAAGGCAGAGGATGATACCTGATTAGAGTGAAAGGGTTCCTGCAGAAAGCTGAGATAGAGAGAAAGTTTCAATCAAAGCAGCTATAATTTTATTGAATAGCAGAGCAGCCTTGAGAAACGAAATGCTTGTCTACTGCTCCTAACTTGGGAAATGATTTTATATTCATATAAACATGTAGTTGAAGAAATAATGCAGGAAAGACTTTAGATTCCAGGGAGAGGTAGCATCTGTATCACCTGCAGTTGTTGAACCTCAATCGGGTCAGAATGAGTATACTTAGAGATAGGTTTTGTATTGACCTTCAAGAAAGTTTGAACAACTTTAGCAGGAAGTTGGGAATGTGACAACTGTTTCAAAAGAGACCAAGACAAGATTGAATGTGAAAAATAATGATTAAACTAGATTAGAAGGTTTCTTGCATTAAATTACATGCAATTAAATACTTAATTGAATATATTTTAGCAAAGGAGTCTAGGAAATAAAGATGATAAACTGAAGGCAGTTAAAATTATGGCCCTAACTGAGTATGATGTGTGGTCATTATTGAGACATGGCTTACAATGAGTAGAAGTGGCAGTTCAACATTTTTGATTACAGTGTTTTCAGTTGAGCATACGGTAGGATAAAATGGGGTGGGGTGGTGTAACAGTGTTAGTTCAGGAAGCAGCTAAAATGAGAGAAAGGTGCCAGCAATATTATCAGTCAGCAATGCTATGTCTGTGGAACTGAGCAACAAAAAATGGGTTGATGTACATTGGGGGCACATCATAGACCTACAAACATTGAGTGAGAGACAGAGAGCAAGTATGCTTGTTTCTGAGCAATGCAATAATAAGAAGGCAGGAATATCACCCTAGCATTAATTTGGACAGTCACCAGAGGTTAGAAAGTTCAGAATTCTTTATATGCATTGAAGAAAAGATTTTTACTCAGTACAAAGCAAGCTCAGCATGGAGCTGTATGAGACTTATTATTTTTAAGAAAGAATTTAATCAAGGGGAAGGGTTGACTGTGGAATGATATTTTGGTGAAAGTGCACATTTGGGTTTAGCATTTTTGTGAAAATGGGACCAATAGATTAGGTTTAAAAGTTCCAAATTTTGGTAAAATGATTTTACTAGACAATGAAATGATCTTACAACGTTTTTATAAAGTAGACATGAAATAGCCAATTAATCTCTTCATATCAGTGTCCAAATAGTACATGGTTGTGCTTGACATACTTATCAAACGAGGCCATTCAGCCATTGAGTCCATATGAATCCAAGAAGAGTGATGTTTTCAGTCCAATTCCCCCTTGCGTTATTTGTCAGTTGTCCTACAAGATACTCTGTATCTGTACTCACCAACATTCAAACTTTTTGTATCTTTTCACACACCTGTGCACCAGGGACAATTTACAGCATCTAATCAACCAACCAATCTTTGGGACGTAGGAGAAAGCTGGAAAATCCAGAGGAAACTGACAAGGTGATAGGGAACAACAAGAATTCTGCAGATGCTGGAAATTCAAGCAACACACATCAAAGTTGCTGGTGAACGCAGCTGGCCAGGCAGCATCTCTAGGAAGAGGTACAGTCGACATTTCAGGCCGAGACCCTTCGTCAGGACTAACTGAAGGAAGAGTTAGTAAGAGATTTGAAAGTGGGAGGGGGAGGAGGAGATCCAAAATGATAGGAGAAGACAGGAGGGGGAGGGATGGAGCCAAGAGCTGGACAGGTGATTGGCAAAGGGAATATGAGAGGATCATGGGACAGGAGGCCCGGGGAGAAAGACAAGGTGGGGGGGAACCCAGAAGATGGGCAAGGGGTATAGTCAGAGGGACAGAGGGAGAAAAAGGAGAGTGAGAGAAAGAATGTGTGTATAAAAATAAATAACGGATGGGGTATGAGGGGGAGGTGGGGCATTAGCGGAAGTTAGAGAAGTCAATGTTCATGCCATCAGGTTGGAGGCTACCCAGACGGAATATAAGGTGTTGTTCCTCCAACCTAAGTGTGGCTTCATCTTTACAGTAGAGGAGGCTGTGGATAGACATGTCAGAATGGGAATGGGATGTGGAATTAAAATGTGTGGCCACTGGGAGATCCTGCTTTCTCTGGCGGACAGAGCGTAGGTGATAGGGAATTTCTCCAAACTCCACATAGGCAGCATCTAATGGCAGGATCAAACCTGGTCTCTATACTGTGAAGTAATATGAAGTTTTTGTAACACCATGGCATTGTATGCAGAGGAACCTGAGCAAGAGTAACCTTTAGTCATTGTGTCATTAGTACTGTATAGGGATCAGAGTGCACAGTTGGCACTTCTTGCTTTCTTGTGAATAATGCTGTGATTTACTGAAATACTTATGAATCACAAAGCTTACAGTGTTGCGGAAGGTTGAGGTTGAACTGATTTAACTCTGGAAATTTCTGGTTTTATACAATCCAAGGAGTTTGGAAAAAGAAAAAAAATACAGGTTTAAAAAAAAATTTACTCAAAATAAAAAATGGAGGGTTATTGGCCATGTAGGAGGCAATGTTCCCTCCAAGCTGTGCATGTGTCCACTGTGCACACATCTTTCGCTACTAGCGCACAAAGGTTGTCACTGTCTAGCATGTTAAGTATATTTCACGATTTCACACAATCACATTTCCTTTTCCAGTTTCCGTTGCGGATGTTTTTGACAACATGGAGTTTGCGATGATTTGTCTGCAGATTTAGAACCGGTTTATTTATACTGTTTTTATTGAAGAAATTATTCAGTCCGCACATGTTGTCACTGGGCAAAAAAAATGCACAGCACAAGATTTTTTCGCACACTGATCATTACAAATTAGAGGAATCATTGATGATAATAATAATAAATACTTTTTGATCTCAAGTGGGAAATTGTTTTGTTACGGCAGCAACATTTAAGAACATACTTAGCAGTGTGCAGACATAACTAATGATAAAGTACAGAATAATAATATACACAATAATAATTTACCAATGTGCAATAATAATTTACAAAATAATAAAACGGACTGCTGTCCTATGATGTGTGTTCTCCTGTTGCACAGAGACGATCTGTCCTATGTACTTATTATATTTGGTAGGAGAGATTTTCTGTAACGATCCTTGTGACAGTGGATCTGAATGAGTTTGTTCGAAAGGGTGCTCCGCTGCTTATTCAGTAGGTCATGGAGAGGATATGCTTGATTGTCCGTAATGGATAACAGTTTGTTTAGTGACCTCCTCTCCACCACTAACTCAAAGGAATCTGGATTGTAGCCAAGGATGGATCCAACCTTTTTGATGAGCTTATTTAGTCTTTTTGCATCACCAGCACCGATGCTGCTCCCCCAACATAAAGCCGCAAAGAAGACTGCACTGACTACAACTGACAGGTAAAAGATCTCCAGCATCCTGCTGCACACATTGAAGGATCTCAACTTCCTTAGAAAGTAGAGTCTGCTCATCTCCTTCTTGTAAACAACCTTGGTGTTGGTTTTTCAGTCAAGTCTGTTGTCGAGGTGAACACCTAAGTATTTGTAGATAACCCACCACTGCAACTTCTTCTCCCAGAATGAATACAGGACTCATCACAGTCCTCTTCCTCATAAAACGATAGGATGGAGGAGTAAGACTGATCATAAAGTAGTTTTATTTAAACCAGCACAACATTGTAGACTAAAGGGCTGTACTGTTCTATGTTCTTTAAAAGTGGCAATAATTCACAGTAGATTTTTGAGACAATTGTATCTGTTCTGATGAAGATTATTAAACCTTTACCCCTGTTGCCCCTGCCTCTGACACAACATTTGAAGACTTCCACTATCTGTGGATCTTTATTTCCTATCAGGGATGTGCTAGTCAGCACTGTTGCTTTCTTAGTTGAATCTATCTTCTCAAAATAATAACTTGTTAATGTTAATTCATAGTTACTGGTTGGCAAACTGCAATTGCGTCAAGTAGGCAAAGTAAGTCATAGAAGATTTCCATTTGTTTATTCTCCCTTTCTTCAGCTTTACGTGTTATTATGGATTTGTCTGTCCACCATAGCTCACATATGTTTTACATTACATACAGTATAATTATAATTCCCCTTGTGCACTTTAGTACAACAGGACTATAGTTTAGACAGCTGGATGAAGGAAACATAAAGCTGTTTTTTTAAATGGTTAGGGCTAGATTAGTAAAGAGTTTACTGTAGTACAACTGTAATATTATGTAGTTTGAAAAGAGATTAAAGGCAAATATTGCGGATGTAGTATAGAGGCCAATTTTTTTTATATATATGTATACAAATGCCTTTATGTGTACTGATGCACTACTGATGGCTTGTGTTTCCACCTTGTTCATTTATACAGTTTGATGCAAGATGTGTGTACACAAGAGATGACAGATGCTGTAATCTGAAACCATGAACAATCGGCTGGAGGACCTCTGTGGGTTGAGGAGCATCAGTGGGGAAAAATGGGTTGCCAGCATTTCAGGTGGAAACATTGACAGTTCCCTTCACCCCCGCCCTCAGATGCTGCTTGACCCACTATGTTCCTCCAGCTGTTTGTTGATTCAAGTATTGATTATTATTCAGATTATTATCGTTGTTTGGTTCGCAAAGCTGAGCTATACATGCTTAACCCTATAGATGGTTTTCCTGTGAGGATTAATATTCAGAAATATCAAATGCCCAAAAATTTCTCCCAAAAGCAAATGAAAGTTAACAAAAGACTAACTCATGGATGAATGCAGTATAAAACTTGGTTTTGTCTTCCCCATTTTGTTAAATACAAATAAAATTTGTGAACACGGAAGTTCATGATGTTCTTGTTCCAGTTAACTGTGTGTTAATATAGTTTGTTTTAAAAAGTGTAGGTAAGAGAGAGGAATGACGAGCACAGGTTTAGTGCAGAAGAAAACAAGCAAGTGCTTGTACTTATAGTGTGCCTTTCCTGATCTCAGGGTATTCCAAAGTGCTTGTACTTATAGTGTGCCTTTCCTGATCTCAGGGTATTCCAAAGTGCTTTACATTCAATGATTAACTTTAAACCATAACTACTGTTTTATGTAAGAAAAGTAGCAGACAAACTGCTTGCAGCAAGTTTCTTCAAAGGATTTGATAACTGTAAGATCTTTTAGGTTGCTTCTTTCATTAATATTAATTGAAGGATAAATATTGGCCAGCTTCACGTTGATGGAGAATTTTGAACTTCTTTCACCTGGAATTTCCTGAGTGAAGCCATCTGCTTGCATACGATATGATCCACATTCCAAACTTGCCTTCCCCATGTCAGGAAGGCCAACTCCAGGAGCTCAGATAGTCCCAGATCAAGTGCTGAGAACTTGAGCAGAAGTAAGTCTTCAATATGATTTAAAAATAAATTAAAATGAAAATCAACTAACAACTTTTAAGTACAAAAAAAAAACAAAAATGATTTAAAATGAAAAAATATATCCCAGCTTGTTCTTCCCTTCTTCCCTGTGGCTTTGCAGTGCCAGTTTGAGTCTTTGTTCTTGAAAGTCTACTGGTACAAGATCACAGAACAGATTCTTAACTGTAAATGTTGGTGCAAAACCCTCCCCCAGTCAACCCCATGGGTTACTCAAAACTCAGTGGCAGTTACACAGACGTTTATAGTGCGTAAAATTGCTGGCAAAACTCAGCAAAGTCTGGGTCACTGTATCTATCCAGGAGGAGAGACATAGTTTACTGCGTCAACTGCAGGATAGAACTGTTAACAATCTAATATCCTCTTTGAGCAACACTCAATTTGTCAACCTAGATTTTTCTCTGCAAGTTTCCAGTGTAATTTTTAACTTCATTTCTTCCTGGTATAAAGTGTTGGTGGAGATGCCAGCATTAATTATCAAGCCCTAATTGCCTCTGAACAGAGGAGGCAGTTAAGAGTCAAACACATTAGTTGTGTGGAATCGCATCTGGACACGGTTGGGTAAGAAGCACATTTCCTTCCCTGAAGGAGGTTAATGAACCGATAGGTTTTATAACAGTCCCACAGTATCATGTGTACGGTTACTGAGATTAGTATTAATTCCAGACTTTTTAAATTGAATTTACATTCCCAGGCTGTCATGAAGAGATTTGAATTAATCTCTAGATCAATGGTCTGAAAGCCTTAACTTGACTACTACTTTGCTCTACCTGGTAATCTGTTGTTCCCATCCTCCTAACCCAAGGTGATGATATTGCCAACTGTCTAAGGAATAATACCATTTGTTGTCAAGAGGCTGCCTTGTTTTGGTCCACATCTCAGCCCTTAGAGGTCATTACAAGGTGAAAAGACCATATGGTATAGGAGCAGAATTAGGCTATTTTGTCCATCGAATCTGCTCTGCCATTTCATCATGACTGATCCAATTTTTCTCTCAGCCCAAATCTCTTGCCTTGTCCGCATAACCCCTTCATGTTCTGACCAATCAAGAATCTGTCAGTCTCTGTCTTAAATATACATAAGGACTTGGCCTCCACAGCTGTCTGTGGCAAAGAATTCCACAGATTCACCTCTTTCTGGCTAAAAAAATTCTTCCTCATCTCTGTTCTAAAAGGACGTCCCTCTATTCTGAGGCTGTATCCTCTGGTCTTAGATTCTCCCACCATAGGAAACATCCTCTCCACATCCACTCTATCAAGGCCTTTCACCATTTGATAGGTTTCAATGAGGCCATCCCTCATTCTTCTGAGGAGGGGAGGGGAGGAGGGGGGATGGGGGGGTGTTCTCTCCCATTCTTCTGAATTCTAGTGAAAACAGGCCCAGAACTATCAAATGCTCTTCATATGACAAGCTATTCAATCCTGGAATCATCTTCATGAACCTTCTTTGAACCTTGTCCAGTTTCAGGACGTCCTTTCTAAGATAAGGGGCAGTAAGATGCTCACAGTACTCCAAGTGAGGCCTCATCAGTGCTTTATAAAGTTGCAACGTTACATACAAAATGCTGGAGGAATTCAGCAGGCCAGGCAGCATCTATGGAAAAAAGTAGTCAATGTTATTTTTGTCCTCTTGAATTGAATACTAACATCACTTTTGTCTTCCTCACCTCAGATTCAACATGTAAATTAACCTTTAGGGAATACTGCACAAAGGCTCCCAAGTCCCTTTGCACCTCAGCCTTTGTATTTTCTCTCCATTTAGAAAATTATCAACCCTTTCACTTCTTCTACCAAAGTGCATGACCATACATTTCCTGACACTGTATTCCATCTGCCATTTCCTTGCCCATTTTCCTAATCTAAGTCCTTCTGTAGCCTCTCTAGTTCCTCAAAACTATCTGCCCCTCCACCTATCTTTCTGTCATCTGCAAACTTTGCAACAAAGCCATCAATTCTATCACCCAAATCATTGACATATAACGTAAAAAGCATCAGTCCCAACATAGACTCTGTGGAACACCACTAGTCACCAGCAGTCAACTAGGAAAGACTCCCTTTATTCCCACTCTTTGCCTCCTGCCAATTAACCAATTAGCTTTGTCCATGCTAGAATCTTTCCTGTAATACCAAGTGCTGGTAGCTTTTAAAGCAGCTTCATGTATGGCATCTTGTCAAAGGCCTTCTGAAAATCCTATATCAACTGATTCTTCTTTGTCCATCCTGCTTGTTAATTCTTCAAAGAATTCCAACAGATTTGTCAGGCAAGATTTTCCCTTGAGGAAACCATGCTGACTATGGACTATTTTATCACATGCCTCCAAGTACCCCGAGACCTCATCCTTAATAATCGAATCCAACATCTTCTCAACCACTGAGGTCAGACTAACTGGCCTATAGTTTCTTCTGCCTCTCTCCCTTCTTGAAGAGTGGAGTGACATTTGCAATTTTTCAGTCTTCTGGAACCATTCTGGAATCTAGTGATTCTTGAAAGATCATTACAAATGCCTCCATGGTCTTTTCAGCCACCTCTTTCAGAACCTTGGGGTGGACACCATCTGGTCCAAATGACCTATCTACCTTCAGACCTTTCAGTTTCCTAAGAATCTTCTCTTTGGTTATGGTAACTTCACACACTTCATGCCCTCTGACACCTAGAACTTCTACCATACTGTTAGTGTCTTCCACTGTGAAGACTGATGCAAAGCATTTATTCAGTTCATCCATTATCTCTTTGTCCATCATTGCTACTTCACCAGTGTCATTTTCCAGCGGTCTGATATCCACTCTTGCCTCTCTTTTAAACTTTTAAGAAACTTTTGGTATCCTCTCTATTAATATCGGCTAACTTACTTTCGTATTCCATCTTTACCATAATGACTTTTTTTAGTTGCCTTCTGTTCATTTATAAAAGCTTCCCAATCCTCTAACTTCCCAGCAATTTTTGCTCTATTATATGCCCTCTCTTTGGCTTTGACTTCTCTCGTTAGCCATGATTGTGTCACCTTGCCTTTAGAATACTTCTTCCACTTTGGGATGTATATATCCTGTGCCTTCTGAATTCTGAAAAGGGGGATCTGATTGAAACGTATAAAATCCTAAAGGGATTGGACAGGCTAGATGCAGGAAGATTGTTCCCGATGTTGGGGAAGTCCAGAACAAGGGGTCACAGTTTGAGGATAAAGGGGAAGCCTTTTAGGACCGAGATTAGGAGAAACTTCTTCACACAGAGAGTGGTGAATCTGTGGAATTCTCTGCCACAGGAAACAGTTGAGGCCAGTTCATTGGCTATATTTAAGAGGGAGTTAGATATGGCCCTTGTGGCTATGGGGATCAGGGGGTATGGAGGGAAGGCTGGGGCGGGGTTCTGAGTTGGATGATCAGCCATGATCATAATAAATGGCGGTGCAGGCTCGAAGGGCCGAATGGCCTACTCCTGCACCTGTTTTCTATGTTTCTATGTTTCTATGTTTCTCCTCTGCTGTTATCCCTGCCAGTGTTCTTTTCCAATTAATTCTGGCCAACTCCTCTCTCATACATCTGTAATTTGCTTTACTCTACAATAATACTGATACATCTGACTTTAGCTTCTCCTTCTCAAATTTCAGGGTGAATTTGATCATATTATGATCACTTACCCCCGAGAGTTCTTTTACCTTAAACTCTCTAATCAATTCTGGTTCATTGCACAACATCCAATTCAGATAGCTGCCCCGAAGGGTTCTTTTACCTTAAGTTATCTAATCAGTTCTGTTTCATTGCTGATTTGCTAGTTGGGTCAACTGTGACCTACTCTAAAAAGCCCTCTTGCAGGTATTTTGGAAAATCCCCCTTTTGGAATCTACCTGCATATTGAAGTCCCCTATGACTATTGTAACATTGCCCTTTTGGCCATTGTAATTTGAAGACCACACCCTTACTACTGTTCTGTAGTGTGTATACAACTTCTATCAAGATCTTTTTACCTTTGCAGTTCCAGTTCTATCCACAATTATTCACCACCTTCCGAGCCTATGTCATATCTTTCTAATGTTTTGATTTCATTTTTTACCAACAGAGCAACACGGCCCCCTTTGCCTCCTTGTCTGTCTTTTCGATACACTTGGACATTAAGCTCCCAGCTTTTATCTTCTTTCAGCCATGATTCAGTGATGCCTACAACATCATACATGCCAATCTGCAACTGTGCTACAAGTTCATCTGCCTTATTCCATGTACTGCACACATTCAAATAGAACAGTGGACCTGAGTAAAATCCCCTCCTTTCAAAACTTCTGATGTCCAGATTGGTCGCTGGTCAAAGCTCTTTTTCATTGTAGTGACCCGCCTGCTGCCTTTTCGACTCCGGCAGAGGACCCGAGTAAAATCCCCTCCTCTCATAACTTCTGATGTCCAGATTGGTCGCTGGTCAAAGCTCTTTTTCCACTATAACTCATGCTTTACTGTCCAGCCTGTGAAAAAAGAGGAAATGCAGAAGCTGTGTGGAAATTCATGTCCATCATTGCACATCCATTAAATTCTGTTGCTACTCCTCGTTAAAAATGGAGCTACCTCAATGTCACAATGAAACAAAGTGTGAAGAATCCAGGGTTGGCTAGAAATTACACATGAATGAGTTAGAAGCAGCAATGCTGTCCCAGTATAAAATAATCATGCCATCCACAACACTATTACATACAATTATTTTCAGGTAGTGAAAGTACCAGTCTGTTTGTATTTCCATAACCCATCACACTTGCAACATTCTGCACCTTGATGAACACATTAAAGTCAACAACATTGAAAGCAGAGAGAAAACCTTTCACTGTGGTCCGGCACAGTCATCTGGCTCTTCAGGTCCACATAACGTTAAGAATGGAGTCAATTGATAGGAAAGAGGGCTACTTCATGAACCACTGCCAAAATATTTTGAATACGAATGCAATGTTTTTGCAATGTTCAGGAATCTCTTATCTCAAAAGACATACAAACTTGCAGATTATTTTTGAGTGAAACAAATTGTATTTTGTTCTTGTAACATACCCACTCAGAATGTGGCTTTTGGCACCACAACACAATCCCACTCTCAGTTTCTCAGAGATGTTCCAAAAGTTGCAGAATGGAGTTGCCAGAGTGTCAGTGAAACATTTAGCATATCTGCAGGTTTGAACCTTATCCACCATGGGCCGCAGAGAGCAGGCAGAAGACAAACTCTGTGTTGCACGCTGCAGAGCGTTGCTGTCACCAAAGGCAAGAGGATGATTTCAAGTGAAGTATAGGACAAGAAGGAACAAGTTGAGGCCCAGTAGCTGCCTAGAGAGCTGCACTGGGTACCTAGGCTCTGCTGCAACTGATTGTTCTTGTTAAAGAACAATTGAGCTTTGACCAGTGACCAATCTGGATAACAGAAGGCTGAGAGGAGGGGATTTCACTCAGGTCCTCTGCCCGAGTAGAAAAAGTCAGCAGCAGGTCACGGCAGCGAAATTGAGCTCTGACCAGTGACCAGTTGGCGTTTGGAATTGATTAGCAAGAGAAAGATAAAGGAAGGCACAGTGGCCATTGTTGCTGTGGCCATCTAAGTGGACAGAGTCAGACTCGTGATCTTGAGCTTTTAGCTCTTCGAGGCTTCAGTCAGAGGAAGCAAAGAAAAGAATGGCTCTAGGTTAAGCTTTTTTTTTTCCTTCCCTTCTTTATACCTGCCAGTTTAGACAGTAGAGATACCAGGCAGGATAGTTCAAAGCTCCTCTTGCGGGATGTGGGAAGGCAGGGAGACCTCCAGTGTCCCTGACAACTATAACAACGAGAAGTGATCCAGCTGCAGCTTCTAACAATCCGCGTTAAGGAATTGGAGTTGGAACTGGATGAATTCCGGATCATTCGGGAGGCTGAAGAGGTGATAGATAGGACATATAGAGAGGTAGTTACACTCAAGGTGCAGGACACGGGAAACTGTGTGACAGTCGAGAAGGGGAAAGGTGTTAAGGAGCCAGTGCAGAGTACCCCTGTGGCCATCCCCCTCAACAATGGGTTTATCACTTTGGATATTTTTGGGGAGATGACCTAACAGAGGAAAGTCACAGTGGTGGGGTCTCTGGCACTGAGTCTGGCTCTGTGACTCGGAAGGGAAAGGGGGGAGAAGAGGCACGCTGTGGGGATAGGGGATTCATTAGTTACAGGAACGGACAGTGCTCTGTCAGGACAGACTGGATAACATGACTAGCGAGGCATTATGAGTGAACTAAGAAATAAGTATGTTAAGACCACATTAACGGGGCTATATTACAAACAACCCAATGGTCCTAGGGATTTAGAGGAACAAATTTGTAAAGAGATCGCAGACTTATTCAAGAAACATAAGGTTGTGATAGGTGATTTTAACTTTCTACATATTGACTGGGATTCCAATACTGTAAAAGGGCTAGATGGGATAGAGTTTGTCAAATGTGTTTAGGACTGTTTCCTTCACCACTACTTAGAAGTCCCAACGAGAGAGCATGCAATACTGGATTTGCTATTAGGGAATGAAACAGGGCAGCTGACAGAAGTGTAAGGGAACACTCTGCATTCAGTGACCACAATACCATTAATTTCAAGGTAAATATGCAAAAAGGTATGTCTGGTCTGCGGTTGAGATTCTAAATTGGAGAAAGACCAATTTTGATGGTATCAGAAATGATTTGGCAAGTGTGGATTGGTTCAGGCTGTTATCTGGCAAAGGTGTACTTTGAAAATGGGAGACTTTCAAAAATTAAATTTTGAGAGCACAAAGCTTATATGAGCCTATCAGCATAAAAGGTAAAGACAACATGTGGAGGAAACCTTGGTTTTCAAGAGATACTGAGGACCTGGTTAAGAGAAAAAGGAAGGTGGATAGCAGGTATAGGCAAGTAGGAACAAATGTGGTGGTATGGAGTACAAGAAATGCAAGAGAACACTGAGGAAAGAAATCAGGAGGGCTAAAAGAAGGTATGAAGTT
The DNA here is from genome assembly GCF_963921235.1 of Mobula hypostoma. NCBI lineage: Eukaryota > Metazoa > Chordata > Chondrichthyes > Myliobatiformes > Myliobatidae > Mobula > Mobula hypostoma. The sequence continues at coordinate 45,734,968 of NC_086109.1, read as the reverse complement.
GCTCTAGCAGACAAGGTGAAGGAGAATCCTAATGGATTCTACAGATATGTTTTGAGCAAAAGGATTGCAAGGGACAAAATTGGTTCTCTGGAAGACCGGAATGGTAATCCATGTGTGGGGCCAAAACAGTTGGGGGAGATCTGAAATGTATTCTTTGCATCCGTATTTACTTGGGAGATGGATACACAGTCTATGGAAGTGAGGCAAATCGGGACCATGTACAAATTACAGAGGAGGTGTTTGCTACCCTGATGCGAATCAGGGTGGATAAATCCCCAGGGCCTGACAAAGTGTTCAATCGGACCCTACGGGAGGCAAGTGCTGAAATTGCCGGGGTCCTAGCAGAGATATTTAAAACATCCTTAGCGTTAGGAGAGGTCCTAGAGATTGGTGTATAGCCCACATTGTTGCGCTATTTAAAAAAGATTTTTAACAGAAGCCAGGAAATTGTAGGCCGGTGAGTCTGGCATCAGTTGTGGGAAAATTATTGGAAGGTATTCTGAGGGACCGGGTATATAAATATTTGGATAATACACGCAAAGTGCTGGAGGAACTCAGCAGGCCAATCAGCATCTATGGAAAAGAGTACAGTCGACGTTTTGGGTTTACCCCAAGAAAGACTACAATGACCATGAAGCCTTGCGCCGGGCACTTATGTGCGCATGCGTGTATGTGCAGATTTTTTCTCTACAAATTGTTTTTGGTGATTCTGTTCGAGGGGGGTGATAATCACGACTGGAATATAGGTGATAAGTGGCTAATACACTCAATTTTGTTTCTAAAAGGGTTTATCTAACGAATTTAATATTAAACACACCGCATATTTTCCTCGCATGAATATAGTGATAAGTCAATTATCAGGGGAGGACAGGGGAGCTTGAAGTAAGTGTTGAACGAACTTCCAGTAGATGTGGTAGAGGCAGGTTCCATATTATCATTTAAAGAAAAATTGGATAGGTATATGAACAGGAAAGGAATAGAGGGTTGTGGGCTGAGTGCAGGTTGGTGGGACTAGGTGAGAGTAGCGTTCGGCACAGACTAGAAAGGCAGAGATGGCCTGTTTCCGTGCTGTAATTGTTATATGGTTATATAAGTCACTTATAAGTCAATAGCATCATAACATTTTAGGTAAAATTTGGATATTAAACACACAGCACATATTTTCCCCGTATGAACATATAAAATCATTGCAACACACCAATATCGCTGAATCAGTGGGAGCCCTGGGCTGAATACTTGTTCCCTGCAACAAGACGGTCCCATCAAGGGGTGATGGGAGACAGCGATACTCAAAGGGGATTCCTTATGTCCAGTCTATTCCGCAATTTAGTTTTCGTTGCATTCATTGCAGAGATATGTTGGAAATGGAAGCAACGTTTTCAGTGCTTTCATGGCTATCTCAGGATATTTAGCCTTGACTTTGATCCAGAGTGCCGGCAGAGATGTTATGTCAAACATACTTTTCAGGCTGCCATCATTTGCAAGCTCGAGGAGTTGATCTCCTTCCCGCGCTGACATGGATGACGCGCGGGTAATGACCTCGCGTGCGTTCAAGCTCAGCAGTGCGTGACAGGGAATGAGGAAAGGTGCAGCTGACTCATATTGCCAAATCATATTGTTTCCTCGCGGCCCGGTACCAGTCTGCGGCCCGGTGGTTGGGGATCGCTGTCTTAGACAGTCCTTTGAGATCAAGAATGACTTAGTTCCTTTCTGGTTTTGTGGATTCTGAGATGACTAATAATGTCAATATGGGAATCACCGATGGGGCAGGAGGTACTTGATGGAGTGATGACCTAGTGAATATGTGAGGAGATAAGTTCCTTCCTGTGTTCCTGAAGCATGAACTTGAGATTGTCAATACCCTCCTGAATGCTCCTTATAAATTTTATATAAACATTCATATGTTGCTGCTTCCATGCATCACCCCCTTTAATGCTCACATGCAATCCTCCTTGACTTTGGATATGACTTGCATGGTGATCACTTGGTGGAGTCTGTTCCCCTGTTTACAGGTGATCAATCCTGTCCACAGTCCAAAATTTGGCCTTAATCCTCCTTTTATGATATGAAGATCAAGTAAGTAACTGACTGACTGATGCGGCATCCTCTTTGACTGTGCCTACCCTGCTTCTTATTAGTTCACAGATTGATAGGTTTAGTGAAGACGCACAATGGCATTCTGGTCAACAAAAAGAATTAGACAGGGAAAAGTCTGAGTTTTATTCCACTGATTATTCTAATGTTTAATAATTTCAAAGGCTGCTGGGTACAAAGTCAGGCTTGGTGGAACCATGGTTGTTACTTGTTTTGTAGCTTTTGAGTTTTGTGGACAGTCAGACTGCAGGGGGTTCAGAGAAGGAGGCAGGCAGTTTGTGGTCTGTTTGCTCTTTTATTTCCTTGGCTGATTGTGAAGCCCATTGTCTTTTGTAGCTCAGTATGATTCCCTTTTTTGTATTCCTTTTATCTCGCAGCCTGGTTTTGAAAGTCCTTTCGATTCCTCAATTCATCCGGGAAATGACATTTGGTTAATTTTTATCTGTCAAGGTCCTTGGAGTATGCAGGCGTCTCCTTCAAATGTTCTACCAGTCTGTTGTTGCCAGTAAATCTTCTGTGCAGTGGTGATGCCAACAGGCTCAATAAACTGATTAGAAAGGCTGGCTGTGTAACAGGAGTCAAACTGGACACACTGGAGGCTGTGCTAATACAAAGGACCCTTTGGAAAATCCTAGCAATTCTGGACTGTGTTTCTCATCCTCTGCATGCCACCTTGGCTGAACGGAGGAGCACTTTTAGTAAAAGACTACGGCAACTGCACTGCTCCAAAGAGCGCTATATGAGGTCATTCTTACCCTCGGCTATTAAGCTCGTTAATGAGTCAACATATAGCCAGGGATGACACCCCCTCCTGTTAGACTGTTTGTGGTAAATTATTTTTTATTCTTTCTTACTTGTCTTCTAATATTTGTAGATCTGTGCACTTGTAATGCTACTATAATTATCTTTGGGATCAATAATGTATCTATCTATACAATTATTTTTATAACCACGTGGTCCCTTTAATGTCAATTTTATGCAGGTTACATGCGTGCAAGCTGCAGGTATGGCTGTAGTAGTCATAGGGACGTTGTGATTAATACCCTTTTCATGAGCAGGCTGGATTGAAGATCATGATCACTGGTTATGAGGTAGCATAAAAATAAATGTAGGTTAGTCAGCACTGATATAAGCTCATTGGAGTGATGTGCTGCCTTTCTGACACAACGCAAAAGGTAATTGTGATGAGAAAGCACAGATAATATTTGAAATGTTAATTATCTATCACTTTACAACTGGTAATTAACATTTTTGTAAGCATTAGCTCATTTCACACTGTTTATTTTTGTGGAATGCAATTGAAAATGAACTTGTAATGAAGCAAAACTCTAAGAGCCATTTCCAAGTCATGTCCTGCCAACAGAGACATTTAACTGGATGCTTCCCAATATGTATGTCACAGTTGCAAATCAAATGTGATTTATTTTCAGACATGGATTAAATTGCCTCATTCCCTTTGCAACATTCTGTGGAACATTGCATATGAAATTAGACTGAATTGTACTGAAAACAGTTATCATTGGGACTCCAGTTCCATTCTTGCCTTTATCTCCTATTTATTCTTTAACTCCCCATTGCAGAATTGAACCTCACAGGATAATATAGCCTTGACCTAGTTGTTCAACCTAAACTCCCAACCTCCCTTTAACCTCAGCCCCACCATCCACAAGCCCTGATTTTCCTCTCCAGCCGCTGATCGCCTGACCAACATCCAATTGACCCCATCACGTCCTCAATCTAAAAGTCCTCATGACCCCCGTTGAGGGCCTTAATCTCCATTAACTCCATAGACTTACCCAATTGCTCCGTGTCCTCATCCAGACCCGGCTGAGCCTGTGGCCACAGTCTATTCCCAAGAGCCTCATCTTGGGCAGCACATTATTATCCAGTGCCCTGGGATCTATTGTAAGAAAAGACAGGAACAGGAGCAGGCCTTGTGATACTTGAACCTGCTCCTCTGCTGAGTCAGTTAATAGCTCGTGTAAGACTGGTTTTAGCACCACTTTCTTGCCTTTCTCCCACAACCCTTTATTTCCCTACAGATCAAAAACCTATGTGTCTTGCCCTTGCTATCTGAGGTAGAAGAAATTCTCCCTCATCTTCAGCTTAAACAATTTATCTACTGTTCTTATAGGTGTAGCAAATAAGCAGAAAGTCCTCTGTCCTCCATATGGCCTTAGAAGGGAAGCATTCAGCATGTACTTTGTCAGGACTTTCTCTGATCTTGCATATTTCATTAAAATCCGCTCCCATTCTTTTAGACTCCAACGAGAGAAATGGCTCCACCATAAGACAACCTTTTACCCTTGGATTCAATCTAATGAACCTTTTGTCAACTGCTTCCAATTCAAGTCTCCTTAAATAAGGAGACCAAAACTATAAGTAATACTTCAGATGTGGACTCAGTAACACTCTGTACAGTCGCACCAATCTTTGTGTGTTCCATTGCCTTTGCAATAAAGATCAACATTCTCTTTGCTTTTCTATTAATTGTTGTGCTAACTTTATGCATTTCATACATGTGTAACTTGTATGTTAACTTTATGTTTTTCATGCACAAAGGCACCCAGATCCTCTTTTAGTTCCACGTTCTGTGGTCTCTCTCCATGCAAGCTTCATCTGCTAAATACTGGTCCACTCACTGAACCTATCTCTTTGCTTCCCTCTCATGATTTCCTGATCCAGCTGACTCGGCAGCAAAGTACTCACTCTCTTCTTCTGCGATATTCTTAGAGGATTGATCCTTGTGTCATCCCATTGAAAATGACCCATATATCTCAATTGTTTTCTATTAACTTGACTGCCTTCTATATATGAAAATGTTGTACCCCCAATACCACAAGCTCTTAGCTTCTTTTTATGTGACAATTTTTGGATGTCTTTGAAAGTCTAAGTATAATACATCTAAAGGCTCCTCTTTATCTGGTTCATCACAAACTTAAAGAAAGTTTTCCATTTCTCAGAACTCTCCTAGATAGTATTATGATTTTCCAAATGACCTGCTCTATTTTCATAATGATTGATTCCATGACACATGTCATGATAACTGACTTGCAACCATCTTCTTTGGAACAATATATGGCACCTGTGACTGCAATATGCCGCCCTTTAATGATGGCACACTTTGGTTTTACTGGGACACCTTGGTCAAATGTTGACTTGATGTCAAGGGCAAAAACTCTACCTCACCTATGGAATTCAGATTTGTGGTCCATCTTTCAACCAAGGCTTTGATAATGTCTGGACTCAAATGCTGCTGCCAAATGAGATAGCTATTTACAGTAAATAACACCTCCTCATACTATTAATGACACCTTCCATCGCTTTGCTGGTGAACGAGAAGCTGAGTGGTATGTACAGTACTGTATCAAAGCCAGACTGGAATTTCTTTATCAGCTATAGTACTCATTGATCCCCTTATAATGCTAGAGCAATGGACATGCCAAGCCATGAGGTTACAGATTTCTTCTGCTGTCCACTGCACCTCCTAGATGTCTAGTTTCTAACCACTAGATCTCGTCTGAGTCTATCCCATTTAACATGACTGTAGTACCAGACAACTTGGTGGCAGTGCCAGTGGTGCAGTGAGAGAGTTGCCTCCACAAGGATTGTGCTGATCAGTATTTCAAACATGAGAACACTTCCGCCATCTCCAACCGGAGCCCGCCAAGCACGTTTTTCTTTCCCCCACTTTCCGGTTTGTGCAGGGATTGCTCCCTATATGACTCCTTTCTCCACTTGACCTTCCTCACTGATCTCTGACCCAGTACTTATTTTTGTAAGCGGAATAAGTGCCCCGCCTCCTCCCTCACTACCATTCACAGCCTCAGACAGTCCTTCCAGGTGAGGTGACACTTCACCTGTGAGTCTGTTGGGGTCATCTACTATATCCATTGCACCCATTGTGGCCTCCTGTAAATTGGTGAGATCTCACATAGATTGGGAGACCACTTCACCGAGCACCTGTGCTCCATCCGCCAGAAAAAGTGGGATCTCCCGGTGGCCACCCATTTCAGTTCTACTTATTCCCATTCCAACATGTCAGTCCATGGCCTCCTCTACTGCTGTGATGCGACCACACTCAGTTTGGAGGAGCAACACCTTGTTTTCTGTCTGGATAGCCTCCAACCTAATGGAATGAACATCGATTTCACAAACTTCTGGTAATGATTCCCCCTCCCTTCACCATTCCATTCCTTTTTCCTTCTCTCATGTTATCTTCTGACCTGCCCTTCACTTCTATCTGATGCTCCTCTCCCTTCCCTTTATTCCATGGCCTCCTGTCCTCTCTTACCAGATTTACCTGTCTCCAACCCTGTAGCTCTTTAACCAATCAAATTCCCAGCTCCTTATTTCACCTCTCCCCAACCCCCAGTTTCACCAATCACTTACCACCTTGTCCTTCATACTCTGACTTCTCATCTTTTATTTCAGTCCTGCTGGAGGGTCTCAACCCGAAACGTTGTTGTTTACTCTTCTCCATAGATGCTGCCTGACCTGCTGAGTTCCTCCAGCATTTTGCATGTGCTTTGTAGAGAGGAGGCTGGTTTTTGTGTGTGTTGCTTTATCAATATTTTATGGGTTGATCCATCTGTCATAGGTACATAAGTCAGAATGAAGTTAAGTCGGCTTATCCCTCATATTGGATCAATTGTATTTGTTCTTTGTGTCACTTATAAAGCAGGTGATACAACGGAATAGCACTTCAGAAAGCTTTTAAGAGTTAACCATATTTATAGCTTACTTCCTTTAAGACTAAAACCTACCTCTTCAACCAAGCTTTTGGCCATTTGCTGTGTCTCTGATATGACTGTTAAATCTTGTTTTGCAACACTTTTAATTTGTTTTTATTGCTGTTGGTCATCTTTGTTTGAAGACTTCAAATCCAATGATATATGAAGCAAGAATATGTGAAACAGGATCCAACTGAGCCCCAAGCCAAAATGAGCTTAATAATTAAATGTAATTGAGTTTTCAGTGGGATAATGGTAATCCCACATCTTTTTTATGTTGAGATAAGAAAACTGAGTTGGGATTTCCCTGCATTGGAAGGCTCTGTTTGCATAGTGAAACTTCTGGGGCAAGTGATCCCTAGATTAATTACTGTCTGGCCAACAGGCGGATTGTAGGGGACATATGAATGGAATTACTCCAACACATTTTTTGAGTAAAGTAGATTAGAGCTTTTTTGAAGTTTTCCAGCAAGTGACTTTAATAAACTTGGAATAATGAAAATCTTTTAGAAACTGAGACAAATGTTAGAGTTCAAAGTGACAAAACATTTATTTTCCAGGAATTTTCATTTCTAACCTTATTCCGTTTGAGGTATGCGACTTTCCTCCCTATCTTTTGCCAAATACAGTATAAAAGCCAGTCTGAGTCTGTGCTTTACTATTTCTGTATCCTTTTCAAAAGTGCAACTGGGGCTGTGCTTTTCCCAATGGAATCACGTGTCCAGATGAATGAATCAGGATTCCATTTCTTTCCAATTTACCTTGGCTTTCTCTCAGTACGTTCTGAGTTTGGACTTCTCAGCCCTTTTCGTTTGTTTCCCTGATTGATATCAGATGGGTGTGGATTCACTCCCTGGTGTCAACAGCTAAAAACTTGAGGCTGGAGATAAATGCCAACCTATGCCTGCAGCCACATCTCCATATAAATTTGAATAATACTGGAACAGTTAGTTTTCTGAGGGAAAGACTTGCAATATTTTTGGTGATTCCCAGAGTAAGAGATGATGAAAATTCAATTTTCAAGTCTGTTATTTCCTCCTCAGTCTTCAAACCTGACTGGTTATATTCCAGAATAATATTTGCACTGCTCGTTCTCCACAGGAGTGATTGTATTCTTGGAGAATTTAACTGCCTGTACCTTTATGTCTCTCATTCAACTTCAATATCATTCTTAACTGAGTAAATATGTCTCCACTGTGTTCAAATGCCTATTGCGATGGCCTCAGATGTCAGTGGGGTTGGATTAACAATGAACCTGAATTTGATCTATGGAGAGGGATAAGCATTTGATGCTTCAGGCCGAGACCCTTCACGAGCCCTGATGAAGGGTCTCAGCCTGAAACATCAACTGTTTACTCCTCTCCATAGATGCTGCCTGACCTGAAGAAGCACCCTTATTCATTTAAACTGCAAATAATCCTACTGACTAGTTTGTTTAGTACACAGCACTTTTAGAGATTATTTCTACATTCTGTGGTTTAGGCAATGTGCCCAAGATGTTTGGTCTCACTATTAATTAGTTTTACGTCATCCCACAGGCATTGCTACAAGTGAGTTTTATTGATTAACTTCTGGTGGAATTCTCTTGATTTATCACTTCATCTTAGATGAGACACCATCTTTCAACTGACAGATTCATCAGTTTCATAATTTACTTAGCTTGTGTAAAAGCAGGGTAAACAGGAAAGTAATGTAAATACATTAAATAGTTGCAAATGAATAACCTGAATATCAAAGGTGCAGAAAAAGGATTAAATGCAATATCTTGCTGAGAAATAACTTAGTGAAGCAGCACTTATGGCACAAAACTGTCCAAATGTCTTAATATGTTTGCACAAAAATGCCTCAACCCAGTAACATTTTAAAACCGCACTAAATTTTCAATGAAATTCATGTTTGCATAGTTGACAAAGGGGTCACTGTCACCAGTCTCTCCCCACTCGTTTTGAGCTAGTCTTCAGGAAACTCTGTAAGGAGAGTTACAGCAGTACCTCTAGCTGATCGCTTCCACGGTATGTCAACTCTCCATTGTTACACAAACAAAAATATGAATCAAATTGCCTCTGTACTACAGTACGTTAACCCTGAGAGGACTGATGGAATAAACTGCTGCTGCTTTTGTGCAGCCAAAGAAAAATCAATTAGACCAACAAATTGTGAAGAGGTATTTCAAACCAGCAAATGCCAAATTTTGCAGGAATACCACGAAAAACAATTATTAAATAATTGGACATATCTTGATTTAATTTCTTTATTGCTACTTTTGATTTATCAACTTTATTGTCCTTTGAACAAATTTCTGAGGCTTTGGGGAAGATGGTGTGCTAATGCTTTTCATATTCCGGATGTATTTTCCGCTTAAGTTGTGGGCACGTCTTTGAATTTTAAATGTTTTGATGTCAATTGAACAAGATTTCAAAGGAGGAGAGTAATACATAATGGCTACTGTTTGATGCATTTACCAACTGGAGAAAAGTTTCAGAAGTGTTTGTATTTCTCCAATTTCATCGTTAATATTTTAACTTTTATCAATTAAAGGCATGGTGTCTAATAGCAATATTTGCCTGCTTTGGTGTGAAGAAGCAACAATGGCAATTTAGTGTGAGAGTCATGCTAGGAAGGCAGCAGCTTGGGAGGAGTGGCAAAGCCTCAGGATCACTGAAGGGGGAATCCAGGGAGCAGAAGGGGTACAGGCTGTAGAGCACCAGAAGAATCCCAGGACAAAGAAGGGTACAGCATCTGGATCAAAGTGGAATGAACTCCAGGAGGCCAAGCACAGATCCTAACTCATTGTGGGTGTTCCATTACACTCCCCAGAGCCATGCTGTTCATAATATAAATCCTATGCTGGTTTAACTTTCCAAAATGCATCACCTCACACTTATTTGTATTGGGAAAGATCGGCTGCTCCTCAACCTATTTCCCTAACTGATCAAGACTCCCCCTGTAGTCTACAAGAACCGTCATCATTATCCTGTCATCTGCAGACAACACTGATCCAGCCCAAACAACAGGAATTCTGCAGATGCTGGAAATTCAAGCAACACACATCAAAGTTGCTGGTGAACGCAGCAGGCCAGGCAGCATCTCTAGGAAGAGGTGCAGTCGATGTTTCAGGCCGAGACCCTTCGTCAGGACTAACTGAAGGAAGAGCGAGTAAGGGATTTGAAAGTGGGAGGGGGAGAGGGAGATCCAAAATGATAGGAGAAGACAGGAGGGGGAGGGATGGAGCCAAGAGCTGGACAGGTGATAGGCAAAAGAGATACGAGAGAACTATGGGACAGGAGGTCTGGGAAGAAAGACGGGGGGGGGGGACCCAGAGGATGGGCAAGGGGTATATTCAGAGGGACAGAGGGAGAAAAAGGAGAGTGAGAGAAAGAATGTGTGTATAAAAATAAGTAACAGATGGGGTACGAGGGGAAGGTGGGGCATTAGCGGAAGTTAGAGAAGTCGATGTTCATGCCATCAGGTTGGAGGCTACCCAGACGGAATATTAGGTGTTGTTCCTCCAACCTGAGTGTGGCTTCATTTTTACAGTAGAGGAGGCCATGTCAGAATGGGAATGGGATGTGGAATTAAAATGTGTGGCCATTGGGAGATCCTGCTTTCTCTGGCGGACAGAGCGTAGATGTTCAACAAAGCGGTCTCCCAGTCTGCGTCGGGTCTCGCCAATATATAAAAGCCCACATCGGGAGGACCGGACGCAGTATATCACCCCAGCCGACTCATAGGTGAAGTGTTGCCTCACCTGGAAGGACTGTTTGGGGCCCTGAATGGTGGTAAGGGAGGAAGTGTAAGGGCATGTGTAGCACTTGTTCCGCTTACACGGATAAGTGCCAGGAGGGAGATCAGTGGGGAGGGATGGGGGGGACAAATGGACAAGGGAGTTGCGTAGGGAGCAATCCCTGCGGAATGCAGAGAGGGGGGGGAGGGAAAGATGTGCTTAGTGGTGGGATCCCATTGGAGGTGGCGGAAGTTACGGAGAATAATATGTTGGACCCGGAGGCTGGTGGGGTGGTAGGTGAGGACCAGAGGAACCCTATTCCTAGTGGGGTGGCAGGAGGACCCCCTGTCACACACAACAAGTCACCAGCCTCCATTCTGAGAAACAACCCTCAACACAACCATCTGCTTCTGAGCCAATTTTAAATCTTTCAAACACAGTACTGTACCTAGATTAATTTGTGATGATCTAAGTAAATGATAAACTGTGAAATTATATATAAAAGACATGACGAAATGTGGTCTATAATTACTTTTTTATGAAAATTTTCTATCTGCTTTATTTAAGCTTTGGAAAAAATTGCTGAGGAGAAAAATCATTCTTGTTCTTTGCTGTGTATACTTAGTTCATGTGAATAACCAGGATAATTGTGCACTGGGAGGCGTTTCAGTGATGTTTGATTGTGCTAAAATGAGTTACAGGTCTTACCCAGGTTATGAATGTCCAGCTTACGTACAGCCTCTGTATATGAACAAGCAGCTGTGGAAACAGCAGGCTGGGTTTGCTGACTGCTGTAGGGCAGCAAGCATCTTCTGCCATGTGAGAACTCAGTTCTTGGCAATGCCATTGCATCTTGCAGGGAGCTCGGAATATATTTTATTTAGGGATACACCCTTCTGACCCTAAGAGCCTGTGTCACCAAATCACACCCGATTAAACTGCTAACCCACACATTTTTGGAAAGTGGGAGAAAACTCCAGCACCAAAATGAAACCCACCTGGACACAGGGAAAGAGTACAACTGCATTTGAGACAATGGCAGAATTAAACCCGAGTTGCTGGTACTGCAGTGGTGTAATGCTAACTGTCTCGCTACTGTGTCGCACGCTACAAAGAGCAGGAGATAGAATACATAGATAGGAGTTGTCTATGGGTTCAAAAATAGGCACGGGGCATCAGTGGGACACTGTCCAGGATCTGTTTGAAGGGAACTACAATTTTAATGGAGATCTTAATCTGCATATTGATTGGGCAAACCAAGCTGGCAAGAATAAAAAATTATTGCACCATAAGAGGAAGTAAAAAGCACAATTTTAAATGAACATTTTAGACCAGTGGTTTCCAACCATTTTTGGGTTACTGCCCCATTGCCACCAGTCATACCAACGACTTTGTAAGTTGAAAATCAAAATTAAAATTTGTCTTCCTATTTATTTAACACATATTTAAAATTCCCCATGCTTTTGCAAATTATTAAGATACACTAAGATGCTGCAGAGGCAGGAATCTGGAGAAAAATCTGAGTTTTGTTATTTGCAAATTATTCCTGCTGCAAGATACCCTGAACTGCTTCTGGTGTAAGTGAGAAGAAGGCAAACCCCACTGACCCAGACAATCCTGGAGTTGAGTAATAATTCCCTGAGCATCATCATAACTCCAGTTTTCATCATTGCTTGACATCAGCAGGCCCGATTGACTCAAATAAACTCAATTTAAAAATATAACTCCCCTTGTATCTCTGTAGCTTTATCACTTCCATTCCAATGACCAGACTTACATATTGCGTAAGGGCTGGGGAATCTCAGCACACTCTTCCTCTACAGGGAGTAAATAGAGAAGTGGAGTTAGGAAATCTCCAGCAGAGATTTCTCAGCCACTAAGTCCGGGACTTAAATATTCACAAGATAATTTCAAAAACTTAGCAGCAGTTATGTTGAGAAATACCAGAAGCTCCATGTGAAATTACTGGCAAAATCCAGCAAAATTCTTGGCTAAAATTCAAGTTAACACCATTACAGCACGCACTCAGGGCAGTCAACACCAATGAAGGATATTCAGCTGCTGGATTTTCAGAAGAGAACTTTGTTGACCAGAGTATTAAGTTGTATCAAACCAGGTTTTGAGTGAAGATAAATCATCTGTAATCTTGCTGAGATGTCAGAGGCTGAGTAACACACTTCTGTTCCATAAGATACGATTTATTATTTGACATTAAAAATTTGGTAATAACAAGCGTTTTTGTTTAAAGAAATGGATCTGTCGACCATGTCCACATTCTCACCAGCTTATTCATCTTACTAATTCATTTACACATCAGGTTGAAACTAGTACATTTGTAATATATTGTGTAGTTGAGTTATAATGACATATTCTGACAAATATTCAGCAGCATTTTGTGAAAATGATTTAACCTTAACTATAACTCAAGTTATACTTCTTTCTTTAAATGAAATACTTATATCTGAAATCTATGGCAATCAATATTCCCTCCGTCCGAAGCTGTCTCCCTTTGTTCTTCATCCTCGATTTATCACTCGTGTCACTCCAACCTGTGATCTACGTTTCTTAATTCTGCTTCAACCCCGATGATCCCTTCCACTGATCTCCTAAACACCATTCTTCAATCTGCAACTCCAGAGCCAGTAGTAAACCTCTTTCAGTTCTTTTCCTACCACTTCCTCACACCCCACCAGCTGCCTCATCCTACCAATGATCTCGACTACCCGCCTCCCTTCACCAGCTCCATCATAGTGTAACTGACAGAAGAAAAGCCTTTGCCTGAGGTTTCCAGTGTAAAGCTTATCTGCTGTGAATCCCAAACAAGTCTTTTCACTGGAACATAAATAATTCCAGCCCATTATTCCTTGAAAAATGCAAGGAACTTTGCATTTCACACTATTTTAAAAATAATAACTCTTCCGTTTTTCCTTTAATATTGTTTAGTGTTTGGCTTCCCCTAACGATCCAGTATTATGTCCCAATAAAAGCAGCTTACTTTACTTTTGCAGTGGTGCCACACTGGAGTTCCACTAAGAACTGGATAAATGAGTACCATACGCAAATTTGCAAAATTCCATCTGAAGCACAAAAGAAAATCACGCTGAGCTTTATACCTTTCTAATACCATATACTTTAATTAAAAGAATAAAATGAGTGCGCTATTTCAGAATAATATTGGTATCTCTCATTTCATGAAGTCAGTTGCCAAGAAAGAAACTGGGAATTACAGTCACTAGCACAGAAATACATAAATTCCACCACACATATAACCAGCACAAACTTCACTCTGTGCCTGATAATTGCATGCGATTTTGGACAAAAGAACTTACTGTCCTCAATGGCATTTTATGACATCTGTTCCTTCATGTATGGCCTGCCTACACAAGATGCAGTGTCACTTTTGATGTGGTTTCTGTTTAATTCTCTTACACTTGATCTTGTCACTTTGATTAATTTAATGTCATCCACACTCAAGTACAATTGTTTTTATTTCTTCGCTTGCCTTAGAGGTTTAAATAAAGCTTTGAAATACTTCCAGTAGCATTCCCTTTTTTAACATATCTGAATCCTCATCCATCGCAGACGTTGGATATTGAAGTGCAGAATCTATTCTAACCTCGTTGGGTAAATGTCATGTTCTCTGGAGATGTTGAGTTTTCTACTCCGTAGAGTTCTCAGTAGAATTAAACTTCACAGCGTGGCATGGTGGCAAATCGTTTGGATTTTCAGCCAGCATTTATAATGCAAGATTGTTTCATGGTCCATGCCCTTTTCTCATTACTAACATCAGGGAGATGGAACAGGAATTTGAAGGCCCACATTCAAAGATACAGGAACAGCTTTTTCCTCTCCACCATCAGATTTCTGAATGGTCCATGAACCCATAGACATCCCTTCGTTATACCATTTTTGCACTATTTATTCATTTTGTAATTTTTATTGATTAGAATTGAACCGTTGCCAGAAACAAAAACATAATGTTCTGTATGACAATGATAAACCTGATTCTGATTCTGAGTGGCTTTTAGAGAAACAAGTTTTGCATTTCTGCTGACATAACAGTCTAGATTGTGCTAGGTTTTCTGGGTGTGGGTGCTGGTAAATCTCAAGATCATCTGTTGTAGAAATAATTCATTACTTGGCACATGGTAATAGCAAATCTTGTTTTCTGCATTAGTCTGAGAGTGAATCAGAGCCACATACACAAAATGCTGGAGGAATTCAGCAGGCCAGGCAGTATCTATGGAAGAGAGTACAGTCAATGTTTCAGGCTGAGACCCTTCGGCAGGACTGGGTTTCTGCCCAAAACATCGACTACTCTTTTCCTAGATGCTACCTGGCCTGCTGAGTTCCTCCAGCATTTTGTGTGTGTTGCTTAAGTTTCCAGCATCTGCAGATGTTCTCTTGTTTGTGAATGAAACAAAGTTAAAGTTAAAGTCTATCCCGAGCCTTAGCTGGGTGGACTGGAGTAGTGTGTGGTTAAGTGCCTTGCTCAAGGACACAACATGCTTCCTTGGCTGGGGCTCGAACTCACGACCTTCAGATCGCTAGTCCAACACCTTAATCACTTGGCCACATGCCACGAATGAAACAGAGCCTGCTGGTTACTGACAGTTTTCTTGTTCTAGGCTACTGTATGTTTTTGGTTCTCATTTTCCTTGGGTGAAGTAAAGGGTTTGAAATCAGGCTTATGGCGCATCTGAAGAAGCCTCTATTTTGTCACCTTGATAATCTTCCTATTGTCTTCCTCTCCAATCCACAGCAATGTACACAGTCTGGCCATAATGCCGTGGACTGGAGGGGAAGACAATAGGAAGATTTTCAATGTGACAGGAGGAGGCCATAAGACCATAAGACAAAGGAGCAGAAGTTGGCCATTCGGCCCATCAAGTCTGCTCCGCCATTTTATCATGAGCTGATCCATTTTATCCTATTTAGTCCCACTGCCCCGCCTTCTCACCATAACCTTTGATGCCCTGGCTACTCAGATACCTATCAATCTCTGCCTTAAGTACACCCAATGACTTGGCCTCCACTGCTGCCCGTGGCAACAAATTCCATAGATTCACCACCCTCTGACTAAAAAAATTTCTTTGCATTTCTGTTCTGAAAGGGCGCCCTTCAATCCTGAAGTCATGCCCTCTCGTACTAGACTCCCCCATCATGGGAAACAACTTTGCCACATCCACTCTGTCCATGCCTTTTAACATTCGAAATGTTTCTATGAGGTCTCCCCTCATTCTTCTAAACTCCAAGGAATACAGTCCAAGAGCAGACAAACGTTCCTCATATGTTAACCTTCTCATTCCCGGAATCATTCTAGTGAATCTTCTCTGTACCCTCTCCAACGTCAGCACATCCTTTCTTAAATAAGGAGACCAAAACTGCCCACAGTACTCCAAGTGAGGTCTCACCAGCGCCTTATAGAGCCTCAACATCACATCCCTTCTCCTATACTTTGCCTTCTTCAATACCGACTCAACCTGGAGGTTAACTTTAAGGGAATCCTGTACGAGGACTCCCAAGTCTCGTTGCATCTCAGAACTTTGAATTCTTTCCCCATTTAAATAATAGTCTGCCCGTTTATTTTTTCTGCCAAAGTGCAGAACCATATACTTTCCAACATTGTATTTCATTTGCCACTTCTCTGCCCATTCTTCCAATCTATCCAAGTCTCTCTGCAGACTCTCCGTTTCCTCAGCACTACCGGCCCCTCCACCTATCTTTGTATCGTCAGCAAACTTAGCCACAAAGCCATCTATTCCATAATCCAAATCGTTGATGTACAATGTAAAAAGAAGCGGCCCCAACACTGATCCCTGTGGAACACCACTGGTAACCGGCAGCCAACCAGAATAGGATCCCTTTATTCCCACTCTCTGTTTCCTGCCAATCAGCCAACGCTCTATCCACATATGTAACTTTCCCGTAATTCCATGGGCTCTTATCTTGTTAAGTAGCCTCATGTGTGGCACCTTGTCAAAGGCCTTCTGAAAATCCAAATATACAACATCCACTGCATCTCCCTTGTCTAGCCTACTGGTAATTTCCTCAAAAAATTGTAATAGGTTTGTCAGGCAGGATTTTCCTTTAAGGAATCCATGCTGAGTTCTGCCTATCTTGTCATATGCCTCCAGGTACTCTGTAACCTCATCCTTGACAGTCGACTCCAACAACTTCCCAACCACCGACGTCAAGCTAACAGGTCTATAATTTCCTTTTTGCTTCCTTGCCCCCTTCTTAAATAGCGGAGTGACATTTGCAATCTTCCAGTCTTCTGGAACCATGCCAGAATCTATCGACTTTTGAAAGATCTTCGCTCATGCCTCCGCAATCTCCACAGCTACTTCCTTCAGAACACGAGGGTGCATTCCATCTGGTCCAGAAGATTTATCGACCTTTAGCCTATTTAGCTTCCTGAGTACTTTCTCTGTCGTAATTGTGACTGCACACACTTCTCTTCCCTGCCACCCTTGAGTTTCTGGTATCCTGCTGTCTTCCTCAGTGAAGACTGATGCAAAATACTTGTTCAGTTCCTCTGCCATCTCCTCATCTCCCATTACAATTTCTCCAGTATCATTTTCTATCGGTCCTATATCTACTCTCACCTGTCTTTTACTCTTTATATACTTGAAAAAGCTTTTAGTATCCTCTTTGATATTATTTGCTAGTTTCCTTTCATAGTTAATCTTTTCTCTCTTAATGACCTTCTTGGTTTCCTTTTGTAAGGTTTTAAAAACTTCCCAATCCTTTGTCTTCCCACTAATTTTTGCTTCCTTGTATGCCCTCTCCTTTGCTTTAACTTTGGCTTTGACTTCTCTTGTCAACCACGGTTGCATCCTTTTTCCACTTGAAAATTTCTTCTTTTTTGGAATATACCTGTCTTGCACATTCCTCATTTCTCGCATAAATTCCAGCCACTGCTGCTCTGCCGTCTTTCCCGCCAGTGTCTCTTTCCAGTCAACTTTGGCCAGTTCCTCTCTCATGCCACTGTAATTTGTTTTACTCCACTGAAACACCGACACATCAGATTTCGGCTTCTCTTTTTCTAATTTCACAGTGAACTCAATCATGTTATGATCACTGCCTCCTAAGGGTTCCTTCACCTCAATCTCTCTAATCACCTCCGGTTCATTACACAATACCCAATCCAGTACAGCCGATCCCCTAGTGGGCTCAACAACAAGCTGTTCTAAAAAGCCATCTGGCAGACATTCTACAAATTCTCTCTCTAGAGATCCAGTGCCGACCTGATTTTTCCAACCTACTCACATGTTAAAATCCCCCACAATTATCATAACACTGCCCTTCTGACAAGCCTTTTCTATTTCCAGTTGTAATTTGTAGTCCACATCCCTGCAGCTGTTTGGAGGCCTCTTTGGATGTGTGGTCTTTTCTGCAGTGAAATTCAGTGAGGTTTCAGACTGGACCAGGCATTATATTATTCCAGTGGCAGTCTTCACTACATTTCAGGCAGCTTTGTGGCTTAGCGTGAAAATACTGTATGTGGCAGGTTGCATCAAAAACCACTACATATTACATAGCCATATCTTATTACCTCTTGTTACGTGACTTCACCCAATTACAGGAATTCTCTTTTCTCCATTGGTCACCGTCCCCCACCTTCGTCACAAGGTTTCTTTCTTTCTCAGGTCTGGTGAAGAGTGCTCAATTTGAAACATTAAGTGATTCCCTTTCCACAGATGCTGCCTGACCTGCTGTACTTTTCCAGGATTTGCTATTTTGCTGTATTTTTACACTGTGCAGATGCAGCTTGTCTTCTCCTGCTTACATAAATTTGCCCAGTTAGGCTGGACCCACAACCTTACCATTAACAATAAAAAGAACAAGAAGCTTCATGTGCTGGTAAATGCCCCCATTAGCTCATACTGACTCATCTGAGACACTCCCTTTGTTTTACGCATCCCTCCCATGTCTTCTCTCTTACTCAAAACTAATACCTGTCATTCACTCTTTCCCAGTTCTGGTGAAGCTAACTGTTTCTCTTGCCACACATGCTGCCTGACTTGCTCAGCTTTTCCAGTATTCTCTGATACCCAGCATCTACATTTTTGTTCTGATATTTAGTCTCCAGACGCATTGCTTCTCTGTAATGTACAACCTGTGACAGCGAACACTCGCGAGATAGGTTTCCCTGAACACAAGGCACTCCGCAGATGCTGGAAATCCAGAGCAACTCACACAAAATGCTGGAGGAATTCAACAAGTCAGGCAGCATCTATGGAGAGAATAAACAGTCAATGTTTAGGCTGAGACCCTTCATCAGAACTGGAGAGAAGAGGGAAGCAGCCAGAATAAGAAAGTGGGCATGGGGGCGGTAGGTGGAGGGGAATTACTACAAGCTGGCAAGTTGTAGGTGAAATCTGGCGAAGGGGAAATGTGAGTGGGTGGAGGTGGGGGAGGGTGGATGAAGTGATAAGCTGGGAGGTAATAGGCGGAAGAGGTAAGGGTCTGAAGAAGAAGGGATCTGATAGAGGAGGAGAGTGGACCACGGGAGAAAAGGAAGGAGGAGGGACAACAGAGGTGTCCTGAGATGGAAGACCTTCTCCCCTATTTCTTCAGCCTACGTGGGCTTGCAGCACTCTCGTCTTCCCCTGGTTTCCAGAATTCCACGAGGTCCACAATCTATCCCCTAGAAAGAGCTCACCCACACTTCAGTGTAAGTCACAGATGTACTTTCCATAGAAACTTCCATTTCAATTTCATTTCATTTTTAAAATCTTTTTATTGATGTATAATCTTCTACAGCTATAAAATACAGAAGTTCGACAAATTAATATACAGTATATATAATTAATAAAGCTGAAGAAAAAAAACTTATGCTAATGAAGAAAAAATTTTTTTAAAGAAAAAGAAGGAAAAAAGAGAACCCCAACTAACTAAAAAAAACCCCACTAACTACAAAACAAAAAAAAAAGAGAAAAAAAAACATCGGGAACCAACTCCCGGAGCAATACGTCTTACAATCATTTATATATATAAAAGAAGAAAAAGAAAACAACAACTGCCAAATCACATTTATATAACATAAAATTGGAAGGAAACCATATAAATTAATTCAAATTAAATGATAATATTTAGCAAAAGAGCCCCACCTTCTCTCAAAATCAAATCCGGGATCAGAAGTTCTATTTCTAATTTTTTCCAAACTAAGACATAACATTACTTGGGAAAACCATTGAATTAGTGTAGGAGCAGAGGTATCTTTCCACTTCGTTAAAATAGCCCTTCTTGCCAACAATATAACGAATGCAATTACATGTTGGTTTGAAAATGAAATACCCTGAATATGATGCGGAACTATTCCAAATAGAAAAGTCAATGTATTAGGTTGTAAATTAATTTTCAAAGCTTTAGAAATTGTAGAAAATAAAGATTTCCAAAAAGATTTCAATGAGGGACATGACCAGAACATATGTAACAAAGTAGCTACTTCATTTTTGCACCTATCACAATAATTATCTATATTAGGAAATATTTTGGATAGCCTCTCCTTTGTTAAATAATAATGGTGAACAATTTTAAACTGAATTAAACAATGATTGGCACATATCGAAGAAGAATTAACCATTTTCAGAACTCGCAACCAATCTTCATTAACAAAAGTCATATTAAGTTCTCTCTCCCAATCTTGTTTAATCTTTAGTGAGAGGTTATCTTTTTGTAGTAAAAATAAATTATAAATTCTACCAATGGAGCCTCTCACTAAGGGATTCATATTCAAAATAGTGCCTGACAAATCAGATTCTTGCATATATGGAAACGTAGAAACATATTTTTGTAAAAAATGTCTCACCTGAAAATATTGCAAGAAATGTGTATGAGAAAGAGAATATTTGCTAATTAACTTTTCAAAAGACATCAATTGACCATCACTAAATAAATCTGCGAAAGAACAAACCCCCTTATTTCTCCATAATAGAAAAATAGGATCAGCAATTGAAGGTTTAAATAGAAAATTTCAAAATACAGGACTAGACAATTTAAATTGTTTAAAATTAAAAGAGTTGCGAAACTGAAGCCAAATCCATAAGGACTGTTTAATAACAGGGTAGAGATTTAAATTGGAAATTTTAGCAATTTATAAAGGTAATGGAGCTCCTAATAGTGAAGTTAAATAAAATTGATTAATAGCTTTAAATTCCAAATCAATCCAAGCTGGTTTTTCGTTCTTATCGAGCCAATATAACCAAAAACATAGTTGTCGAATATTAACAGCCCAATAATACAATCTTAAATTAGGTAGCACGACTCCCCCATCTTTTTTAGATTTTTGTAAATGAAACTTATTAACTCTAGGTTTTTTATTATTCCAAATAAAGGACGAAATAGTAGAATCAATTTGATCAATAAATTTTTTATTTAGAAAGATAGGTATATTTTGAAAAATATATAAAAATCTAGGTAAAATCATCATTTTCATGGCATGAATACGACCTATTAAAGAAAGTGTAAGAGGATTCCATCTAGAAAATAATTGTTTCATAGAGTCCAATAAAGGAACTACATTACCTTTATAAAGATCCTTATATTTTTTGTAATGATAATACCCAAATATTTAAAAGAATTCACAATTCTAAATGGAATATCCTTTTATATAAAAACAGGAACATTTAAAGGGAACAATTCACTTTTATTTAAATTAAGCTTATATCCTGAAAATTTTCCAAAGTCATTTAATAATTCCAAAAGATTAGGAATAGATTCTTCAGGATTCGAGATAGAAGCCAAAAGATCATCTGCATTCTTTTGGTAGCAGACACCAACAGAATCAACAAGCTCATTCGTAAGGCCAGTGATGTTGTGGGGATGGAACGGTGGTGTCTGAAAAGAGGATGCTGTCTAAGTTGCATGCTATCTTGTACTGGGTGGGCACAGGAGTACATTCAGCCAGAGACTCATTCGTCCGAGATGCAGCACAGAGCGTCATAGGAAGTCATTCCTGCCTGTGGCCATCAAACTTTACAACTCCTCCATTGGAGGGTCAGACACCCTGAGCCGATAGGCTGGTCCTGGACTTATTTCATAATTTACTGGCATAATTTACATATTACTATTAACTCTTTATGGTTCTATTACTATTCATTATTTATGGTGTAACTGTAATGAAAACCAATTTCCCCCTGGGATCAATAAAGTATGACTATGACTATGACTATGACTAAAGAGAGATCTTATGTATGGTCCCATTTATAGAAATACCATGAATGTTTTTAGCTTCTCGAATTGTTATAGTCAAAGGCTCCAGTGTGAGATTAAATAATAAAGGACTTAATGGACACCCTTGTTGAGTACCTCGTGAAAGTGAAAAAAAGAGAGACCTAAGATTGTTAGTAATAACGGTAGCTATAACGTTCTTATAGATCATTTGAATCCACTTATTAAAATTATTACCAAAGCCAAATTTCTCTAATACATTAAACAAGTAAGTCCATTCAACTCTATCAAATGCCTTTTCTGCATCCAGAGAAATAACACATTGGGGTGTTTTGGATAATGGTGAATATGTAATGTTCATCAATCTCCGAACATTAGAAAAAGAGTAATGGCCTCTAATAAAGCCTGTTTGATCCATAGAGATAATTTTAGATAAAATGTTTTCCAAACGGTTAGCCATTATCTTAGAAAGAATTTTAGCATCCACATTTAGTAGCAAAATAGGTCTATAAGATAAGCATTCAGTAGGATCTTTATCTTTCTTAAGGATTAAAGAAACAGAAGCTTCATAAAAAGAAGAGGGTAAATTACCTTTCTCAAAAGATTCATGAAATATTTCCAAAAGGTATAGAGAAAGTAATTTTTCAAATTTTTTGTAAAATCCTACCGAGTAACCATCGAGTCCAGGAGCATTACCTGATTGCATTGACCATATAGCTTTCTGAATTTCATGCTCAACAATTGGAGCATCAAGGGTCTGTTGATCTTCAGCAGTAATTTGAGGAAATTTAATCTTATATAAAAAAGCCTTCATTTTGGAGGGATCTGCAGGAAACTGAGATTTATAAAGATTGGAATAAAAATCCTGAAAAATATTATTAATATCTTCATAATTACTTCTATATCTCCATTATCTTTACAAATCTTTAAAATTTGTCTTTTAGCTTTAGCAGCCCTTAATTGGCAAGCTAATAGCCTATTATTTTTATCCCCCCAAAAAAAATAAAAAACTGACTTTTTAATTTAAGCAAATATCCTTCAATAGGATAAGTTAATAATAAATTATATTGTGATTGTAATTCCACTCTTCTTTTCAACAAATCAACATTTGGAAAGATTGCGTTGATATTATCTAATTCTTTAATTTGTTTAGCAATTTTATCTAATTCTATTCTTGTCTGTTTCTTCAATTTAGCTAAATAAGAAATAATCTGACCACGTAAATAAGCTTTTAATGTATCCCAAATTACCAACTTTGAGATGTTTCCTGTATTATTAAAGAGAAAAAATTCTTTTATCTGAGCTTCAATAAACTCAACAAAATCTGAACTTTGTAACAAATGTTCTGAAAAATGCCAAGGTGGTCTTGTAGAAACAACATCTTTCTAATCAAATATTAAATTTAAAGGAGCATGATCAGAAATAACAATTGCATCATATTCACATTTCTGAACATTAAGTAAAAGTCGAGGGTCGGCTATAAGATAGTTGATTCTCGAATATTTATTATGAGCATGTGAAAAAAAGAAGTATTCCTCTATCAGTAGGATGCATATGTCTCCAGACTTCAATTAAACCATCATCAATTAAAAAGGAATTAATAAGTGATGCAGAACGATTAGGGAGTTGATGTCTAGATGATGATTTATCTAATAAGGGATTTAAGCAAGTATTAAAATCTCCACCCATTAATAACATATATTCATTTAAATCAGGTAATAGAGCAAAAATATCTCTAAAAAATGAAGGATCATCAGCTTCCACTTAACTTAATTCTGACAGTATTGGTCAATCGTCAGCAAACATACAGGTTACTAGGTTTCCCCTTAAACTATGTAGATGTTTCTCTCCCCCCACCCCCCACACTGCATGGATTAGAATTCCGGAGGACATTTCACAAAATGCTTCGGCTGAATCATCAATATGGGAGGGTAGGCATCAAATTGCCAACTGCAGCTCCATACATCCAGCACGTGCATGCAGGCCAAAAGCTACCACATTACTCAGTTTATCAAGTAGCACAACTCAGGCTAAACACGCATTAAAGGTTTATGAATACCATCACACCCAGATATAGAAGGATTCTTCATTGCTGTTCCAGTAACAATTTTGTTTTAACTATCAGAATTGTTAGCCCCAAGCTGAACCGCTGAACCTGGAGGTCTAGTGAACCACTGTTAGTCTGGCCTTTACCCTTTGACCTGAATGGGTTAGGTGACCCTACCGAGAGTCACAACATAAAACCCTGACTCCAACCAATATAGCTCTCTGGGTCATTGAAGCATGTAAGCCTCCAAACCCAAAGACAGGAACGTAGGACATAGAAATCTACAGCACATTATAGGCCCTTCAGCCCACAATGCTGTGCTGACCTTGTAACCTACTCTAGAAACTGCCTAGAATTGCCTACCTCGTAGCCCTCTATTTTTCTAAACTCCAGGTACCTAAGAGTCTTTTAAAAGACCCTATTGTATCTGCCTCTACCACTGTCGACGGCAGTGCATTATACACACACGCGCACACACACACACACACACACACACACACACACACACACCCCACTCTCTGTTTAAAAAAAACTTACCTCTGACATCCCCCTTGTACCTACTTCCAAACACCTTAAAACCATGCCCCCTCATGTTAGCCAGTTCAGCCTTGGGAAAAAGCCTCTGATACGACCAATGCCTCTCATCACCTCTATCAGGTCACCTCTCATCCTCCATCGCTCCCAAGGAGGAAAGGTCAAGTTCGCTCAACCTATTCTCATCAGACATGCTCTCCAATCCAGGCAACATCCTTGTAAATCTCCTCTGTTCTCTCTACATAGTATCCACATTCTTCCTGTAATGAGGAGACCAGAACTGAACACAGTACTCCAAGTGGGATCTAACTAAGGTCTTATATAGCTATAACATAACCGCACGGCTCTTGAACTCAGTCCCACGGTTGACAAAGGATATCATTCCATACACCCTCTTAACAGCATTGTCAACCTGCCCCACAGCTTTGGGTGGCCTGTGGACGTGGACCCCAAGATCTTGCTGATCCTTCACACTGCCAAGAGTCTTACCATTAATATTATATTCTGTCTTCAAATTTGACCTACCAAAATGAGCCACTTCACATTTATCTGGGTTGAACTCCATTTGCCACCTCTCAGCCCAGTTCTGTATCCTATCGATGTCCTACTGTAACCTCTGACAACCCTCCAGACTATCGACAACACCCCCAACTTTTGTGTCATCAGCAAAACTTACTAACCCACCCTTCTACTTCCTCACCCAGCCCACTTAGAAAAGGTCCTTTTCACTGGTGAATACCGAAGTAAAGTATTCATTAAGTACCTCCGCTATCTCCTCTGACTCCATGCGCATGTCTCCACTATCGCACCTGATTGGTCCTATTCTCACACAGCTCATCCTCTTGCTCTTCACATCCTTGTGGAATGCCTTGGGGTTTTCCTTAATCCTGCTCACCAAGGCCTTCTCACGGCCCCTTCTAGCTCTCCTAATTTCATTCTTAAGCTCCTTCCTGGCACCCTTGTAATTTTCTAGACCTCTAACAGTATCTGGTTTGTTGAACTTTTGGTAAGCTCTTCTTTTCTTCTTTTCTAGATTTTCTACATACTTTGTACACCATGGTCTCTTACCCAACCATCCTTTCCCTGCCTCAGTGGAACATACCTATGCAGAATGCCATGCAAATGTTCCCTGAACATTTCTGCTGTGCATTTTCCTGAGAACATCTGCTCCCAATTTATGCTCCCAAGTTCCTGCCTAATAGCATCATATTTCCCCTACCCCAATTAAATGTTTTCCCAAATTGTCTGCTCCCATCCCGCTGTGGTAAAGGAGATCAGTACTGTACCTTCGTGGGCACGTGGCCAAGTGGTTAAGGCATTCGACTAGCAACCTGAAGGTCGTGAGTTCGAGCCCCAGCTGAGGTACCGTGTTGTGTCCTTGAGCAAGGCACTTAACCACACAGTGCTCTGCGATGACACTGGTGCCAAGCTGTATCGGCCCTTGGACAACATCGGTGTCGTGGAGAGGGGAGACTTGCAGCATGGGCAACTGCCGATATTCCATACAACCTTGCCCAGGCCTGCGCCCTGGAGAGTGAAGACTTTCCAGGCACAGATCCATGGTCTCGCAAGACTAACGGATGCCTTACTTCCTTACTGTACCTCCAAAATTAGATTAGGTTAGATTCAACTTTATTGCCATTGTGCCCAGTACAGATACAAAGCCAATGAAATGCAATTAGCATCTAACCAGAAATGCAAAAGAATAGTATTATTTACAAAATAGCTGTGAGTAAAAAGTAAGTGATACAGCACACAAATATAAAAGTACTGAGACATTACAATATGGGTGCAATACTGCTTAGCACTGTGATGTGAGGTTCAGCAGGGTCACAGCCTCAGGGAAGAAGCTCTTCCTGAGCCTGCTGGTGCGGGAGCGGAGGCTTCTATAGTGCCTACCGGATGGGAGGAGAGTTAAAAAGTCCATGATTAGGGTGAGATGCATCCTTGATAATGATTTTCGCCCTGCCCAGGCCACCGAGAGAACTGACACCTGACCAGGTTCATTTCCCAATACCAGATCAAGTACAGCCTTTCCTCTAGTTGAAGAGAAGAAGAAGATTAGCCCTTAACTCAGCAGTGGAGTTATCGGAACACCGTCATGATGGTCTTTCCGTAGCAAGCTATTCTTGTTCACACGAGGCCGAGTTGCTCGTTCGACGCTCAACCCGACTCGGATTCGAACTCGGGAACCTTCGCTCCGGAGTCCGGCGCTGGTATTAATACACCACCAAGTGAGATTTCCTCTAGTTGGCTTAGCTACATATCATGTCAGGAAACCCTCCTGAACACACCTAACAAACTCCACCCCATCCAAACTCTTTACTCTAAGGAGATGCCAGTCAATATTAGGAAAGTTAAAATCACCCATCACAACAACCCTATTATCTGTTTCCCTATCTGCTCCTCAATGTCATTGTTACTACTGGGGGGTCTATAAAAAACATCCAGTAGAGTTATTGCTCCCTTCCTGTTTCTAACTTCCACCTACAATAACTCGGTAGACAATCCCTCCATGACTTCCTGCTTTTCTGCAGCCGTGATACCATCCCTGATTAGCAATGCCATGCCTCCACCTTTTTTGCCTCCCTTTCTGTCCCTTTTGAAACATCTAAGACCTGCTACATTCAACAGCCATTCCTGCCCCAAGACATCCAAGTCTGTAATAGTCACAACGTCATAGTATTGATCCATGCTCTAAGTTCATCCACCATGTTTATGATACTCATTGCATTAAAATAGACACATCTCAAGCCATCTGGCTGAGTGCATCTTTGCTCTATCGTCTACCTATCCTTCCTCACAATCTCCCTACAAGCGGTCAGATCACTGGCAGGTGGTAAGAGTGAGATCCCTCACCTCTGCTTCTCCGACCCTCAACACAGGTGCCCCTCAGGGCTGTGTACTAAGCCCCCTTCTTTACTCTCTGTGTACCCATGATTGTGTCACCACCCACAGCTCCAATCTGCTAATTAAATTTGCTGACAACACTACACTGATTGGCCTAATCCCAAGTAATAACGAGGCTGCCTACGGAGAAGAAGTCATCACCCAGACACAGGGGTGTCAAGAAAACAACCTCCCCCTCAATGTTGCAAAAACAAAGGAGCTGGTTGTGGACTACAGGAGGAATGGAGACAGGCTAGCCCCTATAGACATCAATAGATCTGGAGTTGAGAGGATGAACAGCTTTAAGTTCCTCAGCATAAGCATCACTGAGGATCCCACGTGGTCTGTACACACCATCTGTGTGGTGAAAAAGTCACAACAGCGCCTCTTTCACCTCAGATGGTTTGAAGAAGTTTGGTGTGGGACCCCAAATCCTCAGAACCTTTTACAGGGGTACAATTGAGAGCATCCTGACTGGCTGCATCACTGCCTGGTATGGGAACTGTACCTCCCTTAATCGCAGGATTCTGCAGAGAGTGGAGCGGACAGCCCAGCACATCTGTAGATATGAAGTTCTCATTATTCAGGACATTTACAAAGACAGGTGTATGAAAAGGGCCCGAAGGATCATTGGGGACCCGAGTCACCCCAACCATAAACTGCTTCAGCTACTACCATCTGGGAAATGGTTCTGCAGTATAAAAGCCAGGACCAACAGGCTCCGGGACAGC
The DNA here is from genome assembly GCF_963921235.1 of Mobula hypostoma. NCBI lineage: Eukaryota > Metazoa > Chordata > Chondrichthyes > Myliobatiformes > Myliobatidae > Mobula > Mobula hypostoma. The sequence continues at coordinate 45,707,038 of NC_086109.1, read as the reverse complement.
CTCTTGCACCAGGCCATCAGACTGATTAATTCATGCTGACACAACGTGTTTCTATGTTATATTGACTGTCCTGTTGTACATAATATTTATTATAAATTACTATAAGTTGCACATTGCACATTAGACAGAGACGTAATGCAAGGATTTTTACTCCTCATGTATATGAAGGATGTAAGTAATAAAGTCAATTCAATTCACTACTTGTGTGCCAACCACCCCATCCTCTGCCTCTTCACTTTGGTCCCCAACCCCTGCAAATCTAGTTTAAACCCTCCCCAATAACATTAGGAAACCTCCCTCCCAGGCTATTGGTCCCCCTCCAGGTTGAGGTCCAGTTGGAGGTTTATTAGTTACACCTGCTGTTAATGCAAATATCTAATCAGGCAATCTTGTGGCAGCAACTCAATGCATACGAACATGCAGACATGGTCAAGGGGCTTAGTTGTTATTCAGATCAAACATCAAAATGGGGAATAAGTGAGACCTAAGTGACTGACTGCGGAATGATTGTTGGTGATAGATGGAGTGGTTTGAAAATCTCAGAAAGTACTGATCTTCTGGGATTTTAATACACAACAGTCTTGAATGGCCCAAGGTTTGGCCGATTTAAGCACTGGGTCAGATTGAAAAGGTCAGGGTGTTGGGACTGGAGGCGAGGGACGGGCCAGAGTTCAGCTTGCTGCTTGGTGGGTTTACTCGTCTCTGTGCTGAACTGAAGCTGTGCTCTGCAACTAACAGGATCCTGGTTCGGCTGTGACTGGCTTCATGGCTGTGGACTCACCTTCATGGTCTTCAGTTCTGAATGCTGTTTGCTTACTTTTATTGCCTGCACGATTTGTTTTCTTTTCTGCACATTGGGTGTTTAGTTCTATTGGGTCTCTTTGTTTTGTGGCTGCCGGTAAGGAGATGATACTCAAGATTGTATATCATATACATACATTGTAACTTTGAACTTTAGAATTTACAGAGAATGGTGCGAAAGGCAAAAAAAAACACATCCACTGAGCGGCAGTTCTGTGGCAAAATGCTTATTAATGAGAGCGGTCAGAGGAGAATCACCAGACTGGTTCAAGCTGACAGGAAGCGACAGTAACTCAAATAACCACACATTACAACAGGGGTGTGCAGCAGAGCATCTCTGTATGGACAACACATCGAATATTAAAGTAGATAGACTATGACTGGGTTCCACTCCTGTACCTAATAAAGTGGCCATTGAGTGTATATCTAAATGGAAGCATGGGCCACTGTTGGGCAATGTGTAGTTAAAGGGGAAATGATTTTTGGATTCTTGTAGGTAGCTTCTTGGATGACAACAAAAGTTGCATCAATGATGAGTGTGGATTGTGATCATACAGGGTTGGATTTTGGACTGAGTACAGTCATTTCACTCCTGGATCCATTACGTTTTAGTACCAGAGATTTCCTTTGATAATGTAAATCTTCAACCCAAATTAGCTGTTGTTTCCCAAACAGGCAAATAGAGTAATAGTCTTTTCAAGTGGAAAAGTATTGTACCTTGGTGTTAATTTTTCCTGGAGCTGGTAATACCCGAAAATACTCTGAATTGCGATTTTAATTTGGTTTTGAACAATTTTGTGATTCTGCAAGTTGTGGTGACTCTGCACTTAGCCCTGAAATCAAAATAGTTGATATGATCATGTTGGGGAAGATTAGAAGACGCCACACCTTCCACTACTGGTGTAGAACTTCTTGTCCTCATGGGGCATTGTCAATTAATATCATTGAAGGGCAGTTGCTGTTGTTCTGGTGTTCTGTAAGCAAATGTGGGATTATGCTTACATGTAGAATATCTACAAATTGTTAAGAAGTAATGATACAGCACTAGTTTAATCCTTCAAGCGCTTCATGGCGATCTTTTATATTTTCCGATACAAAGAACAAATCTTTGAATTACAGAAACAGATGAATACTGTAATAGGAGAGGTTTTCTTCACCTTTCAATTACGTTCACATCAAGAGACTTGATGTGCAGGAAATAAATTGAACATACGTCCTCTGCACGAGCATGCTTTCTGCTCAGATGATTGAAGAGTAATTCCTTCCCCAAGTCCTCTACCTACACAGATCATGCACTTAAATTATCAACTCAGTTTCCAACCCACAACAATCTGCCCCAGTGGTGGAGCATACTCCTACTCAGAATCAGAATCTAATCTATTATCATTGATATATGTTGTGAAGTTTGTTGCTTTGCAGCAACAATAGAGTACAATACATACAAAGTACTATAAATTACAATAAGGAATATATATAAGGAATAAAGAAGCACAGGAGCACCTACAAGACTACTTTGAATCGGTGGACTGGACTGTATTCAGGGATTCATCTTTGCACCTGGATGAGTATGCTGCAGTTGTTACTGACTTCACTAAAACCTGTGTGGATGAGTGTGTGCCTGCAAAGATTTACTGTACATTCCCAAACCAAAAGCCATGGATGAACCAGGAGGTACATTGTCTGCTGAAGGCTAGATCTATGGCATTCAAGTCTGGTGACCCAGTCCTGTACCAGAAAACCAGGTATGATTTGCGGAGGGCTATTTCAAGGGCGAAGGGACAATTTCGAATGAGGTTGGAGGTGACATTGGATGCACAGCAACTCTGGCAGAGTCTACAAAACATTACTTCCTACAAAGCGAAACCCACTAGCATGAATGGCAGCAATGCTTCACTATCAGACGAACTCAACGCCTTCTATGTCTGCTTCGAAAGGAAGAACACAACTACAGTTGTGAAGATCCCTGCTGCACCTGATAACCCTGTGTTCTCTGTCTCAGAGGTCGATGTTAGGCTGTCTTTAAAGAGAGTGAACCCTTGCAAGGCGTAAGGTTCCGATGGAGTACCTGGTAAGGCTCTGAAAACCTGTGCCAACCAACTAGTGGGAGTATTCAAGGACATTTTTAACCTCTCACTGCTACGGGCAGAAGTACCCACTTGCTTCAAAAAGGCAACAATTTTCCCAGTGCCTAAGAAGAATAATGTGAGCTGCCTTAATGACTATCGCCCAGTAGCACTCACATCGACAGTGATGAAATGCTTTGAGAAGTTGGTCATGACTGGACTGAACTCCTGCCTCAGCAAGGACCTGGACCCATTGCAATTTGCCTGTCGCCACAATAGGTCAATGGCAGACACAATGTCACTGGCTCTCCACATGGCTTTAGACCACTTGGACAACACAAACACTTATGTCAGGATGCTGTTCATTGTCTATAGCTCAGCATGTAATACCATCAGTCCCACAATCCTGGTTGAGAGGTTACAGAACCTGGGCCTCTGTACCTCCCTCTGCAAATGGATCCTTGACTTCCTAACTGGAAGACCACAATCTGTGCAGATTGGTGATAACATATCCTCCTTGCTGACGATCAACACTGGTGCACCTCAGAGGTGTGTGCTTATCCCACTGCTCTACTCTCTATATACCCATGACTGTGTGGCTAGGCATAGCTCTAATACCATCCATAAATGTGCTGACGATATAACCATTGTTGGTAGAATCTCAGCTGGTGACGAGAGGGTGTACAGGAGTGAGATATGCCATCTAGTGGAATGGTGCCGCAGCAACAACCTGACACTCAATGTCAGTAAGACGAAAGAGCTGACTGTGGACTTCAGGAAGAGTAAGACGAAGGAACTCATACCAATCCTCACAGAGAGATCAGAAGTGGAGAGAGTGAACAGCTTCAAGTCTCTGGGTGTCAAGATATCTGAGGATCCAACCTGGATATATTATCCTTTATTCGGAGTTTAAAGAGATTTGGCATGTCATCAGGTACACTCAAAAACTTCTATAGTTGTACTGTGGAGAGCATTCTGACAGGCTGCATCACTGTCTGGTATAGAGGGGCTACTGCACAGGACCGAAAGAAGCTGCAGAAGGTTGTAAATCTCGTCAGCTCTATATTGGGCACTAGCCTACAGAGTACCCAAGACATCTTTAGAGAGCGGTGTCTCAGAAAGGCAGCATCCATTATTAAAGATCTCCAGAACCCAGGGCATGCCTTTTTCTCACTGTTACCATCAGGTAGGAGGTACAGAAGCCTGAAGGCACACACTCAGTGATTCAGGAACAGCTTCTTCCCCTCTGCCATCTGATTCCTAAATGGACACTGAATTTTTGGACACTAGCTCACTTTTTAAAAAATATTATCACAATACTTCTGTTTTTGCATGTTTTTTAATCTATTCAACATATGTAATTTTATTTATTTTTCTCTCTCTCTGCTAGATTATGTATTGCATTGAACTGCTGCTGCTGAGTTAACAAATTTCACATCACATGCTGGTGATAATAAACTTGATTCTGATTCAGATATGTATCTAAAATTAAATGAAGTAAGTTGTACAAAAACAGAGCAAAAATAATAAGATAATGTTCATGAATTGGTTCATTGTTCATTGAGAAATCTGATGGTGCAGGGGAAGAACCTGTTTCTAAAATGTTGAGTGTGTGTCTTCAGGCTCCTGTACCTCCTCCCTGTTGGTAGTAATGAGAAGAGGGCATGTCCTAGGTGATGACTCTGTGAAGTGACGTGCAAATATGTAATAATCTCTGTATAATACAATCAATTTTGTGAATGCTTCCAGCACTTCATCTCCCACTGCCATGTTTGGTCTTTTAACATTTTACAGTGGAAATTCAGCATGTCAGCAGGTCATGCTGTCAGTAAAGTTGCAAAAGTGGTCACCAGATGATAATAAAGCACCACTGCATCTATACTGTCCCCACAACTAAACTGCATGTGTAATCGTAGACAACCACCTATATTATGCAAATTGTGGTAACCATTTTCCATTACCTGGGAAGTCTTTTAAAAATGCTTCGTGCATATCGTGACACATTACAATTTTTTATGCATATTTCAATATTTTCCTATCTCTTGAAAGAAGATTACGTTAGCAACAAGATTTTGGGTGTAACTGCTAATGATTATGAGGCATCATTAAGTGAAATGTTTCACATTTTATTGATTGTTAGGTAGGGAAGATACATTGCATTAACATTTTTGCCAAACAGTAAACTACTAATTTTAAAGCCCTGCACGAACCTGGAAAATTACATCATTATACTGCATTAACATCCTTGTTTGCAGTAGTCTACTTATTTAAAAACACCACATATATTTTGAAAGTTGCATTAAATCAAAAGAGGAAAATACATTAAACAATTAAAGGGAATATTAGATTAACACAATTATGAAAAGCAGAATTTGTTTTACATTTGTGATAGAAAATCATATTAATACTATATTTTATGTGCAGTGGACAAGTAACTTTTACAGTATCCTTCCATATTAACATAGGAACATTAACACAATGAGATATGATGAGAAAGCAGAATCAGGTTTCATGCCACTGGCATATGCTGTGAAATTTGTTGTCTTCAATACATCATAATAAATTACAATAAGAAATATATTTTCAAATTAAATTAATTAAGTAGTACAAAAAGAGACCCAAAAATATTGAGGTAGTGTACATCAGTTCACTTTCCATTCAGAAATCTGATGGCAGAAGAGAAGAAGCTGTTCCTAAGGTGTTGAGTGTGTGTCTTCAGGCTCCTGTGCCTCCTCCTTGATGGTAGCAATGAGAAGGCAGCATGTCTGGGTGTTGGGGTTCTTAATGATGGATGCCGCCTTTTGAAGATATCCTTGATGCTGGGAGGCTCGTGCCCACAATGGAGCTGGCTGAGTTTGCAACTTTCTGCAGCTTTTTCCAATCCTGGGCAGTGGCCCCTCCATGCAACCAGTTGGAATGCTCTCCATAGTACATCTGTAGAAATTTACAAGAGTCTTTGGGGTCATACCAAGCCTTCTCACACTCCTGATGAAATTTAGCCATGGTTGTGCCTTCTTTGTAACTGCATCAATATGTTAGGGCTGGGATAGATCTACAAAGATGTTGATACTCAGGAGCTTGAAACTGCTCACCCTTTCCACTGCTAAACCCACGATGACTGATGCGTGTTCCCTCGATTTACCCTTCCTGAAGTCTGCAGTCAGTTCCTTGGTCTTATTGACGCTGAGTGCAAAGTTGTTGTGACATCACTCAACCACCTGATCTATCTCACTCCTGTACAACTCTTTGTCTCCATCCGAAATTCCACCAACAATTGTGTCATCGGCAAATCTATAAATGGCAATTGAATTGTGCCTAGTGACACAGGTGTGGGTGTAGAGAAAGTTGAGCAGTGGGTTAAGCCCACGTACCTGAGGAGCACCAGTGTTGATTGTCAGCAAAGAGGAGATGTTATGAAGTGTAAAAGAGAGGCGAGAGTGGATATCGGACCACTGGAAAACGATGCTGGAGAAGTAGTAATGGGGAACAAGGAAATGATGGACGAACTAAATAACTCTGGAAGGCACTAGCAGTATGGTGGAAGTTCCAGGTGTCGTGGGCATAAAATGTGTGAAGTTACCATATGACTGAGTGAGGTTATTGGGAAGCTGAAAGGTCTGAAGGTAGATAAGTCACCTGGACTAGATGGTGTGCACCCCAGGATTCTGAAAGAGGCATTGAGAATGATCTTTCAAGAATCACTAGATTCTGGAATGGTTCTGGAAGACTGGAAAATTGCAATTGTCACTCCACTCTTCAAGAAGGGAGCGAGAGGCAGAAGAAAGGAAACTATAGGCTAGTTTGTCTGACCTCAGTGGTTGGGAAGATGTTGGAGTCGATTATTAAGGATGAGGTCTCAAGGTACTAAAAGGAACATAATAAAATAGGCAATAGTCAGCATGGTTTCCTCAAGGAAAAATCTTGCCTGACAAACCTGTTGGATTTCTTTGCAGAAATAACATTCAGGATTGACAAAGGAGAATTGGTTGATGTTGTGTACTTGGATTTTTAGAAGGCCTTTGACAAGATGCCACGCATGAGACTGCTTAACAAGCTACGAGACCATGGTATTACAGGAAAGATTCTAGCATGGATAAAGCAGTGGCTGATTGGAAGGAAGCAAAGAGTGGGAATAAAGGGAGCCTCTTCTGGTTGGCTGCTGGTGACTAGTGGTGTTCCACAGGGGACTGTGTCGGGACCATTTCTTTTTATGTTATACGTCAATGATTTGGATGATGGAATTAATGGCTTTGTTGCAAAGTTTGCAGACAGGTGAAGATAGCTGGAGGGGCAGGTAGTTTTGAGGAAGTAGAGAGGCTACCAAAATACTGAGACAGATTAGGAGAATGAACGAAGAAATGTCAGATAGAATACTGTGCTGGGAAGTGTATGGTCATGCACTTAAGTAGAAGAAATGAAGAGGTTAACTATTTTCTAAATGGAGAGAAAATATTTTAAAAAACTGCAGCAGAAAAGGACTTGGGAGTCCTTCTGCAGGATTCCCTAAAGATTAATTTGCAGGTTGAGTGTGTGTGAGGAAGGCAAACACCATGTTAACGTTCATTTTAAGAGAACTAGGATACAAAAACAAGGAAGTAATGTTGAGAATCAAGCACTGGTGAATTGTCAGCAGATTTGGCCCTTATCTTAGAAAGGATGTGCTGAAACGGGGGATTGTTGAAAGGAGGTTTACAAAAATGATTCTAGATTGGAATGGCTTGTTATATGAAGAGTGTTTGATAGCTCTGGGCCTGTATTCACTAGGTTTCAGAAGAATGAGGGGTGACCTCATTGAAACTTATCAAATGATGAAAGACCTTTACAGAGTGGATGTGGAAAGGATGTTTCCTATTATGGGGGAGTCTTAAGACCAGAGGACACAGCCTCAGAATAGAGGGGCATCCTTTAGAACGGAGGTGAGGAGGAATTTCTTTAGCCAGAGAGTGGTGAATCTTTGGAATTCCTTGCCACAGTCAGCTGTGGAGGCCAAGTCTTTATGTATGTTTAAGGCAGAAGTTGATAGATTCTTAATTGGTCATGGCATGAAGGGATTTAGGGAGAAGGCAAGAAATCAGGACTGAGAGAAAAATCATCATGAAATGGAAGAGCAGACTCGATGGGCCAAATGACCTAATTCTGTTTCTATACCTTATGGCTGCTTCTGATCCGGACTGACTGTGGTCTCCTGATGAGGAAGTGAAGGATCCACTTGCGGAGGAAGGTACAGAGGGCCAGGTTTTGGAGCTTGTTTATTAGTACTGGGGTTATGATGGTGTTTGAACTCCAAGATGTAATCAACCAGCAGCAGAATGACATAGCCATTGCTGTTGTCCAGGTGATGCAAGGCCAAACGGGGAGCAGTGAGATTGTGATAGTCAGATTGCAGCGGTACAGGTCCTTGCTTTAACAATAGTTGATTCTGGCTATGACCAACATCTCAAAGCACTTAGTCACAGTAGATGTGAGAGCAACCGGGTGACAGTTGTTGAGGCACCTGTTCTTCTTGGGCACTGGTAGGATTGTCACCCTATTGAAGCAGGTGGGAACCTCCGAGTGCAACAGTGAGAGATTGAAGATGTCCTTGAACACTCCCATCATTTGGTTGGTACAAGTTTCCAGTGCCCTACTCGTGCACCATCAGAGCCTGAAGCCTTGCCAAGTTTCACCCTCTTGAAAGAAGTTCTGACGTCGGCCTTGGAGATAAAGGTCAAGGGGTCAGAAGATGCTGTAGGGATTTGCACATGTGTAGTTTTATTCTCCATTTCAAAGGAGGTTTGAAATCTGGGAGTGAAGCATCACAACCATTCATGGTGTTAGGTTTCACCTCATAGGAAATAATGACCAGCAAACCCTGCTATGTTGATGCGCATCCGATTCCATCTCTAACTTCAGAAGGGTCAGAGCTGTCTCTATTTCCTGAGGAGACTGAGGTCCTTTAACATCTGCCGGATGATGCTGAGGATGTTCTGCGAGTCTGTGGTGGCCAGTGCTATCATGTTTGCTGTTGTGTGCTGGGGCAGCAGGCTGAGGGTAGAATCAACAACAGAATCAACAAACTCATTCGTAAGACCAATGATGTTGTGGGGGTGGAACTGGACTCTCTGACGGTGGTGTCTGAAAAGAGGATGCTGTCTAAGTTGCATGCCATCTTAGACAATGTCTCCCATTCTCAACATAATGTACTGGTTGGGCACAGGAGTACATTCAGCCAGAGACTCATTCCACCGAGGTGCAGAACAGAGCGTCATAGGATATGTTATTATGGGTATGTTTCTCATTGTGTACATATGAGGGGTTTAGACAGTGGATCTGTTATTCTGGGTACGTTTCTCATTATGTACATATGGGGGGGTTTAGACAGTGGATCTGTTATTATGGGTACGTTTCTCATTGTGTACATATGAGGGGTTTAGACAGTGGATCTGTTATTATGCGTACGTTTCTCATTGTGTACATATGGGGGGGTTAGATGGTGGATCTGTTATTATGGGTACGTTTCTCATTGTGTACATATGGGGAGGGGGTTAGATGGTGGATCTGTTATTAATGGTACGTTTCTCATTGTGTACATATGGGGGGCGTTAGATGGTGGATCTGTTATTAATGGTACGTTTCTCATTGTGTACATATGGGGGGGTTAGATGGTGGATCTGTTATTATGGGTACGTTTCTCATTGTGTACATATGGGGGTGTTTAGACAGTGGATCTGTTATTATGCATACGTTTCTCATTGTGTACATATGGGGGGTTAGATGGTGGATCTGTTATTATGGGTACGTTTCTCATTGTGCACATATGGGGAGGGGGTTAGATGGTGAATCTGTTATTAATGGTACGTTTCTCATTGTGTACATATGGGGGGGTTAGATGGTGGATCTGTTATTATGGGTACGTTTCTAATTGTGTACATATGGGGAGGGGGTTTAGATAGTGGATCTGTTATTATGGGTACGTTTCTCATTGTGTACATATGGGGAGGGGGTTTAGATAGTGGATCTGTTATTAATGGTACGTTTCTCATTGTGTACATATGGGGGGTTAGATGGTGGATCTGTTATTATGGGTACGTTTCTCATTGTGTACATATGGGGGGGTTAGATTGTGGATCTGTTATTACTGATTCTGCTTATTTGTTGTTGCTATTGAAATGTAGCTGCTGTATATTCACAGCTAGCTAGATGCCATCTGTTTAAGATTGACTCTGATGAAGTGGTTCAGTTGAAATATTATCCTAATTGACTCTGATGAAGTGGTTCAGTTGAAACGTTATCCTTTTTCTCGGCTCTGATTGATTTGTGTTTCTACCTTTTTGCGTGTTGTTTTCATATTTCACTGTTTCTATTCCATTTATCCTAGGCCAATTTAAGTTCTTTGTTTAAAAACAAAAATTATGTGATTTGGGATTAGATACCAGTCATTCAAGCAAGACATGGATATAAAATCACAGGAACTTTTAATGATATTTAATTGGGCCACTAAGCTCCTTTAAGAACTGATTCAGTTCTGTGTAAAGTGCACAGTGCGTAGGCTGGACAAAATAGAATCATCAATATTGTAACTGATGACTGCCCAGGGATTTAATTCATAGCGAGAGAGCAAATTTACTGACTGAGAAATCTGAGCTGCTACATTCAGTCATTATAAAATGTTCCTTCACTTCCCATATATACTGCATAATTCATGAACTTAAGTTTTCTAGTGGAAAGTCAGATTTTCTCTTTCCCCTCAAGATAGGAATGTTGTGTTGGGAACTCTGTTATCTTCCTTGCTAATTTAATCCTTCATGATGCAGTCTCCAAACATCCATCATCTAATCATAGGTTCACTTACAGTGAAATGATTTGATGCAAAAAGTACTTGCATAGGGGAAGAGCAAATCATGTCTCTACTATTAATCTTTTGTCACTTTTTGTATGTTTGATCTGAATGATTCCCTGTGGGAATGTTGCTGAGCTACTACTGGCATCAGGGAGAGACACAACATGAAAACAGACCCTTTGGGCCACCAAGCCTGTGCTGACCATCAAGCACCTATGTACACTGATGCTACATTAATCTCTTTTGTTTTCAATTCTCTCCACATTCGCATCAATTCCCTCCAGATGCTCCCACTCACACACACAGTAGGGACAATTTACAGTGGCTACAAATAATACAGTGGATTCCAGTTAGTTGAGACCCATCAGGACCAGTACCCTTTTGACTCAATTAATTAAGCAGCTACACCAATTAGCCGAAGTTTCATGGAAATAGTTAAAAAGGTATAAAAAAGACAAGCTACTGTTTAACTGTGTGATAAATTATGTATTTAAATGAAATACAGAACAAATTAGAACACTGCCAATGCTGCTACAGTACTTTCAAATTGTGTTTTAGTTCCTGATAGTTATCGACAGAGAAATTTATCCAGTGTGTGTCACCGTATCTCAGCGCAGACGTCTAGTGCAGATAGTGGACTGCCTTCGCACAATGATTGCATCCTCTAAATCTTCATTTTCATTGTAACATTCAAGATGGTCTTCAAGTTCTTCGTCATTCACAACTTGTTGAAGTAGTGAAATTGTTTCATTTTCACTCTTAAACAAGAGAAAATCCGCAGATGCAGAAAGTCAGAGCAACACACACACAATGCTGGAGGAGCTCGGCAGGCCAGACGGCATCTGTGGAAAAGAGTAAACAGTGGACCTTTCAGGCCGCGACCCTTTGGCCAGGCCTGATGAAGGGTCCTGGCCCGAAATGTCAACTGTACTCTTTTCCATAGATGCTGCCTGGCCTGCTGAGTTCCTCCAGCATTGTGTGTGTTCCTCATTTTCACTCCTGGCCGTTTCTGGCATTTCCAAGCCTGAATGCTTGAAACCACAGTGAGCGAATCAGTTCTGAATTGTCTTACAAGCAAACACGAGAAAATCAGTAGATGCTGGAAATTCAAGCAACACACACAAAATGCAGGTGAACACAGCAGGCCAGGCAGCACCTATAGGAAGAAGTACAGTTGGCATTTCGGTCCAAGACCCTTCGTCAGGACTAACAGAAAAAAGAGATAGTAAGAGATTTGAAAGTGGAAAGGGGAGGGGGAGACCTGAAATGATAGGAGAAGTCAGGAGGGGGAGGGATGAAGCAAAGAGCTGACAAGTTGATTGGCAAAAGGGATACAAGGCCGGAGAAGGGGGAGTATCATGGGATGGAAGGCCTAGGAAGAAAGAAAGGGGGAAGGGAGCACCAGAGGAAGATGGAGAACAGGCAAAAAGTTATAGTGAGAGGCAAAGAGAGAAGAAAAAAATAATAAATTAGGGATGGAGTAAGAAGGAGAGGAGGGGCATTAACGGAAGTTAGAGAAATCAATGTTCATGCCATCAGGTTGGAGGCTACCAGATGGAATGTAAGGTTTTGTTCCTCCAACCTGAATTGACATATCGGAATGGGACGTGGAATTAAAATGTGTGGCCCCTGGGAGATCCTGCTTTCTCTGGCGGACAGAGCGTAGGTGTTCAGTGAAACGGTCTGCCAGTCTGCATCGGGTCTCACCAATATATAGAAGGCCACACTGGGAGCACTGGATGCAGGATATCACACCAGCCAACTCACAGGTGAAGTGTTGCCTTACCTGGAGGGACTGTCGAGGGTTCTGAATCGTGGTGAGGGAGGAAGTGTAAGGGCACGTGTAGCACTTATTCTGCTTACAAGGATAAATGCCGGAAGGGAGATCGGTGGGGAAGGATGGGGGGGGAAACGAATGGATGAGGGAATCGCGTAGGGAGCGATCTCTGCGGAAAGCAGAAAGGGGGGGAGGGAAGGATGTGGTTAGTGGTGGGATCCCGTTGGAGGTGGCGGAAGTTACGGAGAATAATATGTTGGACCTGGAGGCTGGTGGGGTGGTAGGTGAGGACAAGAGGAACCCTATCCCTAGTAGGGTGGCAGGAGGATGGAGTGAGAGCAGATGTGTGTGAAATGGGAGAGAAGCATTTGAGTGCAGAGTTGATGGTGGAGAAAGGGAGGCCGCTTTCTTTAAAAAAGGAGGACATCTCATTCGTCCTGGAATGAAAAGCCTCATTCTGAGAGCAGATGCGGTGGAGACGCAGGAATTGAGAGAAGGGGATGGCATTTTTACAAGTAACAGGGTGGGAAGAAGAATAGTCCAGGTAGTTGTGAGAGTCCATGGGCTTATAGTTGACATCAGTAGATAAGCTGTCTCCAGAGATAGAGACGGAAAGATCAAGTAAGGGGAGGGAGGTGTCAGAAATGGACCAGGTAAATTTGAGGGCAGGGTGGAAGTTGGAGGCAAAGTAGATGAAGTCAACAAGCTCAGTATGCGTGCAGGAAGTAGCGCCAATGCAGTCGTCGATGTAGCGAAGGAAAAGTGGGGGACGGATACCAGAACAGGTTTGGAACACGGACTGTTTCACAAAGCCAACAAAAAGGCAGGTATAGCTGGGAGCCATACAGGTGCCCATGGCTACACCTTTAGTTTGAAGGAAGTGGGAGGAGGTAGAAACGGGAAGTGCGAGGTGTGGGAACTATAAGGTTGGTAGCAGTGGATGGGAGATCCCCAGAGCTGATAAGGTTGGTGATGGTGTGGGAGACAATGGCCTGGTGCTCCTTAGTGGGGTCATGTTCAAGGGGTAAATAAGAGGAGGTATCAGCGAGTTGTCACTGTGCCTCGGCAAAGTAGAGGTCAGTATGCCAGACAACAACAGTGCCCCCCTTATCAGCGGGTTTACAATAACTCCTTGCCTGTTCTCCATCTTCCACTGGTGCTCCTCTCCCCCTTTCTTTCTCCCTAGGCCTCCCGTCCCTTCTCCAGCCTTGTATCCCCTTTGCCAATCAACTTCCCAGCTCTTGGCTTCATCCCTCCCCCTCCTGACTCCTCCTATCATTTCAGGTCTCTCCCTCCCCCTCTCAAATCTCTTACTATCTCTTTTTTCCGTTAGTCTTGACGAAGGGTTTCGGCCCGAAACGTCGACTGTACTTCTTCCTGTAGATGCTGTCTGGCCCGCTGCATTCACCAGCATTTCTCTCACTGCTTATTTCTCACTTTTTGTACACAAACACATGCAACAGATGCTATTTAAAAAATTTTTCCTCTAAGCACGGTGTAGAGTCTTAACGGCACCACAAGTGCACACAACTGGCGCTAGTTAGAAACCGTTTGGCAACAGTCTCCTATTCCAATTAAGTTGGACAGCTGGGACGACATGGTATTGTAGTGGTTAGCACAACGTTTTACAGTACCAGCGGCCCGGGTTCATTTCTCGCCGCTGCCTGTAAGGAGTTTGTACGTTCTTCCCGTGACCGCGTGGGTTTCCTCCAGGTGCTCCGGTTTCCTCCCACAGTCTAAAGACCTGCTGGTTGGTAGATTATGTCATTGTAAATTGTCTTGTGATTACACTGGGATTAAATTGGGGGATTGTTGGGTAGCATGGCTCAAAGGGACAGAAGGGCCTGTTCCACGCTGTATCTCAATAAATAAATAAAATAAAAATGTGCACTAAGCCCTCAGTGGTGAAGAAGTAGGTGAGATGTGCTGGCCACTGAACTCTGGCAGACTCTGTATTTCATATGGATGCTGACCTGTGAGGGGAATCTCACCAATGGTTCTCAGGTGTCCCATCAGTGGAATGTGGGTACAGTTCCTGCTATTGTCTCGGTGATGGTATGTCCAAAAACACAGCATGATGTGAGGAGCACTCCACTGGGATATCCGCCAAGGCTTTGGGCTCGGCTTCTCTGCTGTGAGACTAGCTAAGTATGGATCACCTTAAAAGAAGTGTAGCCCCCCTGGCCACCCTCAGGGTCGCTCGGCTCGCTGTTGTCTAGGGAAACAGCCTCGGCCCCGCCAAACTGGGTAATTAGTTTGTGTGGATGCTGTATGATGTACCCCACCCCGCCCAAATAAACAGACACTACACCTGATACAATTAAATGATTTACAGTTTATAGATATTAATGGAACTATATAATTAATAGAGAATAAAATATAAAAGAAAAATAAAAGATGAAACACTTATCAAAGTTCAATCTCTTAGTGCACAAAACAGCTGGAGCTGAAGAACCTTCTTCTTCACACTGCGACCCCTCGAACCACCTCGACCAGCCGCCTGGGACCAACAACGGTGGTCGACCAGTTGCTCCACATGAGTCCGTCTCCATCTCCTCGCCGAATGCCCTCCTCGGGGTCCGACCCCGTTAGCGGACACCACAGCACCTGGTCTATCATCTGTCTCGCTCTCCCGCCTTCTCCTTCAAAACCCCACGCATACAGTATCTTCAAATACACCAAAACCATAACAACTATCCCAATTGGTTCATAACATCCTCTTATCACCCCCTAAACCCACAACAAGCTGCTAGCGCAAAGATTTCTCAGCGTTTAACATAACATAAGAAGCCATTTTAATTAGCCTCCGCAGTAACATGAAAGACGAAACCCCCTTACACAAGAATCA
The DNA here is from genome assembly GCF_963921235.1 of Mobula hypostoma. Classification (NCBI taxonomy): domain Eukaryota; kingdom Metazoa; phylum Chordata; class Chondrichthyes; order Myliobatiformes; family Myliobatidae; genus Mobula; species Mobula hypostoma. Next base: position 45,691,730 of record NC_086109.1, on the reverse strand, counting down.
CGTGCCAGAGTTTTTGTCATTTTTAAATTACCAACATAATAGAATTCCATGTGCTTTGGAACACTCTATGTGGCAAGTACAAACTGGAGTTCAACTTTACTGTATTTAAAGTAACCTTATACTTTGCTTCAAAGGGGGCCAGGGGAGTTGCCAGTATATGGCCTGGAATGGAAGATTGAATTTGTTTTACTTTATATCACATATTATTCTTATTTTCAAAATGTATTGCTCATAAGCATGTGACAGGTAAAGGTGAGGCCCAGTTTACTTCATATAGATTGGAACCCTAAAATCTTCAGTTTTAATGACCTCTCTGTATTTCTTTTCTATAGATGTGGATGAGTGTGGAGACAGCAATGGTGGATGCCAGCAGATCTGTGTCAATATGATGGGAAGCTATGAATGTCGATGCCGGGAAGGATTCTTCCTCAGTGACAACCAGCACACCTGTATCCTGCGTCCTGAAGGTTTGATTCAGTTAGCTCTACAATGTTCATCTGCTTGAAGTAAAATCCAAGTGGGTTCACTCCTGTTTCATGCCAATATTACCTCTGTTTCTCATAGTCCCATCTTGACAAAATGAATCTCTTCCAAAATAAGCTGTGCATGGAATGATGATATCTCAGTTGATCCAGTAAACAGTTTCGTCCATCTACCTCAGTAAAGGTTCCACTGGAAGATGTATGCCCATTCTTCAAGAGTTAAAACTATAAGTGACGAGGAAAGAGTGGTGGAGAAAATGGTGTGGTGGAGTTACTTCCTCCAGTGGGAGAGTTAGTCAAATGTTAGCTTTGACTCTTTTATGCTACATACTCAATATTTTGAACGTTCTCAGTTTCTATTGCTGTTGGAGGAGAGCTGGCAAGCCAATAACAGATTTATGATGTAAAGCAGAATGCTGCTGAGGACTGAGTCAAGCAGACTCTTTAGCGAATAAAAGAATTGTTGATGTTTCAGAATGAAATCCTGCTTTAGGTGCTGTTGATATTTATTAATATGATTAACAAACAAGTTAATTCGACCTTTGAAAACTATCAAAGTTAGGTTATGAACAAAATAGACTTTCAGCTCCTCCTATGCTATATTTCATTCTGATCGTGGAGGAGATCTCTTGATCACCATTTCGGTGGGTGTACAACCAGAGGATCGGCTGTAATATTTCGTAAGGTAACAAACTTCATAGTTTGCCTATTTGGTGACAGTACCTGAAATCTCTCTGTACAGGTGATTGGAGTGATTTCCCCTTCTCAGTGCTACTACAAATCAGGGCAAGGATCGTGAGCTTTGGCTCATTGGGCTGAATAGCCTAATTCTGTGCTGTACATTGTTGTCCTGATCTTATTCACATATGGCAACCATCTGGAAATTACTCCAAGAGCAGGTTCTCTTTCTAAATCATTTGTAAATTAGGAAAACTAAAGATAATATTATGAAAAAAAATCTTATTTCATTGTAAATGGCTGAGCCACATACAGGCATTCCAAAATGTTTGAAAAATGGCAGGACTATCAGCGTATTTAAGAGACAGCTTGATTAATGTTTCACATGTAAACACTTTGGCTAAAGTGGAAAATACAAGATCCCATTGTACTAACTTGTCTTCCCTTTCCTGGCTACAACTTCTGTCACATAGTGCAATGTTATTGCATGCGATATTGAAGGATTTTCATCTAAAAGCTGAAACACTAAATGCCATCGGCTCCTTTATACAAAGCTCAGCGGTTTGCAAAATTCGTTTTGAAGACTGCAGATGTTGGAATCTGAAACAAAAAAAAACAGAACACTGGAATAACTCAATGAGCATCTAAGGAGGCTTGATGCATACGTCAACATTTTGAGTCAAAACCCCGCAACAGGGTCTTTTTGCAAATGTATAGAGACCATCAGGCATGCACAGTGGTGTCAAACATTGTATTGCCTTCACTTTGATGTCATGTGAAAAATGCATGAAAGAACTTTTGAAGACGGCTTTGCTGTCACAAAGAGGACCCCTGGACTATCAACTTAATTTTCATTCAAGTTGTATTTTGCCCTCTTGCTGCTGATTTTAATCGGATCCCTGACTTGATTCTTTCTCTCTCTCTCCTTTTTCTCCCTCTGTCCCCTTCACTATACCCCTTGCCCATCCTCTGGTTTTCCCCCCTCCCCCTTTTCCTTCTCCCTAGGCCTCCTGTCCCATGATCCTCTCATATCCCTTTTCCCAATCAACTGTCCAATCAACAAGAATTTTTATGTGTGTTGCTTGAAATTCCAGCATCTGCAGATTTCCTCGTGTTTGCATATTTGAAATCACTTATGTTTCCAGAACTTGAAATCCCCTTTGAAAGAAATGACATCTCCGTTTCTGGGTGGGGACTGAGTTATGTAGAATTGGGGAGGCAGAAGTGGTAGTGTAGTGGTGGAGAGTCGCAGCAACTCTGAGCTGTCCGCCAGAGCACTGGACACGGAGCCATTTCTCACTCACCAAGGCACAGACGTACTTGTGCAGACCCTCCTCAGCTCAGAACTTACTGGGAGTGGCCAGCATGATTTGGTCCAAATAATTTTAACTTAATTTTCAGCATGGCACAGAATTCTTTAAAATGATCTTGAATTCTCCTGAAGAATTCTCATGGTTCAGCTATCTCCTTTCTCTTCTTCTAACTGAACCAAGCACTGCATTTTAAGGTTTCACTATATGAGATTTAAGCTTCAAATATTGGCTTGATCATCTCTAGCACTGCTTGTTCATGCCTCTCCACCACTAAATATTGTTACCCTCTCCCCCTCCCCTTGCAAAGTCACCAAGAGCAGTGGGAAACTGAAAGCTTGGGAGAACTTTAAAAAGCAACAAAGAACCACTAAATAAGCAATAAAGAAAGGGAAGTTAGATTACGAAAATAAACTAGCACAAAACATAAAAACGGTAGTAAAAGTTTTTTTTATAATTATATAAAGTGGAAAAGGGTGACCAAAGTGAACGTAGGTCCCTTGGAGGACGAGAAGGGGGAATTGATATTGAGTAATGAGGAAATGGCCGAGGCTTTGAATGACTATTTTGTGTCGGTTTTCACGGTGGAGGACATGTCTAACATACCGAAGAGAGATGTTATGGATGCGATGGGAGGTGAGGACATCGATACAATAGCTATCACTAAAGAGGTTGTGCTGAGCAAAGTTGAGGGCCTAATGATAGACAAGTCCCTTGGTCCTGAAAGAAATGGCATAGGTTATCGTTGAGGCTTTGGTGATAGTTTACCAGAATTCTCTGGACTCTAGGCAGGTCCTGGTGGACTGGAAGAAGGTAATGACAGGCCAGTGTTCAAAAAAGAATGTAGGCAAAAAGCGGGTAACTATAGGCCAGTTAGTTTAACATTTGTAGTTGGGAAAATGCTTGAAGCTATTATTAAAGAAGAAATAGCAGGGCATGTGGGAAGAAGTGGATTCATCAGGCAGACACAGCATGGATTCAGCAAAGGCAGGTCCTCTTTGACAAACTTAATGGAGTTCTTTGAGAATATAACAAGCCCATTGGATAGAGGGGAACAGATGGATGTTATTTACTTGGATTCCAGAAGGCGTTCGATAAGGGGCCACATAAAAGACTTACCCATTAGATAAAGATGCTTAGAGTTGGGGTAATGTATTAGCATGGACAGAGAATTAGTTAACCAATAGAAAGCAGAGAGTTGGGATACATGGGTGTTTCTCTGGTTGGCAATCAGTGGTGAATGGTGTGCCGCAGGGGTTGGTTCTGGGCACGCAAATGTTCACAATACACATTAACGAACTGGAAGAGGGGACCAAGTGTAGTGTAAGTTTGTTGATGATACTAAATTGAGTGGTAAAGCAAATTGTACAGAGGATATGGAGAGTCTGCAGAGAGATATAAATAGGTTAAGTGAGTGGGCAAGGGTCTGGCAGATGGAGTACAATGTTGGTAAATGCGAGGTCATCCACTTTGGAAGGAAAAATGGAAGATCAGATCATTATTTAAATGGTGAAAGATTGCAGCATGCTGCTGAGCAGAGGGACTTGGGAGTGCTTGTGCATGAATCACAAAAGGTTGGTTTGCAGCTGCAGCAGGCTATCAAGGCCGCAAATGGAATGCTGGTCTTCATTGCTAGAGGGATTGAATTTAAGAGCAGGGGGGTTATACTGCAACTGTACAGGGTACTGGTGAGGCCGCACCTGGAGTACTGCATGCAGTTCTGGTCTCCATACTTGAGGAAGGACATTCTAGCTTTGGAGGCATTGCAGATGAGGGTCACCAGGTTGATTCCAGAGATGAAGAGGTTAGACTGTGAGGAGAGATTGAGTCACCTGGGACTGTACTTGCTAGAATTCAGAAGGATGAGAGGAGATTTTATAGAAACATAAAAAATTATGAAAAGGATAGATAAGATAGGGGCAGGAAAGTTGTTTCCACTGGTAGGTGAGACTAGAACTAGGGAACATCGCCTCAAGATTCGAGGGAGTAAGTTTAGGATGGAGATGAGGAGCAACTGCTGTTCCTGGAGAATGGTGAGTCTGTGGAATTTTCTGCCCAATGAAGCAGTGGAGGCTACCTCAGTAAATATATTTAAGACAAGGTTGGATAGATTTTTGCATAGTAGGGAAATTAAGGGTTATGGAAAAAAGGCAGGTGGGTGAAGATGAGTCCATGGCCAGATCAGCCATGATCTTATTGATTGTGATTAGGCTGGATGGGCCAGAAGGCCTACTCCTGCTCCTATTTCTTATGTTCTTAAGTTATTTTTCTACTCTCCCCTCCTCCCACTCCCCTTTCCACGCTCCCCTCCTCCCTCACCTTTCCACACTCACCTTCCCACACTCCCCTCCTCCCACTCACCTTCCCACACTCCCCTCCTCCCACTCACCTTCCCACACTCCCCTCCTCCCTCTCACCTTTCCACGCTCCCCTCCTCCCTCACCTTCCCACACTCCCCTCCTCCCTCTCACCTTTCCACACTCCCCTCCTCCCTCTCACCTTTCCACACTCCCCTCCTCTCACTCACCATTCCACACTCCCCTCCTCCCTCTCACCTTTCCATACTCCCCTCCTCACACTCACCTTTCCACACTCCCCTCCTCACACTCACCTTTCCACACTCCTCTCCTCCCTCACCTTTCTACTCTCCTCTCCTCTCACTCACCTTTCCACACTCCCCTCCTCACACTCACCTTTCCACACTCCCCTCCTCCCTCTCACCTTTCCACGCTCCCCTCCTCCCTCACCTTCCCACACTCCCCTCCTCCCTCTCACCTTTCCACACTCCCCTCCTCCCTCTTACCTTCCCACACTCCCCTCCTCCCTCTCACCTTTCCACACTCCCCTCCTCCCTCTCACCTTTCCACACTCCCCTCTCACTCACCTTTCCACACTCCCCTCCTCTCACTCACCTTTCCACACTCCCCTCCTCACACTCACCTTTCCACACTCCCCTCCTCCCTCTCACCTTTCCACACTCCCCTCCTCCCTCACCTTTCCACACTCCCCTCCTCTCACTCACCATTCCACACTCCCCTCCTCCCTCTCACCTTTCCACACTCCCCTCCTCACACTCACCTTTCCACACTCCCATGCTCTCTCTCACCTTTCCACACTCCCCTCCTCACACTCACCTTTCCACACTCCTCTCCTCCCTCACCTTTCTACTCTCCCCTCCTCTCACTCACCTTTCCACACTCCCCTCCTCACACTCACCTTTCCACACTCCCCTCCTCCCTCACCTTTCCACTCTCCCCTCCTCTCACTCACCTTTCCACACTCCCCTCCTCTCACTCACTATTCCACACTCCCCTCCTCCCTCTCACCTTTCCACACTCCCCTCCTCACACTCACCTTTCCACATTCCCCTCCTCCCTCACCTTTCCACACTCCCTCCTCCCTCACCTTTCCACACTCCCCTCCTCACACTCACCTTTGCACACTCCCCTCCTCACACTCACCTTTCCACATTCCCCTCCTCCCTCACCTTTCCACACTTCCTCCTCCCTCTCACTTTTCCACACTTCCCTCCTCTCACTCAGCTTTCCACAGTCCCCTCCTCCCTCTCAGCCTTCTACCCGTCCCTCCTCCCCTTAACTTTCTATCCTCCCTTTATCATCTTTACCTTTCTACCCTCCCCTCCTCTCACTTACCTTTACCCTTCTACCTTCCCCTCCTCATCCTTATCTTTCTACTTTCCCTTCCTCCCCTATCCTCTTCTCAGGTTTAATGCGGATCCGAGCTTTGATGTTCTCCTCAAGAGCCTCTTGGTGTCACTGTTCCTAATACACCTGTGCGATGCTATTCTCACTCCCCATTACTCTGACCTTATCTACACCTGGTAACTTCTTAGATGTCAACACACTGGTAAAAAGCCTTACTTTATCTGCAGGTTTGTTCATAACATCTCCATGCTTACAAAGTGGTTAGTGTTGCATCCTGAGGGTGTCAGGTTCGATCCTGACCTTGGATGCCGTCTGTGTGGACTTTCCACATTCTCTCTGTGGTTCTATGGATTTCCCCTAGGTAACCTGCTTTCCTTCCCACATCCTAAAGTGTACTGATAGATTAGGTGGCTACTATCAATGAACCCTCAGTGTAGATTTATGGTGAAATGAATGAAAGGGGGAGGTGTCAATCCTGATGTAAATCATCATGAAGTGCTTTGAATGGTTGATAATGGCACATACCGAAAACTACACTGGACACTCACCAATATGCTTACTGATGGAACCGCTCAACGTCAGATGCCAAAGCATCTCTCATGCACCTGCCCCTGACATAGCTAGAAAACAAGAGCACTCTGGTCAGAATGCTCTTTCTGGATTTCAGTTTGACATTCAACACTGGTGTCCCTTAGGCAGTGGTGAATGAAGTCCTACTCCTCAGTGTAAGTACACCCCTGTGCAACTGGCCTTCCTAACAAAAGAAACGAACCTCAGATAGTCAGCATACCCTCCCTATGATTCTCCACACAGGTGTGCCCCAGGGCTGTGTACTCAGCCCATTGCTGTAGACCCAGCCCACACAGCCAAACACCAGAGCAATCACATCGTCAAGTTTGCCGATGACTCAACCGTGGTGGGGCTCATCACCATCAACAATGCGACGGCCTACAGAGAGGAGGTGGAAGAGCTTAAGGCCTGGTTCCAGGCAAATAACCTTTTCTTTAATGTCAACAAGATAAAGGAGATAGCTATTGACTTCGGGAGAACACGCACCACTCACACCCCTCTTTACATCGGTGGCTCAGCAGTGGAAATTACAAGCAGTTTCAAGCTCCTGGGACATCACACACAACCGCTCATGGTCCCAGAACACATCCTGCACAGTCAAGAAAGCTCAGCAAAGAGAGCTGGACCTTGCATATCTACACTCTCATCATTCTATAAATGGACAAGTAGAGAGCATTCAAACAAACTCCATCACTGCATGGTACGGAAACTGCACCGTGGCAGACAAGAAGGCTCGACAATGGGTAGTTAAACACATCACTGGCACCAGCCTACCAGTCTTCAAGGACATGTATACAGAAAGGTGCTGGAAAAGGGCCAGTAACATCATGAACACCCTGCTCATAGACTGTTTGTCCCACTCCCATCAGGGAGGAGGCTACGTAGTATCTGCACCAGGACCACCAGACTCAAAAGCAGTTACTTTCCCCAAGTGGTAAGGCTGATCAACACCTCCACCCACAAACTCCACCGCTATTTTATTATTTCCTGTCAATCACCTTATGTACTTCCTAGCTTCACTTTATGGACATTCAAACAATCTATGTATTGTATACAAGTTATCTTATGTATTTATATTCATTTTGTGTGTTCTTTATCTTTGATGTTTTTTGTGCTGCTTTGGATCAAAAGCAACAATTATTTTGTTCTCCTTTACATTTGTGTACTGGAAAAGACATTGAAACTTGAAATATGAGAAAATAATTTGCAAAGGTGCAGGAAATAAGTGGGGAGGGGGGGAAGGATGAATGATATTGTTATCTTGAGAGCTTTAGGGTGTTGCTGGGTCCAGTGGCTGCCTGTGTTAGAGATGGAAGATTTGTTATATCTTTGAAATCACGTTATGCTCCAATGTGGTCTGATGTTCTGATTCTGGTCCTGCCGGTATTTCCCTTTTATCTGCCTTTTTTGCAGATAAAACACTCTCATGCTTTGCTGCCTGCAGTTTCTTCTTTGATTGCATCCTTAAAAATTAGCTCTATAACTCATTGGACCTTAAAGTCTGTTTGACTCACTGAGTCCGTGCTAATCATCAAGCAGCTATTTGTGCTAATGGCACAAATCCCGTTTTACTTTCCTTACATTTCTGTCAATTTCCCTCAAGTTTTAGCACTCAGCTACATACTAGTGGAAAATGACAGAGGCCTATTAACCTATGAGGAAACACATACAGTCACAGGTGAACATGGACACACACAGTCACAGGTGAACATGTAACTGATCAGAGGTGAAGACTGGACCCTGGGTGCTGGTCTGTGGTGTAGAAGCTGAGCTACTGTGCTCAGATTCTGCTCATTTTCCATAACTCTCATCCTATCTCTGCTGAGTGATGCTCTGTGAAAATTAGAACATAGAATATAGAACAGTGTAGTACAACACAGGACCTTCAGATCACAGTGTTGTGCCAACGTTTATCCTAACTCAAGGTAAATCTAAAGCTTCCCTCCCATGTAGTCCTCCATTTTTCTTTCATTCATGTTCCAATTTAAGTCTCTTAAATCTCCTTAATTGCCTCTACCACCACCCCTGACAGTGCGTTCCACACACTTGCCACTCTCTGTATAAAGTCTTACCCCATATACTTTCCTACAATCAGTTTAAAATTATGCCCACTCATATTAGCCATTTCTGCCTTGGGAAGAAGGCGCTGACTCTCCATTCTCTCTATGCGTCATCAATACACCTCTATCAAGTTCCCTCTCATCTTCCTACGCTTCAAAAAGTCCAAGCTTGCTTAGACATCTAAACTCTCTAATCCACGCAGTAACCTTGGTAAATCTCCTCTGCACCCTCTCTAAAGCTTCCATATAAAGTTCGGCAAGATATTTTACTTATTCTCAGAGTACATTAATCATCAGACGTTAAGGAAAGTATTATCAGTTGTTTGATGTCTTAATCCATTTGTCTCCAAATCAAAACTAAAATAAAAACTTCCAGAGAATTGTTTTGCTGATCTTAATTAAAACCTTCTCATTATTACAAGTGAACAGAACGTTAGCCGTGTGTTACACATGTCACAAACGGAATTTTTTTTGTTTTATAACTGTCAATTAAACAAAAAACTGCAAATTTTTTAGTAACTCGAAGTCAAATTTGCGGAAATGGCTTGACTGATGCCCCACCACATAAAAATGTGCATGTGTAGTTGTGGACCATAAGTTGCACATTGTTTCACTGAGAAGTCCAGTGTGGTGAGGGCTTACACACATTGTGGTGATTGCAGCAGGGAAGAAGGGATTGGAGAGTTCTGTGGCACTGGTGGGGGGTGAACTGTGATGGATATTAACTTTCTAGGGCCCAAGTGGACACATTTCAGTGATTTAAGTGGTACTGAGTGGTACATGTAATGTGACAATAGCCCAGCCCCAAGGATCTGGATCAGTTTCTCATTAACTTGAGGGTATCAGAGTCCTATGCTGAGAAGACCATAGTGCCTTGCAAATGCATGTTGCCCCGGGTTCTCGTACATGATGTCCCAGGTTTTAGGGAGTGTTACCCCGAGTTCTAGGGGCACTTAAATCAATGGGTGCACTTAGAACTAGATGCTCTAAATTACATTACTATGCGCGGTATGGGAAATATTGTCATCCTGTCATTGCCCTGCCAAAATCATGCGAAGTACAGGATGCGCCAGGGCAATTCTCCCATCTGACTCAAAAATGATTTGTGCATGGTTCTAATCACTGGTGACTCATAAAATAATTGGTTTTCAGATTCTTAATTTTTAAAAAATACACGGTATTATAGAACTGAATGTGTGGGCAATTGAATGAAACACAATGAATAATTGGTTTAATAAGTATAAAATGATAGTTTATTAAGAACAGTGCCATACTTCTGGTATTCATTACCAAATGCAATAAAACAGCAAACATGTAGCTGTTAGTGAAAGCAATGAAGGGAGCCCTTTGAGACGATGAACATCTTGTGGAGCTGCACCCGGCTGCACCCCTCGCCGCTGCCCCAGAACGTCTCGAGAGTCAGCATCTTTCTACCTTTGGGCAGTTCAGCTTTCCAGACAGCTCATTATATGTAAAATATAGTGACACAAAATGAATAGGGCTTTATACTTTAATGAAACCTCAAATTCCTCATTCTTTTTACAGCCTGTTGTAATGCTATGTTCTGAGAAGCTTTAGATGATTTATACCATGCAATAAAAACCACTGCACAATGTCTCTGTGGCAGAAAAGTAGAATGTGAGAATATTTTTATTCTTGGAAGTCAATAAAATACTGAGCTCCTGCTCATGGCTTTCAAGGGATTTTTTTGGTATCTATATTTAACAGTAAGTTCTGCAATAATTGTTCATGGTTTGTTTTGATATTTATATTTTCCTGCTGTTGATTGCTATGGTATTAAACTCCTAACCAGTAGAAACTATTTTACTTTTAAACTGATCGTACTTTAGCTGTGGTATACCATTAACCTAAGATACCCTTACACTGACTGTCCAATAATCAGCGTCAATAATTAGCTGTGTAAACACTGGTCATATAAGCCAACAAGGATTTAGCTTTGCATATGTAAGTTCTTTGCACAGTTTTAATGCAGTTATTAAAATAGTGAAGGAATTTTATTCAAGCATGTGAACATACAGTATATATTACCAAAACAAATGGCACCCTTGAATGTGCAGAGAGCCTGGGGAAAAGATTGAATGGTGCTTGGAAAAGTGTCCCAAATAAGCAGCATGCAGTGGGCTAACAGTTCACCATACTAAAAGCAGCTGTTGTGGAACACACGAGGGAAATGCGTGGGTTGTGGGGCTGGATAGAAGGGGACGAGGGGCAGGGAGGTGAAGGATATTCTGGAGCAATCAGGAGCTTGAGGGTTTGGTTCTATCTGTGAATGAGGGAGCAATGGATTGCAACCAAGACTGAGTTGGTGGGCTTGCAAGTGGGGGTTGGGGTAGAGCTGGGTGCACATCGCGCTGAAAATCGTGCTGGAGATGGGGTCAGGCTCAGGATTTGGAATGGCATTTATATTTTGGGGTGGGAATTGTAAGCCAGCTGTCTGGGGTACAAGTGAGAGCTTCTTTGATGTGCAGGTATTCTATGTAAAGAGAAACAACCTGAAAGAAGTACCCAGCACTGGATAGCATGGCCTGGGTCCCTGCCAGGCAGCTCCCCGAAGTGAAGGGCAGTGCAGGCCATGCAGCATTGAATTGAATTGACTGTATTACTTACATCCATCAGTAAAAATCTTTACGTTACGTCTCCGTTTAAATGTGCAATGTGCAATTTATATTAATTTATAATAAATAGTATGTACAACAGGACGGTCAATATAACATAGAAATACAATTGTGTCAGCATGAATTAATCACTGATGGCCTGGTGGAAGAGGCTGTCCTGGAGTCTGTTAGTCCTGATTTTTATGCTGTGGTACTGCTTCCCGGATGGTAGCAACTGGAACAGTTTGTGGTTGAGGTGACTCGGGTCCCCAATAATCCTTCGGGCCCTTTTTACACACCTGCCTTTGTAAATGTCCTGAATAGTGGGAAGTTCACATCTACAGAGGCGCTGGGCTGTCCGCACCACTCTCTGCAGAGTCCTGTGATTGAGGGAAGTACAGTTCCCATACCAGGCAGTGATGCAGCCAGTCAGGATGCTCTCAATCATGCCCCTATAGAAAGTTCTTAGGATTTGGGGGCCCTTCTTCATCTGCAGTGAAATAGGTGCTGTTGTGTCTCGCAACAAGGGCTGTTTGCTCTCTCAACCCCGGATCCATTGATGTCAATAGTGGTTAGCCTGTCTCCATTCCTCCTGTAGTCCACAACCAGCTCTTTCGTTTTTGCGACATTGAGGGAGAGGTTGTTTTCTTGACACCACTCTGTCACGGTGATGACTTCTTTTCTGAGGGCTGCCTCATTATTATTTGAGAAATCTGCATTATTATTGTAAAAACCTGCTTCTCCATGAGAGAGCGGCATGAAATAGAGGAAAGAAGTGCCAGTAATGTGTTTCCTACCAGTGGACACCATTACACTTGTCTAGGATCCTTCCTATTTTAGTTCTTTAAACACACAGAGTCAGAGGGAATATTTTTTTATGAAACTAACAATTAACGTAGTCCAGTTTTGCTCTACGATTGTTTTTTCCATTGAAGTTGTTGAACTGTGTAGCCCATATACAGTAAATGCTGTGATAACCAATATCTCTACTCCTTTATCCAGATGAAAAGAGTTTATCCTCTTTGATACTGCATTTAGATGTGAGATACTTGTACTGAGTATAGTGAACTGTGAACTTGGACTCATTTCTAGGAACTTTGACGCCACCCTTATATCAGGCAATTTTTAATGTTCAAATTCCCAGCTGGCCGAAGTAAAGAGTGCTGTAGTTCACAACTTTCAGAGGTTTTGTCTGCATTTTTGCTCCTCTTGATGGCATCCATAAACTAAATTAATGTAATATTATTTAATGTAAACACTCGTGTACACCCAACTGAGTGCTCAGTGAGTGTTTAAAGAGTGGATCTGAAGAATTTATTATGGCCTTGTTATAGGGTGGATAAGTGTTTACATCTGGAAACCACAGGGAACCTATTTATACAGCTCTTATGGTCAAGTAGTTAAGGTTATTGTGTCTTTTTTTCCCTTTTTAGCCTCTTGTAGATTACAGTTGTTTCCTTCTGATTTTGCATTTCCCTCCAACAGCATCAGCGCTGATAGAACGTCCTTGCATAATCATAGCATTGAACCTCCACTGTACTGTGCTTAAAAGAGTCTCCAGTTTATACCAGTCCTCTGCTCTTTTATTGTAGCCCTGAAAAGCCTCCTCCTTCCAGTATTTCCATTTGAAAGTTGGTATATGTTATGCTATCTAATTCCAAAACATAAAAACTAATTGAAAGGAAACACGGAGCTGGGAATGCGTATTTTAGCGTCATTTTTACTTTAGCGAGATGCGCACGTATGATGTGGTGGCGTCTGCCATTGACACACTTCTACATATACCCCATAATGAACTATTTAAACAACAATAATTCATAATTAAACAATATATTTACAATATTACTCAAATGTTACTGAAATATTAAATGTACATCTGTATCCCCCTCACTGTTGAGCAATGCGATCCAGAACATAGCAAATTCATTGCCTGAAAGATAGATTCCCTCATTATCTCTGGTTTGTTTGCTTATTATGTTCAAGATTCAAGATTGTTTATTGTTATTCTTCAGTGCACATGTGTAAAAGAGAACAAAATGTTTGTTACTATTGGTCAAGTGCAACATAATAAAACAAAATAAGCATAAAAAACACCACAAGTATAAATGTAAAAACAACGTAGAGAGCACAAAGGTATCTTCAAGGAGTGATGCCTCAGAAGAGCACTAAGGACCCCGTCACCCAGGTCATGTCTTGTTCTCATTGCTCTCTCTCTCTCTCTATATATATATCAAGTTTTTTTCTATTATGTATTGCATTGTACTGCTGCCACAAAGATAACAAATTTCACGACATAAGACGGTGATATGAAACCGGATTCTGATTCCGACAATGAACAAGTAACTGTTGAGTGTGGTGAATATACATAAAATGAGACAGAGTGTATGTATATAAAGTGGTGCTGGGTGCAGGAGCATCTGACAGGAAATGATAAAGTGTCGAACTGACTGGGCAAGAGGATATCCTAGGTAGTAGCAGGACATATGAAAGGACAGTAGGACAGTGACTGTGTCTGTGTAGGTATGAGGAGTGGAGTGTAAGTGAACTATGCATGAGGGGACGAAGGGTGCTGACTGGCTGTGGAGAAAAGTGGCTGACGTGGAGGTGGTGGTGCTGGGGCGTGGTGGGGTGGAGATGTTGATCAGCCTGCTGGCTTGGAAAATTAACTGTTTTTGAATCTGGTGGTCCTGGTGTGGATGCTGTGAGCTTCTTCCCTGATGGGAGTTGGACAAACAATCCATTCTTCATGATGTCACTGGCCCTTTTCCAGCACCTTTCTGTGTATATGTGCTTGATGGTGCTGGTGATGAGTTGAGCAGTTTTAACCTCCCATTATAGTTCTCTCCTCTCTGTCACAATCTGTATCCTAGAATTACTCACCCATAGACCACAAGAAATATCAGCAATGTATGCTGTGAGAGACGGAATCACTTCTCATGCTAGCACTAGCCAGACATCGCCTTACCGTGAATAAATATACCAAGTTATTAGATTTTCCCACCAGAGGAATCAGCCTCATATTGTCTATGGATACTTACTTTATTCCAGATAGAGACTGAAGTGCTTTAGACATTAAGGGAGTCATGGATTGCAGAATTAGTTTAGAAACAAAACACCACTAATTTTTTTTTAACCACAGCAGCATTTTACTTACATCCTTTTATAAACATGCCACTGTTTAGAAAAACAGGATGTAGGCAAAATCAATTAATTTAATGTCTGTTGTCAGATAAATGCTTGAAGCCATCATTAATGAAGAAATAGTGAGACTTCTGGATAGAAGTTGTTCCATCAAGTAGGCACAGCATGCACACAGGAAGGGCAGGTTCCTTCCGGCAAATTTACAGGTATAATGGGTACAGTGAATAGAGGGGACCAAGTAGATGTAATATACTTGGATTTCCAGAAGGCATCCGATATGGTGCTGCATGAATGACTTATCCGTACGGATGGATGGAGTTGGTGTAATGTATTAGCATGGATTGCTTAACCAGTAGAAAGCAGTGAGTTGGGATAGACAGATATTTCTCTGGTTGACAATCAGTAGTGAGCAGAGTGCAAGATCTGCATGCAGCTGTTCACAATGTACACCAATGATTTGAAAAGGGGGACCAAGTGTACGGTACCTGAGTTGCTGATGACTCCAATTTGAGTGGAATAGCAAATTGTGCAGAGAATGTGGAGGGTCTTTGGAGAGATGTAGATAGGTTAAGTGAGTGGGGAAAGCGTCTGGCAGGTGGAGCACAGTGTGCCTTCATAAGACTACCCATTTCAGGAGTCAATATAGTGAACCTTCTCCATGGTTCCTCAAAGCGAAGAATGTGCTCCCTCAAATAAGGAGATCGAACAGTTGGGTGACACTTCTGCCACATGAAAGAAGTTTTCTTAATAGTCTGCCATCACAGTCCTGATGAATGGTCTCAGCGTGAAACATCAACTCTTCATTCCCCTCTATAGATGTTGCCCGACCTGCTGAGTTTCCCCACCATTTTGTGCATGTTGCTTGGATTTCCAGCATCTGCAGAATCTCCTGTTCTTTTTCTGAAATTCAGGATCTTTTGCCCAGATCATGGATATCATAACTAAAAGGGTTTAAAGTAAGAGGAAGGTATTGAGAGTGATTTTTATCTGTTGCTTGCTGCTACAAGTAGTAATAGAATCAGATAGAATGTAATCACACTGTTAAAAGTACATTTAGACGTAGAGGGATATGGACCTGATGCCATCATTGTGTGTGCCCTACCACAGGGGGAGATTAGGTTCCATAATGTGCTGAGCCGTTCCCACAACTCACTCGCATTTCTTGTGGTCATGTGCAGAGCAGTCAAGCTGTTATGCATCAGATTGGATACTTCCTATAGTGCAATGAAAAGTTCAGTTTGTCAGACACAACTTCCTTTCAATAATTCTACCTGGGCTTCACTTTCCAGGTTATGATACAGTTAGTTGGCATTGAGTTTTCAGTGATATGTGGTTGTAATGATCTTCCCTTTGAAAACTTGACAAGGCATTTACTGGCCCGGGACATGCTTGCTTGCCTGATGTGGTTTCCACATCAGAATACACTGCAGGTGATGCCATTTGTTCTGCAGCACAAGGACAGTTAGATTAGGCTATCCAGGAGGCACTGGGGTAGCCAGAACTTCATACCACTACGATGGGTGAGACCCAACCAGAGGAAATCATGCACCAGTTATTCTTTGGACCCAAGACACAGCACTGATTTTCCATCCACCAACTCTCTCTCCTCCTGTGATTTCCAGGTCTTGATCTCCTCTGAACTCCCTATGACCTGACCCCTTAATGGATCTTCAGTCTGACTTCCCTGACACTGTCCCCAAGTTGCTTAACAGCTCTCCAGCTAAACCAGCTCCCAAATCCAAAGCCATTCACCTGACCAGTGGCCCCTCTATCCCATCCAGCTCACACCTCTGACCAAGAGTTGGTGCCAAGTGGCTTATTATTGTTATGAAAATCTGAGGGAAACTATTAAGTTGTAACCTGCAGTGCTAGTGAACTCTGCAGCAGGGACCTCTTAAGAAATCACTGGAAGTTTTAAGACAGTTTTTCTAAGGAACAATTATTTGGTTTTCTACTTACTATTTTAAAGTGATTTTTCAGCACCAAGTAAGATTACCTGAGTTAAGTGTTTTGGGAACTGAATAGTGGTATAGCATTTCCAATTTTTAAAAAATTAAGGCATTACCATCATACCCTAGGAGAATTAGGAAGCTTTGCAACCGCTATTTACACCTCAGATGCATCTGTCAAGCCAGTTGACTTCCTTGCTTTGAGTGATGTTAACTTATTAAGTACTTCAGGTCCTTAAGGTCCCCACCTTGCACACTCAGACTTCCCCTTGAGTTTACTCAAATCACTACCATTCACCATCATTTCCACAACTCAAAATAAAGTACATGAGATAATAATCAAAACAAAGTGAAAACTATTGTATAGCTTCAACTGAGATGATCTGTTAAAGTCGATTATGCAGGACAATATAAATATGTTGTACTTACTCAGCAAACATCAATCAAACAAGGTCAACTTTCAGATCTGTTTGAAGAATCTCCATGTTCAGCAACAAAGTGTTAGCGCAGCAACTTTGCCTGGTAAGAACACTTCTTCAAAAATCAAATGAGTTCAGAACTTCATTTAAGAATTCTAATGAAGTCCATCTCAGATTGTAATATTTTTGAAAGCATGTAATGTGGAAGGTTCCTGTGCTGTGGGAGGTAATCCATGTTTTCTAGCATCTAGAAGTTGCCTTTGATTGTCAAGGTATCAGTGGGGTAGGTTGTTAAAGGATCTGTGTTTTCTGGATGTTTCATGTAAGTCCCATTTACTAAAGGATAAAGTTCTGCACAGGGCCAAGATAGGTAAAAAAGCTGTAGCAGTTTCCTTTGACCTGTTTGGTTTGGTCTTTGGCAGTAAAGGTATGAAGGTATGTGGAGTGAGGATGGTTGTTTTTAAGTCATTCCAGTTTTTAAGCATTAATATCAATGACTTTGTGCTATGAATTCTATCTATGTTAAAATTATAGACTCATAATTACTGTAGGAAATATTGAGCATTGTGCTTTAGTTATTGAGCTATGGAATCTGGCTGTATGGAATTCAACCAGCCTACATTGAATTACTAATAATCTGTGAATGAGATCATCAGCCAAAGAATGAATAGAATAGGAAAATATACAGGAACTAGTCTGTACTATCTGACCAAAGCCTTTTGTTTCTATGTATACTTAGCTTTTATGAGAAATGTTTGCAATTTGATAGTGTCCTACAATAAGTTTCCTGTGAAAATAGCTGTCAATCTTACAATGAATTGACAATCTCATTAGCAAGGTGTTAGGAGAAAGGAAATAACATTGGTGAAGCTCCAGGTGATTAGGTCAATTCCACATTGACCTTTAGGGAGCACTGGAATTTCTAGAACATTAAGTGTGGTTAAATATTTGGTGCTTTGTTAGTTTTGACCTGTGCAGCTTAGGTTGCCAAAACCCTATAATAAGTCTATGTGTTGTACCTGACGATGTCTGTGTTTGGTTTGCTGCAGTGTAAGAGATTCATAAGGAACTTCAGAAAACTCTGACCCTGGCAATAAGATAGATGAGAAAATTATTGTGTATGCTTGAGGCTTCATCTTTGAAAAGAAACATTTTGAGGGAGCATCAACAGGATTGGAAGAGACAACCTCATAGAAATAGAAGGAGAACAGGGCACAGCTAATTTGCTTCAAAGGTAAACTTAGGATGTATATCCCCAGTAAATTAGCTGTTGAAATTCATTTCCAGGAGCAGTGGCTAATGCCAATAAACTGGTCTCACTTAAGAAAGTAATTATTGTAATGAGATGACAGGGTTGGCTTTTGGCTACATGATTTCAAGTGTGTTTATTTATCAGCACTCCTTGTTTATCGAGCCTGGTAGGATCCGGCATTCCTTTGAAATCAGTCAAGTTAAGGTTATTCGTGTAATTTAACAATCCTTTTTTTAAAGCCTGTTTTCTCTTTGCCTTTCCATTTCTTTGCTTTAGGGCACTGTCTTATACTGTGATGCAGTTTAGCACATTTGCCTGCTCTCCAACTGTCTTCTACTCTTGCCCTATTCTTTACAGAGTAATCAGTGCCCACAAGATGTTCAACACGAGAGAGTTAGGAACACAGAAAACCTACAACACAATACAGGCCCTTCGGCCCACAAGGCTGTGCCAAACATGTCCTCACCTTAGAAATTACCTAGGATTACCCATAACCCTCTATTTTTCTAAGCTCCATGTACCTATCCAGGAGTCCCGTAAAGCAGCGGTCCCCAACCACCGGGCTGCAAAGCATGTGTTACCGGACCATGAGGAAACAATATGAGTTAGCTGCACCTATCCTCATTCCCTGTCACGCACTGTTGAACTTGAACATAGGGTTGCCAACTGTCCCGTATTTCCCCTGCTAAGGTAGAGCATTCCTATGAAACCTTTCGAGCCGAAATGGCGTGAAGCAAAGAAGTTAATGACAATTGCTTATATGGGAAAAATCTTTGAGCGTTCCCAGACCCAAAAAATAACCTAACAAATCATACCAAATAACACATAAAACCGAAAATAAATAACACTAACATATAGTCAAAATTGGAATGATATGATAAATACACAGCCTATATAAGGTAGAAGTAATGTATGTACAGTGTAGTAGGGAAGATGAAGGGAAAACCGATTTGTGGGAAAAAAATCGGCACATACGCTAATGTGCACACAGGTGCCCACGCAAGGCTTCATGGTCATGGTAGTCTTTCCAGGGGTAAAGTGTCCCAGGATTTGACTGCTACTTTTGTCCCTTATTTGGGAGTGAGAAAGTTGGCAACCCTAACTGTAAAAGACATGTTGAGGTGAGTTTAACCTTACTTGAACACCCCACCGCCCCCAATCGACCGGTCTGCAAGAATATTGTCAATATTAAACCAGTCCGTGGTGCAAAAAACATTGGGGACTCCTGCCTTAAAAGACCGTATCATATCTGCCTCCACCACCGTTGCGAACAGCCCATTCCAC
The DNA here is from genome assembly GCF_963921235.1 of Mobula hypostoma. NCBI lineage: Eukaryota > Metazoa > Chordata > Chondrichthyes > Myliobatiformes > Myliobatidae > Mobula > Mobula hypostoma. The sequence continues at coordinate 45,672,305 of NC_086109.1, read as the reverse complement.
GCACTCATCACTCTCTGCATAAAAAAACTTACCCGATATCTTATATAGGTTGATCTCCTGGATATCCAGAAATGAGCTTTTTCTGGCAGAGACAAAGACACCAATTTATTTTTCCATCCCTAGGCTTAACAAGGGTGGGAATCGCATGCTGGTATGCAACATTTCATTTGGGAATTTCTGTTTTGTTCTTATGTAACCCTCTTGAGTAGGCTCGTAATGAGTTAGCTATTACTGTGAATACAACCTAATGGCAACATAACTCTACAATACATGGGGAATAAAAATGAGAAGGCCCTTTTCAATAAGTAAACAAGTCTAGAGTAAATATATTTTGGGTAACCACTAGCTCAAAAGTTTGAATGGTCCTTTAAGATAAAATGAGACTTGTATGAACACTGACACACCCAGGCAAATTTACCATCCACCAGGAAGCAATAATTTAGGTCACTCCAGTATAAACCTTAGATTAAAATTAGTATTGACAAAATATTTTAAACTATAACAAAAAATAAAGAAAAGGGCCAATTACATAGATATTAGCCTATAAAGTGCGCATAATCAATGGAGCTCTTTATTGCATAATCAATCCTGCATTTATTGCTGCATTTCATTTACTCATGGTACTGAACAATTCTGCCTGAAAACACAGTCCAAGTGAAACATAAATAAATATCCAAACCACGTACAAGGAAAGGCATCAAACATTCTCCAAAGTTGTGTCATAGCTAGCTAATTAAAAGTTGTCTGTACGTTTTCCGTGAGACCATTAACTGCATGACAATTTTTCTGATAGCAGTATTTGTCATTGCAAATGGGTTTGTGAGTGATTCAACATGTTCTTCGCTCTTGTTTGTCGTCTGTCTCCATTCTTTTGTCTTTGTCTTTCTCCCTCTTCCAAAACTCTATAAAATGGCTACTCCCAATCATTCTAGAATGCTCTGGGGTATCTTACTGGCTAAATATTAACAAGACAAAACCCTTTGACTAATTCAACATGCTTAATTTATCAATCAACTGAATTACTCAATTGTATAATTAAAGGAACACATTGCATTTTGAGAAAATCTGCTAAAAATAGAATACCCAACAGCATAACTGTATTAATAAAATAAAGTATGGTCTTAGTAAGACGCTATTTCATCTTGTTGTGAATGGTCTTTGGGTGTTAAATGCGTGACATCTGGTTTCCACTGTTTCTCCATCAGTGTTCAAATTGCAGTTGATTTATGTTACAGCCTTGTGCTTCTAATGCGGCTTGCTTTACACAGAATGATTGATTAGATTTCTCTAGAGCCTGTACTGTGATACGAGGGTCTCTGCATACTTTGCCAGAATGACAAGTTTAAACTCTTGTATTTTCTGAGCCTAACTCATGAGTCTCATTGAATCACTTCCACATTGCCTCCTGGATTTCAAATTTAACGGTAGAACGATCTCTTGGGGAAAGAATTAATGGTTTTAATAAAGTCTTAATAGATATTTTAAAACATTCAGGCTTTGGAAAGGCTGAATTTAGGAGGAGAAAAATAAGTGGTAGATACAAAAGATTCTGATACACAATACACAGCCGTAAAATTCTGTAAACAAGGCAGGAACACTGTAAGCCTTCATATTTGGTTGCACAGTAAAGGTAAGTTAAATCGTCTAGGTCACTTCACAGAAGGTCCATGACAGCATCTGTGGGTTCAACCATGGCACTGTCTGCATTGAGAAAACCTTTCGTTGACAAAGAATGAGAACAGGTCACTTTTGGTCAGGAATTTATCTGCATCAGTTACATATATACTGTGGCTTCAGAAGCTGAGTATTCAGCAATGAGTTACTCACCAACTTCTCCACAAACTATTTGTAGTATTCACAGGTTTATTATGGAAGAGTTTCCTTTTGCATGAATGTATTCAATAACACCATCATCCCGCCTAAACTTTCACTGGCATACCATAAGCTGCAGTGTGTATTGGTACTAGTTTATTATTGTCACCTTTACTGAAACACAGTGGAAATCTTGTTTTGCATACTGTTCATACAGATTAACTCAGTATACAGCGCATTGAGATAGAACAAGATAAAACAGTCACAAGGCAGAATGGAATGTAACAGTTACAGAGAAAGTGCCGTGCAGGTAAACAATGAAGTGCAAGATCACAGTGAGGTGGATTGTGAGGTCAAGAGTCTATCTTGTTGTACAAGAGACCTGTTCAAGAGTCTGATAAAGCAGGATCAAAGCCTGGTGGTAAATGCTTTTAAGCTTTTGTATTTTATGCCAATGGGAGAGGGGAGAAGGGAGAGTGTGCAGATGAGTGGGGTCTCTATGCTGGTTGTTTTACTGTGGCAACAAGAAGTCTTGAAAGAGTCCAAAATGTGCATGATGTATCCACAACTTTATTCAATTTTGTGCAGTCACATGCAGAGCAGTTGCCATACAACGACATTGTGGTGCATAAATAAAGTTGGTAAGGTTCAATGGGGATATGCTGAATTTCTGAGGAAGTAAAGGTGGGTGTTCTTGCTTGGCTCCCCCACCAACGTGGTTGAACCAGGACAGATTATTACTGATGATCACCCCTAGGTACTGGAGGCTCTCAACCCTCTCAACATCAGCACCCTTGTTATAGAGAGGACCACGTGCACCACTCCCCTGCCTGAAGTCAATGACCGGCTCCTTTGGTTTGCTGACATTATGGTTGTTGTCCTGACACCATGTTACGAGGCTCTCTGTCTCCTTTCTGTACTCTGCCTCAATGTTATTTGAGATACAGCCCTCTACAGTGATATAATCTGGAAACTTGTAGATGGAGTTAGAATAGAATTCTACTTCTGTGCCTTATGGTGTATTTACCCTGTAGTTTGTCTTTTTTTTTGAATTGAGATATGGTGTGGAATAGGCTCTTCCAACCCTTTGAGCCACACTGCCCAGCAGTCCTCTGATTTAATCCTAGCCTAATCATGCAATGTCCAGTTAACCTACCAACCAGTACGTAATTGGACTGCGGGAGGAAACCCAAGAGGTCACGGGGAGAACGTAGTGGGAATTGAATCCAGGTCGCCTATACTGTTAGTTGTTGTGCTAACTACTACACTGCTGTGCTGCCCCTTGTGTGTGAGTGGAGTGTGCAGCAGTGGTTCAGCACACAGCTGGGGGGGGGGGGGGGTAGGGAGCACCTGTGTTGAAGGTGATGGGGAGGAAGGACCAGTTGTGCATCCTGACTATGTGAGATCTTTAGGTTAGGAAGTCCAACACCCACTTGCACAGTGATGTATTTAGACAAGGAGTAGGAGTTTGTTCACCAAGGTCTGTAGGACAATAGTATTGAATGCTGAACTGAAATCCAGAAAGTGCATTCTGACAGAAGTGTCCTTGTTTTCTAGGTGTAGCGGGGCTAGGTGTATGACAGATGATTTTGCATCTGTCATTGAATGTTCTGTCAGTAAGCATATTGGTGAGAGTCCATTGTGGCAGGAATGGAGTTTCTGAGTTGTGCCAAAATCAGCCGTTCAAAGCTGTTCATGTTGACTGGTGTCAGTGCACTGGCCATGAGTTGTTTAGTTCTGAAGGTGTAGAGTTCTTTGGCAACAGGGATGATGACGAGTGATTAGAAGCCCGTAGAGACGGCAACCTAGATGCCTGAAGATGTAGAGGATGTCCATGAAGACACCAGTGAACTGGTATGCACATTCTCTGGGTAGTCGTCCTTGAATTTTGACTGTCTGCAGAGTCCACCTCACATCTGCTGCTGTCAGACAGTGAGTGCTCAAGTGGAAGGTGGGGTGGTGGGGCGGGGGAACGGGAGGACACTTTTATGTCTGGCTTTGTGTTACATGCCTTGACTGAACATACATACATAAAAGTTGTTTAGAGTATCGGGGAGGGAGGAAGCGTCACTGGTATGTTCAATACTGTTTTTTCTTGCGTAGTCATTAATGCCCTTGTTCCCCAGCCACCTACGCTGGGGATCATTATCAGACAGCTTTCAAGAGGTGTCTAGATGAGCAAAGCCATTGAGGGCTATGGGCAGTGCTGGAAGATTGGATTAATACAGCTGATTAACATGAGTAGGCAGGCTGTTTGGCCTTGTTCCATGAATCTTTTATGTGTAGGTGGTCCTTGCTCTCTTGATGCCTAAGACAAGGCTTCTCCTGGCTGCTCTGAGAGCTGTTCTGTCTCCAGACTTGAAGGCAGCATCCCAGGTTTTCAGTAGGGAGCGCACCTCTGCTTTCAGCCAGGGATTCTGGTTGGGTGTGAGATGACCATTTTGAGGTAGCTGTGTAGCTGCAATAATTTTAGTTTCTAATTCTGGTGTGTATCATGAAGTAAGTAATTTATTCTAGGGCACATAAATAGCATGCAAACAGGCCAAACAGCCTGCCAACTCATGTTAACCAGTTGTATTAATCCAATTTTCCAGCACTGCCCATAGCCCTCAATGGCTTTGCTCATCTCGACACCTCTTGAAAGCTGCCAATAACTCTGCTTTCATCACCCTCTCCAATAGTGGATTGCATATACTCAACACTCTTTGGTTAAAAAGGTCTCTCTCGGATCCCCCCTAAATTTCTGACCCTCTAAATATATGTCCTCTAGTTTTATACATATCTGGTATGTGGTAAACCTTCCTGCAGTTTACCTTAACTAGATTAATTATATATCTCAGTCATGGTCCTTCTTAACCTTCTCTGCTCCAGAGAAAACAGATCTAGCCTCTTCAGTCTCTCACAACTAAAATGCTCAATTGAAGCCAACATCCTGATGAATCTCCTCTGCACCCTTTCCATTTCTATCACACTGTTCCTAAAATAGTTCAGCTGAGGTCTGACCAGTATTTTATAAAGTTCGAGCATAATCTTCCTGCTCTTGTATTTAATGTCCCAGCTACTAAGGGGTTATATGCCTTCTTAACCACATTATCTACCAACTTCGACTTAAGTATATTTACTGAGCTACCCTCCACTGCTTCATTGGGCAGAGAATTCCACAGATTCACCACTGTTTCGAAAAAGCAGTTCCTCCTCATCTCCATCCTAAATTTACTCCCCCAAATCTTGAGGTTATGTCCCCTAGTTCTAGTCTCACCAATCAGTGGAAGCAACTTTCCTGGCTCTTTCTTATCTATCCCTTTCATAATTTTATATGTTTCTGTAAGATCATTGAATAACTCTTTACCATCACCCTTTATCTTCTATTGTTCAGCCAATTTTGAATCCAATTTACCATCTTGTCCTGGATCCTGTGGGCCCTCATCATTTGAGCCAACATCCCAAGTGGGACCTTGTTGAAAGCCGTACTGAAGTCTATGTAAATCAGTGCACTTATACATTTTGTGATCCTCTGTACATTTTTTTTCTCCCAACAGGTAGGTCAGACAAGATCTGTCCTTGAGGAATCCAGGCTGCTGTCTTTGATTTGTCCATGTCTTTACAAGTAACCGTTAATCCTGCCCCTCCAATGTTTTTCTCTAACTCTCCTACTGCTGATGCTAGGTAGGCTGATGGATATATATGGAGTGTGATGCCTGGCATGACAATGTTGTACTTCAAAACTGTCCTGAGAGAAGATACTATCCTTGGTTCACTTATCCTTCTAGTGAACTTGGAAGATTTTGCAGTCAATGATGATGATGCCTTTCCAATGAGGTGTCTGCTACGGGTAGTGAACGCTCAGAACATAAAGGGAGGGGGTGATGGAGGCAGAGATCATCATTGCTGGTAGTACACAGGTTTTCTTTGATTATGAAGACACGCAGTCCTCTTTTATTGTCATTTAGTAATGCATGCATTAAGAAATGATACAATATTTCCTCCGGTGTGATATCACAGAAACACAGGACAGACCAAGACTGAAAAAACTGACAAAACCACATAATTATAACATATGGTTACAACAGTGCAACAATACCATAACTTGATGAAGAAGTCCGTGAGCACAGTAAAGTTCATAGTCTCTCAAATGTCCCACATCTCACACAGATGGGAGAAGGAAGAAAAACTCTCCCCGCCATGCCGACCACAATCCGACTCTGAGTCACCCGAAAACTTCGAACTCTGATCAGCTCTCCGACACCGAGTACTGAGCGCCATCTCTGTCCGAATGATTCGACCTCCTTCTCGGTCGCCAAAAACAGGCAAGGCCAGGGATTTTGAGGCCTACCCTCCGAAAGATTCACGACCACACAGTAACGACAGCAGCGAACGGGCGTTTCAGAAATTTCTCCAGATGTTCCTCTGTGCTTTCACGTCCATTTTCCATCAAATCAGAATCGTCCACGGCCCCTATTTAACAGATACGATATAATTTTTTACCGGAGGGCTGTGCACGCGCAGGCGCGCCGCCATCTTCTCCTCCCGCCTTCTACCAGATTTCTACCAGATCTTCTTTTCTCAAGTAACCAAAGATACAGTATGTTGAGGCAGTAGTGAATTTCTTTGGCGAGGTTGTTAAGAGACCCAACTGTGAAAGATATACCCACTTCCAGCTACCCCATGTACTAAGCAATTATGGATATAAACCCATTTCCGGCTTCCCCGTGTACTAACCCATCATAGATATAAACCCATTTCCAGCTTCCCTGTGTACTAACCCATCATAGATATAAACCCATTTCCGGCTTCCCTGTGTACTAACCCATCATAGATATAAACCCATTTCCAGCTTCCCCGTGTACTAACCCATCATGGATGTAAACCCATTTCCAGCTACCCCATGTACTAAGCAATTATGGATATAAACCCATTCCCTATGACAATGTTGTATATTGACATCTCATTATAAACCTGCATCTCAAAACCCTGTGTTATAATGTCACCTTCACTACAACTTTCTGTCATAGCAGCCTCACACCTTACATTGGAAATTAACAGGCAATTGCTTCTGTTGACACTTGTGCAAAGATACTTTATTGAGAGCATAGAACAGTGTTGGCGCGGCCAAGTGGTTAAGGCGTTTGTCTAGCGATCTGAAGGTCGCTAGTTTGAGCCTTGGCTGAGGCCGCATGTTGTTTCCTTGAGCAAGGCACTTAACCACATATTGCTCTGCGACGACACCGGTGCCAAGCTGTATGGGTCCTAATGGCCTTCCCTTGGACAAAACAACATCGGTGGCGTAGAGAGGGGAGACTTGCAGCATGGGCAACTGCCGATCTTCCACACAACCTTGCCCAGGCCTGCACCCTGGAAACCTTCCAAAGCGCAAATCCATGGTCTCACGAGACTAACGGATGCCTATATATAAGAACAGTACTACATAGGAACAAGCCATTCGACCCACAATGCTTGAGCCAAGCAATATACTGAATTAAGCCAATTCTCTTGAGCCTGTACACAACCTACATCCCTCCATCCCCTGCATATTCCACTATTGCTACTATTGTATCTGCTTCCACTACTTTGCATTCTCTTATAAAACTTCTATCAGATCTGCACTCAGCCTCTGACACTCCAGAGAAAACATCTGAAGTTTGTCCAATCTCTGTTTACAGTTTATGCTCTTTATTCTAGGCTGCATTCTGGTAAAAGTCTTTTGCAACTTTTCCAAATTCTTGATGTCCTTCTTGTAATGGGGTGACCAAAATTGCACCCAATACCCCACATCCAGCCAAACTGAAGTTTTATGCCGATGCAGCATGACTTCCTGACTCCTGAGGTCAGGGACACAGCCTATAAGTGCAAACATGCCAAACACTTTCTTTAACAACGTATCTACTTGCTGGCTGCTTTCAGTGAGGTATGGACTTGCACCCAAAGTTCCCTCTGTACCTTAGTCTTGTTAAGGGTCCTGCCATCAACTGTATACTCTCTCCTTATGTTAAACCTGCCAAAGTATAACATCTCCCACTTCCTCAGATTAAATTCTGTTTGCCATTTCTCTGCCCATTTCTGTAACTGATATATGTTCTGTTAAATCCTTTGATACACCTGTACACTGTTCCCAACTCCAGTCTTTGTGTTGTCTGCAGATATACTAACTAACCCATGTACATGTTTGTCAAAGTAATGATACATGACTCAAATAAGAAGCCAGAATCAGATTTATCATCTGAGTTTATATGACATAACATTTGTTGTTTTGCTGCAGCAGTACAGTGCAAAGATTTAAAAATACAATAAATAATAAAAAAGTGTAAAGTAAAGGAATAACAAGATAGTGTTCAATGACTGTTCATGAAGATGATGGCAGAGGGGAAGAAGATCTTTCTGATTCATTGAGTGTAGATCTTCAGGCTCCGGTACCTCCTCCCTAATGGTAATAATTGGAAGAGGGTGTGTCCCAGGTAGTAAGCATCCTTAGTGATAAACGTTGCCTTCTTGATGCATTATTTCCTGAATATGATCTCGAAAGTGGGGACAGTTGTGAAGCAGGCTGAGTTTGGAACCCTCTGCTCTCTCTTGTGACCCTGCACTGGAGAGGGTCCATACCAGAATGCTCTCCACTGCACTTGCACAGAAATTTACGAGAGCAAAAATCCCTGTGGAACACCACTGGTCAAAGACCTCCAGCCAAAGTAACTCTTTCACCACCACTTGTGTTCAAATCCTGAATCCAAACAATCAAGCCACCATGGATCCCATGTAGCTTAATGTTCTGGATCAGCCTACATGAGAAAACTTTACAAATGCCTTAATAAAATCCATGTAGACATCAAACATCTCGATTTCACTGCTCCCCTATCCAATTCCAACCTCACTCCTGCCATCTATCAACTTTGTCACTTCTGCAAAAAAATTACTACATTATCATTAAACAATGTAACATATATCCTTTCGTAGTTTTAGTTTGCATAACACAATAAACTTATAGCTATTAAAAGCAAAGCAACACACACAAAATGATGGAGGAACTCAGCAGGCCAGGCAGCACCTATGGAAAAGAGTGAACAGTCGACATTTTGAGCTGAGGCCCTTCATCAGGACTGGATAGAAAGAGAAAAAGTCAGAGTAAAAAGGTGGAGAGAGGGGAGGAAGAAGTAAAGCTGATAGGTGAAACCGGGAGAGGAGGAAGGGTTGAAGTAAAGAACTGGGAAGTCAATTGGTTGTAGAGATAAAGGGTTGGAGAAGGAGGAATCTGATAGGAGAGGGTAGAAGACCATGGAAGAGGGGGAAGGAGAGGGAGGTGATAGGCAGGTAAGGAGATAAGGTAAGAGAGAACCAGGAATGGAGAATGGTGAGCTGGGGGGACAATTACTGGAAGTTTGAGAAATTGATGTTCATGCCGTCAGGTTGGAGGCTACCCGGACAGAATATAAAGTGTTTCTCCTCCAACCTGAGTGTGGCCTCATCACGACAGTAGAAGAGGCTATGGACTGACATGTCAGAATGGAAATGGGAAGTAGAATTGAAATGGATAGCTACCAGGAGATCCTGCATTTTCTGGCAGATCAAGCATAGGTGCTTGGCAAAGCAGTCTCCTCAATCTATGTTGGGTCTCATCAATATACAGGAGGCCACACCTTGAGCACCAGATGCAGTAGATGACCCCAACAGACTTGCAGGTGAAGTGTCACCTCACCTGGAAGGACTATTTGTAGCCCTGAATGGTAGTGAGGGAGGAGGTGTAGAGCAGGTGTAGCACTTGTTCTGCTTGCAAGTTTAAGTACTAGGAGGGAGATCAGTGAGGAGGGACAAGTGGACAAGGAAGTTGTGTAGGGAGTGATCCCTGTGGAAAGCTGGAGGGAGGGAAAGATGTGCTTGGTGGTGGAATCCCTTTGGAGTTGGCATAAGTTATGGAGAATTCTGTGCTGGCCGCAGTGGCTTTTGTTCTTGTCACTAATTGTTTCTTTCTCCCCAACATAAGTTTACTAGGAATGCAACAGTTGTGTTACAACAGAACTACCTACATTTTCTGCTTAACTGCTGATACTCACAGCTTCATGCTAAGCAGAGGAGACCATCCAGAAACAACAGAACCTCCTTGGATTTTTTGAGTCCAAATCCAATTCAGGGAACACAAAAATTGTTCCTCAACTCTTAACAATAAACATGTTTGTTTAAAAACAACTCTGTTCATATTAGACACGGGACATTTAATAGCAGTAGCAAGTAAATCTCGCACATGATTGTATCTTAAAGGGCCAACATCATTGTTTCCCATCAGCTATTAAAATAATCAGACAAAATCGACTTTACATACTTGTTAAAATGATCAACAAGCAGTTTCGATAAAGGCTGAAATAACTGTTTCACTGCTGGGGTGTATTGCCGCTATTGATTGCATTGTATTGACACTCGTGGCGTGACATATTTCACTGGAATATCTATTTGACTGAGAATTCAATGTTTGCTGAGAATACATAGGCTCCTGTTTATGCAGTTTTAAAAACGCAAACAACAGGAATTCTGCAGATGCTGGAAATTCAAGCAACACACATAAAAGTTGCTGGTGAACGCAGCAGGCCAGGCAGCATCTCTAGGAAGAGGTGCATTCGACGTTTCAGGCTGAGACCCTTCGTCAGGACTAACTGAAGGAAGAGTGAGTAAGGGATTTGAAAGTTGGAGTGGGAGAGGGAGATCCAAAATGATAGGAGAAGACAGGAGGGGGAGGGATGGAGCTAAGAGCTGGACAGGTGATAGGCAAAAGAGATACGAGAGGATCATGGGACAGGAGGTCCGGGAAGAAAGACAAGGAGCGGGGGGGGAGACCCAGAGGATGGGCAAGGGGTATATTCAGAGGGACAGAGGGAGAAAAAGGAGAGTGAGAGAAAGAATGTGTGTATAAAAATAAATAACATATGGGGTACGAGGGGGAGGTGGGGCATTAGCGGAAGTTAGAGAAGTCGATGTTCATGCCATCAGGTTGGAGACCTGATGGCATGAACATCAGGAGGGAATGGGAAGGGATCGCTCCCTACGCAACTCCCTTGTCCATTCGTCCTCACCATCCCTCCCCACTGATCTCCCTCCTGGCACTTATCCGTGTAAGCGGAACAAGTGCTACACATGCCCTTACACTTCCTCCCTTACCACCATTCAGGGCCCCAAACAGTCCTTCCAGGTGAGGCAATACTTCACCTATGAGTCGGCTGGGATGATATACTGTGTCCGGTGCTCCCGATGTGGCTTTTATATATTGGCGAGACCCGACACAGACTGGGAGACCGCTTTGCTGAACACCTACGCTCTGTCCGCCAGAGAAAGCAGGATCTCCCAGTGGCCACACATTTTAATTCCACATCCCATTCCCATTCTGACATGTCTATCCACGGCCTCCTCTACTGTAAAGATGAAGCCACACTCAGGTTGGAGGAACAACACCTTATATTCCGTCTGGGTAGCCTCCAACCTGATGGCATGAACATTGACTTCTCTAACTTCCGCTAATGCCCCACTTCCCCCTCGTACCCCATCTGTTACTTAATTTTATACACACATTCTTTCTCTCACTCTCCTTTTTCTCCCTCTGTCCCTCTGAATATACCCCTTGCCCATCCTCTGGGTCCCCCCCCACCGTCTTCCTTCCCGGACCTCCTGTCCCATGATCCTCTCGTATCCCTTTTGCCTATCACCTGTCCAGCTCTTGGCTCCATCCCTCCCCCTCCTGTCTTCTCCTACCATTTTGGATCTCCCCCTCCCCCTCCAACTTTCAAATCCCTTACTCACTCTTCCTTCAGTTAGTCCTGACGAAGGGTCTCGGCCTGAAACGTCGACTGCACCTCTTCCTAGAGATGCTGCCTGGCATGCTGCGTTCACCAGCAACTTTTATGTGTGTTGTTTATGCGGTTATTGTTTTTCTAATGGAAGCCTGAGTGAAAGTGTTTTTAGGATGTGGGATGGATCTGGGAGGAGGTTCATTGGTGTAAGTCATTGATATGTTTTATTTTGAATACTTTATATGTGGGAAAATTGACATTTATCATGTGGAGTGAGTAATGTTATGGACAGCGTGTGATGGAGGGGAAAAATAAGGTTACGTTTTCCTTGTTATCCAATGGCAATTTAATAGATTGGTGCTCCATGTTCACAAAACAACAATGAGGAAATAGCACCTGGAGAGAGATACAGCACGGAAATATGTGCCAACCACCAACCACCCATTTATAATTATCCTCAATATGTTAATTCACCCACATTCTCATCAGATCCTCTCCATCTAGACCTTAGGGGCAATAGATAGTACTTGTCAACTGGTACACCTTTGGGAAGTGACAGGAAACTAGGTCATCCAGTGGAAACCGATGCTGTCACAGGAAGAATATGCAATGCCAGACCACGTCCAAAGTCAGGATTGATGCTAGGCCTCTTACACTGTTACTGTTCCTTTTCTTTCTTTGATTCAGAATCCTCTATCCCTGAACAACAAAGATTCCGTACCCTTACTGGGATTCCTACAAGATTTACCAATACATGTTATAATCCAACAATCGGGCCAGATCTACAAGCTAAATGAATTTGTTCTTCCACACCTGGAGAGCTACATTAAAGCACTGCTGTACTGGGATCCACTCCCATTTGTGTGAGAGCCCCAGTCAATCCAGTTCTGTAGCACTCAGTAGAATAGGTGTACGTGTGCACACTGGTATAATGGCCTGTTTTCTGCGAGCTGGGACACCAGGGATGGAGCATCAGAGGGATAGAGCTTTGGGGTGTGGGTGGTGGCATTGTGTGGGTGGAATGGGTCAAATATCTAACCAGGTTTTGGCAGCGTTGAGGATTTCAGACAAATTATCAGCGGTGATGATACTTGGAAAAGCAACCAGGCGGCAAAAGGATGATGGGTGGACTTAGGATCAGGATCCCCAAAGACATCATCAAGGTAAACATCAAGAAAGATTGAAAGGAGGAACGCCTTGATAGCAGTCGCCTTGGCTTTGTGGCAGTGGAGCAGTAAGTCTGTCTGCTTTACTTGGCATTGAAGTGGGCCTCAATTCTGCCTGCATCTGTTTAGATGTGAGTAGCCCATATTGTCAGAGGGCCCGGAAAGTACAAAGTAATTTAGTGTATTTGATAACAAAATGTGTGCTGTGCATGAATTGACAATACTGCATATTCTATATATTAGAGTGACAAAGGATCTACATCAAGTATATGAAGGGCACCATGTGCACAAAAAAGCCAATGCAGCTTAGCATTAGCCTTTTACATAAGCACACGAGTCCCATTTAAGGATTTCAGCCTGAAACATCAATTGTTTATTCCTCTCCATAGATGCTGCCTGACATGCTGAGTTCCTCCAGCATTTTGGGTGTGTTACTTAGCGTTTTAGATAGAAGATTGCATTACGCAACATTTTCAGCATAAGGTCTATGAGGCGTTGGTCCTATAGCTTAAATACTGAGCAGTTACTGGGTAGAGTGGAATTTGCTCCATGCATCACATGAGAAATTCTCATTCTGTGCTCTTGGATATTCTTATACATGATGGACTAAATATATTTGCTTTGTGGACTGAGCAGAATTCATTAGGCAGGTAGCTTTCCTTTGCTCTTGTGGAGCTCTCCGTGAACCTTTACTTCATTTTATTACCAGAGTGTTCAGGATTTCCAGATGGATTGCTTGTTTGTTGCTCGTGTAGAAATTTTATGGAAGTAGCTTGACAGAAAGCCAGGAGTAAAGGTGCAGCTGTTAACCCAGGGTCACATCAGCAATTGTGCTGTTTTAGTCATGAGCTCATTCAGCTCCTGTGCAATGTCTGGTTCAGTTTCTCATTCAGCCCAATTCTCATATTGATCTCAACATCACTCATTGTTTAAGGGGAAAAGGAATCCCAAAAATAAAACAGATGGACTGAGGAGAGAAAAAAGGACTTTGATGTTAATAATTTTTGTAACGGCTTTTTAAGGGAATCCCGATGAACAGACACACTGTTTAAATGCCTGTTGTGCTACTGGGCTTTGTGAGGTCATTAAGAGGTGAAAGATTTTTTAATTGGAAGGGGGAGCTCCAAGCAATGGAGGCAACACACTTTGCTCTAACCTAATAACTTCCAATGTTAGATAAATATTTATCTGAGACTTCCCTTCTGCAGGCTATCTTAAGGAAACTGCCTCCTTTTACTGTGTCTGCTTAACAAAAAACACCGAAACAACCTCATCTTTCTAACTGCATCATTATGCAAAAATATAAGAAAAACAGAAGTCCCTTATACAGTTCATCTTTAGATTAACTCTGAGGCCTTTCCACCCTTATGGAATACAGGAATGTGCATTGTAGTAGTGGAAAAATCGGCCTTTTTAATTATCTTTTTTCAATCAAATGGAGGTTCATTTCCTAATAAACATCAGTACAATGGTAGGAATTTTTAAAATACTAAAGTTCAAAGTAAATTTATTATCAAAGTACATATACGGCTCCAAATACAACGCTGAGGTTCATTTGCTTGAAGGCATTCACAGTAGAATAGAGAAATACAATCGAATCAATGAAAAACTGCACACAAACCATGACTGGCAAACAAACTATCTGCAAAAAGACAAACTGTGCAAATAAATAAATAAATAAATAAATAAATAAATAAATAAATAATATTGAGAACACGAGTTGTAGAGTCCATGAAAGTTAGCCCACAAGTTATGGAATCAGTTCAGAGTTGAGGTGAGTGAAGTCATCCACACTAGTTCAGGAACCTGATGGTTGAGGGCTAATTACTGTTCCTGAGCCTGGTGGTGTGGGACCCAAGTGTGTACCTCCTTCCTGAAGGCAGCAGCAAGAAGACAGCATGCCCTGGATGCTGCTTTTTTGTTGTAGCACTCCTTGTAGATGCACTCTATAGTGGGGATGACTATGCCTGTGATAGACTGGACTGTGTCCATCACTTTTTGTTGGCTTTTCTGTTTATGGGCACTGATGTTTCTATATCAGACTGTGATGCAACCAGTCAGGATACTCTCCATTGTGCATCTGTAGAACTTTGTTTAAGTTTTAGATGACATGCTGAATCTGCATAAACTTCTAAGACAGTTGCGGTAGTGTTGTGCCTTCTTTGTGATGCAACTTACATGCTGATATATATATTTATAAAGCAGAGAAAATAGCTAAATGTTGCTTTACAGAGGACCAATCAGAAAAGAAATGTTGCTGACCAAAATGTTGATTTAAAAAATATGGCTTTAAAAGAAGTGTGAACTAGGAGTCTGTGCGGATTGGTAATAATATCTCCACACTGATGATCAACACTGACACACCTGAAAGATGTGCTGAGCCCACCTGCCTACTCTCTCCATACCCATGACTGTGTGGCTGTAAATCTGCTGATGATACAACCATTGTTGGCAGAATCTCAGATGGAGATGCAAGAGCGTACAGGAGCGAGATGCACCATCTGGTTGAGTGGTGTCACAACAACCTGGCACTCAACATCAGGTAAGAAGACCAAAGAGTTGATTGTGGACTTCGAGAAGGGCAAGACAAGGGAACACAAACTAATCCTCACAAACGTATCAGAGGTGGAGAGAATGAGCAATTTCAAGTTCTTGGGCATCAAGATCTGAGGATCTAACCTGGTCCCAACATATCGATGCAGCTATAAAAAGGCAAGACTGTGGCTACATTTCATTGAGTTTGAGGAGATTTGGTTTGTCACCTAAACATTAAATTCCATAGATGTACAGCGGAGAGCTTTCTGGAACGCATCACTGTCTGGAATAGGTGGGGAGGGGGTGCATAGCACAGGATTGAAAGTCATAAAATTAGTCAGCTCCATCTTGGGTACAAGATATCTTCAAGCAGCAGTGCCTCAAAAAGGCAGTGTCCATTATTAAGGACCCCTGTCTCCTAGGACATTCCCTCTTCTCATTGTTCCCATCAAGAAAGACATACAGAAGCCTCAAGGTACACCCTTAGTGAATTAGGAACAGCTTCTTCCCCTCTGCCATCCAATTCCTAAATGGATATTGAAGTCTTGAATACTACCTCACTTCTTGTTGGCTTTTATATTATTTCTGTTTTTGCACTTCTTAAAAATTTAACTATTTAATATGCATACAGTGCCTATAAGAAGTATTCACATCCTTTAGAAGTTTTCATGCTTTATTGTTTTACAACTTTGAATCACAGTGGATTTAATTTGGCTTGTTTTGGACACTGATTAACAGAAATGACACTTTTAGGTCAAACTGAAAAGGAATTTCTACAAATTAGTCTAAATTTATTACAATTATAAATAATTGATTGCATAATTACTCACCCCCTCCAAATCAGTATTTATCGTTGCTCCTTTGGCAGCAATTACAGCGTTGAGTCTGTGTGAATAGGTCTCCATCAGATTGCATGTGGATGACGAGTGAACAATCCTTTTCAAGTCCAGTCACAAATTCTCAATGAGGTTGAGGTCTGGACTCTGACCTGGCCACTCCAGGACAGTAACTTTGTTGTTTTCAAAACCATTCCTGTGTAGTTTTGGCTTTATGCGTGGGGTCATTGTCTTGCTGGAAAACAAATCTCCCAAGTTGCAGTTCTCTTGCAGACTGTATCAGGTTTTTCTCCAGGATCTCCCTGTATTTTGCTGCATTTATTTTACCCTCTACCTTCACAAACCTTCCAGGGCCTGCTGCAGTGAAGCATCCCCACAGCTTGATGCGGCCACCACCATGCTTCACGGTAGGCTTGGTGTGTTTCTGATGATGATCTGTGGTTAGCTTGATGGCCAAAAAGCTCAATTTTGGTTCTTCAGACTATAGAACCTTCTTCCAGCTGACTCCAGAGTCTCCCATACACTTTCTGGCAAAGTCTAGCTGAGATTTCATGTGAGGTTTTTTCCAACACTGGTTTCCTCTTTGCCATTCTCCCATAAAGCTCCCATGGGTCTCTTGGTGGCCTCCCTCACTAGTTCCCTTCTTGCACGGTCACTCAGTTTTTGAAGCTTTGAGGCCTGCTCTAGGCAGATTTACGGCTGTACTATATTCTTTCCATTTCTTGATGTTTGACTTAACTGTACTCCAAGGCATATTTGGTGACTTGGAAATTTTCTTGTGTCCATCTCCTGACTCGTGTTTTTTAATAACCTTTTCACAGAGTTGCTTGGAGTGTTCTTTTGAATTCATGGTGTAGGTTTTGCCAGGATACTGACTCACCAGTTGTTGGACTTTCCATGTACAGGTGTGCTTTTACTACAATCAATTGAAACACCTTGACTGTACACAGTGATCTCCATTTATCTAATTATGTGACTTCTAAAACCAATTGACTGCACCGGTGATGATTTGTTGTATGATATTAAAGGGGAGGGAGTGAATAATTATGCAATCAATCATTTTGTGTTTTATATTTGTAATTAATTTAGATCACTTTGTAGAGATCTGTTTTTACTTTCATACAGAAAAGTCTTTTTCTGTTGTTCAGTGTCAAAAAAAGCCAAATTAAATCCACTGTGATTCAATTTTGTAGAATCATAATACATGAAAACTTCCAAGGGGAGTTATTTAGTAGATGTTGGTTCTCAGTATCGAATTCACTAATTTTAAGTAAGTTGTTCTCTCTGTTCGTATCAGAACTGGTCATTTCTGCTGTAAGCTATCCATATGAAATATTAACTAAAATCTTCTCTCTCTCTTGTCATAGCCTGGGCATTTCCCACACCACTGAATTGCATTACTCAGTTTATTCCTCTTTTTCTGACGTACCTTATTAATCTAAAGGCATCCATTAGTCTTGCGAGACCATGGATCTGCATCTGGGAAGTCTTCACTCTCCAGGGCACAGGCCTGGGCAAGGTTGTATGGAAGATCAGCAGTCGCCCATGCCGCAAGTCTCCCCTCTCCACGACACCAATGTTGTCCAAGGAAAGGGCATTAGGCACCTTATTAATCTATCAACAATGTATCACCATGGCAACCCTGACCCGTCTTACCATGTTCCCTTTGTCCTATCCATCAGTCCTACATCCCTCTGCAAATCAAAACTAACTTGTTTTCTCTCTTGCCTAGTTCTAATAAAGGGTATTTGATCTGAAATGTTAACATTTTTGCTTCCTCCACAGATTCTGACTGACCTGTTGATGCTTATAACTTACATCAAAGTTACTGGTGAATGCAGCAGGCCAGGCAGCATCTGTAGGAAGAGGTGCAGTCGACGTTTCAGGCCGAGTCCCTTCGTCAGGACTAACTGAAGGAAGAGTGAGTAAGGGATTTGAAAGTTGGAGGGGAAGGGGGAGATCCAAAATGATAAGAGAAGACAGGAACGGGAGGGATAGAGCCAAGAGCTGGACAGGTGATAGGCAAAAGGGGATACGAGAGGATCATGGGACAGGAGGGCAGGGAAGAAAGACAAGGGGGGGGGACCCAGAGGATGGGCAAGAGGTATATTCAGAGGGACAGAGGGAGAAAAAAGAGAGTGAGAGAAAGAATGTGTGCATAAAAATAAGTAACAGATGGGGTACGAGGGGGAGGTGGGGCCTTAGCGGAAGTTAGAGAAGTCGATGTTCATGCCATCAGGTTGGAGGCTACCCAGACGGAATATAAGGTGTTGTTCCTCCAACCTGAGTGTGGCTTCATCTTTACAGTAGAGGAGGCCGTGGATAGACATGTCAGAATGGGAATGGGATGTGGAATTAAAATGTGTGGCCACTGGGAGATCCTGCTTTCTCTGGCGGACAGAGCGTAGATGTTCAGGTTGGGTAGCCTCCAACCTGATGGCATCCAACACCTTATATTCCGTCTGGGTAGCCTCCAACCTGATGGCATGAACATTGACTTCTCTAACTTCCGCTAAGGCCCTACCTCCCCCTCATACCCCATCTGTTACTTATTTTTATGCACACATTCTTTCTCTTACTCTCCTTTTTCTCCCTCTGTCCCTCTGAATATACCTCTTGCCCATCCTCTGGGCCCCCCCCCCATCTTTCTTCCCAGCCCTCCTGTCCCATGATCCTCTCGTATCCCCTTTTGCCTATCACCTGTCCAGCTCTTGGCTCTATCCCTCCTCCTCCTGTCTTCTCCTATCATTTTGGATCTCCTCCTCCCCCTCCAACTTTCAAATCCCTTACTCACTCTTCCTTCAGTTAGTCCTGACGAAGGGTCTCGGCCTGAAACGTCGACTGCACCTCTTCCTAGAGATGCTGCCTGGCCTGCTGTGTTCACCAGCAACTTTGACGTGTGTTGCTTGAAGTTCCAGCATCTGCAGAATTCCTGTTGTTTGTTGATGCTTATAACTTCTTTGGATTTCTGGCATTTAGAGATCTTTGATCTTCAGCTCAGGAATTATACTTGAGAATTTGTTAATCTGTTCATTTATATACTCAGCCACTGAAGGGTATTAGTTATTAGTTTTATTTAGAGGGATGGGCTAATTTTGATCAGGTTTGATTAATCTCCAAACTCTCATAACAAACCAATGTTTGCATAAATGTTCAGAATTGTTTTCCCTTTAAGCTTGTTCTTTGATTGCAGACATGTACCAAGAGGGGCTAATTTATGTTTGACAAGAGTTCTCTAATATTTTTAAAAAGTTCTTATTTTCCAACCAACAGACAAGTGTGTTTTGTAGCAAATACAAGAATAGCAGAAAATAATTCTATATTGGCTCTCACATAGGATAAAATTCGCCTTGTTGTTATCAGAAAAAAGTTGTTGCTTTTATAATGGATATTTTCGGAAGGACTTGGGAAGGTGCTGCTAAACCTTAGATTTTAAGGAAGTCTTAACCATGAGGAATGATTATTCTAGGCTTATCAAAAAGTGCTTACTTTAAGACTAGTTTGGATTCAGCTCAACTTTTTCATCATTACTATTGAATAAAGCAAAACTTGAAATCTTCAAGGCATTGAAATGTTGAGTGGATTCTTTCTCAGCCTACCTGATGTTTCTTTCTACGCCAATTTTATACCTTTATCAGAAATTATAATTGAGCTTGTGTCGTGTAATGTTTTTGCAAAATGGTTTAATGGACTGGTTGCCACTTTAGCACTGCTAATTGTGCAGATGGATAACTGCAAGTTTGAATATGTAAGATCACAGACTGTCTTGATGAGCTAGGGCAAAGGAGAGTAAGCTCAAAATTCCTGTCCAGGACACAGAATTTTGAATAAACCACATCTTGCTTCAATTGGGGGTGAGGATTGCATCAAAGAAAATTGCCAACAGTTTGCATGGTTTGTTGGTATTTGCACTTCCTGGTATTTTTTCCTGCTGTGTATTTGTGTGGTAGAATAGTGCACAAGCTAGAGTCTCCAAGTTCTGAGTAATGTTGCTTCTGACAACCATGGGCACCTGGTTTGAGTTTACTGGCACGCTTGCTTGGGCATTCTGTTTTGAATTATTTAAAACTGAGTTCCTTTATTATTACAAAGACTGGAACATTTGGCTTGTTTGAATTAGGTTAATTACTGGAGCTCACTGCAGGTAACATCAATCACTATTTACAAACAGCTTCCTGTGTTGTGACATCCTGTATAATGGCACACTCTCCTACTTTCATTCAGTTGTTAAAGGAAGAGTAGATTACAAGCAGTGACTTCTGACAGAGCCAGGCCAGGTCGGCAAAAAAAAGTTATGTTAGAGCCCTCAGAAACTGCAGAAGAGATCGTGCTGAGATTGAGAAGTCTCTCAGTTAAAGGATAAGGTATAATTATTTGAAAATAAGATATTAAACTGAATACTATTCATTTCAGGATTACGGTAGAATCTTTATTAGAGGCCTTTCTTATTGTTGCATATTCTTTCAGGCTAAATTTGCAAGGGTACTTACGCAGGAAGTCAAAATCCTTAAACATCCTGGCACATTTCTCTTTTCCAGCTCATTAATTAGATTGATAAAACACCCAAATCAATCTTAAAATATTTCTTTCATCTCTCTGTTCTTATACTAAGTGTTCAACAGAAGTAAACTATTGAACCAAAAACTATATTTTACGATGTATTCATTTATGGAAATTTTACCCACTTGCTCCAAGCTTCCTAAAAGATGATGGAAGTGACTGAAAGGAGGCTTATTGACGATGATGCTTTGGCTGGAGTCCCAAAGAAATTAGTATTTCAGTGTAATGACTGAAATACATTTTTCAATAATAAAAAAGATGATGTGTTCATTTCATACTGTTATACGATTACATTTTCCCACTTTATTTCTTTGAAGGCACTGGCATATTTTGAACCAACGAAAGAATTTTACAATTATAACTATTGTTGCTTTATTATATATGATTAGCTTGAATGCTTAGGATTAAGCCTTTCTAGATGCAATTTTGATAAATAAGTAGTAAAGATTGTATTGCTGACCCTTTTTCGGGCACATAATCTCCTTCCTGGCATCCTTCCATATTCTAGTTGATGTATACCTCGCCTAAAAATCCTGCAGCCCAGGACTTCAAATTCACCACATCTCCTTGTCTGATATAACTAGAGATGCTGGTTGCTTAGAGCTAATATAATAGTGATAGTTACTTTTGAGGAGACTAACTAGTCGGGTCTATAGGTTCGTATCCTACTTGGAAATATCAGCTTTCTGATTCAGCCTCATCAGTTAGGCCAGGAGCCAACTAAGACTGATCAGTTAGTAGAGACATTTCCCTGTATCTATTGTACCAAGGTGTAGACTGCTGTGACATGCTTGGTTTTTTGTTGGCACTTGTTTTTCTGAGCCATAGCATGGATAATAGTACAGTGAAGAGAAAATATGATGAGTGACGCTATTTACTTCAGTGGTACATCAATGAAGATGTTCTTTTCCTTGAGTGAAACTTGTTAATGATAATTTCCTGGTTACTTTGAGTCGCTCCAGAAGTTCAGTCAGGCGGATCATGGCAGGTATTTCACATGAACACTCTGCACTTTCCTCATCAAATGATGTTGTCTCCCAGGCAAATTAGACCACAAAGACTTGAGGGATGACTAATGTTGGTCATTTGCTAATATTGCTGCAGGCTTCTGGAGTCTAACTGAAGTGAGGTCCATTATGGTTTGTTTCCATCCCATGACCACTTGATGTTCTCCAATGATCCTCTACTCGTCCCCACAACAACCCCATCCTTCCCCAACTCATGATTCTTCTTGACCCTCCACCCACCTTCTGGCCATTTCCCAGGCCCCACATGCTCCCAATTGAATCTTAACCTGCCCTTGCTGTCCCCATCCCAAATCTTAAACAACTTTGATTTCTGACCAGCCAAACCTGCCGTCAGATTCTGATCACACTTCCATTCCTCATACTATCCAAAGCTGTCCACTGTCCCCTGTACTCTTTTGAACTCAGCCAAGGAGTTGCATGAGAAGCGTGTGATGTTTTATGGCAACCACACCAAAGAATTTGTTAGTAAGCTGTTTAATTACAATATAACGTGCTTGCGTGACACACACCTTCTTTAAACTTTGTTTCTTAAGTAAAAATGACAATCACCATTAATGTCTCATGAGGATATCTCATCTATAGTGAGAAGCAGATAGTTCACTTCAGCTAAAAAGGATGTTTGCTAAAGTACATTTCAGAACCTTGGGTTGTAGCTGATATTGTTTGGCATTGTACATAAATGTAGTAATGTATAGAAGATTTAAAGTAATTCCTTTAGCTTTTGGTCTACGTCACTGACAAAGGAGTTCCCTTACAAACTACCCAGAAGTTTATTAAGGCTGCTGGATCACTTCAGTTGTCCTCACTGCAATATGGTGACATCTGAAAAGCAGCAATGGTTGTTCTGCCCTGATTGATCCAAGTGGGTGTTGGTGTTGGCATTGCCACATCTTGTATTGCTGTTGTCCGTGTAGTGATGGTCCACTCAGAAGGTTCCAAAGAAAGTGGCCTGGCAACTGTGAAGGAATAACTTCATAGTTCCTAATGAGAATGCAGTGTGACCAAGAAGCTCAAAAGAATATAGGTGATTTTGCTTGAGACCTCTAGCCCAATTCAGCTCTTATACTCCAAAACTGCACTGTTAAATTCAGTGTCCAGTATCAGTCCATTCAATCTAGATTAATGAACAACCTAGATTATACCTAGAGAAAGAAATTGCTTACAGTGGCATGCAAAAGTTTGGGCACCCCTGGACAAAATTTCTGTTACTGTGAATAGCTAAGCGAGTAAAAGATGAACTGGTTTCCAAAAGGCATAAAGTTAAAGATGACACATTTCTTTAATATTTTAAGCAAGAAAACTTTTTTATTTCTATTTTTTACAGTTTCAAGATAACAAAAAAGGAAAGGGGCCCAAAGCAAAAGTTTGGGCACCCTGCATGGCAGTACTTAGTAACACCCGCTTTGGCAAGTATCACAGCTTGTAAACGCTTTTTGTAGCCAGCTAAGAGTCTTTCAATTCTCATTTGGGGGACTTTCACCCATTCTTCCTTGCAAAGGGTTCTACTTTAACTTCATCAGTCCACAGGACTTGTTTCCAAAATGCATCAGGCTTGTTTAGATGTTCCTTTGAACCTTTTGAATAGAACTTTTTGGCCGCAATGAACAAAGGTATGTTTGGCATTGAAAGGGTGCAGAATTTCAAGAAAAGAACACCTCTCCAACTGTTAAGCACGGGAGTGGATCGATCATGCTTTGGGCTTGTGTTGCAGCCAGTGGCTCAGGGAACATTTACTGGTAGGGGGAAGAATGAATTCAATTAAATACCAGCAAATTCTGGAAGCAAACATCACACTGTCTGTAAAAAAGCCAAAGATGAAAAGAGGATGGCTTCTAAAACAGGATAATGAACCTAAACACACCTCAAAATCCACAATGGACTACCTCAAGAGGCGCAAGCTGAAGGTTTTGCCATGGCCCTCACAGTCATTGAGAATCTGTGGATAGACCTCAAAGGGGCAGTGCATGCAAGACGGCCCAAGATTCTCACAGAACTAAAAGCCTTTTGCAAGGAAGAGTGGGTGAAAATCCCCCAAACAAGACTTGAAAGACTCTTAGCTGGCTACAAAAAGCATTTACAAGCTGTGATACTTGCCAAAGTGGGTGTTACTAAGTACTGCCATGCAAGGTGCCCAAACTTTTGCTTTGGGCCCTTTTCCTTTTTTGTGATTATGAAACTGTAAAAGATGGAAATAAATAAGTTTTCTTGCTCGAAATATTAAAGAAATGTGTCATCTTTAACTTTATGCCTTTTGGAAATCTCTCCTCAGTGGGAGGAGAAGATGGCGGCACAATGCAGCGCGCCCAGCCTCTCAGGTGAAATGATATCGTATTTGTTAAATAGGGTACTGTGCACAATTCTGATTTGATGGAGACAGCCATGAGAAGCATGGAGGAACCTCTGGAGAAACTTCTGAAATGCCCCGTTCGCTGACGCTGCTACTGTGCGATCGAGAATCTCTGGAGGGAAGGCCCCAAATCCTCGGCTTTGCCTGCTGCTGGTGGCCGGGGCTAGGGTCGAAGCACTCAGCAGAGATGGTGCATGGTGCTTGGTGCTCGGTGTTGGAGGGCTGGTTGGAGGCTGGAAGTTTTCAGACGACTCAGAGTTGGACTGTGGTCGGGCATGGCAGGGAGAGTTTTCTTCCTTCTCCCATCTGCATGAGATGTGGGACTTTCGAGAGACTTTGAACTTTTTTTACCATGCCCATGGCCTGTTCTTCATCAAGTTACGGTATTGCTTGCACTGTTGTAACTATATGTTATAATTATGTGGCTTTTGTCAGTTTTTCAGTCTTGGTCTGTCCTGTGTTTCTGTGATATCACACTAGAGGAATATTGTATCATTTCTTAATGTTATGCATTACTAAATGACAATAAAGGAGGACTGCGTGTCCTCATAAACTAATCTAATCTAAATCAGTTCATCTTTTACTCGCTTATCTATTTACAGTAACAGAAATTTTGACCAGGTGTGCCCAAACTTTTGCATGCCACTGTGCTTTACAAGTGCCCATTGTGAATCAATGAGTTCCACCAGGTACGTTTTCCACCATCTGTTTATCAAATCTCATTTTAAGCTCAACAATCTAGAATAGTGAGTAAGATGACTCTCTAGTGCAATACACAGAATTCCTTGAAAGGTTAAAAGCAATGTGCCCCCCTTCTACTAACATAAAATATATGGTATAGTCAGTGAGATTCCAAAAGTTCCATTGTTCCATTTAGTATCAGAGAAATGTATACAATATACAACCTGAAATTCTCGTTCTTGACAGATATCCATGAAAACAGAAGAGGGCCCCAAAGAATGAGTGACAGTAAAAACGTTCGAACCCCAATCCCCCGACTCCCTTTCCCACGCACAAGCAGTAGCAAAGCAATGACCCTCCCCCTTGCCACCTACTTCAGCAAAAATAGCATCAGCACCCTCCACTCACTAAGCAAGCAACAGCAAAGTCCCCAAGAAAGATCATGATGTGCAGTACAACAAAAACTAATCGTTCACCCAGTAATTCAACATACACCAGGCTCTTTCTCTCTTCGTAATAAAAGGACAAAGAGGAGTCACCCTTTCACGGTGAGAGGGGAGGCATAAACAAAACAACTCGCTGCTCTGTGGTAGTCAAGTCTGCCGCGTTGCTTTTTTCTCTTCCTGAGTTCTCTGACTCGTGAATCGGCAACAAACTCTCCCAACAACAAGAGAGAGAGAGAGATCAAGCATGTGATTCGCTGACTACAGAGCCCTTGAGAGCGGATCAGCGTTTCCCAATGTTCCATTTTCTCCCGCAGCTCCGCAGTCAGCAGCACCAGCATAGAGTCCGCCGTGCCACAAAACTTCGTAAACCCAAAGGCACATTTGTCTAGTAGGCCAAGTTTGTGGGACATCAAAAAGTGGCCAGTCATGAACCCCCGGGAGCAGGTCCCTCCTCCACAAAAAACCGAAGTCTGAGGGTAACTCTAGGTCAGGGTCTCTGACAGAACCCCATCCACCTCGAAAAGCAAAAAGACAGACATGAAAGGTAGAAATTAAGCTGATTACGTAGATGAGCTTAAAAGAGTCGCTGTTAAGGGTTGGCAAATGCAACTTTTAAACCATTAATAAAAATACACACATCAAATACCATTCTGAAAATCTCTTTTACATAAACAGTCATGATAAAATTTCTACACCCCTATTCAGCATTACTGAAATATTTGAGTTGTAAAAAAGCCCTTTTAAATTGGCATGAATTGGTGTTGACTCTGCATAAACTTTGGTTCCTCACAATGGTAGTTGAAGTTATAGTATGCTAGATGGCTTAAACTGCAGCTGGTCTTTTTCTACAAGATTACACCTGTCCACTCCTTGTCTTTGGTCTGAGTTCACAAATTCCTCCAGTCCTGGAGTAGGCTGGGCTAGGTATCTGGTGATATTATTTGGAACAGCTCAATTACATATACAAGTTGTTATGGCCATTGCATGTTTTGGAACAAACATTTGAACATGACAGAAATATAGTTTTTATTAAGATGCAAAATCTCCTAAATATTTTATATATTTTTAAAATTTATAGTTTTATTCCTTATATGAATATATAGTGTTGTATCAATAATAATGGCATTATGTAAGTGATAATGTGAATAACAGAAATTTGAAATCAGATCATAATGCAGGAAATACATGGTGAGTTAACCATTTAAAACATCAAATTGAGTTTTTATTACACAACTGATAACTTCTAAATGAATTTAGTACATGAACATTTCTGACTTGATGATTAATAGTTTAGGTGATTCTTGAGTAAACTAAATCTTTAAGAAGAGAGCTAAGGTGATATATAATCTTATTGTCAGTTTCATCAATAGATTCTGCTCAGAAAGATCAGGAAAATCTTGGAGTTGTTTGCTATTCTGAATAACTTTACTTGTGGCTTCAGTCTGGAGCAACTTGCTCAGAATTCATTGCCTTAGCAAGTGTCCCTACTTCTAATCCTCACCCTTCAATAACTACCAGTTATATTGTACAGTGCATTTAACTTGGAAAATGTCACAATAGTCTTCATGGAGTTGAAATCTAAACCTAACATAGAGTCCAAAAGAATTATTGGGAGGAATGAGGCAAATACATTGAGAGTAGAGTCTGCATCTGATCAAGGAAAGCTTTCATCTGATGAAAGATAATCAGCCTGAAAGTTCAGCACCTCCTCCGTCTACACACATGCTGCCTGGCCTTCTGAGTTTGTAGTATTTATGCCAGATTTCTATTATCTGTAGCTTTTCTTGTTTTGTTTACACGATTGTTGATGGAGCCGTTTGAGGTCAGAGCTATGTGACCAGGAGGAACATTTGCTATATTTTGTTATTCACCAGTAGTTTAAATTCAATATTGAATTGTGTTTCTGCACATGACTGAGCAGCAGTAACTGGATGAAATGAGGGGAAAGAATCTAACTGGACGAGAGAATGGACATCAATCAATACCTGAAAGAAGCTTGCATTCCTAAAGAGATGGCTATCACTTATTGATATAAGAAACATTGCAGCATTGTTTATGATGGGATAAAGGCTACGATATGATCAAAGGTAAAAATCCAGTCATCATCTTACTTCACAGATAAAAGGATTAGAACATTCTTTTGAAAGGCAAAAAATCGACAGCTTCTGGAAATCTGAAGTAAAATCAGAGAATGCTGGAAATAGTCATCAGCTCGGTCAGCATCTGTAGAGAGAGAAACAGAGTTAATGTTTCAGTTGATGTTGTTTCATCAGAATG
The DNA here is from genome assembly GCF_963921235.1 of Mobula hypostoma. Lineage (NCBI taxonomy): Eukaryota > Metazoa > Chordata > Chondrichthyes > Myliobatiformes > Myliobatidae > Mobula > Mobula hypostoma. Next base: position 45,644,853 of record NC_086109.1, on the reverse strand, counting down.
ACCTTTCGATGAAAGGTCATCATTGAGTTTATTCTCATATACACAAGTACATGTGTGCACAGGTGCAATGAAAAACCTGCTTGTAGCAGCATCACAGGCGCAGGGCAGCATTCACGAGAAATCAGAAATTAAGTATAAATTACTCATTGTTTGTGCAGGAAAACAAATTCAAGCCCAAGTTTAATTGTCATTCAACCATACGCATGAATGCAGCCAAACGAAACAACGTTCCTCTGGGTGCAAAACGAAGAACCACAGTCGTACACAACACACAGCACATAAGCACATGTAATTGTGATAGCAGAAAATCATACAGTTACAAAAATTAATGTAGCCCAAGATTCTGAGTGTCATGGCCTGTAGTTTCATGGGGCATGGATGCTGGCCTGGAATCCACGTTTCTGCAAGAACTGCTCACAGCAGTTGCTCATATCTTGCAGTGCTGCCGCAGTTGAATGCAATCCAGCTTGTCTCTCACCGAGTGAACACTGAGGACAGCACCTAGTGGAGAGGCCAGCGGCATACAGCCAGCTCCGGCGTCTCCTTCCTCGGCAGCCACAGCTGGAGTAAATGACGCCTGCTCCACGCCACAACCAATCCCATGCAGCTCCCACACTGTTGGTCTCATCAAGAAACAGTGAATCGGGTTTGCAGTATTCCACATTACCAATCCCCATGCAGCTACCACACTAACAGTCTTGTAAAGAACGAGTGAATCGGGTTTGCAGTATTCCACATTACAACAGGGTTTTGCAATCACCACAGAAACATCCAAGACAACCAGCCCCTCCAATGGATCAAGGACAGCTGCTGACCCCTTCTTCCCCGGGAGGCTGAAGGAAGCTGCAACAAGTCCAGCTCCACCACTGTCCAGCAGTTTGCTAAGTGGGGTGGAGCTGCAGTACTCAATCTCCTTGATAACCAGCTGTGTCTTGCGATCGTGAAAAAGATATAAAGAACTTTTAATTATGCCTTTGATTGGACACAGAGAAGCCACTGTGTCCGAGTGCACTGCCATCTTACCAGAAGACACAATTAAAACAATAAAAAAGCAAAGTCCATTTTAGCACAAAGTGGTCATAGTGTTGCTGAACTGTACTGAATAGGGTTTTGCTGGATGGTTCAAGAACTAAAAGATTGAAGGGAGTAGCTGTTCTTGAATTTGGTGGTGTGGGACCTCTGGCTACTGTACCTCTTGCCCGATGGTAGTTGTAAATGAAACACCTGGTTTCCTCGGCTGCGTAAGTCTAGGGAAGACAACCTCCAGCTCCAAATTAATGCCACGGAATAACAGACAGTACCCTGTATAGGATTAAAGGAATTATATTTATGTACCTTAACTGAAGGGTTAGTAAAGAATAACAAAAAAAAAGGGCCCATTCTAATTAAACAGTCAAATGTGCACAAGTTGGAGCTCATCTTGAACTTCCCTGTCACTGACGCGCTGAGCCCTCGGTCAACGTGAAAGCTCACACCATCTTCCGAACATCACTCGCAATCCATCTTGAACAAACGGGTCTCCCACCGGATCATATGCTACAACCAGTTCTCCCCAGCGTCTTCTCTCTTCATCTCCTCTTGAATAAAAGCCCCAAGCCCAACCTTAGTGTCCCTCACCAGAGAAACCTCCCCTTAATCTGACCATCCTTATTGGATGGGACACATTTCTCATCATCTCTTATTTTCAACAATAACCCAAGCATAAGCTGAAAAGAAGCAGCTTGCACAGAACAGCACAAAATGAAATACATGCTGCATAACAGTAACAATATGAACCAGGGCATTGCATAAACAAATGCATGGTCCAGGGGATGGGCATTCTTGTTGCCTTTCTGAGGCAGGTTCTCCTGTAGATACTACCAATGGTGGGGAGGGACATGCCTGTGATGTATTAAGTCAACCACTCTGCAGCTTCTTACGTTCCTCAGCATTCAGATCGTCATTCTAAACCATGCTGCAACCAGTCAGCAGTTTTTCAACAGTACATCTGGAGAAGTTTGTTAGAGTCTTCAATGACAAGCTGAGTCCCTGTAACCTCCTAAGAAAGTAAAGATGCTGACACACTTTCCTTATGATTGCGACTGTGTGCTGGGCCAACAGCATGTCATTCAGTATGCAGATGTCCAGATACTTAAGGCTGCTAACTCTCTCCACCCCCGATATCCCAGTGTAGGCTGGCACCTGAAACATTAACTCTAGAGTAATCATTGTTTGCTTCCTGATCGTGTAATAATTCTGATTAGAGATTGTGTTTGCCTGCTGGTTATTGCCTAATCTTTATATCTTCATTACTGTTCTGATTATAATCGGCATCTGTTAGTCTCTTGAGACCATGGATTTGCGCCTTGGAAGGTTTCCAGGGTGCAGGCCTGGGCAAGGTTGTATGGAAGACCAGCAGTTGCCCGTGCTGCAAGTCTCCCCTCTCCACGCCACCAATATTATCCAAGGAAGGGCATTAGGGCCGATACAGCTTGGCACCGGTGTCATCGCAGAGCAATGAATGGTTAGGTGCCTTGCTCGAGGACACAACATGCTGCCTCAGCTGAGGCTCGAACTAGTTCATGTATGCCTTAACCACTTGACCACACGCCAACACACCACATGCATCAACTGTTCTGATTAAGATGTAAGGATTTATAATTTTATAGTCATGAGAAGAATTTTTAATGTGAAGAGTTATATTGGAGACTTCAGTGCTCAAAGTACAGAAAGAATGGCTTTAATACTTAGTACTCAAAGAATTAAAGCAAAAATAGCATAGCTCTTCTACTAGTAGTTGCATCTGCAGTATTCGGGAGATTAAAGGGCATAAATTCTAGATTATTTCTAAGAAAGTTGCCCAAAAGATTATAAACAAAGTGTTAAGCTGGGTTTCCTTTCACGAACACCGACTGATTATTTGCATATTTCTTATATTTTAGTTCATGTTTCAGAACTCCAATGCTTACAATATTTTGCTCACTTAAATCAGAATGATTGCTAAAGCTCCCCCAAATCTGGTTCCATGTGTTGTTCATTTCTCCCATAATGTCCAGAGGGTGGTGAATCTGTGCAACTCGTTGCCACGGGCGACTGTGGAGGCTGAGTCATTGGGTATATTTAAAGGGGAGGTTGATAGCTTCTAGATTAGTCAGGGCATCAAAGATTGCAGGGAGAAAGCAGGAGAATGGGGTTGAGAGTGACAATAAATCAGCTGTGGAGAAGACTTGATGCGCTGAATGGCCTAATTCTGCTTCTATATCTTATGGTCTTATGGTCTACATATTAGAACATAGAACATTACAGCAGAGTAGAGGACATTCAAGTTACCTCTCATACTGCTTCACTCCAAAGAGGGAAGGCCTAGCTCACTCTTCCTTTCCTTATACAATATGCTCTAATCCAGGCAGCAACCTGGTAAATCTCCTCTGCACCCTCCCTAAAGTTTCCACATCTTTCCTATAATGAAACAACCGAAACTGAGCACAATACCTCAAGTAACACACACAAAATGCTGGAGGAACTCAGCAGGCCAGGCAGCATCTACGGAAAAAAGTACAGTCAAAGCTTCAGGCCGAAACCCTTCCGCAGGACGGAATCACAATACCTCAAGTGTGGTCTAACCAGAGGTTTAGAGAGCTGCAACATTACCTCATGGCCCTTGGACACAATCCTTGACTAAGGATGGCCAGCACACCATATACTTTCTCAACCATCCTGTCAATTTGCACAACAACTTTGAGTGATCTATGGACATCGACACCAAGATCCCTCTGTTCCTGCCATTATTGGAGCAATGAATGTTGAGCTTAGTGTCAAAGGCATCATTCAGGCAAACTGTTCAGTCCTACATGGTGTAGAACTGCTCAAGTACAGCATTGTTGCAGTTGTATCCATTCAGGAAAAATAGGTGAGTATTCTATCTATGTCCGACTTGCATTTTGTAGATGGTGGAGATGGAGATTTCAGGGGGTAGGCCACATATCATAGACTTCATTGTCTTTGTAGTTGTAATCTTGCTGTGGCTGGTTCAACAATGCTGATAATGTAAACTTTAATGCCACTTTTATTGCAGTTTTTAATGTAATTTTAATATTCCAAGGCACCTCACTGCAACATCGTTTAATAATGTTTAGCACCAGACTATTTATAGGAAATATTACGGTAGATGCCAATACATCTTGCAGCAGATGGCCAGTTAAGCTCTTGAGCTGTTGATTAATGGTGTCGTCCAAGATGATGGTGGTGGGGGATTTGTCCTTAGTGCTGCTGAATATCAAAGGCAATTACTGTGCTTCTCCTTGATGGAGGTGGTTACTTACTGGTACGTACAGAGTGCATCTGTTACTTGTCAGCCCATACCAGGGTGCTGTTCAGTCCTGTGAAGTTATGGCGCTGTATCATTTTACCGATGGTGGACTAAATACTGATCAGTCATTAACTGGCTGGGTCAGATTTGAGGATAAGCTGCCCTTGGCATTTTGCATATTTTCAAATAGATGTCAGTATCACATCTGGATTGTAACAATTTGGCTAGCAGTGTAATTCATGTTTTTCTAAAGCTTTTGGCAAAACTTGCCAGGCCAATATTTATCTCTATATCCATTGCATTTGGCCACTTTTAATGTAATGAATGAATCCAGTTTGCTACATAGACATCAATACAGATTGATTGGTGAGGATGATGTCGGATGGTTTACCTTCTCATACTTCTTCAGCACCTGTTCTGGCAGGTATTATGTACTAAAGGACTCCTTATAAACTACTACAACGAAAGTACTAGCACAGTACATAAGAAGTTCTAGAATGCGAGTGATCGACGTTTACAAGTCAGGATAATAGGTGAATTGACTGGGAATTTCCCATTTATGTTGTTAGTGTGTGTTTATGGAGAAGATCGCGGGTATTGGAAATGCTTTTGTTCAAGTAACTGCAATGTAGTTGGTATGCTCTATAGCCATATTGTGCTGTCCATAGAGGGAATACAGTATGAGCTTAGGAAAGGGAAGGGATAGCAATAAAAACGGTTGCCTTGTTCCGGATGGTCTTAATCTTTTTTTAGGTATTGCGGGAGCATAGCCGATTCAAGCAAGGGAGGAGTATTTCATATCCTCCTAACTTGAGCCTTACAGATGAGGAAAGACTGAGGGGATCAGAAGTTGAATCAGAGGACTTCAGACCTGGTGTCACAGTGCTATATATGTGGTGTGTTAGTTAAGATTCTGTTCATTGGTGATGGTGGTAGAAGATCTGATTTTGGTAATGTTTTTGGACATCAAACAGAGATTGATACTCTGGAGATAAAAATGGTCAGCATTTTCTAGCCCATGCCCGACTGTTAACATAACCTTGCTGTCTGAGAACTTCGTGAGTTGAAGAGTTGGGAGGCATAGTCAAAGCTGAGTTTCTTATCTTCTACACAAGTACGTGGTCATGTACCAGTGCATGAGAAACACAGTGGTATCACAGGCTTAGAGCATTAGTTCACAAGAAAAACATACTGTAAATTAAACATTTTATACAGAATTACACAAGAAGGAGCACAAAAAATCCATTGTAGTGCAAAATGGTCACAGTGTTGTTAATCTGTAGTGATTTGGGTCGTGTGAATTGGTTTGGTTCAAGGCTGATGGGAAGTAACTATCCTTGAACCTGGTGGCATGGGACCTCAAGGCTCTGTACGTCCTGGCCCATGGTGGCTATGAGAAGATGGCATTGCCCAGGTGAGGGGTCCTTTAATGATAGTTGTTGCCTTCTTGATGGAGCACCTCCTGTGTGTATTACCTGTGGTGTGGAAGGATGTGCCCATGATGCAGTGCTCTGAATACATTACTCTCTGCAGCTTCTAACATTCCCACCCCATTTGAATTGCTGTGCTAGACCATGATGCAGCCAGTGAAGATACTTCCAACAGTGTTGGACTGGTTGGTGACAAGCCAAATCTCCTTAACCTTCTAAGAAAGTAATGACACCAGCCACCTTCTTTGCAACTGCATCTATTGCTGGGTCCAGGACAGGCCATCCAATGTGTTAATACTGTGGAATTTAAAATTAATGTTAGTGCAACTGGGCAATTTTGAATCATCGCAGAACATTCCCCTCCATGACCTTATAAAGGAAAAGAGATCACTGGTGAAGTACCTGAGGATTTTTAGGCCATGATCACTAGCATGGCAAACCTTCAGTGGTGTTGAGTGGCTTTAGGTTGAATTCCAGCAGTCTGGGTGGCTGGTGTAGACAGGACCTATCTCAGCAGTTTTCAGCAACTTCTGCCTATGGTTAATATTGGTTTCCAACTCTAATATGTCTTGCCTTGGTAATGATTATAAGAAGTTAAAAATGCTGTCAAATGATTGTGACCTCAGTAAATTCTGGAATTATGGAATTAATGGTTGTTGGAGATGGTACAGAGCAAGTTAGGCAGAGAAGAGATTTCTGAGTTTTAGGAGAACATAGAACATAGAATAGTACAGCACAGTACAGGCCCTTTGGCCCACAATGTTGTGCTGACCCTTAAACTCTACCTCCCATATAACCCCCCACCTTAAATTCCTCCATATACCTGTCTAGTAGTCTCTTAAATTTCACTAGTGTATCTGCCTCCACCACTGACTCAGCTGGAGTATTTGTCTGGAGGATAATGGGCTGACACAGTATGTGAGGGAAGATTCATATTTTTGAATTCCACTTAATTAAATTTTTAAGCTTCGGCAGGTTATAATGAAATAAGGATTAAGTGTAAGAATGGAAGCAGTGTTGGACTTTGAATGATTAGTGAAAGGAACTGATGTGAGCTCAGATGGTGGGATTTAGCTCCACATCATTCACCTGAAAATTAAAATGCTTAAGGAATTCAGTGGAAAAAACTCAGAAGGAAGTGGGGATGTATCCTCACTCCTACACTAACTCGACACACTTTATAACAAAGAACCCCCAAGAACAGTAAGTTGCAGGAAATATCCATTTTCATTATGCAACAAACCTTTCAAACCACATTGGATGTTGGCAGGAAGGCAGGCTAAGCTAATCACCTATTCCGTTTTACGGAATCCTGCCATATTTTTTAAAACCATCACAATGTTCTCTGAAAAGATTTATGGATTAGCAGCAGGATTGCCCCAGCGATGGCCGTTTTGCTGATTCAGTGTGAAATTGCCTGTTTTCATGTTTTCCATTTCAAGTTTTACATCTCAATTCAAATGATTTTAGTTGCACACTGATTATATTGTACTATTGTTAAGATCTTTACATGGATTAAAATAGAACAATAATACTAAAATTAATTCATTAAGGTGTGTAGAATTTCCCTTGTGCAGTTGCAGGAGAAAAAAGTGGTGAACAAGATGGATATGAGAAACAGTATTTTTAAGTTCCAGGGTGTTTTCTGTACAGTAACTGTCCTTTTACCTACTATTGCAATTTACAAAACCTGTCTGAGTTTAGTATCATCACCAAATGTGGGACGGGTTAGCATGGAAGTTGGGTGATTGGGGCAGGGGACAACAGTACAGTAAAGTGTTGAAGATTCCTCCTGATTGGTGTTCATCAAACTCTCCTGGAAATGGGCATGCAGCTTTTGGTCATGAGTAAACAGAGAACTATTGTCGAATGTGACAGCTAGGGGCACATACATGCACAGAGATATACATGCTCAAAAGTGAGTAACCGAATGACGTTTGTTACCAAAGCTTTCTAATGAAGATTACCCACTTAAGCAGCTAAGTTTGTGCAATCCTCTTAGAACTTTGTATCATCAAAACTGTGGTTTCACGAGAAAGAAACATTGAGAAAAGCACTGCCAAGAAAAAACCAAAAGTAAAATAGTTTTTGCATTTCAATGATGATGGGCTAAGATGTTTATCATGGCTGTGTTTGTTTGTAATTCCCAGAAAAAACAATTTCATTGTTGCATTATATTTGTTCATAGCACACTTTTATATGGTTCTTTGCAGAAGGAATGAACTGCATGAATAAAAACCATGGATGTGCTCATATCTGTCGGGAAACTCCAAAGGGAGGAATAGCCTGTGAATGCAGACCTGGATTTGAACTCACAAAGAACCAAAGGGACTGCAAGTGTAAGTTTTAACTGTTCCCTTACACTTCCTGCATCATTTGTGGCTCGGTATCACTTGTATTGCAATGTTCTCATTGGAACGTACTCAGTCACTGTAGTCTGACGAAACATTGAAGACCTTGCTAGTTGCAATCTGCCTGATGTGGGTTTAAGGTGTTCTTTCAGTGGGTCATTCAATAGATGGTGCTAGACATCTACAGCATTAAGGTCACACTTTTAACCCTAGCTTGGAAGATTGCTGTGGGGGGCTGGATTGCAGTACAGAGATGAGAGCACTGATTGTAAAATTGAGGCTGGTGATAAATATGAAAAGATAATCTACAAAGATGTATGTGTATTACATTCCAACCAATCTTACTGTACTCAAAATTCATGTGTCCAAGTGCAAAAGATCTTTGTTATGATCCTTTCAAACATTCAGTTGCTTGTTGACGTAGTGGTAAAACATATCCATGGACCTTTGTTCAATGAAAGATAAGAGCAAAAGAATTTGGGAGTGGAATTAATAAAATTACTTTGGGAAAGATAGAGATCTGTTTGATTGGATCGGATTGAATACTTTACGTATGAAGGAGAGGAGCCTATCTCTAGTCTTGCAGTAAACAGGACAGCAGCAAAGAGTCACCAAATGATACCGATCTTAAAAGGATTAATTTGTGGGATTGCATAAGCATTACCTGTACTATTTCAAGTTTGGGTTGAATGAGGTGAATCAATTGCATAGACACTAAGAAATTACTTTAATTCTAAAATTGTTGATGGTCCATAAATGGTGAAACCAGAAGAATATGAAGCCTTTTTCTGGAACTCTCGTCCTCAAGACAGGCTGAGTTGAAACGTTTAGGACTGTTAGTAAGAGATCTGGATCAAGGGGAGCGTGAATGGAATTGGAATACTGATTGTCCTTGAATCCCTAGAGGTACTCCTATTCCAGTGTAACATACATCCACCTTAATAGCTAATGATAGCCTCAGATTCAGTTTATACAGATCTGTTTCCCAATTTTGTCCATTTTAATGGCTTTTTGCACCAGTGTTAAACTTAAGGAATAGGATAAGATAGAGAAGAGAATGAACCCTTCAACATCAGATACCAAAGTAATTCAGAAAATTCTAGAATGTACCACAGGTACATGAGAGAAAAAATGAGGTGGAAGATCGTGAGGTGATTACACGGCTCCACTACTGCCCCATCCTGGTGTCTGGGTAAATTTGCCTGCATCTATTTTCCATTTATGCCAGAACCAAAGACAAATTTAACAAAGGTAATCATTTTGGGTGTGAGCTCTTCTTAAATAATGATGATAGATCTGTTGCACATTCTATCCTTTACATATTTTTAAAATATTGTTGTCATCTGGTAGATATTTGCAAAGATGATATCTGACCCTTTGGCTAATCTATACTTTGCAAAATAGCCAGCAGTCTTAATTAATAGCAGTCTTTGGGGATTGTAGAATAAGGGGAGCAAAGGAGTGTTTTTCTAAATTATGGTAACTGGGTCTTTCTAGCATGTCCTTTGATCCAGTGGTCTCGGATTACTGCATTCATATTGACAGAGTAAAGCAAGATGTTCCCGGGTTTCACCGGACAGAAGCCATCTGTCTCAGAAATAACAAATTACAATCTTGGATCCCCTGCTGTGAAACTTGCTTGTATAAACAAAGTTTTAATCCAATAGTGGGACAAAAGAGAGATGGGAATGCAGAGAGGTGAGATCAGTACAGATTCAAAAGCACGATGAGGAGTTTTAAGATGTTGTAGCCATGTAGGGGCAAACTATATTTTAAGGTTTTTCTTCCATCAGTTCATTGGACTTCACAGAGATCATACACTTAAACCTACACCATTTATGGCCCTTTTAAGGGAGAGATATACTACACGATCCCATAGGGCAAGCCATACTGCTTTTTCCTGAGATCCTTTCCTCTATAGTTCCAGTCCCTGTTAAGTTTCTCCTTCTCAGTGTAGGGCAACAAATTAAAGGCAGAGCTTTTGAAACTCTTCAAAACCTCTTGCACAGTAGGTCTTCAAATTTAGCATAGACTCCCAAACCGATTTCTTCTCTTCTGTGGACATTATCCAACCTTATCTCAATGTCTTCAACAGTTGATGGTCAGTAATGGTTGTGACATTGTTTTAAAAGCCTTAAGCCAAATCTTTTCTCCAATTCTTTTCAATGTCCCTTTGCATCAATAAAATATAAAAGTTATCAAACCTTTTACTGCACTTAAGCATTAAAAAAGGACAGAATATACCCAGAGGACGGAAACATCTCATCAAGTTTCAGCACAGTGGTGAAGTGATATCTTGCCACATGGTGCTGAGGCAAGTTTTGATCATTAAAGTTCCTGGTTGATGTGGGTAACTGCAGCAAAAGCTAGAACCCTTGCTGGCCACGAATGTCTGTGGGGGCTCTGTATGGTTCAGGCAAAGATGATGAGGAAGAGGAAGGAAAATAATACAAATCTGGAGCTTTAAAGGCTCCAATAACTTGTTTTTAAATTGTGATTTCACCATTTCAGTGATGTGGCTTTGATCCACAGGAAATGCAAGGATAAAGAATGTTAAAGAATGGAGTTGCTCTCAAGGAGATCAATGTTCCAAGAAAATGTCTCACAAAAATTACTTGGATTGCTTTTCTTTTAATTAATTGAAAATGTGCTCCAGATTATATCAGTTTTTTTTAAATAACAAGTAGTATTTTTTAAATAAAATAAAGCAAAACAGACATTCCCAAGCTGGTTTGCTTCTCAACTATAAAAGGCAATATTTGTGGCCGTGATCTCAAAATATGTTCTTTAACACATTTGTGGGAGACTTCCGGTAGCGCTCATGGAGTGAAGTCGCGTTCTTGACTCGCTCCATTACCTCTGAGTTTTTTTCTCTATGGTCAGCTATACTTTAATTAACCATTAAGGCATCAATTTTTACAATACTTTGAATTAAACTGAATTCTCTGACAATTGGATGATACTTAGATCTGCTATGTCTAAGAACGGGAAAAACGGCAAGGATGGTAAACCTCCGGTTAAACCGAAAGCTACGGATCTCCCTCCGACTGAATCACCGGTGACTTTGAAAGCGATATCGGAGTTAATTCAGAGGGAAATTTCAACCTCTGTTAGGGAGATGATTCGTACGGAAATTGCAGGCTTTGTTAAAGACCTGATTCATACGGAAATCTCAACTAATTTCCAGAAAATTGCCGATTTAATTGATAAGATGCAAACATGTATTGCGGAACATCAGTCGGCTATATCTGATCTTCAAAAATCCGCGCAACAAAGTGAGCTTAAGATGGGGAAAATCGAAGAAACAATTAATGTAATGAAGAAGAAACTTGACTTATTGACTTTTAAAAACTCTGACTTGGAATCTAGAATGCGACGGCAGAATTTACGAATGATTGGCGTGAGGGAAGCCGTTGAAGCTAACAACCCCATGAAATATTTCTCCCAACTTTTAAAAGATGCATTCCCTACTGTATTTCCTGACCAACCACCGCTACTGGATCGTGTTCACAGAATCCCATCATACTCGTCTAGGTCAGATAGACCTAGGCATGTTATCTTACGTTTTCATTACTTTCAAGACAAGGAGAGACTGTTTCGATTCGCTCGATCTAAAGGTTTCATTGATTTTTCGGATCTTAAGTTCCGATTCGTGGAAGATTTCAGTAAACCAATCTGGGACCAACGGGTCCGTTACAGATCCGTGATGTCGGAATTCTATAAGATGGATTTAAGACCAGCGCTGCTGTACCCTGCACGTCTAAGGATTCGCATGTTAGATGGAGCCCTTCGTTTTTTTGATTCTCCATCGGATGCCCAGAGTTATCTGGATCAACTTTCATCTCCAACATCTTAATTGCCTTCTTTTTAATTTTCTCCGTTGATCGGAGGCTGTGAATTGGTTGGTTTTAACTTTTCTGTGCCCTATTTGGGCAGAAAAGTTTACTTTCGATTTCTTAATATGGCTGCTAAACTTTCTTTTTAACTGCGTCATTTCTTTCTTTTCCCAGGGGATTCTGGGTGGTTACTTCCCTTTTGTCATCTTACGTATTTCCTGTGCGGCCTTAAATTTTGTAGTTTTTTTTAAATTTTATTCTGTTTTGCTTTTTATAATCACTTTATGTTAATAATCCTATTTTTTTTTGTTGCTGTGTCTATTCATGAGTTTGAGGTTTATTGTGGTTTTTTTTTAATATATATTTTCCGGCTTTTGTTCTGTTCTGTGTGTATTCTAATTGAGCTAACTTTTTTTTTACTTATTTTTTTACTGTTTTACAATTAGCTGATCCTTTTCATATTTATACCTTTTTTTTAGGGAGCGTATACCGGAAGTCATGGGGGTAGTTTTAGCGCTTGCTTCTTTCTGGCGGGTCTGCTTTAGATTTTGCCTTGGGGTCTTGGGCTGGGGGGTGGCGGGAGGGGCTTCACGTTTTAGTTTGTTTTTCTTTGGGCTATATACATTATTGAAGTACTGGTTGCGTCCTTTTCCCCGGTATCTTTTGTATGTTCTGTTTCCTCTCCGGGTTTGTGGGTCGCGCCTATTGTCAATCCTCCTTGTTGTGGGTTGACTTTAGGATTTATGGAGTCTATTATTAATTTTGTCTCCTGGAATACTAATGGTCTTAATCATCCTATTAAAAGAAAAAAAGTTTTTAAAGTGTTCCGGAGACTTAAAGCACAAATTTTATTTTTACAAGAGACCCATGTACGGAGGGGGGACAGACTACGTTTTTTCAAATTCTGGAAGGGACAACAATTTCATTCGAACTCCAATGCTAAGATTCGAGGCGTCTCTATTTTTATAGATTCCTCAGTTACTTTTATACAACAGGATATTATTTCTGATCCGAATGGTAGATTTTTATTGGTTAGTGGTTTACTATTTAATAAAAAAGTAGTTTTGGTTAATGTTTATGCTCCTAATATGGATTGTCCGGAATTTTATAAATCATTGTTTGATCAGTTTCCGAATTTGAACGAGTTTTCATTGATTTGGGGCGGAGATCTTAATACCTGTTTATCTCCAGCTTTGGACCGTTCGGCTCCTTTACGGACTTTACCTAATAAATCTGCAAATTTGATTAATTTTTTCCTTTCTGATTCTGGGTCGACGGACATTTGGCGTTTTCTGCATCCTCAGGAAAAAGATTTTTCCTTTTTTTCACATGTTCATCATTCCTATTCAAGAATTGATTATTTTTTTATTGATTCTCGTCTCATTCCTTCAGTGATTAAATGTGATTATGATTCTATAACCATTTCGGATCATGCTCCACTTAAGCTTTCTATTAAAATTATGGCCAATATACCGAACAATAGACAATGGCGTTTTAATTCGCTGTTGCTTCAGGACTCGGACTTTGTTAATTTTATGAATGAACAGATTGAGCTTTTTTTTACAATTAACCATACAGAAGATATTTCGGTTAACACTCTTTGGGACACTTTTAAAGCCTATATTCGGGGTCAGATTATTTCGTATTCCGTTGCTTTGAGGAAGAAACAGAAGCAGGAGGAGATGGCAATTGTGGACAAGATTAAAGAAATTGATAAGAAATATGTTATGGCTCCTTCTGAGGAGCTATACAAACAAAGAACTGAACTTCAAATGGAACACAGTTTACTACTCTCGTCCTCGATTGTAAACCAATTAAAGAAAACAAGAAGTGATTTTTATGTTCACAGTGATAAAATTGGCAAGCTGCTGGCTAATCAATTGAAATCTAATTATGTTAAATCTCAAATCAATCAGATTTATAACCAAAATGATCGATTGATATTGGATCATGTGGGGATTAATCAAACCTTTTGTGATTTTTATTCTTCTTTATATCAATCAGAGTCTCCTCGAGATTCTAAATATATGAATGATTTTTTAGATAAGTTAGACTTTCCTCAGATTTCACAGGATATGTCTTCTTTATTAGATACTTCCATTACAATGGATGAGATTAAGAATGTTATTTTTTCTATGAATCTGGGGAAAGCTCCTGGCCCTGATGGGTTTACTGTTGAATTTTATAAATGTTTTGCTTCTTTATTGATTCCTTGGCTCTATAAGGTTTTTGAGGCTTCTTTGAAACTTGGTAAACTTCCGGAATCTTTTAATAGAGCATCAATTTCTTTAATACTAAAGAAGGATAAAGACCCTGCTCAATGTGCATCTTATAGACCAATAACTTTATTAAATGTTGATTCTAAAGTTTTTTCTAAGTTATTAGCAAATAGACTAGAAAAAGTACTTCCTTCTATTATTTCGGAAGACCAAACGGGTTTTATTAAAGGTCGTTACTCTTTTTATAATATTCGTACATTGTTAAATATCGTTTATACTCCCTCACAAAATGTTCCTGAGTGTGTTATTTCTTTAGATGCCGAGAAAGCTTTTGATAGAGTAGAATGGCCTTATTTATTTAAGGTGCTTGAAATGTTTAATTTTAGCTTGAAATTTATATCCTGGATTAAACTGTTGTATCACTCCCCTCTAGCCTCGGTTCGTACTAACTCTTTAAACTCACCTTTTTTTCCTCTCTTTCGTGGTACTCGACAAGGCTGTCCTCTTAGTCCCCTATTATTTGATATTGCATTAGAACCTCTTGCAATTGCTATTCGAGAATCTTCAAATATTACTGGGATAACTCGGGGATTAAAGTCCCATAAATTATCACTCTATGCTGATGATTTACTTTTATATATTTCTAATCCTGAGAGATCTATTCCTGCTGTTTTAGAGTTATTAGCACAATTTGGTCTTTTCTCAGGTTATAAATTAAATCTTAGTAAGAGTGAACTTTTTCCGATTAATAAACATCTTCCCTTATATTATAAATTTCCATTTAAATTGATTAATAATTACCTTTCATATCTTGGGATTAAAATTACTTGTAAACATAAAGATTTATTTAAGACTAACTTTTTACCATTAATAGACCATATTACTCAACTTTCATCTAAATGGTTTCCCTTATATTTAACTTTGATTGGTCGTATTAATGCAGTTAAGATGTTTTTTTTGCCAAAATTTTTATATGTGTTTCAGGCATTACCAATTTTCGTTCCTAAATCTTTTTTTGATAAAGTCGACTCTAAAATTTCTTCATTTATTTGGCAGAATAAGAATCCGAGACTGGGTAAAATACATTTACAGAAAGCTAAGAGAGATGGAGGTTTAGCATTACCTAACTTTAGATTTTATTATTGGGCTATTAATATTCGACATATGAAATTTTGGTTACTTGACCGGGATATACTATCTATTCCTAAATGGGTAGCATTGGAATTACAATCTGTTCAGGGTTATACACTTGGTTCTATTTTAGGTTCATCTCTTCCTTTTGATTCGAAACGCCTTAAGCAGGTCTCTAACCCGATCGTTAAATATGCTTTGCGTATTTGGTTTCAATTCAGAAAATTTTTTGATCTTAATCAATTCGGGTTAGCGATTCCTATTTTAGGTAACATATTTTTTCCTCCCTCTTTTACGGATCGCGCTTTTCAAACTTGGAAGACTAAGGGTATTTTACGGTTTTTGGATTTATTTTTAGATGGTTCCCTTATGTCTTTTGAACAATTATCTAATAAATATAACTTATCAAGAATACATTTTTTTAGATATTTACAAGTTAGAAATTTCCTAAGTACTATACTTTCTTCCTTTCCAATGCTTCCTCCTATATATATTTTAGATTCGATAATTAACCTTAATCCATGTCAGAAAGGTGCATCGGCTATGATTTATAATATTATTATGAAACTTAGGAAAGCTCCATTTGATAAGATTAGGGTAGATTGGGAACAGGAATTGGGGCTTACCATTTCTGTGGATGATTGGGGGCAGATTTTACAATTAGTTAATACTTCTTCTATTTGTGCTAAACATTCCCTAATTCAATTTAAAGTGGTGCATAGAGCACATATGTCTAAAGATAAGTTAGCGCGTTTTTACTCGCATATTAATCCTTTCTGTGATAGATGTTCGGGGCAGATAGCCTCTTTAACTCATATGTTTTGGTCTTGCCCTACTTTGGAAACTTTTTGGAGAGATATTTTCAATATTATTTCTAAGGTATTAAATATAGATATCTCTCCTCACCCTATTACTGCTATCTTTGGACTACCTAAAATTTCTAGTAATCTTTCCCCTTCAGCCCGTAGAATGATTGCATTTCTTACTTTAATGGCGAAAAGATGTATTTTACAACATTGGAAAGAGCTTAATGCTCCAACTACCTTTTTTTGGTTTTCTCAGACGATTTTATGTTTGAATCTGGAGAAAATTAGAAGTAACCTTTATGATTCTTCATTTAAATTTGAACAGATTTGGGGACCTTTTATTCGATATTTTCATTTAATGTAATATTTACCCTTCTTGTTTTTTTTCACTGTTTTAATGGAGGTCGGGATTGAGGACGTGATTTTAAGTTTAACTCTGTTTGGTTTCAAGTTAGCTCATTGCTTTGCTTTGCTTTTAGTTAGTTGCACGGTGGGTTTTTTTTTGGGTTTTTTTTTTCTTTTTTTCCATTGATATATATAAAATCTAGTATACTATTATGTTATCTTGGTTTCTTATGCTTAAATTACATTGTTTGTAATATTTTCTTTTTGGTATTGTTATCTTTTGGAATTTTATTATACTTTAACATTGTATTAATGTTTATATGGCTTACCTTTTTTGTATACTTACTCAATAAAAAGATTTAAAAAGAAAGAAAAAGA
Source organism: Mobula hypostoma (assembly GCF_963921235.1). Taxonomy (NCBI): domain Eukaryota; kingdom Metazoa; phylum Chordata; class Chondrichthyes; order Myliobatiformes; family Myliobatidae; genus Mobula; species Mobula hypostoma. The sequence continues at coordinate 45,628,069 of NC_086109.1, read as the reverse complement.
ACACATTTGTGAGGCTGGGGGTCTGTTACTATTACTCTCTAGCACTTATCTAGACAGTAATGTATTTTCTCTCTGCAGTGACATGTAACTATGGAAACGGGGGGTGCCAGCACACGTGTGATGACACTGATCAGGGCCCGAAGTGTGGATGCCACCTGAAATTTGCCCTGCACTCAGATGGGAAAACATGTGTTGGTGAGTAGTTGGCTCAAATTGAGATGTTGCAGACAACTGCAAGAAACAGGGCCTTGGAGCTGAGCAATCTGATGTAATGACATGGAAATACCTTGGATTTACAATTTCATACACCATTCCCACACATAATGGGAAACAGAAATAATCAGTGAAGCCTGCCAGAAATCTGATGGCTAAGCTTGGTTGGAATCAGAGATTTCAGAAGATTTTGAGGATAGAGGTGGGAGGAGGGATCATAAAGGGTGATTTGATCAAGGTTTGTTTGTCCAGAACTAAGTTCGGTAAATACCGATCTAGTTTCTTTCCAAAGGATAGTCAGACAGCAAGCAGTCATGACATGCTGTTCATTCCCACAAAAAGAAAATAAAGTAACTTAAAGAAGTATCGGGGGGGGGGCTGTGCTGAGGGAACTACAAGTGGAGACTCACATCTTTTGAAGCAAGGGAGACTATTTCTTCTAGGTCCTCTATTTTCATCCATTTTGGAAATTTGGAATAAGTGACAAAGAATTGCTCTAATTTTTTTTTCATTTCCAAACAAGGGAATCAATCTCAGTAAAATGTAGCAATCCTATTGAGTAACTTACAGTAATTTTCGATTGTGTATTTATATTGGGCGCAGAATTACAAAGATTAATCTTTTGGAAAACCCAAATAAGCTAATCCTGATTTTGCATGTCCGTTCCAATACAGAGCATATGTACATTTGAGGGTGAATCTTGGATCTATTGAATGCATTGTCATCGGCCTTGACCCCCATTAACTTTGAGCCTAGCTCTATGTAAACATTTATTCAGTGTAGTTTAACATCATCCCTTTCAACATTTGTGCTGGAAAAATCTTTTACACTTAAAGTCTGTGCTGATGCATTTTATTTAGCAGCATGATTAACCTGTTGGGCATATAGAAATCCAAAAGCAAACTGCTTTTGTATATTAATATAGAAATATTAATAGGTCAGGCAAGTCTGCATCAGTAGCTCTGAATCAGAGAAGAAAAACGTGAAAGAGTAAATATCCAAGCCATATATATATATATATCTCATACTACAACATGCTGAAGATATAATGATAGGTATTGGCTGGTTGAATTTCAGAATAAAAGGCAACAAACACTAAATGCTGATGCTTCAGCATGAGTCATAACTCTGGAATTCTCTCCCTAACCTCTATCACCGTCCGGCACCTATTGTAGCAGCTTCCTGCAAAACTACTCCTTCAACCATGTATCCAGCTTAGTATCTCCTGTAGGGCTTTGGTGTCAGTATCGTATTTGGTAAAACCTATGCAATGTGACTTTGGGACATTTTATTAAGTGGAGCATTTGAGTTGTGGCTATCAGCTTTGGTGGGGGGGGGGGGAATTGATCCAAATATTTATCTGCACAATTGCAAGTCTGTTGAAAGATTACTGTACTATGCACCAGCTTTTGTTTTCATCATGGGCCACCGATTGTCCATCCTTGAATAATATACCAGGACTGATCAGCATGGAAGAGATTGGGAAATTGGTGAGGATTCCACAGGTTAAGATATTGAACCTGAAATAGACTCAAACTCAGAAATTGGGGTTTTAGGACACGGGAGGTAGAGTTGCAGAGACTGGGTCTTTCACCGGAGTTCTCAGAGGTTGGGGCCTTCCAGGAGAGAAAGGGAGTGCCAACTGGAAGCAAGTATGTGTGTCCAGAGACCAGGACATTTGAGAACGCCAGTAAGTTTAAAAAAAAACACAGGAAAGGAGATCCATGCATCTTTTGGTGCTGGACTGGGACCTATTCCAGGAGGCCCCTTTAAAAGTGCTGCTACTGGTTAAGGAGATTCCAGGAATATTCCAGCAAAAGTTGCTCCATGAAACAATATAACAAGCCCCCAAATAAGTGTAATTAAAAGTAACATTAACACCACACAACTTCACAGATACTGCAGAATTTTTTTTCAGATAAATTGAGGTGAAAAATTGAGTAGTATAAGTGATTGAAATGGGAAACCTTTGCTTCAGGGCAAGGGTTGGCAAAGGGTGGGAGTTGAATCATAGAGCAGGAAAACATGCCTTCATCCCGGCTTGTCTATGCTGAACAAGTCACCTAACTGAGCTCGTCCCATTTGTCTGCATTTGGCTTATATCCCTCTAAAAGTTTTCTATCCATGTACCTGTCCAAATGCATTTTAAATATTGCAATTGTACCTGTCTCTATTACTTCCTCGTTCCAAGTAGTCACCACCTTCAGGTTCAGAATCAGTAATTACCCCTCAACCATCAGGCTCTTGAACCAAAGGGGATAAATTCTCTCAACTTCACTTGCCCCATCATTGAAACGTTCACACAACTTATGGACTCATTTTCAAGGACTCTTCATCTCATGTTATTGATAATTATTGCTTATTTATTTATTATTATTATTTCTTTCTTTTTGTATTTGCAGTTTGTTGTCTTTTGCACACTGGTTGAATCCCAGGTTGGTGCAGTCTTAAATTGATTCTATTATGGCTATTAATCTGTTATGGATTTATTGAGTATGACCTCATCAAAATGAAGGGTTGTATATGGTGACATATATATATTCTTTGACAATAAATTTACCTTGAACTTTTGACCTTCTCTGCAGCAAATGTTGTCACTTAAGTCCCTTTTAAATCCCCGTCACGTCGCCTTAAAACTGTGCCTTCTAACCTTGGACATAGCAGTTCTGTGGGAAAGGCTGTAGCTATTCCTATTATCTGTCCCCATTATCTGTCCCCCTCATGATTCAATAAACCATTGAAAGGTCTGCTCTGAGCACCTAGGCTCCAGGGAAAAATGTCCTGCCTAATCCAACTTCGTACTTCTCAAACACTCCAGTCCTGGTAACATTCTTGTAAATGAATTTTGGGGTTTATAATTTACAGTATACTTTATACTTTATTGTCACCAAACAATTGGTACTAGAACGTACAATCATCACAGCGATATTTGATTCTGCGCTTCCCACTCCCTGGATTATTAAAAATAGTTAAAATTGGTAAATATTAAAAATTTAAATTACAAATCATAAATAGAAAATAGAAAAATGGAAAGTAAGGTAGTGCAAAAAAACCGAGAGGAAGGTCCAGGTATTTGGAGGGTACGGCCCAGATCTGGGTCAGGATCCGTTCAGTGGTCTTATCACAGTTGGAAAGAAGCTGTTCCCAAATCTGGCTGTACGAGTCTTCAAGCTCCTGAGCCTTCTCCCGGAGGGAAGAGGGACGAAAAGTGTGTTGGCTGGGTGGGTCGTGTCCTTGATTATTCTGGCGGCACTGCTCCGACTGCGTGCGGTGTAAAGTGAGTCCACGGACTGAAGATTGGTTTGTGTGATGTGCTGCGCCGTGTTCACAATCTTCTGCAGCTTCTTTCGGTCTTGGACAGGACAACTTCCATACCAGGTTGTGATGCACCCTAGAAGAATGCTTTCTACGGTGCATCTATAAAAATTAGTGAGGGTTTTAGGGGACAGGCCAAATTTCTTTAGCTTTCTCAGGAAGTAAAGGCGCTGGTGGGCCTTCTTGGCAGTGAACTCTGCTTGTTTGGACCAAGTCAGGTCATTTGTGATACTGACCCCGAGGAACTTAAAGCTTTTGACCTGTTCCACTTGCGCACCACCAATGTAAATTGAGTCGTGCGATCCGCTACTCCTTCTGAAGTCAACAACCGATTCCTTCATCTTGCTGATGTTGAGGGATAGGTTATTGTCTTCGCACCATGCCACCAGGTTCTTAATTTCCTCTCTGTACTCAAACTCATCATTACCTGAGATACGGCCTACAATGTTGTGTCATCAGCAAACTTATATATTGAGTTTGATGGAAACTTGGCTACACAATCATGGGAGTACAGTGCGTACAGCAGGGGGTTGAGTACACAGTCTTGTGGGGCACCGGTGCTCAGAGTGATTGTAGAGGGGAGCTTGTCCCCTATTTTTACAGCCTGGACCCTGTCTGTGAGGAAGTTGAAGATCCAGCTGCAGATCTGCGTGCTAAGGCCCAGGTTCCGGAGCTTAGGAATCAGTTTATTTGGAATGATGGTATTAAAGGCAGAGCTGTAGTCAATGAAAAGGAGCCTTACGTATGCGTCTTTATTCTCCAGGTGTTCTAAGGAGGAATGTAGGGCCAGAGAGATGGCATCTGCCATTGACCTGTTGCTCTGGTAGGCGAATTGCAAAGCATCGAGGTTGACCGGTAGGCTGTGGTTGATGTGTGCCATAGCCAATCTCTCGAAGCACTTCATAGCAATTGATGTCAGAGCCACAGGTCGATAGTCATTCAGGCATGCCACCTTGCTCTTCTTCGGCACTGGGATTATTGTTGCCTTCTTAAAACACGAGGGGATCTTAGACTGAAGCAAGGAGCAGTTGAAGATGTCCACAAGCACTCCAGCAAGATTGCTTGCACAGGCCCGGAGAACCCGTCCTGGGACGCCATCTGGGCCTGTCGCCTTCCTTGGATTTATCTTCAGGAAGGCCCTTCTAACGTCCTCTTCGGTGACGATGAATCTCGATGCCATCAAGCCCGGTTCATCCGGAGGGAGTGGGACGCTCCTCTTCTGTTCGAATCTTGCATAGAATACGTTAAGTTCGTCAGGAAGAGAAGCGCCATAGTTATTGATATTCCCAGCCTTTTCTTTGTGCCCAGTGATCTCATTTAGATCCTGCCATAGTCTACTGGCATCCCTTTGGTTAGCCTGGGCTTCCAACTTGGCTCGATATTGACTCTTGGCGCCCTTAATGGCTTTCCGGAGTTCACGCCTGGATTCCGTGTAGCTACTGGTATCCCCGCACCTAAAAGCCACAGCTCTAGCCTTTAAAAGGGACTTGACCTCATAATTCATCCAAGGTTTCTGGTTAGGGAATACCCAGATCGTCTTGCGAGACACACAGTCCTTTGTGCATTTCCAAATAAAGTCTGCGACAGCTGAAGCATACTCATTGAGGTTAGCTGCCGAGTCCTTGAATACTAACCAGTCCATCGATTCAAAGCAGTCACGGAGGACTTCATCTGTTTCCTCCATCCAAGGCGACACTACTTTTGACACTGTGACCTCCCGCTTCAGTTTCTGTTTGTAAGCCGGAAGGAGGAGTACAGCCTGATGGTCCGATTTTCCAAAGTGAGGTCGTGGGACGGAACAGTAGGCATCCTTGACTGCTGTGTAGCAGTGGTCATGTATATTCGGGCCTCTAGTAGGGCAGGAGATATGTTGGTATAACTTTGTCAGCGCTTTTCTGAGGTTGGCCTGGTTAAAGTCCCCAGCTGTAATGAGCAAAGCCTCCGGATACCTGGCCTCAAGTTCACTGATGTTGGCATACAGTATGTTCACAGCACACTCCACGTATGCCTGGGGGGGAATATAGTAAGAAAGAAAAGAAAAGGGATGATTACCTAAAATTGTTAAGTATAAGTCAAGAGGGCTGCAGTGTGTTCATCGTGTCATATTGAATTGAGGGAGAACTCAAAAGAACAGGAGTGTTTTTGGTGAGGCATGGTAGCATAATAGTGAGAGTAACACTATTAAAGCATGAGCAGTCACCAATCGTGGTTCAGTTCAATTCCCATAAACAGTTTGTATGTTCTCCCTATGACCCCATGGTGTTCCAAAGTGTTCAGAGAGTATTGTTGCAACTTGACCCTTGGAATGAGGCTCTGTGCTCGATCAGAATTCCCTCTCCAGAACATCTTTAGGGAGCGGTGTCTCAGAAAGGCAGCGTCCATTATTAAAGACCCCCAGCACCCAGGGCATGCCTTTTTCTCACCGTTACCATCAGGTAGGAGATACAGAAGCCTGAAGACACATACTCAGCGATTCAGGAACAGCTTCTTCCCATCTGCCGTCCATTTCCTAAATGGACGTTGAACCCATGAACATTACCTCACCTTTTTAATATATGTTATTTCTGTTTTTTGCACAATTTTTAATCTATTCAATAGTCATAGTCATACTTTATTAATCCCTGGGGAAATTGGTTTTCGTTCCAGTTGCTCCATAAATAATAAATAGTAATAGGACCATAAATAGTTAAATAGTAATATGTAAATTATGCCAGTAAATTATGAAATAAGTCCAGGACCAGCCTATTGGCTCAGGGTGTCTGACTCTCCAAGGGAGGAGTTGTAAAGTTTGATGGCCACAGGCAGGAATGACTTCCTATGACGCTCAGTGCTACATCTCGGTGGAATGAGTCTCTGGCTGAATGTACTCCTGTGCCCACCCAGTACATTACGTAGTGGATGGGAGACATTGACCAAGATGGCATGCAATTTAGACAGCATCCTCTTTTCAGACGCCACCGTTAGAGAGTCCAGTTCCATCCCCACAACATCACTGACCTTACTAATGAGTTTGTTGATTCTGATGGTGTCTGCCACCCTCAGCCTGCTGCCCCAGCACACAACAGCAAACATGATAGCACTGGCCACCACAGACTCGTAGAACATCCTCAGCATCGTCCGGCAGATGTTAAAGGACCTCAGTCTCCTCAGGAAATAGAGACGGCTCTGACCCTTCTTGTAGACAGCCTCAGTGTTCTTTGACCAGTCCAGTTTATTGTCAATGCGTATCCCCAGGTATTTGTAATCCTCCACCATGTCCACCAATATATGTATACTGTAATTGATTTACTTAATTATTATTGTGTTTTTTTTCCTTCTTCTATATTATGTATTGCATTGAACTGCTGCTGCTAAGTTAACAAATGTCATGTCACATGCCGGTGATAATAAACCTGATTCTGATTTTACCTGCTGCAAATGCAGTTACAACCTTGGAGCAAAGCAAACATTACATTGCTTGTGGCTATCAAGGTGACTGTGGCAATAAATGGTGGCCCCTGCCAAACTGGAGCTAGTGATATTTCTCTCAAGAAGTCATCAACTGCAGCATATATGGGGCTTCTAAAGTTCTTGGTTCATCCAGGCCATTTATATTTGAGTCTCTCCCAAAGACTCTTTGTGAAGAGACTGGGACCTCCATGGTGCGGGGAGCCATTGACTGCAAATGACTTGAAAGAATCCCACACCTTGACCTGTGACCCTTACAGGACAGTGCCCAGAATCCAGGGTGCTTTCATTTTGGTTTCAACTGGCAATCATCTGTGGTGCCAGTGGCATGTGCACAAAACCACAAGACATAGGAGTAGAATTAAGCCATTGCATCTGCTCCACCATTCAATCATGGAATTATCCCTCTCAACCCCATTCTCCTGCCATCTCCCTGTAATCTTTGACATCCTTACTAATCAAGAACCTATCAACCTCCTCTTTAAGTATACCCAATGAATTCACATCCATGGTCGTCTGTGGCAACAAATTCCACAGATTCGCACCCTGGGGATAAGGCCACTGAGCTTCTAGCGGTCTTACGTCTTGGTCCCCCAGGCCTTATTCCTGGCATTGACCTTCTTGACCTCCTATCCTTTCCCAAGCCTCCACATCCCTGAAGATTCTGGACATCTGTGCTTCTTTCCACCAAGGTCTCTAGGGCAGCTTCATAAACGTAGAACCATTTTGTTTGTCCCTTGCACCAGTCTTCACAGTTTCCCAGGTCAGCCTCCATTGTAAAGTGTGTGCCAACATCTGCTGTAGCCGTAATCAAACTTTCTTTAAAGCTACAGACTACCTTCATGGAGCACAGATTTATTTTAACTGCTTCAATCCACTCACAATATTCACCTGTGCTGAAATATTAACATGTATGCTATGCGTAGGCCGGTCACTGCGGCTATAACAGGCAGAACACGCAAAACTCTTTGTCCACTGCACCAAGAAGGCATGGGTTTCAAGCGCTATCCAATATAATTTATGAGTAAAGGGTTAGTCGGAGAGCTGGAGAGAAGTTGATGCTTGCCCTGCTTTTTAATGGCTATCAGGACATTAATCTACATTACAGTATGATCAATATGAAGTTATCAGCTCTACTGACATTCTCTTCTGGAAGGATGGGTACAGTATCTTAACGTAAAATTTAATTGACAGAGTAGTGTAATGTCCTGTATAAATATGTGGTACAAAAACATTGTAATTCCACCTGCCTATATATTTAATAAAGGAAAGCTGTTCTGTATTCAATTGATTTGTCAGGAGATTTAGAGTGGATCTGTTTAAATTCAGTGCCATGTGATGTTTATGTAAGACATGTGGAGCTGATCAATTGACGGTAATTAGATGGTGCTATCATATGACTTCAAGTCATTACTTGTGTTTTGCTGCAGGCAGTTTTCCGGGAAGCCCAGCACATTGCAAATCATTTTTATTCAGGGTAATCTGTGCAGTGTCTGTTCTGCAGAGTTATATTTTTGATTGTTACCTCAGGAAACCCAAACTCGAATCTCAAGTTCTGTTGGATTCAGCCTTAGGGTTGTGAATGTTCCTTGAGATTGGCCAGCTCTCCCTGGAATGGGATGGTGGGGGTGGGTTTGGGGGTATGATAGCAGAAATGGATCCCAGGTGATGTGTGTAGCCAGGAATATGGGTATGTTAAAGGTAGCACAGGGACACAACTAGCAGAGCTGTTCCCTCAGAGCTCCAGAAAGTGGGTGGCACCATAGCATAGTGGTTAGTGCATCCCCTTATACTGCGGTTGTAAGATTGGGGTTAGATTCCAGCTGGTGTCTACAAGGAGTTTGTACGTCCTTCACGTCACCAAATGGGTTTCCTCCCCCATTCCAGACTCATACAGTTATGGTTAGTGAGTTAGTGGGCAGGCTCTGTTGGCACCAGAAGGTTGGCAACACTTGCGGGCTGCCCCGAGCATTACTTTCGCTGATTTGATTTGACGCAAACAATGCATTTCACTGTAAGTTTTGATGGACATGTGACAAATAAAGCTAACCTTAAGATCTTAACCCAGCATAACTCCTGAATGCCAGGGCATTTGCACACTATACCTGTGACCATGTGGGTTTGTTCCAAATGTTCCTGTTTCCCCTGGGTGTTCCAGTTTCCTCCAAGTGCAAGATGTCAGTTTAGTCGCTTCTAGTGTGTCTGTAGGAGGCAACTGGTAGAATCTGGAGTTTGATGGAAACCTGGGGTGAATAAAATCAGCTTAGTGTCTGATGGTCAGTAGGCCAAAGAGCCTGATTCCATGCTGAATGATTTTCCACTGAACAAGCAACAATATTTATGTAGGGGAGATGAACAAGAAATAGAAGCTACTTTCAAGACAGCAATTTTGGAGCAAAGCAGTTCTGTTTAATTTATTTTAATTTATTTATTTATTTAATTAAGATGTGGAGAGAGAAGGGATGTTCATGTTTTGTATTTGGGGAAGTGAGAAAGCAAGTGCGTTTTAAGTTCCAGAGTCATAGAGCAATACAGTACAGATAGAGGCTTCTTGCCCTATCCAATTCATGCTGGCCACGATCCTCACCCAGCTAGACCCAATTTCCTGCATTTGCCACATATCCCTGTCATCCCTGCCCCTCCGTGTGCCTATCCAAGGGGTTCTACCTGCCTCACCATCCTCTGTGTGATGAAGTTGCCCCTCAGGTCCCTATTAAATGTTTCCCCTCTCATCCAAATCTTATGCCCCTCTGATTTGGACTTCCCTACCCTGAGGAAAAGACTGTTACCACCCACTTTCTCTATGCTCACTTTCTCATCATTTTAAACATTCTCCGGAAAGATGGCAGTGCGCTTGGATGCAGCGGTCACACAGGGTCCGATCAAGGGTGGATATGTTCGTCCAGTATACCTTTATTTTAACAATCGCAAGTCATTGTTGGAACATCAGTTACTGCAGGCCTATCCCATCAACGAGTTGCTCAATAGTGATGGAGCCGGACTTACTGCATACTGTTGTGGTGTTATCTCCTGGACTTGCTGCGTACCATTCTGCTGAGACAGTGCACAATCCAACGAACAGAGTGAGTGATTGACGTGGGCGTTTTTACTGGGATTGCAAGACCCTGCTGGATATTAGTAACATAGAGTACTGCAAGTCTTGTTTACTGGTTCATTGGATATACCGGCGGCAGGAGAGCTGCGTTGCCTTGGTTGTAGTAGGATCTGGGCCCAAACGGTGGAGTGGCCTGTTGCGTACAGCCAGGAGAAGAGATGCCGAGGTGGTGTGGGAGAGCCTCTGTGGGGCACGCGGGAAGCCGTACCGGATCAGGGGCTGGCCCCTCCCATCACTGCTGCCCTCCGGTGTTCACTCTATGGAAGAACAAGCTGGACCAAGACAAGTTACCATTAATCTACAGTCAGCCACTCAGGGACTTGGGCTATAGAATATTTTTCTTTTTGTAACCATATGTGCTGATTGTGTTATGTGCTGTTGGTGTTTTGTACCTTGGCCCTGGAGAAACGTTGTTTCTTTTGGCTACATAGTTGAATGGTAATTGAAGTTATTCTCCTAACCTGCAAACTCTCCCTTTCACTCAGACCATCTAGTCCTAGCAACATCCTTGTAAATCTTCCTTGCTGTCTTTCCAGTTCCAAGATTACACAGCACAGCAGTTGCTGGAAGTTTGAAATGAAGGAGCACACTGGAAATACACAGCAGATCAGGTGGCATCAGTGGAGAGCTAAACTGAGCTAGCATACGTGTGAAATATCCATCAAAACTGGGCAGCTCTGACATTAGCAGGAAACGTGGGTTATCTCCAAGTGCTTAATTCAATATTGTGTTTTGACAGTTGCCATATAGCAACAAGGAAGAGCTTATTTTTCTTTTTCCCGACCTATTGTGCATTTAGCACATTTTCACTCACACATTGATGTCTTGTTAGTTTACAGCATCATTTGGTCTTTCGATATTAAAGCTATGATATTAGGCATGATTTTGTAGTTACTGGTGAGACAGTTGCAGGAGGGGCAGGACTGGCAGCTCAATATTCCGAGGTTCTGTTTTAGATGCGACAGAACAGGAGAGATTAAAGGGGGAGGCGTAGCTTTACTACTCAAGGAAAATGTCACGGCAGTGCTCAGTCAGGACAGACTGGAGAACTTCATGGGTGAAACTGAGAAATAAGAATGGTATGACCATGTTAATGGGGCTATATTATAGACCACCCAACAGTCCGTGGAATTTAGACAAACAAATTTCTAGGGAGATTGCAGACTGTTGCAAGAAACATAAAGTTGTTATAGTAAATGATTTTAACTTTTCACACATGGACTGGGATTCCTGTACTGTAAAAGGATTAGATGGGATAGAGTTTGTCAAATGTGTTAAATGTGTTCAGGAAAGTTTCCTTAATCAGTACATAGAAGTCCCAATGAGAAAGTGTGCAATACTTGATCTGCGATTAGGGTGTGAGGCAGGGCAGGTGACAAAAGCTTGTGTAGGTAAACACTTTGCATCTAGTGATCATAATGCCATTAGTTTCAAGGTAACTATGGTAAAGCTTGTATGTGCCTGTTAGAATAAAAAGGTTTGGGGTACCTTGGTTTTTAGGAGATATTGAGGCCCTGGTTAGGAAAAAAAATGAGGTGCATAGCAGGTATAGGCAGGTAGGAAGAAACGAGTTGTTTATGGAGTATAAGGAATGCAAGATAACACTGAAGAAAGAAGTCAGGAGGCATGAAGCTGCCCTAGCAGACAAGGTGAAGGAGAATCCTCAGGGATTCTACAGAGATGTTAAGAGCAAAAGGATTGCAAAGGACAAAATTGGTTCTCCAGAAGATCAGGTTGGTAATCTATGTGTGGAGCCAAAAGAAATGGGGGAGATCTTAAATGGATTTTTTGCATCTGTATTTACTTGGGAGATGGACACAGTGTCTATAGAAGTGAGACAAAGCAGCAGCGAAGTCGTGGACCCTATACAGTTTACAGAGGAGGAGGTGCTTGCTGTCTTGAGGCAAATTAGGGTGGATAAATCCCCACGGCCTGACAAGATGCTCCCTTGGACCCTGTGGGAGGCAAGTTCAGAAAAGACAGGGGCCCTAGCAGAGATATTTAAATCATCCTTAATGACAGGTGAAGATGTTTTGAGGATAGCTAATGTTGTTCTGCTGTTTAAGAAAGGTTCTAGGAAACTATTGGCCAGTGACCCTGGCATTGGAAATGGGGAAGTTATTGGTAGGTATTCTAAGGGACCGGATATAGGAGTATTTGGGTAGACAGGGACTAATTAGGGATAGTACACATGGCTTTGTACGTAGTAGGTCATGTTTAACCAAATTATAGAATTTTTTGAGAAAGTTACCAGGAAAGTTGATGAAGGTAAGGCAGTGGATGTTGTCTACATGGACTTCAGCAAGGCACTTGACAAGATCCCACATGGGAGGTTGGTCAGGAAGGTTCAGTTGCTCGGCATTCCAGATGAGATAGTAATTTGGATTAGACATTGGCTTTGTGGGAGAAGCCAGTGAGTGGTAGTAAATGGTTGCCTCTCTGACTATAGGCCTGTGACTAGTGGAGTGCTGCAGGAATTGGTGCTGGGTCCATTGTTGTTTGTCATCTATATCAATGATCTGCATGATAATGTGGTTAACTGGATCAGCAAATTTGTAGATGACACCAAGGTTGGAGTTGCTGTCATAGCAGCGATGGCTTTGATGGCTTGCAGAGGGATCTGCATCAGCTGGAAAAATGGGCTGAAAATAGCAGATGGAATTTAATGCAGACAAGTATGAGATATTGCACTTCAGTACAACCAACCAGGGTAGGTCTTACATAGTGAATGGTAGGCCACTGAAGAGTGTGGTAGAACAAAGGGATCTGGGAATACAGGTCCATACTTCACTGAAAGTGGTGGTACAGGTAGATAGGGTCATAGAGAAAGCTTTTGACACAATCATAATTATAACTTAAGTACAGGAGATCAGATGTTATGTTGAAGTTGCATAAGATGTTAGTGAGGCCTAATTTGGAATCTTGTGTCCAGTTTTGGTCACCTTCCGACAGAAAAGATGTTAGTAAGGTTGAAAGAGTACAGAGTAAATCTATAAGGATGTTGCTGGGATTGGAGGACCTGAGTTATAAAGACGGATTGAATTTGTTAGAACTTTATTCCGTGGAACATAGAAGATTGAGGAGAGATTTGATAGAGATATACAAAATTTATAAGGGGTATAGATTGGGTAAATGCATGCAGGCTTGGTGGGACTACAACTGGAGGTCATTTGTTAAGGGTGAAAGGTGAAAAGTTTAAGGGGAACGTGAAGGGAAACTTTTTCACTCAGAGAGCCGGGAGAGTGTGGAACAAGCTGCCAGCGCAAGTGATGCATGTGAGCTGGATTTCAATGTTTAACAGAAATTTGGATAGGTACATGGATAGTAGGGGTATGGAGGGCTATGGTCCCGGTGCAGGCCGATGGGAGTAGGCAGTTTAAATGGTTCAGCACGGACTTAATGGGCCGAAGGGCCTGTTTCTATGCTGTACTTTTCTATGACACTTAGGCAAAATAAGGTTTATTTTGAGGAATGGGGAACTGCAACTTCAGCAAGACCCAAGACCCGTTTGCTGCATCTGTGAAAAGCAACAGTTTAGAGGTCCTGAAGTGTGAGTTTTGGGAATTAGGCAGAAGCTGAAGAACAGGACCTCAAGGGTGACGTTCTCAGGATTGCTGCCAGTGCTACGTGACAGAGATGGTAAGAATTGGAGGAGATGGCAGTTGAATGCGTAGCTGATGAGTTGGTGCAGGGAGCAGGGTTTTAGATTTTTAGATCATTGGGATCTCTTCTGGGGAAGGTGGGACCTTTACAGATTGGATGGGTTGCACCTGAACTCGAGGGGGAGCAATATCCTTGCAGGTAGGCTTGCTAGCATGGTTCAGGAGGGTTTAAATTAATTTGCGAGGGGGATGGGACCCAGAGCGATAGAGCAGTGAAAGAAGTGCATGGAGTAAAGCCAGATCTAACATACAGAGAGGTTTTGAGGAAAGAGAAGCAGAATAAACGGTTTAAAGACAGTAAGGTAGAAGGGCTGAAATGTGTGTACCTCAATGCAAGAAGCATCAGGAACAAAGGTGATGAACTGAGAGCTTGGATACATACATGGAATTACGATGTAGTGGTCATTACAGAGACTTGGCTGGCACCAGGGCAGGAATGGATTCTCAATATTCCTGGATTTCAGTGCTTTAAAAGGGATAGAGAGGGCGGAAAAAGGGGAGGAGGGGTGGCATTACTGGTCAGGGATACTATTACAGCTACAGAAAGGGTGGATAATGTAGCAGGATCCTCTTTTGAGTCAATATGGGTGGAAGTCAGGAACAGGAAGGGAGCAGTTACTCTACTGGGGTATTCTATAGGCCCCCTGGTAGCAGCAGAGATACAGAGGAGCAGATTGGGAGGCAGATTTTGGAAAGGTGCAAAAATAACAGGGTTGTTATCATGGGTGACTTTAACTTCCCTAATATTGATTGGCACCTGATTAGTTCCAAGGGTTTAGATGGGGCAGAATTTGTTAAGTGTGTCCAGGATGGATTCCTGTCACAGTATGTGGACAGGCCGACCAGGGGGAATGCAATACTAGATCTAGTACTAGGTAATGAACCGGGTCAGGTCACAGATCTCTCAGTGGGTGAGCATCTTGGGGACAGTGACCACCGCTCCCTGGCCTTTATAATTATCATTGAAAAGGATAGAATCAAAGAGGACAGGAAAATTTTTAATTGGGGAAAGGCAAATTATGAGGCTATAAGGCTAGAACTTACGGGTGTGAATTGGGATGATCTCTTTGCAGAGAAATGTACTATGGACATGTGGTTGATGTTTAGAGATCTTTTGCGGGATGTAAGGGATAAATTTGTCCCGGTGAGGAAGATAAAGAATGGTAGGGTGAAGGAATGGGTGACAAGTGAGGTGGAAAATCTAGTCAGGTGGAAGAAGGCAGCATACATGAGGTTTAGGAAGCAAGGTTCAGATGGGTCTATTGAGGAATATAGGGAAGCAAGAAAGGTGCGTAAGAAGGGGCTGAGAAGAGCAAGAAGGGGGCATGAGAAGGCCTTGGCGAGTAGGGTAAAGGAAAACCCCAAGGCATTCTTCAATTATGTGAAGAAAAAAAGGATGACAGGAGTGAAGTTAGGACCGATTAGAGATAAAGGTGGGAAGATGTGCCTGGAGGCTGTGGAAGTGAGCGAGGTCCTCAATGAATACTTCTCTTCAGTATTCACCAATGAGAGGGAACTTGATGATGGTGAGAACAATATGAGTGAGGTTGATGTTCTGGAGCATGCTGATATTAAGGGAGAGGAGGTATTGGAGTTGTTAAAATACATTAGGAGAGATAAGTCCCCGGGGCCAGACGGAATATTCCCCAGGCTGCTCCATGAGGCGAGAGAAGAGATTGCTGCGCCTCTGGCTAGGATCATTATGTCCTCGTTGTCCACAGGAATGGTACCGGAGGATTGGAGGGAGGCGAATATTGTTCCCTTGTTCAAAAAAGGTAGTAGGGATAGTCTGGGTAATTATAGACCAGTGAGCCTCATGTCTGTGGTGGGAAAGCTGTTGGAAAAGATTCTTAGAGATAGGATCTATAGGTATTTAGAGAATCATGGTCTGATCAGGGACAGTCAGCATGGTTTTGTGAAGGGCAGATCGTGTCTAACAAGCCTGATAGAGTTCTTTGAGTAGGTGATCAGGCATATAGATGAGGGTAGTGCAGTGGATGTGATCTATATGGATTTTAGTAAGGCATTTGACAAGGTTCCACATGGTAGGCTTATTCAGAAAGTTAGAAGGCATGGGATCCAGGGAAGTTTGGCCAGGTGGATTCAGAATTGGCTTGCCTGCAGAAGGCAGAGGGTGGTGGTGGAGGGAGTGCATTCAGATTGGAGGATTATGACTAGTGGTGTCCCACAAGGATCTGTTCTGGGACTTCTACTTTTCGTGATTTTTATTAATGACCTGGATGTGGGGGTAGAAGGGTGGGTTGGCAAGTTTGCAGATGACACAAAGATTGGTGGTGTTGTAGATAGTGTAGAGGATTGTCAAAGATTGCAGAGAGACATTGATAGGATGCAGAAGTGGGCTGAGAAGTGGCAGATGGAGTTCAACCCGGAGAAGTGTGAGGTGGTACACTTTGGAAGGACAAACTCCAAGGCAGAGTACAAAGTAAATGGCAGGATACTTGGTAGTGTGGAGGAGCAGAGGGATCTGGGGGTACATGTCCACAGATCCCTGAAAGTTGCCTCACAGGTGGATAGGGTAGTTAAGAAAGCTTATGGGGTGTTAGCTTTCATAAGTCGAGGGATAGAGTTTAAGAGTCGCGATGTAATGATGCAGCTCTATAAAACTCTGGTTAGGCCACACTTGGAGTACTGTGTCCAGTTCTGGTCACCTCACTATTGGAAGGATGTGGAAGCATTGGAAAGGGTACAGAGGAGATTTACCAGGATGCTGGCTGGTTTAGAGAGTATGCATTATGATCAGGGATTAAGGGAGCTAGGGCTTTACTCTTTGGAGAGAAGGAGGATGAGGGGAGACATGATAGAGGTGTACAAGATAATAAGAGGAATAGATAGAGTGGATAGCTAGTGCCTCTTCCCCAGGGCACCACTGCTCAATACAAGAGGACATGGCTTTAAGGTAAGGGGTGGGAAGTTCAAGGGGGATATTAGAGGAAGGTTTTTTACTCAGAGAGTGGTTGGTGCGTGGAATGCACTGCCTGAGTCAGTGGTGGAGGCAGATACACTAGTGAAGTTTAAGAGACTACTAGACAGGTATATGGAGGAATCTCAGGTGGGGGCTTATATGGGAGGCAGGGTTTGAGGGTCGGCACAACATTGTGGGCCGAAGGGCCTGTACTGTGCTGTACTATTCTATGTTCTATGTTCTATCAGGCTTGTCATGGTGAGAAAATGCTTTGTAATTTATATACACCATTGCCAAGTTTCCAGTCCCGAACTCTTAGGGCTCTACCTTTTTTCACAGCACTGCTGTCAACAACATAGAACAGTAGAGCATAAGAACAGGCCCTTCAGCCCATCATGTCTCTGCCGGCCATTAGATTAGATTAGATTATGAGAACACTCAGTCCTCTTTTATTGTCATTTAGAAATGCATATATGCATTAAGAAATGATACAATGTTTCTCCAGAGTGATATCACAGAAAAACAGGACAAATCAAAGACTAACACTGACAGAACCACATAATTATAACATATAGTTACAGCAGTGCAAAGCAATACCATAATTTGATGAAGAGCAAACCATGGGCACAGTAAAAAAAAAAGTCTCAAAGTCCCCGAGTTGCTCGACTCCTGAGTCCCCGATGGCAGAAGGCAAAAGGGAGAAACTCCCTGCCATAAACCTCCAGGCACCGTCAACTTGCCGATACCTTGGAAGCAGCTGACCACAGACAACACTGAGTCCGTCCATCCGAAAACTTCGAGCCTCCGACCAGCCCCTCCATTACAGCCTCCCGAGCGCCATCCTCTGCCGAGCGCCTTCGACCTCACCCCGGCTGCTGAAACAAGCAAAGCATTCGGAGATTCTGCTCCGGAGATTCCGGTTACCACACAGTAGCAGTGGCAGCGAAGCGGGCATTTCATAAGTTTCTTCAGATGTTCCTCCGTACTCTCATGTCTGTCTCCATCAAATCAGAATTGTGCATGGTGCCAATCTAACTACTCCATCTGCCTGCACATGGTCTCTGTGTACCCTGTTCTTCTTAACTACAGGCTGACAGGTGTTTCTATCCAGGAAGTAATGCAAAGTTCAGGTGGTATCTAAGGTGACCTTGTTTTAATCTGTACCTGTGCTGTTTTCCTTCCCACAGAGACCTGTGCTGTGAACAATGGAGGCTGTGATAGCACATGTCAGGATGCTGCCACGGGTGTCCGCTGTAGTTGTCCGGTGGGATTCACGTTACAGCCTGACAGGAAGACATGCAAAGGTCAGTTCCTGCTCCTTCACCCTCTGACTTACTGCCTTCAGTACAATGTGAGAACATTCTTTAAATAGTTGAATTAATGTTGATATCCCTGCTCAGGGTCAACCAACAGAAGACTAATATTTGAGTCACAATGTTTTTTGTTACACCGTTTGACTCTCGTATTTATAGTATGTTCATTTGGTTGGATAGATCAAAATTGATGTTCCAATAAAATGGAGCCAAATTCCTCTACTCCGATTCCATGAATTTCCATAAATTTGAGAGGCACTGATGGTAACAGTCATTAATTAAATGGCCTTTACTTCTGCAATTTCATAATTGCAGAATTGCAGGATCTGTTCTGGCAACCCTGCTCTTTATGAATAAGGAAATGGAAGGGTTGGTTAATAAGTTTGCAGATGACACAAATGTTGGTGGAGCTGTAGGTAGCGTAGAAAATATTCATAGTTTATGACAGGACATGGACAGGATGCAGAGCTGGCTAAGAAATGTTACATGTGGTTCAATCTGCAAAAGTGTGATATGATACACTTTGGAAGGTCGAACTGGAAGGTCGAACTTGAAGGCTGAATGGCAGGATTCTTAGCAGTGTGGAGGAACAGAGAGATCTTGGGGTCCACGTCCATAGATCCCTTAAAGTTGCAGTGCAAATTGATAAGGTGGTCAAGAAGGCGTACGGAGAGTTGGCCTTTGTTAGTCCAGGGATTGAGTTCAAGAGCTGTCTGGTAATGTTGCAGCTCTATAGAATTCTAGTTAGACCATTCTTGGAGTATTGTGTTCAGTTCTGATTGCTTCATTATGGGAAGCATCTGGAAGCTTTAGAGAGGGTGCAGAGAAGATTTGCCAGGGTGCTGCCTAGAATAGAGGGCATGTCTTATGAGGATAGGTTGAACGCGCTGGGGCTTTTCTCTTTGGAGCAAAGGAGGATGACAGATGACTAGAATAATGGTGTAAACTATTTTCTAAAGAGGGAGAAAATTCACAAACCAGAGGTGCAAAGGAGTCATTGTGCAGGATTCCCTAGAAGTCAACTTGCAGGTTGAATCAGTGGAAAGGAAGGCAAATGCAATGTTAGCATTCACTATGAAAGGACGAGAATATAAGAGCAAGGATGTAATGCTGAGGCTTTATAAGGTATTGGTCAAACCAGGTATTGTGAGCAGTTTTGGGCCCCTTATCTAAGAACAGATGTGCTGGAATTGGAGAGGGTCCAGAGGAGGTTCATTAGAATGATTTCGGGAATTAAAGGGTCAACTTATGAGGAGCGTTTGATTATTCTAGGCCTGTGCTTGCTGGAGTTTAGAAGAATGAGGGGGGAATCTCATTGAAACCATTTGAATATTGAGAGACCTAGATAAACTGGATGTGGAGAAGATGTTTCCTATAGTGGGAGAGTCTAGGACCAGAGGGCACAGCCTCAGAATAGAGGGATGTTCATTTAGAGGAGGAATTTCTTTAGCCAGGGGGTGGAGAGTCTGTGGAATTCATTGCCACGGGCGGCTGTGGAGGCCCAGTCATTGTGTTTATTTAAAGCAGAGGTTGATTGGTTTTCGATTAGACAGGGCAACAAAGGATATGGGGAGAGGGCAGGAGACTGTGGTTGAGAGGGATAGTGAATCAGTCATGATGGAATGGTGGAAGAGATTGGAAGGGCCAAATAGCCTAATTCTGCTCCTATGTGCTATGGCCTTATGGTGAATAGAACAAGCTTCACACCTGCTAACTGTAAATGAGCAGTTATAAACGGGTTACAAGATCAAAACTGTAGCTAACTCTCACTTAAGGCAGGACTGGCTTTTGTGTTTCTCGTTAGTGACTAGTCTTCTGTTCAAGGGGGGTGGAAAGATTTGGATTTGCAGAAAGGACCGTGGTCATGATCTGGAAGTCATTGTCTGCAAGAACAGCGGAAATAAGATCAATTAGAAATAAAATAGAGAATTGGTAGAATTTGAAAATTCCAACAAAAAAATACAGATTCAGTATTCCAGTCATGCCTGCTGTATCTATGGACGGATCATCTTTTTCATCCTTAATCAGTCTCACACGTCCACCCTCTACTGTTTCACTGGCAATACTCACAAAATGCTGGGGGAGCTCAGCAGGCTGGGCAGCATCTATGGAAATTAATAAACAGTCAACGTTTCGGGCCAAGACCCTTCAGCAGGAATGGGGGAAAAAAGACGAGAAGTCAGAGTAAGAAGGTGGGGGGAGGGGAGGAAGAAGTACAAGGTGGTAGGTGATGGGTGAAACCGGGAGAGGAGGATATAGGTGTAAAGTAAAGAGCTGGGAAGTTGATAGGGAAAGAGATAAAGGGCTAGAGGATGGGAGAGGATAGAAGATCATGGAAGAAGGGGAAGGAGGAGAAGCCCCAGAGGGAGGTAGTGGGCAGGGAAGGAGGTAGGAGAGAGAGAGAAATGGGAATGGGGAATGGTGATAGGGTGGGGGGGGGGAGGAATTACTGGAAGATTGAAAAATCGATGTTCATGCCATCAGGTTGGAGGCCACCCAGATGGAATATAAGGTGTTGCTCCTCCATCCTGAGGGTGGCCTCATCACAACAGTAGAGGAGGCCGTGGACTGATATGTCAGAATTGAAATAGGTGGCTACCAGGAGATCCCGCCTTTTCAATTGACTACTATTTCACTGGGATTGGTCACTGGATATTTACTTTCAGAACCCATTGTTCCATTGCAGTTTTGCTACCCTTTATCCCGGCCAGATGCTTACTCATCCCATTAACATTAGCAAGCCTCTGGGGAAGAAGAATAAGAATAAAGATAGGTATTAGTAAGTCCTGTACAGTTTAGTGCTGAAGGAAAGGTTTACTAAAGGCTTAGTAAACTGATTGTTGGGGTGAGGGATAGTCCCTGAAAGGACGATTGATAGAACAGCTTAGGTATTTTTTAATTACTGAGTATTTGGAAGAAGGCATCAGTCTGGTTTTTATTAGGTGCTGCTGCTGGCAGTTCTGCATGGAACTGTTGGCATTTCCTCGGAGTAAATCGGATTTTGTCTTCTTTTGCACATTGGTTGCCTGTCAGTCCTAATCTTTTTCTGTTTTTGTTTTGTAAAATTCTACTGTGTTTCTTTTCCCTGTAAATTTACTTAGAATTTGCATTTTAAATGCTGACCAGTATGAGAATTCCAGTCAGATATAGAACTCCCGAACCTTACTACTGAGCTTTGCTAGAAATCTGTTATTCATTCTCCTCTGCTAGACACCAGGTGAATCAGAGAATCATAAACATCATACAGGCCCTTCATCTCATCAGTTCCATGCTGACCATCAACCACCTGATTGCAGTAAACCTAAAGTATTTCTCCCATCGTACACTCACCTATACCAGTGTGCAATGCCAGGGAAGCTTGGTTACTGCTCTGTTCAGGACTGATTGGTTATAGTAGAAACAACTGCTTCCAGTCACATTACTGCATTGAGTATTCATAAACTGCTGCTTATTTGTCCAGTAGCAAGGACTATTGGTTAATATCCTGTAACAGGAGCTACTGCTCACTGCCCTGTAACATGGGAACCTTTACATCCCTCTGATAGCAACTACTGCTCAATGCCCAGTAACAAGAGCTGGTTTACTACCTTGCAACGGTGACTGTTGCTCAATGTCCTGTAAATGAGAAGGGGGAAGGGTTATTGGTTCCTGTTCTCCTATGAGGGCAACACACACAAAATGCTGGAGGAACCCAGCAGGCCAGGCAGCATCTAGGAAACGAGAACAGTCAACGCTTCAGGCTGAAACCCTTCGAAGTCCTGCAGAAGGGTTTTGCCCTGAAATGTCAGCTATACTCCTTTCCATAGATGTTGCCTGGCCTGCTGAGTTCCTCCAGCATTTTGTGTGTGTTGTTTGGATTCCCAGCATCTGCAGATTCTCTCTCTTGTGGGGGCTGTTGTTTACTATCCTATATTGAGAGATGTTGTTTACTGTCCTGTAATAGGAGATGCTGTTTACTGCCCTGAAATGGGAGATGTTGTTTACTGTCCTGTAATGGGAGATGTTGCTTACTGCCCTGTAATGGGAGATGTTGTTTATTGTTCTATGACAGGAGCTTTTTTTCACTGTCTTGTAACAGGGACTGTTCTTTACTGTGCTGTAGCAGAGCCTGCTGGTTAGTGTTGTGTGATAGAAGCCATTCCTGTTAAAAACCGGAACAAATGAGAGAATAAGGCCATTCAGTCCTTTGAATACATTCTGTCATTCAATCTGGCTGACTTTATTGTTTCCTTTCAGCCCTATTTTCCTGTATTCTTTCCATAACATTTGGCACCCACAGATTCAGCACTCTCTAGCTGAAGAAATTCTTTCTCATCTCTCTTTTAAATGAATGTCATATTATCTGTGCCATTAGACCCTAGACTCTCCCACGATTGGAAACATTCTCTCTGTGTTTCGTGACCCCTCTATCTGGGCCTTCCAAAATTACCTGGCTTTCAATTAGATTCCCCCCCCCCTCCCTTTCTTGTCTTTCTAAACTCCAGCAAGTACAGGTCCAGAGCCATCAAACGTTCTCCATACATTAACCCTTTCATCCCTGGAAACCTCCTCTCAATTCTCTGCAACACCAGCACATCTTTAGATGTGGACCAAAGTTGCTCACAATGCTCCAAATGTGGTCTGAACCATGCTTATAAATCCACAGAATTGCATCCTTGCTCTTATATTCTAGTCCTCTCTAAATTAATGCTAACTTTGTATTTGATTTGCTTAAGACTGACTCAACCCGTAATTTAACCTTTAGGGAATCCTACACTAGGACTCAATAGTCCCTTTGTACCTCTGATTTCTGAATTTGCTCCCTGTTTATAAAATAGTTTGTACCTTTATTTGTTTCAACCAAGTGCATGACCATGCACTTTCCTACATTATATTACATTCGCCATTGCTTTGCCCATGCTCCCAACCTGTCCAAGTCCTTTCTGCAGACTCCCTGCTTCTTCAACAGTTCTGTCCCTTCACCTATCTTTGTATCATCCACAATCTTGGTCACATATGCTGTGAAAAGTAGCAGACAAAACACCAACCCCTGTGCAACACCACCAGTCACTGGCAACCAACCTGAAAAGGCTCTCTTTATTCCCACTCTTTGCCTTCTGCCAGTCAGCCAATCTTCCATCCATGCTAGTACCTTTCCTGTAATATTATGAGCTCCTATCTTGTTTAGCAACCTCGTGTGCAGGAACTTGTCAAAGACCTTCTGAAAATCGAAGTAAACAACTTCTTTGTCTATCCTGGCTGTTATTTCCTCCAAGAGTTCCAACAGATTTGTCAGCCCTTAAGGAAACGACGCTGCCTTCAACCTGTTTTATCGCATGGTTCCAAGTAAACCAAAACCTCAACTTTAATAATGGACTCATAAAATCTTACCAACCACTAAATTCAGACTAACCAGCTGATAACTTCCCATCTTCTGCATCCCTTCCTTCTTAAAGAGTGGACTAACATTTGCTGTTTTCCAGTCGTCTGAACTATTCCTGACTAGTGATTCTTGCCTCCACAATCTCTTCTGTAGCCTCTTTCGGCACCCTGGGGTCCAGTTCATCCATTCCAGGAGTTGTATTTGCCTCAGACCTTTCAGCCTCTTAGTAATAGCAACTATACTCATTTCTGTCCCTAACATGCTTGAATTTCTGGCACGTTGCTGATGTCTTCCACAGTGAAGGCTAACACAAAATACTTATTCAGTTCATCATAAACATAAGAGATCCTTTAGATGCTGGGAAACCAGAGCAACACACACAAAACGCTGGAGGAGCTCAGCAGACCCGGCAGCATCTATGGAGATGAACAAACAGTTGATGTTTCGGGACAAGACCCTTCACCAAGACTGGAAAGAAAGTGGGAAGAAGCCAGAATAAGAAGATGAGGAAGGGGAAGGAGGACAGGTTGGAAGGTGATAGGTGGATGGGGGAGGTGAGATGAAGAAAAGAAGCTGGGAGGTGATAGGTAGAAAAGGCAAAGGGCTGGGGAAGAAGGAATCTGATAGGAGAGGAGAGTGGATCACGGGAGAAAGAGGGGGGCACCAGGGGAAGGTGTTAGGCAGGTGAGGAGAAGAGTTAAGAGACCAGAATGGGGAAATGAAGAATGCACTACATTGATGACTGCATTGGTGCCACTTCATGTACCCACACTGAACTCGTCAGTTTCATCAACTTCCACCCTGCCCTTGGTTACGTACCCTGTAACTGGGTTGCCAAACCAGCAGAAATGGACCACTAGTTGGAGTCTGGTTTAACAGAAACTAATAAAGTTTTATTAAAGAAATAAGTAACACAGTACTCTAATTGTAGGGATATAAATGCAACAGGTTAGCAATGATAAAACACACATGTACACAGAACTAGGGTAATAGGAAGCAAACAAGCTCTATCGCAGTCTAGGGGTAAAATGATCAGTCTCAGGTGACGCAGAGTTCAGTTCAGCTTAGTACAGTTCGCAGTAATCGCTGTTGTTCCATTGGAGAGAGAGAGAGATGCAAATTTTGATTCAAGCAGACCTTTGATGTTCTTCGCAGTTGGCTCTCGGGCGGACCCTTTTATGTCTTCTATCCCGCTGTGGTCACCGACTGTGACCCCTCCATTCCGGATACGACCGTTCTTCCGTGGTGAACCCGGCACCCAGGCAAGGGCGGACACACACACCAGGTTCCCGCCGATCGTACCTTTTCATCCTATCAGTCTATGGTCGGTTCCCTCGAACCAGACCTCCAAACTCTCACCAACTTGTGGGGGCACACCGCTCTTCCAGGGTCTCGTTATCTCGTGATCTTGTGGTGTGTCGTGCCTTAGCAAACCTGTTCTTTTTATCCCCCTGCTAGGGTATCGCCTGTCCATCAAACTTCAAACAGTTCAGGTTCAAAGCAACCGGTCTGTCAATACTCTGAATTGTGTCTCTTTTCGTTATCTCTCTCCTCTCTCATTAACATTTTGAACGTTTCTCCATTTGTCTCCCTTATCTCTCTCATCAGCATCAATCTTCTGATAACTTGGTTTGTTGTCACACCTTAAATTCACTTGGTCTATTTCTGATACCTCCATCCCCATTCTCAATCTCTGTCTCCATCAATAGAGACAAACTGTCTCCTGATAACATTTATAAACCCATCAATTCCCACGGCTGTTCTGACTATACCTCTTCCCACACTGTCTGGTGTAAAAATGCTACACCCTTTTCTCAGTTCCTTCGTCTCTACTGCATCTGTTCCTAGGATGAGGCTTTCCTTTACAGGACATCAGAGATGTCCTCCTTCTTCAAAGAATGGGGTTTCTCTACCTCCACCATTGATGCTTCCTTCACCTGCATCTCCTCTACTTCCTGTATATCCGTGCTCACCCCATCTTCCCGCTGCCTTAACAGAGTAGAGTTCCTCCTGTCCTTACCTACCATCCCATGAGCCTCAACATCCAGCACTTCATTCTCCACAAGTTCTGCCATCTTCAGTGGGCCCTACCGCCAAACACATCTTTGCATCCCCTCCTCATGCTCAGCTTTCTGCATGATTCCCTCGTCCATTTGTCCCTCCCCATTAATCTCCCTCCTAGCATTTATCCCTGCAAGCAGCAGAAGTGCTACACCTGCCCCTTTATCTCCTCCCTCGCCTTCATTCAGAGCTCCAAGCAGTCCTTCCAGGTGAAGCTACTCATCACCTGCCTCCTCTACATTAGTGAGACCCGACGTAGATTGGAGGGCCACTTTGTCGAGCATCACAGCTCCATCCGCAAAAAGTGGAAATGCCAAACCGGCCAGCTATTTCAATTCCTTCCCCAAGTTGGTCCATGGCCTCCAGTTCTGCCACCGTCAGGCTGGAGGAGCAACACCTCATGTTCCATCCAGGTAGCCTCCATCCCATTGGCATGAACGCCCATTTCTCCAACTTCTGGTAATCTTTCCCCTCCCTCTTCCCTCTTCTTCTATTCCCCACTCTGGTCTCTCATCTCTTCTCCTCACCTGTCTATCACCTTTTCCTAATTCCCACCCCTTCCCTTTCCACTCTCCTTCTTCAGATTGCTTCTTCTCCAACTCTTTGCACTTTCCAAATCACCTCCCAGCTCTTACTTCATTCACCTTCTATTGTGTTCTCACCCCTCTCCACCCAACTTCTTATTCTGGCTTCTTCCCCCTTCCTTTCCAGTCCTAATGAAGGGTCTCAGACCAAAATGTCAACTGTTTATTTATCTCCATAGATGCTGCCCGACCTACGGAGATCTGCTAGCATTTTGTGTGTGTCATTCAGATCATCTGCCATTTCCTTGTTTCTCCAGTGTCATATTCCTGCCTCTTTTAATCTTTGTATACTGGGGGAGAAATCTTTTGGTATCCGCTTTTATATTACCAGCTAGATTATCTTTATATTTCATCTTTTCTCCCCTTATTGCTTTTCTAGTTGTATTTTGTTGGTTTTTAAAAGCTTCCCAATCTTTTAGCTTTGCATTACTTTTTGCAATATTGTATGCTCCCTCTTTTGTTTTTATGCCCACTTTGACTTTCTTCATCAGCGTGGTGACCTCATCCTCCTTTTAGAATGTTTCTTCTTCTTTAGGAAGAAATTATCCTGTGTGTTTCGAATGAT
This sequence comes from Mobula hypostoma, assembly GCF_963921235.1. Lineage (NCBI taxonomy): Eukaryota > Metazoa > Chordata > Chondrichthyes > Myliobatiformes > Myliobatidae > Mobula > Mobula hypostoma. Next base: position 45,601,509 of record NC_086109.1, on the reverse strand, counting down.
TCCTGGAATTCCTGCATTGCTTCTCTACCATGTTCCTGGTAAGGTCCCTTTCCAGTGCAGCTCCTCCCTTATGCTTCAGTAGTTATCCTTACTCAATTGTATTAATGATTTATCCAATTTTAGCCTCTCCTTCTCAAACTGCAGGGTGAATTCTATCACATCAGGATCACTGTCTCCTGAGGACTCCTTTACCTTAAGCTCTCAAATCAAACCAGATTCATTGCACAACACCCAATCAAGAATTGCCTTTCCCTTGTAGGCTTAACCACAAGCTGATCTAAAAATCTATCTGTTAGGCATTCTGCAAATTCCTTCTCTTCGGATTCTGAGCCAATCTGATTTCCCCAGTCTATCTATGTATTGAAGTCCTGCATGACCATCATAATACTGCCTTTCATGCATGCCTTTTCTGTCTCATGTTGTAATTTGTACCCTGTATCTTGGCCAGTATTCAGGGGCCTGTATATAACTCCCTTCAGGGTCTTTTTACCCTTACAGTTTCTAAACTCTACCTGCAAGATTTCTGCAGTTTTTGATCCTATGTCACTTCTTGCTAGGAATTGATATCATTTTTTACCAACAGAGCCACCCACCAACTCTGCCCAATCGCCTGTTTTTTTGATAGGATATGTATCTTGTTCGCTCAGGTCCCAGCTGAGATCTTCTTTCAGCCACAATTCTGTGTGACCACAACGTCATTCCTCCCAATTTCTAACTGCGTCATGAGCTTATCTGCCTTGATTTGTCTGCTGTGTGCAATCAAAGATAACATCTAGTAATTGTGTGAATCGGCCAGCTTTAGAGTGGAAGGCTTTGACTCAACAGGTTTTAGTGAGAACAGGTGGAGGCTCTAAGTTTCTAGTAAGTCTCTTTTCTCTTTCCTTGCTATTTGTACATAGCTAGTGTGTTGAGAATAGATCCAGGGTTAAAGGTACGTTCTTCATGTGAGATGTGGGCACTCTGCGAGACTCCAGTCTTTCTAACTATATCTGCATGAAGTGCACTGAGCTTCAGCCCCTTAGGTACTGTGTTAATGGCCAGGAGTAGCAGATCAATGAATTTAGGCTGATATGGGAGACTGAGAAAGTGATAGATAGGGTGACTACCTCCCTGTAGCTCCTAAGTTGCAGGAGGCACGTACGTGGCTGACTGCCAGGAGAGAGAAAGGGAATGGGCAGCCAGCGCAGAGTACCCTGTAGCCGTTCCCTTCAATAATAAAGATACTGCTTTGGATACTGTTGGGAGGGGTAATGACGTGTCAGGGGGAAGCTGCAGCGACCAGGTCTCTGGCATTGTCTCTGTGGCTCAGAAGGGAAGTGGGGGAGAAGAGGAGTGCAGTAGAGAGAGGGAATTCCATAGTTAGAGGAGCAGACAGGAGAGTCTGTGGACATGAAAAAGAACCCACCAGGAGCCAGGGTCAAGGATGTCTCGGATCAACTCCAAAGGGGGAAGATAAACAGCTGAAAGTCATGGTACATATTGGCACCAGTGACATAGGTAGGAAAATGAATGAGGTCCTGAAGAGAGAATTTAGGGAGTTATGTAGAAAGCTGAAAAGCAGGACCTCCAGGATAGTAATCTCTGGATGGCTGACTGTGAGGGTAAGAATAGGATGATTGGGCAGATGAACATGTGGCTGAGGAATAGGTACAGGGGGCAAGGTTTAAAATTTCTGGATCATTGGGATCTCTTCTGGGGAAGGTATGATCTGTACGAAAAGGACAGGTTATACATGACCTTGAGGGGCACCAATGTCCTTGTGGGCAATTTTGCTGGAGCTGTTGAGGAGGGTACAAACTAATTTGGCAGGGGGATGGGAACAGGATGATAGGGCTGAGGATAGAGCAGTTAGTATTCAAGTAGATGGAGTGTATAGTCAGACTGTGAAGAAGGACAAGCAGATGATAGGGCAAAATTGCAGTAAGTGGGATGAATTGAAGTGTAACATGCAGGGAAAATCATAAAGGGTGATTAATACAGGTCTGAAGGTGTTATATTTAAATGCACACAGTATACAGAATAAGGTAGGTGATCTTTTAGCACAGTTAGAGATTGGCAGGAATGACATTGTGGATATCACTGAGTTGTGGCTGAAAGAAGATCTTTGTTGTGAGCACATATAAGGAGACACATTGTATTGAAAGGACAGGCAGGTAGGCAGGTGGGGTGAGTGGCTCTGTTGGTAAAAAATGAAATGAAATCCTTAGAGATGACATAGGATTGGAAGATGTAGACTCGTTGTGGGTGGAGGAAAGGAACTGGAAGGGTTACAAGAATGATGGGAGTTATATACAGGCCTCCAAACAGTAGCCAGGATGGGAGATAGAAAATGAATGCCAAAAGGGCAATGTTATGATAGTCATGGGGATTTCAATTTGCAGGTCGACTGGGAAAGTCAGGTTGGTGCTAGATCCCAAGAGAGGTAACTTGTAGAATGCCTACGAGATAGCTTTTTAGAGCAGCTTGAGTTTGAGCCCACCTGGAAAAGGGCAATTCGTGGCTGTTGAGCAATTAAACAGTTAGGGAACCCTTAGAAGACAGTGATAATGATATGATAGAATTCACCCTGCAGTTTGAGAGGGAGAAGCTAAAGTCAGATGTATCAGTATTACAGTAGAGTAAAGGGAATTATGGAGGTGCTGAGCAAAGTTGATTGAAAGGGGACACTAGCAGGGACGATGGCAGAACAGCAATGGCTGAAGTTTCTGGGAGCAATTTGGAAGGAGCAAGATAGATACGTCCCAAAGAAGAAGAAGAAGTATTCTAAAGGGAGGATGAGGTAACTGTGGCTCATAAGGGAAGTCAAAGACTGAATAAAAGCAAAAGAGAGGACATATAATATAGGTTCAAAGGTTCATTTATTATCAAGGTATACAACTCTGAAATTCTTCTTCCCCAGATAGCCACAAAACCAAGAAAGAAAAGCAAGGCAGCACAATCATCAATCCCAATACCCCTCCCTGCACAGAAAAGTGAACAAAAATGGAACAGGCACATCAAACCCCAAATCCCCCTCCCTGCACAAAAAAAAACAAGCAAAAATAGAATAGGCACATCAGCCCCCAAATCCCTCCTCCCATACAAAAAACAAACGAAATGGAATGAGCACATCAACCCCCAAATTCCCCTCCTTGCACAAAAAAAAGGAGGAAGATCGGGTGAGAAACACAGAACATAAAAAAACTATAAGACTGAAAGAAGTCTATAGTTCATATCCAAAACGCAGAAAACCTGGGTAACATTCTCCGGGCACAGCTGTAGGCGCTTCCCTCTCCAATAGCGTAGCAGAGTGATCCTCATGGTGGAAGACCGTAGCAGTGCGCCAGAAATTCGAGAGTGACAGGGGGCAGAATTGAGTGTAGTTGCTATTTCTAAGCAGGTGCTTGGGAAGCCGAGACGTCTGAATGTAGATAAGCTACCTGGACCAGATGGACTACATCCAAGGGTCCTGAAGGAGGTGGCAGAAGAGATGGTGGAGATATTAGTAGCAATATTTCAAGATTCACTGGACTCTAGAATGGTTCTGGAGGACGGAAAAATTGCAAACATCACTCCACTCTTTAAGGCGGGGGGGGCAGATAAAAAGGAAATTATTGGTCCTTTAGCGAAACTTCTGTGGTTCAGAAGATGTTGGAGTCCGTCATTACATAGTCCACAGTGCATCGCCATGGTTTACCGGCACCATTTTGAGAGGATGGGATTTCAGTGCACTGGGTGGCACATGATAACATAGGCCAAAGTCTGCATGGTTTCCTGAAGGGGAAATCTTGCCTGACAAATCTGTTGATTTGTTTAAGGATGTAACAGGCAGGATAGATGAAAGAGAGTCAGTGGATGGTGGTTACTTAGATTTTCAGAAGCCCTTTGGCAAGGTGCTGCACATGAGGCTGCTTAACAAGATAAGAGCCCATGGTGTTACAGGAAAGGTACTCGCATGGATAGATGATTGGCTGAGTAGCAGAAGGCAACGAGTGGGAATAAAGATGCATCTTCTGGTTGGCTGCTGGTGACTAGTGGTGTTCCACAGCGGTCAGTGTTGGGACCACTTCTTTTTATGATATGTTAATGATCTGGGTGACAGAATTGATGGCTTTATGGCCAAGTTTGCTGATGAAGGGAAGATAGGTGAGGGGCATGTAGTGTTGAGGAAGCAGGGAGTCTGCAAGAGGACTTGGACAGATTGGGAGAATGGACAAAGAAGTGGCACATGGAATATAGTGTAGGGAAGTGTATGGTCATGCACTTGGTAGAAGGAATGAAGGTGTGAAGTATTTTCTAAATGGGGATAAAATTTTTAAAAAAGAGCTGCAAAGGGGCTTGGAAGTCCTCATGCAGTATTCCCTGAAAGGTTAAATTGCAGGTTGAGTTAGTGGTAAGGAAAGCAAATCCAACGTTGGCATTCATTTCAAGAGGACAAGTTCAAGTTCAAGTTTAATTGTCATTCAGTCATAGAGGAATACCCATGAAAACAGCCAAACGGAACAGCATTATTCCAGGACCAAGGTACAAAACACAGTACCAACAGTCATACACAGCACAAGGCACATACAGCACATATAAGATATCAGTGAAATACAGTCGCACAAAATAAGATTGCGGATTTGTAATTTCGGGGGTTCCCCTGAGACAACCTTTTTTCTGTGTATCCCTCTGACTGCCCTTTGATGTTCACCAAGCAACTATCTTCCCCTTTCTTCCTCTAATATTTTTACTTTTTAGCTCCTATAAAATTTCCTTGATGCTTTGGTTTTGGCCATATTTATTTAGCATTAATTTAAAGTTGTTTTAATTCTGCACTCCTATGCGGTTGAAGGCAGAAGGCATACGTTAGAATATTTCGTATGATATTGTCAGCAGAAATTGAGGCTCATTGAATTTGTGCAGCCGAGAGCACTGTTCCTGTTATGATGATACAGTTAGCAAATTCTTCCATTCCATTTGTTTTAATTTTGCTCTTGGCTCCTACAGTTTTAGAGGGGATAAGTTTGAAACTGGATTCCTGATTTGAATTATAATGAGGTCTCAAATAATGTTACAGCTATTCCTTTCGTGGTAATTTCCCCCAGAGGAAATAAGGTTTGAATTTCCATTAAGTTGTGTCATTTATAAATACCAGATCAGGATAAGCACTACAACTTATTCCTCCCTTAAACACAGTGAGTAGCGGAGTTGTCATGCAAGACAAATTTCCAAGTGGAATCTGAACTAATTCGATGTAACCAATTCACATAATTTATGTTCTCACATGCTCATTTTATCTTTTCGTTCTAAATCCTTCTTGTGTTTACCAGGTGGTCAGCACCATGCCTGGGCATTAGCTTGAATTTATTCACATTAATAATTCCTGAGAAGTTCTGTATCATGCTTCTTCCATGGCAAATACAGAGAATCATTTTGAAGTCGTTGCGCTCTGTACCTTATTTCCTTATACTTGATATATAGTGGCTCTTTGCTCAATCAGTTTTGCACCATTGTACTAATTTATATTGAGTATATAAGTCAGATGTTCTAGGATCAGAGTAAATTTATTATCAAGGTACGTTTATCTATATGTCACCATATACTACCCTGAGATTCATTTTTTTTGTGAGCATTCACAACAGAACAAAGAAATACAACAGATTCAGTAGAAAACTACACACACAGACTGACAAAAACGAGTGTGCCAAAGATGACAAACGGTGCAAATACAAATAAATAACACTGAGAACAGGAGTTGTAGAGACATTGAAAGTGAGTCCATAGGTTGTGGAAGGGTCTCAGCCCGAAACATCGACTGTACCTCTTCCTAGAGATGCTGCCTGGCCTGCTGCGTTCACCAGCAACTTTTATGTGTGTTGTTTGAAATTCCAGCATCTGCAGATTTCCTCGTGTTCCCATAGGTTGTGGAATCAGTTCATTGTTGGGGTGAGTGAAGTTGATCCGCAGTAGCTCAGGAGCCTGATGGATGAAGAGTAATAACTGTCCCTGAACCTGGTGGTGTGGGGTGGTAAGGCTCTCGTACCTCTTTCACGATGGCAGCAGGGAGAGGAGAGCATGGACTGGATGATGGTGGATGCTGCCTTCTTGTGGCAGTGCTCATGGAAATGTGGTCAGTGGTGTGGAGAGCTTTTCATGTGATGGACTGGACTGTATCATCTACTCTTTGTTCACACCCTAGACATTCTGTCAGGTGTAGTGGATTACAATCCTCTCAATCTTTTTATATAAGTTACTCAACTCATTATGCTATGTTATTTAGGCTGGGAATCAGAAGTGAGAGGATTTTAGGAAGGAAAGATCTTAGTTGCCACAAGCTTTAAACGCCCAGAAAAAAATTACTTTGAAGAACAAGTGTCATGGTGAGACTTGATCACAGCAAAATCATACCTTGCACAAAGCAGGAAAGGTTGTGCATGTTGGTGGTCAATAATGCCAGCCTTATAATGTCACTGCAGGAATTCCTCAGAGCAATATCCTGAGCCCTCCACCTTCCTCTGCTTTATCAGTGGCCTTCCTATTATCATTAAATCAAAAGTGGGGATGATTACACGGTGTTAAATTCCATTTACAACTCCTTAACTGAATCAGCCACATAAATGCTGTGGCTACAGGAGCAGTTAGAGGCTGGGATCATGTGACCTGCTGATAGCCCAAAACCTTTGTACCATGTATGAGACAAACATCGGGATTGCGGTGAACTACTCTCTGTTTGGCTGGATGAGTCCAAATCCAACAGCACATCAGAAGCTCAATACCTTCCATGACCAAGCAGCCTGCTTGATTGCTACCTCATCCACCAGCCAAAGCATTCAGTCAGTGCATCCTGACAAGTCAGTGTGTCCTATCTACAAAACACATCACTCGTCCTGGCTACGGCAGCAGCTTTGCCAGCGAAAGGGAGAAAGAAGCACACAGGAACTCCACTACCAATATGTTTCATTCCAGGGCACGCAGTATCTTGACTTGGAAATACAATATTTTTTCATGCCCTCATTAGTGCTAGGTTTTTAGAGCTTTCAAGGCAACATTATCTCATCGCCAAAAGGACACCTGCTGCTCAAGAAAGTAACTAATCTCCCTTTTCTCAAGGACATTTATGGATGGGTAAAGAATGCTGGCCTTACCACTGACACCTAGATCTTCAGAATCAATTTAAAATAGTAAAGGTTAGAGAAGAGGTAGGACTACATGAATGTTATCTGAGAACCATAAACATTGCTGAGAGTAATGTTCACCAAAGGAAATGATGAAAACTAATATCTAATGTTAATTGCAGGAAGGTGAGAGCAGAGACATCGGATGTGAGCTCTGTGAGACCTAATCAAGGAAAGAGCAAAGACTAGTATCTAATTAGTAGTATTTTACATACTTTTAATGTGTAACACATGATAAAATTAATTAAAACGTTGATCTACGTAAATGATTCCGGTTTAAGATGATGCTGGTGAAACACAGTGATGACTTGCTGGCAACAAACAAATCTGCTAACTACTGTATTAATCACACTTTTTCTGGACAACGATCATTGCAAACGATAGCCTGTAACTTCCTTTTTGGAGATGAGCTTTTGAAAGGCCTGTAAGACCTGGCTGTTTTGAAAGGCCTGTGTGACCTGGCTGTTTTGAAAGGCCTGTGTGACCTGGCTGTTTTGAAAGGCCTGTATGAACTGGCTGTTTTGAAAGGCCTGGGTGACCTGGCTGTTTTGAAAGGCCTGTGTGACCTGGCTGTTTTGAAAGGCCTGTGTGACCTGGCTGTTTTAAAAGGCTTGCGTGACCTGGCTTTTTGAAAGGCCTGTGTGACCTGGCTGTTTTGAAAGGCCTGTAAGACCTGGCTGTTTTGAAAGGCCTGTGTGACCTGCCTGTTTTGCAGTGTTAACTGAAGTTTCAGAGGTGCAGGATGGTGTGGTGTGTATGGGTTGAATCGAGGTGGCAGGGCCCAGGCCCGAGAGTGAGGGAAGAGCCAAGGTTTGGCCAGTTGTTGGCCTTTGCTGGCCAATCTGAGCTGAGACAGAGTTGGGGGGTTCGAGAGCGAGGAATAAGCTGATGTTTGACCGATTTAAACTCCAGAACAAATTGGAAAGGCTGGGTACAGGCTGAATAGAGGTGGTAACTCCTGGGCCCAGGACCGAGGAATGTGGCGGTTTAGCCAATTTAAGCGCAGGCCGAGCTTGAAAAGGTCTGGTTGTCCTTGTCAGGAGGTGAGGGATGGGTCGGTGTTCAGTTCGCTGCTCACCGAGGTTTACTCATTTCTGCGCTGAACTGAGGCTGTGACCTGCTAACAGGCTCCTGGACAGACGGCAATAATGACCGGCTTCATGGCTGTGAACTCACTTTTGTGAACTTTAGTTCCGAATATTATTTGTTTACATTTTACTGTTTGCACGATTTGTTCTCTTTTTTTGCACATTAGGTGTTTGGCGGTCTTTTTTAATAGATTCAGCTGGGTCTTTTTTTGTGTGGCTGCCTATAAGGAGACAAATCTCAAGGTTGTATGTAGTACGCACACTGATAATAAATGTACTTTGAACTTTAAACTTTAACACTTGGGAATTTTCTACATACATATACACACACACACACACACACACACACACACACACACACATACACACACAGAATTCTGGTTAATTGGGGCACATCGGGACCATTATATTTTGGCCCTATTAAGTGGCTGCCCCAATTATCCGAAGTTTCACGGAAACTAGACAATAGGGCAATGCATTGGGGCACCCTTTGAGAGAAGGTTAGTGCAGTCTGATGTGACCAGAATGAACATTAAATTTTGCTGAATGCTATTGGTATCGCTTTGCTTTGGAAACTGAAGTAGAAAACCTCAGTTTATTAAAGAAGAACGACGCATAGCAAAGCAAATATAGCTCCTCCTCATTTAATGAAGGACACTTTTGATGGCATCATTTCTGGTTTATCTGCCACCCTTGTGCCTCTCGTTGTCATTCTGGAGACGTGCAGCCCTTTCATCCCCCGTCTCTTCATCTCTTTTGCTGTTTGTTGTTTGTCTCTGATCCTGGAGACGTACATGCCTCTCCTCCTCTGTCTCTTCTTCTCTCATCTTTTTTTGTCCTGACTCTTTGATCCTGGAGTCGTGCAGCCCTTTCCACGCCGCATGATAAGGCTGACGTTTTTTATTACCCTAATGCTGGATAGAAGATACGAAGCACTAACACCAAAGGATGCTGATTATTCTTGATGATGTGGTTGGCGGTCTCCTAAATGGACGTGATATAGTCACCGCTGTCCTTTGACTGCAGCAAAGGGTTTTATGGGTGTCTCAGAGTACATCGTTACAATAAGATTTAATTGTCTGTTATTGATGGGTGGCAGTTAGATCTGTCCCAATCGTGCACATGCTGATGGTGATTAGCAGAATATGACTCCTTGAAATAGAGCTGCCCTGCCCTTTTGCTCTGGTAGGTGTCGCTGCTGAGGCTGGCCGTGCGCACGCGTCGGGCTGTCGTGTCCTGATTTCCATGATGGCCAATCGGGTCTCGGGTGAAAGCCAGCCTGTTGATTTTTGGCGAATGAGCAATTTTATGCGAATATTTAACCCTGAATTTTGCCTGCGTTCTGTAAGTTAGTGCATTTTAATTCGATTTAGCCAAAAAAGTGCCGCTGTAATGCACTGTTTGCACTAATTGGAGGTCATGGACAGAAAAACAGACAAAGCATGAGAGTTTTAATAGTATATAGATAGTTAAAAAGGTATAAAAAGGGCAAACTACTGTTTAACTAAGTAACAAATGAAGTATTTAAACGAAATGCAGAACAAATATGAACATTACCAATATTATTACAGTACTATGAAAAGGTGTATTAGTTCCTATTAATTATCGATGGAGGAATTCATTCCATATACATGTTCTTTTGATTGACTGTAAATTGTCAAAATCAGTATAGACACCTCATAAAATGCTTTTGACAATTGCATTCTTCAGTTTCATGTAACACTCAAGATGATTGTGGATAACTTCAAATCCTTCATAGTTCCTAACTTGTAGAAGTAGTGAAATCATTTCATTTTCACTCCCAGCATTTCTAGCATCTGCAATCCTGAATGCTTGAAATTGCAGTGAGTGAGTGAGTGAGAGAGAGAGAGAGAGAGAGAGAATTATTCACCCCTTGGAAGTTTTCATGTTTTATTCTTTACAGAATTGAATCACAATGGATTTAAATTGTCTTTTTTTGGACACTGATAAACAGAAGAAGTGTCTAAGTGAAAACAGATTTCTACAAAGTGATTTAAATTAATTACAAATATAAAACACGAAATAATTGATAGCACAAGTATTCACTCCATCAAGCCAGTATTTAGTAGATGCACCTTTGGCAGCAATTACAGCCTTGAGTCTGTGTGGATAGGTCTCTATCAGCTTTGCACATCTGGACACTGTCATTTTTCCCCCTTTCTGCTTTACAAAACTGTTCAAGTTCTGTCAGATTGCATGGGGATCATGAGTGGTCAGCCATTTCCAAGTCCAGCCATGAATTCTCAATTGGATTGAGGTCTGGACTCTGACTTGGCCACTCCAGGACATTAACTTTGTTGTTTTTAAGCCATTCCTGTGTAGCTTTGGCTTTATGCCTGGGGTCATCGTCTTGCTGGAAAGCAAATCTTCTCCCAAGTCACAGTTCTCTTGCAGACTGCATCCGGTTTCCTCCAGGATTTCCCTGTATTTTGCTGCATTCATTTTACCCTCTACCTTCACAAGCCTTCCAGGGCCTGCTGCAGTGAAGCATCCCCACAGCATGATGCAGCCACCACCATGCTTCCCGGTAGGGGTGTTGTGTTTTTGATGATCTGCAGTGTTTCACTTACACCAAACATAGCGTTTAGTCTGATGGCTAAAAATCTCAATTTTCATTTCATCAGACCATAGAATCTTCTTCCAGATGACTTCAGAGTCTTCCACATGCCTTCTGGCAAACTCTAGCCAAGATTTCATTTGTTTCTTTCAACAGTGGCTTTCTCTTTGCCACTCTCCCATAAAGCTGTAACTGGTGAAGCAACTGGGCAACAGTTGTTGTATGTGCAGTCTCTCCTATCTTAACCTCTGAAGCTTCTATCTCCTCCAGAGATGTCATGGGTCTCTTGTGGCCTCCCTCACTAGTTCCCTCCTTGCACAGTCACTCAGTTTTTGAGGACGACCTGCTCTAGGCAGATTTACAGCTGTGCCATATTCTTTCCATTTCTAGATGATTGACTTAACTGTACTCCAAGGGACAATCAGTGACTAGGAAATTTTCTTGTATCCATTTCCTGGTTTATGCTTTTCAATAACCTTTTTGCAGAGTTTCTTGGAGTGTTCTTTTGACTTGATGATGTAGTTTTTGCCAGGATACTGACTCCCCAGCAGTTGGACCTTCCATGTAGAGATGTATTTTCACTACCGTCGATTGATGAACACAGGTGATCTCCTTTTAACTAGTTATGTGACTTCTAAAACCAATTGGTTGCACCAGTAATGATTTGGTGTGTCATATTAAAGGGTGTGAACACTTGTGCAATTAATTATTTTGTGTTTTATATTTGTAATTAATTTAGATTACTTTTTAGAGATCTGCTTTCACTTTGACATGAGTCTTTTTCTGTCGATCAATGTCAAAAAAGCCAAATTAAATCCACTATGATTCAATGTTGTAAAACAATAAAACGTGAAAATTTCCAAGGGGGTGGTGAATACATTTTATAGGCACTGTATATGTATGTATGCATGTGTGTGTGTGCGTACGTTACATGCTTTTCACTCTGTACCTTTTCTTCCTCTCTTTCTCCGCACTTCCCTCACACCATGCCTCTCTCTGTCTGCAGATATTGATGAGTGTCGCCTGCACAATGGTGGCTGTGACCACGTCTGCAGGAACACTATTGGAAGCTTTGACTGCAGTTGCAAAAAGGGCTACAAACTGCTGACGAATGAAAGGACTTGTCAAGGTGAGTCAGATTTCTGTGCTATTTGTTTTAACCTATATGATGTGTTTCCACTATAATCTCACCTTTAATCTAATATTTGAGATGGGATTTTTCTGCTTGTGAATTGCACGGTAACAGGTGGGAGTTCTGAAATTGTAGTTTTCCCTGCACTACATACAAATATCTGCTCCTTTTTCAGCAACATCAGCGAAATAATCAAGAAAGGTGTATTTGTTGCTTCTGTTATGGTGATTGTACCTTCTGATTTCTGCACAGTGTTATCTGATGTCCTTTAAAACCAAGCAGATTAGACTTTAGATGAAGTTGAAGGATAAAAGTGTTTTTGGTTGGAACATGAGCCACCGCAAATGAATCGTCTGTAAATATCTCGAATCTCTTTGGGAGTGTAGAGTTTGTTTGTGAGAGAGGGCAGGTACTATACTTCACAAAGTGTGTCATTCCATTAAGATTGGAATGTTTTTTCTTGATGACCGCAATGCTCATTTCAAATGTTTATAAAGAGTCAGATCTCTGCTTCAGGCTAGTTAACAATTTAAAATCTACTGGATGTTTGTGCACCCTCAAATATACAGTAACATTTCACAAGAGATGAAAATTCCATCCACCCAAATTCTGGGGATTTGGTCCTGTGAGAATGTAGTCACTTCGACCTGTGGGCAATGTCAACCCTGGAAAAGTGGCACTGGATTACAGGGAGAACAACTATTTCCGCTGGTCACTGGGGTCCTCTGATGGCGGAACCTGGGTATTGCAGGAGTAATGTTAGGACAATCATTCACGTTCGGCTGTGAAATGCCTACACTCCCAACTGACTTGAAATAACTGCACACTTGCCTTAGGCAACCTGTCTAGACCACTATGATTTGCCAGTCCGATCCTCATTATGTGACCCTGCTTTTTACCCCTGTAGTATGGGAGGGAGAAACGGAGCTTATCTTGCTGGTTTTACTTTGTTGCTCGGTATATTCTGTTTTGCTGTGTTCTGTGTTGTTCTGCCAAGCACAGTGGGCACATTATGTTGGCTCCAGAAGATGTGACAACACTTGCAGGCTGCTCCCAGGACATCCTTGGGTGTGCTGGTCGTTAATGCAAACGACACATTTCTCTGTATGTTTCAAAGTACATGTGATAAATAAATCTGAATCTGATTATAAGGAGTGGAGGTGTTGGTGGGGTGGGGGGGGGTGTGGATGAGTGGGGAGGGAAAAAAGGCAAAGAAATGGCTGACAGCTGCCGAAACTATACCTTCTAACCCAGTCAAATCAGAACCATCAAAGAGAGGATGAGTCAGATATTCAAAAGCTATTAAAAACTTCTAAAACTGTTTTAAGGAAAGTTCTCAAAGCACTCAAGCAGTTTAACTAATTTTTACAAAACCTGTCTTACTCCCCCATAACTATACCTCAGCTTTGAAATGAGTGGAGGGGCATCTAACCAAGCTCGTTTTTGTTTAAGAGTAGGCAACGTAGATTCTCCCAGTGATGTGACTGCTCCCAGACTGAGCAGCACACAGGCTCAGCAGGTCAAGCGGCACCTATGCAGGGGAATAAACAATCGCCGTCTTAGGCTGAGACCCTCATCAGGTAATTTTGTCGGGTCTCCTATAAAAGCTTCCAAATGGTTTTCAAATTAATAAATACAAAAAATCCAAACAATTTAAGAAACCTCGGTGAGCTAATCCGTCACAGCAGTTTGTGTCTATTGAAGTGAACGGGAAAGCATTCCCAGTATGAGGTGCAAGTTGTTTAAATAAATTACTATGGCATGAGTGTTGGGGAACCTGCGCAATTTGCACAAGGAATCCTGCACCAGAATGCAGTTGGCTAAACAGCGGCTGATCACAACTCCCGGACTTACGTTTTCATATACTTATTTGCCAGAATCCTGATGTTCCTGACACTATACAAGGAAATGTCAAGGTTTCCTGCCGTTCCCATTCACAGTTTGTAGAACTTGAAATCCTGACTGTAGCTATGTTGACTCCTGATCTAGTATTGCAGAGAAAGCATTGCTCAGATTCAGGATCATTACTGCATCGCTAAGTCGATATTGTATTTCAATTAGATTGACTTATTGCTGGATCCCAGTAATTAACTATTCCTTTCAGCTTTTAAAACTAAACTTCGTTGCTTTACGTGGAGGCCACACTGATAACATGTCAGCACTGGGGAGGCTGCAGAAAAAGATTTACCAGAACGTTGCCTGGGATAAACGTTCTAGTTCTGAGAAAACTGAATTATTTTCCTTGGAGCCATGGATACTAAGGGTAGGGAGGGGGTTACCTGTTAAAAGGATACAGACTTATGAGAGGCATAGATAGGGAGGATAGTGACATAACAGGGATGCCTAAGACCAGAGGGCATAGGGTTTGAGATGATCTGAGGAAGGATTTTTTCACCCAGAGGGGGTAGCAATCTGGAATGTACGGCCTGGGAAGGTGGTGGAGGAAGGTGTGTTTGAAATGTATCTAGATGAGCATTTGACATGCCAATGATAAGGCCCAAATGCTGGCAACTTAGAATAATACAGATGGGTACTTGATAGCTGTCATGGACGTGGTAGGTCAAATGGATTGCTTCTGCTCCTTGTTACTATGACTCTCATCAATAAAGGCAGTGGGACTGTAAGCCCAGGCCTTCGCCAGTTGTTAGGGGAAATGTGAGGACATTAGTACAGGATCGATTCTTAATCTCCTCCAGATTGAAGATGGTGAAGGAAAGGGGAATAGAGGATTTAGGTGAAAGATGAATCAAGAATTGGACAATGGAGTTGTAGGGAATGATGGAATTTTAGTTTCCAGAGACACTGAGGGGCAAAAGAATTTAGGAGAGAAATGACTTGGGGATATGGGGTACTGAAGCAAGTTTATGGAGAGGGGAATAATGAAATGCTTTTTGGTGAGTGGAGGGACCAACAATTGCAGCCTATAACTGAAATTGTACTGTTGACTGAACTTGTGACGCCCTTTGTCTCAGGAGCGAAATTGGTTTTGTTCCAAGAGAGGGGTACTGGCCTGCAAAGGGTATTTATATAGTAACAATTAATCTTATCATATCATACCCTTCAGAGTGCTCATCAAACACGCCACTGCTGAAATCTGTACAGGCTTGCAGTCACGTATACACAGAAGCCTTTTGGGGTGAAGCCAGTGTCAGTGAGGGGTGGCCAGATGTTATCAGCTAGTCACGCTCTTGATGTGTTAAATGATTTAGAACAGTGTTTTCATTAGTCATAGAAACAAGAAATCAGGAGCATGTCAGATAAGTGTTAGAGGTGAGTACAGGCCAGGTTTGATGCAGGCTCATTAAAGGTTTTACATTCTGCCCTGCGGAATAGTAATAAAGAAATCGACTGTGAAGTCCTGATGAAAAGTCTCAGCCTGAAACGTTGACTGTTTACTCTTTTCCATTGATGCTGCCAGACCTGCTGAGTTCCTCCAGCATTTTGTGTGCATTGCCTTGGATTTCCAGCATCTGCAGATTTTCTTGTGTGTGGAAATCAACTGTGAAACGAACCTGCCTCAGTCTAGTTTTATTCTGTCCGTTCTAAATCTTGTAAGTGTCTTTATCCTTCTGATCCTTTCGCTGTATCTCTGACTGTTCCCCTTCTGATTTGCTCCCTCTGCCCCATTGACTCTACTTTCTATCATTTCTGATTATATGTTTCTGTACATTCTGATACCCCTACTATCCCCTTGATACCCCTACAATTCTCTTCCTCTACTCTTCTGGTTCTACCTCCTTTGACTCTATTCAGTTCAATCATCTGGTGAGCCCTCACCTTGAGTATTGTGAACATTTTTGGGCCCCTCATCTTAGAAAAGATGTGCTGGTATTGGAGAGGGTCCAGAGGAGGTTCACAAGGATGATTCTGGGAATGAAAGGGTTATCATACGAGGAATGTTTGATGGCTGTGTGTCTGTACTCGCTGGAATTCAGAAGGATGGGGGGGATCTCACTGAAACCTTTCCAATGTTGAAAGACCTAAACAGAGTAGATATGGAAAGGAAGTTTCCCCGTGGTGGGAGAGTCTAGGACAAAAGGGCACAGCCTCAGGATAGAGGGATACCCTTTCAAAACAGAGATGCGGAGAAATTTCTTTAACCAAAGGGTGGTGAATTTGTGGAACTTGTTGGCTCAGGCAGCTGCGGAGGCCAGGTCATTGGGTGTATTTAAGGCAGAGATTGATAGGTTCTGGATTGGACACGGCATCAAAGGTTATGGGGGGAAGGCCGGGAACTGGGGTTGAGGAGAAGATGGATAAAAAGGATCAGCCATGATTGACGGGCCAGATGTCTCATGGTCCTATGATTTTATCTGTAAATGATTCAGCCCATGCTTACATGCAGTGAAATGTAAGGAACATATTCAGACATGGGGTCATACGTGGAGAAATGCATTAATGCCAAAAAAGAGACAAGAGAGAGTCTAATCACCTATGCTTGATTTTCAATGACATCGATTTCACAGAATCCCCACCATCAACATCCTGAGGTCAACACCTACCAGAAACCACGTGAGTAGGTTGACCAAGCTGCTTATTTCATCCCTCCTCTCCTACCCATCCAACTGCCCTTCACCTGGTCTCATCTTTCACCTGCTAGCTTATACTCTCCCCCACCTCCCCGCCCCATAGTAACTTATTCTGCTTTCTTTTTCCTTCCTTTCCAGTCCTGGCCAAGTGTCTCCGCTCAAAACATTAACTGTTTATTTCCTTCCATGGATGCTGCCCGACCTGCTGAGTTCTTCCAGCATTTTGTGCGTGTTGTTAAGAAATCCTTTCTGTTTTGCAGGATGAGCATAGCTTCAACAACCTCAAGAAGCTTAACATCATCCAGGAACAAAAATATATTTGGTTGGAACCCTATCGAATACGTTAAGCAGTCACTCCCTGCAACACTTGTGCATGTGGCTATAGTGGGCTCCTTATACAAAACACACTGCCCAGACGATTCAAACATTATCTCTCAAGCTCACACCTACTCTGTGTTCCAATAGCTTTTGCAATTCAACGTCTTCGATCACTGTAAAGGCTGATTTATACCTGTGCGTACGGGCTACGCTGTAGCCTACACAAGCGGCCTACGCTGTTGTGAGCATTTATACTTGTGCGTTGGTGTGTCTGCATCACTCTGCGATTCACTGCCAAAATGCTAGTTGGCGGTGGGGTTTCTATGCCACTGTGTTGAGTTTCTTTCTGTACTTCAAACAATGGCGATTGAAACTGAGCACATCATGTTGGAGTTGAAGCTAATAAATGTTGAACAAGAGCTTCTTCTCTCTCAATTCTGAAATGGTGGAGAAGAAGAAGCAACCGGAAATGTGTAGGAGGAAATGTGATGCTACCAAGCGGACCAATCACAGTTGTTGCGGTCTGCGTCACCACAACGCATAGTTACATTTTGGGAGAGGTGCGTGTTAGGCTACGGCGTAGGGGTCAGCGTAGAGTGCAGCGTAGGGTACGCGGCTATGCCGTACCTACGGCGTACATTTGATGCAGAAGTATAAATTGGGCTTTCGTCTGTTTCCTGAGCAGCACACTGTTTCCCAGTCAGCACAGTTTTGTGTCTTTCATTTATTTTGCACTAACTAGCTGAAATATGGAACCAGAATAGGAATCAGCATTAAGGCAGAAGTGCAATCCAAGTGGGAAGCCTGTGCTTGCACGCTCCGGGTCCCAGGATGATACACCAGACCAGCATGCTGTCTTTAAGGTGGTACCACCGAGCGAACTTCCAACACTGCTTCTTTGTGTGACTCAACAGTTGTTGCATCATTCGAAGGGCAATGATGAAACATTGCTCTTGCGGTACTGGGATTAGTTCTGACCACCCTTTCTTTAAACCAGTAGCATATTAGGGCAGCACAAAACTGTGCCTCGAACAGATTCACGACAATTATACTGGAAATGAGAAGCTATAATTAAGGAAAAGTTGTTCCACGGGGTAGGCCAAAGGAGACATAATAAAGGTTTTCAAACTTCTGTGGTTTCCAGAGGGTGCTCAGTAATTCACAGTTGGTGAATTAGTGTGAGCTAGACAGACTCACAATACTGCTATTAGAAGAACAAAGAATTAAGTCAAAATAAAATCATTTCTCGTTATTGCAATGGGAATACTCTGTTAAACATGGCTGTTTAAGCAATTAAACTATGGCATTAAAACAGAATTCCACAAGATATTCGAAAGGAGAATATAAAACAATGAAAATATAAAGGAAAGATTTTGAGGAAAAAGTTGCTCATGTTGAAGAATTGGCTCCAATAAAGGCACAAACAAGGAGGCCTGAGCTTCATTCTGGGTGTGATTACTCTGGCTGCAAATCAGCTGTTGGTCCTTTTTATCTGGGTTTAAATCCCACAGTGATAATGCCAATAGTTCCAAAAGCAAATCATATCTCAATTTAGCTTTTTAATCCATGCTATTCCAAAACACACAATTTCCCATAATTTGTAATGATTGCATTTTTTTCAGACCCAATATACAGAACAGAACTTGGAGGTGTAGCAAACTATCATGCAAGATGCAGCCATTACTGGATCAGGAATAAAACTGGGTTCCAAAAGGTGCGGCAGTGGAAACATTTCATTTGGACTTAAGTAGAGTAACAGGAGCTGATTATGACTTTACCTGCCTGGGTACAAAAGACTGAAATAAGACTCAGTCTCATCTTTTCTCCTTTCCAACCTCTTCCCTAGCAGCATCAGACAAGCATGGATTCCTTTGTTTGCATTGTGGCTGTTTGATTATATCACATACACTTCTTACCTCAGTCCCACTAGTTCTTGAAATAATAATGCACTTCCCTGGAAGAAGTACAGATTAATTTCAACTGTGCTTTTCATTTCTTCATTCAGTGTCAGAAACTCTCTGTCCCAGACTGTGATCATTTAGAAATATTGAAAGTGGAGGTTGGTAAATTTTTGAAACTACAAAATTGAAGGCTGTAGGAAAGGAGGAGTTGAGGCCTGGGGTAAATCAGTTATGATCTTAGTGAATGGTAGGAGCAGGCTTGGGGAGCAAGTGGCCTGTTTCTGCTCCTATTTTCTTCTTGTTTATTCTGTGAAGTTGAGAATTCCCTTCCCCCACCACCCACGGTCAGGAAATTAGATTAACTTTTATACCACCCACTAGCTAGATTTTTCATTGTATAGTTTGGGAACATTTGGGTTTAGCAGTAATCCATGAACACTACCACACTATTCTGCACTCTTTTTGCACCTTAAAAAATATTTCTGATTGTAACTCATAGTAACTTTCTTTTATGTATTGCTCTGTACTGGTGCTGCAAGACAACAAATTACATGACATTTGTCAGTGGTAACAAAGCTGAAGGAGTAGGAGAAGGAGGAATAGATAATGTGTTCTGACGCAGTGCCATGATATTGTGTCAGTTAGATAAACTTGGCAACATGCATTTTGTTCAAGACGCCACCCCTTTCAAAACAAGGGAGTGCTGCCCTTAGGTAAATGAAAGCTGTGGTAGCCCTGCCAGTAAACAGCATTGCAAAGGAATGTGAACCACAGACAAGACAACGAGGGACTGTAATGCCCTGTTCGGAGTTGGGTTTGTCAATGGTTCATCATTCTCACCTAAGTTTAACCTTAATGTAATCTCTTTCTGTTGCAATTAGAAGTAAGATCTCTTGAGGATTACACTATGATAAAATATTGTGGGTTCATTGTGCATTCAAGCTGGTAAATTAGGTGGGACTACATAAACAATTCAAGCCTCAACAAACAGCCTTCATCAGAAACATTGGCAGGGAAGAACATCTCAGTGTACTAATTAAATAGCCATTTGTGCCAGACTCTCTTGCTTAAAACCTACTGATCAGCTCAGATTCAGACCATTTTGATTTACCCATGGATACTTTGATGTGGTCTGTATGAAGTTGACTAAGCTGGGCTGCTTACATTAAAGTTGTTTTATTTTGTGTGGCCCAACGTAGAATTCGGACAGAAAAGTTTGATACGAAGCATTGTGGCATGACACAAACATTACTATAGTGGTAGCAGAACAATCTCAAAAATATCTTCACACAATCTTCAGACTCTGGACATGTAACTAGAAGCTTTTGCGTGTTTAATGAACCATTGATGGGGCTGGAGCAGAGTTTTCCCTGCTGCCGAGCAAGTGAGGTTTAGAAGCTGAGCGACTGAGAAAAGGCAGCTTTGGCATGGAGAAAGATTGCATTTTGATTGGCTCATGTTCCCAACTCAGCTTTCTTCCAGCCTCCATGAGCACAAAGCTCATCCCTTCACCAACTGTTTCCATGCAGTTTATGGCAGAAAAATTCCATGAGAGTACTAATGCTGTTTCTGGATTTCAGTTCAGCATTCAACATTGTTGTCTCACAGAGCTTGGTGAACAAACCCCTACTTGTCTAAGTACACCACTGTGAACCTGGTTGTTGGACTTCCTAACCAACAGACCTCAGACAGTCAGGATGCATTGCTATTCCTCCCTCCCCCTCATCCTCCACACGGGTGCCCCCCAGGGCCGTGTGCTGAGCCCATTGCGGTACACTCTGCTCACGCATGACTGCATGGCCAAACACCCGAGTAATCACAATGTCTACTTCACCGATGACACAACAGTGGTGGGGCTCATCGACAACAACAATGAGATGGCCTGCGGAGAGCAGGTGGAACAGCTTGAGGCCTGGCGCCAGGCAAATGACCTCTTCTTCAATATCAACGAGACAAAGAGGATGGTTATTGTCTTCAGGAGGACTCCCACCACTCACGCCCCTTTTTACATCGGCGGGACAGCAGTGGAAATTGTGAACAGTTTGGTACTCCTGGGAGTGCACATTTCGCACAACCTCTCAAGGTTGCAGAACACATTCTACGCAACCTGGAAGGTTCTTTCTGAGGAGGCTGAAGAGAGCTGAGTTATGCAAATCAATGCTCACATCATTCTACAGATGTGCATTAGAGAGCATCCTGACAAGCTGCAACACTGCCTGGTACAGAAACTGCACTGTGACGGACAGGAAGGCCCGACAGAACTGCCCAACGCATCACTGGCACCAGCCAACCCACCATCCAGGGGATATATACAGAAAGGTGCCAGTAACACCCTGAAAGATCCCACCCACCCTGCTCATGGACTGTCTGTCCCACTATAATGTTGAATCAGATTCACGGGTCTGGTGAGTGAGATAGAAAGCACTGATTGTGAATATGTACATTAATCTTTTATTTACAAACTGAATATTCAACAAACGTGTGGTGCGTGGCCAAGTGGTTAGGGCTTTGGACTAGCGATCTGAAGGTTATGGGTTTGAGCCTCGGCCAGGGCAGCATGTGTGTCCTTGAGCAAGGCACTTAACCACACACTGCTCCAGTCTACACAGCTGAAAATGGGTACCAGCAAAAATGCTGGGGGTTAACCTTGCGATAGACTGACATCCTATCCGGGGGTGGGGGGGAAGAATTTCCTACTCTCAGTCGCTTCACGCCACAGAAACCGGCATAAGCACTGCCCTGATGGGCCACAAAGGCTCGTGACAGACTTTAAAACAATTCAACAAACATGCTTAGCTAAAAGTGCACACAGAACATACCTTCCCAGTGGTCATGTGCACCGCTTGCCTTAAACAAAGGAAGACAGAAAGAACCTCCCACACCTGCTCTCTATATAACCAGGATATTTGGAACTGGACACCAGACAGCTAACCACTGGGGAAAAACAACTGCAGTTTCTATACCTACCAATCACGACAGAAACAACTTTCGGCAATCAGAACGAGCCATGTCCCCCACAGGACACTAGGAGGCTACATAGCATCCACACAAGGATCACCAGACTCAAAAACAGTTACTTTCCCCAAGTAGTCAGGCTGATCAACACCTCCATTCACTAACCCACCCCTCCACACCCACAACCACCACAGCTTTATCATTTTCTGTCTGAGGCACCTTATGTACTGACACTCCTGTGCCTAACATCATTTTAAGGACATACAGTCAATCCATGTATATAACTAGCATCTCACTGACATCTTCAACATCCCTCTACCACCACACTCCTCCGTCTAGCGGAGAGGGGTAGAGAGGGAAAGATGTGCTTCGTGGTAGGGTCCTGTTGAAGGTGGCAGAAGTTGCAGAGGATGATGTGCTGGATCCAGAAGCTGGTGGGGTGGTAGGTAAGGACAAGGGGAACTCTGTCCCTGTTGTGGTGACGGGAGGATGGGGTGAGGATCGAAGTGCGGGCAATCACATCTTTCCCTCTCCACCCCTCTCTGCTTTCCGCAGGGATCGTTCCCTCCACGACTCCCTGGTCCACAAGTCCCTCCCCACGGATCTCCCACCCGGCACTTATCCCTGTAAGCTTAAGTGCTACACCTGTCCCTACACCTCCTCTCTTGCCACCATTCAGGGCCCCAAACACTCCTTCCAAGTGAGGCAACACTTCACTTGTGGGTCTGTTGGGGTCATCTATTGCATCCGGTGCTCCCGGTGTGGCCTCCTCTACATCGGTGAAACCTGACACAGATTTGGAGACCACTTCGTCGAGCACCTCCACTCCATCCGCCACAACAGACAGGATCTCCCGGTAGCCACCCACTTCAACTCTGCTTCCCATTCCCATTCAGATATGTCCATACATGGCCTCCTCTACTGCCATGATGAGACTAAACTCAGGTTGGAGGAGCAACACCTCATATACCGTCTAGGTAGTCTCCAGCCCCTTGGTATGAACATGGAATTCTCCAACTTCCGGTAATTCCCTCCCCCTCCCTTCCTCTATCCCTATTTCACTCTACCCTCTCCCCCAGCTCCCTCATGATTCCGCCTCCTTCTTCTACCACCCATTGTCTTCAGGGCTATGACGTCAATGCTTCCCCTCCCCCACCCCTTTGTCTTTCAAATTACTGGTCTATCAACTGACGCTACAAGCATTCTTCAAATCCTTCCCCATCTTTCATTCTTCAGTCCTGACGAAGGGTTCCGGCCTGAAACGTCGACTCATCGTTTCTGACTGATGCTGCCCGACCTGCTGAGTTCATCTAGCGTACTGAAAGTGTTGCTTTTATGTTTTTTATTATTGTGAAGCAGTGGAGGCTACCTCGGTAAATATATTTAAGACAAGATTGGATAGATTTTTACATAGTAGGGGAATTCAGGATAATGGGGGAAAGGCAGGTAGGTGGAGATGAGTCCATGGTCAGATCAGTCATGGCCTACTCCTGCTCCTATTTCTTATGTTCTTATGTTCTTCTTTATCTTATGTGTTTTTTTGTGCTGCATCGGATTCAGAGTAACAATTATTTTGTTCTCCTTTACACATGTGAACTGGAAATTACATAGACAGTATTGAATCTTGAAGAGTGTCAGTGCATTGGATGTCCCTTTGGGCCCAAGCAACATCTGTAGCTTCCAGACAATGAATGGTGCTAAGCTCATCTTTGTGCCTGAGATCTCCACATTAATTTTCTTTCATGAATGAGAATGAGCAAATGAAAGTGGCTTGCCCAGGACAGCTCCACCTTCTTCTATCTCACAATAAGAACTGATTATTCAGCCACTATCACACTGTTATTTGTGGGAGCTTGCAGTACAAAGATACTTTGCTCTTTTTTCCTGTATCATAGAGATTATTAGATTTCAAAGCAAAACTGCATTGGTGGCACCTGAGGCTGGATAATGAAAATTAGTGAACTTTTCTTGATTAGCCTTGACTGAAGCTTCAGAGCCAAGCTCTTGCAAGACTTGATGATGAGAATGGAGCAAAACCATTCCTGTTACTGCACCTGACAACACCTGATTTCAAATTTCCCACCAGTTGTGCTCAGACTAGAGGGGTGCTTAAGACCACACCTGTGTGTAGAGAAGGGTCTTACACCATGGCCACCTCTGCTGTTATACTTTGGTTGCATCACCCATTGCCTCTGTACTGAACAAGCCTGGATACATGCAGGGGAACATTGTGGTACATCCAAATTGGGACTACTGATGGAGTCCTGGGTGTTGGTAAAATAAGAGAAGGGGGATAAATTCTCTACTATTGTGGAAAAATGCTAAAAATATATATTTTTGTGGCTATTTTAGTGCAGGGAGGATTTAGAGTAGGGTTCCTCAGCTTGGTTCCACAGACTGCTCAGTTAGTGGTAGGGGTCCATGGCATAAAAAAGGTTGGGAACTCCTGATTTAGAGTTTAAAATCTACGAAGGAAATTGAGTGCTGGATTGGTTCACATTTATAAGGAGTAAAATTATCTGTTGTATCATATTAAATGCTTGTCATCACACAGAGTAGTCAAGCAGCACACGGACCCATTCCACACTCTCCCAGCCTCAAGCTAATTAATTGTGTGCATGTTGCAAATACTCATTTTGGGGGATTTATGGGCTTCAGAAAGAAACATGCATTATCTCAAACTGTAATCAAACCAGTATGTATTTCTCAGTTCTCTGACTCTACTTTGTCTACTGATACAGCTGAGATACAGATTCCTTATCTCATAAAAACACCAAACATTAACTCCACGACTCAGTTTACATGAGGTGACCTGGAACTAATTCAAGGTAATATGTTCTAACTGTTCAAAATTTCTGAAATTATTTGTACTCCTGTTTCCTTGGCTGGTTTTGTATCAGTCATGTGCTACAATGAAAGTAGAAGACATAAATGTGACAAAGGGTATAGAATCCCATCCCTTAACCACACACGTGTGCGTACTAGTGAAAGTCACTGGACGCTCGAAGAATTGGCAGGTTTATTTCTGTGTCTTCCTTTACCCTAGATTTAATGGAGACCATTTCTTCCTCCTGCTGAGATTCGTATTCAACTTAATTTCAATGTCTTTCCATCTTTCTTTGCTTTGGAGAATGATTTCTTCTTTGCCCATATTTTGTCTTCTGTTTGCCATACTTTTCATGTTGTCTTTCTCATAGAGGATTTAAAATAGTTTTTTAAAAATCTTTTACCTTTATATACTCAGCAATGTGAGACCTTAAGATTTGATTTTAATTATTGTCATTACAGTTCAAGACTGCAGGAGCAATCCTCCCTTCATTATATTTTTACATTCTCTCACTTCCTACTGAGAGCAAGAAATTATTAGCACAAATTGTAGAGTGCAAGATCACAATCCTGCCAAACGTTTGTGGACGTGCCTGTTTTAGCAGGAGAGTATTGTGACTCTGTAAGACTCACACTGAAACAGAATTGAATTGAATTGAATTTATTACTTACATCCTTCATATACGTGAGTAAAAATCTTTACGTTACGTCTCTGTCTAAATATGCAATTTATAGTAATTTATAATAAACATTATGTACAACAGGATAGTCAATATAACATAGAAATACAGTTGCATCAGCATGAGTTAATCAGTCTGATGGCCTGGTAGGAGAAGCTGTCCCAGAGCCTGTTGGTCCTGGCTTTTATACTGTGGTACCATTTCCCAGGTGGTAGCAGCTGAAACAGTTTGTGGTTGAGGTGACTCGGGTCCCCAATGATCCTTCGGGTCCTTTTTACACACCTGTCTTTGTAAGTGTCCTGAATTGTGGGAACTTCACACCTACAGATGCGTTGGGCTGTCCAAACCGCTATCCTGCGATTAAGGAGGTACAGTTCCCATTCCAGTTAGTGATGCAGCCTGTCAGGATGCTCTCAATTGTTCCCCTATAGAAAGTTCTTAGGATTTGGGGGCCTATACCAAACTTCTTCAACCATCTGAGGTGCAAGAGGTGCCGTTGTGCTTTTTTCACAACACAGCCAGTACGTACAGACCACATGAGATCCTCAGTGATGTTTATGCCAAGGAACTTAAAGCTGTTCACCTTCTCATCTCCAGATCCATTGATATCAATAGGAGCTAGCCATTCTCCATTCCTCCTGTAGTCCACAACCAGCTCCCTTGTTTTTGCGACGTTGAGGGAGAGGCACTTTTCCAAATTTTTCTGCCCTTTAATAATATTACAACAAGTAAAAGGGATTGGAAAATGTTAAGTAATTTGGTGATCAGACAGAAAGCAATGGGTGAAGCTATGTCTTATACTCTTATAGTGGAATGTGCTTGAGAGGGATAATAAATCAGCCACGATGGAACGGTGGCGCCAATTCAATAGGCCGAGATGCCTAATTCTGCTCCAATGTCTTATGGACTTGTGGACAAAAGGTTGGCAGGCTACAATTAATGGGTTACCTTAGGTACTTAACCTCAGCTTATTTGGCCAAGGGGACCAAAGAATGCTGGAGAAAAGGAGAGGAGTAAGACCACCTGGCCTCTCAACCCTGCCTTGCCCTCACTCATTCCAATCTTTCAAAAATATACAGTATCTTTTTCCTCTTTAAATACTTCCAGTGATATAATTGCCACAAGTTCTGGGTAGAGAATTCCAAGATCCACCACCCTCTCATTCATTCACATTGTGCTTGATAGGATTGTTTTATGTTTATATGTATTGTGTTTCTTAGGCTCTTATTGTGTTATTATTTATATTGTGTTTTATGTGCTGCATCAGAGGCAGAATAACAATAATTTCTTTCACCATACACATGTGTATTGAAGAACGACATTAAGCAATCTTGAATCTCTGAGAAAAGAAATTCCAATCCACTTGACTTGTAAATGACCATCTCTTTATCTTGTAACTGTGTCTCATTATTCAATCTCTCGCTAATGGAAACTTCTCAACATCTACCTAAGATGCTCATCGGCATCTTAGATGTTTCAATAAGATCATCCTACATTCTTCTAACTTATAAAGAAAACAAATCTACCTTTTGTGGCCATTCATTATAGAAACCCCTCTCATCATTGGAATCTCCTTTCAACTGCCTGCAATCTTAGTATAACCTTGCCTAAATAGGGGAAACAAAGATGTACACAGTACTTGCTAAACCTGTGTGCTAATCCTTTGTATGTTTCATGCACATAAATATCTAGTTCCCTCTGTACTCAATTCATTTTCATTTTCTCTCCATTTAGAATGTAAACTTTCTTTTGATTCCTCCTGCTTAAGTGTATGACCTCTTACCTTCCTATCGTACCTCATCCAGCAGTGCCCATTGGTTAATGCAGAAATGGTGAGGTGAATGGCTTATTTCCTTATGGAATGACTTGATTTGCGAAGTTTTACCCACTCATTTAATCTATCTACATCTTCTTATAGTGTCCAAATATCTTCATTGCAGCATGCCATCCCACCTGTTTTTGTGTCATCAGCAAACTTGGATATTTTACACTCTTCAAAGTCGTAAATGTAGGTAATAAATGATTGAGAGCCAAGAACTGTTTTTTCAGGCACTCCATTAGCTGCATCTTTTCAGACTGAAAAAGACCTATTTATTCTGATTCTCTGTGATCATCACTCTTCAACCCATGCTTCCGTAAAGCA
Organism: Mobula hypostoma; assembly: GCF_963921235.1. Classification (NCBI taxonomy): domain Eukaryota; kingdom Metazoa; phylum Chordata; class Chondrichthyes; order Myliobatiformes; family Myliobatidae; genus Mobula; species Mobula hypostoma. The sequence continues at coordinate 45,574,223 of NC_086109.1, read as the reverse complement.
GTCATAGTTCCAAGTTTGGGCATGAGGCAAAATGTGGGAGGACTGTGCGTATAGAGGAGGATGTAAAAAGTCTTTCGTAGAATACAGGCAAGTTGAGAGTGTGGGTGAAGATTTGACAGGTGGAATATGATGTGGAAAAATGTGACATCTCACATTTTGGAGCACAGCAAGAGAGTATTTTTATAAAAGGTTATTACGGAGAAGCAGATTCACAGGTTCAGTTAGTGGGACGGAAAATACTGATTGCAAGGAAGCACCTTAACCAGCTATTTACAAACAAACAGAGAAACACTCAGCCAAGCATTTAAGTCAAACAAGTAAGCTCCTTGTTACGAAAGCTACAACACTAAACATTCAGTAACACTTTGAACTTAACAGGTACTTTGTTAAGTCTCCTGAAGTTACACATTTACAACACTAAATATGAAACAAACAGGTACTTACCTAAGTGTGTGTGTGGGTCCTCCTATCTGCAGCACACTTTCCTAATGGCTCTTCAGCACTGGTTGCAATCTCAGTCTGAAGAGAGCCCCTAGTGAAGAAGGCAGAGTCATTTTCTGAATGGGCCAATCAACAAATGGCATGGTGGAAGCCGCTTTCGGCAAGTAAGTAAGTAAGTTAACCCTCATTGTACAAATGGTACACAGTTAGGTAGTGTTGATGCTCAAAGAGACCTAGGTATTGTTGAGAAAATACGTTCACAGAAAGCCTATGTGCAGGTGCAACAAAAGTTTTGGATTGCAAATGGTCTGCTTGGAATATGGAAGTTTTAGTGCAACCGAGGTATTGTGTTCAATCTTGTTTTCCTTACACACGAAAAGGTATTCCTTCTAAAGGTATTTGCTGTAGAGGGAATGCAGTGAAGCTTCCTAAGAATGGGTTTGCTAACTGAGAGAAGATTTAGTAGATTAGGTCTGTGTGTTCTAGAATTTAGAAGAAACAAAGGAGATCTTGCTGAAACATATGAACTTCCCACAGGGTTTGACAGGCCAGAAACCAGATATAGGGAGGATGTTCCTTCTAAGTCTAGAGCCAAGCATTATCATCTCAAAGTGAGGGTTAGGCGGTTTGAGCCAAAGATGCTATAGGATCAGCCCCTTTGGGCCTGGTTCTTCATTTATCAAGGTCATGGCTGATCTTTTACCTTGGCTCTATCTTCCCTAGCAATACACAGATTACTTGATTACCTTAATATCCAAAAATCTATTGAGGATTATGCAACTTTCAAGTTCTATGTCCCAGAGAACTGTGAAAATGATGTTGTTGAGAATATTTCAGGGCAGAGATCAATAGCCTTCACCCAAGCTAGTACTTCCAAAAATGAATATTGTGAGTGAATTGCTAGTTAAAAACCAGCAATTTTTTCAAATTACCACACATTTCAGTCTTTTGGAACTTTTATATTTGAAAATTACCGGTTTTCTACTTTTGTAACTTCTTCCCAGAAAACTCTAAAGCCTGTCTCCTTAGCCATAAACTTGCCTCCTTGTTCGTAACATCATTGTTTCCATTCCTGGCTTTTGCTGTTTGTGGTCCATCAATGTCCTTGGGGTGTTTCTTTACATGATGAATGAATCCCATACCAATCCCAGCCCTATCAGCTCTTCCCCTGTGTTGGGATTCTGACTGCCAGGAGAAGATTTATTATGTCTGCCTTTTCCCTGAAGTTAACTGTAGTGTGGATGGATTTTATTGGTTTTGCTGCATTTTTGTGGTTAGCTAGCCTTTAATGGAAAGTTCCATTCTGTCGATGAGGAAGATGAAAACTTATTATAATTACATCAAAAAGTTTTGAATCCACACACATTTAAGAAAATACATTGGAAAAGAATGGTCAGTTCCATGCAAAACATGTTGAAAATGTCAGCAGCAACATTTTATTAAATCAGCTCCATCTGATTCTTCAGTGGTTCTTATTAACATTGCCAGTCATTATGCATCCACAGCACATCACATTATTTTGTATAGGAAAACATATGGGTTAACTAAAACCTTTTATAACATAAGTATATGCTAGGGATGTTGCATGTGTTGTTCTCATTTAATGCCCAAATCTAAACTTAAATGGGCATGATATCCTTACCAGGAATGGTGGCAGCATAGTTACCATTGTTCAAATTGGATAAAATTGGCTACCAACAAAACTTATACTTTATACTTTATTGTCGCCAAACAATTGGTACTAGAATGTACAATCATCATAGCGATATTTGATTCTGCGCTTCCAACTCCCTTGATTACAAATATTAAATATTAAAAATAAAAAATAGTAAAAATTAGTAAATATTAAAATTTTAAATTATAAATCATAAATAGAAAATAGAAAAATGGAAAGTAAGGTGGTGCAAAAAAACCGAGAGGCAGGTCCGGATATTTGGAGGGTACGGCCCAGATCCGGGTCAGGATCCGTTCAGCAGTCTTATCACAGTTGGAAAGAAGCTGTTCCCAAATCTGGCCATACGAGTCTTCAAGCTCCTGAGCCTTCTCCCGGAGGGAAGAGGGACGAAAAGTGTGTTGGCTGGGTGGGTCATGTCCTTGATTATCCTGGCAGCACTGCTCCGACAGCGTGCGGTGTAAAGTGAGTCCACGGATGGAAGATTGGCTTGTGTGATGTGCTGCACCGTGTTCACGATCTTCTGCAGCTTCTTTCAGTCTTGGACAGGACAACTTCCATACCAGGTTGTGATGCGCCCTAGAAGAATGCTTTCTACGGTGCATCTATAAAAATTAGTGAGGGTTTTAGGGGACAGGCCAAATTTCTTTAGCTTTCTCAGGAAGTAAAGGCGCTGGTGGGCCTTCTTGGCAGTGAACTCTGCTTGTTTGGACCAAGTCAGGTCATTTGTGATACTGACCCCGAGGAACTTAAAGCTTTTGACCTGTTCCACTTGCGCACCACCGATGTAAATTGGGTCGTGCGATCCGCTACTCCTTCTGAAGTCAACAACCAATTCCTTCGTCTTGCTGACGTTGAGGGATAGGTTATTGTCTTCGCACCATGCCACCAGGTTCTTAATTTCCTCTCTGTACTCAAACTCATCATTACCCGAGATACGGCCTACAATTGTTGTGTCATCAGCAAACTTATATATTGAGTTTGATGGAAACTTTGCTACACAGTCATGGGTGTACAGTGAGTACAGCAGGGGGCTGAGTACACAGTCTTGTGGGGCACTGGTGCTCAGAGTGATTGTAGAGGAGAGCTTGTCTCCTATTTTTACAGCCTGGGCCCTGTCTGTGAGGAAGTTGAAGATCCAGCTGCAGATCTGAGTGCTAAGGCCCAGGTTCCAGAGCTTAGGAATCAGTTTATTTGGAATGATGGTATTAAAGGCAGAGCTGTAGTCAATGAAAGGGAGTCTTACATATGCGTCTTTATTCTCCAGGTGTTCTAAGGAGGAAAGTAGGGCCAGAGAGATGGCATCTGCCGTTGACCCGTTGCTCCGGTAGGCGAATTGCAAAGCGTCGAGGTTGACCGGTAGGCTGTGGTTGATGTGTGCCATAACCAATCTCTCGAAGCACTTCATAGCAATTGAAGTCAGAGCCACAGGTCGATAGTCATTCAGGCATGCCACCTTGCTCTTCTTCGGCACTGGGATTATCGTTGCCTTCTTAAAACACAAGGGGATCTTAGACTGAAGCAAGGAGCAGTTGAAGATGTCAGCAAACACTCCAGCTAGCTCGCTTGCACAGGCCCAGAGAACCCGTCCGGGACACCATCTGGGCCCGTCGCCTTCCTTGGATTTATCTTCAGGAAGGCCCTTCTAACGTCCTCCTTGGTGATGATGAATCTCGATGCCACCAGGCCCGGTTCATCCGCAGGGAGTGGGACGCTCCTCTTCTGTTCGAATCTTGCGTAGAATACGTTAAGTTCGTCAGGAAGAGAAGCGCCACAGTTATTGATATTCCCAGCCTTTTCTTTGCGCCCAGTGATCTCATTTAGACCCTGCCATAGCCTACTGGCATCCCTTTGGTTAGCCTGGGCTTCCAAGTTGGCTCGATATTGCCTCTTGGCGCCCTTAATGGCTTTCTGGAGTTCATGCCTGGATTCCGTGTAGCTACTGGTATCCCCGCACCTAAAAGCCGCAGCTCTAGCCTTTAAAAGGGACTTAACCTCATAATTCATCCAAGGTTTCCAGTTAGGGAATACCCAGATCATCTTGCGAGACACACAGTCCTCCGTGCATTTCCAAATAAAGTCCGTGACAGCTGAGGCATACTCATCAAGGTTAGCTGCTGAGTCCTTGAATACTAACCAGTCCACTGATTCAAAGCAGTCACGGAGGACCTCATCCATTTCCTCCATCCAACGCGACACTACTTTTGACACTGTGACCTCCCGCTTCAGTTTCTGTTCGTAAGCCGGGAGGAGGAGTACGGCCTGATGGTCCGATTTTCCGAAGTGAGATTGTGGGACGGAACGGTAGGCTGCTGTGTAGCAGTGGTCAAGTATATTCTGGCCTCTAGTGGGGCAGGAGACATGGTGGTATAACTGTGGCAGCGCCTTTCTGAGATTGGCCTGGTTAAAGTCCCTGGCTGTAATGGGCAAAGCCTCCGGATACCTGGTCTCAAGTTCACTGATGTTGGCCTACAGTATGTTCAGAGCACACTCTGCACATCCACCTGGGGGGGAATGTAGACCGCTGTCAGTATGACCGAGATGAATTCCCGTGGCAGATAGCAGGGACGACATTTCACCGACAGGTGTTCCAGGTCCGGGCTGCAGGAGCTTGTCAGTGCCACTGTGTCCGAGCACCACCCAGTGTTGATCAGTGGGCAGACACTACCTCCCCTCGTCTTGCCTGAAGACGCCATGCGGTCCATCCGATGGATCGAAAATCCCTCCGGTCGGATGGCATGGTGGTTACTCCGGGGAAGCGTCTGGGGCACCTTGAGGTCTCCGCCATCACTTCTGCGTGGTCGTCAGCTCCGGAGAGGTGCTGGTCGTAAGGGGCCGTGTCTCCGAGCGCTCCGACACGGTAGCAGACCGCGGGTCTCTGGGAAGGTGGTGGGCCTCGCTGGTCGGGTCTGGGTGCGGTCCGGAGTTTAAGAACCAGTTCTGGCGCGGTGATCTCCAGCTGGGTCAGTAGCTTCGCCAGGGTGTTGTTGAGCTTTATCTTGCTAAATTTGAGGTTTAGAAGGGTTTCTCGGGTATAGGATAGTGGAGAAGGCAGTTTGCTTGGGACAGCTTGCGCAAAGTCACCAGTTACCGGCGCCATCTTTAACTTAGATACAGTGGATTCTGTTTAATTAGAACACATCGGGAGCAGTTCATTTTGGCCCAATTAAGCGGCTGCCTCAATTAGCTGAAGTGCCATGGAAATAGTTTAAAAAGCCAAATTATCATTTAACTGAGTAGCAACTTGTGTATTTACATGAAATACAGCCAAATTAGAACACTACCAATACTACTACCAAATAGTTATTGATGAAGGAATTCACACAGTGTACGCTGCTATATTCTTTTGATTGACTGTAAATGAGCAAAATCAATGCAGCTAATTAACTTCCTTCATACAAGTCTTTGACAATTCCGAACTCCAAATCTTTATTTTCATTGTAACATTCAAGATGATAGTCAACACCTTCAAATTCTTTGTAGGTCCTAATCTGTTGAAGTATGAAATCATTCATTTTCCCTCCTGGCCCTTTCTTGCTTCTCCAAGCCTGAATGCTTGAAACCACAGTGAGAAAAACAGTTCTGAATTGTCTTACTGTTTATTCCTCATCAACTATGAGTGAAATTTTACCTCTTACTAAAGGAGACTATAGCCAATGTCGATTAGCAACCCAATTTAGATGGCCGGTAAATGGCATAAAGTATTTAGGTATAAGACTTGATAATGATGTAAAGAATTTATATAAATTTAATTATTTACCAGTATTGAAAAAAATTCAAGAAGATCTTGACAAATGGATGATACTACCAATAACATTAGTGGGTAGAGCCAATGTTGGAAAAATGAATATATTTCCTAGATTACAGTATTTGTTTCAAACATTACCAATACAATTGCCACAGAAATTTTTTCAAGAGTTAAATAAATGTGTGAGAAAATTTCTTTGGAAAGGTAAGATGTCAAGAATATCATTGGAAAAATTGACATGTAAATTTGAGTTAGGAGGGTTACAACTTCCAAACTTTAAGAATTATTATAAAGCAAATCAACTTAGATTTATTGCATCTTTCTTTGATGATCGAAAACCGGCATGGATTAGAATAGAATTAGATAAGATAGGAGAAAATATACCTGAAGATTTTATATATAAATGGGAATCTAAATGGATACGGGAAAAGAAAGAACCTTCTATATTAAAACATTTGATTGATCTACGGAATAAGATAAATGTTGATAATGAAATAAAGAAATCTTTATTAGCAAGGAGACCTGTGTTCCAAAACAAACTTATTGCTTTCACAATGGATAATCAACTTTTATATAATTGGTACCAAAAAGGGATTAGATTATTGGAGACTGTTATGAACGAGGTATATTGATGTCATTTGAACAACTAAAGAATAAATATAAAATATCAAATAATACTTTCTTTTGTTACCTTCAATTAAGGGCTTACTTAAAAGGCAAACTGGGTCAAACAATGTTTTTGCCAAAACCCAATGAAATTGAAATTTTAATTCAAAAAGGAAAAATAAAAAAAATTATTTCTTGTATGTATAATTTGATTCAAAAACAGACAATTAAACAAGGAATCCACAAGTCAAAACAAAAATGAGAAACGGACCTGAGTATTAATATTGATGAAACAAATTGGTCAAGACTGTGTCTTGACAGTATGACAAACACAATAAACGTTCGACTTCGATTAGTACAATATAATTTTTTACACCAATTATATATTACACTGCAAAAAATAAATAGATTAAATTCAAACTTATCTGATCAATGCTTTCGGTGTAATCAAGAAATTGGCACTTTCTTACATTGTACTTGGTCTTGTTCTAAAATTCAACCTTTTTGGATAAATTTAAGAGTCTTATTGGAACTAATTACTAGAACTCAACTTCAACATAACCCTGTATTATTTCTATTAGGTGATATTGAAGGGATAAAACCGAAACTTAAACTGGATAATTATCAGAAAGAATTCATAAAAATTGCATTGGCAGTAGCCAGGACGGTTATAGCAGTTACTTGGAAATCGGATTTGTAATTAAGTATGAATCGTTGGAACAATGAAATGTCTAGTTGTATTCCACTTGAAAAAATTACTTATAATTTAAGAGATAAATATGATACATTTTTGAATATTTGGTGCCCTTATTTACAAAAGATAGGATGGCATATTTAGTTGCTCCTATGATAAAGATGTTGGTCCCTTGGGGAAAGTAATAAATAAATATACTAAATTTATTTTGAATCCCATGGAGCATGTGGAAACCTTCCAATATCCAGGCAGTTCTTTCTTTTCCTTTTTTTTCTTTCTTTTTTTTCAGGTAGGGGTATATATTGGGGGGAAGGGTTAAGGAGAGGGGGGAGGGTAGACATTATCTTTCTGTGTAATCACTTTGAAAACTCAATAAAAATTATATTTTAAAAAACTATGAGTGAGGAAAATCTCTGCTTTTTGAACACAAACACACACAACTGACACCATTTAAAAACTGTTTGCTATAAGTGTGGTGTAGTGCCTAATGGCCACACAAGTGCACGAGACTGATGCTAGATAGAAACTGCTTGCCAACAGTCCTCTGTCCCAATTAAGGGGTACAGTGTCCCAAATAATCAAAGGGATTCTGGGCTATTTTCTCAATTAGTTTTTGTTATTTAAGAGTTGTCCCAAATACGCGATTAACCGATATCTCAATTAACTGGGAGTAAGAGGTAGAGATATGCATTTAATGCCGCCCATTATCACAATAAAGTGCTCCAAAATAGACATTTGATTAGTTAATTTCCTGATCTAGCAATACCTACCTCGATGAAGTAGTTATTTGTGCAGTAGAAATTGTCCTGTCATCTTTCTGAGTTGCACAGATACCTAATGCAAAGTTACAGGTGCTGCTCAGCTTGATTCACCCAGACTAGATTGTTTAACTCCTCTTCCACTTCTTCATCTTCCAGAAACCTGGATATCATTTGGTCTGAATTTGAATGCAAGGTCCCTAAACAGAAAGGATTATGTTTATTGGAACTATATTTTGTCCATTCAGTAGTATTTATGTTTCACACTCTCACAGTCACACTCATGCTCACGCTCTCAGTGACTGTTAAATGAAACAAAGTGATTGTAGAACATCCTCCAATATTTGTTCATTTTGTCGTGAGCATTACTGTGGGAGGGAGAGGGGAACTTGACAGACGTGTTTGTCGGGAAATCTGTGATCACTTGTGGATAGGAACTTTCTAAACAGCTCTGCCTCCAACAGACAGGATGAGGTTGTGGTGAATCTTCTATTGTGAGCTGTCAGGGAAAGAAATACACCTCATACTGCAGTGGCTGTACATTCACTCAGCTACCTTTAACCACAGATGTATCCTCATGCTGTGACCACTGATCGGAATCGGAATCTGCTTTAATATCACTGGCATATGTCATGAAATTTGTTGTTTTGCTGCAGCAGTACATTGTAATATATAATGAAAAAAACTAGAAGTTACAGCAAGGAACATATATCCATAAAATAAATAGTGCAAAAAGAGAGCAAGAAAGACAATAAAATAGTGAGTTAGTGCACGTGGGTTCATTGTCCATTCAGAAATCTGATGGCGGAGGGTGTTCCTAAAATGCTGAGGAGCCTGTGTGTCTTCAGGCTCCTGTACCACCTCCCTGGTGGTGGTAATAAGAAGAGGGCATGTCCCGAATAGTGAGAGATCTTAATGATAGATGCCGCCTTCTTGAAGCACTGCCTCTTGAAGATTCCTCGATGGTGGGGAGGGATGTGCCCGTGAAGAAGGTGGCTGAGGCTACAAACCCCTGCAGCATCTTGTAGTCCTGTGCATTGCTTCCACACCAGGCTGTGACACAACAAGTCAGAATGATCTCCACCATACTTCCGAAGAAACCTGCAAGCATTTTTGGTGACGTACTAAATGGCTTCAAACTCCTAATGAAGTACACTTGCCGGTTTGCCTTCTTTGTGGGTTGCTTCAAGTACGTTAGGCCCAGGACAGCTCCTCTGAGATGTTCAACACCCAGGAACTCCTTCCACCTCTGACTGCTCCACGAGAAGTGGTGTGTGTTCTTCCAACTCTTCCTTCCTGAAATTCACAATTAAATCCTGCGTTTTGCTGACATTGAGTGTAACACCATTCAACCAGCTGACTCCCGCTGCTACAAACCTATTGGGCAAGATGTAGGAGAATCCTTTACTGTCTGTGTTGTGGGTTTAGCAGTTACGCACCAGATTAAATGGCCTATTTACATCACAGCCCAACCTACATCTGGAACTAGTTTGCTTTCTCGAGGAACAAAAATTAGTGTTTCGAAAGAAACTTTAAAAGGAGTTAATTGGTTAATAGAAGTTTCGTAGCACTTTGTCCTGACATTGATTTCAGTAAATTAACAACATTCAAGAATTAATATACTACATTTCAGGATGTTTCAAAGAGCTTTAGTGCCAATGACCATTTAATTATGGTCACCATTGTACTATAGGGAACTGTGGCAGCAAGTTTGTACACAGCAAGTCCACAAACAGCACTAGGATTTATAATGAATGTCGGTTTTATGATGATGTACAGAGCACCGGGGATGTCCCCTGCTGCTTTTCAAAGTAGTGCCGAAGGACATTTTACATTCATGAGAGAGGCCAGACGAGACCTAAGATTAACATCTCTTTTGAAAGACAATGCCTCTGGCAGTGCATTGTAATAAATTTCAACTTGGGTTATATGCTCAGTCTACAGTGCAGAGCTCGAATTTACAACCACCTAAATCAAAGTGTGGCTTACACTGAGCCAGGCTGGCACTTGAGGTTACTTTTCCCCAATCAATATGAGTTTATGTTGTGTATTTATTGATTGTAAGCGGAATATGTAGTTGTAGTGACTGAGAGGTTACTTTTTCTTTGTTCCTGAATTCCAGTAGATTATAATTAATATGTGTATCCCCAGTATACAATTCATATCCCCAGGTATTTGTAATCCTCCACCATGTCCACACTGACCCCCTGGATGAAAACAGGGGTCACCGGTACCTTAGCTCTCCTCAGGTCTACCACCAGCTCCTTAGTCTTTTTCACATTAAGCTGCAGATAATTCTGCTCACACCATGTGAGAAAGTCTCCTACCATAGCCCTGTACTCAGCCTCATCTCCCTTGTTCACCAATTTCTGAAAATAAACAACTCATAGAGGAATAATGCTTAATTTGAAGATGTCTTTATAGTAGGTGGAATTTGCTGTTCACCTTGTCAATCTGGAGTAACTGCAAGAAAAGTTATTCTGATGCTTCCTATTAATATTTTGAGAGACATAGTTTTGGATGGTAAAGAATCTGAGATATGTGACTGCATTTTGCATTAATGATGCAATGGTGTTCTGAAGGCCATGATAATGCCAAAGGGGCTGCTCTTTGGTCCCAGTTTTCCCTCTTTGTTCAGTCACAAGTGACAGGCAAATGGATGTAAGTTAACTGCCACTGGGTCAGCATCCAACCTTGCATTAAAATATTACCCTATCAGTTAAGAAAGAGCTGTGGCAGTTGTAAGCATTGCACACGTTCACACACACAAGGCTCGGGCTCTAAATGTGCGTCACATTCCATTCGCTCCAGCATTCTGTCCCAAGTTTTATATCTTCCTCTACGAGAAATTGGTGGATTAAACATTTTAAATCGGTGATGACAACTGACTGTAACACATGGCTATAGACATGTGATTATTTGTAAATCACGAGACTCATTCTGTCTGTGGCATTCTCTCATTCCTGTGTATGCAGGCTGTCACAGACTCTGGCCATTCTTGTATCAGGCCTTTGCAGGCCTTTGGTCCACGACATTGTGCCAACCTTTTAACCATCTCTAAGATCAATCTAATCCTTCCCTCCGACATAGCCCTCCATTTTCCTTTCATCCATCTGCCTCATGGCTGAAGTCAAACTTATAACGTGCAGTAGTCTGATTCATTTCCCTTTTCCTTTCTAGATATTGATGAATGCTCCTTTGATAGAACATGTGATCACATCTGTGTGAACTCCCCTGGAAGCTTTGAATGCTTTTGCCACAAGGGTTACACATTGTACGGACTAACACACTGTGGAGGTAGGTAAAGGTTGTCCATTCTCGTTTGGGTTTGGTATTGGTTATTATTGTCAAATATACTGAAGTACAGTGAAAAACTTCTGTTTTGCCTGCCACCCAGAGATATCATGCTATTCAGAATTAAATCAAGGTAGTAATAAGAATACAGTGACAGAGAAAATGCACCACAGGTAGACAAATAAGGTGAAAAGACCATGACGAAGTAGACTGAGAGGTCAAAATTCCTCTTTTAGCATTCAAGTCAAGAGTAGGGTAGAAGCTATCCTGATTCTGGAGCTTCCTGCTCTCAGGCTTTCATATCTTCTACCCCACAGGAAAAGTGAGAAATACTAGGGTGCAAGGGGTCCTTAATTATGTTTGCTGAATTCACAACTCTGCAATTTCTTGTCGCCCTGGGCAGAGCTACACTAAGCTGTCATGCGGTCTTAAGAACGATTGAAGTTGCTTGAGACTGGCAATGAGTAATGCTATCTTATTAAACTTGAGTCATCCGTTGTGGCCTGTTTATATCAGGACATTCCGCGACCTGAGGTCTGTAATTTGTGATATTGTTAAATAATCTTTTATCCTCGTTATCATTCTGTACCCTATCAAAGCTGAATCATGCAGTTTGTCTACTTTGATTACCTTGATACGGGACTGTAAAAAAACAAATTGTATTCCCAGAAATGAGCTTGTGCTGGTATTATCATACCAATATCAACTAGATGCCAATGAAACAATTCCCGAGCCTCAACAGTGTGGGAGTCTCCACAGGCATTTGAGGAAGCCGTGTTAACTCTCTTCCATTTAAAGCTGTTTGTACACCCTCACACCTCGCCCTGCTGGTGGCAATCCAACCCAGCTACAAACTTTATCCAACAAATTCCAATGCCGAGTCTGAACCCCATTAACCCACCCTCAATGGACATCAATCTGCCTCGTGAGTCTCCTTTCCATCCTCCCCATCTACTGAAGTTATTCCTTCTGACCACCAGTCTCCTGCTAGCTTCCTCGCCCATGATCCACCGACCTCCGCTTACAAACGGTTCTGCCTTAATGTCAGCCCCCTTAGTGGATCAATGCCAGATTCCTTTGGCAAGTTCCTGACCACATCCTTCCTCTGATCTCAGCCCCCTCCCCCCCACGTGACCCAGAGATGACACTGGATTTACTTGGTTTCCCTTATGTGCTCTGCCATAGTGTCTCGGACAAACATCTGTGTAAACCTCAGAAGAATTATTTTATTCTTGACAGTATTCAGTGCTGCTAAACCAGAGCTGTTTAATTACTGATCCGTACATTGTGGGTGTTGATCTGGAGGAAATAATGGAACCAGCAGCTGTTATGTCTTGTAGAGGAAGATGAAAAATGAAAATGAAACAAAGGAATTTCGGAAGCCATGGAGAATAGGTTGGGAAGGTTGGATTTCCTCGGTTAATTCTCCAGAGTATTCATGGAATAGGTGCCCTACATTTGTGCAGCTCTCCCCTCTGGTATTAATTACCTTCAATTCCTCCTGACTCCGCCATAGACTAGTAGGAATCACCAAGCTTCTCTGATTAAAAAGACATAAATATACTGGTTGATGGGGTACTGGGTCTTTGAGTATAGAAGGATGCGGAGTTCATCATTAACAAGAGAAAATCTGTATTTTGTGTGTGAAGCGAAGTTCATCCATGCTGGGCTAGTTCATCTTGCATAAGAGGACCTTCAGCCATCATAGTTAGTCTCAGGAGCCCTGCTTAAGGAAGGAAAAACATCCATTTGTTAATTCATGCTATTTCCTTTTTCAGTGAGCAGAGTTCCTACACAGCCTCAAATTACTTACAGTTTCTGAACACTCCCTCCACATTTTGATTTTCAATACTTCTCTGAAAGTCATTGTAGATTTAGAAATTATTTTCAAAATCTGAGGGTGGTACAGCTAGCGGAGCATTGCCATCTCATTGCTCCAGCGACCCAGGTACAATCCTGACCTTGTGGCACTTGTACATTCACCCTGAGGTGATGCCTGTGTCCTCTGGGTGCCCTAGGTTTCTCCCACATCACAATTCATTGACTTGTGTCGGTGAATGGGTGATTCTGAGGGATGAACGGGCCTGTTTCCACACTGTATCATTCGACAATCCAAGTGTCCTTCTCCAACACCAAGTGTTTAATAAACCTTCTATTGTTTAGTCTACAAGAGAATTTCGTATTGCACATTGTAATCTCTATTTATCTGCCTACTGATTCACATCTCAATGAGATACAATCCTGCAGAGTCACACGTAAAGAGGGATTGTTCATTTAAATTATGATAGATAGCCCAGTGAATTCAACTCGCACCTACCAAAGTAAATAGCCCATTCCAAGTTAAAATATTTAGCAAATGGGATTGTACATAGCTGAAAATATTCTTAATATGACAGATCAATTGAGTTACTTAAATAATTGTGAAAGTGTACTCTCCCTGCATGTGGAATGATTGGATCAGAGAATGCTCCATGTGCAAGTTTCCATATATATCATACTCAATAAGAGTGAAATGGATCTCAGATGTTGGATCCCTGTTAATTGATCACTTTCCCCTAGCACAATTCTTAATTCTAAATAATATGGTGTAAATTGAATCACAATGACATTCAGAAATAATTCCAGTCTAGATCATACAAGAAAAAAAACAAAGTGAAGAAAAATAATTGTAACAGAAGTTATCAGTTGTTGGAAAGGGCCAACAAAGACTGTTAAAATATTTAGTGAATGGGATAGTTGACTTCCATCATAAATGTCAAGGTGGAGTTTATTGCCATTTGTAGGTTTGTATGAGTACATGTGTGCACAGGAGCGAAGAACAGCTTGCTGTAGCAGCATCACAGGCTCAGAGCCCCAGGTAGGCAGCAGTCACAAGAAAGCAGAAATTCAACATAAGCTGTACACTATTTCTCCAGTAAAGTACAACTAGAACAAAATCTAAGTCAGTTTTAGTGTGGAGAGAATGACATAGTCCAGTACATTAAGAGGTTGAAAAATAACTATTAAGTAAGGTTAATAAAGTGGACACAATGAAATTTAATACAGTTTTGATCCATTTTCCCCACAGCTTAGCATGCTGAAGAAAAATGACTAATAAAATATCCTTTATCAATTCTGAGTGAATTTCTAAATAAAGCTTTTCACTCCAGCTTATTTGAGATACTGTACTGTACTGCCTTAACTAGCTCCACATTGCTGAAGAATCTATTTTTAACTTGGTAGCTTTAAAAGCTTATTATTATCTGTAAATTGCAGATAGCTATGATATAGTCTAAACATTTCGCCACACTTGAATAGAGGTTTTCTTTGAGAATCAACAGTTGGTATTACAGATCCTGTTGCCACACCTTCAAACTGAACATTGCCGAGGCTGCTTTGTGAGTATCCGAACAGCTATCTGACCACTGAGGCTACAAGAAACACATTATAATTCCATTGACCTGAATCTATAAAGAATTCAATGTCATTACAGTCTGTCAGTTATAATGATCATAATGAGTTGCTGTAAAAATGGATGATAGATTGTATAATTACAGTTTTAAATTCCTTAATAATTGATGAAGGACAGTGAATACCCAAGAGAAATACATGAAATAATTTTTTTAAACAGAATGTATTTATTCTGTACCAAAATACACTCAGTGGCCACTTTATTAGGTAGAGGAGTGGAACCGAGTGTGGTTTTCTATTGCTTTAGCCCATCCACTTCAAGGTTCGATGTGTTGTGTGTTCAGAGATGCTCTTCTGCACACCGTTGTTGTAACACGTGGTTATTTGAGTTACTGTCGCCTTTCTGTCAGCTTGAATTAGTCTGGCCATTCTCCTCTGACCTCTCTCATTACAAGGCATTTTTGTCTGCAGAACTGCCACTTACTGAATGTCTTTCCACACCATTCTCTGAAAAACTCTAGAGACTGAAGTTTGTGAAAACCCCAGGATCTCAGCAGTTTCTGAGATACTCAAACCACTCCGTCTGACACCAACAAACATTCCACGGTCCAAGTCACTTAGATCATACGTCTTCCCCATTCCGATGTTCGGTCTGGATAACGACTGAATCTCTTGACCATGACTGCATGCTTTTATGTTGCTACTACCTGCATGGCTGATTATATGACTGCATTATCGAGCAGGTGTACAATAAAGTGACCACTATCAGGCACAATATTCCCACTGCATATGCAGTTTATGCATGACTTCACTCCAGATTGCTCAATATGTGAGAATTTGGCTTCATATACATCTGAGAAATTGTATATCAATGATGGGACTTCGAAAAAGATTGGGATAACAATGATATGGGAGGTAGAAAAGGAAAGGGCTTTTGGAAGTATGTTCAGGAACTCCTCTAAAACCGGTATGTATCCAGGAATGAAATGCTGCTGGACTTGATGCTGTGGAATGAGGCGAGCCCAGTAGAACAGATGTTTACAGGGAAATGTGTAGGGAATACTAATCATAATAGCAAAATGTTTAGTATAGCTAAGGAGAAAAAAAATTAGACAGCTGGAAAAGGGTCAGCTTTAATGAGATGAGAATAGATCTGGCCTAGATAAATTGGAAACCAGAGATTTTCTCCTTGGAACACAGGAGGCGGATGAAGTATTTAAGAGGTACATTTAAAATTATTAAGTGCTGGAAGATTAACTTGTAACAAGCAGAGAATGTAGAATGAAAGAGCTATAAGTGATATAACACTATATTTTTATGCATTGAATAGCTAGAGCCTGTTGGGCACCATGGTAGCACAGCAGCCGGGCTCAATTCCTGCTGCTGTCTGTAAGGAGTTGGTACATTTTCCGCATGACCACATGGGTTTCCTCCGAGTGCTCTGGTTTCTTCCCACATTCCAAAGATATATGGGTTAGTAGGTTAATTGGTCATGTGTGTAATCAGGCAGCAAGGGCTCATTGGGCAGAAGGGCCTGCTACTTACTTTGCTTTGTCTCTAAATGAAAACAAACCATCAAATGCACAGGGCTCTTCCTGGTGGATTCAGCCATTTCATTAACAGGGGAACTGGATAAGTGCTTGGAAGGAAAAAATGTACAAGGCTATGGGACAGGATGGGTGAGCGGGACCAGCTCTACTGTACTAGCGTAGAGATAAAGGAGACTTTACAGTTTGAGTGGCTCCTTCTCTTCTGTAACCTTGCTGTGATCCCAAAGTGATGCATTTCATTTCCTTAAGGCAAACTAGTTAATGCCTTTGGGTGAACTAGAATAATTCATTCCAACACCAAATTAAACAGAGAATCAGGATAAATGCCTTGTTTTGAGATTAGCAATCAGCAACTGCTGCAGTGTGACAAAGAGTGGTGCTGGCACCTCAACGGTTTGCAATCGATATTGGACAAGGGCAGCAAGTGTGCTGTATGAAAAACAAATAAGAGGGTCAGCAAGTTATGAAAAGGAAACAAGAGCCTGCAGAGGGATATGGTTATGTTTAATGAGTGGGCAAAAGTTGCAGATTGACTATAATATAGGAAAATGTAAAATCGTCCACTTTTTCAGAGTGAAAACAATGAATAGATAGGAGGCAGCAGAAAATGGGAAATGATTATAAAGAAAAAGGTGACTTATGAAAGCAGCAAAGCCAATGACAGAGAAATAGGATCTCCTAGGAATAGACTGCTGATGGGAAAGCAATGAGGACCAAGCCTTGGTGTAGGATGCTTCCAGGAACGTAGAGCCTGAGGTTAAAGCCTTGTGGAAGACCATGCGGAATTGAAGGCCTGTAGTCAGTTTTCAGAGTGGCAGTCTTGCTGCATATTTGTGGAGATTTTTGTTGGAATTCATCTGTGTCACAGCATTGAAAAGGGATTATCAATATCCATAAAACTGTTTCAAAAAGCTCTTTAAAATAATAATGTAGTTTGTCCGTGCAGGCTCCCTTGTTTAATTATATTCTGCTTCAAGAACAAAAGGCATCAAGAATCCAATAATTTCCCAGGCTTGTAACACCTTTACGACATTGATCATAGTAAACAATCACTGGGGCATCGTACCACAGCATTGCCAATAGATGATCAGCTGGCAGGGAGTGTTGCTGCAGGTAATCACTGTGAGTTATACTGAGAGGAATGGCAGAGTCCTCCAGGAAGAAGAAAGGAAACGTAGTGCCTTTTGCAAAAGCTTTTGCAGGTGAGAATCCATAAGGAGCTTTTATTACAATTGAAGCTTCCCCATTTTGTTGATAGAGAGATTTTTGAAGATGTAGCCTTGATTCAGGATTTTGACCTGGAACCCCCCACCCCCCCACACCAGATGCTGCTCGATTGGCTGAGTCCTCGCCTCCAGCAGATTGGTTATTGCTCCAGATGTTTTTTTTTATTTCTGCAATGCAGCTGTGAGTGGTGGCATATGTCAAAGAAATGGCCAGTAAGCACCCTGAGCCAAGGTTCCTGAGAGATACTGACCCTGACTTCCACTGTGAGATCAGTGCCTGCACTTGTGTCAGCTGCTACATGCACTTTTCAGAGGTTGCAGACAGAAGTCCCAAGTAGCAAACAAACCTCAAGAGAACTAGACATCCAGGTCAATTTCATCCGCAAAATTAAACAGCCAGAAGAAATCCTACAAAAAAGTGCATTGGTTCCATATTCATAGGTTCATAGACTCATAGAGTTATGCAGCATGGAAGCTGGTCCTTCACCCAGATCACCCATGCTATGTACTCTTCTATACTGTTCCATTTCCTCTAAACCCTTCATCCCAGATCACCCATGCTATGTACTCTTCTATACTGTTCCATTTCCTCTAAACCCTTCATCCCAGATCACCCATGCTATGTACTCTTCTATACTGTTCCATTTCCTCTAAACCCTTCATCCCAGATCACCCATACTATGTACTCTTCTATATTGTTCCATTTCCTATAAACCCTTCTTATCGATGATATCTTTTAAACATTATAATTTGTCTGATCACATGTGGGTTAATAAAGGAGAACATCATCTGACCAAGGAAGGGACATGTAGAACCTTCTTCATCCAGGTCTCAGAAGGAGGCCGTGACATTTTGCTGGAGGAGCTCAGTAGATGCTGTTCAGCCTGAGTTCCTGCCCATGTTGGGGCTGATAGGACCGAGCTGGCAGACATTCTAGCCAAGCAATCGCTTAAAATTAAGGATGTTAATGTAGTTGTGCCTTTGCATAAAAAGGAGGTGAAAGCTATAATTAAAGAGTCTATTCGATCACTGTGGCAAAAAAGTTGGGATAAAGAAAAGAAAGGACGGCATTTATATAAAATTCAGATGATGGTGGGAACACAACTGGGAGATGGATATACATGTTTAGTATTGGACATACTAGGTTGAATAATTCCTTCTTCAGATGTAATAAGTGTGATACGGGCATTTGTAGGGAGGGAACTTGTGAGGAAACTGCAGGATATATATTGTTTGAATGCAGTTCCTATGAGGTGCAAAGGAAACATCTAATCGCTAAATTGAGATCTTTTTGACAGACAGAGTTTAACCTGGGAAGTTTGTTAATGTCACAATGTTTATATAGTGTATATCTGACTTTCTGAAAAACTTAGATTTTTTTACTTTTTTGATACTATTTGAGTTTATTGGGGGGCGCGGTTAGTGGGTATGCTCCTGTCTCTTAGCTCTACACTCCAACTCAGTAGGTGCTGATAATGCACCTTATGTTAGTCTGCCAACCACCATTAAATTTTGCAAGACAAAGAACTCTGGTAAGCAGCTAATCATAAAGATGAAGCCGTCTTTTCAATCAGCCAGATGGAGATGTTTATTTAAAGTAAGCTTCTTTACCACGGTTGATAATTATTTTTATATCTTATTCAGAATCTGTTAGAGGTATAATCAGTTGGATGGTTGCATTTTCTGCTTTGTACCAGACAACTCTATTGAATAACACACATCATCTGCATTGAATTGCTTTTTAATCCTCACTGTAGAACCATGTGTTACCAAATGTTTTAAAAACTATTGTATTATTTTTGCCTGCTTTTCTTTCTTGTTTAGATCCATCTCTGTCTGAGCAGAATGTGATTCTGAAGAAGAATGTAATTTGCCATATGGATGACTAAATTATCTAACTGATCTCAAGCTTTGATCTTTCTAATTCCACTCTTCTTAGTTGTTTATGTGGGTGCAAACATTCTGATGATCTAGCAAAAACTGTATACATTCCTTCTGTGATACTCATTCTGTGGTCCAGCACTTGTGTGCACACCACCCAAAGACTGATACTGATGAAATCATTCGGTGAAACCGTCGGCAAGAAAAATTAATTTTAAAAAATTAAAGTCTGTCCCGAGCCTCATAGGCTTATCAGGCTGGTGCTTATGCCGGTTTCCATGGCATGAAGCGACTGAGAGTACAAGACTTGCCCCCACCCCCCCGGATAGGACGCCAGTCTATCATGAGGTTAACCCCCAGCACTTTTGCCGGTACCCATTTTCAGCTGGGTGGACTGGAGCAGTGTGTGGTTAAGTGCCTTGCTCAAGGACATGACATGCCGCCTCGGCTGAGGCTCGAACTCACGGCCTTCAGGTCGCCAGTCCAATGCCTTAACCACTTGGCCACGCGCCACATGTCAGAAAGAAAGGACAGTGAATACTCAGTTGTGGATATTCATCATTCCTTCTCAAGTAAGACCATGACATCTAGTCTACAGTGTTGTGATGTGTATGGGGATGGCTGATTGGACCGATCTGGGCTCGTTTTACACAGTTGACTGAAGTGTAGGGATGATGTGGCATCAGTTGTTCCTGCTGCTTCAGATTCTCTCTTCTCCCCTTTGCTTCCTCCATTCTGGATCTTTGCATGAGTAAGCATTGCTTTTCATATGGGTACTCTAAATAGGACAATCCAGTGTTATGTGTCAATGTTGAAGCTCTTCAGGGATGTCCTAAGAGAGTCTTTGAACCTCTTTTTCTGTTCACCACATGACCGTTTGTCTTCAGTCAGTTCTCCAGGGATTAGCTACTTCGGTATTCTGTCATCATTCAGTGATGTAGGACAGGACCATTGACTTCCTATCTACAACCAGAGACAATTTGGTTTTGCAGACTGGATTGGAAGCACTGGTTGTTCTCAGAGAGCTAACTTTGCAGTGTCTTCCCTTTAGATACCTGAACATGATCAAATAGCTCATTTTCCACATGCAATTCCATTGCAATGTCAAAATTACAAATGGTGAAAAAACCTGAATTCCAGCAAACTTGATCTTAAATTTGACAGGACTTTACATTTGTTCGCTATTTTGCTCTATCTTTTGGCTCCCTGTCAATTTCAGGTTTCAAGGTTTTGTGTTGTTTGTTAATTACTGAGGCTGTCACTGGTAAGACCAACATTTACTGACAAGGTAGGTGGTTAACTACCTTCATGACCTCTGGTAAAGGGACACGCACAGCAGATAGTTCAGGAGTTTCATGGAGGGATAATGAAGGAGTGGCATTGTACTTCCAAGTCGGGATGGTGCGTTACTGGCTGCTCTTCTCATGCATCTGCTGCTGTGGTGTTTTTTAATGGAAGAGGCCTCTGGTTGGGGAGATGCTGTCAGAGTAGTCTAGGAAGTGGTATTTTTGCAGATGGTACTTGAACCAAGAACTATCGTCCGAGGGCTGAGAGGCAGACTTAATATGGGCTTTTGTCCACTGATCAGTGATCGGTCAAGTGAAGTGTTTCCACACTGCATGACCCAGGATGTTGTATTTTGCTTTGATGCAGAATTGACCAATTTTACATGTGGCTCAATGAGAATTGAAGTCAGTAATTGTACAGAAATTATTGTGGTACATTTTCAGATGGGAGACAATGTGCACTGGTGAAGGGGGGAATGCATATTTAGAGTCCTGGGTGTCAGTACCTCTGAGGATCTAGCATGGACCCAGCATATCGATGCAGCTATAACGAAGGCACGACAGTGGCTATATTTCATTAGGAATTTGAGGAGATTTAGTGCATTACCAAAGACACTCGCGAATTTCTACAGATTTCTGACTGGCTATTATCACTGTCTAGTATGGGGGGGGGCAGGGGGTGGTTGCAGCACTGGATCGAAATGAGCTGCAGAGAGTTGTAAACTCAGTCAGCTCCATCATGGGCACCAGCCTCCATGGTATCCAGGACATCTTCAAGGAGCCATGCCTCAAAAATGCAGCATCCATCATTAAGGACCCACATCACCCAGTTTATATCCTGTTCTCATTGCTACCATCAGGGATGAAGTACAGGAGTCTGATGGCACACACGCAATGATTCAGGGAACAGCTTCTTCCCCTCTGCCATCCAATTTCTGAATGGACATTGAACCTATGAACGCTACCTCATTATTTTTTTAAATTTTTGCACTACTTATTTAATTTAACTATTTAATATGTATACTTACTTTAATTCATATTTCCTCTATTATTATGTATTGCATTGTACTGCCATATGCTGGTGATAACAAACCTGATACTGACCCTGGCCCTGAGTGGGATAGTGTAATGATCAGGCAGTGTGGTATGGAGTACTTACAGTGGCATTAGAGTTGGTCTCATTCATCCAACTAACGTGGAATGGCTTTGTGTGTCACAAGGTGGGTCATTTATCATGGAATGACCTGCTTTTGCAGTTGTATTCCTTACCCAGTTGAGTTTCTGTTCAGCGGTGTGGCGTCTGACAGGATGTTGATAGTGGGGGATTCAGAGATAGTTTTGCCACTGAATGTCAAAGGTAGGTGGTTCGAGTCATTCCTGTTGGAGATGGTCTTTGTCTGGGCTTCTGGGGGATAATTGTTACTTGCCACTCTTCAGCCTGTGCCAGAAGTTGATTTAGTCCCCATTGTCTCCAGGTGTTGCCAGCTTCACTTGCTGAGCACTGCAAATGGAATTTGAACACTTGCCTCCATCCCCATATCTGACAAAGCAATGGAAGGAATATTATTGATGAAGCTGCTTGAAGTGGTTGAGCCTGGGACACTTCTGAGAGGAACACGGGTATGACGTTGTGGAGTCAGGATAACAGACCTCGTTAGACATCACCCATCACCCAGCTACGACTCCATCCGTCACAATGTTTTCCCTCTGATATCTAGTGGCTTTAGTTATACAGGGCTTGTGGTCGCCATCCTAATTTAAATGCTGCCTGGTTTAGTCAGAGGATGGTGAATCTGTTGAACTCATTGCTACAGACGGCTGTGGATGCCAAATCATTGGGTATATTTAAAGCACAGATTGATAAGTTCTTAATTAGTACAGGTGTCAAAGGTAGGAGAATGGGGCTGAGAGGGATGGGGGCTGAGAGCCGACTCGATGGGCAGAATGGCCTAATTCTGCTCCAATGTATTATGGTCTTGTTGTCAAAGCCAGTCATTCCCACTTCACCTCTGGAATCAACTTTTTGATCCGAACTTTGTCAGTAAGCACTGTGTAACAGCACTATCCGCAACACCTTCTCTCACTTTTGGCTGAGAGAAGACTGACTGGGCTGTACCTAGCCAAGTTAGATTTGTCCCTAAACATTTTAGTCCTCCCTTGACAACTAAATAAGTAATTCTTAGTTAAATAAGTAATTCAATTCTGCATTGTACCATTTTACCCTTAGAAATGTACTTGGTCTTTAATTTGCTGGGCAAATTTTGAAATGCTTTTTAATAAAACACTGTTGTTGCACACTGCATATTATGAAGATTACTACCAAGAAATGTGGGCATAGTTCTGGACAGGATGCAGAGGAGGTTCACCAGGATGTTGCCTTGGGTGAAGCATTTCAGTTATGGCAGCACTAGGCCTATTTTCTCCAGAGCAAGTTTAGCGTGGACATGATTGAGGTATAAAAAATCATGAGAAGTACAGATAATAGGAAGTCGTTCCCGAGATTGGAGTGGGTAAAACTAGAGGATATAGTATTTGAAAAGTTTTAGATGGCATCTGAGGGGCCCTTTGTCATCCAGGGAGTGGTGAATTCTTGGAATGCTCTGCCTGAGAGAGTGGTGGCAGCAGAGTTGTGGCATGTCTAGATGAGTACTTGGATCAATAGCCATGGTGAGAATGCTGAGAGGTGGCATCAATATGGATGTGTGATCACTCGGTCAGTGTGGACACGTTGGGCCAAATGACCTGTTTCCATGCTGAATGACTCCGTGACATATTTTACTTTGATGCAGCATTGACAAATTTTACACGTGTCTCAGTGGGTAAAGTCAGTAATTGAAAAGGAGTTTTTGTGCAAAGGTTAAATTGCTTGCAGCTGTTTTCCTGGCATTCAGGGCACCCACATGATGTCAAAGCCCAGAATTTGTTTCCAATGAGACTTTCTACCATTATCAGGAAAAATAGATTTTAATAACATTGAAGGCTCAAAACAACATTATTTTAAGCACTAATTTTCTACCTGCTTGGGAAAATTTGGGTGCAACTTGCTGTTAAATAGAGCCAAAATGTCCCAGGCTGGAATCTGAATCTTGCCACATAGCTTCTCCCTCAGAATTAAGTGGCTGTAAATGCTAGGAGAAATCCTGCAGGAAAAAAGGAGTGATTCTGTTTGTTAGAGCAGATTGGTTGTCCGCCATATCTAACGATGACAGAATGAAGAGACCCAAGCAGCAGTTTTTAAAATGGAAAAGCCTTTGCACTGGGCAGTTCCACTCTCTCAACCTCAGAAGTTCAGGTCCAGTGGTACAAGTGGTCATCATATCTGTAGTCTTCCTTGGTTGCAGTAGATGACCATGACTACTTCCGTGCCCTTTGGTCTCCACGAAGCCTTGGATCTGGCCTTGCATGCTAAGGCAGGCATGTCCCTATCTCACCAGGGTATGAGGCCAGCCGACTGCCCCCACAGGTTTAGTCTGCCTCTTGAAACATGTAAACAGCTATTTTTGTCCTGAATGTCTGGTGGGGACCAAAGGTGAGTGAGCTGCCCCAGAATGGGCATGACAAGCCCCTTCACCAGAGGTGCCACCGTTCCCTGGACACCCTACACACCTCCATCTGGTCAGAAATGAGTAAAAAAACACAGGGAAGTTGTGAGACCATGTAGGGGGTGGTAGAGATAGGAAATGATTCATAGAAACATAGAAAATAGGTGCAGGAGTAGGCCATTCGGCCCTTCGAGCCTGCACCGCCATTTATTATGATCATGGCTGATCATCCAACTCAGAACCCCACCCCAGCCTTCTCTCCATACCCCCTGACCCCTGTAGCCAGAAGGGCCATATCTAACTCCCTCTTAAATATAGCCAATGAACTGGCCTCAACAGTTTCCTGTGGCAGAGAATTCCACAGATTCACCACTCTCTGTGTGAAGAAGTTTTTCCTAATCTCGGTCCTAAAAGGCTTCCCCTCTATCCTCAAACTGTGGCCCCTCGTTCTGGACTTCCCCAACATCGGGAACAATCTTCCTGCATCTAGCCTGTCCAATCCCTTTAGGATCTTATACGTTTCAGTCAGATCCCCCCTCAATCTTCTAAATTCCAACGAGTACAAGCCCAGTTCATCCAGTCTTTCTTCATATGAAAGTCCTGCCATCCCAGGAATCAATCTGGTGAACCTTCTTTGTACTCCCTCTATGGCAAAGATGTCTTTCCTCAGATTAGGGGACCAAAACTGCACACAATACTCCAGGTGTGGTCTCACCAAGGCCTTGTACAACTGCAGTAGTACCTCCCTGCTCCTGTACTCGAATCCTCTCGCTATAAATGCCAGCATACCATTCGCCTTTTTCACCGCCTGCTGTACCTGCATGCCCACTTTCAATGACTGGTGTATAATGACACCCAGGTCTCGTTGCACCTCCCCTTTTCCTAATCGGCCACCATTCAGATAATAATCTGTTTTCCTATTTTTGCCACCAAAGTGGATAACTTCACATTTATCCACATTAAATTGCATCTGCCATGAGTTTGCCCACTCACCCAACCTATCCAAGTCACCCTGCATCCTCTTAGCATCCTCCTCACAGCTAACACTGCCACCCAGCTTCGTGTCATCCGCAAACTTGGAGATGCTGCATTTAATTCCCTCATCCAAGTCATTAATATATATTGTAACCAACTGGGGTCCCAACACTGAGCCTTGCGGTACCCCACTAGTCACCGCCTGCTATTCTGAAAAGGTCCCGTTTATTCCCACTCTTTGCTTCCTGTCTGCTGACCAATTCTCCATCCACACCAATACCTTACCCCCAATACCGTGTGCTTTAAGTTTGCACACTAATCTCCTGTGTGGGACCTTGTCAAAAGCCTTTTGAAAATCCAAATATACCACATCCACTGGTTCTCCCCTATCCACTCTACTAGTTACATCCTCAAAAAATTCTATGAGATTCGTCAGACATGATTTTGCTTTCACAAATCCATGCTGACTTTGTCCGATGATTTCACCGCTTTCCAAATGTGCTGTTATCACATCCTTGATAACTGACTCCAGCAGTTTCCCCACCACCGACGTTAGGCTAACCGGTCTATAATTTCCCGGTTTCTCTCTCCCTCCTTTTTTAAAAAGTGGGGTTACATTAGCCACCCTCCAATCCTCAGGAACTAGTCCAGAATCTAACGAGTTTTGAAAAATTATCACTAATGCATCCACTATTTCTTGGGCTACTTCCTTAAGCACTCTAGGATGCAGACCATCTGGCCCTGGGGATTTATCTGCCTTCAATCCCTTCAATTTACCTAACACCACTTCCCTACTAACATGTATTTCGCTCAGTTCCTCCATCTCACTGGACCCTCTGTCCCTTACTATTTCTGGAAGATTATTTATGTCCTCCTTAGTGAAGACAGAACCAAAGTAATTATTCAATTGGTCTGCCATGTCCTTGCTCCCCATAATCAATTCACCTGTTTCTGTCTGCAGGGGACCTACATTTGTCTTTACCAGTCTTTTCCTTTTTACATATCTATAAAAGCTTTTACAGTCCGTTTTTATGTTCCCTGCCAGTTTTCTCTCATAATCTTTTTTCCCCTTCCTAATTAAGCCCTTTGTCCTCCTCTGCTGAACACTGAATTTCTCCCAGTCCTCAGGTGAGCCACTTTCTCTGGCTAATTTGTATGCTTCTTCTTTGGAATTGATACTATCCCTAATTTCTCTTGTCAGCCACGGGTGCACTACCTTCCTTGATTTATTCTTTTGCCAAACTGGGATGAACAATTGTTGTAGTTCATCCATGCAACCTTTAAATGCTTGCCATTGCATATCCACCGTCAATCCTTTAAGTGTCATTTGCCAGTCTATCTTAGCTAATTCACATCTCATACCTTCAAAGTTACCCCTCTTTAAGTTCAGAACCTTTGTTTCTGAATTAAATACAATTAATTATATACAATAAACCATTCAATAACTTTCCATCCTTTACATACGTTTCCATTATGGTAATGTTTCATTTGCCCAAGATCTGCTTTCATCTTTTTCAGCTTTGGTTACATTCTATATTTCTTCCCCTTTCTGCCCATGTTACATAATAAGTTTAGGATGAGAAAATAGGTGATTGGTTGAATCTTGATATCATCCCAAAATTATCTGTTGCGAGGTGGCACTGCGCCTGATGTCATTGAACAACCTGTCAAGAGGCAACTAAGATTTTACAAAAAGCACTGCACCAGAAACAAGCTAAAATGAATGCAAATTCCTTGAAGTATCCACTTAGTCAGTGTGAAGTGAGAGGCAGGAGCTGCCAGGTAATCTCAGGCACTTCAGTAGGTATGCAATGAAAACAACAGAGCAACGAAGTTGTAAAACATCCTAGGGTTCTTCATGACAACAGTTACTGAACAAAACTTGAGAAAAGCTTAAACTGGGAGATAAATGCAGACTAAAAACGTCTCACAGATCAGGAAAAAAGTGATGAACTGTTGTATTCTTTTCCTCCTCCTCCCCCACAGACTATGTAGCCTGTTTTCTTGTTATGTTACTGAGATTTATAATCACAGAACTGCCCTTTGCCAGTGGCCTTGAGTTTGAAGACATGAACTGTTATTAACAGCTTCTAAAATTCAATTAGAGTTGACAAGGGATTGTATTCAAGAAATGTTATGTGCATTTTATTTGCATTTTTGGTTTTTTAACTTTTCTTTTCCCTGCAGCTATTTTTTTCTTCATTGAATACTTCATGCTTTGCAACTTTGATTTTCCTTTCCCCATGTGTTTAGTCGAATACATTTTAAAATATCTGCATCACTAAATATTTATTTCCTATCCTTTTATATTTTTGATTTTTCTTTCTTTCCTATCCATTTTCCTCAGTGTTGAAATAGAAACATTTTTGAGTTGCTATGGATATGTACTTAAAGAGCCCGTAGTCAAGCAAACAACAGAAAATTGTCATTAATGTAATACATTTAACAGGAAGTAGTCTCTGCAGAACGGACATGTAAACTGGTGCTATTGTCATTCTTCTGGGTTCAGGTTATCGGGTTGTTGCTTGGATACCACAACACAGCACTTGTAAACTTGGGTCTTAGATCTGAAACCAGTCAATGGTATCAACAACAAAATAGCCTTAGTGAGGAAAATTGCTTTAAAAGGATACAGACATCTCACCTCTCCCGGAAGGTCTGGGAGTCTCCCGCAAATTAATAGTGGCTCCCTGATGCCCGCAATTTATATACAATGTCCCGGAAATTGATTTTTTTCAGAGAGTGCTGTACTTAAGTCAAATGTTTAGCTTGTTAGTACATTTCATTTGATATAAGAAAGATATCATTCTCATAAAATGTTTAGTTAAGCAAAAAGTGAAATGCATTCTCGAAGTCAAAGTCAAGTTTATTGTCATTGCACAAGTATATGTGTGCACAGGTGCAACGAGAAACTTACTTTCAGCAGCATCTCAGGCACAGATGTCAGAAATGCAGCTTTCAGAAAAAATCCATAAATTACACATGGTTTTTAATGAGAAACAACACGATTAGAACAAAAACAAAAAAAACTTTGTAGTGCAAAGTGAAAAAGTGGTGATAGTGATGCTGTACTTAGGTAGTGGTCAGAGTTGTACAAGTTGGTTGGTTGAAGAGGTGATGGTAACATAGCGTTTAGTGAAATGCTATTACAGTACAGGGCGTTCTGTAAGGCGTCTCTGTACATCCTCTCCGTGGAATGCGTGGTTTTCCCAGGCCCTCCAGTTTCCTTCCACAGTCCAAAGACTTACTGTCTTTGGTCTTTGCAAGTTGTCCCGTGATTAGTGTCTATTTAAAGAAAATTTTCATACTCTTTTGAATCATGTAAGAAGAATACTATCAAATTGGTCGCCTCTTTCGTTATTGTTAATCGGTCGAATTAACTCTATCAAAATGAATATATTACCTAAATTTATATATCTTTTACAGGCATTGCCGGTTTTCATTCCTAAATCCTTTTTTGATTCTCTTTACTCTATTATATCTTCTTATATATTGAAGAATAAGTGTTCTAAATTAAATAAAATTCATCTTCAGAAAGATAAAAAGAATGGAGGATTAGTCTTACCAAACTTTAGATTTCATTATTGGGCAGTTAATAAAAGAAATCTTACATTTTGGTTATATTATATAAATCGTGAGGATTGCCCTATGTGGGTTTTTTAGAAGCTAATTCTGTTAATAAATTCTCTATCATTTCTCTTCTTGGATCCTCACTTCCTTTGTCTTTGAGTAAATTCATGGATAATCTAGTAGTTAAACACACTATGAGGGTTTGGATACAATTCTGAAAATATTTTGGCTTATTGAGTTTTTTTCTTTCGAGTCCCATTTTTTCTAATTATTTTTTTAAACTCCCTATGATTGATGTGGCTTTTAAAGAATGGGATAGATTAGGTATTAAATGCTTTCAGGACTTGTTTGTAGAGGAAAGTCTTTTCT
Source organism: Mobula hypostoma (assembly GCF_963921235.1). Lineage (NCBI taxonomy): Eukaryota > Metazoa > Chordata > Chondrichthyes > Myliobatiformes > Myliobatidae > Mobula > Mobula hypostoma. The sequence goes on along the minus strand of NC_086109.1, from coordinate 45,545,221 downwards.
CGTTTGAACAATTGTCAACTAAATATAGTTTACCCAAAAAGCTTTTTTTTCAATATCTACAAACAAGAGATTTTTTTACGGTCTCAAATAAGTACATTTCCTAAGAGTCCAGATAAGAATCTACTAGATGTAATCTTTAATATGAAACCTTTTTATAATGGATCTATATCTAATATTTATAATATGCTGTTGGGAATGAGAAGTGTTCCTTTAGATAAAATTAAAAATCTTTGGGAACAAGATTTACAGACTTCAATTTCTGAGGAAACTTGGAATCAAATTTTTGAATTGGTCAACACTTCATCATTATGTGTCCATCACTCTCTCCTTCAATTTAAAGTGGTCCATAGGGCCCATATGACTAAGGATAAGTTGTCTCGTTTTTATTTAGATGCATCTCCGTATTGTGATAAATGTAATAATGGAGAAGCTTCACTCCTTCATATGTTTTGGACATGTCCGAGTCTTGAAAAATATTGGAAAGAAGTATTTCAAACCTTTTCAATACTTTTTAAAGTAAATTTCAAGCCTAATCCTTTGACTGCTTTATTTGGTATTGTTGGAGGAAAGGATATTATTTTGGAGCCATCTGATTTGTACATTTTGGCGTTTATGTCTCTTATGGCCAGAAGGACACTTTTGCTTAAATGGAAAGATGTGGCCCCTCCTATTCATGCCTAATGGTTACACGATGTGATGTCATGTTTAAATTTAGAAAAGATTCGATATTCAATCTTCGAATCTAATCAAGACTTTCAAACATTGTGGGGACCTTTTCCAAATTATTTTCAAAACTTTTGATTTGCTGTTAAAGCACAGATAATGACTAACAGTCTTTTTTCTTTTTTTCTACTAATCAGCTTTGGTCTTGGTAGTGGGTTAGATTTTTTTAATATAATAACATTATTATTTTTCAATGTTATGAACTAATTGACTTGTACGAATATAGGGTAAGGAGTCTTTATATGCGATTTAGTTTAATGTATTGACATATATATTCTTCCCCCTGTACTCTGTATTCTTATACATATAAATTAATAAAAATATTGGAAAGAGAAACGGTGTCTCATGTCGATACCACCAATGGTGGGATGGATGTCCCTGTGATATTTTGGGATCAGCAGGGCATTCTTCCCAGAATCCTGTGGCCCCTCCTCGTCTATGCAGTTTTGATCTCGACAGTCGAAACCTTAGAGAGGAGGGTTAGCAACCACCTCAGGAGATGTCTGGGGCTGCCAAAGAGCCTGAGCAGCATCGCACTCTATGGACACCACAACAAACTGCAACTGCCCTTCAAATCCTTAGAGGAAGAATTCAAGGTAACAAGAGCCAGAGAAGTGCTACAGTATAGGGACTCAAGTGACCCAAAGGTGGCTAGAGCAGGGATCCAAGTAAGCACTGGCAGGAAGTGGAGGGCAGAGGAAACTGTTCAGGAGGCAGAGGCAAAGCTGCATCACAGGAGTCTGGTGGGAGTGGTCACACGAGGCCGAGCTGGGCTAAGATCCTTTCCAACTCCCCAAATGGACACCAGAGGGAAGGAAAGGCGTCGTCTAGTTCAGGAGGAGGTGAGAGCAGTAGTGGAGGAGATGAGAGCCTGCAAGGCGGTGGGAATGAAGCAACAGGGAGCTTGGACAAGATGGGAGAATGCGGTTGAGAGGAAAGTGACCTGGGCTGATCTTTGGAAAGCCGAACCACACCACATCCAATTTCTCATCCAGGCAGTGTATGATGTGCTTCCAAGCCCATCAAACCTGCACACATGGGGCAAGGCAGAGTCATCTGGGTGCCCACTGTACTCCAAGCGAGGAACCCTGGAGCACATCCTCAGCGGCTGCGCAAGGGCACTTGGTGAGGGACGGTACAGGTGGAGGCATGATCAGGTCCTGAAGACCATCGCTGAAGCCGTCAGCGCAGGAGTTTAGTGGGCGAAGCGGTCCCGACCCTCCAAACAGACCATTGCCTTTGTCAGAGCTGGGGAGCAGCCAATACCTGCCAAAAGAACATCTGCAGGCATTCTGACCTCTGCAAGGGACTGGCAGCTGTTGGTGGACCTTGAAGGGCAGCTGAAGTTCCCCAACCATATCGCAGCCACCACCCTGCGACCAGACATTGTCCTAGTGCCTGAGTCTACTAGGCAAGTGGTGCTGCTGGAGCTGACAGTCCCATGGGAGGATAGCTTGGAGGAGGCCTTTGAAAGGAAGCTCTCCAAGTACGCAGGACTTGTCAGCAACTGTCAGCAGGCTGGATGGAGAGCGAGGTGTCTCCCAGTGGAGGTTGGTTGTAGGGGATTCATAGCCCGTCCTTTAGTTAGAGCCTTCAGCATTTTGGGCATCGAGGGAGAGAGGAAGAGGAGAGCCATCCGCAGTACCACTGATGCGGCAGAGAGGGCCTCAAGATGGCTGTGGCTCAAAAGAGGGGAGCCATGGAGTCATAAGTAGCTAGCCATCTGGACACAAGCTGAGGTCTGATCAGCCCCGGCTGGGTCACCTGGAGGAGGTTGTATGATGTTGAAAGACCGGAAACACCCGCTGATTCCAGGAACATCACTGAAGATGTGTCCGGAAGCATCAGCAGATGTATGTACACAGGTCGAGTCCACTACTCCAGCAGCTTCTTATGTTTGTGAGTTCTTGGATTGCCGTACCAGACCATGATGCAACCAGTCAGAATGTGGTTATTATGGCACAATGTATTTCTACGGACAAAGAGTAATTTGTTATTTGTAAATCGATAATGCCTGCCCCATAGAGTCAATGGCATTATGGTAAAAAATCCAAGTTGAAGGTTTATAATATCTGCGTGATGGAAGACATTAAAGGCCCAATGACTTGTACAGTGTTTTGCCAAATCACCTTTGGTTTATAAGAGGAAAACAAAGAGAAAGTGTGCAATTTTTCCATCAGATCTCATATTTGAGTACTCATGTTCATTGTGGTTTGGTGTTTGCTCATGTGCACAGTGTTCTTTTAAAAATAAATGTTTCATCCCTTGTGCATGTTTTGAAGATTACTTGTGTGTGTCACTTAATAAAACACGGTTTAAGAAACAAAAGGAATCCTTGTATTGGTAAGGCCTGCATCCTGTAGCAGTTTACAAGCAATGAAATTATGCTTTGCGGTTTAATGTTTTGATTTCTACCAAGAAATAATGTAATAATACAGCTAAGAAATCTTACATTAAGTATAGATAACTCAGCTGCCAAAATCCTTCTGCACAATTGTCCTTTGAGGGTTACAAATGGAATAATAATGATAATGGTGTAACTGAGAGGTAGTCATTCACAAATGTGCATCATCATAGACTAGGTGCTGAAAGAGTTACTCATTGCTCACTGTAATAGCAGTGTTGTGATTGCAGAGATGTGGGACCAGAAATCCGACAAACTCCGGACAAAAATGCAAACAAAACAGTTGTCTCTAAACAAGGTTCCTTTAATAGAAGCCAATTCACTTATACTCTTATCTGTGTCTCTTTAAGATATCGATGAATGCAGCATGAACCATGGTGGTTGCAAGCATGGCTGTGTTAACACTCCCGGAAGCTATCAATGCTCCTGTCCCAGTGATGGCTACAGACTTCACTGGAACAAGAAAGACTGCGTGGGTATGTGGCAAACTCCGATCTCTGGCGTCCTCTACTGACAGTAATGCAAATAGCAGTTCTGCAGCATTGCATCAAGGCACTTCACAGAATTGTTATTAGATCCACAGGGGTGGACCAAAGAATTAGACAAAGTTGTATTGTTGAAGCAGCACCTTAATAAAGGTGTAGATATTGAAGGAACTCAGAACACTGTTAACATGGATCAGATTTACTCCTTGCATAATTGCTTATCCAAAATGTTCCAATTGTTTATACAAAGGGGATCTTTGCATAAAATGAGAAGCAGTATTCTGAATTTTCTTTATGATAGCTAAAGGAACCACTTCCTTCTGTGACTACAATATGGAAATATTAGTTATTAAGATTATTAGCTCTGTTTTGTTCCACCAAAGGTATGGTAAGAAACAAAATTAAAGCAATAGACTTGTAAAGAATTGCAAGAATCTAATTGTTATAATTATGTGGCTGAATCATTCTGTGAAAATGATCTACAAATGACATTTATGGAATTAATGTTTCAAGAAAGCTCTTATGCATGAAGGGTGCTTCTTGTGACTGCATGTACATGGTGCCCAATAACCTGCTGCCCAGTGAGGAGAGAGTACTGCTGGGCAAACAGTTTGGAATCAAGACAGTCAATTGATGGATGGGGAGGTATTGAGGTTCAGTGTCAGAGCAGCATGGCGGATGTTGGTGCAAAGATGACATTAGCTCTCAAAGAAAGAAAGATGTGATGTGTTTTGGTGGAGTCCCAGTCTGGTTTAGCACTGCAAAGATCAGGTAATTCTGGGAGTGGCTAGCCATGGTTACCCCCAGGGGCAATTGCTGTCATTTCCACAAAGGAACATTGGATAGAGAATGACAGTTTGATGGGTATCTGATGTGGAAGTCTTGTCAGGAGCACATGCACAACTTGCACTTGGAAGAAGCCGGTTGAATTCTCAGGGTGACACAAAATGACCTGCATGTGTTCATAATGGCATTTTGCTTTAGATAAATGTACTTCAGGAAACATAAACCACATCAACCATCTGGCTGTCAATTTAAATTGTACTTAAATGTAAGTACATTTTCTATAGGGTAATGCTGAGCATCACTATACAATTGGATATCTCCACCCTCTGTATTTTCCTCTAAAATGTTGCTTTCCGATTGGAAGAGTTCCACTGTATGTTTCCACTTATAATTATTAATTTCTTATGTGTTATTGTTAAATGCCTTACTGTTTATACTACCAAAGGAATATTGCTGTCAATCACAGTGACAATTATAAAGAAGTACCCTTGGGGAAAGAGAGGCCAGTGCATTAGGGTTAGTATATTGCTACATTATTTAATCTACAAGTTAAATATACAAGGTCAGGATCTGTTTTCTGTCAATATTTTTTTTCTGTGTAATTTCAATCCAAGGTTATTTAAGATCTACATCTCATCGTACAATGTCTTACTTATGTTATCACATCCCTTCCCCTGTAAAATTTGGAGTAGGATTTAGTGCCAAAACTACTTTCAGGCTGTGCTGTAAATAGTATAGTACTTATACAGACACTACATCCTGGCTTGAAACCCAGTCATCGATGACACTTTCCTCTCAGCATTCAATGTCAATACAAGGTTTTGACTCTCTTCGTTAAGCTCCTCCCCGCTGCGTTTATTTCTCTCATTTTCCCCTTTAAATCCATTTTCACTATATAAGGACAGAATATACATCTCAGGAAACATAAAACCACTTCAACCAAGTGTTTGACCATGTGGCTGTCCAAATAAAAGTCATCAACATGGTAAATCAAAAGCGAACCTACTTGACATGAAAAATCAAACATTCTGCATCCCTTGGTAAAATTTAGATTGCACTTAGCTCTGGAAGATATTAGTTTAATCAAAATTTGGGAAGTGGATTGCAGTAGATTAATTTACTTTCATTCTGAAAGTTCTAATGAGCAAGAGCTGTTGATCCTCAGTTACCTCGGAGATTGGAACCAGCTGTTCACAGTGCATTTAGAATCATTAAGAGTTTTAATCTAACTCACTCAGCAGGAAATTGATAATATCAGATCCAGTTTCACACCCTTACCTGATCTTACTTTTTGTTGACTTTAATCTTCTGTAAGATCTTGTCAGAATTAACCTCTAAAATTTCTCTTAACAATTCCCTCCTAGTTTTTTTTGTGGCATTTAAAAATCATTCCTTCCAATTTTTAGAGACGGTAAAGTGCCTCCGGGAATCCAACCCACCTCGAGCTCAACTTTCCTGCATCAAGAGTGGGAAGAGAGAGACGTGCTCCCTCAGATGTGCATCCAAGGCTCACTTTCAAGCAGGTAAGCATGATGCAAGGGCACAAGCAGCGCAACTATTCACAATCCTGTTTGGTAGCCTGGTAACACTGAACAACACTGAGGGACATTTGATGGCTTTGGAGATTTTTCAAGTTTGCTAATCCTCCAGGATTTCACTGGAGTCTTCAGTAATTAATTAATTGCCTAAAGAATACCAATGCAAGAAAACCAGAAATATAAAGCATATAAGCTTTAATAACATACTTCAAATTTTTCTCCAAACTTGTTTATTAATACGATAGACAGTTTGACTAATGATTAAGAACTATCTAAATGAATATGTTTCAAGACTACAAACTTTCTAGCTAATGAAGGAAATTGAGTATAGGTATGTTGGGAGACTAGTGGCAGAAATCTGGAGATATATGGTTACGTTGTGGTACCAGACATAAAACCAGAAAAAGTTGGCAAACCTATAGGAAAAGATGTTTTAGGATTATTTATGAGAAAGTTTAATTTTTAACAAGATCATTTGGAAGTAAATAACCTTTCATTCTCTTTCTACCTGAGGTATGGAAGATTTGTCAATAAAAAGCTGTTTCAGTATCAAATTTTGAACCTTTTTCTGTGTTAGATATAAGACATAGAAGCGTAATTTGGCCATTTGTCCCATCGAGACTGTTCCACCATGTATTATCCCTCTAAACTCTATTATTCTGCCTTCTGCTGTAACCTTTGACACCCTTACGAGTTAAGAACCTATCAACCTCGTATACTCAATGACTTGGTTTCTACAGCTCTCTGTGAAAATGAATTCCACGGATTTACCACCCTCTGGCTGAAGAAATTCCTCCTTATCTCTGTTCTAAAGGGACGTACTTCTATTCTAGGCTCTCCCACTATAGGAAACATCCTGTCCACATCCACTCTCTTAGGCCTTTCAATATTGGAGACTCCCCCCTCCCCATTCTTCTAAACTCCCAACAAGTTCAGGCCTAGAACCATCAAAGGTCCTCATAACCATGTCATACCTGGGATCATTCGCATAAATCTCCTCTGAATCCTCTCCAATGCCAGCGTTTATGATGTTGTAAAACCAGCAGGATATTTACTTAATCAAAAGTAAAAGCTGTAGATGCTGTAAATGTAAAATAAAAACAGAAAATACTAGAAATACTCAGCAGGGGTCAAGCAGTGTCTGTGATTTACTCTCCCCACAGACACTGCCTGGTCTTCTGAGCATTTTCTGTCTTTTGCATAAGATGACCATGTAAGCAACATCCCAAACCCAGAGGAAGATGCCATTCTATGCACACTGAGATTGTGATGCATTAAATGCAGCAAGGAAGATTCCCTTTATGTGTTAATGATTACTTAAAATAGCAGAAAATCTCCCACCAATCACGCTGTCTAATGTGGAAGTAATTGAGCAGAATATTTCTGCTCTTTTGGTAAGAAATAGTGAATATGGAAGGCCTTGCAACTACAGTTACAATGTTTCTAACAGAAATCAACTGAGGAAACCTTTGCCTTTACCCAGCCTTCTGGAGCATGTTTGATTGCAGATAGAATGGGCTTATGGTGGAATTCAAGTTGAGATGTATCTTCCAAAACCCTGCCAGCAGCTACTCTCATGTGGACTTTTTCATCTCAGATCATTGGCTAATGCCCAGCTAAGCACATTTGTAAACCTTGCGATTGGCTGCCCCTCAGTCCTACAGTGGATCCATAGATCTTGGCATCCCATTCCAGTCTATTTCCCTCGGTCCCATTGGATGGCCTCCACTATCCTCAGTCCAAGCAGTGTAGGCCTGTTCCAATTGTTCTGTTCTACAAGTCCTCCTTGGGCTCTCAGCCCTCCTCGCCACCCTACAGCAGCCCAACCTCCTCTGCCTGACTCCCCTAACCTTCTGCCAATCTCCTACCTGACCCCCAAAAGTCCTGAACTCTCACCCACACCCATCGCCCCAAGCTTCTCTCTACCATAATCTCACACTTCCTCCCCACTTCTCCAATGACTAATGACCTAACTGTTTCTATCCTTTCTAATGGCCTTGTACTCTGTAGATTTTCACAGCAACAGGCTCTTAAACCATCCGTGCTTTCTCTAGCAACACTTTTAACACACCTTTGCCCATCTTTAAACCCCAGCACGAAGGAATTTCTAGCCCATATTTTTTCACTTATCTGCAGGTATATGGAGTACTTGGTTAAACTACATAATCATAGCAATATGAACTCGGGTATTAAAATCATTTAAAATGCAGACGCATAAGTTTATTACCCCCTCACTGATGAGCAGGAAGAAAATCTGTCTCATTTTATTTGTGTAGAGGAACTTATTAGCGGAGGATGTCAGCATCAAAGAAGGGTACAGTATGTCTCAATGTGAAGTTTCATGATTGCAGAGTTTCAATCAGTGATTTGTTATCAATAGAATGTGTACAGTATTCGTTTCTTCCTTCATGCCATTGTCATTTCTGCCAGGTTCTGATAACAGCTACACAGTGAGCTGTGGCGCTCCAACACGCAGGGCCAGTGCTCAGCAGCGACAAAACACCAGCAACACAGGCTGTGTAGGTAAGCCCCTGAAATAAATTCTACATAGCTAATGAAATACCACGTCGTCTTAAAACATTTTGTTCAGACCTGTTGGATTCAACTTGTGTCCTACTCCAACTGCTGAGGTACAACGCTCACAGATACCCCTCCCCATGGATAACTGGGCGTATTTTTCAGATAATTCACTTGGTTACACAGGTCCACACAAGGAACATGCTGCCCCAATGTAAATTTGTGCCTCAGGAATATCCCCATCCCCATTCCCATTCCAACATGTTGGTCCATGGTCTCCTCTTTTGCCACAATGAGCCCTTCTCAGGGTGGAGGAGCAACACCTCTTATTCCATCTGGGTAGCCTCCAACCTGATGGCATGATCATCAATTTTTCGTTTTGGGGAAAAAATCCCCCCTTTCCTCTTCTTCTATTCCCCCACTCTGGCCTCTTACCTCATCTCCTCACTTGCCCGTCACCTCCCTCTGCTGGCCCTCCTCCTTCCCTTTCTCCCATGGTCCATTCACCTCTCCTATCAGATCCTGTCTTCTCCAGCCCTTTACCCTTTTCATCACTTGGCTTCACCTATCTCCTTCTAGCTTGTCCTCCTTCCCCTCCCCCTACCTTATTATTCTGGCACCTTCCCCCTTCCTTTCCAGTCCTGAAGAAGGGTTTAGGCCTGAATTGGTGACTGTTTATTCATTTCCATGGCCGTTGCTTGACCTGCTGAGTTCCTCCAGCATTTTGAATGTGATGCCAATTCATAGGAGCTCTCCCATGTTCTGATACTTCTGTGCATCATATTGAACAGTGAACAAAGGACCATACTCCCTTTCTCTATAATGCTGCTTTAAGATGTTTTTGAATACTTTTGTTTCCTTTTAGAGGCTCTAGCTCCCCCAGTGAAACAAAGAGCTTCATTCAAGATAAAGGATGCCAAGTGTCACCTTCACCCACGCATTAAGGGAAAACAGGACAGCGGGCATCCAGTTATCACAGGTAAAATGCTCTGGATACCAGTCTTCAGTTTTTCTTTATTTAGTTGATAATGGTTTCCCATTTTGTCTCTTTCTAGAGCCTCCAACTCCTGTCTCAGTCAAAATGTTCCTTTTACTAATTGCCCTGCTCCTGTGTTGCACATCTTCCCGTCATCAAGCGGGGTATTGGTCTCCATCTCTTGTGCTGGGTACAGTGCTTGGACTGAGTGATGTAATTAATCACCGTACCGTTGATTTGCATTCAGAAGTGTTGATTTTCAGTCCTACTGATAATTGTGCTCCCTTCAGCTAAGACATCTCATGCATAAGACTGGAGAGGAAAAGGGAGAAATAAAACAAAGAAATAGCAACTTGTGTGCAGAAAGCCTTTCATGAATTCAAATTTTTCCAGAATATTTACCATTTAGTTTAGAAATGTAGTCACAGTTGCAGTTCAGCTAAAGCAGTTGCAATTTATGCAAAGGTAACACAAACAAGGAAGGGATTATTACTGAATAATTTCTTGAACTGCTATGCATTGAGTGATAAAAATTAGGGAGAAATTAGGCAGCAGAATTGTCTATTTTTCTGTTGTAGAACAGTTGGCAGTGTCAGGGAAATTTCTCACTTTTCTTAATTTATTTCATTGACATGTTATGAAGGAGGCACCTTCCCTTGTACAGACAACTGCCAAGTTACGTTTGTAAATCTAAAGTGTGATTCTTCCAAGAAAGCAAAAGGTCGCCGGACCCGTAACCCTCCAGGCAAAGAAGTGACTCGCATTACTCTGGACTTTGAAGCAGAAATAAGAAAGGAAGATGTAACAGGTGATTTTTGTTTTGTTGCTGTTTTCTACTTCTTGCAGGTTAAAATAAAAAGTAATGAGATTTTCCTGAAGCAAACGACAACGAGAAAATATGTGTTCTTCTGCAGTTAACCTCTATTTTGTCTCTGGTTTAAGGAGGAGAATGCTAGCTGGATTCCCAATTCCTGATTAGTCTCTTTTGCTAAAAGTGGGCACAGTAAGTGAGGCCAGTTTGGACTCAGCACTTCCGGTCCTTGTGGGAAGGTTTATTAATGCTGCATGGTGGGGTTTAAGATACAGTTGTGGGAGGATGGGAACCAGAGGGCCAGAACAGTGGGGAGGTTGTGTAAGTAGATGTTGGTAAGACCTCAGACAAAGTCAGGAATAATCAAAAGGTTGAGCATGGTGCGACTAGTGTCCTGAGCTGCATATATCTCAATGCCATAAGTATCATAGGAAAGGCGGATGAGCTCGGGGCATAGATCAACACCTGGAATTATGAAGTTGTAGCCATTAGTGAGACTTGGTTTCAGGAGGGGGAGGACTGCCAGCTCAATATTTCGGGCTTCCATTGTTTTAGACATGACAGAGCGGGAGGGATTAAAGGGGGAGGGGTGGCGTTACTGGTCAGGGAAAATATCATGGTGGATCTCCTTCAGGACAGACGGGAAGACTCAACTAGTGAGGCGTTATGAGTGGAACTGAGAAATAAGAAAGGTATGACCATGTTAATGGGGCTATATCACAGACCACCCAACAGTCCGAGGGATTTAGAGGAACACATTTGTAAAGAGATCAGACTGTTGCAAGTGTAACTCTCGCTTCGGCTAGCGGCTTAATATAACGGGTGATAGTCCCTGGCCCAGGCAAACTTAAGAAATTACGTCTGGGCGGATGCTGCGCGGTGTTCCCTATTACAAATCAGTACCCTGAAATAACAAACAGTACCCAATATGCGATTAAATGATTAAGCTTTATAATTCTTACTTTGACTATATGGTTAGTAAAGAAAACAAAAAAGAAAAGAAAAAGGGCCCATTCTTATGAAACAGTCTATTGCGCAATGTTGGAGCTCACTGATAAGCCGTTCATGCACCATCAACCTCATACGATCGTCACTGACCTTCGAACCCTCACTCCAAGTCCACTCTGTCCGGCGGTCTACCAACTCTCTCCATTCGCGTCTTCTCTCCTCATCTCTCCCTGGCAAAAGACCACGAAAATCTCTCTTCCAGACTCACAAGAAGGAACAACATCTCTCTCATTGGATAGCACCGCATTCCAAACCCCATTATCTCTAGACATAACCCAAACATTGCTGGAAGACCATCCATGCGTGGAGCCAAAACAGCTGGGGGAAATCTTAAATGAATTCTTTGCATCTGGATTTATTCAGGAGATGGACACAGAGTGAGGCAAAGTGGTTCAAACTTCATGAGCCCTGTACAGATTACAAAGGAGGAGGTGTTCTCTACCCTGAGGTAAATCAGGGTGGATAAATCCCCAGGCCCTGACAAGGTATTTCCTTGGACTCTACGGGAGGCAAGTGCAGAAATGGCTGGTGCTCTAGCAGAGATACTTAAAACTTGCTTAGCAACGGGAGAGATACCAGAGGATTGGAGGATAGCCAATGGTGTTCTGCTGTTTAAAAAACATAAACCAGGAAATTATAGACTGGTGAGCCTGACATCACTTGTGGGAAAGTTATTGGAAAATATTCCAGGGGACTGGATATGTAAATATTTGGAAAGACATGGACTGATCAAGGATAGTGAACATGGCTCCATGTGCAGAAGGTCATGTCAAATCAACCTTATAGAGTTTATTGAGGAAGTTACCAGGAAAGTGGATGAAAGCAAGGCATTGATGTTGTCCACATGAACTTTAGTAAGGCATTTGACAAGGTCCTGCATAGGAGGCTGGTCAAGAAGGTTTGGTCGCTTGGCATTCAGGATTATATCGTAAATTGGATTAGACACTGGCCTTGTGGGTGTCAAGTCAAACTAGAGTTTCTAGAAAGTATTGGGACCTAGAGGCAAAAGAAAATAAAATTTAAAAGTAATAGCAAGAATCCACTGATAGACCAGATGGAAACCACTGCCTGAGTGCTGCTTCTGCCCGGAACATCGGGAGGACCTGGCAGCATCACAGCGGCAGTCCGGGAACAGTGTTGGAATCTGTGGTAAGATGCTGAACTTTAAATAACTTGAGAGACTGTTTCATGGAAAAGAGCACTGATGTCACTGCGTTTTGGGTTAGCGCTAGCTTCACGTCACAGGATCATCGCGCACAGGTGCTTCTGGGAAATGGCGCGAGGTTTAAGAAGAGCTCGGGAACCTTCGGGAAGGGGCGCCCAGTTTGAAAACATAAAGGTCTATGAGGGAGCGGAGGTGTGCAGGTCGGAATCCATCTACAAAAGTCCGGAGAGGTAGCCAGTTTTTTTCACCTAATGACTTATGTCTTATGCCTAATAACTAATGACTAATGTCTAATGTCTAATGGCTAATGGTTGATGGAACTATCAAACTGCCGCACTTGCGAAAAATAAAAGGAAAAAGGAAAAATTGTTTGGTCATTGAGTGGAATCTAGTTAAAAAACCTTCAGGTAGACGCATTCAATCCCTTTCAAGCGGGGATGTTGCACATGTTCAAAGAACAAGAAGAAATCCGACTTGGCAGTGGGAGAAGCCAGAGAGTGGTGGTAGAGGGTTGACTCTCTGACTGGAGGCTTGTGACTAGTGGTGTGCCACAGGGACTGGTATTGGGTCCTTCGTTGTCTGTCATCTGTATCAATGATCTGGGTGATAATGTAGTTAACTGGATCAGCAAATTTGCAGATGACACCAAGATTGGGGTGTAGTGGACGGTGAAGAAGGCTATCATGGCATGCAAAGAGATTTGCATCCGCTGGAAAAATGGGTTGAAAAGAGGATAAATGGAAGTTAATGTGGACAAGTGCAAGGTACTGTTCTTCTGTAGGACTGACCAAGGTAGGTCTTACACAGTGAAAGGTAGGGCACTGAGCTGAGTGGTAGAACAAAGGGATCTAGGAATAATTCATTGAAAGTGGCATCACAGGTAGATAGGGTTGTAAAGGAAGCTTTTGACGCATTGGCCTTCATAAATCAATGTATTGATTAAGGGAGATGGGATATTATGTTGAAGTTGTATAAGATGTTGGTGAGGCCTAATTTGGAATATCATGTGCAGTTTTGGTCACCTGCCTACATTAAAAATGTAAACAAGGTTGAAAAACTTATGAGGGGTATAGATAATGTAAATTGAAGCAGGCTTTTTCCTCTGAAGTTGGTTGGGACTACAACCAGAGGTCATGGGTTAAGGGTGAAAGTTGAGAAGTTTAAGGGGAACTTGGGGGGAAACTTCTTCACTCGGAAGGTTGTGAGAGTGTGGAATAAGCTGCCAGCACAGGTGGTGCATGCAAACTCGATTTCAACATTTAAGAGGAGTTTGGATAGGTACATGGATAAGAGGGATATGGAGGGCTATGGTCCTGGTGCAGGTCGATGGGAGTAGGCGTTTTAAATGGATTCGGCATGGACAAGATGGGCCAAAGGGCCTGTTTCAGTGCTGTACTCTGGGATTAGGTAACTTCATGCTGTTCATGATCCAGTCTCAGGACTAAATAGAGTCCCCTTCACCAAGATCCAGCCAGCAGTCTGACTCTCATGGTTTTGCTAAAAAATCCACAAGGATTCAGGAAAAGTCATAATTGACAACAAAGAACAAACAGCTTTGTTCAGCCTTTCACAGGGCATATTTTACAGTTGGCCTAGATCTTTATGTTTAATAGAAAAGGCTGTAAACGTGTGGGAAGTGAGTCAGCATCTGTGGACGGAACGGTATTTCAGATGTGCTATCGGTCAGTTGAAGAAGGTGTAAGCCCAGAATGAATGATACCTCCACAAATTCTACTTGATCTGCTTTGTTTCAAACCTTTAAAGATTTCCACTATTTTGTTTCCTACTTTTTAAAAATCCTGGTGCATGTGCTCCTGTTTATATCAATGCTACTGAGGTTGAAAGGATTCAGAGCTTCAAGTTGTTAGGATCAAACATCAATTGTCTGTCCTGGTCTAACTCTGTTGATGCCACAGCCAAGAAAGCTCACCAAGGCCTCTACTTCCTCAGGTGGCCAAAGAAATTTGGTAGGTCCTCTTTGACCATCACTAATTTTTATTGAAGTACCAAAGAAAGTATCCTATACACAAAATACTCTGCAGATGCTAGGGTCAAATCAACACACACAACAAGCTGGAGGAACTCAGCAGGTCGGGCAGCATCCGTGGAAATGAACAGTCACTTTTTCCAAAACATTGACTGGTCGTTTCCATGGATGCTGAAAGAAAGCATCCTATCCAGTATGGCAACTAGTCTGACTGAGACTGCAAGTAACTACAACTCAGCACATCATGAAAACGAGCATCCCCTCCGTGGACTCTATCTATACTACTTGTTGCCTCAGTAACACAGCCAGCCCACCCTGGTCATGCTCTCTTCTCCCTACTCTCATAGTTTAGAAGAGAAGGTACAAAATCCTGAAAGTGTACACCTTCAGCTTCTGTCCTGCTGTTATAAGACAATGGAATGGTTCCCCAGTACAATGAGATGAACTCTTTATGCCACAAACTACCTCATTATGACCTTGCACCTTATTGTCTATGTACCGTACAGCCTACAGTATAATAAGGGACTACTTTAATTTTAATAACACATCGTTGAATGCGCTATTAGGCACATATTGAGCATGCGCTATTAGGCACGTATTGCTCTGTACGTATGTGCCGAGTTCGGTTTCTGCCAGTAAAGAACCATGAAACTTAGCTCCCGTCTCCAGCGTTTTTATTAATAGCATTGTTGTGTAACCAGGCCACATACACAACAAATTGGTGACGAGGTTAATGAACCTACATCTTATCGGAACGCCGTGTTGTAATTGATAATGACACTCAGAGGAGAAGAGAGGGAAGGGAGATGAAAAGGAGTGACACATGCATCTAGACAGAGCGTGCTCATTGCGCTAGCAAAAAGAACACATAAGTCAAGTGAAACGTGCTGTGACTGCAAGGAGCTAGTTAAAAAGAAAACAAGGAAAAACGGGGCTAAATTAACATAACAAAGATGGCGATAATTGGAACCATTACAGCATTTGATAGTGACATTGAAAACTAGGTAACTTACATTGAAGGTGTGGAGTTATATTGTGATGTGAACATTGTTAATGATGAAAAGAAAGCCAGCGTCTTACTCAGTATTATGGGAGCAAAAGCATATGGGCTGCTACGGAGCTTGTTAACCCCTGAAAAGCCAGCTGACAAAACATTCAAGCAAATAGTAGACACTCTCCAACAGCATTTAAACCCCAAACCACTGGTCATTGCTGAAAGATTTAAATTTCACAAACGGAATCAAAGCAAAAATGAAAGCATTTCTGAATATTGTGCTAAATTGCGCAGATTATCAGAACATTCTCAATTTGGAGCTGGTCTATCGGACGCATTGAGGGACAGGTTAGTGTGTGGCATGCACTGTGAAACCACACAGAAAGAGCTCTTGGGTGAAAAAGACCTTACATTAGAGAAGGTGCTGAACATTGCAATATCAACGGAAACAGCAGCACAGGGTACTTCAGAGATACAACAAAAATCTCTGGAATATGCTACGAATAAAATGTCACTGAACAGAAATGAAGGAAAGAAATGTTACCGTTGTGGGAACATGTCACATGACCCTGATGACTGTTGGTTTAAAGACAAAGAATGCAGAAACTGTGGCAAAAAAGATTGAGTTAGAAGAAAAGCAAAAGATGATTGAGAATGAAAGGCTAACAATGGAAATCATAGGAGATTCTATGGCGGTTAAGCCAATAATGACTAGGAAACTAAGGAGGAGATCTAATGACCCTGTTCCAATTACAGACAAAAGACGAAAACCTGCAGCTGCGCAGTTAAGTTACTTGTTAACAGATGAACAGATAATGGAAGATCTGCAAACTCTCAATATGCTTTAATCTCCGAAAAGACCAGCATCTCCGTCTTCTCCTGAGCATTTTCCCAGCATTCCAAAGATATGAAGCATGAATAGAAGATAAAAAGTTATATTACGATAAGAGATGGTATCATAAAGGTCAGGCTATCTATTTGGAATCTAAGAATATTGGCTGTGTAATTGGCTCAGTTGGGACAAACAAGATATGGGTAAGGAAGACAAGTGATAGCACAAAGATGCGTATATAGCTAGGACAGCTGCACAGAGGAGTCTTCATTATATGGAGGCGATCTGACTGCCTAGAACTGTTAGCAAGTTGGAGGCGCACATCTTCTTAACTCCCTATGCTCAGAGGTCAACTGTTCATGACTTTTATATGGAAATCTGTATTAAAACAAACAAGTTTATTGACAGACTGAAGAACACACTATTTGAAGACACTTTCCAATGCCATCTCAGTTTTGATGATTGTACATATTTTTAAGAATAACATTCACCTTTTCACTGATTTCACTTTGCTTTTGTCATCTTTGCAAGATGGAGGTGACTACTCTTTATGGCTGGAACCTGCCAATTTGTGGATTGTTTAATTTATTCCAGACAATAGAGTGAAGATCTATTTGTTTCAGTGCTGGACAATCTAGAGAAGACCCCCACCCAGAGACTTGAATTATAAATGGGTCTTAGACCAAAAGTAAAAAAAAAAGGCTTGTTATAATTTGATATTATTAAGTTACTAAGTAAACAAATGGTAGGCGTTTGTATGTTAAGGATAAACATATTTGTTTAGCATAGTGCCCCAGTAAAAAAAAAGTTGATACACTATTAAAATAAAAGGGGAGGAGTGTACCGTATAGCCTACAGTATAATAAGGGACTACTTTATGTTTCAGTAACATGTCGTTGAATGCACTATTAGGCGCATATTGAGCATGCACTATTAGGTGCGTATTGATCTGTACGTGTGTGCCGAGTTCGGATTCTGCCAGTAAAGAACCACGAAACTTAGCTCCCATCTCCAGCATTTTTATTAATAACATTGTTGTGTAACCAGGCCACACACACAACAGTGTACTTGCACTGCACTTCCTCTGTAATGTTAACCCTAAATTCTGCATTCTGTTATTGTTTTACCTTGTGCTATTTCAATGTACGATTGGTTATAGACAGCATGAAAGGTAGGTTTTGCACATTACCCCGGTACATGTGACAAAAATAAACCAGTTTACCTTGGAGGCCCTCCATTGGTCAGGACCAATGTGCAAGCCAGGGCAGTACAATATTGAGAGCGAGCCGTTGCCCATGCAGCAGGCTCCCCCTCTCCACACAGCTGATGATTCCAAAGGAATGGCAGAGACTGATACAGTTTGGCACCAGCAGCGTCACAGGAGTTGCCGGTCAATGTTGAACTTAACATAAGACTGCCTGAGAGACTCCAGCTCCGGATTTTTCTTCGGGGTATACTCCCGAAGCCTTCCTCATAGCAGAGGTTTGAAATCAGTGATCTCCTTCTCCTTGGGAGCTGCCAACCACAGCTGATGAGCCCCGTCTGCCCAAAATGACTGGTTTTAAGGTACCAGTAACTTGCTTTTGCCCCTTCTCCTGTCAGTAAAAACAATTCCACCGGGCTTAGCAGCTAAGCTACATGTGAAGGCCAGGAGCTGGACCTGGGTTGTCAGAGGCTGTTTGAGGAGCATGCCATTGGGAGCACTTAATAGGTAGTGAGAACTTATTCCCTTTACCACCCCCTGGTTATAACAACCTTAAATAACCAATTTACCAATTTACAATAAATAATATAGACAGGTATATGGAGGAATTTAAGGTGGGGGGGGTTATATGGGAGGCAGGGTTTGAGGGTTGGCACAACATTGTGGGCCAAAGGGCCTATACTGTGCTGTACTATTCTCTGTTCTATGTATGTTTCCTCTACACACACAATTAAAAAATAAATGCTAGATTTTATAAAGTAAATCAAGTTTATATTTGATGAAGAATAAAATGGACAAATTTACAGCCCACAATGGTTTCACATCTGTTAAAATACTGTACCAGTATTATGCAGGATACGGCAGCTAACAAGTTTCACAACGGTAGAGATGAGATTTGACCAGCTACTTTTTTTTTACTGATGTTGATTCAGTGGGCAATGTTAGTCCAGCTAACATTCTCTAATAATGCTTTATGTTACATCTGTCTTTTTATTATAGAGTAACAAACATCTTATCTAGAAAATGAATTTGTGACAATGTAGCACATCCTTAGAAATGAAATAGGTATAAAATCTAAAGGTTATAAATCTGAGAATGGAGCTTGGGCCTACAGCCTCTTACTCAACTTGCCAATAAGAACTAGACTCATCCACTCTCCCGCACCAATTCCTTCACTTCACTTTAACAGAGTGAAATTTTTCCCTGCAGGTAGCTGCAACATTAACTGCCTGAGACTAAAGATGGAGAAGAAACTGAAATCTGCAATTAAAACCCTGAAGAAATCAATTAATCAGCAACGATTTCACATTAACTTCTCTGGGACAGAGTATGAAGTGGCAAAGAAGTTGGCAAAGGTGCCAGAGAAACAAGAGGCATGTAACATTGGGCAGGAATGGGTTGATGGGAAGTGTGGTAAGTGTGTGTTTTAAGTAATCATAAGATGTGGTTTACTTTATGAAGTAAGAACATATGTTTGCCAATTTTCTTCATAATGAACGAACATGAACTAATAAAGCTTATTTTAGTACAACATTGTACTTTTAACTAGTTTTGACTGGTTTTGTTTCAGTTGATGCAATTTTAACTAGCTTTGACTGGTTTTGTAACATAGTTCTGTAAATTATTTTCTCTCCTTCAGTTCTAAACCTCCAGCAAGCTGACAACTAAGCTCCCAGCCACTGTTCAGTTTAAGAGACTAATTGTTTTCTGTTTCGGCCAGATCTGGTATTCTATTATAAAATAATCGCATCATATATCAGCTTGACTGTGGTGCCATATCTAATTTTTCGAACAGCCTTGAAATATAATGCAATTTAGCAATTGCTAATTCAGTCATATTACAAATGAGCTAACTTCTTTCTGTGCTGCAAGTTTTCCATGATTCCATTAAATTTATTTTATTGAACTATCCATTGCAGTCAGGGTTTCTGCTGTTGAATATTCCCAGTGATATGGTGCTGAAAGAACACATACGACACACGGGCATAGGGTGGAGACAGACTTGGACTTGACTCTCTGCTCTCCAGTAAGCTGCTAGGATTTACTGTCAAAGATTGCAAATTAATCATAGCTATGTAAGCAAGGTGTTGCAAGGTTACTGACACTCTTGGTATTACAGGTAGGCCTTGTAAATCAATAGGTCAACACTTTGAAAAGATTGAAAGAAGCAGCTAAGAACACACTCAGGGACCCTGCAGCATGTATTGGCCTTTGCTGATTTGAGCTCTTCTATTATACAACTACATAAAGTCTATCTTGTGCATACTGTAGTTTTGAAGAGTAAGGTATTTTGTGTGGCATGGACCTGATGTCTTTCAATAAGTAAAGCAGACAGCGTAACGGAAAGGGAGAGAGAACCAGGACAGACGGCCTCGTATCTTTTCAGCGATGAGCTGCAAGGTCTCAGAGTGTGGCAGTACAGCATACTTCTCAGCAGCAGGGATGGATGCAGGAGGCAAAATTATTTATAGATCTATCAAAGCTGTATCAGTCAAAACAAAACCAACTGTACTTGATTAAAGTGATGATTTGTATTTTATGAATGGAAGTTAAAATCTCTCAGACACACAAATACATATTTCTTGAACAATTTGAATACCTTCACATGATAATTAAAGAAAGATCTTTAAGTAATAAACAGTCACAAAGCATTACATTTTTTTGAAAATATGAATATTTTAATCAGAAAATATTTTTCTTTTTGCACAGGACAGTAAACATCTTAGTCCAAGTGTACTTTTTAACTCTGAATGTTGATGAATTTTACAGTTTTGTGATTCCTCACCAGCAATTTTATCTCTTAGTCAGCTGCTCGTCAGGATCCTTTTATCATGGTCAACAAGAGAAATGTGTTCTGTGCCCTGCTGGCACCTACCAGGAGAAAGATGGGCAGCTGTCATGTGATCTCTGTCCTGGGACTGATGGACATGGTCCAACTGGAGCACGTAACATAAGCGCCTGTACAGGTATATTAGCTTTGTGCTTATTGGTATCTTATCAAGTGCCTATCTGTAGATGTCAGTATGTTTGATATAGGGACAATAGTGAGTCTGGTAGCATACAGGTTTATTTGTGTTTTTGGTCAAAAGTTCAAAGTACATTTATTATCAAAGTATGTAAGCTACATACAATCTTGAGATTCATCTCCTTACAGGCAGCCACAAAACAAAGAAACCCAACAGAACCCATTAAAAAAGACCATCTATCTCCTAACGTGCAAAAAAAAAGAACCAATCATGCAAACAATAAAAAGTAAGCAAATAACATTCAGAACTAACAATCATGAAAGTGAGTTCCCAGCCAAGAAGACAGACATCACTGCAATCCGGTCCAGGAGCCTGTTAGTTGTAGGCCACAGCCTCAGTTCAGTGCAGAGCCGAGTAAACTTTGCCAAACAGTGAGCTGAACTGGTCCATCCCTCGCTTCTGGCCCCGACACCCTGACATTTTCAATCTGGCCCAGCGCTAAAATTGGCTGAACATTGGCTCATTCTTCACTCTTCTCTCGGACTCAGGGCCCTGCTGCTTCAATACACTTTTGGGCCCAGGCCCCACTGCCTCGATTCAGCGGCTACCCGACTTTTCCAATCTGACCAGGAGCTTAAATTGGTTAAACATTGGCTTGTTCCTCGCTCTCAGGTCTGGGCCCTACCACCTTGATGCTGCCAATTCAAATCAGCTCCAATGGCCACCCAGCAATGGCCAAATATTGGCTTGTTCCTCACGCTCAGGCCCATGGCCCTGCCACGTCAGTTCGGCCCATACACTCACACCACAACCAGCCTGCACCTTTGAGACTTCAGTTCATACCACAAAAATGCCAGGTCGTACAGATGGTTCAAAAGCTCAGCTCCCAAAGGGAAGTTGCAGGCTGCTGGTTGCAGTGATTGTTGTCCAGAAAAAAATGTGATTAATACTGTAGTTAGTAGATTTATTTGTTACCATTAAGACATTATTGCATTTTAGATTAGATTATTAGATTATGAGGACACGCAGTCATCTTTTATTGTCATTTAGTAATGCATGCATTAAGAAATGATACAGTGTTTCTCCAGAATGATATCACAGAAACACATGACAAACCAACTGAAAAACTGACAAAAACCACATAATTATAACATATAGTTACAACAGTGCAAAGCAATACTGTAAGTTGATAAAGAACAGACCATGGGCACAGTAAAAAGTCCTAAAGTCTCTCGAAAGTCCCATCATCTCACGCAGACGGTGAACCTCCAGCGCCGCCAACTTGCCGATGCAGCATCCTGGAAGCATCCCACCGCAGTCCGACTCCGAGTCTGTCCGAAAACTCCGAGCCTCCGACCAGCTCTCCGACACCGAGCACCGAGCACCAAGCACCATCTCTTCCGAGCGCTTCGACCCCGGCCCTGGCAACAGGCAATAGGCAAAGCTGAGGATTTGGGGCCTTCCCCTCTGGAGATTCTCGATCGCACAGTAGCAGTGACAGTGAAGCGGGCATTTCAGAAGTTTCTCCAGGTGTTCCTCCGTGCTTCTCACGGCTGTCTCTATCAAATCAGGATTGTGCACGGCCCCCCTAGTTAACACATACGATATCATTCAGAACGGCTGCATGCGCTGCATCACGCCATCTTCTCTTCCCTCCTCCCCCCTGTTGTTGCCAGCACTATCTTAAGCCAGTGGTGTGTGTGTGCAGATAGATGAAATTTGTCTGTGCTGTATATTTCATCCGTGTTAAAGTGAGTGATACACACACACACACACACACACACACACACACACACACACACACACCTCCCCCCCCACTTGTAAAATGTGTTTCCACATTCATACTGGACAGATGAGGCCCCAACAATTGCAACACAAAACATCACCATATTCTTCCTGCAGCTTAAGTCTTTTGTTTATATGGGGCATATTTAGCACCTTCTCTTTAGCATCTTGTGCACGTTCCAATGAACGTTGTAATTTACAGATACAGCTTGTCGGAAGAGGTCAATGGGCAGCTTTCTGTTTCTGGAGTATGACTCAGCACATCCCTGTCAATATTAACTGAAGGGTGAACAAGACCTCACTCTACGTCAGAACACCTCAACAACATTTTCTTTGACCAAAGTAATCAAAGATGAACTAAATATAAATCTACCTTAGTGTGTGCAATAAAATTCACAACTTTTGGTCTGTGGCTTTGAACTATATTCTTCTGGACAAAGACTGGGATTGTGAAACACATTTTAATTAATGTGCTTAACTGGTTACCTCAACCACAACATTCATTATATCTGGCTAAATCTGGAACTCACTCAAAGATATAAAAAGATACTGCATTGTATCATCATTCCCAAAACTTGGTTTACAACAAAACTCTAAGAATTGTGATTCATGTCATTCCGTTTAGGTAATGACTAGCCAGTTGACAAAAATCTAGTGTTGTTATTGTGAACTCAGGTCAATGCATCCCAGGACATTATTCAGCAGATGGGTTTCAGCCATGTCACGTGTGCAGTCGAGGCACATACCAGTCTGAACTAGGCCGCACACTCTGTTTCCAGTGTGGAGGGGGGTTGATGACAAAGCACGAAGGAGCTTCGTCCTTCCAGGACTGTGATACTAAAGGTGAGTGGCTTAAACATTGAACCAGGAAGCCTCACATATACATCACTTTCTACTCAGAACTTTATCATCGACAAACTTATCTCTTCCCCTCTGAAGTCCTTAATAGCTCACTCAGTGACAGTTTCTTTTCTCACCTGGAGAACATGTATCATCTGCAGAAAAGGAGCACAGAATTGAGAGATAATCCTGAATTTAGTCAGGTGCAAATTTTGCAGACACTTTCAAAAAGTGTGATGACACTTTCATGACAGGCACTTTCCAGCAAGAAGATATGAATACTAATCAAAGTTTACTGATTTTCTACTCCACAGCCTGGAACACCGAGGCCTTCTGTAGGGAGGGTGAGATGTACCTTCAGTCGGTGCCAGTAATATAGTAGCTTCTCTTGCTCGGTATGGTTCGTGCATTAGAAGACTGCTATGTCTGTCTGACATTTTAAATGTTACTTCTATTCCTAGCTGGCAGATGGTCTGTATCCTAGCTCAGCCAATTGTAGTCTGACAGCAATATAAAAGTGGACAAGTATTGTCTCTCAAATTTTGTTTTCCTCCCTTATTTCTTCACATTGGTGAATATTCATAACATTTATAAAATTGTTTCATGATATAAATGAATAGACTATATAGAATCATAGAAACGTAGAAAACCTACAGCAAAATACAGGCCCTTCGGCCCACAGAGTTGTGCCGAACATGTCCCTACCTTAGAAATTACTAGACCTCCCCATAGCCCTCTATTTTTCTAAGCTCCATGTACCTATCCAAAAGTCTCTTAAAAGACCCTATCGTATCCGCCTCCATCACTGCTGCCGGCAGCCCATTCCACACACTCACCACTCTCTGAGTCAAAAACTTACCCCTGACATCACCTCTGTACCTACTCCCCAGCACCCTAAACCTGTGTCCTCTTGTGGCAACCATTTCAGCCCTGGGAAAAAGCCTCTGACTATCCACATGATCAATGCCTCTCATCATCTTGTACACCACTATCAGGTCACCTCTCATCCTCCGTCGCTCCAAGGAGAAAAGGCCGAGTTCACTCAACCTGTTTTCATAAAGCATGCTCCCCAATACAGGCAACATCCTTGAAAATCTCCTCTGCACCCTTTCTATGGCTTCCACATCCTTCCTGTAGTGAAGTAACCAGAACTGAGCACAGTACTCCAAGTGGGAATATATATTCTAAAATTCTTGTTTGTCTGCCAAACCTAATGGCTCATAAGGCGCAAGGCACCATGTGCCTCTGAACTGAAGGCCCTTCCATGGGGGAATGAACTTGTAAGTCTATGTCGTTGGGAGAAAGGGAGGCACAGGAAATGTACGTGCAGGTCGTGCTGAGGATCTAGGATACTTGGCAGCCAGGGATGAGTAACCAAGTGTAGAGGGTGCAGAGAAGGTCAGTGATTGGGGGCAGTTACCAGTGTAGTGGCTTGAGAGGGCTGGGGTCAGTCAAACGGCATGCACTGAGATGAAGAAGGTTGTCACTGGTCAAGAATCAGTGGTCAGAAAAGGTTGGGCTGGAACAGAGTTTGGTCATTCTGTAGTAGTAGGGCACAGGTTTGGGTGGCAGATTTAAGATTGCTGGTGATTTGCATCATGACTTGACAGGATGGATTGCACGAAAGAAACCTTCATTCGTATTAAACATTAAATGTGACCTGGTCAAGGAGCATTCCCAGCATCAAATTGCATGGACCAGGACCTGCTAATGAAATGCCCTTCAAGCCAAGCTCAAACAAATCTCAGGAGTGTTGTGAAAGCCTGATTCTGCATGCAAAACCAATGCCATTCCCTGACAGTTCATGTGCAATTAAAAACTAAGGAAGAGCATCCAGCCACACTGTAGCAACCCCAGCACAAATCCAGCTTTCTCTGTACAGTACGTTGAGATGTCACATGCAAGACAATTATGCACCTTGTGTCATGTACTATATTCACAGTTACAATCAATTTTTATCAAACAGTATCACTGAAAAAAGCCTTGTGTTATTCATTTATCAGGTAGTAACAAAATTCTTTGGTAAGTTTTGGGCTTCTGCCTAACCTGTGTACATTTTATGCAATAATTTATCTGCTATCAGTGAGAGCTGTAATAACATTGGGAATCCACTCAAGTTTATCTGCTACATGATCAATAAAGATGAATTCACGGTGGCTGTTCCCTTTAAATAATAGTTCTGTTGGATTTGGGGGATTAATCTTACTTTTGCTATAAAATTGTATCTTGTAATCACCTTGTCTTTAAAGTCAATAGACATTAAATTTAAAGATTCAAGATTGTTTAATGTCATTTCCAGTAACAAGTGTAAAGGAGAATGAAATAATTGTTACTCTGGATGCGATGCAGCACAAAAGAATCAGTAAGAAAAGAAGGCAATAGTAAGAAAGCACAATAAATATGCAGTAAATACATAAGATAGCTTATATACATTGATTGTATGTCCATAAAGTAATGCTAGGCACTGGAGTGTCTGTAAAAAGGTGATGAAGTAGTGGTGGTGGAGGGGGCGGGTTATGGGGTGGAGGTGTTGATCACCCTCACTGCTTGTGGAAATTAACCGTTTTTGAGTCTGGTGGTCCTGGCGTGAATGCCACGTACCCTCCTCCCTAATGGGAGTGGGATAAACAGTCTATGAGCAGGATGGGTGGGATCATTTAAGATGTTACTGGCACTTTTCCAGCATCTCTTGTATATATGTTCTTGATGGTAGGTAGGCTGGTGCCAGTGATGCTTTGGGCAGTTCTGTAGAATGATGTGAGTATGGATGTGCAAAGTCCAGCTCTCTTCAGTCTCCTCAGGAAGTAGAGGCAGTGGTGAGCTTTCCTGATTGTGTGGAATCTGTTTTGGGACCATGAGAGCTTGTGTGGGATATGTACGGATGTGTACTCCTGGGTGTCTGAAACTGAATGCAGTGTCCACTGCTGTTCTGCCGATGTAAAGAAGGGTGTGAGTGTGAGTGCTGTAAGTTTGCCTGCAGTCGATAACCATCTTACCTGTCTTGTTGACAGCGAGGAAGAGATTATTCCTCATTGGTGGAGACTCCCACCACTGTTGTGTCATCGGCGAACTTGATGATGTGATTACTCGGGTGTTTGTCCATGCAGTCATGTGTGAGCAGTGTATAGCAATGGGCTCAGCACACAGCCCTGGGGGTGGGCACCCGTGTTGAGGACGATGGGAAGGGAGGAACTGTCGCACATCATGACTGTTAATTAGGAAGTTCAACACCCAGTTGAACAGTGGTGTATTTAGACCAAGGAATAGGAGTTTGTTCACCAAGGTCTGCGGGTCAATAGTGTTGAATGCTGAACTGCATCCAGAGACTTAGAAGAATTACATAGTATACCCTGTGTCCACACCAGCCGTTAAATATCTACTATCATCATATTTTTCTCTCCCCATCTACATTAACAATCCTCCCATTCACACACCACCCCTCCACCCTACTTCCTCCGCCACTCACCTATAACCAGGAGAGTTTTCAGTAGTTGACATAAGCGCTGTTGTGCCATGAAGACCCGTGTCCATGATGTGACGCTGTTTTTGAACTCCCACAGTTCAGTGCTCTCCAGGCCATTATTACAACACAACTGTTCACCGGTGCATACGATGTGCTCTGGGTACCTACCAACCAGAGTTTCGACAGAATTACTGCATTGCCTGCCCCGGCAACACCACAACAGATTTTGATGGATCAACTACAGTCAGACAGTGCAAAAGTAAGTATTTGTTTATATTTTGAGACTTACAGAAGTTTCTCCACCAGATAGCAACTTCCTCTCCAACTCCAGAGGATCATATAAAGACAACAGTACTCTCATAGAAACTTCTTTATGTGCTTTCTTATTCTGACCATTTCTTGACATGAGTAAAATTGATGAATGAGTTGGTATGTGTGCAGATTGCTTCTGGTAGCCCTGCCAAAGTACCACGGACGAGATCATAAAGGTAAGTTAAGCCCCAAAGTTATTCTGGTACAAAACTGAATTTGCTTGGAGTTCGCCTCAGTCTGAATTTTTCAGTTCATCTAGAAGAGTTTATTCAACAAGAGTTTATCATTTTTAGAAAACTGGCTATGTCAGCAGTAAGAGAATACATTTTCAGTTTCAAATGTTCTAAACTGTGAACCAGTATCAGATTCAGGTGGTCCATGTGTGATCTTGATTCCTTTGTCATGATCTGAGCTGGTATATGACACAAATGATTTGCTTCTAGACACTGCCATTTCTAATGGTTATCCTCTACTTCTTCACCATAATCAACGTGGCCAGCTGGATTGATTACACAGGTCACATCCCACAAGAAAGTAGTTTGCAAACTCTGTGTATCATATATTTACTGACTAGTGTTGCCCATGCCAAATTTGTAATGAAATACTCTAACCACTGCTTGGACTTCCACGATCTTCCTCTATGGTGCGTTACCACTTTTTGTTGCTACTTTACATAGCGCAGTAACTGGGAGATGATTGACAGCATCTGCAGTGAAATAGCTTCATGTCTTCATTCAGAACCTGTCCAGTGGCTTTGTGTGTATCCCTACAGTCTTTTAGGTAGCTCTGTTTTGATTGCTGTGATGTGTGAATTGTCTTCTGCAGTCTGTCGTGCATAAATGTTATTTTCTATTTTGATCAATGTTTCCTGAACAGTAATCTCAACAAAGAATCTAGTGCAGGTTTTTGCTTAGATGCTTGTCTTTGATGTAGTATTGTTGAGGCAAAGGAACAGCCCACCTCTGCACTTGGTTTCTTCATTGTAGGAATAGCAGACTGTGATTCCAAGGGCAGTTTGTAGTCAATAACAAATGTGAATGATCTCAGCAACTTAAGTATCTGGCCTTCTTTCTGCAAGCAAAAACACTTTATTGTGTTTGCATCTCTTTATTCTGAGGACTTTCACCTGGTTTTTAATTTCAGTAACGTCACTCTCTTGTAGAGATATTTCCGTCCTCTTCTTGAATGAATTGTAGGGTCCTCATGTTTTTCACAACCTCAGAGGTTTCTGTGATGATTAGTTTGTGATCAGCATGCAAATTTGTACTGTTTAGCCCTTGGATAGTTACTAGGCTTAATTATTTATAAGCCCTCAATTCTGCACTTGCTTTGTTTCCTTTCGTCTCACATCTGCATTGCAGTCTAATCAACAGCTTCACATGGGTAAATGTACAATTTGTTACTTATTGGAGTCCAGAGCTTCTTCAGATCAATTTCCTGACCTGTACATCTCTTCCCTACAGATCGACAGTGTGGTGGTGAGCTGGGGGAATACACGGGCTACATTGAATCTCCCAACTATCCTGGAAACTACCCAGCAAATGTGGAGTGTACCTGGAATATTAACCCACCTCCCAAAAGAAAAATCCTGATAGTGGTCCCCGAAATATTCTTACCCATTGAGGACGACTGTGGGGATGTTTTGGTCATGAGAAAAAACTGTGAGTTTTCCAAGTTCTCTATACTTTATGCAGCCACCTCCCCTCAAAGTCCACAGATCCTTCACGTCTACACTCCTTTAAAGCATCCATAATGCATCTTTTTAACCAAACTGTTCTTCACCTTGCCAATTCCTTCTTTCATTACTGTCAGGTCCTATGCAGACTACAATTTCTCTTCCCACATTATAAAGTGTTATATTTTTGATTCCAAGGAGAATGTCTCTTTAATGTGTGTGCTGAGATCGACAGTTAATTTGGGAACTGAGTTATAACACACTTCAAAATGCTAACTGGCCTGAGTTAATCTTCATGATTGGTTCAAAGAATCCCAGATTAAATTTTCTTTTCCACTTCTGTTTAAATGTTGTTTTATGACCATTGCCATTTTAAGGATCTCACCGATTTGCTAGTTTTTACACGTGAGCCTTGACGCAAGTTCGGCTTTTTAATTGTATCATTCTAATCAAATCTGAACCACTTCTCTCCCAAAATACTTGAGTCCTTTCAGGAGTTATTGCATGGCTATCACATTTGATCTATTTATTTCTGAACTCTGAGCTCGTTCATTTACTCTATGTTGCTGTATCATACTAATCAGCTAACTCAGCGGCCACTTTACAGTCTCTAAGGTGGCCCTGGTCTGCAGAATTTAGTTAGTCACACTTCATGCTTGTGTGTGTGAACAAATAGTACTGAAGGTACTGTGATCATTTGCAAAAACAAACCACCTGAACAAAAGCCAAGGAAGTGGGAACAGTAAGAGCATAATTTTGAAAACATCCTGTCAATTTTTAAAGCTGCGAACTTCATAAAATGTTCATAAAACCAGAACATGCTGTAAATGAAATTTTTATTTTTGAATTCTCCATTTTTGTATTCTGAAATGTTATCATTAGCTTCACCTACATCTATCACGACGTATGAGACCTGCCAGACCTATGAACGGCCAATAGCTTTCACTGCAAGATCCCGCAAGCTATGGATCAATTTCAAAACTAATGAAGCAAACAGTGCCAAAGGATTCCAGATCCCATATGTCACCTATGATGGTGAGTGAGCCTTGTGATAAGTGATTTTACCGATGGTTGCTAGCTCTGGGTTTGTGCACATAACCAAAAAATATGTATTTTATGGTATTTTTGCTTTCACTATATTGATTTTGCATGACCAAAACAAACTTCCACCATGAACATCCTTACCCAGTTCTAAGGTTCCCAGAAATAGTACTTGGAATATTTAATGAATTAGTAACACTGCTCTTCAAGGAAGACAGAGCAAAAAAAAAGGGAATTATTATCCAGTTAGTCTAAAATCAATGGCAGGAATATAGTTAGAACCTTTTGGTAAAAACTTTCTAACAGATGGTTTATGATCTGGAGGGGACTGTAGATATTTCCCTATGTAGAAAATAACACAATGCTTTTTAAAAGAGATATTGTGTTTGACAAATTTTAGAGGTATACCCTCCAAGTATTTGAGGGATACTCCCTCAGAGTATTCTGCTCCATATTGCCACTGATTAACTGCTGCTGCACTGTGTTCTATGAAATAGATACTTTGCAGCAACTCTTCAACAGCAGCTCCCAAACATACAAACCTCTACTAACTAGAAGGTCAAGGACTGCAGCCACATACAAAAATATCTACATACACTCCCCTTCAGATCATATACCACAGTCTATTGTCACGCCTTTCAAAATCCCAATGCTGTTACCAAATTTAGCAGTCGGAAGCAAAGACAGGGCAACAAAGTGAATGCTCCTGTTCTGTCCCTCAAATCATCTTCACTTGACAGCTTCTTCATGATTGTTGGGTCAAATTCTCAAGCTCTACACTCAACACTTGACCAGAGTTTGTGTACCTTCACCACACAAACAACAGTGATTTACAAACACAGCACATTTTGGGATGAGTATTAAACTCTGGTCCTACCAAGAATGAATTTTTTTTTTAAATTTTGCATAAGATTGCTAATATATTTACATGGATTGACAGTTGGTTCATTAAAAGCAGAAGTCATCATCATTATGTGCCATGATGTGTGACAGAGGTGATCATGGCCTTTCCAAGTTCTTGGCCAATTTTTCTATAGAAATGGTTTGCCATTGCCTTCTTCTGGGTAGTGTATTTACAAAACCATAGCCATTATCAATACTCTTCAGAGATTGTCTGCCTAGCGTCAATGGTCATGGAAAAGAAATTATAGACCAGTTAGCCTGACCTCAATGGTTAGGAAGATGTTGGAGTCAATTATAAAGGATGAGGTCGTGGAGTACTTGGTGACACAAGACAAGATAGGACAAAGTCAGCATGGCTTTCTTAAGGGAAAATCTTGCCTGATGAACCTGTTGGAATTCTTTGAGGAGATTACAAGTAGGATAGTAGGATAAAGGGGATGCAGTGGATGTTGTATATTTGGACTTTCAGAAGGCCTTTGCCAAGGTGCCACACATGAGGCTGCTTACCAAGTTAAGAGCCCATGGTATTACAGAAAAGTTACTAGCATGGTTAAAACACTAGCTGATTGGTAGGAGGCAGTGAGTGGGAATAAAAAGATCCTCGCAACACACATCAAAGTTGCTGGTGAACGCAGCAGGCCAGGCAGCGTCTCTAGGAGGAGGTACAGTTGACGTTTCAGGCTGAGACCCTTCGTCAGGACTAACTGAAGGAAGAGATAGTAAGAGATTTGAAAGTGGGAGGGGGAGGGGGAGATCCAAAGTGATAGGAGAAGACAGGAGGGGGAGGGATGGAGCCAAGAGCTGGACAGGTGATTGGCAAGGGGGATATGAGAGGATCATGGGACAGGAGGCCCGGGGAGAAAGACAAGGCGGGGGGGAACCCAGAGGATGGGCAAGGGGTATAGTCAGAGGGACAGAGGGAGAAAAAGGAGAGTGAGAGAAAGAATGTGTGTATAAAAATAAATAACGGATGGCGTACAAGGGGGAGGTGGGGCATTAGCGGAAGTTAGAGAAGTCAATGTTCATGCCATCAGGTTGGAGGCTACCCAGACGGAATATAAGGTGCTGTTTCTCCAACTTGACTGTGGCTTCATCTTTACAGTAGAGGAGGCCGTGGATAGACATATCAGAATGGGAATGGAATGTGGAATTAAAATGGGTGGCCACTGGGAGATCCTGCTTTCTCAGGTGGACAGAGCGTAGGTGTTCAGCAAAGCGGTCTCCCAGTCTGCGTCGGGTCTCGCCAATATATAGAAGGCCACATCGGGAGCACCAGACGCAGTATACCACCCCAGCCGACTCACAGGTGAAGTGTCATCTCATCTGGAAGGACTGTCTGGGGCCCTGAATGGTGGTAAGGGAGGAAGTGTAAGGGCATGTGTAGCACTTGTTCTGCTTACAAGGATAAGTGCCAGGAGGGAGATCAGTGGGGAGGGATGGGGGGGATGAATGGACAAGGGAGTCGCGTAGGGAGCGATCCCTGCGGAGAGCAGAGGGGAGGGAAAGATGTGCTTAGTGGTGGGATCCCGTTGGAGGTGGCGGAGGTTATGAAGAATAATATGTTGGACCCGGAGGCTGGTGGGGTGGTAGGTGAGGACCAGGGGAACCCTATTCCTAGTGGGGTGGTGGGAGGATGGAGTGAGAGCAGATGTACGTGAAATGGGGTAGATGCGTTTAAGAGCAGAGTTGATAGTGGAGGAAGGGAAGCCCCTTTCTTTAAAACAGGAAGACATCTCCCTCGTCCTAGAATGAAAAGACTCATCCTGAGAGCAGATGCGGCGGAGACAGAGGAATTGCGAGAAGGGGATGGCGTTTTTGCAAGAGACAGGGTGAGAAGAGGAATAGTCCAGATAGCTGTGAGAGTCAGTAGGCTTATAGTAGACATCAGTGGATAAGCTGTCTCCAGAGACAGAGACAGAAAGATCTAGAAAGGGGAGAGAGGTGTCGGAAATGGACCAGGTAAACTTGAGGGCAGGGTGAAAGTTAGAGGCAAAGTTAATAAAGTCAACAAGCTCAGCATGCGTGCAGGAAGCAGTGCCAATGCAGTCGTCAATGTCGCGAAGGAAAAGTGGGGGACGGATACCACAATAGGCACGGAACATAGATTGTTCCACAAACCCGACAAAAAGGCAGGCATAGCTAGGACCCATACGGGTGCCCATAGCTACACCTCTAGTATGGAGGAAGTGGAAGGAGCCAAAGGAGCAATTATTAAGAGTAAGGACTAATTCCGCTAGACAGAGCAGAGTGGTGGTAGAGGGGAACTGATTATGTCTGGAATCCAAAAAGAAGCGTAGAGCTTTGAGACCTTCCTGATGGGGGATGGAAGTATATAGGGACTGGACATCCATGGTGAAAATAAAGCGGTGGGGGCCAGGGAACTTAAAATCATCGAAAAGTTTAAGAGCGTGAGAAGTGTCACAAACATAGGTAGGAAGGGATTGAACAAGGGGGAATAAAACCGTGTTGAGGTATGCAGAAACGAGTTCGGTGGGGCAGGAGCAAGCAGAGACAATAGGTCTGCCAGGACAGGCAGGTTTGTGGATCTTAGGTAGGAGGCAGAAATGGGAAGTGCGAGGTGTGGGAACTATAAGGTTGGTAGCAGTGGATGGGAGATCCCCTGAGCGGATAAAGTCAGTGATGGTGTAGGAGACAATGGCCTGGTGCTCCTTAGTGGGGTCACGATCGAGGGGTAAATAAGAGGAGGTATCTGCGAGTTGTCGCTGTGCCTCGGCAAGGTAGAGGTCAGTACGCCAGACTACAACAGCACCCCCCTTATCGGCGGGTTTAATAGTGAGGTTAGGATTAGTGAGGAGGGAGTGGACAGCAGAGCTTTCTAAAGGAGTGAGGTTGGAAAAGATCCTTTTCTGGTTGGCTTTCAGTGACTAGTGGTGTTAGTGTTGGGACCACTTCTTTTTATGCTGTATATCAATGATTTAGATGATGAAATAGATGGCTTTGTTGCCAAGCTTGCAGATGATGCATAAATTGGTGGAGGGGCAAGTAATGTTGAGGAAACAGGTAGGATGCAGAAGGATGCAGATTAGGAGAATGGGCAATAAAGTGGCAAATGAAATACAGTGTTGGAAAATGCATGATCATGCACTTTGGTAGAAGAAGTAAATATGTAGACTATTTTCTAAACAGGGAGAAAATCCAAAAATCCAAGATGGAAAGCAACTTGGGAGTCCTTGTGCAGGACTCCATAAAGGTTAACTTGCAGGTTGAGTCGGTGGTGAGGAAAGCATTAACATCAAGAGATGTAGAATATAAGAGCAGGGATGCACTGGTGAGGCCTCACCTTGAGTATTGTGAACAGTTTTGGGCTCCTTTTCTAAGAAAAGATGTGGTGGTATTGGAGAGGATTCAGAGGAGGTTCACAAGGAGGAGTTTGGGAATAGAAGAGTTATCATATGAGGAACATATGATGGCTCTGGGCTTGTACTCACTGGAATAGAAGGATGAGGGGGAAATCTCATTGAAACCTTTCAAATGTTGGAAGTCCTCGATAGAGTGGACGTGGAACGGATGTTTCCCATGGTGAGGGAGTCTAGGACAAGAGGGCACACCTTCAGGATAGAGGAGCATCCATTTAAAACAGTTGCAGAAAAATTTCTTTAGACAAAGCGTGGTGAATTTGTGGAACTTGTTACCACAGGCAGCTGTGGAAGCCAGGTCATTGGGTGTATTTAAGGCAGAGATTGATAGCTTCTTATTTGGCCATGGCATCAAAGATTACGGGGAGAAGGCTGGGGAGTGGCTTTGAGGAGGGGATAAAAAGAATCAGCCATGATTGGATGGGCGGAGCAGACTTGATAGGCCAAATGGCCTAATTCTGCTACTATGGCTTATGTCTTGTGACTTGTGATATGCACCAGCTATCACAACTATCCACCACCTGCTCCCATGACTTCACATGACTCTGAGGTGCTACACCTTGCCCAAGGGTGACCTGCAGGCTAGAAGAGCGGAGTGCCTTACACTCCTTTGTTAGAGACATCTCTCCACTCCGCCACCCAAAAAGCTGAAGTAGGTGATGAAAAATATGAAAACACAGCCCTAAATTAATTACTGTCAATACCAATGATAAATGATGGGATTGCATCCAAGTTTGTTGAAAGTTGGAAGGGAAAGTAAGACATAAGGCACAAAGATACTCCAGAGTATTTAGATGGTCTATGTAAATGGTTAAGAAAGTGGCAGATTCATAATACTGTAGTGTAGGTGGAGAAATGATCAACGTTGTTTCCAGAATGTGAGATATTCACAGTGGGATTTCTGATCCTTATTCCTTATCCTTAGGACAGTGTTATTTCAGTTGTATAGAGTACTGGTGAGGCCACAATTGGAGTGCTTTGTACAGTCTTGGTCCCCCTCCTTAACAAAGAATATAGCAGCATAAAAGCAGGCAGTTCAAAAGAAATTCACTAGGCTAATTCCTGGAATGTCATAATTATCTTTTCAAGAATGGCTAAAGAAATTAGTTCTCTATTTTTTCGAGTTTAGAAGAGGGTTAATCTTATTGAAACATGTAAGAATGTCAGAATAAATGTTGAGATGCTTTCATTAATGAGAGAGTTATCATAAGATGAAGGGACAGTCAAGAAGAGTCGTGTATGGACAACTTCTTGCTGAGGATGGCAAATCTCTGTAACTCTATACCCCAATGTGTTGTGAATCTAGATTATCAGTTGGGGGTGGGCTGCTCCTATTATGTTCTTTTAAGAATCACAGGAAATTAACATACAGTTGGGATCAATAAGAAAGGTAAATATATTAGCCTTTATTGTAATGGTTTAGAATGTAAATATTTTGTACCATGCAAGGCTTTGATAAGATGACTCCTGGAGTCCTGTGGAATTTTGGTCTTTTTATTAAATGTGTAGGAGTTGGTTTCTATAAGAGAGGGCACTCCACTGAGGAGAAGTTGAACGAGCAGTGAGATGTTATCTCATAAGCACATAAAAATCTGAGAAGGAACAGGTGTTTTCCCTGGCGGGAGAGAGAAAAAAATGTAAGTTAGTTTAAGATATTAATCAGGATTAATACAACTGCATGGTTTCTGGAGCAGCCATTTTCCTTGTTTACTGACCTAGATCCAGATAGCAGTTTTACAGGAAAGTACAGAGAGCGCAGCATTCAATTTTTCTGAAATTTGTTAATCCAGAATGTGAGCCAGTGATGCATACGGTGCTCCAGAATGCAGCTAGAACCAGGGTCAGGAACACCAAGGAACAATCTGAAACAGTCAAGCTGGAACTTACTGGGTTCCACTTCCCGCTCCTTTTACTGGTTCACTGGTGAATTTATCCCACATTTCCATTGGATCATTGTTCCTTCCACATTTATTACATTACCTAAAAAGTGAAATCTGTGTGTTTGGGTATTAAACAAAGTGATGTATTCAATGCTCTGGAAAGTATACTGGTCTAGACCACCAAAGTCCTGAGATGCCCGATTTCTGAAACTATTCTGATGTGGATTGCTAAGTTTATAATTGTACAGGAGAGCATAAATTTCTCTCCCATGTTTGATGGGCTGACATTTTTTTCCTCCAGAGGATTATGAACAGCTTGTTGAAGACATTGTACGAGATGGTAGATTATATGCTTCAGAAAACCATCAAGAAATTTTAAAGGTAAGTTACTTAGTCATTTGAAATAGCTAAGTGTGACTCACAATGGAATGCATAAATACCAGAAAGGGTATCTTTATAATCCAGAATAAATCTATCATAGCTTAGGCCCTGAGTCGAAGAAAGTGGTAACTTGCTCACATTCAACAAGATTAAATCACCAGACTTATCTTCCTTTCCCTCCTCTTTCAGTATTCCAAATGGTCTGTTCTCCTAACAACACTCTAAATCTGTTCTTCCACTTCCACCAACTACTCCCCTTCTCAAGTCATTTTCCTGTACTTGTCCTTTGACCTCTTGCATTCCCACCATCCAGACCTTCCTGGTGAAGCAACATACCACTTGCTTACAATCCAGTGTACTACATTCAATGCTCACAATGTAGTCACCTCTGTTGATGAAACTGAACACATAGGGGGAGGACCATTATTCATTCCACAGACCTGAGTTTCCTTGCTTTCTACTTCTCCTATCTAGCTGCATTCTCCTGTGCTATTATAAGGAAGCCAAATGTTAACTTGAGGAATAGCACCTTATCTTCCATCTGGGCACTATACAGCCTTCTGGATCCAACACTGAATTCTACTGTTTCTGTAACTTGTTTTTCCCTGTTTGGATCATAACTGTCCTGGTCATTAGAACTGGTGCAATATTGGCTCAGTTTGTCTTTTTCTATTAGCAGAGCCTGACCTGCTGGACATTTTGAGCATTTTGTTTTTATTTCAGATTTACAGCACCTGTAGTTTTATGATTTTCATGTACACTAATTTCTGCATTCCAGATTACATTAACCTGCCTTTCTTTTCTCTCCTCCTTCCTTCATCCCTGTAGTTTTCTTGGGTGATGTATTATAGAAGGGATAAAGGTTTTCATTAATCACATCCCTTCTTACTACTCCACCCCTCTCTGCTATGTAATTTACTCCTCCTCTTCCCTTCCTTCCAGCATCTATTCTCCTGAGCTCTTCACCAGGGACTCTCCCCACATTTTCATCATTCCTTCTTGTCCACAGCTTCACATTGTGTCTCTCCTCAGCTTTTTCTTAACGTCATCCTGTTTTCCTCCATTTTCTCCAATCTTTACCCTTCATTCCTCTGTCCTTAATCCTCAACTCCCCACCCACCTCCATTCCATTCTTCTCATAGGACAAAAATATCATTAAAGGAGAAGAGTGATAGCATATCCATAGCTGGAAATTTTTTTTGTATAGATTATGAGGACATGCAGTCCTCTTTTATTGTCATTTAGTAATGCATGCATTAAGAAATGATACAATATTCCTCCGGTGTGATATCACAGAAACACAGGACAGACCAAGACTGAAAAACTGACAAAAACCACATAATTATAACATACAGTTACAACACTGCAAGCAATACCGTAACTTGATGAAGAACAGGCCATTTAGCATGGTAAAAAGTTCAAAATCTCACACAGACGGGAGAAGGAAGATAACTCTCCCTGCCATACCCAACCACAGTCCGACTCTGAGTCGTCCGAAAACTTCGAGCTCCGACCATCCCTCTGACACCGAGCACCATCTCTGCCAAACTCTTTGACCCCTGCCCCGGCTGCCAGCAGCAGGCAAAGCCGGGGATTTTGGGGCCTTCCCTCCGGAGATTCTCGATCGCACAGTAGCAGCAGCAGCAGCGAACCGGGCATTTCAGAAGTTACTCCAGATGTTCCTCCGTACTCTCGCGACCGTCTCCATCAAATCAGAATTGTGCACGGCCCCTGTTTAACGGATATGATATCATGCACTTGTAAACCACTGGTCCTTAGATAAGGAACATGGGCTACAAGGAATCCATACAGTATACTATGGGGCCAAATTGATGGAATGGTACAATTTATAAGCAAGTTCATAAATTTTTCTTTTCTTTTGGTTGGTACAGATACAGTGCCTATAAATAGTATTCATCCCCCCCCCACCCCCTCCCCCTCCCCCTCCCCCTGGAAATTTAAATGTTTTATTGTTTAAAACATTGAATCACGGTGGATTTAATAAGGCTTTTTTTGACCCTGATCAACACAAAAAGACTCTTACATGACAAAGCAAAAAC
This sequence comes from Mobula hypostoma, assembly GCF_963921235.1. Lineage (NCBI taxonomy): Eukaryota > Metazoa > Chordata > Chondrichthyes > Myliobatiformes > Myliobatidae > Mobula > Mobula hypostoma. The sequence goes on along the minus strand of NC_086109.1, from coordinate 45,507,108 downwards.
AGATCTCTACAAAGTAACCTAAATTAATTACAAAGATAAAACAAAATAATTGATTGAAGGGGGTATTCATCCCCTTCAAGTCAGTATTTAGTAGATGCACCTTTGGCAGCAATTACAGCCTTGAACCTGCGTGGATAGGTCTCTAACAGCTTTCACATCTGGGCACTGCAATTTTTCCCCATCTCCCTTTACAAAATTGCTAAGCTCTGTTAGATTGCATGGGGATTGTGAGTGATCAGCCATCTTCAAGTCCAGCCACAAATTCTCAATTGGATTGAGGTCTGAACTCTTACTTGGCCACTCCAGGACATTAACTTTGTTGTTTTTAAGCCATTCCCGTGTAGCTTTGGCTTTGTTGGAAAACAAATCTTCTTCCAAGTCACAGTTCTCTTGCAGACTGCATCAGGTATTCCTCCAGGATTTCCCTGTACTTTTACCATCTACCTTCACAAGCCTTCCAGGGTCTGCTGCAGTGAAGTATCCCCACAGCATGATGCAGCCACCACCATGCTAGATGGTAGAAATGGTGGGTTGTTGATCATGTACAATGCTTTGGCTTATACCAAACATAGATTTTAGTCTGATGGCCAAAAAGCTCGATTTTGGTTTCCTCAGACCATAGAACCTGCTTCCAGCTGATTTCAGAGTCTTTCACCTGCCTTCTGACAAAGTCTAGCTGAGATTTCATTAGAGTTTTTTTTTCTGAACAGTGGCTTTCTCTTTGGCACACTCCCATAAAGCTGTGACTGGTGAAGCACCCGAGCAACAGTTGTATGTGCAGCCTTTCTCATCTCAGCCACTGAAGCTTGTTACTCCTCCAGAGTTGTTATAGGTCTCTTGGTGGCCTCCCTCACTAGTCCCCTTCCTGCATGGTCACTCAGTTTTTGAGGACAGCCTGTTCTAGGCAGATTGATGTCTGTACCATGTTCTTCCATTTCTTAATGATTGACTTAACTGTATTCCAAGGGATATTCAGTGACTTGGAAATTTTCTTGAATCCATCTGCTAACTCGTGCTTTTCAATAACCTTTTTGTGGAGTTGCTTGGAGTGTTCTGTTGTCTTCATGGTGTATTTTTTTTTGCCAGGATACTGGCTCACCAGCAGTTGGACCCTCCAAATCCAGGCGTATTTTTACTACAATCAATTGAAACACCTTGATTGCACCATTAACTAATTAAGTGACTTGTAAAACCAATTGGCTACACTAGTGATGATTTGGTGTGTCATATTAAAGGAGATGAATACTCATGCAATCAATTATTTTGTAACTAATTTAGATCCCTTTGTAGAGATTTGTTTTCACTTTGACACAAAAGAGTCTTTTTCTGTTGATCAGTGTCAAAAAAGCCAAATTAAATCCACTGTGATTCAATATTGTAAAACAATAAAACATGAAAACTTGTGGGGGGGGTGTGAATACTTTTTATAGGCACTGTATATGAAAAAATAGATTTTAAAAAAGTCTTTACCCAGATTGTTACTTACATTCCAACAGAATTCCTCAGTTGCAGAAAAAAGGGGTCTTTATCAAATATAGGAATATCAGTATAATTTTGGTATTATAATCATTGTTAACATATCAGACTTTTGATCCAGTTCTAAATGGACAAAACCTTATTCCAAGACTGTGATCCACATTGCTGTTCTCTTTGTTGAATGAAAACAACTTTACATCATCTAACTCAGCCTTATAGATAGCCCAAAATGTCTGTTAATTATATTATTTTGTTTTAAAATTTTCTAAAAATAAACAACCTTTCTTCCTACCATTTCACATAATACACTCTGCAGACAGTAAGAAGGAAATTGTAATTGCTTGTAGATGTCTACTTTGAGGTCAGAAAAATCTGTCTATAATTTTAAGCCTGTTTTTCATTAGCAATGAAGTGGAGTGCTTTGAAGTGTGGGATGTAGAGAAAAATAAAACATCTAACAGATTTGAGTCTTAATATGGCTGTAAATATTAAACACATCTTTTTTTTCTTAATCTCACAGGACAAGAAGCTGATTAAAGCTCTCTTTGATGTTCTGGCACATCCACAAAATTACTTCAAGTACACAGCACAGGAGTCCAATGAGATGCTACCAAGATCTTTTATCAAACTGCTCCGTTCCAAAGTTTCCAGCTTCTTAAGACCCTACAAATAGTTGTCAGACCAAAGGCAATAAGATGACCAACTGAATTTTATTTTTACAGCTTTGTAACCATAATATTTCATTATGCTGACTTTTTTGTGGCTTTCTTCAAAAGGATCCCAGATCATACTTCACTGTACATTATTTATAGCTCTCAGTCCATCATAACGAAGACTGTTCATTCCTTATATTTATGTGTACGCTAGTATATATGACTGCTGGGAGCATATACAAAACCTGCTCCATATGCAAGCATACTTTATGCACTAGGACTTTCTGTCTGCATTGTGTGTGTTTTTTTTTATCCTGTATAAGAAAGAAAGTGCAATGATTTCTTTTATCCTGTTGGATGTTTGAATGGAAGTTTTTTTTCTACAGAAAAATGGCAATATTTATATCTGCAAGGAAGCCTTTCTCGTCTCCACTGCAGTTTAACATCACCCACAAATCACATCATAATGTAAAGTGGCAGGATTGCAATGTTGCGCATATATAACTTTGGAATTTATTTGCACTTGAGAATTATATTTGACCATGTACAAAAGTTTGGTTTTTGTATTTTCATTGTTTTGATTGAATTTAAATTTTCACTTTTTGTTTTTTCCATTTTTTTTTAGTGCTAGTTTGTCCCAATTTTTCATAATGCTGAAGTTTGTATCATTCAACTATTTGGTAAATGAAAGGGACTTAAAAATTTCTAATAATTTCAAGTATAGTTCTGATGATGCAAACACTAGCTCTTTTGGCTCTGCCATGGGTCCATGGACTATATATTATCATTTTAGTGCAATTTTTATACTTTTCAAATATATTAAATATATTTCATGTTTCTAGACAGTTTATTTGTTTACCTCGACATCTATGTTGAGGTACATCAGGGTATTGGGGACACCACAATTTCAAGATCCTGAAATAAAACATGTATCATGTATTAAAAATAGTGCATATAATGCATCCTTAGTAAATGTGTAAATGTTTAATTTTTGAAATTTTGCATTTAATGTGTTAAGGTGGAAAGCCGCGATGTACATTAGTCAATCAATAGAAGCTCTAGTGGAAAGCAGCAATGGTGATCCAACATAACGTTAGTACTTTAGCTGGCACTGTTTCTAAAATAACCAGAATCCATGAGAGGAGACATACGGTGAGGAAAAACAGTCTAGGTCATGAGATATTTGAAATGTATTGTCCTTAAAGTTATGATGAGGAGGTGGGAAAGGCTTTGAAGTGCTCAACTAGTACTTTTTTCCCAAAATCTGGCTATTTGCTCATCAATAGTAACAGTTTGAATTTTTGGCAACTTAGCAGTTTCCTGATGCACAAAAGCAGCCCTCAGTCTCACTGAAGCGCAAGTCATGGAGGGATCAGAGGTCAACACACCTAGACAGATGGGGCAAAAATGCAGGGAAGACCCAAACATTGTATTTTGGTCCTACCAATGTCTGAAGGACTATATATATCAATATTTTGTATGCCAACAATTCTGACGCTGCAATTGGAGTCATTCTTGAGCATGTTGAACTTCTGACCTGCCACAAAAATGTCTGTCTCCTGTAACTTGATCTAGATAACTGATGAAAAGCCCCTGGTGCTTTTAGGAAGTTGGCAAGCTGCCTCGTTATAGTTTTAATAGAAGTGGAAATAACTCTGTACCTAGGTCATGGGTCATCTGTATTTTCTAGCTTAGTGAAGAAGGAAATGATTGGATTTCTTTGTCCCTAATCCACTGAGGATTTTGTTTCAAAGTTGTTGCCAGATCAGATTTTTCAATGAATAAAGTTTTATACCTGAGTACTGGCTTTGGATTTAGTAAACTAGCATTTTGCTAACATAAGAGTAAATTAGATTAAATATTTAGATTTGTTACTTTAATATCAAACTCAGCCAATCAAGCCTACATCAATACATAATCCATGATGAATGTAGCTTTATATTAAACATGCAAGATACCTTCCAAAATATACATAGTATTCTTTGAATACACTTCAAATGGTAACTAAAATATTAATCATAAACCCAAGTTGCAGAACAATAGACTGATCTTCTGAGCATTGCTAAAATACTTACTAAAATTTGCTTCTTTTTACATTAAAAAAAATTATAGACCTGCAATATTACATGAATATTTGGGGTGTAAGTATCAAATTCTTAATGCTATTTAAGGTGATAACTTATTTATCAGATACCAAGATCAACAGTTGCAAATTCTCCTCTTTACTGCTGCATAATATTCATATTGTCTACACTTCTCTTCAATTACAGAACTCAAGATGTAAACTATAGAGTTCTGTATAAATGGTTTTCTCTGCCATTTGTGATTTGAGAGCAACATCATGTTGTAATGTCAAGCATAATGGAAACTGAATTGAGCTTAGACCAAAAATAGCCGTAGGACAAAAAAAAGTTTATTTTGACTGGACTGGAACCCACAGATGCCTAAAGTTTAAGAACATTGTGTCTCAATATACTGAACCCACTAGTCATTGTGTTCAATATTTCATTCTGTTGTCAAGATTACACTTGTCTTTTATTTCTTAGTCTCTGGTTGGCTTCTGTTTGGACACAGGTATAAATAATGCTGTACCACCATAAATCAGATAAGGATAGGAACTGTTAGTGAAGTTCTTTTGTTAACATAATTGTAACTTTAGAATATACTAAACCAAAGTTTAATGTACAAAGGTGTGAATTCATCTCCTGCTTCAAATCTAAAATGAACTTTACATACTGCGGAGTTTAAAAATCAATGTTAATACAGCCCTTCAGCTGCAAATTTTAGATGACTACAGCAAACTAAGTTAGTGGCATCTCATCTTTGCTTTTATATGTCCTTGCAAAATGGATGCATAGTAATGCCATTTGGGTAACAACACTGTTAGCATGGTCTATGACAGCAGCAGTTTTTGTGCCTAGATGTACCCACTGCAGACACTGGCATGCAGAAGCTACTGACAAAATTTAGAACAAATGGTGCCGTTTTTGAAATGTCTGAGAAGATCCGAAATGTAAATCAGACATAATAAGTACGATTTGAAAAATGGGACGGACTTTTCTCCACTATGTTGTACAATACGAGAACATCAGTAAGCCATCTGACCGCTGGAAATTGCTCTACCATTCAATAAGATTGTGGCTGATCCAACTTTCCTCATTTACCTTCTTGCCTTATCCCCATAATTCTTGATTAACTTAATAACTTGAAGTCAATCTTTTTCAGCTTTGCATTCCTTATTCTGAGACAATGCACTCAGGTTCTAGACTCTTCTAACATTTATGCTATCCAGCTTCTATAAATCTGGATGGCTTCTCATTCTAAATTTCAAAGAGTATGGACCCAACCTGTTCAAGCTTTCCTTGTAAAAACAGTCACTCCATTACAAATGTGTCCTGAAATCAACAAAACCCAAACATGAGTACTGAAGCCCTCATCTTACACCACACTCTTCACCTTCCTCCTCTTCCACTCCCCACTAATTCCTGTACCGTTTATTTCTGACTTTACAAAAGGCAATGATTTAAAAAAAATTCCGCCTAATTTCTGCTTTCCCATCTCTAAGTCATGCAGCTTCATTCTATCCTGGACAGAAGCATAAACTTAATTTATTAAAAAATGTTTTTTGATTTATATGCACCTGGGGGAAATTTTTAAAACTGCTTAAAAAATAAATGAGAAAGAGAAATGCAAATATTATATGTGAATCAGCTCAATTCCAGTGGGTCAAAAGCAGATATTGCCAAGCAGGAAATGGCTATCTCTCATTGTGGCATGTGGCATGTCCAATGTTGCAGTTCACACAGTGTTAGTGGCGAAAGTTATAAGTGCAGAGAAGGTTTACGAGGATGTTGCCAGGACTTGAGAAAGTGAGTTACAGAGACAGGTTGAATAGGTTAGGATTTTATTCCCTGGAGCATCGAAGAATGAGGTGAAATTTGATCGAGGTATATAAAATTATGATGGGTATAGATACAGTGAATGCAAGCAGGCTTTTTCCACTGAGGCTAGGGGAGAAAAAAAACAGAGGACATGGGTTAAGGGTGAAGGGGGAAAATTTTAAAGGGAACATTAAGGGGGGGCTTCTTCACACAGAGAGTGGTGGGAGTGTGGAATGAGCTGCCAGATGAAGTGGTAAACGTGGACTCACTTTTAACATTTAAGAAAAACTTGGACAGGTACATGGATGAGAGGTGTATGGAGGGATATGGTCCAGGTGCAGGTCAGTGGGACTAGGCAGAAAAATGGTTCAGCACAACTAAGAAGGGCCAAAAGGCCTGTTCCTGTGCTGTAATGTTCTATGGTTCTATCTATATCAAGGCCAATCTTGCTTTTACCACAATTACTAAGTTCTCTAACATTAGCTCAAGCAGATTGCCTAATTCATTTACTGTATGTGGTACAGATTCACTTGACCAGAAATTTTAAATTATCATCTGTATAAACATGCAAATTATTTAAGTGAGTCGATACTGAGGAGACTGGACTCACAGGTGTTGAACCAGAGCATTGTTGAGTTCAACTGCATTGCTATAACACCTAACAACATTGTGCATGTGTTATCTGGTCACCAGGGTTTTTTTTTCTGATGGCCCAGACATGAGAGGTCAAGAGAATTTTTTTTCACAAGGAAATTTCTTGGCACATTGGCTAAACAGAACTTGTCTTCACAAGAGCTGATGCTGAATCCTCTACTACTGGATTAGAGGGTGTTTTTTGCCTTTTACTCTATGTGGAGTGGTACTTCTTCATGAGAACCTAAGTTACATTTTGTAATACCTTGAATAGTTTTAATTCATTTAATTCCCTGTGTACAAAAGTCACAACCTGTTTTAGAACTGTGGATGCTCTTTATATTGATTCAATAAAAATGATGTTCAAAGGAATAGGAAATATGAATGCATTTAATGAGCAGAAATATATATATTTTTAATTGCAATAAAGCACCAAAAACATGAGGGTTTTTTTATTGCAGTTAGCTTTCTGCAGTTAATTTTACATCCACTTTAAAATGGCATTTGTAGGAAATGTATAGTTTTTCAGCATAGGGCTTAGCTCCTCCAATAAGACAAGACAGTACCAGGAAAGATGGTCATAAAAATGTGAGGATTCAAGTTTACTTAATTCCTTAAGAGTATGTGTTTTATATCACAATTATATATCCTTCCAGATACAAATTGTGCCAACATTATCACTTTAGCAATTCCAGCACCTCTGATTTTTTAAATATAGTTAAAGATTCAAAGTACCTTTATTAGCAAAGTATGTATTCAGAATACAACTCTGAGATTCATCCTGCTGCTGGCAGCCACAAACCAAAGTAACACTATGTTCAAGGAAACATCAAGCACACAATGCACGAAAAGAGAACAAATGGCGCAAATGGCATAAAGCCAGCAAGCAGCGCACAGAATATCAAACATCAAACCAGGACATCAGTAGTAGTGAGTTTAGTCCGGTTCGGTTCAGCCCCGGACTGCAGTCCCCAGAGCCGTCCTTTGCCGAAGTGTCCCGATCAAACTGCTCAAAAACAGCAAAAGAATAGCATCCAGAAACACAAGCAACTTTAGACAGGTACAACATCATTTAGTCTAAAATGACAAATCCTATTAAGCTTTTGAGTACTATTTTATTATATTACTCAAAATAGTGGTCCAGATAAAATATAATTTGATTACAAACATCTTTGGTAAATTGAATAAATGACGCTACAACATACTGTATACAGCTTGACAGAAGGGAGACTTTGCTGTTTACTCTGTGTTCCTCTATCAGATTCAAAGTTGAATTTTGTAATGCTTTGAATGAAAGTTTTTTTATGTGCTCTCTTATCTTGAAATGAGTTAAAGTTACAAAAAATTTATCTTTTTTGTTGCACATTGCCCAATTAAAAATACCAATATTTCAATCACTTAACAAATAAGTATTGTGATAGAAGGTTTTGCTATAAACTGAAACATGAATATGAGCAGGATACTTGTTTGGATCTACTCTTATATACAGTGCCTATAAAAAGTATTCGGCCCCTCCCCAGAAGTTTTCATGTTTTATTGTTTTGCAACATTGAATCACAGTGGATTTAATTTGACTTTCTTGACACTGATCAACCGAAAAGACTCTTTAATGTCAAATTAGAAACAAATTTCTACAAATTGGTCTAAATTTATTACAGTTATTAAACACAATATAACTGATTGCATAATTACTCACTCACTTCAAGTCAGTATTTAGTAGATGCACCTTTGGCAGCAATTACAGCCTTGAGTCTGTGTGGATAGGTCTCTATCAGCTTTACATATCTGGAAACTGCAATTTTTCCCCATTCTTCTTTATGAAACTGGTCAGACTCTGTCAAATTGCATGGGGCTTGTGAGTTATCAGCCCTTTTCAAGTACAGCCACAAATTCTCAATTGGATTGAGGTCTGAACTCTGACATGGCCACTCCAGGACATTAGCTTTGTTGTTTTTAAGCCATTCCTGTGTAGCCTTGACTTCATGCTTGGGGTCACTGTCTTGCTGGAAAACAAATCTCCCAAGTCGCAGTTCTCTTGCAGTTTGCATCAGATTATCTTCCATTGTTTCCCTGTATTTTGCTGCATTCATTTTACTCTCTCCCTTCAAAAGCCTTCCAGGGCCTGCTGCAGTGAAGTATCCCCACCGCAAGATACACCACCATGCTTCACTGTAGGGATGATGTGTTGTTGATGATGTGTATCTTGGCATTTCGTCTGATAGACAAAAAGCTCAATTTTGTTTTCATCATATCATAGAACCTTCTTCCAGCTGATTTTAGAGTCTCCCACACACCTGGCAAACCCTAGCCGAGATTTCATGTGAGTTTTTCTTAACAGTAGTTTCTCTTTGTCACTCTCCCATAAAGCTGTGACTGGTGAAGCACCCGGGCAGCAGTTGTTGTATGTGCAGTCTCTCCCATCTTAGCCACTGAAGCTTGCAACTCCTCCAGAGTTGTCATAGGTCTCTTGGTGACCTCCCTCACTAGCCCCCTTGCATAATCACTCAGTTTTTGAGGATGGCCTGCTCTAGACAGATGTACAGCTGTGCCATATTCTTTCCATTTCTTGATGATTGACTTAACTGTACTCCAAGAGATATTCAGTGACTTGGAAATTTTCTTGTATCCACCTCCTGACTTGTGCTTTTCAATAACCTTTTCGTGAAGTTGCTTGGTGTGTCCTGTTGACTTCATGGTGTAGTTTTTGCCAGGATATTGACTCACCAGCAGATGGACATTCCATGTACAGGTGTATTTTTACTACAATCAGTTGAAACAACTTGACTGCACACAGTGATCTCCATTTATCTAATTATGTACTTGTAAAATCAACTGGCTGCACCAGTGATGATTTGGTGTGTCATATTAAAGGTGGGTGAATATATATACAATCAATTATTTTGTGTTTTTGTAATTAACTTAGATCACTTTGTAGAGATGTGTTTTCACTTTGACACAAAAGAGTTTCTCTGTTGATCAGTGTCAAAAAAGTCAAATTAAATGGACTGTGATTCAATGTTGTAAAACAATAAAACATGTAAACCTCCAAGGGGGTGAACACTTATTATAGGCACTGTATTTTGTATTAACATTGCTAGTCAATGCATTGACTTATAATTTGTCAGACCTCCACCATATGGTAAAAAACTAAGGGACTAAATATTCTATTGTCAGTGCACATCTTCATCCCAGGGAGGGCGATTTCTTAAGGATTTTAATCAAAATACTCATTGGTGTACCCATTTTCCATTAGTATATTTTTCATCCACATTAAAACATAAATTGCATTGCTACCTAAAAGAATATAATGCCTATAGCTCAAGAATGAACAGTAAATATTCAAAATACTGGTTATGATCGGGACATGAAAAAGAAAACAAATTTCTTTGTAGTGTTGCTGGAATAGGGAACAAAGAAAAATTTGTCTCAGTAATAGAACTTAAACATCAGAGAGGTCATGAATCCAAGTTGGCATCAGGTCATAATCTTACCCAATATTTAAATATAGTGAAAAGGGAATACTATCTTTGGCTGAAATATTAAACGGAGGCCCTACAACTTAACTATTCATTAATCTCCACGTCTGATCTGCATGGAGCAGCTATTGCATTCAGCTGCATGAGTGCAGATCTTCTGTTGCAAATTCGGGAGTAAAAAATGAAAAGATTAATGTTGCAAAGACTGTTTAAGCAGTTCAATCTAATTGTTCCTCGGTTTTAAAACATGCATATTATTGACAATGCAAATCTGCCATGGTCGCTGAAAGGAAAATTTTGCAGTACAGTCTGACTTCCATTACTTGATCAGGTTAAATAAAACCTTCTTAATCTTCCTCATCATACGATTCAGGAATTCGGATTATACCTTAATTAAAAAGGAAGAAATGAATCTTTGGAACATGGGGAGACTGAACTGGGACCATTGCTTGATGGTCAGCTCAGACCTAGTGGGTTGAAGGACCTATTTCATGTGACATATTAGAATTAAAGGGTGTTCACACGGATGTGGAATTAAAGATGACTTTTTGAGAAGCTGGCCGAGCTGTAGCCTCACAGCCCCAGTGACCCAGATTCAATCCTGACCTCTGGTGCTGTCACTGTGGAGTTTGCACATCACCCCTGTGAGCACATGGTTCAAGTTATCGTCATCAGACTGTTCATATATACAACCAAATAAAACAACATTCCTCCAGACCACAGTACGTATATCACAGACAGCAAATAAAACATTACCAAAATCAACTAATAAAATGTAATTCAAAATGCATATGAAGTGTGCAACACAGGTCAACAATAAATAGTACAGTAAACAGTTCACTTCTAGTGGCAAGCGCTCAGTAGCAGCTGGATATTCATTAGTCTCACAACCTAGAGGAAGAACTCTTATCTTTATGTAACGTATAAAAACAATCAGCATTTTAGACTTAGTGTTGGATGTTCATCAGTGAGGATCTTTGCAAATACTTCAATGAATTTCTCTGCTGCTTCGTGATCAGCAGACACCTTATTCAAAGTCAAGTTCAAGATTATTATTTTTGACTATGTATATATACACAAACGAAACAGCGTACCTCCAGACGATGGTGCACCCTGCAAAACGTGTAACACTCACAGCACCTAAACCAAAATACTACCATAAGTTAAGAAAATACAAATCAGAATGCATGCAGCACAGGTAAACCGTACAGTATACAGTACACTGACCTAGTAACAAGGCCTTGGTGACAGCAGAGTAAATTCATTACTCTCACAGCCTGAGGGAAGAAGCTGGTACACAGTCTGCTAGTCCTAGTCCTGATGCTTCTATACCTCCTTCCTGATGGTAGTGGGTCAAAGAGATTTTGGGACGGGTGGTAGGGATCCTCAACAATGTGTCAGGCTCTTCGCGTATAACACTCCTGGTAAATGTCACAAATAGTGGAGTGGGAGATCCCAGTGATCCTCTCGGCAGATTTTACTATTCTCTGTAGGGACCTGTAGCTTCCCTACTGGCATATGCTAAAGACAGGAGGGTTGGTAAGTTAACTGGCCTTTATAAATTGCCTGATGATTTGGTGAGTACTAGAATCTGGGAGGGGCGACATTAATTTGTGGGACAATAAACATAGAAACATAGAAACATAGAAAATAGGTGCAGGAGTAGGCCATTCGGCCCTTCGAGCCTGCACCACCATTTATTATGATCATGGCTGATCATCCAACTCAGAACCCCGCCCCAGAATTCCACAGATTCACCACTCTCTGTGTGAAGAAGTTTTTCCTAATCTCGGTCCTAAAAGGCTTCCCCTCTATCCTCAAACTGTGACCCCTCATTCTGGACTTCCCCAACATCGGGAACAATCTTCCTGCATCTAGCCTGTCCAATCCCTTTAGGATCTTATACGTTTCAATCAGGCAGGAGATAGGTTTCAACTTCGTGCAAATGGAAGATTAATGTTTGCTACAAATTTGGTGTTCTGATGAAGGACCTGTTTCTTAAGATATCAATAACAAAACAATGAATTTACTTCAATTGAGGGAAAGCACACAAGGGAGGTCCAGATTACCAATAGATATGCTTTGTTTCTCATTGAAGATATTTCAGTTTGGAAAGTTTATCTATGAACATACAGTATTGTCCAAAAGTCTGAGGCACATGTAAAAAATTCTACAAAGTGAAGACATTTTCAAAAATAATGAACAGCTTCTAAGTACCTAAAAATTTACTACAAAGAACGGCAAACAGTTAAAAACTAATTCAAATCAACATTTAGCGTGACCACACTTTACCTTTAAAACTGCATCAATTCTCTTAGGTACACTGCCGTGCCATTTTATAAGAAAATCTGCCGGTAGATTGTTCCAAGCATCTTGGTGAACTTGCCACAGTTCTTCTGCAAACTTTGGCTGTCTCGCTTGCTTTTGTCTCTCCAGGTAATCACAGGTAGCCTTAATTATGTTGAGATCAGGGCTCTATGGAGGCCATCCCATCTGAAACCACATAAAAATTCTAGGGTTCCCAAGTGTGACATTTGTTCTTAATAAAGACAAACAGCATGGGTAAAAATGCTAGCACATAAAGTATTTATTTACTGGACACTCCAGTCATGGCTTCAGCTTGACTTGAGCACATGCAACAAGCTCACCAACGCCACTCCCGGTCCTGGGTGAACTGGCACTGCACACGGGGAACTGAAGTTCTTTATTATATACATACATAATAAACATCTTCCCTATTTAAAGAAAAACAAAACACAATACTATGTCCTCATAAACCTGCAAGGAACAATAATGCTTTCCAACAAGATATTTACATTAATTTCAATTGTAATGAGCAAATACAGTCCCTCATCAACTCTCAGTTTCTGAGGTGGCTTGATGATCCTTTTTTTTGTCAGCTATTTGCCTCCACAGATATATTGCTTTCACTTGCCTTGTTAATATTAGTCTCCTTCTGAGAACGCTGAACAGCAAGTTCATTTATCACATGTGCTGGAGCTTTCGATGTACTGACAGGCGATGTGCCATAGCTATGGTTGGAGCCTGTGGTTGTAGATCCATACTGTTCCTTCCTCCACCTGGAGCTGGTAAGAATATGGAGCAACTTCCTCTTGCACGTATCGTTGCATGGACCATGTGCCGGAATTGTGATCTTCAATTCGCACTTGGTCTCCAGGTTTCAGGACTGGTAGGCTTTTTGCAGTCTTGTTGTGATGGTGATGCTGCTTCTGTTTTCCTTTCCCTTTCATTGCAGCCACTTTGACCTTGTGTGCTCCTTTAGGTGTCTACAGGTTTGTGTGTACTGGAAGGTTAGTGTGTATGTGTCAGTCCATCAGCATTTGGGCTGGTGAGAGGTCATTCTGCAGTGGCACACTTCTGTAAATCATCAGACTTTTGTGAAAGTCCTCTCATCCATCACCTGCTTTCTTCATGAGGCCCTTCACTACATTGACTGAACTCTGCTAGGCCATTAGAATTTGGGTGATGTGGGCTTGAAGTTATCTGTCGAACCCCCCAATCATTGGCAAAGGACTCAAATTCATAGTACGGAAATCGTGGACCATTGTCTGATACCACTTCACATGGAACTCCATGCCTCACAAACACAGCTTTCAAGAAGGTGATGATTGTTTTGCTAGATGTTGATTGCAATGTTGCAACCTCTGGGTAATTGGAAAAGTAGTCTATTACAACAATGACTCTTCCCATTACAACCAAACAAATCCACTCTAACTTTATACAGCCTGTTTGGTACAGGGTGTGGTATAAGCTGCTCTGCTTGCTACTTTTGTCTGTACGTAAGACTTATTTTACATGAAGCAGTGGTCTGGCTGATGTCTTGGTTCATTCTTGGCCAGTACATCACATCACAAGCTCTTCATTTATTTTTCCTCACCAAGATGCCCTTCATGTATCTTCTGGAGCATTTTTTTGTGTAGCGACACTGGAATCACAAACCTGTTCCATTTGAAGACCATATCTTCCACTACTGACAGTTCAACTCTGCATGCCCAACAATCCCAAATAGACATTGGATAGTCATTCTTAGCTGCTGGCCATCCTTTCTGTATTGTCTCTGTGTCTCTTTCATTGTTTCATCTGTCCCTGCTGCCATCCTAATCTTCTCTATTCTATCAGGAGATACTAGAATCAAGGTGGGAATCATGTCAACATGGGGGCCTTATATCAGTGTTAATTTCTTGGTCACTCTTTTCTTTCTTGTCGACTGCTCGAGACAATGCATCAGCAGCAAAGATATATTTTCCTGATGTGTAGATCATCTTCATGTCATATTTCTGCCGCCTTATCAACATGCGCTGTATCCTCATGGGACAGTCATTCAGTGGTTTGGACATAATTGAGATCAGTGGTTTATGGTCTGTCTCCACTTCAAAAGCTTGTGCACAGATATACTGATAGAACCTTTTGCATGCATATGTGCTGGTGAGACGCTTTCTCTATCTGTGCATAGTTTGCTCCCGCATTTGTTAAAGCCTTTGATGCATAGGATAGGCAAGAGGTTGCCATGTGTCATCATGCTGCTGCAGTAGCACTGTCTAAGGCCCTACCAGGACACATCAGCCAAGATCCTAGTACATCTTTCTGGATCATAAAACTTGAGCACAAGCTCTTCAGTTGGGAGTCTTTTCAGCCTCTGGAAACACTCTTCTTGTTCATGAGACCAAATCCACTCATTTCACTGCTCAAGGGGTACCAAAGTGGTGCTAACACAGTAGACAGTCGAGGGATGAATTGAGCCGGGCAAGTCATCATCCACAGGAAACGTCTTATCTCCTCTTTATTTTGGGGCCTCTCCGTGTTCTCAATGGCTGATGTCTTTCTTGAATCAGAGTTCACTTCTTCTTCCGATATGACAACTCCTATGAAAGCCAGTGTCTTAACACCAAACTCACATTTCTCTTTATTTAATTTCAAATTGACATTCCATATCATGTCTAGCATCTGTCTCAGTTGTGCATCATGTTCTTCCTTGGTAGACCTCCAAACGATGGTGTTGACACCAGGTATACCCTCAGAGATCATGTGGATGGTTTTCTGGTGTGGACAAAATCCCATGTGATAACCAAAGAAAGCAATATCTTCTCTCTGGTGTGTTAAAAGTACGCAGTCTCGAACTTGTCTCATCAAGTTTCTTCTGCCAAAACCCAGACAATGCGTCGAGCTTGCTAAACCACTTGGCACCTGCAAACCAGGATATAATCTCCTCCTGTGAGGGCAATGTTAACTGCTCTCTCTTGATGCCTTTATTGAGATCTCTTGGATCTAGACACATGCGCAATGCACCATTTTTCTTTTGCACAATGACTGGTGAGCTCACCCAATCTGCTGATTCTTCATTTTCTGTGTGACATTTATCCATTCCATGCATGCTAGCTCTTGTTTGAGTTTGTCTCTGAAGAGTAAACAAAACTTTCCTGCATAGATGGACAGCAGGAGCCACTGACTC
This sequence comes from Mobula hypostoma, assembly GCF_963921235.1. NCBI lineage: Eukaryota > Metazoa > Chordata > Chondrichthyes > Myliobatiformes > Myliobatidae > Mobula > Mobula hypostoma. Next base: position 45,491,519 of record NC_086109.1, on the reverse strand, counting down.
ATCTATATGAATTTTGTTTACACCAGGTAGGCATCCGAGCCCCTCAAAGACATCTGCATACTCTTGGGTGGTCATCTTTGGACTGTGAAACCACATGGAAACCCTTTTCACTGAGTTGAGCTTTTCACATGCACTCAGACCTAATATTAGACCACAAGACCATAAGACATAGGAGCAGAATTAGGCCATTTGGCCTATCAAATCTGCACCACAATTCAATCATGTCTGATCCTTTTTTCCCCTCCTCAGCCCCACATTGGCTGTACTCACTTTCCTACGATCAGTAGCTGTGCCTTTAGCTGCTGTCCCTTGTGCCTGAAGGTCACTATGCAATCTCCTTTTACTGGAACGTTCTCTCCAGTACAGCCTGTCACTTTTAATTTCACTGGGTAAATCTTGCTCTTAACTTAGAGAGTCTTGTAATCATCAATGGATAACAGATTCACCTGGGCTTCAGCTTCAAGCTTGAATGAAGTTACTGTCTCATTCAGTCACTGGAACAATCCATTTTGTTTTACCAGCACCAACATTCTGAGGAGAATCCACAAATACTTCCTAACTCCCTCAGAAGTGTCATGTACCCCGTGACAGGAATAAAGAACCAGCAGAGATGGAAAACACTTTGGAGTCCAGTATTGCTATAAACTAATAACATTTATTAGTAACTATGCAATACAGTAATATAAATGTAGATAAATCAAACAGGTTAGCAATGATTTTATATATATAAGTAAGTATATCAGTAAGTGTGGAAATACATACGTATGAGAAACCAAGCTTCTTTAAGTCTAGGGGTAAAGAGATACAGTCTTACGATGATGAGTAAAGTTCAGTTCAGTTCGTGGTATTAAGTTGAGTAGTGATGGAGAGAGATTTGAGTCTTCAGGTGAGCTGACGCCATCGATCTTCTCATTGTCCTTCGAAATCCTTTAAAAGTCACCGACTGTGACTTTAACAAAGAAGACTGGTTTTCTGTGGTGGAGCTATCCCCCAGGTGAGGGTGGACACATGGACAACTCCCCACCAGTCAACCCCTTTCCTCTTCTCACTGCAAGAGCGATGGATCGATCCGCCTGATCAATCCTCCAAAACCCACTTTTCCTGCAGGCACAACAATGCTCATTCAGTGTCCAAACATGTGTCTGAGGTCTATGATCTGACCTCCTATTTTATCTTCCCGTGCTGAGCATCAACTGTCACTCAAATAACTCCTCCTTCCTCTCTCTGTGAAAGAAATGCAAGCAGGCAAAAGTCCTTGAAGAAGTATCAACAACCTGCTAAAAATCATAACATCAATTGTCCATTTAATAGTGCCCTCGGTCACCATAGCAACTTACGAGCTGCTCGGTGCTGTCTCCAACTCAGCAGAAATCCAAAAGTTAACCAGTTCTTTCTCGTTCCTTAAAATGACAGTCCAACAGTTAGTCTTCATCTCTCTCTCTCTTTTAAAAACAAGTTGTTGGTGTTAAATAACTCTCTCTCTCTCTTTTCAAATCACAGTTCATAGGGGTAATCGAGCACAGTTCATAGGGGTAATTCAGGACCCTGTCAGAATAAGTCACTTGCATCTTTCTCTTGGCAGCTTCAGCTTTGCAGCATTTTGCAAAATGATTCTTCTTCCCACAATTATTGCAGGACTTTCCACAAGCAGAACGTGTCTTTGGGTATGCCTACTTCTACATTTGCTGTGTTTGTTGCTTGAACCTACCTCTTTGCTACGCTTTTGCTTTGGGAAAAGCCTTGTGTTCGGCCCCACTGTTTACACAGCATGCACTGTTGTTTCTGCTCTGTTCAGCTCCTTCGCCTGTGATCGTGCGGTCTTGGCTGCCCAACACATATTTACAACCTTTTCTAGCGCTCAATGGTTAAGTGATGTGATGTCATGTTTAAATTTAGAGAAGATTCGATGTTCAATCTCTGAATCTAGCCAAGACTTTCAAACATTGTGGGGACCTTTTTTGAATTTTCAAAACCTTTGATTTGCTGTTAAAGCACAGTTGATGACTAATTACTTTGTTACATACACGTTTTAGGGTGCATTCTCCAGCTACCTTATAAGGTAACAGTAATTTTTCCATTTTTCTTTACTAATCAGCTTCGGTCTTGGTAATGGGTTAGATTTTTTTGATATAATAAAATTACTATATTTCAATGTTACAAACTAGTTAATCTGTATGAATATAGGGTAAGGAGTCTTTATATGCGATCTAGTATAATGTATTGATACATATTTTTTCTTGTACTCTGTATTCTTATTTGTAAAATTAATAATAAAAATATTGGAAAAAGAAATCTTTTTCACAGAGCAATCTTTCTTACTGAAGTTCTGCAGATTATTTCGCCTCTAATGAGTGAGGCTCTCAAATATCCAAACTCTCAGGATTTAGTGTGTGAAGCTCAGCTAACTATAGGTCAAAGCTAACACCTCGTTTCTCATCACAGGAAAAGAACTTACATCTTTCAAACAAGATGTTTTTCCTTGGGACAACGTTGTATCTTAATAGATAGATAGATACATAGATAGATAGATAAATAAATGGATAAATGAATGAATGAATAAATGAATAAGAAGGGTCCCAGTCCAAAGTGTTGGCTGCTCATTCCCCTCCACAGATGCTGCCTAATCTGCTGAGTTCCAGCATATCATGTTTGTTACTTAGGTACTGAAAAACCTGTGCCAACCAACTGCTAGAATATCAAGGACATCTTCAAACTCTCACTGCTGCCGTCTGAGGTTCCCACCTGCTTCAAATGGGCAGCAATCGCTCCAATGTCTCAGAAGCGGAGGGTGAGCTGGTTAGGGGGCATCAAGGGGGAAACACTATGGTTGATTCCAGTGGTTGGTGAGACAAGGTGCTGCACGCGAGGCTGCTAAACAAGATAAGATCCCATGGTATTATATGAAAGGTACTGGCATGGATGTAAGATTAGCCGACTGGCAGAAAGCAAAGACTGCAGACTCCCTGCTTCCATAACATGACCTGTCCCTCCATCTGTCTCCGTATCACCCACAAATTTGGTCACAAAGCCAACATTTCTGTCATCCAAATCATTGACATATAATGTGAAAAGAAGTCCCAACACCGACCACTGTGGGACATCACTAGTCATCAGCAGCCAACCAGAATAGGACCCCTTTTCCCCACTCTTTGTCTCCTGCCAGTCAGACAAGAAAGATACTATCTTTCCTATCTTCTATTACAGTTAAGATACTAGCATGGATAGTAGATTGGCTGACTGCAGGAGGCAAAGATTGGGAATAAAGCACTGAAGAAGAAATCTGATTAGACAGCCTCTGCTATCAGATTTCTTCTTCTTCGTCATCCTTTACCTTTTTCCACCCATCACTTCCCAACTTCTCACTTCATCTCCCCTCCCCCACCCACATACCTTCCCCCTCACCCGACTTCACCTATTACCTGCCAGCTTGTACTCCCACCTTCTTATTCTGGCCTTTTCTCATTTCCTTTCCAGAGGAGGCACGGTAGCTCAGTGGTTAGCACAATACTTTACAGTACAGGTACCAGTGACCTGGGTTCAATTCCCGCTGCTGTCTGTATGTTCTCCCCATAACTGTGTAAGTTTCCTCCGGGTGCTCCTCTTTCCTCCTACAGTCCAAAGACGTGCCGGCTGGAAGGGTAATTGTTCATTGTAAAATGACCCGTGATTAGGCTGGGGTTAAATCAGGGGTTGCTGGGCGGTGTGGCGCACAGGGCTGTCTCAGTAATGACTATCGCCCAGTAGCACTGACATCTCTTATGATGAAGTACTTCAAAGGGCTGTCTAGAATGCACTCCTGCCTGATGGAGGAGCTGAATCTGCTGCAATTTACCTATCACCACAACAGATCTACAGCAGACACAATCTCACCGGCTCTCCAGTCTGCTTTGGGCAGTATACAACTGCAAGACAGATCTCAGACAACTTTTTTTTAATCAATTATAGATCAACATTCGTCACATCATTGTCTCAATACTAGTAAACAAGCACAAAAACCTAAGCCTCTGTACCTCTGAACGCTAAAAAGAGGGCGTTTAGAGATGGAAATAGGGAGGAGCTGAGGGCAATACAGAGAGACCTGAAAGCCAGGATCAGGGAGGCTAAAGACAGGTACAGGAGGAAGCTTGAGTGGAAACTCCAGCAGAACAACATGAGAGAGGTCTGGAGTGGGATGAGGACCATCACTGGGTTCCGGCAAACTAGCAACAGAGGAGCTGAAGGCTGTGTGGACAGAGCCAACGAACTTAACCTGTTCTTTAACAGATTTGACATTGTGGCCCCTGCCCATCCCCCACGAGTCATCTGTTGTCGGCCCCCAACCAACACATATTCCACTCTCCCCTCCTACCCCTTCTCACAGTCCCCCACCCTGCTCTCATGACTATATCCCTTCTCCACACGAAACCACCATGGTGGGCTTCACAGCTGAACAAGTGAGAGGACAGCTGAAATGTCTCAACCCAAGCAAGGCTGCAGGACTGGATGGTGTCAGTACCAGGGTGCTCAAAGCCTGTGCCCCTCAGCTATGTGAAGTACTTCGCTATGTATTCAACCTGAGCCTGAGGCTCTGGAGGGTTCCTGTACTGTGGAAGATGTCCTGCCTCGTCCGTGCCAAAGACGCCGCGCCCCAGCGGCCTCAATGACTACCAACCAGTGGCATTGACCTCCCACATCATGAAGACCCTGGAGAGACTTGTTCTGGAACTGCTCCAGCCTATGGTCAGGCCACACTTAGATCCCCTCCAGTTCGCCTACCAGCCCCGACGAGGAGTTGAGGATGCCATCGTCTACCTGCTGAACCGTGTCTATGCCCACCTGGACAAGCCAGCGAGCACTGTGAGGGTCATGTTTTTTGACTTCTCCAGTGCGTTCAACACCATCTGCCCTGCTCTGCTGGGGGAGAAGCTGACAGCGATGCAGGTGAATGCTTCCCTGGTATCATGGATTCTTGATTACCTGACTGGCAGACCACAGTACGTGTGCTTGCAACACTGTGTGTCCGACAGAGTGATCAGCAGCACTGGGGCTCCACAGGGGACTGTCTTGTCTCCCTTTCTCTTCACCATTTACACCACAGACTTCAACTACTGCACAGAGTCTTGTCATCTTCGGAAGTTTTCTGATGACTCTGCCATAGTTGGATGCATCAGCAAGGGAGATGAGGCTGAGTACAGGGCTACGGTAGGAAACTTTGTCACGTGGTGTGAGTAGAATTATCTGCCGCTTAATGTGAAAAAGACTAAGGAGCTGGTGGTAGACCTGAGGAGAGCTAAGGCACCGGTGACCCCTGTTTCCATCCAGGGGGTCAGTGTGGACATGGTGGAGGATTACAAATACCTGGGGATACGAAATGACAATAAACTGGACTGGTCAAAGAACAATGAGGTTGTTTACAAGAAGGGTCAGAGCCATCTCTATTTCCTGAGGAGACTGAATCCTTTAACATCTGCTGGACGATGCTGAGGATGTTCTACGAGTCTGTGGTGGCCAGTGCTATCATGTTTGCTGTTGTGTGCTGGGGCAGCAGGCTGAGGGTAGTAGACACCAACAGAATCAACAAACTCATTCGTAATGCCAGTGATGTTGTGGGGATGGAACTGGACTCTCTGACGGTGGTGTCTGAAAAGAGGATGCTGTCCAAGTTGCATGCCATCTTGGACAATGTCTCCCATCCATGACATAATGTACTGGTTGGGAACAGGAGTACATTCAGCCAGAGACTCATTCCACCGAGATGCAACACAGAGTGTCATAGGAGGTCATTCCTGCCTGTGGCCATCAAACTTTACAACTCCTCCCTTGGAGGGTCAGACACCCTGAGCCAATAGGCTGGTCCTGGACTTATTTCCTGGCATAATATACATACTACTATTTAACTATTTATGGTTTTATTACTATTTAATTATTTATGGTGCAACTGTAATGAAAACCAATTTGCCCTGGGATCAATAAAGTATGACTATGACTATGACCTCCCTCTGCAACTGGATCCTCATCTTCCTTACTAGAAGACCACTGTTGGTGTTTAAATAATAATCTGATCTTCCATTTTTTCCTTCCAAAGTGGATGACCTTGCATTTACCAACATTGTACTCCATCTGCCAGACCCTTGCCCACTCACTTAACCTATCTACATCTCTCTGCAGACTCCCTGTATCTTCTGCACAATTTGCTTTTCCACTCAATTTAGTATCATCAGCAAACTTAGATACACTACAATCAGTCCCCTCTCCCAGATTGTTAGTGTATATGGTGAATAGTTGCAAACCTAGCAACAACCCCTGTGGCACAACACTCACCACTGATTGCCAACCAGAGTAACACCCATGGATCCCAACTCTCTGCTTTCTATTAATTAACTAATCCTCTATCCATGCTAATACATTACCCCCAACTCTATGCATCCTTATCTTATAGATAAGTCTTTTATGTGGCACCTTATCGAACGCCTTCTGCAAATCCAAGTAAATAATGTTCCCCTCTATCCACTGCGCTCGTTATATCCTCAAAGAACTCCAGTAAGTTTGTCAAACAGAACCTGCCTTTGCTGAATCCATGCTGCATCTGCCAGATGGATCCATTTCTTTCCAGATGCCTCACTATTTCTTCTTTAATGATAGCTTCAAGCATTTTCCAAACGACAGATGTTAAATTAACTAGTCTATAGTTACCTGCCTTTTGCCTATATCTTGTTTTGAACAGTGGCGTGACATTCGCCTCTTCCAATCTGCCGGGACCTGCCCAGAATCCAGAGAATTTTGGTAAGTCATCAGCAAAGCCTCTACTATAATTTCTTTCAGTACCCTGGAATGCATTCCATCAGGACCAGGGGACTTGTCTATCTTCAGGCTCAGTATCTTCAGAGTGGTGTTGCAACAGCAACCTCACACTCAATGTCAGCAAGATGAAGGAATTGATTGTGGACTTCATGGCGGGGAAATCAGGAGCACACATACCAGTCCTCATGCTGGGGGTAGTAAGAAGGCTGCGCAGTTTCAAGTTCATAGGCATCAACATCACAGATGCTCTACCCTGGACCAACACATCAATACAATCCTGAAGAAGGCACACCTGTAGCTCTCCTTCATTAGGAGTCTGAGGAGATTTCGTATAACATCAAAGACTCTTACAGTGAAGAGCAACCTGACTGTTGCATCACAGCCTGATGTGAAGGCTCCAATGCACAGGATCAAAGAAACTGCAGAGAGTTGTAAACTCAGGGAGCTCTATCATCGCACAGCCTTCCCAAAATTGAGGACATCTTCAAGAGGCGGCATCTCAAGAAGGTGGCATTTATCACTAAGGAGCCTCACCATCCATCTTCTCATTACTATCATCATGGAGATGAGCCTGAAGGCCCACAATCAACAATTCAAAAAGAGCTTCTTCCCCTCTGCCTTCAGGTTTCTGAATGACCCATGAGCACTACCTCATTATTTCTTCTTTTTTACACTATTTTTTTTAATTTAGAGTTTCACGCCACGTCATGTACTATGTCTTTGTGGGTAGAACTCAAAAATAAGAAAAGTACAATCACTCTAATGAGATTATACCAAAGACAGTACCCTCCCCCTCCCCCCCCCCACTCCACCACACCAATAGCTACTGGAACAATGAGAAACAGACATGTAGGCAGATGAGCATTGTTGTGGAGGATGACTTCAAATCGCCTTATCTAGACTGAGACCAACTTAGTGCAAAAGGTTTCATTCACTCATTCAACTTCCCTCGCCTCACTGAACTGCTCCCACAACTATGGACTCACTTTCAAGGACACCTCATCTCATATTCTCAATATTTATTGCTTATTTATTATTACTATTATTTTTATTCTTAATCAGCCTAAACTGGTAAAACCTGAGGTACAGGTACAGTATAGCCAAGCACACTCATTTCTCAATTGCTAGGAAATTTCGAACTACTCTAGTGGTATTTAGTAATGTGGCTTTCTGGAGATTTACATAAATATTGCTGTGTAGGTCTAATTGTTTAATGCTATTGTGTAATGACTTTGGGATGATACCAGTTATAGATATTACTATTGGGCCAATTTATAACCTGCTCATGTTTCATAATCTTTCGATTTCCTCTTTCAATTCAGCATATTTCTGGTGTTCTTCACTTACTGATTTCTGTACGTTATGTGTGTTTGGATTGGCTACATCTGTTAAGTCAGTTGTTCTTGCTTGGTACATGGAGCTTAGAAAAATAGAGGGCTATGGGTAAGTGTAGGTAGTTCTAAGGTAAGGACATGTTCCGCACAGCTTTGTGGGCCAAAGGACCTGTAGTGTGCTGTAGGTTTTCTATGTTTCTATATCTTGTAGAATTATATCTAGGCCCTATCTGTAATATCATTTGGAGGACTCTGACTCTAAAATTGGATCAGGCTTGTATTTATAGTAAGGTATGGGTTTTTTTTATCAGTTTGCATTTTAAAGCAAGATTTTAGTGAATGATATTTGCCAATTAATTGTCCCTGTGTAAGTAATCAGATTGAGTTAAACTGCTACAAAATCCTGAAATGTGCTGCATTGTTCTGGTTTCTCTTGGCATTTTCTGCTTTGCAGTGTTATATGCATTTTTGATTTTTTTTGTGTGTTAACCACCTGGTCCTATATTGCCACAAGGAGTCCCTCTGTTTCTGGGAAGAGGTCTCCAACTCAGAGCCAGGCATTCGGCGCTTCCTTGTCGATACCTAGTCTGCTCAGATCGTGGGATGTCTTCCGCGGAGGGCCATGATCTTCAATGGTTAACTTTTTCTTCATTTTTCTCAGTTGTGCTTTCATTTAAGTTTAGTCGTGTGTACTTAGCAGAAGCCGGCTTGGGCTTGGAGCAAGATATTATGCCAAAAAATACATTAATATAGGTATAGTGAAAACTGTTTATTGCCTTTGTTATGTTTTTACAACTGAATTCTGTCTGGCAGATTTTCTTAAGCCTTGAATTCAATTCTGTCAAAAGTTTTCCCTTTATCACACCATGATCTATTTTCTTTGTTTGTTGATATCCCAGATTCGTACGTGTTTTGTATTCATCTATCGGTTGTATTGTATCCAGCTGCTCTGTTTTCTATTCTAACTCTATTGCACCTTTCGTTATGCTTAATGTTCTGCACTTACCTAGTCAAAATTTCATGTTTGTATATTTAGAAAATAGCTCTACTATTTGAATTAGTTGCTTTATCTTTACTGATGGAGCATATAATTTCAAAATTGCCAATATATTGTTGTGTCAAGGGATAACTCATGTAATTCTGTCTTAGTTGACACTCTATTTTTCTCTGATAGCTGTTGTTCGCCAAATCAAGGGTAATGACACATTCTACAGTTGTTGGCCAAATCAGAGGTGATAACGAATTGGCATATGGGAAGGAAATTGAAAATCTGGTTGGATGGTGCCACAACAACAACAACCTCTCACTCACGTCAGCAAAACCAAAGAGCTGATTATTGACTACAGGAAGAATAAACCGAAAGTCCAAGAGCCAGTCCACATTAGGGGATCGGAAGTGGAGAGCTCATTGGAGTTAACATATCAGAGGATCTATCCTGGGACCAGCACAAAACTGCCATTACAAAGAAGGCATGGCAGAGCCTCTGCTTTCTTAGAAATTTGCACAGATTTGCCATTTCATCTAGAACTTTGACAAACTTCTATCGATGCACAATCCTGAATGGTTGCATCACGAACTGATATGGAAACACCAATGCCTTTAAACAGTAAAGCCTACAAAAACCCAATCCATCACACGCAAAGCCCTCCCCACCATTGAGAACATCTACAAGCAGTGCTGTAAAGAGAGTTAACAATGTTGATGATTAGAGGGACATTGGGGTCCAAGTTCACAGCTACACAGGTTGATTGGGTGGTAAAGGCAGCTTATGGAGTGCTTGCCCTTATTACTGAGGTACCAAATTCAAGAGTTGGGAAATTATCTTGCAGCTTTTAAAACTCTAGTTAGGCGATGTCAGGAAAATTGCATTCATTTCTGGTCACTACATTATAGGAAGGATGCAAGGCTTTGGAGAGGGTGCAGAAGAGGTTTACCAGAATGCCGTCCGGATTAGAGGGCATGTGCTATAAGGAGAGGTTATACAAACGTGGGTTGTTTTCTCTAGAATGGCCGAGGCTGAAAGGAGATCTGATAGGGGTTTTTATGATAATATGAGGCATAGGTAGAGCAGACAGCCAGTAACCTTTCCCATGGTTGAAATGCCTAATACTAGAGGGCATGAAATGAAGGTGAGAGGGGGTAAATTCAAAGGAAATGTGCTGGTGGAAGAAATACAATAGAGGTGTTTAAGAGGCTCTTCGGTACAGTAAAGAATATACAGAAATGGAAGTATATTGGAATTGTTTAGGCAGAATGGTTGAGTTTAATTGGGTATCTGACTACTAGTCTGGCACAAGATCGAGGGCCAAAGGGATTGTTTTGGTGCTGCAGTGGTCTATACTCTATGTTCCTTCTAAATGAGTGATGATAATCTGATTTTGAGCTGCCTTGACTCCTTCCTTCAGACTCTTTTGCTCACACGGATCCAGTCAGAGGCTCCCTACAAGCTTTAACCTAGTATGGTGTGATATCTTCTTTCACTGACCCTCACACCTTCTCCTGTTCAGAGTCGATCAGGGGCACAGACATCAATCAAGACCAACTCCGACTGGAAGATACTACCAAGGGGCTGTTCTGTCTTCAGTTCAGTCAGCAGCAAGAAAGAAAATCTGGGAGGCAGATCGCCATGATGGCGATGCAGAAGAAATCAAGGTAGCAGCAGGGGGTTGCCGCACAGCAGGAAGAGTGAAAGCAGCAGCAAGGGGGAAAGCGGTCAGAACATCTATTATGCCTCAGCTCCAGCTCATCACTCTCTATCACAGAATGCTCTTTCAGCTGTGGTTCAACACTCGAGTGTAAGGGGCAATCAGCTACTTCTAGAGGAAACTTTCCTCCACCTTTCTGACAAAGATTCAGCATCTGGAACCTGCTCATATACATGTCAAAACCTGCAAAGATTGAATAAAATAGAATTGGCTACAATGGGAACTTATCATCCGGAACAATCTTGTTCCTTGTGCATTGATACGTCCTACCTCTGAAATTTTCTAGTTAACTACCTGAACAAAGTAAGTAAACTCAGAGACTTTGACAGTTCATCTTAATACATTTTAAAAGTCAAGGAAAAGATAACATATAGATTAAGAAAAATCCTTGTGAAAGGAAAGTGTTAAAGGAGTATGAGTCATCTTTATTTAAAAGGAAGATCAAAAACCCAAGGAATTGATTACCTATTCAACTCGACATGTAGGAAAGATGATGTAATTTTTATTCTAAGATAATAATCATATGAAAATAGAATCAAGAGTTGAAAGCGTAGATTTCAAAAGAAAATATGTTGAACTGCTCTGACTGAATTGTTTTTAAGTCAAGGTGGACAAAGGTAATGAGCAAGTATGAGATGACTGCATTTTCAAAAGGTCTCCTGACTGAGCTGATGTCATGCAGCTAGCACAAGACACAGAATACTTGAAAGTCTATACAACAGAAAAGTACGTAAGGATTTAAAACAGGTCCCTCCATCCACTCCCCACGTTTATACTGATCAAGTCAGCAGTTCCCTGCAAACTCCAATAACCCAAAAGACAAAGAAAGGTTTCCCAAATTGAACCTTCTTTTCTGATTATTTTAAAACCTGAAACCCACTGCTAACTTTAAAATGTTGCCGTCAAGAACTTAACTTTTCTGCTTTAGAAACAACACTTTATATGCCACTAATAAATTTGCTGATGATACCATGGTTCACAGAATCTCAGATGGAGATGAGAGGGCGTACAAGAGCGAGATATACCAACTAATGGACTGGTGCCACAGCAACAACCTTGCACTCAATGTCAGCAACACTAAAGAGCTGACTGTGGACTTCAAGAAGGGTAAGGTGAGGGATCACATACCAGTCCTCATAGCGGGATCAGAAGTGGAGAGAGTGAGCAATTTCATGTTCCTGGGTGTCAATATGTCTGAGGACCTAATGTGGACGCAAAATATTGATGCAGCTATAAAGAAGGCAAGACAGAGGCTATATTTCATTAGGAGTTTGAGGTGATTTGGTTTGCCAACTAAAACACTTGAAAACTTCTACAAATGTACCATGCAGAGCATTCTGACTGGTTACATCACCATCTGGTATGGGAGGGGAGGGAGGCTACTGCATAAGTTGAGTTGTAGAAACTTGTAAAATTAGTCAATTCCATCATGGGTACTAGTCTGCATTGTATTCAAGGAGTGGTGCCTTAGGAAGGCAGCGTCCATCATTAAGAACCTCACCACCCAGGGCATGCCCTCTTCATATTGTTACTGTTAGGAAGAAGGTACAGAAGTCTGAAGGCACACACTCAGCGATTCAGAAACTGCTTCTTCCCCTCTGCCATCCAATTCCTAAATGGACATTGAACCAATGAACACTAACTCACTACTTTTTTTGTTTTTTTTTTACAGTACTTATTTTAACTTATTCAATAGATATATATACTTAATGTAACTCAGTTTTTTCTCAATATTTATTATGTATTGTATTGTACTGCTGCCATAAAGTTAACAAATATCACAACATATGCTAGTGATATTTATTCTGATTCTGACTTTCTATACTAGGCCAAGAGTCCTGTTCTCAAACTGATTAGACCATGTTCTCTGTTCATCCAAATGTCATAAATTCTACATTAATGTTTTAAGACAATGACAATTCCAATTAAGGATAATTTATAAATCTGTGACACTGTATGAGAAACTATGGATAATACTGTGACAATAATATCACAAAAAAGGTTACACAATTGGCAGTTGAATTTCAATGTAGTTAAGTGCAATATAGTGCAAAATTCAGGACACCACATGTTTCTTAGATAATGCAATTAAATTATTGCTGAAGATTTAAAACTTAAGATTCATGCTAAGATCACCATTAAGATTACTAAAACTTAGGCTCAGAATCCACATCAGCCACTTTAATTGCGGAAATTTCAGTCCTAACACTGAACCTGCAATTAATTTTCCCACAACAGTGATTACATTTAGCAAGTAATCAACTGGCTTGAGGAAGAGCAGTGGTTATGAAAAGCACTGTGGAAACTCAGGTGCACAAAAACGAATTGCTACACGACGGAAATCCGAATACAAAACATGGAGTTGAAAAACTACTCAGCAGGTTAGGCAGAATCTGCGTGGAAAGGTTTGTTTCAATCTTAAACTTCATCGATGTAACCTACCCTGCCGTGGTTTCCCAGCATTTTCTATTCTATGTATCTGTATCTTGAGCTGTAGTGTTATTATTGCTAATGCTAACAGTTATCTTTTAAATGAAGTGGGGGGAAAAAAAGAAAAGCCACTGGTTAGTAAGACGTTCGACCAGGACACTACATTATGATTCTGCCCAGGCCCAGCTGCAAACAATGCACACCTTCAGAGTAACAGCAGCAGCAGCCTGTCTCCCACTAGTCCGACGTTGTATTTCCACCCGTTCCCGAGTCCGCAAATATGCCATAATTCCTACACAAGCAAACATTTCATTCAACATGTTAATTGGCGTTCAGAAGAAAACTTTATCCAAACCCTGATTGACATACGCGAACTCAAGTTCAGTTACTAATTTATCTATACAGGTTCCGAGGCGGTTCTCCGGCTTTGTGACCGGTGAGCTGCCCAGGAATCTGAATAGGTCAATCTCTGCTCTCGCCAACGCAACTGGTACGAGTTCAAAGTGCTAGATTAGGGGCGAACCCAAAAGGCCTTCGGGACCCCAGGCGCTGAATGTGCCGTTCGTTTTGTCCGCCCTGTTGCGCGTGAAGCATTTGGAACGCGACTAGACGCCGGGGCGGGGCAGCCAGTGTCAGCCCAGGACTCTGAATTAACGCATCATCAGCTTTGCCGCGGTGTGGATGACAGCGGTCGATGCTTGTTCGGGGGCCGGCGATTCCCGCCACAGCGCTTCCTGCCCTGGTGCATGGCGGTCGCACGGAGGAATTGTTGGAAAAAAAGGTTAGTAAAAATTTTTCCCAGTCTGCGTTGCAGCAGCCGCTGGCTCGGAGAGGCGAAGGGAGGGAAGGCGGGCGAGACGCGGCCGGCCCAGGCAGCCCCACCTCCCGCTGCCCTCCCCATTCAAATCCCCAGCTGACTCGGGCCTACCTCAGGCCAGTCCACGCGGCTCTCCCCGCTGCCCTGCGCTAATGGATCAAATCTTGTGGGAGAAACTCCCACTCCCCCCCACCCCCGCCCTTTGGGAGTAATGTAAAACCCCGCGTCGTTGGGCCGATGGCGACGGCGAACCTGAGGCCAGGTCGGACAGTGGTGGCAGGCGAGTTTACCGGTGACTGACCCGGCTCGGGGCGGCACGTCGGTACGAGGTGAACACACAGGACTGTCGGGGATACACTGCAGGCCGCTCAGTAGCTACGGAGAGGGAGCAAGCACCTTCATGCGTGGAGGGTGCAGCCTGCGCCTGAGGTGGCAAGGGAATGGGTGCTGATAAACCATTTTACTGATTACTGCCTTCGGACACTTGTAAATGTGTATATGTTTTTGGTTTTCAATTCATTGAACACGAAGTGTTGACTTTCAGTCTTGCTCTTCTCTATCACCAATTACTAGGAGTTAACGAGGTTTGGGTGTCTTTCATAATGAGTTTTATAATACGCTTATTTGTACCAATCCAGTTCCAGCCTGGGCACGTTTTATTTTCCCCATTTCTAGCTTCAAATTTTCAACTTTGTCTAATGTAGTGATGTAAATTTTTTGCAATGCTCCGCAAAATTAAAATTTGAAAGTGCATTCTAGCCAATATGCCAATGCAAATTCACAATAAAATTCAAATAACTATACATTTTTGTCTAGTCTTCTATAGATTTTAACATTGGTACTTCTAAAGTACACTAGTATTTGTGATCTGATTATCCTGTAAATAATTTTTTGGCATTTATTGTATTTCTTACAATTAAGTTAATTGATAATTATATTTAAAAATTGTAATATTTTACTTGGTATTCCTGAATCCTTTGATTTTTATAGATGGTAGAAACTGGAGTATTTAGTATACAAAGTCTGATCAGGTCTTTTCACCAATTTAAACATCAAAGTACATATTAATTCAATGAATTTTTCAATACAAATTTTCTAAGGAATTTTTTTCAGATTAAGGATAAAATGCAAAATTATTATTGCAGGAATGGCTAGCATTAATAGTGCCATCTTTAGCACCTGAAAGCACCAAGGCATTTATCTTTTGTAACCAGATATTTTTCTGGTTCATCTGGAGGCAGTGCAGTTGTGTAGCAGCTAGTGTAATGCTTTGTGGCACAGTGATCGGGGTTCAATTCCTGCTGCTGTCTGTATGGAGTTTGTGCGTTCTGCCTGTCACTACATGGGTTTCCTCCCACATATCAAAGAGCTAGGGGTTAGTAGGTTGTGGCCACACTGAATGGAGTTTGTACATTCTCCCCGTCATTGCATGGGTTTCCTCCCACATTCCAAAGAGCTCGGGGTTAGTAGGTTGTAGCCATGCTGTGTTGGCACTGAAAGCATGCCGACAATTGTGGGCAGCCCCGGCACATCCTGGGATTGTATTGGTTGTCAGTGCAGACGACGTGTTTCACTGTATGCTTCGATATACATGAGACCAATAAAACTCATTTTTAAAAACTATCTTTAATTTTTAGGGGCAATATACACTGATTTCGATAGGTGAAGTGCAGTATATTCAGTTGGTCATTTGCATGTATTGCTCGTAGGTATTTACCTTTTAACTTTTTAGAGTGATATTAAGAGTTAAATGGGATTTAAGAAAAATTGTACTTTAAAGTCTACATTGGGGCCAATAGTTAATTGCATTTACGATGTTGAGTACAGTTAAGAATTAATACGGTGCAGGAAGCAAGTATATTTTGTTCATGTTTTACCTGTAGGAATTAACATTGGATGGGAAATAGAGGAACGAGGATGGTGGTGAATATTGGTAGTTCGGGTTGGGGTACTTGATGTTGCGGTGTTTGCTGAGCTCGGCAATTAGCTTGCAGATGTTTCATCACCAGTGTGCAGTTGGTGTTTCTCTCTGGGAGAGCTCATGTTTATACTGCACCCTGTTCGTTTGCCTTGTCCGTTGTCTTTAATGGTACCTTGGTTCTTGAGACAAGCTTTCTTAAAGTTGCTGTTTGTGTGCAATTGTGATGTTTGAGCTGTCATTTCTGATATATTCTTGATGCAGGACAAAGTCATGCATTTCATTGCATGTTGAGTAGTGTCTGCACGACCTTAAAAACAATCGACAAAAGCAATGTGGTGTACAGGATCACCTGTGGATATTGCAATAAGACCTGCATAGGCCAGACAGGATGTAAACTCTCAATTCGTTTATGGGAACACAGACTGGCAGCAAAGAGACATGGTCCATTGTTGCTGATCTCAGTACTTTAAGAGCAAGAAGGATGCTACTTGAATTGGGACAATGCAGAAGTTCTGGTGCTAGCAGACATGAAAATTCTTAGAATTATGGTTCTCTTATAACTGTAAACAAACATATCGAAATCAACGTCATCTGTGATCCCCTAAGTGCAAAAGAAACTTGAGCCAATAGAACTCAGAGGTCAACTGAAGGGGTAGCCAATCTGGACCGAGGCAAGCTAACAGGGTGCTATATAAACACACGCACCCCCAGATAGAAACACCAGCAACTGCACACTGAGGATAACGACTGGTGACGAAACTTCTGCAGGCTAATTGCCAAGCTTGGCGAACACTGCAACATCATAAGAGGAGCTACTGGAAATTGAAGCTGTGGCTGAATTACAAGACTTTTTCAAATTGGGCAGAGATCAGATGTTAGGATGCAGGGGCATATTGAGAGATTAGCAAATAAGTTTAAAGCAGAAGGCCAGACTTGGACATTTGAAGAAGGTTGCAACAGTATGGTGAAGTAAGGTAATGGAAGGTAGTGTAAATGATTGCAGATTCAAAGTCATTGCATTGCAGCGGGCCAGTGTAATTGATCATTTATAAGCAGGTTAATATAGAACAAAAGTGGTGCAATAGATTGTTGTGTAGGAGTTAGCATACCTAGCCAGTTAGTGGGGGACAGAAGTAATGAGGTTATAAATGAGACAGGGATGAAAGACAGTTAAATTTGAATTAGATGGTCTTGATTATGGATTACAAATTGGAAATCAAAATGTCATGGTACATTGAACAGGACTGGGGTTGATCTGAGGAAAATAAGTGCATAGAAAACTTCAAATACACAGTCAATGAGTAAAACTTTAAGGCTTACATGATCTCAAATATCAACAATACAAGAAGTGTTAATAATTTATTACAAGGTATTGGTTGCTGTTGCTGAAACTATATGATAAGCAGTTCAAAGTTACACTAGCTAAATGTAGATAGGACATGACAATCTGTTGTTGCATTTTACATTTGTCTACATAAATTTCCTATCTTAATGCCACAGTAGTGTTGAGGTTTGCATGACACTATTACAGCTGGGGGCATCAGAGTTCAATTCCAACATAACCTCTGAGAAGTCTATACATCCTCCCTGTGGAGTTTGTGGGTTTTCTCCCACAGTTCAAAGGCGTACAGGTTAGTAGTTTAATTGGCCATTGTAAATTGTCCTGTGATTAGGCTGTGTGAAATTGGGGGTTGTTGGTTGGTGCAGCTGGATGGGTCATTTCCAGTCTATCTCAATAGATAAGGCTTTCATTTGGAGACAACAAACTGACTGGAGGAAGCTTTGCAGCTTTAAGTAACTAGTTGCAGAATAACATTGATAAATGCCGAGTAGTTCTTTGTGTCATTCAAGGATGATGAGCAAAACGGAGCAATGAAATAATTAAAGGCAGGAGAAAAGTAATCTTCCCTGTCCAAGGAAACTAATGTTCCAAGCAATAGACAGGTTCTTGACTAAACAGACAAAGCCTTGCTCCTCATTTCAGTGCCATTCTTGGGTCTTTAGGAAAACTATTGTACGTGAGTCCATTTAATACGTATCATACTGGCTAAAAATATATATTTTTCATCTAAACTCAGTTTTAGAACCATTGTCTTACATTAATAGCACATCAAATGCTCAAATATAAATCGAAAAATATGAAATTGGGAAATCAGTTCCCACAGGAGAAAAATTAACAATTCAGCTTTTATTACTGATTGGGTAAATATTATATTCTCTACTGCACTTCTATTCAATAGTCAAGGGGATTTTAACAAGATCTTTTTCTGTCAATGCACGAATTAAAATACTAGTCTGTTGTGGTATGACTGGCATGTCGTAGCAGAACTGTTGTAAACTGAGAACTGCACTTTGTATAAAGGAAGTTAATTTGATACCTAGAACTCTTATTTGCTTGTAGGAGCAGCAACATTAAAGAGCTTACAAGTGTTCTTTTGGTGCTGGGTGGGACATTGATGCTTGAGGGAGTAACAGAGCAATGACTTAGTGTCAAGGAAAGTGCAAGTTAGGTGCTAGGCATAACGATTATAGCAGGCAGTGGATATTTAAGAAAGGTTGGTAAACTTTTAATATGCTGGCCTGTTCATCCAGCAACACAGTGCTGGAGAATACAGCAAGTCAGGCAGCATGAAGGGGAATAAACAGTTTGTTTTGGGCTGAGACTTCATCAAGCCATTTATCTATTTGCTCCATATATGGTAAAAGCAGAGATATTCTAGAGGTTGAGTGATATTATCATTGTCATAGGGTAGGTCATAACAGAAACTGCAATACATGAGAAGGTGTGGCAAGTGTGATATAGCAAATAAGGGAATGCATAAAATAAAAACATGTTGCAAAATACCTACTTGGTAGTGCACAACGGTGGGAAGAATACTATTAGCAGTTCAGGTCAAAGACTTTCAGAACTGGGAAGGAGACCAAAAGAAGTTTAAGCTGCAGGGAGGATGGAGTTGAGGGTGTGGTAATGTGTATGTTACGTAAAACTGGTAAATATGCAATAAGTTATATATGGTTATCTAGTCTAGATGATTGGAAGCAATTAATGAAAATGTAGGCATAAGACTCAGTCACAAATTGCAATGTAAGACGATGTGCTTGGCAGGTGAGACTTCCCATATCATTCACTCCTTTAAAAAGGAGGGGAAAATGCTGATCCAGTATCACAGCTGAGCAACTGAGACAAATAGAAATTAAATTAGCTCAACCTGTAGAATTCAATATTAAATTCAGAAGACTGCAACATGCCCAGACAATGAGAAGCTGTTCCTGAAGCTTGCTAAAGGCCTCATTTTGATAGTGTAAAGGTCACAGATTGATAGGTCAAAATGGGAGTGGAATAGACATTAAAATTGTGAGAACCAGAAAGCTTGGGATTGCCCCAGTGGACCGAATCCAGGTGCCCTGCAAAATGGTGTCCAATGTACAATTGAATACTGTACTTTGTGAATGTGGAATACAGCTGCAGGAAGTGCAAGCAAAATTAATGCTGTTGCACATGGATGGACTATGTGGGTCTCTGGTGGACAAGGAAGAGATGAAAGGTGAAGTGTTGCATTGCCTATGATTGCAAGGGGAAGTTTGGGAAGAGGGAGGAGCGTATTATGGGAAAGGAAGAGTGGATGAGGGATTTGCGAAGGGTCTGTCGCTGTAAGGTGCTTAAAGGGTGGAAAAGAAAGCTATGTCTGGAGTTGGAATCTCTGTGAAGGTTGGGAACATGGCAGAGAATGATCTGTTGAATGCAAAAGCTAGTAGGATGGAAGATGGTGGTGCAGGGAATCTCAATATCTTCATGCTATCCCGCAGATGAGAGCAGAGGTATGGGAAATGGGTGAGATGCAGTGAAGAACTTTTAGTGCAGTTCTGAACTGAAAGTCTCGAGCAACCTAAAAGTGATGAATTTTCCCATAGCATCTGGGCAGGGTATTTATTACCAGGAATAACTTTGAGAAATGTTCGGGTAAAAGGTGGCCAGGAGGCCATGTGGAATGTGGCCATGGATAAGCATTCAAAAGACTGGGATGCTGCAGGTTCACTAAGTGGACTCTACTGTTACCGGCATATACACTGCTGTGGTCACAAGCCAGTATTATTTGGGATTGACAAAAGTTTGAATTTTTCATTTTTTGGTTGCAATATGTTTGAATAGTTTAGTGTGATTCCATCAAGGCTCTAACACCTTTCTAAGAGTATTCCTGAGGCAGGTCCTGCAGATTCTCAGATAAACATTTAATTCAGTCCAGACATAAAGAAGAAGCTGTCAATGACTGGCCAGTTGTGCAAGAAGAACATCAATTTGCATATATAAGGGAACTGAGCCCAATTATTGTCAGCAAAAAACCAGTTCGCAATGCCTTTCGGCCAAGATAGTTATATGTTAGAACGAGAGGATACTGGTGAAGGTTTGATGCTTGAACTTAACAGTTTGGTAATGGTGGTAATCTTTATTTCTTTGAAGCTAGATTTTAGAATGTTAAGGATCTTGCAGTGAAGTTTTATTTTCTGTAATTAATTTGCATCTATTACACAGCACAGAAACTGGTCCTTTGTTGTTCACAACATTAAGATCCACATCTAAGCTAGTCACATTTGCCTGTATTTTACTTGTATACCTCTAAAGCTTTCATGTCAATGTACCTGTTCAAGTTAAATAATGTTACAGTAACTGCCTCAACCACTTCCTCTGGGAACTTGTTCCAGATCCGCACCACCACCTAGGCCAAAAGTTATCCTTCAAACCCCTTTTAAATCTTGCCCCTCTTAAGGTAAACCTGTGCCCTCTAGTTTTTGATTCCCTTTCTCAAGGAAAAAGACTGCGTTCAAAATATACAGTGTATTCTGGTTAATTTGGACCAGTACATTTTGGCCCAATTGAGTGGTTGCCCCAATTTGCCAACGTTTCATGGAAATGGTTAAAAAGGTATTTTTCAAAAAGAGACAAAGTACCTTTTAACTGAGTAACAAATTATCTATTAATGAAATGCAGAACAAATTTTAACAGTATCAGTACTACTACAGGACGATAAACTGTTAGTTCCTAATAGTTATCGATGGAAGAACTAATCCAGTGAATGCTGCCATGTTAATTCTGTAAACGAACAAATTCGGCACAGACACCTAATGCAGATAACGAACTGCTGTCATACAATGCTTTCGATGATTGCATCCTCTGAATCTTCATTGTAACATTCAGGATGATTGTTGATACCTTCAAATTTTTCACAGTTCCTAATTTGCTGAAGTAGTGAAATCATTTAATTTTCACTTCAGAGCGTGTCTTGCATCTCTAAGCCTGAATGCTTGAAACTACAATGAGCAAAACTGTTGCTGAATTGTCTTATTGCTTGTTTCTCGCCAGCTATCAATGACAAAAATCACTGCATTTTGAACACAAGCATGTGCAACTGATACTAATTAAAAGCTGAGCAACACACAAAATGCTGGAGGAACTCAGCAGGCCAGGCAGCATCCATGAAAATCTTTAAACACTGTTTGCTGTAAGCAGGGTGTAATGTCTAACAACCACACAAATGCACACGACTAATGCTAATTAGAAACTGTAAATCTCCTGTCCCAATTAAGTGGCTTAGTGTTCCAAATTAAGGAAGGGAGTCCTGACTATCCTCTTGATTAGTTTTTGTTCCCTAAGAGTTGTCCCAAATAAGTGGCCTCCCCAATTAACTGGAGCCCACTGTATATACCTTGAACTCTTGATCAGTTTTGTAATATATAGTTCTGAAATGTTTGAGAGAAAGCAAGATTTAATTTAACTTGTATTGAAGAAATACATTTTAAAAGTCTAAATAGATTTCAGCCATATTGAATCAGGCTGACATCACCCTTGCTAGTTTTTCATTTCAAGCATTTAATTCAAAATGTATTTCTAATTTTTGTGATACATTAACATCAGATTGTGTGCAGTACAGTTGATAATTTATCAGATTCAGTGACAAGACTCGTATTGAAGTTTTTTTTTCAACTGATTAAGTGGCAGAGCCATGAATACCTTTCTGCTCCTGTTGGTTTCCACTCCGTTCAAGTCAGGAGAAAAAGATACAGTATTTGTATCCCTAAATGTGATTGCTTATAAGGGCAGTATAGTGATGAAAATCTTCCTTTCAAGTAGTTGATGAGTAGAATAAAACACTTGGTTTTTCCAAAACTATTGCTTGTTTTCTTTGAGTTAGCATTCAAAGAACCTAAATTACAGTCCAACTAAATTTATATTTGTGCTTAAAATTTTTAATGAGAAAAACTTTCTCAAAGATGTTTTCATAGATGTAATTTCCATTGCAGTCTACATATAAATTATGCAAAGTATATTGTCTCAACAAAATTCTTTTCAGAATTTCCACCATTTTTACTTTGGGTACGGTAGATGTGTTCTACAGTTGCCACTTTAAATGTGTATAATGATCGATAACAAAGAAACTGATCATTTCCAAAATGTGGAGATTAAGAAACTTCATTAATGACAATGACAACCAGTTTCTACACAGCCTGTGAAGCATCATAGAATTACCCTATCGGTATTGGAGTACAGCTGCCACAATTAGTATGAGGGAAAATATATTTTTCATATTAATTTTAGGTAAATTTAACCAGGGTACCTTGTTATCATAACATTTACATGATAACCTTTTCAATAACTGTACAGTTAGAATAATTAAGCCACTATTTATTCCCCAGAAAAAATTTCTTTAGGAATAAACAAGTATTCATACACTTATTTCTTATAGCAAGGGTGGATTTTTCTTCTTAATGGATAAAAGGCAGCACAAGGTATCAGCTTATTTTCTATTGGATATGCAGCAGTCCTTAAATGAAACCTTATTTCCTGTTGGGGACCAGTTTTACTGCATATTTTAACATCTGATGTGCATTGATTCAATAATGCATTTTTACGGATTTCAGGATGATTAAAAGCAATTAATGTAATTCTCTATAGATTGCCATGCTGTAGGCATGGAAATAATTAGCAAGTTTTCATATGCCCCTAGGATCAGGAAATTAGGAAGTACATTGCAGTCTCCTTCCCAGTTAGAAGTGATGTCATATCAAATGCACAGAGCCATTCAAAAGAGATGAAATAATTACTACCATGAGCCACAGGCAAGTCAATTTCTAATTTGATTTCATCTGTAGCACGGTGTTATAGGTACTTATTTTGTTACTTTTGCTACTTAAATATACAAATTATATTCAGTGGTTAATTAGAATATTGTGCAAACTTTGAAGCGAAGATCATAGTTCTTTTCAGTGAATATTTAAATTGTTTTCTGCAATGGATAAACATGATTGGAAAAGATGCTTTTGGAAAACCATTGTAATCCTATAGGGCTAAATGTTCCAACAAGCTAACATGAAAAGACAATAGATGGGGAAAATGACTAACTAATAGAAATCTTACCAAGTTTTCTTCCCTGTACCAGTAACTATTCTAGTTCCAATGTGCATGCTTCACCTGGGCAGCCAGGCAATTAGTTACTTTGATCCTGTTGCATTTGAAGTATCAGTAAAGTAATTCAGGCAGTATAGAATCGTGCTGCAAGTTGCATAGAAGTGTGTTGGATTAACAGCACAGTAAAAGGTGTTTGGCTAAGTGACACGTCATGATTATTCCTATTCCCCCGCCTCATCTAGCAGTTTGTTTGATCTTTAATTATGTCTGTAGTGTTAACATAACTTTAAGATGTCAAGGGCATCTTCCTTGAATGCTCAATTCTCCAGTCCCATAACAGGAAAAGTTTCTTCCTTGTTGGCTTTTAAGTGACTGTTCTGTAATTACAATGACTTGTTTGGACTCTATTCAAGTGAAGACATCTCTTAATTTATCCTCAATGCCATTTATAAAGTCGTATGTTGATGTAGCCAATAATTGACCCTCTGGATAAAAAATAATTTAGAGGGACAAGGTGCAGTTGACGTTTCAGGCCGAGACCCTTCGTCAGGACTACTTCGTCTCGGCCTGAAACGTCGACTGCACCTCTTCCTAGAGATGCTGCCTGGCCTGCTGCGTTCACCAGCAACTTTGATGTGTGTTGCTTGAATTTCCAGCATCTGCAGAATTCCTGTTGTTTACAGTAGGACGGTATTTCCTTCTGTAAATTATTTTTTGTTTTTACCTGTACCTCAATATCCTTTTCATTACCAGAATAAAACTGTTCAGATGGTCAATATTGTCTGTTAAAGATCTTTTACATGATTCTTTTCAAGTGTGCCCTCTCATCGTAGACTTGTAATGTGTTAGCTATTACTGTGAACCCAACCTAACAGCAACCTAACTCACCAATGCGTGGGAATAACAATGAGAAGTTCACTTCCAGTAAATAAACATGTCAAGGGTAAATATGATTCTGGTAAACAAAGATTGAATATTCCTTCTATGGAAAAATAAAGCCAAATACTTGTATGAATACTAACACCCATGCTGTTTGCTGGGCAATAATATAACTCACACCAGTATAAACTTAGATTGAAATTGTAGATAGATACTTTATTAATCCCAAAGGGAAATTAGTGTCACAGTAGCATTACAAGTGCACAGATACAAATATTAGAAGAGAAGTATCATAGAATAAAAAGGAAGTTACCTCAAACAGTCTCTCAAGAGAGGATCATCACTTCCCTGGCTATAGGTTGACTCATTATAGAGTCTAATGGCCAAGGGTAAGAATGACCTCGTATAGTGCTGTTTGGAGCAGCGCAGTTGTCTTAGTCTATTCCTGGAAAGTGCTCCTCTGTTCAGCCAAGGTGGCATGCAGAGGGTGAGAAACACTGTCCATAGGGTCCATTGTTCTACCACAGCCTCCAGTGTGTCCATTTTGACTCCAACAGAGCCAACCTTTCTAATCGTTTTATTGAGCCTGCTGCATCACCTGTGTTGATGCCATTGCCCCAGCGCACCGCTGCATAGAAGATTGTACTGGTGAGAACAGACTGGTAGAACATGTGAAGGAGAGGCTGGCATACTCCAAAGGACCTCAGTCTCCTCAGGAAGCAGAGGTGACTCTGGCCTTCCTTGTACACAGTCTCTGTGTTGGTGCCCCATTCAAGTCTGTCATCCAGGTGCACCCCCAGGTACTTATAGGTCCTCACCTCATCCACATCCTCGCCATCAATAGTAACAAGGAACAGTGCAGGCTTAGTCTTGACAAAAAATTTTAAACTATGGCAAGCACATTAATGTTATATAGTACAGAATAAAGAACATGCCCATCATATATAAATAGTCTATATTGTGCATGTAATATTGGAGCTCATTGTTGTGTAATCAATTCAGTTTACTTCACTTTGTTTTCTCACGGCATGAAACGGTTTTGTGCTGAAGAAGCTGCCCCAGTAAACAAATATTCTTGGAACTTCCAAGGAAAAAATAAGTAACTTTCTTCAACGTCATGTTCTAACAAGCTAACTAAAAGCTATCTGCACATTTTCTGTGAGACCATTGTCTGCACGAGGATTTTCCAACGTGTATCTGTCCTTCCAAATAAGTTCTGTGAATGTTTCACCATGTTCTGATATTCGTTGTCCATTTTTATTCTGCTTCCTGCTTCTTCGATCCCATGCTTTCTCCAAAAACAAAACATTAACACAAAATCCGATTGGCTAATTCAACATGCCTAACTTATCAACTTTTTTTTATCTTAAACAGCAAAAATGAAATGCTTGATTATATAATGTAGTTAAAGGAACATTCTTTGTATTTTCGAAAACAAAATATGCAACAGCATAACTATCAATAAAATAAAGTATGGTCTTAAACCAGGGTGTTGCATTCTCCCCCACCAAAATAGGCATGTCTTTGTGACTTTGTAAACCTTTGACACTTATCAACCATATTATTAATAACAGAACACAGTAACAATAACAGTTATGTTCATATGTCTGTGAAGGTTCTCAGTCAGCCAGGTCATTGTATATCAAGCAGTAGTAAATCAAGGCAACTGGACTTGCCACGTTGTCTAGAAGATGTTTCGCCACTCATCCGAGAGGTTATTGATCAGGCCCCGTATCTGTGCAGTTCTCAATGTAATGATAATGTATATCGGCGAGTCAAAACAACCACTTCACAAATGGATGGCCCAACATAGGAGGGCTAACAGGTCAAGATTCAGTTGTATATCTACACCTAAACGACAAGAGACACTCCTTTGGTAACAATGTGCACATTTTGGACAGGGAGAACAGGTGGTTTGAAAGAGAAGTTAAAGAAGCCATCTTTGTCAAACTGGAAAACCTGTTCCTGGATAGAGGGGGTGAAGTATGACACCACCTATCAGCTACTTACAATGCAGTCCTAACATCACTACCTTGGCGTCTCCACAACAGTTTACACCTCCATTCTTGCAAAGATAAGACTAATTACCCTCTCATTTCCTCTATGACTCTTAACGACCCTCATGTGAATACTATACCTTAAAACAACTTTCAGAGTTTATAAATGGGAAAACTACCCACCATGGATTAGAACTGAAGAAGCCTCTTAGATGAGTGGCGAAACATCTTCTAGACAACACAGCAAGTCCAGTTGCCTTGATTTACTACTGCTTGAGATAGTTGTGTTCATACTTATGTTGTGACAGTATTCAGGCATATGGCTTACAGAATTCAAATTACAGATTCAAGTGATTACAGGATCTCCAATCCATTTGTAAATAGAAGTAACATATCTGACAGAACATTCTGATTTCCTGATGCATCATATACCTGCCTATCTGGAGGTTTCCTAACTCCCTGAGATCATCTTATCTCAGTTTCAGTTTCTTCTTCAGCCATTATAGTTGATTCTCGGCTACTATTTCATCAGTTTGTCTTTTCTGGAGACTTTTGAGGTGTCTCATCCTGCCTAACATTTGTTCCTTCCTGGAACTCAGTTTCTCCTGCCCTCTGACTAGATTTGGTTTCATCTTCAATTATATTGGAGTCTGGTTCTCTTTCCCTCTGTAATCATTTCTGGTTGTTGAGGGTTGTATTCCTCACTATACCCAGGACTAGACTGAAAGGTTCTGGCATCTCTTCGTTAACTCCTCTTGGGAAGCTGGCATAAGGTAAGTCATACCATATACCAATTTCCTCATCTTCTGAGTCTGTACAGCATTGATTCATCTGGTGTTTCCTTTTTCTTTTCCATTGCAGAGTTCTTTTATTAGGTGCAGACTCTCGATCCATATGTACTCCCTGCCCTAGAGGTAAAAGATGGTTCTGATAGAGAATTTTTACAGGATCATTTCCATCTTCTAATTTCAACTGAAAAATTGGCAAGTTTGGAATCTGACTCTCTAGTACATAAGGTGTAGAAATCCAGCGAATGGCCAACTTCAACTTTCCTTGTAGTCCTAAATTTCTTATTAGAACTCTTTATCTCCAGGTATCAGCTGAGAAAACAACCTTTTGATTGTATCTCCTCTTGTTTTCTTGGTTTTGTTTGCTAGCAGAAACCTCAGCTAATTTGTAAGATTTTTGCAGTTCTTTCTTCTTTTTGGACACATACCTGAGAAGTTTTCTGTGGCACATCCTCACTAGAGGTGCCAACACAACTTATCAGTTAGTCTCCTTTTCCATTCCTCTGCTATTGGTGAGTCAAAGTTGAATGATTTTAATGTCAAGCTTCCCAGTATAAGAGACTTTCTTTTCCCTTTTCTTCACCAGAAAACTGGGAACTGCTGCCACAGGAAAAGGATGTGCAATCTGTATTCTACATTTGAGGGTAATATCTCTTCCTGAGGTGTTCCTGACAATCTGTTTCCCTTTTAGAGTGGACAGCTGAAGATTTCTGTAGTTCGGGTTTCACCAGCACTCCTGCAGGCAAGAGTAATTCTTCTTCCTACTGCTCAGGAGCATCCAAAAGAATAGCTGGGATGCTGGGCACTCCTGGAAATTTGGGTGTTCCCATCACTCTAGCTACTTGGCCACGATGCAAAGTGACTGGCTTAGACTGAGTATACCAGAGAGTTCCTCTGTTATGCTTATCATCCTGCAGAGGAGAAAGTTGCACGTTCTCAAAAGCGGCTCTGAGTACCACGTGAATTGACAAGGTTCTCAAAGTTCTCTCCCTTTCTGTCTTTACATGCTCCCATGAGCCTTCTGACAATGGTAGTGTTTGTTCCTACAAGAATGGAAGCTTTACCTTTGACAACCAGATCCAGGCAGACCAACACTAATGTATCAGTAGTCTCAGCTACTCCATTATCTGCTTCGGAAAATACCAGTTTCAATGACGAATAGCCATCATATGGGTAATCATCAGCACTAAGCCCCAATCCTCAAGGACAGTGATAGGAGTCGATGGTAAATGTGTCAAATACCTGTCGTAAAATGATCAGTAGAATAAAGTAGCTCTAGCATAAATACCTTCAATCTGTATGGATACATCAGAACCTGGCCCCACTAGGCCTTCAGGAATAGTGTTTTGCACTTTAGTATTTCTGTTGATACACTGATTGGAATGTGTTTGCTTCAGGACATCAGGCCGTACCTTTACTGGGTCCCTCTGTTATTTCGCATCTTTTTCTTTTTGATAAACCGTTTTTGTAAATTTATCTCATGTTTCAGTTTTCCCAAATATTTAGTGAACTTCTTTGTTTGCTTTGTTTGCTTTTTCACTCGTTGACACACATTTGATTAAATTGAAAGTGTATTTGTTTTTTTAACTCACATATTCTAGTGTTTTCCTCTCCCCTGAGACATTATCTGGTTTTTATCACGTCTTCTTAATAATCTTAACATTAATTGTATTTTTCATTTTGATTTTTTCATTAATCTTATCAAACTGAAATAGTTTATTCAGGTAAGAGCTCAAAACCTCAGTCATCTGTTCACATGTAAATGGAGATTCTAAAAGTAGGATTTATGACTTTGGCCATTGTCTTATTTTATTCTTTTGTAACATATGAATTGTATTTACTTTTTATAACTTGGACTGCACTCTGAAATATTATCAGATTACAACTGAATGTTTGTGGGATCCTTACTAGATCACAATCTTTGTTTTTTTGAGCACTAAATTTTAACTGGAAAATGTCTCCGCACTCCACCAGCTTGTATGAATTTAATTTGCACACAATATTAATTGCAGTGTTGGTCTGTTTTTTTTAAGAGTTGCAACATATAGTAGTTTCCTCACTTTTACACCTCCACTAGATGGTTTATTGAAGCACAAATTAGGCCATTTTTTCAGATGATTTGGAATCTCTTACCTCTTAGGTTTGTGTGCTAAATTTCCATTTCATCTGGGATACCTCAGAGTCCTTCACTCTTTGTAGCCAATCGGCTGACGATGCCAATTTATTGGTTCTGATGTTTTTGATGAGGTTTTTTCAGAAGTCACGAAGGAAGCATAAAAGTTGTTGCTTCAAGATCCTTTTATTAAGCACTAATAGAACAAAAGTATTGGGAAAAGGAAGACGATGGCAGAAAAGAACAAAGAAGACAATAGAGAAAGAATGTGAGCCAATGTGCTGTGCCCTATAGATAACAGACATACCATTTAAATTTGTAGATAAGAGTTAACCAACCAGATGGTCCTTTTGTGTATTTAATATTTGAGCAATATTGTAACTGTATTGTTTGATTGAGAATTATTTGTTTCAATAATTCATTATGAGTATTATGTAAAAGTATGTGAATGGCATACATCATCATGCAGTCATGTCACATGTGCACTCCACTTATGTAAATCAAAGTACATACGCATCTCTCAGCTCTATGTTTTTCTTTCAATTAGTTTTATGTTTTGGAGTCACCATACATAACAGTGATGACGAGTAAGCTTTAATATGATGACTACTTAACTATTGAAGCGTAGCAAGATATTCAAGCTGGGAAAAAAAAGCACAGTAAGATGTTTAAGTTTAAAGAAGAGCACAACATATTTGTTTCTTTGCAAGAGGAAAAGAAAGATGGTAGAGTTTAAAAAATGGCTGAAATGGACAAATTCATGGACTCATAAACTGAGTGCTGGGTGATAAAAATCATAAATTTTTAAAAAAGTAGATATGGCTGGCTACATTGGATAGATGTGTTCAATTTCACAAGGATAATTGGATATTGTACATTGAACAAATTGATCATTATTTTAAAGCAAATGGAATAGCCATTGAGAAACAAGTGCTGCATGCATTGGATGGAAAGGCGTATAGTTTCCTTAGAAGTTTGACTGTTCCAACCAAACCAGCTGAAATGCGCTTTGCTGATATCATGAAAGATATGCAGAAACATTTAGAACCAAAACCATTGTTGATTACAGAATACTTTAGGTTTCATCAGTGGAATCATAAGGAAGGGGAGGCAATTTCAGTGTATGGCTGAAGAGATTACTAGTTCAATAATGTGCTTAAGGATGCTCTGAGAGATTGTTTAGTTTGTGGAATCTTACAAGAAAGCATTCAAAAACAGCTCCTAACTGAAGCTCAACTCACATTTGAAAAAGCAGTTGAAGTGGCTGTATCAATAGGAACCCCAGACAAAGATGCAATTGAGTTGCAGTCAGGAATGAAAGTGAGCACAAACAAAATTGCAATGCCTAAACAGAAACCAGCCTGGCCAAACAAATTGTGTTACAGTTGTGGCAGGGGCTCACATACACCAGACCAATGTAGATTTAAAGGCGAAACTTGCAGAAAATGTCATAAAGTAGGATAAATACAAAAATAAGTGGACTGCACAGGGAAGAGAAAAAAAAATAAAAAGTCAAGTTGCAGTTTCAAAAAGACCACTGATC
Source organism: Mobula hypostoma (assembly GCF_963921235.1). NCBI lineage: Eukaryota > Metazoa > Chordata > Chondrichthyes > Myliobatiformes > Myliobatidae > Mobula > Mobula hypostoma. Next base: position 45,460,810 of record NC_086109.1, on the reverse strand, counting down.
TGCACGCTGTTGACGAAATATCTGATAATATTGAGAGTGACACAGAACTGGGATCTACAATGTGAAAACTAACAAAAGAGAAGCACTATGACTTACACCAGAAGGGAATGGCAAATTAATTAAAATGAAATTGGACAGTCATTCCATAAAATGAATTTGAATGGCATTTCAAAGATACTGAGCTGAAGCCTGTGGATATCCAGCTAAAAAAAATTGTACTGGAGAAAAGATAACTACTGTGGATGACATTTGTAACAACAGAATACAGCAACCAACAAGCCACATTGTGCTTGTATGTGGTTAAAAACAGGAGGGTTACATTGTGTAGTTGTGTTTGGCTGAGCTAACTACAACTTGATTGGAGATTCATCCACTGTTTGCATGCCGCACCCCCTGCAATAGAGTCAACTGAAAGTGAATTAAGAAAGTTATTGGCTGGTGCCATAGCAGTGTTCAAGGATGGCATTGGAAATCTCAATATCAAGGGTAAAATAGCTTTAAATGAAAATGCCACACTCAAGTTTTGCAAAGCCTATCTAGTTCCTTATACCATCTGTACTAAAGTAGCCAGTGAGCTAGATGACTGACATGGAAGCTGAAGGTCTTTCCAAGGTTGACTGGAGCCCATGGGCAACACCAGTGGTCCCAGTAGCCTGTATTTTCTCAGGATCTGTGGTAATTTCAATGTCACCATTAACCCAGTACTGAAAGTAGATCAATACCCTCTGCCCAGGATAACTGATACTTTGCAAACCTTTCTGGTAAGAAACACTTAAGCAATTTAGACTTAGCTGAAGCCTACCTACGGATGGGGCTGGAAGAAGAGTCCAAAGTGTTTCTCACCATAAATGCTCACAAAGAGCTTTATTGCTATAATAGGCTTATTTTTGGAGTAGCATCTGCACCTGCAGTCTGGCAGAAGGCTATGGACCAGGGGCTGCAAGGCTGCCCAAGCACTCAGTGACATCATTGTTACTGGTGAGGATGATAAGGAACATGTCCAAAATCTCAAAATAGTGTTAAAGAGATTAGACAATTATACGCTCAGAGCACGATGTAACAAGTGTGAATTTTTAAAAACCAAGCATCACTTACTGTGGTTACACCATTAATGCGCAAGGCTTACTCAAGTGTGCTGAGAAATTTCAAGCAGTGGTGAGCAACCCAAGGCCAAAGGGCATGTCACAATTGCAGTACATTTCAGGATTGATCAATTACTATAATAGGTTCCTGCCAAACCTGGCTACTGTGCTCCACTCCTTGAAATCATTACTGCAGATCAGGAAGAAATGGCAATGGACAAAGCAGATGACTTTCCAACAGATAAGACCAAAAGACATGAGAGTAGAATTAGGCCATTCAGCCCATCGAATCTGCTCTGCACACTCAACCCTAGTCTCCTGCCTTCTCCCCATAACCTTTCATGCCCTGACTAATCAAGAGCCAATCAAACTCCACCTTAAATACACCCTGTGACCTGGCCTCCACAGCTGCCCAAGGCAGTGAATTCCAGAGAGTCAGCACCCTCTGGCTGAAGAAATTTCTCCTCATCTCTGATCTAACTGGATGGCCTTCTATTTTGAGGCTGTGCCTTCTGGTCCTAGACTCCACCACCAAAGGAAACATCCCCTTCACATCCATTCTATCTGGGCATATCAACATTCTATAGGTTTCAATGAGATTCCCCTGCCGACCTTCTTCTCAAATCCAGCGAGTACAGGCCTAGAGCCTTCTATTACTGCTCATATGATAATTCTTTCATTCCCGGAATCATTCTTATGAACTTCCTGTGAACTCTTTCCGATGTCAGCGCATCCTTTCTTAAATAAGGGGCCCAAAACTGTTCACAATACTTCAAGTGAGGTCTCACCAGTGCCTTAAATAGCCTTAGCATTGCATTCAACCTGCAAATTAACCTTTAGAGAATCTTGCACGGGGACTCAAATCCCTTTGCACCTCGGAGTTTTGGAATTTCTCCTCACTTAGAAAATAGTCTATGCTTTTATTCATTTTATCAAAGTGCATGACAATACACTTCCCTACACTATTCCATGTGCCACTTTTTTGCCCATTCTCCTAATCTGTCTTAAGTTCTTTTGCAGCTTCTTTGCTTCAACGCTACCTGCCCTTCCAGCTATCTTTGTATTAGACCATAAGACAAAGGAGCAGAAGTCGGCCATTCGGCCCATCGAGTCTGCTCCGCCATTTTATCATGAGCTGATCCATTCTCCCATCTAGTCCCACTCCCCCGCCTTTTCACCATAACCTTTGATACCCTGGCTACTCAGATACTTATCAATCTCTGCCTTAAACACACCCAATGACTTGGCCTCCACTGCTGCCCGTGGCAACAAATTCCATAGATTCACCACCCTCTGACTAAAAAAATTTCTTCGCATTTCTGTTCTGAATGGGCGCCCTTCAATCCTTAAGTCATGCCCTCTCGTACTAGGTTCCCCGATCATGGGAAACAACTTTGCCACATCCACTCTGTCCATGCCTTTCAACATATGAAATGTTTCTATGAGGTCTCCCCTCATTCTTCTAAACTCCAAGGAATACAGTCCAAGAGTGGATAAATGTTCCTCATATGTTAACCCTCTCATTCCCGGAATCATTCTAGTGAATCTTCTCTGTACCCTCTCCAACATCAGCACATCCTTTCTTAAATAAGGAGACCAAAACTGCCCACAGTACTCCAAGTGAGGTCTCACCAGCGCCTTATAGAGCCTCAACATCACATCTCTGCTCCTATACTCTTCCTCTAGAAATGAATGCCAACATTGCATTCGCCTTCTTCACTACTGACTCAATCTGGAAACTTGGTCACAAAGCCATCAATTTCATCATTCAAATTGTTGGCATACAACATAAAAAGAAGCAATCCCCAGACAGCTCCCATGGAGCACCACTAGTCACTGGCAGACAACCCAAAAAGGATCCCTTTATTCCCAACCTTTGCCTCCTGCCAATCAGCCAATGTTCTATCCATGCTAATATCTCTCCTGTAATACCCTGGGCTCTTACCTTGTTCAGCAGCCTCATATGCAGCACCCTTTCAAAGGCCTTCTGATAATACAAGAACACACATCCATTTTGTCTGTCCTGCTTGTTATTTCTTCAAAGAACAAAGGATAAAGGAAATGGTGACGTCAGACTCTGTACTCACACATTATGTTCCACATTGTCCAGTGAAGCTTGCCTGCGAAGCTTTGCTTTGTGCTATAGGTGCAGTCATGTCACATGTTATGAGTGGTGGAAGTGAACGCCCCATAGCCTTTGCATCATGTTCCCTTACTGCTGCAGATAAAAATTATGCAGAGAGGCCTTGAGTCTGCTTCGAGGTGCAGAACGTTTCAACCAGTACTTGTATGGGAAAGAGTTTGTCCTTATTACTGATCATCAACCACTGTTATCCATTTTAAATCCACAGAAGGGTGTTCCACTAACAGCAGCAGCACAAATTCAGAGATGGGCTCTTTTTCTTGGAGGCCACAACTCTAAAATCAAATTCAACCCATTCACCCTTGGAAAATGAAATATCTGAAAAAATTTACAAAAGAGGACACTCCTCTTGATGCAAATTAGAAGTCTCCCTAGTACAGCGTAGGTGACCCAAAGGGAAACCAGACAAGATCCCCCTCTGTCTCAGGTGTACATGGCAATCCAAAATGGCTGGAATGTGCAGCAGAAATTCCAGTTCACTCATTTTTACCATTGCCAGAATGAACTTCCCTTTCATGGGGGTTGCTTCATGTGGGGTTTGAGAGTTGTTGCTGAGAGCTAAAGTGTTGGAGGAGCTACTTGCCGGTCATCTAGGCGTGGTCAAAATGGAAGTGTTGGCTCAGAGCAGTTCGGTGGGCTGGGATACAACACCAGCTCGAGTGTCTTGCCATGCACTTTTCGGGACGTTAACATATTCAGAAGATGCCAAGAGCAGCGCCTCTCCATCTCTGGGAATGCCCTGACAGAGGGTTCATGTGGATTTTGCCAGACCATTCATGGATGCAAATTTCTTGGTAGTAGTAGATGCAGCGAGAGTGGCCAGAAGTGTTCCCAATAGCCTCCACTACATTCTCAAAAACACTATTGATGTGTTGACAAGCCTCTTCTTAATGACTGGTGTTCCAGAAGACTTGGTCAGTGATAATGGGCCACAGTTTGTTGTGGAGCAGTTTCAGTCATTCCCGAAAATGAATGGAATAAGATATATTACATCTGCACGGTACCACCGAGCTACAAATGGCTTGGCAGAAAGGTTTGTTCAGATTCTAAAGAATGCACTGAGAGCAATGTCAGCAGAACACACTACACAGACACTGAATCAGAAACTCGACAATTTCCTCCTTGCATATCGCAGTGCGGCTCACTCCACGACCAGCAACTCACCAGCTATGAGTCATGGGTCATCCCTTGTGCTCACACTCAGATCTGCTGAAACCAAATGTCAGAAGCTGTGTGCAGGACAAATAGCTGAGACAAGTTGAGGGCTCCCCCAAACAAGAAATTTCAATGTTTTGTTCCTGGAAAAGCAGTCTTAGCGAGGGAATACAGAGGTGATCAAAAGTGGATACTTAGAAAGATTAAGAACAGAGATGGACCACCTTCCTACACAGTGGAGATTATGTCTGATGTTATCTGGAGACATCACATCAATCATTTGAGGAGCGCAGACTCAATTGTTAGAGAAGAACACTTTCAGAACCATTTCCTGCAGTCCTAGAGTAATCTACAACCACCACAGAGAAGGCCTCAGAACAGTAATTAAATCCTTAGGCCTGAATGGGGCAATTTAAAATTTACTATTATGTAGATATCTATATAGAGGTTGACCTTCACTAATCTGGCACCATTGGGACCTGAGGAGTGCCGGATTAGTGAAAATGCCAAATTACAGAAGGATCACATTAAGCATAATCAGTGCCGGATTATCGAAGGAACCGGATTACAGGTAGTCGGATTAATGAAGGTTGACTGTAGCAGTTTTATTATAATATATATTTATTTTTTGTTTTTATGTGAGTGTATATGTGTAAATTGAGTTGCATTCTATACTGAGTTGGAATAAGTAGGCAGGAGTGTCGTGTATTTCATAATTCTGTAATATTTGAGTAATATTGTATTTGTATTGTTTGATTAAGCTTTCTTTGTATAAATAATTAATCATGGGTTATAAGTAAAAGTATGCGAGTGGCATACGCCATTATGCCACCATGTCATAAATGCGCTCCTTACTCAAGTAAACCAAAGTACACTTGCTTCTCCTGACTCCATGTTTTTTTTTTCAATTAGTTTTATGTTATGGAGTTATATAACATAACAAGCCCCTATTCAAATAATGTGATACGCAAAATGTTTCCAGAATAATACAAAGAATTGTATCCACTAAAGGATGCACTGAACAATTGCATATACAAAGGTAATGATATAAAATGCAAGCAGGCATACGAAATTCAAACTATAGAGAAAACAATTAAACCGTCTAATCAACATAATATTCAATTAAAGTTATTTGTAAATGGAAGGAGCCACAGTATCTTAGATCTTCATCTTACAGGTACAGAATGGCTTTAAATAATAAAGGTTTGCTTTAAGTAGGCCTACCAAATCACCATATAAGACCCCCTGTTGAGTGGCCAATGTAATTGGATGGAATATTTCATTATAAAACAGTTCAACAATGTAATAAGGTCTGAACATTGTGACAAAATATTACAACTAGTATTTTATAGTATAAATATTGTTAAAGAACAATTGCCAGAGAACTGGACTGCACTTAAATGTGACTGCTAATCCTGAACATCCAATTCATTTTAGTATAGATTGGCTGTGAGATTTCATCATGATCAGTTAGCAAATAAGCAGGTGGTTTTTGGCATGCCAAAGCTGTGAGATCTGAAGAAAGTATCTGTGCAAGTCTTGACCATCACTAATGCAATTCAGTGCCAGCATGTTGCTACACTAATTGAGCACAGAGCTTCAGCATCTGGTAAAGAACACTTCATTAACAAGCGGCATTGTCAGAAATGTAAGTGTTGACCTTGTCTCTGGTGACAACTGCTGGAGAGGCTTTGCAGTACAGGGAGCATGTTTCATGTTTCTCAATGTGACCCTCGACATCCAGATGGATCGAGTAAAGCACAGGAGACATGGTGTGTGTGCTAGGAGTAACAGGAGAAAACCTAGAACTGTATTAAAAAGTGGCAGCAGAGGTCCAGCTGGGAGCACTTTTGCAAGAAATTCCATGACCTTTCAAGGTAAAAACCTGACTGAACTGCATCTTTCTCCTTCCTTTCAGCCCTCTGCTCACACACACATCTTTAACACAATGAGTAGCTATTGCTTCAGCTGCCCTCTAACATTTTTCAGTGCTAATCTCAGCAACACAGGTATATGCACTTAGAAAAAAACCTTTCCCTCTTGTTTTCAGGCTAAAGTTGCCCATCACAGGAGGGAGATCCCACCAATTACAGAAAACTCAAGGATCCCCTGCCAGATAGAGAATGTGACAGAGGTTGTAATGATTGGCTTAGCTGTAGACGTGATGGATATTCCAGTTATGCAAAGATCTGTACCTTTACCACATCCATCTCTCTAAGCACCAACTTAATGTATCTTCCAATGAGGTGGCCACTTTGTCCGTCAATGCCATGTACCACCAAAATTTATATTTATCATTTCAATTTGTAGTTGTTCAGCAAGGAAAAACACTCACTTCCCACATCTGGCACTCTTATACTTCTTAGACCATTCTTGGGACTTGGTAAGATCCATGAAGGGAGAACGGACATGGGAAAGCTGATACAGATCCACATTGAAATGCTTGCTGCCTTCTCTACCTGTCAGATAGTATACAACATAATTAGAGCAGTTTGAGTGATCTGTAGCCAATCTCTTGCAAAGCTTCATCTGGAACCAGGAACATTTTTTTCAGCATACTTGGATATGTAGCATCAACTATGTATACTGATTCAGTAAGGAGAACCTTATGGTGATGGTGTTCTCTGGGCGGAGCTTTCCAGTTACTAATGCTTGATTGTAGACCTGTCTGCAGACAGTCACAATTCTCTAACTAATCACAGGAGTATGATTCTCGAACATAACAGGAGAGTACAGTCTGAAGACCTAAGCTTTTCTTTCCCTGCTCCTTTGAGTTACTGGTATACCTGTCTAGCCTTCTCATGCCTGGACTGACTCTCCAGCTAGTACAGTGAATCAAAACAGACAACACTGAGGCAAAATGCCAGTATAACTCTCATGCCACAAGACCATAAGTCGTAGGACCATAATTAGACTATTTCTATCTGCTCTGTCATTCCATCATGTCTGATTTATTATCTCTCTAAATTCCTTTCTCCTGCATTCTCCCCATAAGCTTTGATGCCCTTACTAATCAAGAGCCTTTGTTTTAAATATATCCAATGACTTGGCTGCCATCACTGTCTGTGGCAATGAATTCCGGTGAATTTTAAACACCCCCCTCTGAATCACCTGCTATATTCCAGAATTCTTTGTAGAAATTCTTTGAGAACATAAGATATGTAGACCATCCAGACCCTCATTTAATGAGATGATAGCTGATTTTTTTTCTGTTTATTACTTTCCCTGCCCTAACCCCATGACCCCATGATTTCTTTAGTATATATAAAAAAAAATCAGTCTGTGTCCAAATTTCCCTTTAAATTATGCAGTTGCAGTTAAAGGAGTACGATGAAAACATTCTTCACAATTGGTGCATATTGATTTGTTTAGAACAAATAAAAATGGCCAAATTTCATGTTTTTTTCAAATATAAATTGCATTAAAATTTACATCAATCTTCATGCATCCAAAGTGTTACACATCTGAAGCATGCTGGTGTATAACATGACTGATCATCTTGATATGGGTCAAATTTCTCCAACTTCAGTTTTGTAATTTATTCTGAAAAGCAATGATTTTCATTTGTGGAGGATAAAAAAAAATAACACTGCATCAGTGGGTGTTTGTTTCTTATTTGTGGGGTCGGAGCAAAGGAGGGGAGAAGCTGTATTAATAACTAAAGCATTCAAGCCAGACAAATCGAGCAGAGGATGTGGGAAGTAAAAAAGACAGAAAGTACCGTACTATAAGTTCATAAGTAGTTGCAAATGAAAGCAATTTATGGGAAAAACATTTAATTACTTTTGATGGACCATACTAAATTAATTGTTCCAATTTAATAAGTGTGAACAGAAATGTGAAAAAAAGGCTAGGGAAGCTTCATTCCCAATCAGAGGAAATTTGGACACATAACGTCACTTTTTTTCTGCACCATGCCACTGAAAATAGATTGCTTCCCAAACTGCAAAGCAATTGCAAACATTATTTGGCTAAACCAAATCACTGGATTTGACTAGATGCTTACAATTTTGATTCATGACTATTGGCTTGATGTATTTTTGTACATCAGAACAGTTAGTAGCCCTGATGTCTAACTACCTGTACCTCTGTCTGATAAGCCACTTACCTGATCAATGCCACCCACCAACTGCAAAATCTCCCCATGTAACCTAATCCTTGTCCCTGCTCGACTGGCCTCCAACTTAAGCACTTTCCTGAAAATATACAATGATAAGAGCTTTAGCAATGGGACAGGGGAACTTCATTAGCTACTCAGTCCTGCTGCACTATTCAGTTTGATCCAGTTTCTTCAAATCCACTTTCCTGCCATCTCTCAGTAACCCTCAATTCCCTTACCATTTGAAAATCTATATATATCACAGTTTTAAATCATTTAAGGGTTCAGCTTTTCCCAACTTTCTGGGGGCTCCAAATAGTCACAACCCTTTGAGAGAAGAATCTTTTCCACATCATAGTCTTATATGGTTGTGATCATAATCTGAACTGTAACAGAGTGCAGAATAAAGTGTTACCTTACAATGAAAGTGCAGTATAGATAAACAGTAAGGCGCAAGATCACAACGAGGTAGATTGTGAGGTCAAGAATCCACCTTATTTTACTAGGGGATCATTCAATAGTCTTATAACAGCAGGATGGAAACTATCTTTGAGCCTGTTGGTATGGACTTTCAGGCCTTTATCTTCTGCCCAATGGGTGGGTGGAGAAGAAAGAATGTCCTGGTTGGTGGGATCTTTGATTATGTTGGCTGCTTTACTGAGGCAGTGAGAAGTATAGTTCACCAAAAGGAATCTGGTCGCCATGAAATGCTGAGCTGTGTCCACAACTCTCTGCAGCTTCTTGCCTTCCCGTGTGGAGCACTTGGCATACCAAGCCATGATGTATTCGGGTTAGATGGTTTCTATGATGCATCAGTAAAAACTGGTGAGGATCAAAGGGGACATGCAAATTTCTTTAGCCTCCTAAGGAAGGAGAATTGTGAGTGAGGTTTCTTGACCGTAACTTAAATGTGGTTGGACCACAAGAGACTATTAGTGATGTTCAATCCTATGAACTTGAAAGTTCAACTCTCTCAATCTCAACAATTGATGTAAACAACAACATGTGCACGAGAAACCCTTCCTGAAGTCAATGATCAGTTCTTTTGTCTTGCTAACATTAAAGGAAAGGTTGTTGACGTGGCACCATGTCACTAATCTCTCTGTCTCCTTCCTGTACGCTGACTCATTGCTATTTGATAGATGGCTCACTACGCAGCCTTGTGGGATGCTAGTGTTGAGGGTAATTGTGGTGGAAGCGTTGCTGCCTATCAGTACTCTTTGTGGTCGGTAGGTCAGGAAGTCAAGGATCCAGTTACAAAAGGAGGTGTTGAGTCCTGGGTTTAGGAGATTGGAGATGAGTTTGAATGGCTTTATAGTATTGAAAATGGAGCTTTAGTCTAATGTGGGTGTCTTCACTGTCCAAAGGTAAATGTAGGGCTACGGAGATGATGTGCGCTGTAGACCTGATTCAGCGCAAGGCAAACTGCAGTAGGTGGAAGTTCTCTAGGAGGTTGGAGATAGTGCATGCAATGACTAGCCTCTCAACGCTCTTTGTGATGGTAGATGTCAGAGCTGCTGGGCGGTGGTCCTTAAGGCTTATTACTTGCTTTTCTTGGGTACTAGAATGATAGTGGTCTTCTTAAAGCAGGAGAGAATCTCAGAACAAAGCAGTGGGAACCTCAAGCTGAAGCAGGAAGTAAAAAAATACCTGCATATGATCTAAGGACATGGCCAGGTATATAATCTGGGCCAGATGCTTTAACAGGTTCACGCTCTGGAAGACTGATCTTATTTCCATATTGGCGACTGTGGTTCAGGTGTGTTGCTGGTGACATTTCAATCCCCTTCTGTTCAGAATGAGCATAGAATGCATTAAGCTCATTGGGAAGGGATGTGCTATTGTCAGTGATGTTGCCTGATTTTGTTTGTAGCCTGTTATAGTGTGTAAGTACTGTTATAACTGATGGCTGGTCTGGTCTGGGACTATATTTTGGACTTGTATTCTCTCTTAGCATCCTTGATAGCTTTACAAAGGTAATATTTCAATTTCTTGTAAAGATCAAAGTCACCTGATTTGAACACTGCGGTGCTAGACTTCAGTGGAATTTCTGGTTCAAAGTTCAAAGTATGTTTATTACTTTGTGCGTATATGTCACCATATACAATCCTGATACTTGTTTTCTTGTGGGCATACACAGTAAATCCAAGAAACACAATAGAATCAATGAAAGACCACACCCAACAGAATGAACAAACAACCGATGTGCAAAATACAACAAACTATGCAAATACAAAAGGAAAAAAAATTATAAATAAATAAGCAATAACTATCGAGAGCATGAGATGAAGTGTCATTGAAAATGAGTCAGTAGATTGTGGGAACAGTTTAGTGATGGGGTTAGTGAAGTTATCCCCTCTGGGGGGGTTCAAGATCCTGATGGTTGAGCAGTAATAACTGTTCCTGACCCTGGTGGTGTGGATCCTGAGGCTCTTGTACCTTCTTCCTGATGGCAGCAGTGAGAAGAGAGCATGGCCTGGGTGTTGGGGGACCTTGATGATGGATGCTGCTTTCCTGCTACATCAGTCCATGTAGATGTGCTCACTGGTGCGGAGGGCTTTGTGTACGATATCATTTGTATCCATCACTTTTTGTAAGCTTTTCTGTTTAAGGGCATTAGTGTTTCCGTACCAGGCCATGATGCAATCAGTCAATGTACCCTCCACCACACACCTATAGGAGTTTGTCAAGGTTTGAGATGTCATGCTGTGTCATTTAAGTGCAATTCTAGTCTTTGAAGAGTTCTCCCTAATTCCCACTGAATTGTATTTTACTTGGTACTTTACAAATTTCTAAGGAAGTAGAGGCGCTGCTGTGCTTTCTTCGTAATTGCATCTACATGCTGGACAGATCCTCCAAAATGATAACACCGAGGAATTTAAAGTTGCTGACCTTTTCCTCCTCTGATCCCCCAATGAAGACTGGCTCATGGACCTCTGTTTTCCTCCTCCTGAAGTGAGTAATCAGCTCCTTGGTCTTGTTGACATTGAGTGAGAGAGAAGTTGTTGTTATGGTTCACATTTTAATTCCACATCCCATTCCCATTCTGACATGTCTATCCACGGCCTCCTCTACTGTAAAGATGAAGCCACACTCAGGTTGGAGGAACAACACCTTATATTCCGTCTGGGTAGCCTCCAACCTGATGGCATGAACATTGACTTCTCTAACTTCCGCTAGGCCCCACCTCCCCCTCGTACCCCATCTGTTACTCATTTTTATGCACACATTCTTTCTCTCACTCTCCTTTTTCTCCCTCTGTCCCTCTGAATATACCTCTTGCCCATCCTCTGGGTCACCCCCCCCCCCGTCTTTCTTCCCGGACCTCCTGTCCCATGATCCTCTCGTATCCCCTTTTGCCTATCACCTGTCCAGCTCTCGGCTCTATCCCTCCCCCTCCTGTCTTCTCCTATCATTTTGCATCTCTCCCTCCCCCTCCAGCTTTCAAATCCCTTACTCACTCTTCCTTCAGTTAGTCCTGACGAAGGGTCTCGGCCTGAAACGTCGACTGCGCCTCTTCCTATAGATGCTGCTTGGCCTGCTGCGTTCACCAGCAACTTTGATGTGTGTTGCTTGAATTTCCAGCATCTGCAGAATTCCTGTTGTTATGGTTCATCCATCGTTTCCAGTTTTGGAACATCTGGATTGTCAGACTTGCTGATAAACTCCGTGACAGTGGTGTCATGCTCATGTAGAATCAGAATCAGGTTTATTATCACCAGCATGTGTCATTAAATTTGTTAACTTAGCAGCAGCAAATTAATGCAATACATAATATAGTAAATTTTAAAAATCAATTACAGTATGCGTATATTGAATACATTAAAAATCGTGAAAAAACAGAAATAATATATATTAAAAAGTGAGGTAGTGTCCATGGGTTCAACGTCCATTTAGGAATCGGATGACAGAGGAGAAAGAACTGTTCCTGAATTGCTGAGTGTGTGCTTTCAGGCTTCTGTACCTCCTACCTGATGGTAACAGTGAGAAAAGGGCTTGCTGTGGGTGCTGGGGGTCCTTAATAATGGATGCTGCCTTTTTCAGACATCGCTCCTTTAAGATATCCTGGGTACTTTGTAGGGTAGTACCCAAGATGGAGCCCACTAAATTTATGACCCTCTGCAGCTTCTTTCGGTCCTGTGCAGTAGCCCCCACACCCCCATACCAGACAGTGATGAAGCCTGTCAGAATGCTCTCCATGGCACATCTATAGACATTTTTGAGTGTATTTTTTAACATACCAAATCTCTTCAAACTCCTAATGAAGCATAGTTGCTGTCTTGCCTTCTTTATAACTGCATCGATATGTTGGGACCAGGTTAGGTCCTCAGAGATCTTGACACCCAGGAACTTGAAGCTGCTCTCTCTCTCCAGTTCTGATCCCCCTATGAGGATTGGTATGTTTTCCTTCGTCTTACCCTTCCTGAAGTCCACTATCAGCTCTTTTGTCTTACTGACGTTGAGCGCAAGGTTGCTGAAGCGACATCCAGTTGGTATATCTCACTCCTGTATGCCCTCACTGAGATTTTATCAACAATGGTTGTATCATCAGCAAATCTATAGGTGGTATTTGAGCTATGCCTTGCCACACAGTCATGGGTATAGAGAGAGTAGAGCAGTGGGATAAGCACGCACCCCTGAGGTGCACCAGTGTGGATCGTCAGCGAGGAGGAGATGTAGGCTGAGTGCTAAGTCTTTGAGTATGGACCAGTCTACCAACTCAAAGCAGTGACATAGAACTTTATCTATTTCCTGAGATCAGCATTGTACTGGATCCTCACGTGTCATCTTGTTAGTATGCAGGAAGAAAAAGCATAGCCTGGTGGCCCAAATTTAAGTGCGATTCTAGTCTTTGGAGAGTTCTCCCTAATTCCCACCAAATTGAATTTTACTTGGTACTTTGCTGTACTTCTACGTTTTAACTTGCTGTACTTTGTCTTGGTGTTGAGATTATTTACTCTAACCTCAACTCTGAAATTCTGCTCTTCTGTCTAGGTGATTAAGTGCCACTAGATTACATTTCTTGAGGTTTATCTTTTAAAAGTAGTGAACAAGTAAATTGTTCAGCAGTTGTAACTACTAAAATAGTGTTTTGTGTTTTTGTTTTTAGGTTATACTAAAAGATGGAGAGCCTGAGCCTGCAGGCAGTAACTCTTACAGATGGCTCTACAGCCTACATCCAACATACACTGAAAGGTGAGCACCCAATAATGAACTAAAATTAAAATAAATTGCCCAAGCATGAAGCACAGAGACGTGTCTGGACAGAGTTTTGAATTCTTACTCCACCAAATTGTTAATGGGAGGCGGTGGGAGACTGGAAAACTTCTCCATATCAATGTGAATTAGGAGATTTCATCCCGAACACAAGTCATAAAGAGGAGAAGTGTATAGTTCAACAGTGTCATAGGATGTACATGGTCAAGGAAGCTCATGGAAAGTGGCTTACCATAAAGCTCATTAGATCAATATTTAATTCCTATCAATAATTAGCTCTTGATCTGAATAGCTTGTTAGATTAGAGATCCATTAAGATTCTATCACACTAGTGGGTCAGTAGTCATTAGTGGTGCAAACGATATAAGTAAGGCAAAGTTTTGTAGCCACCTGGTCACCAGAAACTTACCATAACTCTAGAAGTACACATAGAGAGTACATGTAAAGGCTATGTATTTTCCAAATGCATATTACTAGTTACATTTCCTGTTGTTTACTAGTTACATTTATGTTACATTGTAGGAAGGAATGGGGTGAGGTGGGTGACAACATCCAATAGTTACAAATTCTTGAAGTAATTTTATATATTTTGTTACATGCCATGATAAATTAGACTTTTAACAATGAACTATTATTTCAAGTAGTTTAGCATAATGATTTGTAAATTACAATTTTTAAAATTTGATATAGCAGATGACTGATACAAACTATTACATTGTATCTATTTCACTATAATCGTTGCCTAAGTACCTGTGGCAAAAACATTTACATTTTGTTGTGAAATCAACAAAAATGCATGTGCTGGAAGTCTAAAGCATAGTTCAAAAATGCTGGAAATACTCAGCGGGACAGGCCCGGTGTGGGGAGAGAATGGGTCTGAAGAATGGTCTCCAACATGAAATGTTGATGCTGTTTCTCTTACTGTTAATGAAAGCCTAATCTGCTTATTATTTCCAGCATTTTCTGTTTTTGTTGTACTTAGATTGGGGTTTAGAGTCTGGAGGCAAGCATTAATCCAAATTCTTACATTTTTGATATGCTTAATCTAAAATGTATCAGCAGATATTGTATATTATAGGCTACGTATAATAAAAGCCATATTGTGCAATTTTAATAATTTTATTAGTGAGACTGAAATTATTTCATCTGAAATTCAATAAAGCAACAATTTCTGCGAAAATAAAAGTGTACATGAACATGTTCAGTATTAATGTTGCATAATCTAACTTCAGTGCTTGTTTTTTGTGCTGAGTGCTTATCTTCCAGTTTTTTAACATCCTTTTAATTTACAAATATATTTAACAGATGCAAAGTTGGTTGAGGGGCAAACTATTCAGCTGGAGGATGGCACAACAGCCTACATCCAACAAGTTACAGTGCAAAAAGGTAATTATAGACAGGACCTCTGTTTATACCAAAAATAGCCATTCTATCCCCCTTGGTTCAGTCCCTTCACACCTATATCCAGGACACTTCACATGCTTTTGATCTTTTCAACAAACTGTCTACTGATATCTTCTATAAGCTTACTAATTCCCACAGCTATCTTGACTATACCCTTTTCCACCCTGTCTCCCATAAAAATGCTATTCTCTTTACTCAATTCCTTCAACTCCGCTGCATTTGTTCCTTTTAAGGACATCGGGTATGTTCTCCTCCTTCAAAGAATGGGGTTTACCTTCCTCCATTATTAATGCTACCCACATCCCCATCTCTCCATTTCCTGGACATCCATGCTCACTTCCTGCCGCCTTAACAGGTACAAAGTTCCTTTTGTCTCACCTACCTCCCCAAGTGTCTCTGCATCAAACACATCATTCACCACAACCTCCGCCATCTTCAACGGGATCCTACCACCAAACCCATCTTTACCTCCCCACTCTCTGCCTTCTGCACGGATCACTCCGTCTGTGTTTCCCTTGACAATCTTTCCCTTGACTGTATCGGGTGCTCCTGATGCAGCCTCCTCCAGATTGGTGAGACCTGACATAAAGTGGGGAAATGTTGAGCACCTCCACTCCATCGGCAAAAAGCAGAATTTCCCAGTAGGAAATCATTTTAATTTCTATCCCCATTGCCATTCCGACATGTTGATCCATAGCCTGTTCTTCTACCACAATGAGGCCACTCTCAGGGTGGAGGAACAACATCTCCTATTCCATCTAGGTAGTCTCTAACCTGATGGCATGAACTTTAGTCTCTCTTTCTGGTAATTTTTTGTCTCTACCCTCTTCTATCCCTCACTCTGGCCTCTTACGTCATCTCCTCTCCTGCCTATTACCTCCCTCTGTTTCCCCTCCTCCTTCCCCTTCTTCCATGGTCCGCTCTCTTCTATCAAATTCCTCCTTCTCCAGCCCTTTGGCTTTTCCACTTTCCACCTCCCAGTTTCAACCCCCCCCCCCCACTCACCTGGCTTCACCTATCACCTCCTAGCTTTTCTTTTTTCCCTCCTCTCACCTTTTTATTCTGGCATCTTTCCCTGTCCTTTCCAGTCTCAGCCCAAAACATAGACTGTTTATCCATTTCCATGGCTGCTGAGTTCCTTCAGCATTTTGTGTGTGTTGCAAAGGAACAGGCTATTTGCCCAGCCTTTGAGTGAAGTCAGGAGATGCAGGGTGGCAGTGGAGATTAGGATTGTTCAATTGGTACTTCTGAAACTGTAAGCTAGATGCCAGTTTCAAAGATGTTTAAATAAACTTGAAATTTTACCTTTTTTCTATATTCGGGTGCTGCCTGACCCTTTGAATACCTCCAGCATCTTGTATTTTTATTTCAGATCTACAGCAACTTTTTTATTAATCCTTATTGATTTTGACATAACATTTCAGGTGAATCTGTCCCATTTGAAGATGGGCAGGCTATTCAGCTGGAAGATGGCAGCACTGCATACATCCATCACACTCCTAAAGGTCAGTAACATTACAATTAAACATTCCTCTCAGTAACATTACAATCAAACATTCATCTCAGTAACATTACAATCAAACATTCGTCTCAGTAACATTACAATCAAACATTCGTCTCAGTAACATTACAATCAAACATTCAACTCAGTAACATTACAATCAAACATTCAACTCAGTAACATTACAATCAAACACAGGAGAAGATACAGATATGCACATTTACATGTAGTAACAAAATTCAGGACTCCGAGAATTAAATAAAGTAGAAATAATGAGTTCTTGCAGTTTCTGATTAGTTATTACAATTACATTAGGTAATTGAAGGTTCTGCATTTGATCTCATTTCTCACAATGAAAGCAGATTACAAAATACTGGAAGTGTAGATAATTAAGAATTCAGTTGTATTTATTTTTGTTATTTTAATATCTAATTATTGACAAATTTGATGTGCACTGTTCTGATATCCTGGATGAAAGGACAGGGGTTCATGAAATTAGACAAACCAAAACAGAAAATGCAGGCAATAACCAATAGGTTAAGAGGAAATAATTGATACTCCATGACTATTTAGAACTGGAATAGAACTCGTATAGACCTTTAGAACTGGTATAATAAGTGAATTTTGCTGATATTTCATACACATTGAGTGGGTTTTACAATTTGTAATAGTTAGATTTGCAGAGAAGTAAAAGATGAAAAACAGTTATTATAAGAACAAATTCTTCCTTGCACTGTATGCTCTTTTTACCAAAGCATCATCTCATATGTCATTATACAGCTGGTCCTTGGTATGTTGTCGTGAGATGTAATGGAACATAAAGCACCCCACATTTTTAACGTATTATTAGGAAAGATTGTCATTAGTTTCTTGGCAGTAGAATATTTCATCATCAATTTGTTGGGTTATTAAAAAACAAGCATTTTTAAGTTGGTCTAAAAGAGACAGTTGATAATTGTTTTCTGTGTATCCAAATTCTGTACTTTTTTACTTAAAGCTATAATGCTTGTAAGTTTTGGGGTACTTATTGGTTTTCTTACATTATGACAGTCCCAGTCCCAGCAATATAGAAGTAATTGATTAACTGAATTGTTTTGAGACAGTCTGAAACTGTGAAAGACAGAATGCATGCTTCTGTTTTGTTCGAAGAGTTGATTCTCATATGCATAAGTCCATGTATGCACAGGTGCAATGAAAAACTTACTTGCAGCACCATGACAGGCACATAGCATCATGTAAGTACCATTCACAAGAAAAACACAAACTTAACTTTTTACTAAAAAGAAATGTAAAAGAACACTTAAGAAGGAAGTCAGGAGGACAAAAAGAAGGTATGAGGGCTTCTACATATAGTGGTAGTCCTTCAGATTCGAAGAAGACACTTGAAACCTGTGTGTGATGGAGTTTTAAGTGGAACAGCCGTTGCACAGGGGCAATCCCACTCTCGGCAGAAGAGACCGTGATCCAGTGGCACGGGCAACCATTACGGCTGGATACCTCTCCTGCTGCAGTGGATGACCAGGACGTCTAAGTGTCTTGTCGTGCTCTTAGCGCTCCACAACGCCTGCTGGGCCTGGACTGTTGGACCATTAATCGGTCTCCTCCGCTCAATCTGCCAGGGCCAGACTTCACACGCTGAGATAGACAGATCCCCTACCTCACTGAGGGTCAAAGACCCGTCAGCTACCGTCACATGGTTTGGCCCGTCTGCCAAGACGGTTTACCAGGGTGTGGCCGCTGCGCATGTTACAGCTACTTGGAGCCACAGGTGAGAGCTGAGCACCAGGTGGGGACCAAAGGTGGACGAGCTCTACATATATATTAAGAGCAAATGGATAGCAAAGGACACCACCGTAGCGTGGCAGTTAGTGTGACACTATCACAGCTTGGGTGTTTCGAAGTTCGGAGTTCAATTCCAGTGCTGTTCTGTAAGGAGTCTCTGTACATCCTCCCTGTGGAATGCATGACTTTTCTCTTGGTCCTCAGGTTTCCTCCCACAGCTCTAAGACACACCGGGTAGGTTAATTGGTCATTTTAAATTGTCCCGTGGTTAGGTTAGAGTTAAATGGGTTTGTCCAGGGCGTGGCTCAAAGGACCAGAAGTGCCTACTCAGTGCTATTTATTTAAACATAAGTAAATAAAGGACAAAATTTCTCTTCTTCAAGATTGAAGTGAACTTCTATGCATGGAGCCGGAAGTGATGGGAGATATCTTAAATAGATTTTCTGCATCTGTATTTACTCAGGAGATGGACAGAGAATCTATAGAAGTGAGTCAAAACAGCAGAGAGGTCATGTTTCGTATACAGATTACAGACAAACCGGTGTTTGCTGTCTTGAGGCAAATTAGTGTGGATAAATTGCCAGGGCCTAACAAGGTGTTCCCTCAAACCTTGTGAGAGGCAAGTACATAAATTGCAGGGGTTCCAACAGAGATATTTAAAATGTCCTTAGTAACAGGTGAGATGCCGGAGGATTGGAGTATTGCTAATGCTGTTCCTTTGTGTAAGCAAGGCTGTATGTGGGGTGATTGATAAGTTCGTGGCCTAAGGTAGAAGGAGTCAATTTTAGAAAATTTCGCACCTTTATTTTTCAACATAGTCCCCTCCTACATTTACACACTTAGTCCAGCGGTCGTGGAGCATACGGATCCCTTCTTTGTAGAAGTCGGCATCTTGGACTTCCAGAAAGTGGTCCACAGCAGGGGTGATTGATAAGTTCGTGGCCTAAGGTGGAAGGAGATGAATTATTAACTTCAAACTTTCTGCATAATCACTCAAAGAGTTGAACTACATGTGCATGTAATGAGACCTGTATAACTCATCTCCTTCTACCTTAGGTCACGAACTTATCAATCACCCCTGCTGTGGACCACTTCTACAAAGAAGGTATCCGTATGCTCCATGACCGCTGGACTAAGTGTGTAAATGTAGGAGGGGACTATGTTGAAAAATAAATGTGCTAGGTTTTCTAAAATTGACTCCTTCTACCTTAGGCCACGAACTTATCAATCACCCCTCTTCTTTTTTTTAAGCGTGTTGCACCAGACAGTCAGCTATTCTTGTCTGGCAAGTGGTGTCAGGATTGGTCTCCTTTCGGATTACCCGGGTCACAGTATGAACTCTCCTGACTCGACCCTTTTTTTTTTATGAGGCCGAGTGGCTAGCTGGACGCTCAACCCGGCATGGATGGAAAGCGTGCTCGGGGGGTGACCCGACTTGGATTCGAACTTGGGAGCCTTCGCTCCAAGGTCCAGCACTGATGCCACTGTGCCACCAGCCGGCCATCACCCCTCGTAAAAATAAGCCATAGATTTATCTTACCCTCTACTGAGCCTGACATCAGGAGAGGATTAGATATTGGAAGGTTTTCTAAAGTATCAGATATATAAGTATTCAGCTAGACGGGGACTGATTAGGGATGGTCAGCATAGCTTTATGTGTGGTAGGTCATGTTTAATCAATCTTATAGAGTTTTTTGAGGAAGTTACCAGGGAAGTTGATGAAGGCAAAGCAGTGGATGTTGTCTACATGGACTTCAGCAATTCCTTTGACAACGTGTCACATGGGAGGTTGGTCAAGAAGATTCAGTTGCTTGGCATTCAGGATGAGGTGGTAAATTGGATCAGACATTGGCTTTTCAGAAGAAATCAGAGAGTAATAGTGGATGGTTGCCTCTTGACTGGAAACCTGTGACAAGTGGTGTGCTGAAGGAATTGGTGCTGGGTCTGTTTTTGTTTGTCATCTGAATTATAATATAGTAAACTAGAACAGCACATTTGTGGAAGACACCAAGATTGGGGTGTGGTGGACAGTGAGGAAGGCTATTAAAGCTTGCAGTGGTATATGGACGAGCTGGAAAAATGGCAGATGGAATTCAATGCTGACACGTGTGAGGAGTTGCACTTTGGGAGGACAAACCAGAGAGGACTTACACGGTGAGTGCTGGGGCACAGAGGAGTGCAGTAGAACAGAGCGTCTGGGAATACAGGTCCATAATTCTTCGAAAGTAGCGTCACATTAGATAAGATCGTCAAGAGATTTCGATACATTTGCCTTCATAAATCAACGTATTTTAACCAGACCAGTCTGAAAAAATAACTAAGCAACTACCATCAACAGATCACTTGCAATTCCAGAGGAAACAACACACTGGACCATTGCTACCCCACCATCAAGAATGCCTACTGTGCTGTTCCACGCCCTCACATCGGGAAGTCTGATCACCTAGCTGTACTTCTACTCCCTGAGTATAGGCAGAGACTGAAGACTGCAGCTCCAGCAGTGAGGACCAAGAAGGTTTGGACAAGGGAAGCACAGGAGCGTCTACAGGACTGCTTTGAATCAGTGGACTGGACTGTATTCAGGGATTCATCTTTGCACCTGGATGAGTATGCTGCAGTTGTTACCGACTTCATTAAAATCTGTGTGGATCAGTGTGTGCCCACAAAGGCTTACTGTACATTCCCAAAATAAAAGCCAAGGATGAACCAGGAGGTATGTCGTCTGCTGAAGGCCAGATCTGTGGCATTCAAATCTGGCAACCCCGGCCTATACCAGAAAACCAGGCATGAATTGCGGAGAGCTATTTCAAGGGTGAAGAGACAAAGGTGAATGAGGTTGGAGGTGACATCGTATGCACGGCAATTCTGGCAGGGTCTGCAAGACATTACTTCCTACAAAGCAAAACCCAATAGCATGAATGGCAGCGATACTTTGTTACCAGATGTACTCAATGCCTTCTATGCACACTTTGAAAAGGAGAACACAACTACAACTGTGAAGATCCCTGCTGCACCTGATGATCCTGTGATCTCTGTCTCAGAGGCCGCCATTAGGCTGCCTTTAAAGAGAGTGAACCCTTGCAAGGCGGAAGGTCCCGATGGAGTACCTGGTAAGGCTCTGAAAACCTGTGACAACCAACTAATGGGAGTATTCAAGGACATTTTCAACCTTTCACTGTTACAGGCGGAAGTTCCCATTTGCTTCAAAAAGGCAACAGTTATACCAGTGCCTAAGAAGAATAATGTGGGCTGCCTTAATGACTATTGCCCGGTAGCACTCACATCGACAGTGATGAAATGCTTTGAGAGGTTGGTCATTAGACTGAACTCCTGCCTTAGCAAGGACCTGGACCTATTTCAATTTGCCTATCGCCACAATAGGTCAATGGCAGATGTAATCTCAATGGCTCTCCACACGACTTTAGACCACCTGGACAACACAAACACCTATGTCAGGATGCTGTTCATCGACTATAGCTCACATTTAATACCATCATTCCCACAATCCTGATTAAGAAGTTGCAGTACCTGGGCCTCTGTACCTCCCTCTGCAAGTGGAGCTTTGACTTCCTAACTGGAAGAACACAATCTGTGCGGATTGGTGATAACATCTCCTCGATGACAATCAACATTGGCGCACCTCAGGGGTGTGTGCTTATCCCACTGCTCTACTCTCTATATACACATGACTGTGTGACTAGGCATAGCTCGAATACCATCTATAAATTTGCTGACGATACAATCATTGTTGGTAGAATCTCAGGTGGTGATGAGAGGGTGTACAGGAGTGAGATATGCCAACTAGTGGAATGGTGTTGCAGCAACAATCTGGCACTCAACGTCAGTAAGACAAAAGAACTGATTTTGGACTTAAGGAAGGGTATTACGAAGGAACAGATACGAATCCTCATAGAGGGATCAGAAGTGGAGAGAGTGAGCAGTTTCAAGTTCCTGGGTGTCAAGATCTCTGAGGATCTAACTTGGTCCCAACATATCGATGTACTTATAAAGAAGGTAAGACAGCGGCTATATTTATTAGGAGTTTGAAGAGATTTGGTATGTCGACAAATACACTCAAAAACTTCTATTGTTATACCGTGGAGAGTATTCTGACAGGCTGCATCACTGTGTGGTGGTGGTGGTTGGGGGGGGGGGCTACTGCACAGGACTGAAAGAAGCTGCAGAAGGTTGTAAATCTAGTCAGTTCCATCTTGGGCACTAGCCTACAAAGTACCCAGGACATCTTCAAGGAGTGATGTCTCAGAAAGGCAGCGTCCATTACTAAGGACCTCCAGTACCCAGGGCATGCTCTTTTCTCACTGTTACCATCAGGTAGGAGGTACAGAAGCCTGAAGGCACACACTCAGCGATTCAGGAACAGCTTCTTCCCCTCTGCCATCCGATTCCTAAATGGACATTGAATCTTTTAACACTAACTCACTTTTTTTTCATATATAGTATTTCTGTTTTTGCACTTTTTTAAATCTATTCAATATATGTAATTGATTAACATGTTTATTTATTATTTTTATTTTATTTAATAAAATAATTTTTTTTTTCCTCTGCTGGATTATGTATTGCATTGAACTGCTGCTGCTAAGTTAACAAATTTCACGTCACATGCTGGTGATAATAAATCTGATTCTGATTCTTCTGAATGCAGGAGTTGGGATGTTATGTTGAAGTTGCATAAGATTTTTTTTCCCTATTTTTTTTCTCGGCAGCTCAGGTGAGAGGAGTGTGTATTGGGTGAGAACCCTACGGAAGTCAGGAGAAGAGATAAAAGGACCAGATTCAGACAAGGCCAGTCATTTTGGACTGCACAGGCATGGGAGTTTTTGGCATCAGAGGCTTAACCTCAGTTGCAAGTAAAAGGAGAGTAGGCTTAACTGGAGCAGTCATTGTCGGAGTGTGCTAGTGATAGAGTGCAAAGGCTTTGGCTTAACAGGTTTCAGCGAGAACAGGTGAAAGCACAGTTAAGAAGAGGCAAGCCTTTTTCTTTTTTTGGTATAGTCAGGATGGAGTGCTTCTCCTGTCAGATGTAGGAATTCGGGATGGTTTCCTTGATGAATACATCTGTGGAAAGTGCACCCAACTTCAGCGTCTAACTGACCGGGTCAAGGAGTTGGAACTGGAGTTGGATGTACTCAGGGTCATCTGGGAGGCCAAAGATATTGTAGATGAGACTGTTCAAGAGGCAGTCATACCCAGAGTACAGGCTTTGGACAGTAGATGGGTGACTACCAGGAGAGCTAAGGGGATTGAGAATTCAGTGCAGGGTTCCCCTGTGGCTATTCATTTCAGCAATAAGTATACCCCTTTGAATACTGCTCGAGGGGATGACCCACTAGATCACAGCAGCAGCAGCCAGTCTGATGGCACTGTGGCAGCTCTCAGCCTCAGCAGGGAAGGGTAAAGTCAGGCAGTGCGGTAGTTATAGGGGACTCGAATTTTAGGGGGACAGAAAGGGGATTCTGTGGCTGCAAAAGAGACACCAGGATGGTGTGTTGCCTTCTGGATGCTGGGGTCCATGATGTATTGGAGTGGCTGCAGGAATTCTCAAGGGGGAAGGGTGAACAGCCAGAGGTCGTGGTGCATATTGGCACCAATGAGTTAGGCAGAAAAGGGAAAGAGGTCCTACGCAGTGAGTATATAGAGTTAGGAAAGAGGCTGAAAAGAAGGACCTCCAAGGTAGTAAATTCCGGAAAACTCCCTGTGCCATGGGTTAGTGCAGGTAGGAATGGGGTGATAGCACAGATGAATGAGTGACTGTGGAGATGATGCAGGGGGCAGGGTTTCAAGTTCTTGGATCATTGGAACCTTTTCTGGGGAGGGGGTGCCCTGTACAACAGGGACTGGCTGCATCTGAACTGGAGGAGAAACAATGTTCTTGCCAGGAGGTTTGCAAAAGCTACTCGGGAGAGTTTAAACTAGTAAGGAAAGGATTGGACTGGAAGGTAAATGTCAGGGAAAGTATTGAAAGGCAAAATCAAAATAATTGGTCTGATGGGTCAGATAGTTTGAAGTGTATATATTTTAATGCCAGGAATACTATGGGTAAGGGTGATGAATTTAGAGCATGGACCAGTACATGGAACTTCAACGTGGTAGCCATTACTGAAACTTGGCTGAGAGAGGGGCAGGGATGGGTGATTAATATGCTAGGTTTCTGAAGTTTTAGAAAAGATAGAGAAGGAGGTAAAAGAGGCAGGTGGGAGGTATACTATCAATCAGGGACAATATCACAGCTGCACTCAGGAGACATAATGGAAGGGTCAGATACTGAGTCCATTTGGGTGGAACTCAGGAAGAGGAAGAGTGCAATCACACTGATTGGATGGCACGACAGACCCCCTAATAGCCTGTAGGACATTGAGGAACAGATATGTTATCAGATTAAGGAAATGTGTAAAAATAATAGGGTTGTTGTCATGGGGGGGGTTTCAAATTCCCTAGTATAAACTGGGACCTTCTTAGTGTAAGGGGTTTTAGATGGGTTGAATTTGTTAATGTATCCAGGAAGGTTTCTTGAATCAGTATGTTGATGGTCCAATGTGAGGAGGGATTGTACTGGACCTGGTGTTGGTTAATGAGCCTGACCAGGTGACTGACCTTTCAGTGGATGAACGGTTAGGGAACAGTGACACAACTCCTTAACTTTCAGGATAGCTGTAGATAAGGATAGGTATGGTCTTTGTGGGAAAGTTTTAAATTGGAGTCGGGCAAATTATGAGGGCATTAGGCAGGACCTGAGAAGCATTAATTGGGAACAGCAATTCTCTGGCAAGTCCACATCAGACACATGGAGGGTGTTTAAAGATCAATTGCACAGAGTACAGGAAAGGTATCTTCCTGTTAGAAGGAAAGATAAGAGAACCTTGGATGAAGGAGGAGGAGAAGATGGCGGCGTGACGCAGCTTGCGCGGCCACTCCGGTGAATGATATCTGTAATCTGTCAAGTAGGGTGCTGTGCATAATCCTGATTTGATGGAGATAGACGTGAGAGAATGGAGGAACATCTGGAGAAACTTCTGGAATGCATTTTTCGCTGCCGCTGCTACTGCGTGATCCAGAATCTCTGGAGGGGAAGGCCCTGAGTCCTCGGCTTTGCTTATTGCTTGGCGGCCGGGACGGGGTCGAAGTGCTCAGCAGAGATGGTGCTTGGTGTCGAAGGGCTGGTCAGAAACTCGAAGTTTTTGGACAGACTCAGAGTCAGCTGGGGTCGGGTGCTTCCAATGCATCGACATTTGTTGGCGCCTGGAGGTTTATGGCAGGGAGAGTTTCTCCCTTCTGCCGCCTGCTATCGGGGACTATCGGGAGTCAATCGAAACTTTGAGACTTCTTACCATGCCCATGGTCTGCTCTTTATCAAATTATGGTATTGCTTTGCACTGCTGTAACTATATGTTATAATTATGTTGTCTTGTCAGTGTTAGTCTTTGGTTTGTCCTTTTTTTTGTGATATCATTCTGGAGGAACATTGTATCATTTCTTAGTGCATGCATGCATTTCTAAATGACAATGAACGAGGACTGAGTGTCCTCATAATTTAATCTAATCTAATGTCCAGAGAGGTGATGAATTTAGTCAAGAATCAAAAAGAAAAGATGTATAGCTTCAGAAGTCAGGATCAAACGAAGCACATGAGGAGTCTAAAGAAGCCAGAAAAGAACTAAAGAATTAGGAAAAGCAGGATGGGCCATGAGAAGTCCTTGGCAAGTAGGATTAAGGTGAATTCCAAGGCAATCTATACATACATCAAGAGTAAAAGGATAACTAGGGAGAAGGTGCAGCCTGTCAACGAAAAAGGGGGTAACATTTGCTTGGATGCAGAGAATGTGAGTGAGGTACTTAATGAGTACTTTGCTTCAGTATTCACCAAGGAAAAGGAAATGGAGGATCAGGAGATCATTAATACATTAGGGCATTTAGAGGTCAAGAAGGAGGAAGTGTTGGGCCTGCTGAGGAGTATTAAGGTGGATAAGTCCCTAGGACCTGATAAGATTTATCCCAGTGCATTGAAGAAGGCAAGAGGTGAGATTGCTGGGCCCTTGAGCAGCAAAGCATCTTTGTGTCCTCTCTAGCCACAGGCGAGGTACTGGAGGACTGGCGAGTGGCTAGTGTTGGACTTCTGTTTGAGAAGCGAACAAGAGGAAAATCCTGGGAACTGAAGTCAGTTGTAGGAAAATTGCTGGGAAAAGTTCTTAGGGATAGGATGTATAAGCAGTTAGAAACCCATGGTCTAATTAGGGAGAGCCGGCATGACTTTGTGTGTGGCAGGTTGTGTCTTACCAACTTGATTGAGTTATTTGACAAGGGGACAAAAGAGTTTGATGAGGGTAGGGCAGTGGATGCTGTCTGCATGGATTTTAGTAAAGTGTTTGACAAAGTCCCTCATGGGAGGCTAATCCAGAAGTCGACGTTTCGGGTCTCAGCCCGAAACGTCGACTGTACCTCTTCCTAGAGATGCTGCCTGGCCTGCTGCGTTCACCAGCAACTTTGATGTGTGTTGCTTGAATTTCCAGCAACTGCAGAATTCCTCGTGTTTACTAATCCAGAAGGTTAAGATGCATGGGATCCATGGCGAATTGACTGAATTCAAAACTAGCTTGCACGTACAAGACAGAGGGTAGTGGTTGAAGGGACTTATTCAAACTGGAGGTCTGTAATTAGTGGAGTTCCGCAGGGATCTGTGCCGTGACCTCTGCTATTTGTAATGTGTATAAATGACCTGGATGAAAATGTAGATGGGTGAGTTAGTAAATTTGATGCCAAGACTGGGTGATAGCAAGATTGGTGGAGTTGTGGATAGTGTAGAAGACTGGCAAAGGATACAGCACAATATAGACAATTGCCGATATGGGCTGAGAAATGGCAAATGGAGTTCAACTTAGATAAATGTGAGGTGTTGCACTTTGGTAAGGCAAATGCAAGGAGACAGTATACTGTCGAGGGCAAAGTCTTTAGCAGTGTTGCTGAGCAGAGAGATCTTGAGATCCAAGTTCACAGCTACACAGATCGGTAAGGTGGTTAAAAAGTCAGGAGGTTATGTTACAACTTTATAAAACTCTGCTTAGGCCACATTGTGTACAGTTCTGGTCACCCAACTATAGGAAGGATCTTGAGGTGTAGGAGAGGGTGCAGAAGAGGATGCTACCTGGTTTAGAGGTTATTGCAAGAAGATAGATAAACTTGTGTTGTTTTCTCTGGACCGGCAGAGGCTGAGGGGATATATGGTAGACGTCTACGAGATTATGCGAGGCATAGGTAGAAAGTGAGAGGGATTTGGTTTAAGGGGGATGTCAGAGAGTTGTAGACGGCTGGAATATGGTGGTAGAAGCAAATACATTAGAGGCTTTTAAGAGATGTATGGACAGGCACATGTATATAAGAAGGATGGAGGGAAATGACCGTGGTGTAGGTAGGATGGATTAGTGTTTGGGTGTTTATGATTTGATTTTTAGCTGGTTAGGCACAACACTGTGGGCCGAATGGCCTGTTTCTGCGCTGTACTCTTCTATGTTCCGTGTTGGTGAGGCCTAATTTGGAGTATTGTGTGCAGTTCTAGTCACCCACCCACAGGAAAGATAGCAATAAGATTGAAAGAGTACAGAGAAAATTTACAAGGATGTTGCTGCGACTTGAGGACCTGAGTTCTAGGGAAAGGTTGAATAGGTTAGGATTTCATTCCCTAGAGAGTAGAAGAATTTTAATCCCTATAAAGTAGGAGAATGGGGTGTATTGATTGGGTAAATGCAAGGCAGGATTTTTCCAGAGGCTGGGTGAGACTGGAACTAGAGGTCATGGATCAAGGTTGAAAGGCGAAATATTTGAGAGGAATATGGGGGGGATCTTCTTCACTTAGAGGGTGTGAGCGTATGGAATGAGCTTCCAGCTGAAATGGTGGATTCAGGTTTGATTTCAATATTTAAGAGAAATTTGGATAGGTACATGGTTGGGATGGGTATGGAGGTCGATGGCACTAGGCTGATTAATAGTTCAGCATGGACTAGATGGGCCAAAGGGCCTGCTTCTGTGCTGTAGTGTTCTGTGACTGTATAATGCAATTGGAACAACAAATCAAGGTCCTATTTTAATGCAGAATGATCAAATTAGTCATTCTGTTGCTAAACCCCAGTGTGTAGGCTTGTGCCAGCTGGTTCAAAATACAAGTGGTTAAGAGAGGTAACCATTCTTGAACCTGGCTCTATATTTCCTGCCATTTAATGACTTGCAATCTTTTTTTTATTAAACTGGAGTGATATTTGAGTCCAATAATGCATGCCCTTTGCATTTTAATGTCTCTTTTCACCTTGTGTTAAATGAAAGGATTTTAATTAAATTTTAGTTATAAGCAGAGATAGCACAGAATCGGGCCTTTTGGTCCACAGAATTCATGCCAGCCATCAAGCACCCATTTTTAAATTAATCGTTCCCTGGCACATATTGTTATATATTTAGAGATACAACGCGAAATAGGCCCTCCCGGCCTTTTGAGCCATGCCGCCCAGCAATCCCTGATTTAACCCTTGCCTAATCGTGAGTTTATGCATGTACAGTGACCAATTAACTTACTGACCAGACTGAGAGGAAACCGGAGCACCCAGAGAAAACCCGTGCATTCTATGGGGAAGACATACAAACTTCTCACAGAGGACACTGGGATTCGACTCTGAACTCTGATGCCCCGAGCCGTAATCGCGATGCTGTGATCACTATGCTACCGTTGTGCCCCATATTTCCATCAACTCTCACCACCTTTCCTGTCTGGATTTTACTGTGCACCTACACACGAGAGACAATTTACAGTGACCCATTACCTACCGTCCTGTACCCTTCTGAAATATGGAAGGAAACCAGAGCACCCAGAAGACAGGGACAGGGAGAATATACAACTCCTCACAGTCTGCACTGACCATCAGGAATTGAACCTGGGTTAGTTACAGATTTTTGTTACCATGCTGAAATGGTGACTCTTAATATGGTATCAACATGATTAGAAAATGTGCCAATTTCTGCATTGATTTAATCTTTGCTTTATGCATTTGTTGATGCAGTTTTCCTTAAATCATTGCATACAGTTGAAATTGCAGGATTTTGTTTGAAGACAGAAAGATAGGGCTATCAAAAATGGAGAAAGAATTGCTCTGATACCAATGTATAGTACAACTGTAAAGGCCCTGGTATCTGCACAATTTCACCCTTGGGAGAATCCTACAGCAATCATGTAAAGTTGGATGTGGCCAAATATACCAGTCTTAGCAATGATAAGATTTGCATGGAAAGTGAGCATTCATTGTCACTGTGAGTTCATCTTTGCGTGGGGAGGAGACAACTCTACAAGCCTATTATTTCCTTACCCTAGCACTTGGGCCTAGTCCTGATAAAGTTTCCTTGGACCCTACAAGAAGCAAGTGCAGGAATTGTCAGGGCCCTAGCAGAGATACTTAAATCGACAGGGAAGGTACCAGAGGATTGGAGGGTAGCCAGTGTTGTTCCGCTGTTGAAGAAGGGCTCTAAACATAAACCAGCAAATAATAGGCCAATGAGTCTGACAGCACTTGTGGGGAAAGTTATTGGAAGGTATTCTGAAGGACTGAAGGGCTTCGTACATGGTGGGTCATGTCTAATCAATCTTAGAGTTTTTTGAGGAAGTTACCAGGAAAGTGGATGAAGACAAGGCAATGGATGTTGCCTACATGGACCTGAGTAAGGTATTTGACAAGGTCCTGCATGGGAGTCTGGTCAAGAAGGTTCAGTTGTTCGGCATTCAGGATGAGGTAGTAAGTCGGATTAGACGCAAACAAGTCGGATTAGACATTGGCTTTGTGGGAAAAGCCAGAGGCTGATAGTAGAGGGTTGCTCCTCTGACTGGAGGCCTGTGACTAGTGGAGTGCTACAGGGATCAGTGCTGGGCCCTTGTTATTTGTCATTTATATCAATGATCTGGATGATAATGTGGTGTACTGGATGAGCAAAATTGTGAATGACACCAAGATTGGGGTGTAGTGGCAGTGAGGAAGGTCATCATGGCTTGTAGAGGGATCTGCATCAGCTGGATAAAGGCAGATGGAATTTAATGCAGACAAGTGCAAGGTTTTGCACTTTGGTAGGACTGACCAGGGTAGGATTTACACAGTGAACAGTAGGGCACTAGCGAGTGTTGGAGAACAAAGGGATTTGAGAATACAGGTCCATAATTAATTGAAAGTGGTGTCACAAGTAGGCAGGGACATAAAGAAAACCTTTGGCACATTGGCCTTCATAAATGATTGTATTGAGTACAGGAGATGGGATGTTATGTTGAAGTTGTAGAAGATGTTGGTGAGGCCTAATTTGGAGTATTGTGTGCAATTTCGGTCACCTACCTACAAGAAAGATATAAATGAGGGTGAAAGAGTACAGAGAAATTTTACAAGGATGTTGCTGGGACTGGAGGACCTGAGTTTTAAGTAAAGATTGAATAGGTTAGAACTGTATTTTTTGGAACTTAGAAGATTGAGAGGAGATTTGATAGAGGTATACGAAATTGTGAGGGGTATAGATAGGGTAAATGCAAGCAGGCTTTCTCCACTCAGGTTGGGTGGGACTACAACCAGAGGTCATGGGTTAATGGTAAAAGGTGAGAAATTTAAGGGGAACATAAGAGGAAACTTAACTCAGAAGGTCATGAGAATGTAGAATGAGCTGCCAGCACAAGTGGTACATGCGAGCTGGATTTCAACATTTAAGAGAAGTTTGGATAGGTACATGGATAGTAGGGCTTTAGAGAGCTATGGTGCCAGTGCAGGTTGATGGGAGTAGGCAGCTTAAATTGTTTTGGCATGGACTAGATGTACTTCTCTATGACTTCATGACTCTGACTGTAAAGGTAAATCCAAGATGTGGCTATAGTGATGCCAACCAATGTGATAAGTTGTTGCAAGCAAGAGAAAATCTGCAGATGCTGAAATTCCAACCAACACATACAAAATGCTGGAGGAACTCGGCAAGGCCAGGCAGCATCTAGGAAAAAAGAGTACAGTCAATGTTTCGGGCTGAAACCCTTTGGCAGGACTGGAGAAAATATGGTGAGGAGTAGATTTAAAAGTTGGGGGAAGGGGAAAGAGAAACACAAGGGATAGATGAGACCTGAAGGAGGAGGGATGAAGTGAAGAGCTGAATGAGTTGAATGAGTGAATGGTGAACCAGGTGAAAAACACCTTGTGAAGCAAGGAAGAGTAAAGCAAAGATTAGCTTTATTTGGTACACGTACAGTACATCAAAACATACAGTGTTTTGATGTACATGTAAAAATGTATTATTTGAATCAAATCAAGACACCGGGATTGTGTTGAAGGCAGCCCACAAGTGATGCCACGCTTCAGAAGCCAAAATAGCATGCCCTCAACTCACTCACCCCAACCATATATCTTTGGAATGTGGCAGGAAACTCACATGGTCCACAACTCCTTATAATCAGCAGTGAGAATTAAACCCTGATTGGTGATCGCTGGTGCTGCAATCTGTTGTGCTAACCAGGGGTGCAGTGCTAGCCGGAGCGCGTCCAGCACCTCTTTAAGGAAAAAGCAGAAATAAACAAGCTAATTAATTAGGTGCCGTCCAGGGTGATTTGAGTATTGCAGAAACTGCTGATCTCCTGGGATTTTTATGAACAACAGACTCTGGAGTTTACAAAGAATGGTGCCAAAAACAAAAAACATCCAGCGAGTGGCTGTTCTGTGAGCAAAAACATCTTGATAAATCCACTTGCTGGATTTTTTTTGTTTTGGGCACCATTCTTTGTAAACTCCAGAGTCCGTTGTGAGTAACAATCCCAGGAGATCAGCAGTTTCTGAGATACTCAAATCACCCTAGGCGGCACCTAATTAATTAGCTTGTTTATTTCAGCTTTTTTCTTAAAGAGGTGCAGGACATGCTCCAGTGCGCTCCGGCTAGCGCTGCACCCCTGGTGCTAACTGAACTTCTAGCTATTGGTATTGGTTTATTATTGTCACATGTAGCAAGGTACAATGAAAAGCTTGTCTTGTGTATTGTTCATACAGATCAAATCATTATACAGAGCATTGATCTAGAACAAGATAAAACAATAACAATGCGGAATAAAATGTAAAAACTACAGAGAAACTGCACTGCAGGTAAGCAATAAAGTACAAGATCATAACAAGGTAGATTGTGAGGTCAAAAGTCCATCTTATCATAAAGGGGTCTGTTTAAGAGTCTGATAACAGCTGATCTTGGGCCTGGTGCCACATGCTTTCAGGCTCTTGTATCTTCTGCCCAGTGGAAGAGGTGAAAGGGGGAATATCCATGGTGAGTGTGTTCTTTTATTACGCTGGTTGTTGCTTTACTGAGGCAGCAAGAAGTGTAGACAGAGTCCATAGAAGGGAAGCCGTTTCTGTAATGAGCTCAGCTATGTCCAGAACTGCGGAATAACTCTGTATATTACATAAGTTGATCCTAAACTAGTGGTACTGAATCTAGGAAAAAATCCAAATCATTGGACTGAGGTTGCTACATCATGGTTGCAGATAAATATAACCACCAATAATGGTTCATTTTTGGATTTTATTGGATGTCATGTTTTTGTGCTTGCCTGTGAGGTGGTTGTACATACCACAGATACACAAATGCAGTTGCAAACCTGGTAATTGATATATCGTGACTACTGCTACATTTTCCTCCGCAGATGACTTTGACCCAGATGCAGTACAAGCAGTACAACTAGAGGATGGCACAACAGCTTTTATTCATCACCCAGTCTCCATGCAAGGTCCCAACACCATCTTGGCGGTGCAGACAGAAGCAGGTTTGGAAGCTCTGCACGCAACAACAGATGACGCCGTTGATCATCAGACCATCAGTGCTCTTGAACATTACGCCAACAAGGTATGCCTTTTGTGAGCTGCAGTACTCTTTGGCATCTTCAATTAAAAACTTGCTCCCTCACTGTAACTCATCAGTCTTCAGACATGCAAACCAATTCTGCTGGAAGTCAATATTTACATCGTGGTGACTAACTGACCATACTTCATAGAAAGGGGTAAATTCCATAGGTTCAAACACCTACAGTTTTAAAGAAATTGGCTTTAAGAATCTAAACAACAGGAATTCTGCAGATGCTGGAAATTCAAGCAACACACATCAAAGTTGCTGGTGAACGCAGCAGGCCAATCTAAATTGTTTTTGTTTCATGTATAACTCCTTTAGATAAATATTTCAAAGTATAATTTTAATATCTTAATATTTGCTTCAGACATTTTCAGCTTGTATCTTATCACATGTTCATGTTCCAGGTTCTCAAAAACATCTTAATGATTACTAAAAGTTGTATTCTTATTTCCTGGTTTGTCTCTGTGAAAATTTGTCAGTATGCTTTGGCTGCAAAGCAAGCTGAATAATTTCAAAGTTGCTGAACATGTAGATGGGGAAATTCATACATCAGGTCATTTGTGAATGGCTTACTTTCTTTTGAGGCCAGTACCAAGTGTAGCATCGAGGTCTATATAACAAATTCTTGGCCCTTTTGCAATAAAGACCATAAGACATAGGAGCAGAATTAAGCTATTCAAGTCTGCTCCATCAATCCATCATGGCTGGTTTATTATTCCCTCTCAACCCCATTCTCTTGCCTTCTCCCCGTAACCTTTGATGCACTGACTAATCAAGAACATGTAACTTCCAC
Source organism: Mobula hypostoma (assembly GCF_963921235.1). Classification (NCBI taxonomy): domain Eukaryota; kingdom Metazoa; phylum Chordata; class Chondrichthyes; order Myliobatiformes; family Myliobatidae; genus Mobula; species Mobula hypostoma. The sequence goes on along the minus strand of NC_086109.1, from coordinate 45,426,742 downwards.
TTCAAATATACAGAATAATTTGGCCTCCAGCTGTCTGTGGCAATGAAGTCCACAGATTCACTACCCTCTGGCTAAAGAAATTCCTCTTCATCTTTGTTCTGAATAAATGTCCCTCTGTTCTGAGGCTGTGCCCTCTGGTTCTAGTCTCCCCCACAATAGGATACATCCTCTCCACATCCACTCTTATCTAGGTCTTTCAATATTCAATAGGTTTCAATAAGATCTGCCTCTCATTCTTCTAAACTCTAGGGGGTACAGGCCCAGAGCCATTAAACGCTCCTCGTCCATTAAACCTATTGTTCTGGAATCATTCTTGTGAATCTCCTCTGGACCCTCTCCAGTGCCAGCACATCATTTCTTAGATAAGGGACCCAAAACTGCCTCAGCATTACATCCTTGCTTTTATATTCTACTTTTCTTTAAGTTAATGCTAACATTGCATTTGCCTTCTTTATCATTGACCTAACCTGCAATTTAATCTTTAAGAAATTTTGCAGGAAGTCTCCCAAGTCGCTTTGCACCTCTGCTTTCTGAATTTTCTGCCCTCTTTAGAAAATAGTCTATACCTTTGATTGTTTTTCAGCCGTGGCTCAGAGGTGTCCACAACGTCATACCTACCAATCTCTAACTGCGCCTCAAGATCATCCACCTTATCCGGATACTGCCTTCAGTCCTGTATTCATCATCCTTTTCGATTTTGCCCCGATATTACACTTCAGCTCATCCCACTGAGTGCAATTTTGCCCTATCATCTGCCTGTCCTTCCTCACAATCTTACACACTGCATCTACTGGTATACCAACTGCCCCATGCTCAGCCCTATCACTGTGGTTCCCACCACCCTGCCAAGTTAATTTAAACCCTCCCCAATAGCTCGAGCAAGGATATTAGTTCCCCTTCAGGTTCTGTGGCAGTAGTTATATACATCTATTTTATCAGGTGTCTGAGGAAGATGAAGGAGTCAGCAGTACCACTGGACTGCCCTCTGATACGAAAAAGGACAAACCTATGCAGGTATTACTTTATTATGCTTTTAAATATGCATCAATGAACTGCCAGTGGGAGACTTCGTGGGTAATATCCAAACATGTAATAAAGGCACAACTTTTTGACATAGTTTTAACAAAACAAGTATTTTGCAGTGGGTATTGTAACATGCTAATGGCAGTTGAATGTTCCATTAACTACTTGCTGGGAGTTGAGATGTAATTTTGATTGAAGGTTTATCTGCAATATCAAGGCACCTTCAGTCTTATTTAGTGTCATAGAGACATAGAGAAGTACAGCACAGTCTTTACAAAATATTATTTTGTGTCACAGAGACGTAGAGAAGTACAGCACAGTCTTTACAAAATATTATTTACTGTCATAGAGACGTAGAGAAGTACAGCACGGTATTTGCAAAATATTATTTATTGTCATAGAGACATAGAGAAGTACAGTACAGCGCAGTATTTACAAAATATTATTTTTTGTCACAGAGACGTAGAGAAGTACAGTACTGTACAGGCCCTTCAGCCTCTCTAGTTCATGCCGAACCATTTAAACTATCTGCTCCCATTGACCTGCCCAGGGACCACAGCCCTCCATACCCCTCCCATCCACGTACCTTTCCAAACCGCTTAAACGTTGAAATCGAGCTCACATGCACCATTTGTGCTGACAGCTCATTCCACCCTCTGTGTGAAGAAGTTTCCTCTTATGTTCCCTTTAAACTTTTCACCTTTTACCCTTAACCCACGACCCCTGGTTGTGGTTCCCCCCAACCTCAGTGGGAAAAGCCTGCTTGCATCCCCCCCATCTATACCCCTCCTAATTTTTTATGCCTCTATCAAATCTCCTCTCAATCTTCTATGTTCTAAGGAATAAAGTCCTAACCTATTCAATCTTTCCTTATAACTCAGGTCCTCCAGACCTGGCAACATCCTTGTAAATTTTCTCTGTACTCTTTCAACCTTATTTACATCTTTCCTGCAGGTAGGTGACCAAAACTGCACACAATACTCCAAATTAGGCCTCACCAGCATCTTGTACAGCTTCTCCTGTACTCAGTACATTGATTTATGAAGGTCAATGTACCATAAGTTTTCTTTATGACCCTATCTACCTGTGATGCCCCATTCAGTGAATTATGGACCTGTATTTCCAGATCCACACTCGTCACTGCTCTACCATACACTGTGTAAGACCTACCCTCATTTGTCCTACTGAAGTGTTTGTCTGCATTTAATTCCTTCTGCCATTTTTTCAACTCATTTTTCCAGCTGACACAGATTCCTCTGCAAGCCATGACAGCCTTCTTTGCTGTTCACTATACCCCCAGTACTGGTGTCATCTGCAAATTTGCTGATCCAGTTAACCACATTACCATTCAGACCATTGATATAGGTGACAAGCAATAACGGACCCAGCACTGATCCCTGTGGTACACCACTAGTCACAGGCCTCCTGTCAGAAAGGCAACCATCTACCACCATTTTCTGGCTTCGCCACAAAGCTAATGTCTAATCCATCTTGAATGCTGAGTGACTGAACCTTCTTGACCAACGTCCCATGAAAGTCCATGTAGATACCTTACCTTCATCCACTTTCCTGGTAACTTCCTTGAACAACTCTATAAGATTGGTTAGACATGACCTACCATGCACAAATTTCTTTGACTGTTAGTTTTATTTGTTTATTCTTATGGGGGAAATCTGGCATCAATGTCTGCTGCACATACAAGTACAATTGACAGAGAAATTAGAGCAACTTAATTAATTTAAGCATCTGCCCTTGCTGCTAATACGTTCTTTTGCTGCTTCTCCAAGTAATCTGCATAAATTGAACTGCTGAGATATTTATCATCAATGCAGGAGAAATTATGAGAACATTTTCATTTTGAGTTTTTAAGTGTATGCTGTGTCATAGTTATTGCTTAACAGCCTCTCTCACATCAAATCTACGATTATACTGTATGCATAGATTCTAGTATCTTGAGAAATCTCCCAAAACAGCAAGCATGAAAACTAATTCTTGAAATGATTTGTACTTTTTAAACATTTATAATATTTTTTTAGCTTAATCTCTCATGAAAGTCCAGGTATGCATGGGTGCTGTTCTTTAGAAATTGATTTAATAAATTTAAAAATACTTTTCCCCCTTCTTATTCCTAAACAGCTGGTGATTGATGGTGAAGTTCGAGTCAGTGCAAAAGGCCAGCAAGTAGGGGAGAAGGCATTCCGCTGTGGGTTTGAGGGCTGTGGGCGGCTCTACACAACTGCACATCATTTAAAGGTAAAGACACGTCTTATGTTCATGGTCTTACTTCTGGAGAGTGCTTACCCTTCACCCATTCATTTATGTACATATTTAAATTTAGCAGATATTTACTAAAAAACAAGAGCAGTGCAATTTCTCTTAATCTTTGAGATCTGAGTTTGACTGATAGAATATAATATAACAGACCCTAATTAGCAATCTCATTGAGATTAGCCTCTAACATGTTTACAGGCATTCGAACAGCGGTAATCAGAGATCGCGAACGAGAGTTTGGCTAGTGTGCATTAAAAATCAGTGCTTCGCGGGAGATGTGTTCAAACAGTGTCCAATCAGAGATTGGGAACGAGAGGAGTGACTCATTCAGGTTGGCTAGTGTGCATTAAAAATCAGTGCTTCGCGGGAGTTGTTGTGTTCGAATGGCGGCCAATCAGAGATCACGAACGAGAGTTTGGCTAGTGTGGATTAAAAATCAGTGCTTCGCGGGAGTTGTTGTGTTCGAATGGTGGCCAATCAGAGATCGCGAACGAGAGTTTGGCTAGTGTGGATTAAAAATCAGTGCTTCGCGGGAGTTGTTGTGTTCGAATGGCGGCCAATCAGAGATCGCGAACGAGAGTTTGGCTAGTGTGGATTAAAAAGCAGTGCTTCGCGGGAGTTGTTGTGTTCGAATGGCGGCCAATCAGAGATCGCGAACGAGAGTTTGGCTAGTGTGCATTAAAAAGCAGTGCTTCGCGGGAGTTGTTGCATTTGAACAGTGGCCAATCAGAGATCGGGAACGAGAGAAGCAACTCATTCGGGCTGGTGAATGTGTGTTAAAAAGCAGTGCTTCGCGGGAGTTTCAGTGTTTGAGTGGGGATTTTAAGGCTTCAGTGAGGAGAGGCTTGAGCGAAAGAAGGTGAAAAATGGCAGGTAGATTTTTTTAAATGTATCTATTATTTTCTTCATTATATTTGTCTGTTAGAGCAGTAGGGATGCCAGGCAGTATAGTGGATGTGGGAAGTAGGGAGTCCTCCAGTATCCCTGATGACTACACCTGCAAGAAGTGCAACCAGCTGCAGCTTCTAATACTCCATGTTAAGGAACTGGAACTGGAACTGGGTAAACTGCTGATCATTCAGGAGACTGAGGTGGTGATAGGACATGGAGAGATAGTTACACCCAAGATGCAGGACACAGGAAACTGGGTGACAATCAGGAAGGGGAAAGGAGTTAAACAGCCAGTGCAGAGTACCCCTGTGGCCACCCCCCTCAACAACAGGTATAAATCTTTGGATACTATTAGGTGGGATGACGTAGTAGGGGAAAGTCACAGCGGTCAGGTCTCTGGCACGGAGTCTGACCCTGTGACTCAGAAGGGTAGAAGAGGTGAGCTGTGGTGATAGGAGATTCATTAGATAGGGAATCAGAAAGCAGGTTTTGTGGACAAGAACAAAATTCCTGGATGATATATTGCCTCCAGGGTGCCAGGGTCCCGGACATCTCGGATCAAGTCCTCAACATTCTTAAGATGGGGGGTGAGCAGCCAGAGGTCACAATCCATGTAGGTACCAATGACCTAGTAGGAAGGAAGAGTGACAAGGTTCTGTAAAGGGAGTTCAGGGAGTTAAGTGCTAAGTTAAAGGGCAGGACCTCCAGGGTTGTAATCTCAGGATTGCTACCATTGCCATGTGCTAGCAAGGCCAGAATTATGAAGATTGTACAGTTTAACATGTGGCTAAGGAGTGGTGTTAGAAGGTGGGCATAAGATGTGTGGATCATTGGGCTCTCTTCCAGGTTAATGGGACCTCTACTGAAGAGATGGTTCACACCTGAACTGGAAGGGGACTAATATCCTAGTGGAAAGGTTTACTAGTGCTGCACTGTGGGGTTTAAACTAGAGTTGCAGGGGGATGGGAACCAGACCACCAGAACAGTTAGTGGAAAGGTTGTGGAGGCAGATGTTGTTAAGACCTTAGACAAACTCAGGAATCAAAAGGTTGAACATGGTGTGGATAATGCCCTGAGCTGCGTATATTTCAATTGAAGAAGTATAAAGTATCGTAAGAAAGGAAGATGAACTCATGGCATGGATCAGCACCTGGAATTATGATATTGTAGCCATTAGTGAGACATGGTGCAAGAGAGGCAGCTGAATATTCCATTGTTCCGGGGTTCCATTGTGACAGAGCAGGAGGAATTAAAGTAGGAGGTGAGGTGATATAGAGGAACAAATTTGTAAAGAGATCGCAGACTTTTGCAAGAAGCATAATGTGTTATAGTAGTGATTTTAACTTCCACATTTGAATGGGACTTCCATTCTGTAAAAAGACTAGATGCGATCGAGTTTGTCAAATGTGTTCAGATAAGTTTCCTTAATCAATATGTAGAGTCCCAATGTGTGATACTTAATCTGCTATTAGGGAATGAGACAGGCTGGAGACAGAAGTTTGTGTAGGGGAACACTTTGCAACAAGTGATCACAATGCCATGAGTTTGAAAGTAATGATGTAAAAAGGTAGGTCTGGTCTGCAGGTTGAGATTCTAAACTGGAGAATCAGAAAATATCCAAGAAGTGTGGATTGGGACAGGCTGTTTTTTGGCAGAGTGTACTCGGTAAGTGGGAGGACATCAAAAGTGAAATTTTGAAAGTACAAAGCTTGTATGTGTCTATCAGAATAAAAGGCAAGGATAACAGTTAACTGGTTTTCGAATAATATTGATTTCCTGGTTAAGAAAAAAAAGGAGGTGCGTAGCAGGTATAGGCAGGTAGGAACAAATGAGGTACTTATGGGGTATCAGAAATGCAAGAGAACACGTGAAAGAAATCGGGGATGGCTAAAAGAAGGCATGAGGTTACCCCATCAGACAAGGTAAAGGAGATCCTAAGAACTTCTACAGAAATGGTAAGAGTAAAGGGATTGCAAGGGACAAAATTGGTTCTCTGGAAGATCAGAATGGTAATCTATGCATGGAGCCAAAAGAGATGGGGGGGGGCGATCTTAAATAGATATTTTTTATCTGTATTTACTCAGGACTTAGGCACAGAGTCTGTAGAAGTGAGGCAAAGCAGCAGCAAGGTCAAGGACCCTATGCAGATTACAGAGGAAAAGGTGTTTGTTGTCTTGTGGCAAATCAGGGTGGACGATTCCCCAGGGCCTGACCAGGTGTTCTCTCTGACCCTGAGGGAGGCAAGTGAAGAAATTGCAGGGGCCCTAGCAGAAGTACTTAAATCATCCTTAGTGACAGGTGAGGTACTGGAGGAGTGGAGGATAGCTAATGTTGTGCTTCTGTTTAAGAAAGGCTCGTGGGCGTCACGTGATAGCGTGGGATTGAGACGTGTAAATCCAGCTCTCCCGTAAAAAATTAGCAAAGTACCGTTTAAACAAAACAAAGTTAATAAATACTTTCCGAAAACTATTTATAACTTTGCAAGACTACTTTACGATATGCCTCCTAAACCGCAACAGAAGAAGTCTGTTGTTGCGAAGCCGCCGCGAGATGGGAAGAAAAAAGGGCCTACTGCAGCGATGGAGCCTCGGACTCAGGTTAGATCTCTTTTGGAGGAGATGTGTTCTATCTCCGCCGGAGAACAGGGAGCAATGGCGGCAGTAGCGGTGTCTCGGAAGAAGGTGCCGGAAATGCGCATGTGCAAAGAAGAACGCATGCGCAAATCGATACAACTCAAACTACAAGAACCGACAGCCACTGCAACTGAAAGTGACTCAGAGTCAGAATCGGATACCGCAGAGAATATAGATGAAGAAGAGAAGAACTGGAAGGAATTGGAACTAAAGGAGATGATGGAGACATAAGAGAGGCTTTATTGCAATTAACGGCTGAAGTAAGAAAAGTAAGAGTAGAGCTTACAGACATGAAGATGTGCTATAATAAAGCTATGAAAAGACAGGATAAAATGGATAAGAAGCTTCAGGAGATGGAAAGAAAAATGAAGCATATTAATGATAGAGTGGAAAAAACAGAAAATGATTTGCTTGTCTGGAACACGGAAAGAAATCGACTCTTGGAGAAAGTGGACATGTTGGAAAATTTTAGTAGACGTAATAATATTAAAATTGTTGGTCTTAAAGAAGGTATGGAGGGAGGAAATCCAATAAAATTTTTTCAAAGATGGATCCCGGAAGTTTTGCAAATGAAAGAGGAGGGCCGATTAATTGAAATTGAGCGGGCACATAGAGCTCTAAGACCAAAACCACAAGATGACCAATATCCACGAGCAATTTTAATAAAATTCTTAAGATTTCAAGACAAGGAAAGGATTCTACAGGCAGCTGCCCAAGCTGCCAAGAATAGAAAAGGACCATTGATGATTCAAGGGAACAAGATTTTTCTCTATCCTGACATAAGTTATGAACTTTTGAAGAGAAGGAAGAAATTTAATCCAGTGAAAAAAATTCCTATGGGATCACGGTTATCATTTTATATTGCGTTACCCTGCAACCTTGAAGATTTTTTTGACTGGTGGAGAAAAAAGATTTTTTGATGATTACCGGAAAGCGGAGCAGTTTGTGCAAGACTCTCTGAATATTCACCAGGTACAAGAACAAAACCAGGGGAGCGAGATGGATTGAAGAAGAAGACTGGGTCAAAGAATGGACTTGTTGGATTTTTGAAGGCGGATGAATATATAAATATATTACTAATTATATGAGGGAGGGGAAGTAAGGTTAAAATTTGAGGAATACTGGTTGGGAATAGTAACATTAATTTTTTATATATATATATATAATTTTTTTGTTGCGGGGGAGCTGGAAGAAGCACTGATCAATTGCTACGCTAATCATGTGTGCAAGCGTGGCTCTAGCCATGACCCGCAAAATGGAGGGGGGTAAGTGTTGTGTATCCTTTCATTCACAACATTAGTGGGGGGGTATTTTGTTTTTTCTTTTTTTTATATCTCATTTATCTCTTTTTTTTTCTTTTTGCCTGGATGATTGCGGGGGGGGGAACGCATAGCAACATGGTGAAGTTCAAAGAGATTCCCCAAGGAACTATGAGAGTTGAGAAGTTAAGAAATGTTTTAGATTGGAGTAACTTTGTTAAAAATAATGACTAATTTATTGAATTTTTTGAGTTTTAATGTTAATGGGCTTAATGGACTAGTGAAAAGAAAAAGAATCTTAACACATATTAAGAAAATGAAGATAGATTCAGCCTTTTTACAGGAAACACATTTAACAGAAACAATATCAGAAATTAAAGAGAGATTGGGTGGGTAGTGTTGTTGTAGTGGGGAGTAGCAATTTTTAAGTCAAAACAAGAATGGGAAACAGATCTGAATATTAATATTGATGAAACAAATTGGTCAAGACTGTGTCTTGACAGTATGACAAACACAATAAATGTTCGACTTAGATTAGTATAATATAACTTTTTACACCAATTATATATTACACCACAAAAAATAAATTACTTATAATTTAAGAGATAAATATGTAACATTTTTGAATATTTGGCGCCTTTATTTACAAAAGATAGGATGACATATTTAAGTGCTCCGATAAAGATCTTAGTCCCTTGGGGAAAGTAATGAATAAGTATACCAATTTTATTTTGAATTCCATGGAGCATGTGGAAACCTTCCAATACCCAGGCGGCTCTCTTTTTCTTTTTTTCTTTTTAGGTAGGACTTTATATGGGGGGGAGGGGGGAGGGTAGATACTATCTTTTCATGTATTTTTGAAAACTCAATAAAAATTATATTAAAAAAAAAAGAAAGGCTCTAAAGATAAACCAGTGAGCCTGATATCAGTAGCGGTAAAGTTATTGGAATGTATTCTAAGGGACTGGATATATGAGTATCTGGATAGACATGGACTGATTAGGGATAGTCAGCATGACTTTGTGCATGGTAGGTTGTGTCTGACCAATCTTATAGACTTTTTTTTGAGAATGTTACCAGGAAATTTGAGGCAGTGGATGTTGTCTGGCAAAGTGAAATATACTTAAGACAAGGTTGGATAGATCTTTGCATAGTAGGGGAATTAAGGGCTATGGAGATAGGCAGTTAGGTGGAGATGAGTCCATGGTCAGATCAGTCATGATTTTATTGAATGGTGGAGCAGGCTCGACAGGCCAGATGGCCTACTCCTGCTCCCGTTTCTCATGTTGTTATGTTCTGATGTCTGCATGGACTTCAGCAAGGCACTGAACGAGGTCCTGCATGGGAGGTTGGTCAAGAAGGTTCAGTTGCTTTGCATTCAAGGTGAGGTAATAAATTGAGTTAGTCATTGGCTTTGTGAGAGAAGCCAGAGAGTGGTAGTAGATGATTGCCTCTCTGACTGGAGGCCTGTGACTAATGGAGTGTGGCAGGGATCGGTGCTGGTCCATTGCTGTTTGTCATCTATATCAACTACTTGGATGTTAATGTGGTTAACTAAATTTGCAGGCGACATCAAGATTGGGGGTGTAGTGGACAGTGAAGAAGACTGTCAGGGCTTGCAGCAGGACCTGGATCAGCTGGAAAAATGGGTTGAGAAATGGCAGATGGAATTTAATGCAGACAAGTGTGAGGTGTTGCACTTTGGAAGGGTGCACCAGGGTAGGTCTTACACATTGAGCAGAAGGGCACTGAAAAGTGTAGTAGAACAAAGGAATCTGGGACTACAAGTCCATAATGTATTGAAAGTGGCTGCACAGGTGGACAGGGTTGTAAAGAAAGCTTTTGGCACGTTGGCCTTCATAAATCAAAGTACTGAGTACAGGAAATGGGATGTTATGTTGAAGTTGTGTAAGATGTAGATGAGACCTAATTTGTAGTATTGTGTGCAGTTTTACTCACCTACTTACCGGAAGGACAAGATTGCAACAGTCCTCTCTTCATTTGAATATACAACAGAATGAAAATCTGATTTTATAGGCCATCTATTGCATCAGTTCTCTCTGCATTCTCCATTTCTGTTATAATTATTCTATTGATTCCATTAATGCTTGACGATTCTTTACTATATATCATTTTGTTATTATTTTACAAAACTATCAATGGAATTATGTGATTCAAAAGGTCAAAGAAAGGTCAATTTTATTTAGAATAATAATTTTAAACATCTAACTTTTCATAATGTAAGAACAAATTTAATAATTATAACTATCCTTGCTCAGTTAGTAATTTATTAAAACCTACCTGCCCTTGATTTTGACAATATTGTTGTAGTTGATGCATCTGTTGAAGCTCTGATTTTAAGACAGACCACGTTGGAAATGCTCAGAAGGCAGCATCCATGCAAAGAGAAACAAAGTTTATGTTTCAAGTTGATGATGTTCCATCAGAATGGAGAAACCTTGGGGATTCAACATTTTATAAATAAATGAAAATCTAGAGGAAAGGACTTGTAGAGTGAGAGCTGAAAATGTCAAAATCTAAAAGATTAAGTTAAGATGATCAGTTTTTTTAAGATTCATATCAGGGGAAATGCAAATGTAGTTCTGCTAATTAGCTGAATGGTTGGGACTGATAATATTACAGTGTAATGTAACATAACATTACCAACATAATTAACTCTATCACCTTTTTTGAGCTGCTGAGTGGTTATAAAATACTTATTAATAGTCTGACCTCAATACATAAAATTATATGAGTTACTTGTGGTTTTAATCACTTTGCAAAATAATAATGGAATATGAATTGCTGAGAGAAAGAGTGGGACATGCAAGGATTATTTAAATATCCATTTCACAATGGCACCGCATACACAAAGCTCATGAGTCCATGGAACTTCCCTGGATTTAACAAGATCCAGAGATCCCACTTAAGCCTTTACTGCTTCTGCCTGTTTCAGTTGAGTTTAGGCTTGATCAGAAATAAAGGCAAGTATGGCTTGAATAAACAAATGGTACAAAGTTCTTCTTTCAACTTTTCATTTGACTTTATTTTCTAGTGTAAATTACAATGTGGGGAATTGAAATTAACACAGGAGCCTGGAGTTACAGTTGATAAATGAATTAGATATGTGTTTGAACTTAACATTCACACCACTTGAAATGTACCATGAGATTATCTTAAAACAGGGGTCGGCAACCTTTTTGCCTCTGTGGGCTGGATCGCGTATTAATGAGTGGACGGTGGGCCAGATAAGTGCCATAAAAATCTTGAAATATGGAAATTATCCATTTAAATACATCTAGTTATGTTTTGCTTCAATTTAATGAATAACACATGCTAGAAAATCATTTGTGCTTAACCAAGGACGCCAATTAGTAATCAAAGAACTCAGTTTAGTTTTTCTGTCCCACCATTGCTGGTCCCCCATCAGTTGTGATGCCAATTAGCTTCGACACATTAAGTTTCATTTCTGACATCATTTTCAACAAAGCTTCAAAAGTGTCTGTTCCAGTAACTGTGTCCTTCATAGGAATTAATTGAATAAACTCTTCAAAAATGTGAAAAGTTGAGGTCACTCCTCACACAAACACTGCAAGTTGAGCAGTGTCTCTCAAGTCTGTACTCTCATCAAGCACAATTGAAAAAAAATGCAATTCGTTGCAGGCATCCCTTAAACAACTTTTAACATCTGCTGACATTTCTTCAACTGGCCATGTGATTGTTCTTGTTGACAGGCTGATAGATGCAAATAAAGATTTCTTTTCAGGACAAACAATATCCACCACTGCCAGTAAACATTCTTTGACAAACTCTCCATTTGTAAAAGGCTTCATCTTTCTGCAATCCGTTTTGAGAGTTCGTAGCTGGCACGAGTACTTTCTTCATTTTCACTGCTTTTTCGGCACTCAGCGTCTACCTTCCTGCGTTTTGCATCCATTGCCATCGGAATTTTTCTTCTTTGATTTTATTTCGAAACACGAGTTATTGAACAAGTATCGTATCATATGTAAATATCTGGATATTTAGCGTGGATTTCTTGTTAAAACACAGTGACGCTGTTTCTGTTTATAAATTTGAACGATCCCATCTGAAAACCTGCGTGTGCACGGAGAGTATCTAATACATATTAATAAGGTAGGCTGCCTTCCCGTCATTCGTATATAGTGTACCAGTGTTTGGTTTGGAACAAAACAGAACCTGGGGCCGGTGTAACAAGACGCCATGCATGTCCATCAGTGTGGTCGCGTGAAACACACAGAATAAGGGGGAAAAAAAATCGCTCGTGGGCCGGATAAGCATAGTATCTCAATACTTGCTCACTGGCCAGTCAAAATACCTTTGCCTAGGTTGCCTACCCCTGTCTTAAAAGCATGAAACAAGAGGTCATTACTATCTAATGGAGAACATTATTAACTGTGCATATAGTTTTTCTGCACTTAGAATGCAAGAAAAACAAATGGTAACAGGTTGTCCCCGTGCCTGCTGTGATACTCAAATGGGTCATAGCTAATCCTTTTTCTCAGTGCCACTTTCCGACACCAACCACATAACCTGTGATTCTCTTTGCTTATCTTTGTAAGTTATGAAAGGAATGAGCAGTTTCCTTGTAAAAAAAAATACACCTCTGTAACAGAAAGGAAAGGGTTAAGGTTTTATGTGGTAATAGTCTTGCATGGAACATTGAATAGTAGAGCACAGTACAGGCCCTTTGACCCACAATGTTGTGCCGACCCTCAAACCCTGCCTCCCATATAACCACCAACTGAAATTCCTCCATATACCTGTGTAGTAGTCTCTTAAATTTCACTATTGTATCTGCCTCCACCACTGACTCAGGCAGTGCATTCCACGTACCAACCACTCTCTGAGTAAAAAACCTCCTCTAATATCGCCCTTGAACTTCCCACCCCTTACCTTAAAGCCATGTTCTCTTATATTGAGCAGTGATGACCTGGGGAAGAGGCACTGGATGTCCACTCTATCTATTCCTCTTCATATCTTGCATACCTCCATCACGTCTCCTCTCATCCTCCTTCTCTCCAAAGAGTAAAGCCCTAGCTCCCTTAATCTCTGATCATAATGCATACTCTCTAAACCAGGCAGCATCCTGGTAAATCTCCTCTGTACCCTTTCCAATGCTTCCACATCCTTCCTATACTGAGGCAACCAGAACTGGACACAGTACTCCAATTGTGGCCTAACCAGAGTTTTATAGAGCTGCATCATTACCTTGTGACTCTTAAACTCTATCCCTTGACTTATGAAAGCTAACACCCCATAAGCTTTCTTAACTACCCTATCTACCTGTGAGGCAACTTTCAGAGATCTGCAGACATGTACCCCCAGATCCCTCTGCTTCTCCACACTACCAAGTATCCTGCCATTTACTTTGTACTCTGCCTTGGAGTTTGTCCTTCCAAAGTGTACCACCTCACACTTCTCCGGGTTGAACTCCATCTGCCACCTCTCAGCCCACTTCTGCATCCTAACAATGTCTCTCTGCAATCTTCAACAATCCTCTACACTATCTACAACACCACCAACCTTTGTGTCATCTGCAAACTTGCCAACCCACCCTTTTACCCCCACATCCAGGTCGTTAATAAAAATCATGAGAAGTAGAAGTCCTAGATCCGATCCTTGTGGGACACCACTAGTCACAATCCTCCAATCTGAATGTACTCCCTCCACCACGACCCTCTACCTTCTGCAGGCAAGCCAATTCTGAATCCACCTGGCCAAACTTCCCTGGATCCCATGCCTTCTGACTTTCTGAATAAGCCTACCATGTGGAACCTTGTCAAATGCCTTACTAAAATCCATGTAGATCACATCCATTGCACTACCCTCATCTATATGCCTGGTCACCTCCTCGAGGAACTCTATCAGGCTTGTTAGACATGATCTGCCCTTCACAAAGCCATGCTGACTGTCCCTGATCAGACCATGATTCTCTAAATGCCCATAGATCCTATCTCTAAGAATCTTTTCCAACAGCTTTCCCACCACAGACGTAAGGCTCACTGGTCTATAATTACCTGGACTATCCCTGATACCTTTTTTGAACAAGGAGACAACATTCGCCTCCCTCCAATCCTCCAGTACCATTCCCGAGGACAACAAGGAGGTAAAGATCCTAGCCAGAGGCTCAGCAATCTCTTCCCTCGCCTCATGGAGCAGCCTGGGGAATATTCCGTCAGGCCCCGGGGACTTATCGGTTCTAATATATTTTAAAAGCTCCAACACCTCCTCTCCCTTAATATCAACATGCTCCCGAACATCAACCTCACTCATATTGTCCTCACCGTCATCAAGTTCCCTCTCATTGGTGAATACCGAAGGGAAGTATTCATTGAGGACCTCGCTCACTTCCACAGCCTCGAGGGACATCTTCCCACCTTTATCTTTAATCAGTCCTACCTTCACTCCTGTCATCCTTTAATTCTTCACTTAATTGAAGAATGCCTTGGGGTTCTCCTTTACCCTACTCGCCAAGGCCTTCTCATGCCCCCTTCTTGCTCTCCTCAGCCCCTTCTTAAGCTCCTTTCTTGCTACCCTATATTCCTCAATAGACCCATCTGATCCTTACTTCCTAAACCTCATGTATGCTGCCTTCTTCCACCTGACTAGATTTTACACCTCACTTGTCACCCATGGTTCCTTCGCCATACCATTCTTTATCTTCCTCACTAGGACAAATTTATCCCTAACATCCTGCAAGAGATCCCTAAACATCGACCACATGTTCATAGTACATTTCCCTGCGAAAACATCATCCCAATTCACACCCGCAAGTTCTAGCCTTATAGCCTCATAATTTGCCCTTCCCCAATTAAAAATTTTCCTCTCCTCTCTGATTCCATGATAATGCTAAAGGCCAGGAAGCGGTGGTCACTGTCCCCCAGGTGCTCACCCACTGAGAGATCTGTGACCTGACCTGGTTCGTTACATAATAGTAGATCTAGTATGGCATTCCCCTGTGACATGATGCTTCATACAATGTGCAGAGGAATATCTAGAATACTGTGTCTCTCACTTTTTCCAAGAAGTCAACAAGGTAAGGTCAAATAAAAATTTCAAAGCTGAGGCTGATAGTTTTTATTTTAGTTATTGGTGTAACGGGGTATAGAACCAAAGTAGGTATATGAAAATTATCCACCATCTGAATGGAAGAATATTTTGTTGGGAGTATTGGAGAAGGTGGGTGGAGAATAAGCTAAATAGACTTCTGATGTGATAATCTTCTACCAAATTGTTTGGAAATCCCAATGATTTGGCATCTGGCTCACCAGGCACTCTATTCCCCACTCCTTTTAACATACTTTGCTTCCAGCTTTCCCATTTAAGTTACTAGAGGGTGGTGATGGGAACCTGAGATAAATAAAATGGATTGGGAAAGAAGTCATATAAAAAAAAATGCTTGAAGGTTGGCATTCATTTGTCTCCTTTGACGCAAAAGCACAATTTCACCTCTAATTATTATCCAGCAACACATGCTGTGTGCTGCACTTTGATAGCACTAGCTGGGGTAAAAAACAGACCCTCATTTGATTGAAGTACTTGCTAATGACACAATGAGAGCATCTTCCCTACATACTTACAGCAGTTCGAGAAGTAATATCTATTATTTTCCACCATTATCTTGTTATCTCCACTATTATTTTCTCAAGTCATTTATGAGTGGTAAATAAATGCCAACCTTGTCAGTGAATCTCACATGGTACTGGACCAGAACAGCAGGTTGATGCTTTCAGATAATCTGGAAACGTTCAGCAGGTCAGGCAACGTCTAAGGAAAGAGAAATGGAGTTAACGTTTCAGGTCACTGTCTAGAATAGTTCCTCATACACTCTCTTCACCTGTACCAATGCTGCTGACGGCAAAGGGATTGCGACTTTTAGCAGTAACCCTTATTTCTCTTTCCATAAATGCTGGTTGACATGCTAATCCATTCCAGCATTTTCACATTTATTTCATATTTCCACTATCACTTTATATTGGTGCTTACTATGCGTTATAGGTTCACTGGCACTGTCAAAATCATTGCATGAATGATCGCCAGATCATGGATTTATAACATAGGAGCCAAGGAAGGAGGATACAGCAATAGCAGAAGAGAAAATTGAGGAATTTTAATAAAAGTATACAGTTACTCATGGAGAGGCACTTGGACCAACATCAGATGTGGATAGTGAACCTAAGTGTGGCTGATGTTCAGTAAGCTGTTGAATTCTTAATTCAAAAAACAGCATCCCGTTAACATCAGTTCAGATTAGTGCTTGTTGTTCAAAATCTGCTTTACTATTTATAGCATTGTGACAGATATGTGAAGGAGTGATGAGCTTTAAAGCACTTTACTTCCTCAATTTTGCAGGTTCATGAACGGGCGCATACAGGCGATCGGCCGTACCGATGTGAGCAACCAGGCTGTGGAAAAGCATTTGCAACAGGTAATGTCAGAAGCATGTCCTTTGCAGAAAGTGAGGTTTCATTTGCAGAGAAAGGGAAATAAATGCACTGGAAAAGATGTGTTGGATTAGTCAAGTTGTAAAATATATTTTTGGTTTTGAATATAAGGAAATTGGGGTGTAAATCAATCTACTGTGAAAATATAACCACATAACCAGATAACAATTACAGCACGGAAATAGGCCACCTTGACCCTTCTAGTCCATGCCAAATGCTTACTCTCACCTAGTCTCACCGACCTGCACTCAGCCCATAACCCTCCATTCTTTTCCTGTCCATATAGCTATCCAATTTTACTTTAAATGACAATATGGAACCTGCTTCTACCACTTCTGCTGGAAGCTCGTTCCACACAGCTACCACTCTCTGAGTAAAGAAGTTCCCCCTCATGTTACCCCTAAACTTTTGCCCCCTAACTCTCAAATCATGTCCTCTTGTTTGAATCTCCCCCACTCTCAATGGAAAAAGCCTATCCACGTCAACTCTATCTATCCCCTCATAATTTTAAACACCTCTATCAAGTCCCCCCTCAACCTTTTACGCTCCAAAGAATAAAGACCCAACTTGTTCAACCTTTCTCTGTAACTTAGGTGCTGAAACCCAGGTAACATTCTAGTAAATCTTCTCTGTACTCTCTCTATTTTGTTGACATCTTTCCTATAATTTGGTGACCAGAACTGTACACAATACTTCAAATTTGGCCTTACCAATGCCTTGTTCAATTTTAACATTACATCCCAACTCCTATACTCAGTGCTCTGATTTATAAAGGCCAGCATACCAAAAGCTTTCTTCACCACCCTATCCACATGAGATTCCACGTTCAGGGAACTATGCACCATTATTCCTAGATCCCCCTGTTCTACTGCCCTACCGTTTACCATGTATGCCCTATTTTGATTAGTCCTACCAAAATGTAGCACCTCACATTTATCAGCATTAAACTCCATCTGCCATCTTTCAGCCCACTGTTCTAACTGGCCTAAATCTCTCAGCAAGTTTTGAAAACCTACTTCATTATCCACAACTCCACCTATCTTAGTATCATCTGCATACTTACTAATCCAATTTACCACTCCATCATCCAGATCAATAACGTATATGACAAACAACATTGGACCCAGTACAGATCCCTGAGGCACACCACTAGTCACCGGCCTCCAATTTGACAAACAGTTATCCACCACTACACTCTGGCGTCTCCCATCCAGCCACTGCTGAAACCATTTTACTACTTCAATATTAATACCTAACAATTGAACCTTCCTAACTAACCTTCCGTGTGGAACCTTGTCAAAGGCCTTACTGAAGTCCATATAGACAACATCCACTGCTTTGCCCTCGTCAACTTTCCTAGTAACCTCTTCAAAAAATTCAATAAGGTTTGTCAAACATGACCTTCCATGTACAAATCCATGTTGACTGTTCCTAATCAGACCCTGTCTATCCAGATAATTATATATACCATCTCTAAGAATACTTTCCATCAATTTACCCACCACTGACGTCAAACTCACGGGCCGATAATTGCTAGGTTTACTCTTAGAACCCTTTTTAAACAATGGAACAACATGAGCAATACGCCAATCCTCCGGCACCATCCCCGTTTCTAATGACATTTGAAGTATTTCTGTCAGAGCCTCTGCCATTTCTACAGTAACTTCCCTCAAGGTCCTAGGGAATATCCTGTCAGGACCCAGAGACTTACCCACTGTAATATTCCTTAAAAGCGCCAGTACTTCCTCTTTAATCATCATAGTTTCCATAACTTCCCTACCTGTTTCTCTTACCTTACACAATTCAATATCCTTCTCCTTAGTGAATACCGAAGAAGAGAAATTGTTCAAAATCTCCCCCATCTCTTTTGGTTCCACACATAGCTGTCACTCTGATTCTCTAAGGGATCAAATTTATCCCTCACTATCCTTTTGCTATTAATATAACTGTAGAAACCTTCTGGATTTATTTTCACCTTACTTGCCATTAAGTAGATGGTTCCACACTTTATATTTAGTTAATTTATCTAGCTGCAACCAGACCATCCAGATAAAGAAGAACATTATTTTGCCAAATTGCCACACAATGACTTTCAACATGGTGATATTAGGTTAGTATGAATAGTCTTGATGTTTAGGATGGAAGATGGTCAAGCTGAACAAGATGTGGAAGAGTGGCTTGTATCCACAGAAATATTCCTGATTCAGGAGATCAGGAAACTGACTTAAAAACAGAAAGAAATTAAATTAGTGGGATATTCTAAATATGCATGCATTTCTTTCATCTTTCATGAGGAATATTTTGAGTGTGTTTTCTGGACTTCCTAACACATGATAGCTAAATTCCTCTCTAGTCTGCAATTCTTGTTGCTCGTGAGCTTCATGTTTGTAGTGTATTTCATACATGATGTGATATTAAGTTTTGCGCACTGTTTGCCATCACTGCACATAATTAGCTGTCTCAATAAAGTTATGCATCTTTCACACAGAAGACATGGCTCAAAAAAATCAGAAGGTTGTTACCAGGGCATAAAGTGCTCAGTTGGAATTTTTTTTAATTCCTTCATTTAGCCAATTAAAAATGTTGTGCATGTGGTATAATTTCTAGGCCATTCCCTTTTTAATTTGAGTTTTATTTTTAAATCATTCTTGTATATTTTAATGGTAATTTAATCCAGTTGCAAGAAGTATTCAATAAAATGTAAACAAAATTATAGTTTCTTTGTTCAATTGCAGGTTATGGATTGAAAAGCCATACCAGAACACATACAGGAGAAAAACCATATAAGTGCCCTGAAGACACGTGTAATAAAGCATTCAAAACATCAGGAGACTTACAAAAACATATTAGGACTCACACAGGTAATGTAATGACCCTACAGCACCTTCCTGGAGTATTGTGGATTATAACAGTATATACTTGTTGTTTTGCTATCAGCTGAAACATATAATTTGTTACAACTGTCCGTACTATGCTTAGTCCGGACTGTGTATCCTCAGTCCTGATCTTCCCAGCAACCAAGTGATCAAAATCAAGACCTCAGGTGAGATCAGGGTTCAGTTTGATAGTGAGGCTCCTATTGATGAAAAACTGACCAAAATTCAAATGTACGTAATAACAAGTTAGTGAGAGGGTTGCATTTAGGAATTCTGTCAATTATTATCTTGTGGAGAATGGTAAAGTAAATTGGGGCTAAAGATGGACAAACCCCAGCATCTGATGGCCTGTAGCCAGATGGTTTTAAGAATGTGGCTGCAAAGATGTAAACCCACTGGTTGAAAAATTTGAAAACCTGTATTCTGGGAGGGTACCAGATTAGAAACACAGGCAATATTATTCCTTGTTCACAAAGGGAGGAAGGTTGAAGGCAAGGAGCTTTATCAGTTTAACATCTATTGTTGGCAAGATGCTGGAGTCAATAATCAAAGGTGAAATAATGAAGTGGCCATTGGGTGGGTGGACTAGTGTTCGAGTGGGGAGGCTTTGGTTCATCAGGCTTTGGTGAGAACAGGTTTGGGTGAGGAACATATCTGGTAAGTATCTTCTTCAATCCTTATTCTTCGTCTGTTAGAGCAGTGATGATGGCTCCAGGGGCTGTGTTGTGTTCTCTGTGTGAGATGTGGGAATTCTGGGAGGCCTACAGCCTCCTGGATAACCACATCTGCACCAAGTGCACCGAGCTGCCTCTCCTCAGAGACCGTGTTAAGGAACTGGAGCTGCAGCTCGATGTCCTTTGGCTCATACGGGAGACAGAGGAAGTGAGAGATAGGAGCTACAGGGAGGCAGTCACCCTTATGTTGCAGAAGGCAGGTACCCAGGTGACTGTCAGGAGAGGGAAAGGGAATGGGCAGCCAGTGCAGAGTACCCTGTGGCCGTTCCCCTCAATAATAAGGAAACCGCTTAGGGTACTGTTGGGGGTTGAGGGGACCTACCGGGGGAAGCTGCAGTGACCAGGTCTCTGGCACTGACCCTGGTGCTGTGGCTCAGAAGGGAAGATGGGAGAAGAGGACTACAGTAGTGATAGGGGATTTTATAGTTAGAGGAGTAGACGTGAGATTCTATGGATGTGATAGAGACACCCAGGTGGTATATTGTCTCCCAGGTGCCAGGATCAGAGACATCTCAGATTAAGTCCAAGGCATTCTAAAGGGGGAGGGTGAGCAGCCAGTAGTCTTGGTATGTATTAGCACCAATGACGTGGGTAGGAAAAGGGAGGAGGTCCTGAAGAGAGAATTTAGGTTGCTAGATAGAAAGCTGTAAAGCAGGATCTCCAAGGTAATAATCTCTGGATTACTGCCTGTCCATGCACCAGTGAAGGTGAGAATAGGATGACTGGGCAGATGAATGTGTGGCTGAACTTTCACATTTCTGGATCTCTTCTGGGTAAGGTATGACCTGTACAAAAAGGACAGGTTACATCTGAACTTGATGGGGACCAATATCCTTGTCGGCAGGGCTGCTACAGATGTTGGTGAGAGTTTAAACAAATTTATCAGGGGGAGGGTGGAAACCGGAGTGATAGGGCTGAAGATGGGGCAGTCGGTATTTAAGCAGATGCAGTGTGTAGTGAACCTGTTAGGAAGGACAGGCAGATAGGTGTTAGGGAAAAATAGCAGTCAGTGGGATGAGTTGCAGTGTAACGTGGAACAAAATTGAAAAAGGTAACAAATACAGGTGTTATATTTGAATGCACGCAGTATATGAAGTAAGTCAGATGATCTTGTAGCACAGTTAGAGATTGGCTGGTATGACGTTCTAGGCATCGCTGAGTCGTGGCTGAAAGCTTATAATTGGGAGCTTAACATCCAAGGATACACATTATATTGAAAGGACAGAAAGGTAGGCAAAGACAGTGGTGTTATTCTGTTGGTAAAAAATTAGTAGTCAGATTGTGCTCCCTCCCACACACAAACAGCATCAACCCTCCTCCCTCCCCCTTCCCCAAATTATTCTCACATAAAGCATCAGCATTCCCATCACCCACCATGCAAGCAGCAGCAAAGCCCCCCAAAGAGAGACCATGGTCTACAGTCCCTCAAAAAGTAGCTGTTTGCTCCAACATTTTGACTTCCCACAGGTTCTCTCTCTCACTGGCAAGGGAGAGACAGCTATCTCTCCTTCCACAGCGACAGGGTAGACAACAATTGCTCTTTTAATGTTACAGTCAATCTGAAGCATTGCTTTTTTAATTCGAGTTCCCCGACTCGAGAATAGGCAAATCGATTACTGAGTGCAGAGCCTTCCGACAGCTGCCTTCGCTGTCTTTGATGTACCGGCTCGCTGGCGAGAATTTGTGTCCACAGGGCCACTCAGGCCCCAAAGATGCCTGACTTCAGGCCAAACCTGGACATGCCGAAATGCAGCCAATCGCTGAGCTCCAGGAACGGCAACACTGTAGATCAAAGTTCCCGATAGGACCCCAGCCACCCAGAAAAGGAAAATAGAGACATTAGAGCAGGAAGAATTTAACTGTTTCGCTGATAACCTGGGAGAGAGAAGTCAGCCTTTGGTGCCACCAGTCTTCACTGTGGAAGCCACTAGCAGTGTGCCAGAAGTTTGAGAGTGTCAGGGGGCAGAAGTGGGTGCAGTTGCTATTACTAGGGAGGTGGTGCTTGGAAAACTGAAAGGTCTGAAGGTAGATAAGTCACTTGGACCAGATGGACTACTCCCCAGGGTTCTGAAAGAAGCAGCTGAAGAGAATGTGGAGGCATTTTAATGATCTTTTAAGTATCGCTAGACTAGATGTTGAATACTTCTGGAGGGCTGGAAAATTGTAAATGTCACTCCACTCTTTAAGAAGGGAGAAGGCAGAAAAAAGGGAATTAATTATAGGCCAGTTCGCCTGCCCTCAGTAGTTGGCATGATACTGGAGCTGATTATTAAGAATTGGGTCTCAGGGGAGGGGGGAGAGTTGATGCTGCTTGTGTGTGGGAGGGTGCAGGGGACTTTGGGGTTCTTGCGTCTTTTTTCTGTCATTCATTCTTTGGGGGTTTTTCTTCTGTTTCGAGAATGTCTGTGGAGAGACACATAATAAAATAGGCTAAAGTCAGCATTTTTCCGTAAGGGAAAATCTTGGCTGATGAATGTTGGAATTCTTTGAGGAAATAACAAGCAAGATAGTCAAAGGGGAACTGGTGGATGTTGTGAACTTGGATTTTGAGGAAGCTTTTGACAAGGTGATGTACATGAGGCTGCTTAATGAGATAGGAGCCCATGGCATCACTGAAAGATACTAGCATGAATAGAGGACTGGCTGATTGGCAGGAAGCAAAGAGTGGGAATAAAGGGAGCCTTTTCTGGCTGGCTGCCGATAACTCATGGTCCTTATGGATGGGTCAGCGTTAGGACTGCTTTTTTTTTACATCGTATGTCAATGATTTGGATAATGGAATTGATGGCTTCGAGGCCAAGTTTGCGGCTTATATGAAGATATGTGGAGGGGTTGATAGTGTTGAGAAACCAGGGTGTCTACGGAAGGACTTAAACAGATTGGGGGAATGGGCAAAGAAATGGCAAAGATGGAATACAATATTGAGATGTGTATGGCCATGCACTTTGGTAGAAGGAATAAAAATGTAAGCTGTTTTCTAAACAGTGAGAAAATTCAAAAATCTGAGGTGCAAATGAACTTGAGAATCCTTCTGTAGAATTCCCTAAAGGTTAACTTTTGGGTCGAATTGGTGGTGAGGAAGGCAAATGCAGTGTTGGTATTCATTTCATGAGGACTAGAATGTAAAAGCAAGGATATATTGCTGAGACTTTATAAGGCACAGGTGAGGCCTCACTTGGTGTATTGTGAACAGTTTTGGCCCCCTTATCGAAGAAAGAATATGCTGATATTGGAGAAGGTTCAGAGGAGGTTCACAAGAATGATTTTGGGAATGAAGGGGTTATCGTATGAGGAGCATTTGATGGCTCTTGGCTGGACTCACTGGAATTTAGAAGAATAAGGGGAGATCTCATTGAAACTCACCAATTTTGAAAGGCCTAAATAAAGTGGATGTGGAGAGGATGTTTCCTATCATGGCGGGAGTCTATGACCAGAGGACGCAGCCTCTGAATAGAGAGATGTCCATTTAGAACGGGGATGAGGAGGAATTTCTTTAGCCAGAGGTTGGTGAATCTGTGGAATTCATTACCGCAGGTGCCTGTGGAGGACAGGTCATTGAGGCGGAGTTTGATAGGTTCTTGATTAGCCAGGGCTTGAAAGGTAACAGAAAGAAGACAGGATGATGAGGTTGAGAGGGAAAATGGATCAGCTGTGATGAAATGGCAGAGAATCCTTAACGGGCCGAATGGCCTGATCCTGCTCTGTGTTGTATGGTCTTGTCTTTAAGGTAGTAATTGAGGATTATGGAAAACTGGTATATTAGAGGAGTTGATGCCAACAGAGTTCAGCCATGATCATATTGAATAATGGAGCAGGCTTATATCATGCTGAATAAAGGGCCTGCTGGTCTATTTTCTTATGTTTTCGTGATTTGATTTGTGAATTTACTCGTTGAATCAAAGATGTGCGGCAATATTCAAAGGGTCTTGCTTTAAATTTCTTTTCTGAATAATATTGTATCTGTTTTTCAACAGGCGAAAGACCTTTCAAGTGTCCATTTGAGGGATGTGGCCGTTCTTTTACTACTTCAAATATACGTAAAGTTCACATCAGAACGCATACAGGAGAGAGGCCGTACATCTGCTGTGAACCAGGCTGTGGTCGAGGGTTTGCCAGTGCTACTAATTACAAGAACCACATGAGAATTCACACAGGTAATTTGCAAAGCTGAGCACTAGTAAATGAAGCTAAAGTAATATATAATATACATATTCTGAGGCTGTGTCCTCTGGTCATAGACTCTTCCCCTGCCCCCCCAACCCCCGCCAACTATAGGAAACATCCTCTCCACATCCACTTTATTTAGGCCTTTCAACATTCGGTAGGTTTCAATGAGATCTCCCCTTATTCTTCTAAATTCCAGTGAGTCCAGGCCCAGAGCCATCAAGCCATCAAATGTTTCTCATTGAAAAATGGTTTTGCAGTTTTACTAGAACTAGCGGAGAAAATTCCAGGACATATACTGGCTTATTTTAATCCTAATTTTGCAGAACACAGTGTCTTAGCCCAAAAAGGTTTTTGAGGCATATTTTGTATCCTTGTTTCATGTGAAAAGACAATGCTTTTGATTCAATGTGAACATCATATTTTTAAGGACTTCATGGCTCGGATTTTGTGGTCAGTGATAACACGAGCTTGCTGATAAGTTCTCTTACATGTTCAAATTCCCTGTCAAGAATTTCTTTAAGGAAAAAGCTGGCAAATATCAGGACCTACAAATCCTGTGATCTGACAGAATGTGCAGGAAATGGGATTGAGAAGGGGCAGAATGAATCTTGCTTATGAAACAGCCAAAATATTCATAATCTATTGAGCCTTGTCCCCTCCTGTTTAGCTGACATAGAATAAACTAACATTCAGCAGCTGTCAAAAACTTATTAGAGCAATTTTTTTGAATAAAATTGAATTTTAAAAAAGCCACAGACATTTAAATAACTTTAAATAAATACAATGAATCTAAACGAACTGATACCCGCTATTCATCATCTGATGAATGAATGCCCCTCTGCTGGTCTAGCTGGCATGAATGACAAGGTCAGAATTGCAGGGTTAAGTCCAACACGTAAAAATATTGATTGCCATCATGGATATTCACAGAAACTTTGTTCTGGTAATGAGCATATTGTTAATTGACTATTATTTAAATATGAGGGCATTTTATAGGATTATTGTGCCAACATAAACACCACTGAAGCCAGAGCAAATGTTTGAGATGTAAACACTATTGCACTTTCAACCAGATAATGTAAGTAGTTCAGATTCAGAATCAGGTCTATTATTGTCTTGTAGGATATGAAATTTGTTGTTTTGTGGCAGCAGTGCAGTGCACAGACATAAACAATAAAATTACAAAATAAATAGTTCAAAAAGATAGGAATAATGAGGTAGTGTTTAGGAGCCATGTTTCCTCCTCTTTTTGAGATAGTCTAATCCCATTATTCTCATTCCAGTGTCAGACATAAATTGGTTATGTATGATTGCCAATAATGTCCAGAGCCAATACCAGGTGTGTGATTTCTTTCTCCTGGATTCAGTGCTGAAAGCAGTTTAATGATTTCACAAGTTCATGTAAATTCAGTGTGCTTTCAATTACCTTCTATGTATTACACCAGCAATATCAATCTACCCTTTCAACTCTGCTCCGAACCCCCAAACACCCTTTTCCTTGCAGTTCTGCCCATGCATTTCCTAACTTCCGTATCTGTAGTCACTACTCCTATTCAACCACATCCTTATGTATTTTTGTCCCTTGCCCTCACTGTCACCATAAACAAAAGTTTCTTCTGATATATTCATTTCATATCCTGACTGTGGCTTATAGTTTTCTTTGATACCACAGTGCAGTAATGGGCAGGATCTCGAGAGGACAGAAAACTGGATGCAATATTATCAGCGTAATTTGGAGGGTCTTGGCAATGAACATTTATTTTTCAAGACTAATAATTAAGCTATATACAGTTTGCTTTAATTCTGTAACAATGCTTCAGTGATATGAGCAATTTGACACATTACAACATATTGTAGCGATGTGCTACACACAGCGCTAGAATAACCACACGGAGTCGGTGAGTTGGAGTTGCGATGAAAGAGGTTTATTCAAACTTCGTGGTCCGCTTTTAAAGCCTTCCCGTTCCCGCCCTTTTTGCTGCCCGCCCTCTGCCTGTGCGCGCTGTTTCGTGAGCCGGTTCGTGGGTGTCAGAAAGTGGGTCGCCACATAACCCCCCCCCCCAGAACCGGTGATACCTCCCCCAATGTCCACAGTCTGGATCGGCCTCTGTTTGGGAGGTCTGCCCCTGCACCGCGGTGCCTGAGCCTGGACCGGTTGCGCCAAGTCCACATGGGCCGGTTTGAGTCGGTCCACCGTGAAAACCTCCTCTCTCCCCCCAATGTCCAGCACGAATGTGGACCCGTTGTTGCTGATCACCTTAAACGGCCCCTCGTAGGGCCGCTGTAGCGGTGCCCGGTGTCCGCCCCGTCGTACAAAAAGAAACTTACAGTTCTGCAGGTCTTTGGGTACGCAGGTCGGGCTCTGTCCATGCTGTGAAGTGGGTATGGGGGCCAGGTTACCGAGCCTCTCCCGTAGTCTGTCCAGGACTGCTGTGGGTTCTTCCTCTTGCCTCCTTGGGGCTGGTATGAACTCTCCTGGGACGACCAGGGGCGCGCCGTACACCAACTCGGCCGACGAGGTGTGTAGATCCTCTTTGGGCGCCGTACGGATTCCCAGCAGGACCCAGGGAAGTTCGTCCACCCAGTTAGGCCCCTCCAGGCGGGCCATGAGAGCCGATTTCAGGTGACGGTGGAAGCGCTCCACTAGTCCATTCAACTGTGGGTGGTAGGCAGTTGTGTGGTGTAGCTGTGTTCCTAAAAGTCTGGCCATAGCCGACCACAGGCTGGAGGTGAACTGGGCGCCCTTGTCGGAGGTAATGTGGGCTGGTACCCCAAAGTGTGCTACCCAGGTTGCGATCAGTGCTCGGGCGCAGGATTCGGAGGTGGTGTCGCTGAGCGGGACTGCCTCTGGCCATCTGGTGAACCGGTCTATCATAGTTAGGAGGTACCGCGCTCCTCGTGACACTGGCAGGGGCCCCACGATATCCACATGGATGTGGTCGAACCTCCGGCGGGTGGGTTCGAACCGCTGCGGTGGAACCTTGGTGTGCCGCTGCACCTTGGCCGTTTGGTACTGCATACACGTTTTGGCCCATTCACTGACCTGTTTACGAAGTCCATGCCACACGAACCTGTTGGAGACCAGCCGGACAGTTGTCCTGATGGAGGGGTGCGCTAAGTTGTGAATGGATTCGAACACCCGCCGGCGCCAGGCTGCTGGGACGATGGGGCGGGGTTGGCCAGTAGCTACGTCACATAGTAGGGTCCTCTCACCTGGGCCTACGGGGAGGTCTTGGAGCTGCAAACCGGAGACTGCAGTCCTGTAACTGGGGATCTCAGCGTCTGCCTGCTGTGCCTCTGCCAGCGCTGCATAGTCCACCCCCTGGGACAGGGCCTGTATGGTAGGTCTGGAAAGTGCGTCTGCCACGACATTGTTCTTTCCAGAGACATGCCGGATGTCCGTCGTGTACTCAGAGATGTAGGACAGATGTCGCTGCTGGCGGGACGACCAGGGGTCGGACACCTTAGTGAACGCAAAGGTAAGCGGTTTGTGGTCTGTGAACGCGGTGAAGGGCCTACCTTCTAAGAAGTACCTGAAATGCCGGATTGCCAGGTATAGTGTCAATAGCTCCCGGTCGAAAGCACTGTATTTGAGTTTGGGTGGTCGTAGGTGTTTGCTGAAGAACGCCAGGGGTTGCCAACGACCCTTGATGAGTTGTTCCAGCACTCCACCGACTGCTGTGTTGGATGCGTCCACCGTGAGGGCAGTAGGAACGTCCGTTCTGGGGTGCACTAGCATCGCGGCGTTTGCCAAGGCTTCTTTGGTTTTAACGAAAGCGGTTGCGGCCTCTTCGTTCCAGGTAATGTCCTTGCCCTTACCCGACATTAGAGTGAACAAGGGGCGCATGGTTCGGGCTGCTGAGGGGAGGAAACGGTGGTAGAAATTCACCATACCCACGAATTCCTGCAAGCCTTTGATTGTGTTGGGTCGGGGGAAGTGGCGGACCGCGTCTACCTTGGGCAGCGGGGTTGCCCCGTCTTTAGTAATCCTGTGGCCCAGGAAGTCGATGGTGTCGAGTCCGAACTGGCATTTGGCTGGATTGATTGTAAGGCCGAATTCACTCAGGCGGGAGTAGAGCTGGCGGAGGTGGGACAGATGCTCCTGCCGACTACTGCTGGCTATGAGGATGTCGTCCAAATAGATGAATGCAAAGTCCAGGCCGCGTCCCGCCGCGTCCCACCGCGTCCGTTAGCCGCTGGAAAGTATGTGCGGCGTTCTTTAGACCAAACGGCATTCGGAGGAATTCGAAAAGTCCGAACGGGGTGATAAGTGCTGTTTTGGGGATGTCGTCCGGATGTACAGGGATTTGATGGTATCCCTGGACGAGGTCTACCTTGGAAAATATCCTTGTGCCGTGTAGGTTTGCTGCGAAGTCTTGAATGTGCGGCACAGGGTAGCGGTCTGGCGTTGTAGCCTCGTTCAGTCTGCGGTAGTCACCGCATGGTCTCCAGCCCCCCGTTGCCTTGGGCACCATGTGAAGAGGGGAGGCCCATGGGCTGTCGGACCGTCGTATGATCCCTAATTCCTCCATCTTCTTGAACTCCTCCTTCGCCAGTCGGAGCTTGTCCGGGGGAAGCCTTCGAGCACGGGCGTGGAGGAGTGGTCCCTGGGTCGGGATGTGGTGCTGTACTCCGTGTCTGGGCATGGCTGCCGTGAACTGCGGTGTCAGTACTGATGGGAAATCCGCCAGGACCCTGGTGAATTCATCGTCGGACAGCGTGATGGAGTCCAGGTGTGGGGCTGGCAACTGTGCTTCACCCAGGGAGAACGTTTGAAAAGTCTTGGCGTGTACTAATTGCTTCCCTTGCAAGTCGACCAGCAGGCTGTGGGCTCGTAGAAAATCTGCCCCCAGCAGTGGTTGGGCCACGGTGGCCAGTGTGAAGTCCCACGTGAACCGGCTGGAGCTGAACTGTAGCCGCACCGTGCGGGTGCCGTAGGTTCGTATCGTGCTGCCATTAGCGGCCCTCAGGGTGGGTCCCGGTTCTCTGTTGCGGGTGTCGTAACTCGTTGGAGGTAAGACGCTGATCTCCGCTCCGGTGTCGACCAAAAAGCGGCGTCTCGACTGCTTGTCCCAGACGTACAGGAGGCTGTCCTGATGGCCAGCTGCCGTAGCGATTGGCAGCGGCTGGGCCTTGGCGTTTCCCGGGAATTTGCAGGGCGGTCTGCAGCGGCGGGCCTCCGTGCCCCACCGCTGGTGGTAGAAACACCATTGTTCGTTGGGCTCCTCACTCCCGTCGCCGGGTTTTGTAGGCTCTGCTGCCGGGCCCGGTCTGGTCTGTCGTTGGGCAAGCGGCTTGGTGATCTGTGCGACGGATGCCCCTCTCTCTTTCCTGGCATTCCACAGCACATCTGCTCGGGCCGCCACCTCCCGGGGTTTGCTGAAATCTGCGTCGGACAGCAGCAGGCATATGTCCTCGGGCAGTTGCTCTAGGAACGCCTGCTCAAACATGAGGCAGGGTTTGTGTCCTTCAGCCAGGGCCAGCATCTCGTTCATTAATGCTGACGGCGGCCTGTCTCCCAAACCATCCAGGTGCATTAAGCGGCATGCTCGTTCGCGCCGTGAGAGTCCGGAAGTCCTTATGAGCAGGGCTTTGAATGCTGTGTATTTGCCGTCCTCCGGGGCGACTGTATAAACTCCTCAACTTGTGCAGCAGTCTCCTGGTCGAGGGAGCTCAGCACGTAGTAGTAGCGAGTGGACTCCGAGGTTATCTGCCAAATGTGGAATTGTGCTTCTGCTTGTTCGAACCATAAATGGGGTCGCAGCGTCCAGAAGCTTGGCAGTTTTAACGAAACTGAGTGAACAGATGCAGCGTCGGTCATCTCTGGTCCAAATATCGTTTGGGCCGTCGGGGTCACCAATTGTAGCGATGTGCTACACACAGCGCTAGAATAACCACACGGAGTCGGTGAGTTGGAGTTGCGATGAAAGAGGTTTATTCAAACTTCGCCGTCCGCTTTTAAAGCCTTCCCGTTCCGGCCCTTTTTGCTGCCCGCCCTCTGCCTGCGCGCGCTGTTTCGTGAGCCGGTTCGTGGGTGTCAGAAAGTGGGTCGCCACAATATAATAATAAAAATGTGGTTTAGTTGTAAGAAAGATAGAAATAAAGATTGTGGTATGGTTGTGGTATGGAAAGTTGATATGTTGTCTGACTGATTTATCCACAGGAGAGAAACCTTATGTTTGTACAGTACCAGGCTGTGGGAAATGTTTCACAGAATACTCAAGCCTATATAAGCACCATGTGGTCCACACACATTCCAAGCCATATAACTGCAACCACTGTGGAAAGACATACCGACAGACTTCTACGCTAGCTACGCATAAACGTACTGCACATGGTGACATGGAAGCAACGGAGGAAAGTGAGCAGGCCCTGTTTGAGCAACAACAGCAAGGTAGGTTCCTGAGGCACAGTGTAAGCAGTCTCTTTGGTAGTAGGTTTCCCTTTTCAGGAATCTTCCTTTGAAGTGGTCTTTTAATTGTAATGATGAGTTGTCTTATAATCTGTT
Source organism: Mobula hypostoma (assembly GCF_963921235.1). Lineage (NCBI taxonomy): Eukaryota > Metazoa > Chordata > Chondrichthyes > Myliobatiformes > Myliobatidae > Mobula > Mobula hypostoma. The sequence goes on along the minus strand of NC_086109.1, from coordinate 45,395,915 downwards.
CCACAATCTGTGATCTCCTTCTGTCAGGCAGAAGGTACTTCAGTATAAGAACAAAGACTATTAAACTGGGTAACAGCTTCTCTCCCTCAGCTGTGGAACTTCTGAACACCCTGCTACCACTCTAACTTACTAAACGCCACTGGTGTTTAGGACAGTAATGAAGGTCCTTTATCTCTGGTGGTGTTTAGGGCTTCCTTCATTGTGCAAGTAGATTCCTCTCAGTTTTCACTTCTGTCAGTCATGCAAGGCCTGGACGGAGTGTCGAATGCCATCGCAGTCAGAGGTAGAAGGATTCTTCATTGCAGTTTCCATATCAATTTTGTTTTACCAGTCAGCCTTGTTAGCCCTGAGCTGGAGGACCAGTGGATCACTCTTAGTTTGGCCTCTACCCTTTGATCTGTTTAGCCCTACCAAGGGATGAGGCTTAAAACCAGCATAGTTCTCCGGGTCATTGAGGCACACAAATCTCCAAACCACGACAAGGTTATTGTCCTCTTGGAGATGCTACCACCCAGTACACATTATTTATGACAGCACCAGTAGCAGTATACAAAGTACTTTTTAAAATCTGTTAAAAGTATTTTAATATGATACATAATTTTTTTTATCATGTTAATACTTTATCTGCTGTATGTGATATTTGTATTGTGTTGTGCACCTTGCTCCTTGAGGGATGTTGTTTCATTGGCTGTATACATGTGTATGATTGCATGACATTAAGCTTGAACTTGAATTTGAGTGTTAAGCACTTCTGAAATATCTAGACTTGTGTTATCCATACATTTATGGTGAATATAAATATTCCCGATTGTTGTTGTTACCTGTGAGACCTGTACTTGGCTCTGATGAAGGGTTGTCAGTGTTAGGGGGGTGATGGTGCTGCAGTCTTGTAGCTCCAGTCTTCCAGTTTCAAAACTGATCTCTAGTGCTCACATGGAGTTTGAGTGTGACTTCTCACTGTACAGCTGCCGCAAAACAACAGATTTCACATTGGATAAAACAGTAATACCAAGCCTGACTCTGATCCTGAATATTCTCCACTTGACTACATGAGCTTCCTACGGATGCTTCCATCTTCGTCAGGTGTGGGTGTTAATAGGTTAATTGGCCACTGGATTTGTCTCTCGTCCAGGTGAGTGGTAGAATTTGGGGGGATCGATTGGAATTTGAGGAGAATAAATTGGGATTAGTGTAGGATTAGGGTGAATGGGTACATGGTGAGCCAAAGAACCTGTTTCTTTGTTGTATAATGTGTTTGAAGGATTACGCCTTGTCTCTGATAATGGCTGTGCACAAGTGTGCAGTAAGGCTTTTAAAATTGTTTAGAAAGTGTCATCTTTTCCTGGCTTGAGGCACCAAGTGGTATTGTGGATAAAGTTCCACCTTTCCTGCAGGCTCATGCATACTCAACAGAGACGGAGAGATAGGGAGAGTTGTGACATGAGAAAGAGATAAGCAGTTCAACATAGAAAAGCTTTGGAGATCAGTTATGGAGGTTGCAGAGGCTGCCAGAAATCTGGGATCATAAGACACTGCCCAAGGAATTGAAAGTATAGAGAGATATAAATCCTGGGGATCTGCACACTTGCATTTTCAGAAATTTTCAACAAGACATTGCACATAATCAAAAGAGGGATTGAAGAATAGACTTCTATGTTGTTTAAAACTGATGACCTTCAAAGCAGAAAGTTGATATTAATAGAAGTGGTCCTGCATGGTGTTGTTTCTGGGATCATGTTAGGACTGCTGCTATTCATTGCCTTTAGTATTTAGATAATATGGATGGCATGATTTCAGATCCAGCATAAGGAAGATGCAGCTGGCAGTTATCATTTAATGGAGTCAAATGGGATGTAGTGTAATGTCATGTGTAAGGCTAATGTTGGCCAGGTAAATCACACATAGGGCAAGTCTGTAGAGCATAACAGAGAAAAATAACGATGCTGAGAAGTCTTTTAAAGAAAAGGTGAAAATTATCTATTTTAAAGCTAATATAACTAATTTGCTTAGTACCAGCCCCTAGTTATGTCTCGTGTAAGATAATGGTGTTGGGTCCTCAGCCACTTCTAATAAAATATTGTAATCAGCTCCTGAAATTTGGTTCCATTCAAATAAAAAGATCAAACTCTCTCTGAAGGAAAGTGAAAGTATCTGATCAAATATATGGAATTTACATCCTTCAGTGTAGACACACATCTCAATTGGCATGGACAAGTCAGGCCAAAGTGTTTGTTTCCATGCTCGATGGCTCTAGCCATGATCTTTAAATACGTTTTGAATGTATGCCCTCATGAGACGTGCTTTATTTGAATTTGTGCTGAATGGCGCTCTAATCCTGTATATTTCATTCTTAGCCACTGTTGTAGAACCTCCATTGAAAAGGTCGCGTATTGCATACCTGTCGGGTGTGGAAGGTGATGGTGGAATTCCTACCCAGGTTACCATGGTAACCCAAGATGGTTTGGGATCTCAGGTAGCACTTATATCGCAGGATGGAACTCAGCAGGTAGGAGAAAGCTTTTAGCTTTAATATCACAAACAAGAGAAAATCTGCAGGCGCTGCAAATCCAAGCAACACACCCAAAATGCTGGAGGAACTCAGCAGGTAAGCAGGGACTCGGCCTGAAACGTCGACTGTACTCTTTCCCATAGATGCTGCCTGGCCTACTGAGTTCGTCCAGCATTTTGTGTGTGTTAGTAGGTTAATTTGTTGTCAGAATCAATATGGAAGACAAATGAATTTTAAAATACTCTTTCTGTTGTTATCAACCCTCTGAATACCCAGTGATTAATCCTACTTTATGGAACCATTGTAAACTCATCTGTTTTTTTTAAAATTTGGATTTTTTTTTATTACTTTGCAGTAACCAATCCCAGATTTTCCTAAAAGAATAACATTGTTAATTACAGGTTAGTCTATCGCATGAAGACTTGCAGGCTCTGGGAACAGCTATCACCATGGTAACTCAGGATGGTACTACAATTGCTGTACCCACACATGAAGGTGACCTCACAGGATCACCAGGTGCTCATACAGTTACCATGGTGACAGCAGATGGTACTGAAACACAGCAGGTATGTCATGCATTACATCATCCATTAAAATGCAGATAATCAGAAATGTTCAAAGTATATTTTGTAATTAAATGCACCATCAACAGTAATTCCTAATACTGTCCCTGTAGCTGCTTGATTCTACTCCTGTGTCAGTTTGTCTGTTGCTGAAATAGTCTTTCATCTCTCTTACTTCCAGGCTTGCCAATTCCAATGCTTCCTAGTTTGAATGTTTCTTTCAATTCTTTGTAAACTTGAAATCATCAATAACTTGCAGCATCCCATGAACGTGTCCACTTAGTCCTTCCTGTTAAACAACCACTTGATTTTAATATTCTTAATCCAAACAAAGTGCTGGAGATACTCAGCAGATCGGCCAGGATCTGTGGTGAGAGAAATACAGTTAGTATTTTAAGTTAGCAACTCACCAAGAGGACTACTTTTGCTCTTGTTTTCAGATTTTTCTGTGGTCTCTGGATACACCTCAAAGGGTAGAATCCTCAAAAAATATGAGCTCACCCCTATTTGTAGTCTTTAGGTCATCCTCAGACTTATTCACTGCTGTGGAGGCTATGCCTTTAGGTAATAAAGCCCCAAGTTCTGAAATTTCTTCTCTCTATACTTTCAACATTTTTCTTTCCTGTTTTGCAACACTCATTAGAAACTTCCTTGTATACTTCAACTTCATTTTTTGCTAAATGTGCTTCTCCATTTTTCCCCACTAGAGTTGAAAAAATTGTCAATATTTATAATCAATTTAAAAATTAAAAATGATTTTGGATTAACATTTTAGTGAAGCAACATGAAAGCAAAAACATGGTGTTACAAAGAAATGTTACAGAAAGTTGTATGAAAAAAGAGTTGTATGACTAATGTCAGTCTCAGAAAGATTTAACTTTTTAGAATCAAAATAATTTGTTGCTAACTTATTTTGGAATTTTCTAAATTGTCATTAACATTTAAATTAGGAAAATAATGTATCAGCAGGAAAAGATGTTGCTATTTTCCTCAGAAGGCTCAATACCGATTGCCAGAATGCAGGATAGCTCAACCCATGTTTGGGTCCTACTATCAAATTGACCCCGGTGTTAAATTTTTCCCATGTCTGACCTGACATGCAAAATGGGGGGAGTGCAGTGTTAATAAAACAAATGGGTGGTTCACTCTACGTCTGAGTGGGAATAGCTGGTGGATTTTCTGGTGAAAACCCTTTGTCCTACCGTTAGCAAAGAGTTTTAAAGGTGTTGTGATCGAATGATGAGGAACTTTACCTAAACTAAATAGGTGTATTTCATGCTCAGCTCTTACAGTCCTGACATAATATTCATGGATAGCATTGCATGCTTATTTGCTGTACTGCTTAAATAAATAAATACATAAATAAGGGAAGAAGTATGACAATGTCACAATACAATATTTTCCTCTTTACATATTAATTATTTATAATTGGTTTTAAGATTCTAGGTTGACAATTTATGCAATAAAATTCTATAAAATGAAATGAGACTAGTGGTTTGATAATGTTTATATATAAGCCAGCCTTCACTTACTTTTATTTTTAAACTTTGTTTTGCCAGGTTGCCATAGTGACATCAGATGGGATGGTAACCGGAGACTCCGCTTTGGCAGCTCTTCATGCGGCAGAAGTGGTGCAGCACCATCAGCAAGTAGCATTAGTAGCTACTGCCAATGGCACCCAGATAGCAGTTCAGGTGGGTAACTTTGATGTTTCAACCTGGATATGGTTTCTGTATTCAAGACCAAAAAAACGTGGAAAAAAAAACAAATAAAAGCATTGGAAGCTTATTTTATCCAGTTAGTTCATTGCTGAGACCGTGTATTTTTAGTACTGTTGTGGTACTCTCCAAGGTATTGCTTTCTTTTGACTGTATTTGTTCATATTTAATAGGAAAGTTCCAAGAAAAGTTTGTTCCTTCACCCCAGGAGTAATGGTGACTGATGTTAGAGCTTAGACCAGTACAGGCTCTTTGGCCCCTAAAGTTGTGCCGACCTTTTCACCTACTTCAAGATCAAACTAACTCTTCTCTCCCATTTTAACCTACTTCAAGATCAAACTAACTCTTCTCTCCCACATAGCCCACCACTTTCCTTAATCCCTGTCCCTAAGGTATCTGTCTCTACCACCACCACTGGCAGTGCGTTCCTTGCACTTACCACTCTTGATGTTAAACAAACCTACTCCAAATATCTCTGTACTAATCCTAACCTTATTATTAAACCCGCTGATAAGTGGGGTGCTGTTGTAGTCTGGCGTACTGACCTCTACCTTGCCGAGGCACAGCGACAACTCGCGGATACCTCCTCTTATTTACCCCTCGATCGTGACCCCACTAAGGAGCACCAGGCCATTGTCTCCCACACCATCACCGACTTTATCCGCTCAGGGGATCTCCCATCCATTGCTACCAACCTTATAGTTCACACACCTCGCACTTCCCGTTTCTACTTCCTACCCAAGATCCACAAACCTGCCTGTCCTGGCCGACCGATTGTCTCAGCTTGCTCCTGCCCCACCGAACTCGTTTCTGCATACCTCGACACGGTTTTATCCCCCCTTGTTCAATCCCTTCCTACCTATGTTCATGACACTTCTCACGCTTCTAAACTTTTCGATGATTTTAAGTTCCCTGGCCCCCACCGCTTTATTTTCGCCATGGATGTCCAGTCCCTATATACTTCCATCCCTCATCAGCAAGGTCTCAAAGCTCTACGCTTCTTTTTGGATTCCAGACATAATCAGTTCCCCTCTACCACCACTCTGCTCCGTCTAGCGGAGTTAGTCCTTACTCTTAATAATTTCTCCTTTGGCTCCTCCCACTTCCTCCAAACTAAAGGTGTAGCTATGGGCACCCGTATGGGTCCTAGCTATGCCTGCCTTTTTGTTGGCTTTGTGGAACAATCTATGTTCCGTGCCTGTTCTGGTATCTGTCCCCCACTTTTCCTTCGCTACATCGACGACTGCATTGGCGCTGCTTCCTGCACGCATGCAGAGCTCGTTGACTTTATTAACTTTGCCTTCAACTTTCACCCTGCCCTCAAGTTTACCTGGTCCATTTCCGACACCTCTCTCCCCTTTCTAGATCTTTCTGTCTCTGTCTCTGGAGACAGCTTATCCACTGATGTCTACTATAAGCCTACTGACTCTCACAGCTATCTGGACTATTCCTCTTCTCACCCTGTCTCTTGCAAAAACGCCATCCCCTTCTCGCAATTCCTCCGTCTCCGCCGCATCTGCTCTCAGGATGAGTCTTTTCGTTCTAGGACGAGGGAGATGTCTTCCTTTTTTAAAGTAAGGGGCTTCCCTTCCTCCACTATCAACTCTGCTCTTAAACGCATCTCCCCCATTTCACGCACATCTGCTCTCACTCCATCCTCCCACCACCCCACTAGGAATAGGGTTCCCCTGGTCCTCACCTACCACCCCATCAGCCTCCGGGTCCAACATATTATTCTCCACAGCTTCCGCCACCTCCAACGGGATCCCACCACTAAGCACATCTTTCCCTCCCCCCCTCCCCCCCCTGCATTCCGCAGGGATCGCTCCCTACGCGACTCCCTTGTCCATCCGTCGTCCCCCCCTCCCTCCCCACTAATCTCCCTCCTGGCACTTATCTGTGTAAGCGGAACAAGTGCCCTTACACTTCCTCGCTTACCACCATTCAGGGCCCCAAACAGTCCTTCCAGGTGAGGCAACACTTCACCTGTGAGTCGGCTGGGGTGATATACTGCATCCGGTGCTCCCGATGTGGCCTTTTATATATTGGCGAGACCCGACGCAGACTGGGAGACCGCTTTGCTGAACACCTACGCTCTGTCCGCCAGAGAAAGCAGGATCTCCCAGTGGCCACATATTTTAATTCCACATCCCATTCCAATTCTGACATGTCTATCCACGGCCTCCTCTACTGTAAAGATGAAGCCACACTCAGGTTGGAGGAACAACACATATTCCGTCTGGGTAGCCTCCAACCTGATGGCATGAACATCGACTTCTCTAACTTCCGCTAATGCCCCACCTCCCCCTTGTACCCCATCTGTTACTCATTTTTATACACACTTTCTCTCTCTCACTCTCCTTTTTCTCCGTCTGTCCCTCTGAATATACCCCTTGCCCATCCTCTGGGTCCCCCCCCCCACCATTGTCTTTCTTCCCGGACCTCCTGTCCCATGATCCTCTCATATCCCTTTTGCCTATCACCTGTCCAGCTCTTGGCTCCATCCCTCCCCCTCCTGTCTTTTCCTTTCATTTTGGATCTCCCCCTCCCCCCCCAACTTTCAAATCCCTTACTCACTCTTCCTTCAGTTAGTCCTGACGAAGGGTCTCGGCCTGAAACGTTGACTGCACCTCTTCCTAGAGATGCTGCCTGGCCTGCTGCGTTCACCAGCATCTTCTATGTGTGTTGCTTGTCCTAATATCTCCCTATACTTCCCTCCAATTCCTTAAAATGATGCCTTCTTGTATTATCCATTGGCTCCCTGAGAAAAAGGTGCTGGGCACCCACTCTATCTATGCCTCTTATCATCTTGTGCACCTCTGTCAGGTCACCTTTCATCCTCTAATGCTTTAAAGAGAAAAGCCCTATCTTGCTCAACTTCTCCTTATAAGATATGCGTTCTCTAAACCAGGCAGCACCGAGATAAATTTCCTCTGCACTCTCTAAAGTCTCCACATCTTTTCTATAATGAGGTGATCAGAACTGAATGACCTTAAGTGTGGTTTTATAGAGCTGCTACATTACCTTAAGGCTCTTGAACAAGTCCCCAAACTAATGAAGGCTAACACACCATACACCTTCTTAACCACCCTATCAACTTGTGTGGCATCTTTGAGGGATCTTTGTTGTGGATGCCTAGATCCCCCTGTTCTTCTACACTGCTAAGAATCCTGTCATTAACCTTGTACTCTGCTTTCAAGTTCGACCTTCCAAAGTGTATTTCTTCACATTTTTCAAGATTGAACGCCATCTGCCACTTCTCAGCCCAGCTCTGCATCCTGTCCTAGAGTCATTCTATCATAGGAAAGTACAGCACAGTAACAGGCCTTTTGGCCCATCTAGTTCACGCTGAACCATTTAAGCTGCCTATTCCCATCGACCTGCACCGGGACCATAGCCCTCCATATCCCTACCATCTACATGTCTATCCAAACTTCTCTTAAGCATTGAAATTGAGCTTACATGCACCTTGTGCTGGCAGCTCGTTCCACATACTCAGGATGCTCACGTTCCCCTTAAGTTTTTCACCTTTCACCCTTAACCCATGACCACTGGTTGTAGTCCCACCCAACGTCAATGCTAGCATTAACCCTGTTTATACCCCTCATCATTTTGTATACCTCCATCAATTTTCCTCTCAATCTTCTACATCCCAAAGAATACCGTCCTAACCTATTCAATCTTTCCTTATAACTCAGATCCTCCAGACCTGGCAACATCCTTGTAAATTTTCTCTGTACTCTTTCAATCTTATTTACATCTGTTCTGTAGATAGGTGACCAAAACTGCATGCAAAATCCAAATTGGGCCTCACCAATGTCAACATAAAACCCCATCTCCTGTACTTAGTACTTAGATTTACAACGGCCAATGTGCCAGAGGCTTGCTTCGCAACCCTATCTACCTGTGCTGCTATTTCCAATGAATTATGACCTGAATTCCCACATCGTTTTGTTCTACCACACTCCTCAGTGCCCTACCATTCACTGTGTAATTCCTACCCTGGTTGGTCCTACGGAAATATACTTGTCTGCATTAAATTCCATCTGCCATTTTTCCGGCTGATCCAGATTCCACTACAAGGTATAATAGTCTTCCTTGCTGTCCACTACGTTCCCAATCTTGCTGCCATCCGCAAATTTGCTGATCCAGTTAACCACATTATCACTGAGATCATTGATATAGTTGACAAACAACAAAGGACCCAGCACCAATCCCTGTGGCACATCACTAGTCACAGGCCTCCAGTTAGAGGGGCAACCATCTACTACCACGCTCTTGTGTCTCCCACAAAGCCAATGTCTAATCCAATTTACTACTTCATTGTGAATGTTGAGTGACTGAACCTTTTTGTCCAGCCTCCAATGTGGCTCCTTGTCAAATGCCTTACTGAAGTCCATCTAGACAACATCCACTGCCTTGCCTTCATCGACTTGCCTGGTAACTTCATTGAAAAACTCTATAAGATTGGTTAGACACGAACTATCATGCACGAAGCCATGCTGACTATTCTTAATCAGTCCATGTCTATCCAAATACTTATACAGTATATCCGGTCCCTCAGAATACCTTCCAATAACTTTCCCACTACTGATGTCAGACTCACCGGGCTATAATTTCATTGGCTATCCTCCAATCCTCTGGTACCTCACCTCTTGCTAAGGATGATGTAAGTATCTCTGCTAAGGCTCCAGCAATTTCCTGGTGCGATTCAGGGCCCTAAACAATCCTTCTAGGTGAGACGATACTTCACCTGTGAGTCTGTTGGGGTCAGTGTGGCCCCCTGTATACTGCTGAGACTTGACGTAGATTGGGAGACCGCTTTGCCGAGCATCTACGCTCCGTCCACCAGAACAAGCAGGATCTCCTAGTGGTCACTCATTTAAATTCCATTTCCCATTTCCATTCTGATATGTCCATCCATGGCTTCCTCCACTGTCATGATGAGGCCACACTTAGGGTCAATTTCTCAGACTTCTGGTAATGCCCCCCCTTCACATCCCCTTTTCCCTTCATCACCTTACCTCCTTGCCCACCCATCACCTCCATCTGGTGCTCCTCCCCTCTTTCTTCCATGGCCTTCTGTCTCTTTAACCAATCAACTTCCCAGCTCTTTACTTCATCCCTCCCCCTGTAGGTTTCACCTATCACCTGGTGCTTTGAAAGGTTTTAGCCTGAAACATCAACTGTACTTTTTTCCATAGATGCTGCCTGGCCTGCTGAGTTCCTCCAGCATTTTGTGTGTGTTGCATCCAGCATCTGCAGATTTTCTCTTGTTTCTGAACCCATGCAGCCAAGTTTCCTTTGATGCCATGCCTCCTCACTTTCTGAATGAACCTACCATGGGGAACCCTATTGAATGCCTCACTAAAATCCATATTCACCGCATCCACTGCTCTATCTTCATTTTGTTGTGTCCTTTCCTTGAAGAATTCAATCATTCTTGTGGGGCATGACCTGTCTCTCACAAAGCCATGCTGACCATTCCACATCACACTATGCTTCTCCAAATGCTCATTTCTGTCTCTAAGAATCCTCTCTAATAATTTGCCCTCCACTAATGTAAAACTCACCAGTCTATAATTCCTAGGATTATGCCTATTACCTTTCTTGAATAAAGGAATAATATTTACCATCTCCAATCTTCTGGTACTACTCCTGTGACCAGTCAGGATGCAAAGATCATCGCCAAAGACATATCAGTCTCTTCCCACACTTTGCACAGTAACCTGGGGTATATCCCATCTAGTCCCAGGAACCTATCTATCCTGATGTATTTCAAATGTTCCTGCACATCCTTTTTCTTAAGCTTGACATGTTCCAGCATGTTCTACACTGACCTCACATTCATCCAAGTTCTTCTCGCTGGTTAAATACTGACACAATGTATTCATTAAGGACCTCTGCTACCTCCTCCGACTCCAGACCCCTTTCCCTTTTTCTTCTTGAGCAGCCCTATCCTCACCCTAATCATTCTCCTGTTCTTCACCTATGTGTAGAATGCCTTGGAATTTTCCTTAACGCTACTCATGTCCCCCTGTAGCTCTCCTGAGCTCCCTCCTCACTTCCTTATAAATTTCAAGAGCCTTGTTTGATCCTTCCTTTGTAAATGTTCAATATGATTTTCTACTAAGTGATCCACATCTCATGGTTCCTTCACTTTCCCTGCCTCAAAGGGACAAACCTATTCAGAACCCCATGCTAGTGCTCCTTAAACAACCTCCACATTTCCATTGTGCATTTCCCTGAGAGCGTCTTTTCCCAATTTACACTCCCAAGTTCCTGCCCAGTAGCATCATAGTTCGATCTCCCCCAATTAAATAATTTCCTGTACTCTTTGCTCCAAAGCTATGTCCAAAGGTCAGTTAGTTGTGGTCACTACCTCTGAAATGCTCACCCACTGAGAGATCTGTCACCTGATCAGGTTCAATTCTTAGTACTAGATCCAGTTAGTTGGCCTGTCCTTGTATTGAGTCAGGAATCCTTCCTGGACACACCTAACAAATTCTGCCCCATATAAACCTTTTGCACTGAGGAAGTGCCAATCAGGGAAGTTGAAGTCACCATGATTTATTTTAAGAAACCCATGATGATCAGTAACCCTGTTATTTTTGCACCTTTCTAAAACCTGCCGACTGATCTGTTCCTCAGTGTCTTTATTGCTATTGGGAGGTCTATAGAGTTCTCCCAATAGAGTCCCTGTTCCCTTCCTGTTTCTGACTTCCACACACACTGGCTCCATCATGGAAGAGCCACAGGAGCCTGAAGGCACACACTCAATGTTTCAGGAACAGCTTCTTCCCCTCCGCAATCAGATTTCCAAATGGCCAATGAACTCATGTACACTACCTCACAACTTTTTTCTTTTTTTCTAACCCTCTTTTTGCACAATTCATTTAATTTATTTATATATATAAAATTGTGATTTGTAGTTTATATTATTATGCACTGCACCCTCAAAACAACAAATTTTACGACATATGCCAGTGATACTCAGCCTGATTCTGATTCTGATCTCTACACAACATCCTCCCTTTCTGCAGCTATGATACTATCCCTAATTAGCAATGCCACTCCCCTCCTCTCTTACCTCCCTTCCAGTCCCTTTAGAACATCCAGCAGCCTCTCCTGCCCTTGTGACAGCTGAATCTCTGTAGTGGCCACAACATTGTAATTCATCCATGCTCTAAGTTTATCACCCTTATTCCTGATACTTTGTGCATTAAAGTAGACATATTTTAACCCATCCAACTGACTGCATTAATTCCCAATCCACTTCCTCACAGTCTGTCTATATGTTGCATCTACCTTTACACCAAGCGCTCCATCCTCCAACCTATCTCTCTGGTTCTCATCCCCCTGCAGCATATTTTGAACCATGCCCAACTGCTGTCCCAAACCTGCACATGGGATATTGGTCCCCGTGGGGTTCAGGTGTAACCATCCCTTTTGTCCAGGTCGTACTTTCCCCAGAAGAGATCCCAATGATCCACAGATTTGAAACCCTGTACCAACTTTTCAGCCGCACATTCACCTGGCAAATCATCCTATTCTTACTCTCACTGCCATGTAGAACAGGCAGCAATTGAGATTACTACACTTAGCTCCTGCTTTTTAGCTTCCTACCTAGCTCCCTATATTTGCGCTTCAGGACCTCATCCTTTTTGCTAGCTATGTCATTGGTATCAATATGTACTGCAACTTCTGGCTACTCACCCTCCCTGTGGACCTGATCTGAGACATTCCTGACCCTGTCACCTGAGAGGCAACACACCATCTGGGTGTCTCTTTCACGTCCACAGAATCTTCTGTCTGTTCCCTCACTATTGAATCTCCTATCACCACCGCTCTCCTCTTCCTCCCCCCCACCTCACTTCCCTTTTGAGCCACAAAGCCAAACTCAGAGCGAGAGACCTGGTTGTTGACTTACAGTTTTCATATCTATTGATTTACGTTGACCATTGCGAATCTGACTCTTACATATAAGAACTAACTATTTTGAGAACATCTCAAGTATACTTAAATGAGATTTGATAACAAAGCCCAGTAGCTGTAAGCTCCATTTGAAATTATAGTGGAGTTACATTCAAAGCCAATAGTGTTTAACAATCCAGTCACATGATGACTCAATTGCATTCACCCTTGTTGCGTTTGCTTCAAGCAGAAAAATGAAAATACATCAACTACTGTTACTACTCTTAGTTGGGTGAATGTAAGATAAGGTAAATCAATCAGAAAAGAGAAGTTATAGGGACATAAGAGATAGAACAGGAGTAGAACATCTGTCCTGTCAAGCGTGCTCCACCATTCAATAAGGTCATGGCTGCTGTGGCTGTGAACTCTGCTCCACTTACCTGCCTATTTCCCCAGTGTTCTAATTCACCTGCTATGCAAAAGTCTGTCCAACTGTGTTTTAAGTATATTTAATAAGCTAGTGTCTCCTCCTTCCCTGGGTAGAGAATTTTACAGATTCACCACTCTCTGGTAAAAGCAGTTCCGTCCTCATCTCCGTCCTAAATCTACTCCCTTATCTAGTGGCTCTCTCCCCTTATTCCATTCTCACCTACCAGTAGAAACAACTTTCCTGTCTCTATCTTATCTTGCCCTTTCATGATTTTTTTTTTTAGATTTATTCAAGATACACTTTCATTCTTCTGAATTCCAGTGAGTTTGGTCCCAGGCAAAGTAAGGAGACCAGAACTGCATGCAGTACTGCAGGTGCAGCCTCACCAGTATCATAAGACACAGGAGCGAGCGGGGTAGTTATGCTACAACTGCACAGTATCCTGTACAGTTACAGCATAATCTCCCTCTTCTTAAATTCAATCCCTCTAGAAATGAACCCCACAAAGGAGCACCAGGCCATTGTCTCCCACACCATCACCAACCTTATTGACTCTGGGGATCTCCCATCCACCACCACCAACCTCATAGTTCCCACATGCTGCACCTCCCATTTCTACCTCCTGCCCAAGATCCTCAAACCCACTTGTCCAGTTAGACACATTGTTTCAGCTTGTTCCTGCCCCACTGAACTCATATCGGCATACCTCGACTCTGTTTTACCCCCCCCCCACCCCCAGTTCAGTCCCTTTCTGCCTACATCCCTGACACTTCACATGCTCTTGGTCTTTTCAAGGATTTCAAGTTCCCTGGTCCCTGTCATCCTATTTTTACTACAGATGCCCAGTCCCAATACACCTCCATCCCCCACCAGGAAGGCCTCAAAGCTCTCAGTTTTTTTCTGGACACCAGACCTAACCAATTCCCCTTCACTACCTCTCTCCAACGCCTAGCGGAACTTGTGCTCACACTCAATAATTTTTCCTTTGGCTACTCCCACTTCCTTCGGATGAAAAGGGTAGCCATGGGCACTCTCATAGGTCCCAGCTACGCCTGCCTGTTTGTCAGCCACCTGGAACGGTCAGTGTCCCAGGCATACACCGGTGACCGCCCTGCACTTTTCCTACGCTACATCATTGCTGCTGCTTCCTGCATCCATGCTGAACCTGTCAACTTCATCCACCTTGCCTCCAACTTCCACACTACCCTCAAATTCACCTGATCCATTTCCGACACCTCCCTTCCCTTTATCAATCTCACTGTCTCTGTCTCCAGAGACAGCTTATCTACCGATATCTATTGCAAACCCACGGACTCTCACAGCTACCTTGTCCAACCCTACTTCTTGTAGGATGAGGCTTTTCATTCTAGAATGAAGGAGATGTCCTCCTTTTTCAAAGAAAGGGGCTTCTCTTCCTCACCATCAATGCTGCCCTCAACTGCATCTCTTCCATTTCACATACATCTGCTCTTACCCCATCCTCCCACCACCCCACCAACCTCTGTGTCCAGCACATAATTCTCCAAAATTTCCACCACCAAACACATCTTCCCAACTTTCTGCTATCTGTAGGGATCACTCCCTACGTGATACTCTTGTCCATTCATCCTTCCCACTAATCTCCCTTCTGGCACTTATTCTTGCAAGCGGAACAAGTGCTAAACCTGCTCCTACACCTCCTCCTCACTACCATCCAGGGCCCTGAATAGTCCTTCCAGGTGAGGTGACACTTCATCTGTGAGTCTGTTGGGGTCATATACTGTGTCCAGTGCTCCTAGTGTGGCCTCCTGTACATCGGTGAGACCCGACATAGACTGGGAGACCGCTTCGCCGACCATCTATGCTCCATCCGCCAGAACAAGCGGGATCTCCCAGTGGCCACCCATTTTAATTCCACTTCCTATTCCCATTCCAATATGTCCATCCATGGCCTCCTCCACTGTCAGGATAAGGCCACACTTAGGTTGGAGGAACAACACCTTCTATTCCATTTGGGTAGCCTCCAACCTGATGGTATGAACATCGATTTCTCAAACTTCCAGTAATGACCCTCAATGCCTCCCCTTCTCCATTTCCCATCCCTTATTCCCTCTCTCACCTCATCTCCTCCTTCTGGTGCTCCTTCCCCCTTTTTCTTTCTTCCATGGCCTTCGTCTCTTTCACCAATCAACTTCCCAGCTCTTTAATTCATCCCTCCCCCTCCGGGTTTCAACTATCACCTTGTGTTTCTCTTTCCCCTCAGCCCCCCACCTTTCAAATCTACTCGTCACCTTTTTTTTTCTCCAGTTCTACTGAAGAGTTACAGCCTGAAACGTTAACTGTACTTTTTTCCGTAGATCCTGCTTGGCCTGCTGAGTTCCTCCAGCATTTTGTGTGTGTTGAATAAAGGACAGCATTGTATTTGTCTTCTTGTTAATCCGTTACACTTGCAAACCAACCTTTTGTGATCCATGCACAACTACTAAATCTCTCTGCACAGCAGCACAGTGCAATCTTTCACCATTTAAATAATAATCTGATCTTCTATTTTTCTTTCCAAAGTGGACAGTATTGTACTCCATCTGCCATCGCCTGTCCACTCACTTAACTATATCTCTCTACAGACTCTGCTAACTTAACTATATCTCTCTACAGACTCTGCTAACTTAACTATATCACTGTACAGACTCTGCTAACTTAACTATATCTCTCTACAGACTCTGCTAACTTAACTATATCTCTCTACAGACTCTGCTAACTTAACTATATCACTGTACACTCTGCTAACTTAACTATATTTCTCTACAGACTCTGCTAACTTAACTATATCACTGTACAGACTCTGCTAACTTAACTATATTTCTTTACAGACTCTGCTAACTTAACTATATCTCTCTACAGACTCTGCTAACTTAACTATATCACTGTACAGACTCTGCTAACTTAACTATATCTCTCTACAGACTCTGCTAACTTAACTATATCTCTCTACAGACTCTGCTAACTTAACTATATCACTGTACAGACTCTGCTAACTTAACTATATTTCTCTACAGACTGCTGACTTAACTATATTTCTGTACAGACTTTGCTAACTTAACTATATCACTGTACAGACTCTGCTAACTTAACTATATCTCTGTACAGACTCTGCTAACTTAACTATATTTCTCTACAGACTCTGCTAACTTAACTATATCTCTCTACAGACTCTGCTAACTTAACTATATCACTGTACAGACTCTGCTAACTTAACTATATCTCTCTGCAGGCTCTCAACTTCCTCTGCATAATTTGCTTTTCCACTCCATTTAGCATAATCGGCAAACTTCGATGCACTGCACCTGGTTCCCTTTTCCAAATGGTTAATATATA
This sequence comes from Mobula hypostoma, assembly GCF_963921235.1. Taxonomy (NCBI): domain Eukaryota; kingdom Metazoa; phylum Chordata; class Chondrichthyes; order Myliobatiformes; family Myliobatidae; genus Mobula; species Mobula hypostoma. The sequence continues at coordinate 45,379,427 of NC_086109.1, read as the reverse complement.
TTGTGAATATTTGTGGGTCCAGCACTGATCCCTGCTGGTACTCTGCTCACTACGGATTCCCAATCATTTATCCAAATTCTCTGCCTTCATTTAGTTAACCAATCTCCTATCCATGCCGATACATTATCCCAACTCCATAAACACAAGGGATTTTACACATGTTGGAATTCTTGAGCAACACACAGAAAATACTGGAGGAACTCAGCAAGTCAAGCAGCATCTGTGGAGGGGAATAAACGGTTGACATTTTGGGCTGAGTCTTTTCATCAGGACTGAATGAAGGGTTTTGGCCTGAAACGTGATCTGTGCCTTCCCCTCCTACAGCATTTTGAGTTTGTTGAGCACAACTTCATGCATCCTTATCTTATGGATATATACTTTATGCAGCACCTTACTGAATGCCTTATGGAAATATCCACCACCTGCCTGTCCCCCTCTATTTACGGCACTTTTTAGATCCTCAAAGAATTCTGGTAAATTTGTCAAACAGGGCTTGCCCTTCCTGAATCCATGCTATGCCTGCCTGATGGAACAACTTTGATCCAGATGTCTCGAAATTCTTCCCTAAGAAATAGCTTCAAGTATTTTCCTGACTAGAGACATTAATTTAACTGGACTATGGTTACCTGCCTTTTGCCTACGTACTTTATTAAATAGTAGTGAGACATTCACTGTCTTCCAATCTGCCAGGATTTGATCAGAGTCCAGACAATTTTGGTAAATTATCACAAACGCCTCCTCTATAACATTATTATTTCCAGTCTCCTGGGATACTTTCCTTTAGGACCGGGGGACTTGTTTACCTTTAGGTCTGCTAGTTCTCTCAGCAATACCTCTTTAATGATAGCAATTGTATCAAAGCCCTCACCTCACACCGCATCCATAACATCTCTCTTTGACATGTTAGATGTGTCCTTCACACAACAACAAAAAATGATATTCAAAGCCTTTTGTGGAATATTAATTTTCCCTTTTCATTTTTCCAAGAGATCTGTGATCACTTAGGCCACCCTTTTCTGCTTTATATAATTATAAATACTGGTACTTTTTGTTTTCAGATTTTGTGCAAATTTACTTTCAAAATCTGTCTTCCATATTGCTTCCTTAGTGGTTCTGTTGCTTTTTAAGTTTTTCCCAATCTTCTGGTTTCTCACTAACCTGCCAACTTTGTATGGATAAGCTTTTAGTTTGATGCCTTCCTTTATTTCCTTTGTTAACCAAGTCTGGCTCTCCACACCCTTATGCCCTTGCTGTAAACTGGATTATATTTTTGTTCAGCACTGTGAAAAGTCTCTTTGAAAGTCTTCCACTGTTCTTCAACTGTTTTGCCTTATAGTCTGTGTCCCCAGTCTAACCTAGCCAACTCTTCCCTCATTCAGTTGTAGTCTCCTTTGTTTAGGCATAATACGCTGGTTCTAAATCAAACTATTGCACCCTCCATTTGTATGAGAAATTCAATCATACTGTGATCACACTTTCCAAGAGGATCCCTAATACAAGATCATTAATTTTACCTGTTTCATTGTACAGAACCAGATCTAAAATAGTATGTTTCCTTGCATGTTCCTCTCTCCCCTTTCTCTCTATTTTTTCCATTTCCCATTCTGGTTATCTTTTCATCCCTTCTCTTTTTTCACCTGCCTCTGCTGCCCTCCTCCTTCTATTTCTTCCATGTTCCATTCTCCCCTCCTTCAGGAATTGATATTTTTCAGACTTCCAGCACTCATTTAGTGTTTTTTTTAAATCAATTCCTTGCTAATCCTTCCACCGAAGCTTCCATTTGCTGGTCTTTTCAGTTTACAAACCTTCTTGTATCATTTGTGCATTTAAACCCTCCATCAGTTTTTGTTCCAAAGAGAAAAGCCCCATAAATCTCCTTGGGATTCTTTCTCTGGTGATATCTCTTTTGATGTGGTGTTACAGTACTCTATCTGAGGCCATTTTTAATGTTCTGATTGCACTGCTTGGGTAATCTCCACTCAGTGGCTACTTTATTAAGTGCCCTCTATACCTAATAAAGTGATCACTGAGTGTTTGTCCGTGGCTTTCTGCTGCTGTAGCCCATTCACTTCAAGTTCAACATGTTGTTCTTTCAGAGGTGCTCTTTGGCACACCACTGCTGTAACATGTGGTTATTTGAGTTACTGGTCACCTTCCTGTCAGCCTGAACCAGTCTGGCCATTCTCCTCTGACTTCTCTCACTGCAGGCATTTTCACCCACAGAACTGCCACTGTTTTAGTTTTTCACACCGTTCTCTGAACTCCAGAGACAGTTGAGCATGAAAATCCCAAGAGATCAGCAGTTTCTGAGATAATCAAACCAGCCCTTCTGGCATCAACAATTATTCTACTGTCAAAGCCACTTGGATCACATTACTTCCTCATTCTGATGTTTGGTCTGAACCTTTTGACCATGTCTGCATGCTTTTATGCATTGAGTTGTTGCCACATGATTGACTGATTGGATAGTTGCATGAATGAGCAGGTGTACAGCTGTACCTAATAAAGTGGCCAATGAGTGTGTGTTGCTACCTAGTCTTGTCCAGTAAAATCCTGGGGGCCAACCATAAACTACTCACACATTAAATCAGTCTATTCTTAGGGCTAATAATTTACTGTGTCTATCATCACTTTGGTTGTGATTTTAAACAATATGGTACTAACTAAATCACCAGAAACTAACTCCCTTATCTCACCTGATTTTTGTGATCATCCTGTATTTTTTTGTTTCTAGCTGGAGGAACAGCAGACTTTGGAGGAAGCTATTGGCATGGCGACAGCAGCAATTCAACATGACGGAATGACACAAGATACAGCGATGACTGATAATGGCCAATAACAGTGAGGACCAGGAAACAAGTGCCACACACAGGAATGTATAAACTGTGATTTGGTATCTCGTACTGTCCAGTAAAACCCTGGGAGCCAAACAGAAACTACTCACAGACTAAATCAGTCTGTTCTCAGGACTAATAATTTACTGTGCGTATGTTGATCTCAACTCAGGTGATTTTACACAATATGGTAAGGGTTTTATGATCTAAAGGAATTTTAGAGCTGCTGTGCTGACTGATAAGCTTTCAGATTCACTTGTACAGTATAAAGTATAGTTTTATTGAAATTTCCATAGTTTTGCTTTTTATTGAAGAACTGAAACTGGTGTAGGGTTGGTTTCCATGCAAAGTTGGGACTGGCATCAGGCTGGACCTAGTAATGGCAATCAGTGACATTTTTGGAATGTGTACGCTGCATTTTGAAATCTAAGATGATGCTATATAAATCTGTATATGTGTAAATGAAAATAAATTTCAAAAACTGCTTTGTTGTTGCTTATAATTTAAATGTTTTTTAACCATGTGCTAAGTAACATGTAGTGAATTGTTATTGGCTTTGTTTAGATATCTGCTGCTATAAGTTCTCATTCATGAAATTTTCTTGCCTGTAGTAATGCCATTGTCCATACTAGTGTGCCAATTCTGGTGGTATGGTTTTGGTGACTTAAAAGTCTTTGTTTTGCATGAATTGCACCCAGACTTCTGATGTACAATCAGGAAACAATTAAATCACCAATCAAGGGCACACCTGCTTGTAGGGCAAGTTGCCATTGTGTAAGAAAAGGCATTGGACCAGTGCTTAGTTACACATCTTCAAAGTTGTTGCCGTGAGCTCAGAGAAATGAGATGCAACCACTTGTGCTAAAGTCAAAAGGGACAAAAATAATAGACCACAATTGGCCATTGCAGATTATCTGTGAAATAACTAGTACAAGACAAGGGAATATCTGTATCTAAATATAAGAGATTCTGCAGATACTGGAAATACAAAGCAACACGCACACAAAATTCTGGAGGAATTCAGAAGGTCAGGCAGCATCTATAGAAATGAATAAACAGTTGATGTTTCAGGATTGGAAAGAAAGGGGGAAGAAGCCAGAATGAAAAGGTGGGGGAGAGGGGAGGGAGATCAAGGTAGAAGACAAAAGTTGAAGCAAGGTTGGTGGGGGCAGGAAGATGAAGTAGGAAGCTGGGAGGTGACAGGTGGCAAAGGGCTGAAGAAGAAATCTGATAGGAGAGGAGAGTGGACCATGGGAGAAAGGGAAGGAGGAGAGGCAACAGGGTGGGCGATAGGTAGGAGAGGAAAGAGGCCAGAGTGGGGAACAGGAGAAGAGGGAAGGGGGAAGGGAAAAACTATCAGAGGTTGGTGAAATTGATGTTTAGGCCATCAGGTTAGAGGCTACACAGACCAGATATGATGTGAGGTGTTACTCCTCCAGTCTAAGAGTGGCCTCATCATGGCAAAAGAGGAGTCCATGGACTGACATGTCAGAATGGAAATCGGGATATGAATTAAAATGGTTGGACACCAGAAAATTCCACTTCTTGAGTATGGAGTGGAGGTGCTCAACAAACTGGTTTGCCAATTTACGTCAGTTCCCACCACTGTAGAGGAGACTGCATTGGAAACAACAGATACAGAAGACAACCCCAACAGATTCACAGGTGAAGTGTTGGCTCACCTGGAATGGACTTGAGGGAGGAGGTGGATGGACAGGTGCAGCATTTTTCTCGCTTGCAAGGATACGTGCTAGGGAAGGAGATTAGTAGGGAGGGATGAATGGAGAAGGGAATCAGGCTGAGCGATCCCTCGAGAAAGCGGAGAGTGGTGGGGAGGTAAAGATAGAGTCCCATTGAAGTTGTGGAGAATGATGTATTGGATACGGAGTCTCATGAGGTGGTAGGTGATATCTGTATATAAACAAGCAGGGAAATAATTTCCAGACGGAGTCTCACGAGGTGGTAGGTGATATCTGTATATAAACAAGCAGGGAAATAATTTCCAGAAGGGAGCATTCTGGAAATAAAAGGGAAGGGCCATTTCAGTTTGTTTTTTTAAACACATTATCTTAATATGAAAATAAATGTTTCAGAATGTCTGTAGAGAACTTCAATAAAGAAGCTGTTTTTTATTTTTCATAGCTATATGATTATGTCTATATATTCATGAGATATTGTGGAAATGAGAAATTATTCTAGAATTGTTCATAGTTGGATAAAGTAAGTGATTATGTTAACCAAAATGTCACAGTAAACTTGACCAGTTCTTGAGAATTGGTTAATGCAGCATCGAACTGGTACAAACCTTCAGCTGCACAAAGGGAAATGTTAATTTTGAACCAGCGTCATTTTGCAACAGGCAGAAAAGAACATGCCCTCAGTCCTCATATCACATACCTATACTTTGTTTTAAATCAGGATTAGCAACCCAGTTCTAATGTGTCACTTATACCAGGTGTTGCTGAAGTAAAGCCGCAGTGCAGATGGGAAATGCTCCACACTTCAGAACACGTTTGTTAGCTATTTGACTCCATGTCTCACCTCCAGCTTGTCTCTGACCTGCATATTTCAATACCTAAGCAAAGAAGTCAAAGACAATTAACCCGCTTATTAATGTGCCACAAAGTTTTTAATGGAATAACTAACTCATTGCAAATATTTTCCAGACCGGGTACAAGGAATTGAGATGTTTTGTGAAGTGTCTTGCAGATTTTAATATTATTGTCTGTGCTTCGCTGCACACATTTCAGCTGGTCTCTCTGTCAGTGCTGTCTTCCTGCTTCAGTTCTTTCCAATTTTATCCTCTTCCTTCCTGAGATAATATAAGATTTTTTTTTGAGTGGGGTATCAGCCATGGACAGTAAGGGGCAGAAAATGCTGGTGGGAGTTGTGAACAGGCTACCTAACAGTAGTAGTGAGGTTGGGGATGGTATTAAACAGGAAATTAGAAATGCGTGCAATAAAGGAACAGCAGTTATAATGGGTGACTTCAATCTACATGTAGATTGGGTGAACCAAATTGATAAGGGTGCTGAGGAAGAGAATTTCTTGGAATGTATGCAGGATGGTTTTCTGAACCAACATGTCGAGGAACCAACTAGAGAGCAGGCCATTCTAGACTGGGTATTGAGCAATGAGGAAGGGTTAATTATCAATCTTGTCATGAGAGGCCCCTTGGGTAAGAGTGACCATAATATGGTGGAATTCTTCATTAAGATGGAGAGTGACATAGTTAATTCAGAAACAAAGGTTCTGAACTTAAAGAAGGGTAACTTAGAAGGTATGAGACCTGAATTAGCTAAGATAGACTGGCAAATGATACTTAAAGGGTTGATGGTGGATATACAATGACAAGCATTTAAAGGCTGCATGGATGAACTACAACAATTGTTCATCCCAGTCTGGCAAAAGAATAAACCAGGGAAGGTAGTGCACCCGTGGCTGACAAGGGAAATTAGGAATAGTATCAATTCCAAAGAAGAAACATACAAATTAGCCAGAAAAAGCGGCTCACCTGAGGACTGGGAGAAATTCAGAGTCCAGCAGAGGAGGACAAAGGGCTTAATTAGGAAAAGGAAAAAAGATTATGAGAGAAAGCTGGCAGGGAACATAAAAACTGACTGTAAAAGCTTTTATAGATATGTGAAAAGAAAAAGATTGGTTAAGACAAATGTAGGTCCCTTACAGTCAGAAACAGGTGAATTGATCATGGGGAACAAGGACATGGCAGACCAATTGAATAACTACTTTGGTTCTGCCTTCACTAAGGAGGACATAAATAATCTTCCAGAAATAGTAGGGGACCGAGGGTCTACTGAGATGGAGGAACTGAGGGAAATATATGTTAGTAGGGAAGTGGTATTAGGTAAATTGAAGGGATTAAAGGCAGATAAATCCTCAGGGCCAGATGGTCTGCATCCCAGAGTGCTTAAGGAAGTAGCCCAAGAAATAGTGGATGCATTAGTGATCATTTTTCAAAACTCTTTAGCTTCTGGACTAGTTCCTGAGGATTGGAGGGTGGCTAATGTAACCCCGCTTTTTAAAAAAGGAGGGAGAGAGAAACCGGGGAATTATAGACCAATTAGCCCAACATCGGTGGTGGGGAAAATGCTGGAGTCAGTTATCAAAGATGTGATAACAGCACATTTGGAAAGTGGTGAAATCATCGGACAAAGTCAGCATGGATTTCTGAAAGGAAAATCATGTCTGACGAATCTCATAGAATTTTTTGAGGATGTAACTAGTAGAGTGGATAGGGGAGAACCAATGGATGTGGTATATTTGGATTTTCAAAAGGCTTTTGACAAGGTCCCATGCAGGAGATTAATGTGCAAACTTAAAGCACACGGTATTGGGGGTATGATATTGATGTGGATAGAGAATTGGTTGGCAGACAGGAAGCAAAGAGTGGGAATAAACGGGACCTTTTCAGAATGGCAGGCAGTGACTAGTGGATACCGCAAGGCTCAGTGCTGGGACCCCAGTTGTTTACAATATATATTAAGGACTTAGATGAGGGAATTAAATGCAGCATCTCCAACTTTGCGGATGACACGAAGCTGGGTGGCAGTGTTAGCTGTGAGGAAGATGCTAAGAGGATGCAGGGTGACTTGGATAGGTTAGGTGAGTGGGCAAATTCATGGCAGATGCAATTTAATGTGGATAAATGTGAGGTTATCCACTTTGGTGGCAAAAACAGAAAAACGGATTATTATCTGAATGGTGGCCGATTAGGAAAAGGGGAGGTGCAACGAGACCTGGGTGTCATTATACACCAGTCATTGAAAGTGGGCATGCAGGTACAGCGGTGAAAAAGGCGAATGGTATGCTGGCATTCATAGCAAGAAGGTTTGAGTACAGGAGCAGGGAGGTACTACTGCAGTTGTACAAGGCCTTGGTGAGACCACACCTGGAGTATTGTGTGCAGTTTTGGTCTCCTAATCTGAGGAAAGACATTCTTGCCATAGAGGGAGTACAAAGAAGGTTCACCAGATTGATTCTTGGGATGGCAGGACTTTCATATGATGAAAGACTGGATCGACTAGACTTATACTCGCTGGAATTTAGGAGATTGAGGGGGGATCTTAGTTAATTTATAAGAATATAGTTTTGGAATATTTTATTATTGGTTGTGGAATATTTTATTATTTGCTGAGGCTTATAATTTGTGAAATAACTTGCATTGATTTCGAATTCTATTCTGTATAAAGATTCCTGTATTGCAGACAAAAGGAACAAGACCATTAAAATACAGAAGTCTCGTGGTTATGGTAACACTGCTCTGGATTTCCAGCATCATCAGCCTCTTGTGTCTCTTATGAAACTGTAATTAGTACAAAACACTATTAGGTTGTCATTAAAAAAAATCTAATAGAAAGTAATTTGCCATCCTTACTCAGATTGTCCTATACATGAGTCTAAACCCTTCAGAGTTGTTGACTCTCAGCACTCTCCCTAGCATTGGATAATAAATGCCAGCATTGCCAGTGATGTCACATCCCTTGAGTGAATAAGTTAAAGTAGAACTGAGGTTGTGATTTCGATTACCACAATAATAAGTCTAATGATTTGAGGTCTGCCACTAAAAGTGAAAGCTTTTTAATAGTCTCTGGTATTTAGGAAAGAGAACTGCTCAAACATCTAGCCTTCACCTTATACTCTGTTGTTGGACTTCGATGTGATTTTGTAAGTCATTCAGCAGTACAAATAATTGCTCCATTTGCATCATTAATAGAGGACCTTCGCAGAACATATTGGGTTTAGCAATAGAAAAGAGTATTGCCATATTTAAAAATGTGGAAGTCAAATGATGTGTACAATGACTTTAATGTATGGCCAGCAATAATTTCTGCCCTCGCTTTTGAGGAGGAAGCTGGAACTATGGGGCTTCTTGCAGATGACAGCAGAGTGACAAGTAGATTAGAATCTGGTTTTCGTGACAGTTCTGCGGGAATCAAACCAGGTCTTAAAATGATAAAATGTGACAGCAGGTTGCAAAATCTTGTTTTTCTTCCATGGAATTTATAAACTGGAGGCATTATTTAGTGAGTTATTTAAAAGGATTTACCAGAAATGTGTAAGTATTTCTCTTGTCAGAGGAGATTTGTTGAAACACATGACTAAAGCTGGCAAAGTTTTCATCCATATGGATATACGTGAAAATCGATTAAAGGTGGATAAATGGAGTCAGGGTACATATCACCCATGATTAATTGAATAGCAAATTATGTTTAAGGGGTTGGATGGACAACTTTTATCTTTCAGTTCCAAGCTAATATCCTTACGTAGATTATTATTACCATTTCCTCATTGTCACCTGTAATTCCCTACTCAGCAACACCGGCATGTTAACTGCAGTCTGTTAAAGAGATAGCCCACCGCAATCTTCTCAATGCAACTAGGAACAACAGTTGCAGCAATGTAGTCTTGCAAAAACCTTTTTGCATGACAACAGTAAGAAAACATTTATTGCCGAATGCTAAGAGCAGAGTCACTTACAGCAACAAATGAAAATTGAATGTACTGTATGCCAAACTAGACAGACATGTTAGGATCCGCTTCCTAAAAGATCAGTGAATACTTAAATACAGTTACCTTTTTCAGAGTAGTGGGAGCACCAACAAATTGGAGCTCTGTGATTCATACATGTGGACAATCTGAAGAAAAATTAATTGTTTTTACAAAACATCAGTAAGGTATGAACAGATCATTTTAGGTATGAGTTTTAAATCCTGCCACCTTGCATACTGCCAAAATTTAAACTTCCCAAAACACTACTGCAATACACGACATCACCAGGGTTCATTCCTGTGCTCGCCAGTAGTACAAAGCTTTAACTTTGATTTTAGGTCTTCCATCCATCCAAAGTCCTATACATATCTTTGTAACAGCCCTCAGGCCGTAAAACACTTTGAGATGCTCGAATGTCGTGTTTCATCTAATTAATATCCCCATTGGTAGCTGTGTTTTACTGACAAAGATCCTCTGAGCAAACTTCTAGACACTGGCCTTAATAGAGAATCATGTGGTTTAGTGTTAGGTTTTGTTTGAAAACACTTCTGCAAAGTGCCTTGGAATATTTTAACTATTTTTAGGCACGAGTTGTTCTAAGAGCTGAGAATAAAATTCTTGAATATGCAGTTGTAACAGTAATCCACCAGATGGTGCACAAGCTGTGCCATTTATATGTCAGTATTGATGTAGGTCTGGACCTGAAACTTCCGAGATTCTCCTCCCCCGCCACAGATGTTGCTCCACCAGCACTCTGCTTTTTGTGCCAGATTTCACCATCTGCAATCTCTATTTTTTTTATACAGCTTCACTGAATCAAAGAACATGGACGTGGATAGTAAGACCAGCATTTATTGCATGCCCCTACTAGCCCATAAGAAGGTGATGGCGACACATCTTTTTGAACCATTGCACTCCGCACAGTGAAGTTTCTCCCACAACGTCGGGAGTTCCAGTCTCTGTGACCTTCCAGTGGTGAACCCTTCTCTCCATTCGGGAGTCCCTTTCTCCTCTTCCCCCCCACCTCCATCGTGTAATTCTATCTCCAATGACCCCCATCCCACCAACCTCGCATAGACATCTCCCTCTGTGATCCTTTATCTAACTTACTTCCTCTGTGATCCTTCCTCTAATTTATTTCCTCTGTGATCTCCACAACAGCAGGAGGTGATGGAGAAAGGGATGTTGAGGCTTTGAGGTGGCGTACCAAAAATGATGCCATCTATCCAAGGGTAACCATGGGTAGTTGCTTAGAAGACAATGAATTAATTGAATGGTGGAACAGATTTGAGAGCAGAGTGGCCTTCTCCCTTACCCATTATGAGGTTATTTTAAATCACCTATCCCTGTTCAAATCCCTCCAGTTCTTGCCACTCCCTTGTACCGTGACCGTATCCAGCTCCCCAAGAACACTGTGTTCTTCTCATAATCTCTCTCCATTCACCCTACCATACCTCAACCTCTTAAGTTGCCTAGGTACTCAGAGGTGGATTTCCATTTCCAATGCATTCTCTTCTCCTTTCAGAGGTTCTTAGAGTCTAGCTTCTACTTTGCAGATGAGGAAGAGAGATTTAAGGTGAGGGAGAGAGAAATCAGCACGTCTGTCCTATTCTGCAGAACATCTCTACTCAGAAAAAGAGGTGAAGTTCTTTGCCTTAGACCCCCTCTCCTACAGCCCCCACTCCAGCAGCCCTCTGTGGATTCACCCACTGAAATCTAATGGCAAGGAAGTAATAAGGGGTGAAATAACAGTGCATACCAGCCAAAGTAGTTCCACTCTCTTTTATCACCTCCTCGGCTCTTGGTCACCTGTAGAATAATGGTGTTCTTCAATGAAACTTGGCTGAGCAGCCTTGTAAGTAGGACAACAGTAGTTCATTAGAGGGAGCCATAATTTGTCTTAAATGCACAACCATAATGTGATTTCAGCTGGTGGCATTGACGAAGATTGATGCACAAAATCTGTGGATGCTCCACACACTAAACATCCCACAGGCGCTGATGCTAAATGTATATGGAAACAGAAGGTACAATATTGGGTGCCGAATAATCTGCATGCAAAATTTAAGTACAATATCACACAAAACAAGTCAAGTCATGAAGAATTTCCAGCCCAATATCCTATAAGGGAGTAGAGAACATTAACAAAATAGATTTTGAATATTAAAGAAAATCCAGAATACAGAAATAAGGAATAGTGGAACTGTACAAGAGACAAATTGCTTTGTTTTCCAAATGTTGTCATTTTATTAACACAACTTCAGCATTCAACATCCAGCAAGTAAAAAAAATGTTTAAAAACTGCTTCTTTGCATTGTTTTTAAGATATAAATGGTTTTCAGTACAGATTGCTGTAAAGACACAAGAGACTGCAGATGTTGGAGTCTGGAACAACAACCTGCTGGAAGAAATCAATGGGTCAAAGAGCATCTGTGGGAGGAAAGGAATTGTTAACATTTTGAAACCCAGCATCTGGATACATGGCTGTAGTAGCAACTCTTGATAAGAATGCAGTCAAAGAACCAGAGTATAAGAACATACTCGAAGAGCCAGAGAAGAGATTTGTTAAGAATTTGCTATGGTAGTTGTCTTTTTCTATTTGCATTGGGTTGTCAGTCAAACAAATTTGAAAAAAGTTGTACCAGCAATAAACTGCAGGATCATTGTTAAATTAAAGATTATATGTTTAAGTAGAACTGTTTAGGCCAGTGGTTCCAAAAGTGAACAACAGCACAGACAGTGTAGATGGTGGGAATTTCTCAGATGCTAATAAAAATAAAGAGGGCGGGTGGGGGAGTGCTCAGTAACAAGAGGGGCAGCTGAGGGGTTACACACTTAATTAAAGAAATGAATTACTTATTACTAACATTTGATCCTCAGTGCCTCATAATTGATTACAATGATCATGTAATCACCTCATCTCTTGCTAACCCACCGTTCTCTTAGACTTTGTTCAAAGAGCGTGGTAGTTGTTGAAAAGCAGTATGACGCTTCTGTATTTGGCAGATCATGAGAAACCTGGACTGAAGAAAAGGTGTTATTTCCAGGCCCTGTCCCTACATTATTGCCGTTCACTACTGTAGTGCAGTGTTAGGTAGTACAATTTACATACTGTACTCTAATCATGCAGTGACACAATCCCTGTGAATTAGGGTACGGAGTTCAATGGGGTAAAGTTTGGAATCATCCCTTTCGAATGGTCTTGATTGCATTTCTCTAGCCCGCAGTGCAACCAAGATAACACTGCCCCACTGTATGTACTTTCAAGAAGAGAGTCATGTTTTGCCTGAGCTATGATGATGACATAATTTTCTCCTCTATTGATCGCAGTGCTTGAGTTTGGATTTATATGATAGGTGATTGACTGCAGTCGTTAATTCATAATGAAAATGGTAGAAGCAGACCAAATGAAAAGGTATAGTATGGAGTATCTGAAATACGGATTTATAACAGCACCAAGCAACCAACAGCAGCCAATACGTTGTGTGAAAAAGTTTTTTTTAAAATGAGGCAACAAAATCATCCAGGCTTCTTGAACATTTGAAGAGAATACACACTGATAAAGCAAATGTTTTCAGTCACTTTGTGAGAACTTTCAGAAATTGAACCACTTCAAAACATATTTGCCAGCACTTCACAACAAAACAGGGATGGTTTGCATACTTCATACGGCATTTCATTGCTCATTGTTAAATCTGAAAAGCCCCATATACAATAGGAGAACTGATTCTGCCAGCAGTAAGGGAGGTTCTGAGTGCAGTTTTGCATAAGTCACCAGACCAAATAATTAAAGCAATTCTGCTCGGTGACAACTCTGTTCAAAGATGAATAGATGAAATGTCTGAGAATGTAGAAGACACATTCTGCAACATACTTGGGACAACATATATTGCTTGGCATTTGAATGAGTCAACTGTGCCAGGCAACAAGTCTTCACTTCTTGGTTTTGTTCGCTTCAATAAAGAATCAGAATCAGGTTTAATATCATTGAGATATGTTGTGAAATTTGTTGTCTTCACAGCAGCAGTACATAATAATAGAAAAAAGTGAATTACAATATACATAAAATAGTTCAATAAGTAGTGCAAAAATAGACATTAAAAAGTAGTGAGGCAGTGTTCCAAGGGTTCAATGTCCATTCAGAAATTGATGGCAGAGAGGAAGAAGCTGTTCCTGAATTATTGAATGTGTGCCTTCAAGCTTCTGTACCTCCTTCCTGATGGTAGTGATGAGAACAAGGCATGACCTGGGTGATGGGGGTCCTTAATGATGGATGCCGCCTTTTTGAGGCATCACTCCGTGAAGTTGTTCTGGATACTATGAAGGCTAGTGCCCATGATGGAGCTGACTAAGTTTAGAACTCTCTGTGCAGCCTACTTTGATCCTGTGTAGTACCCCTCCCCCCATGCTAGATGGCGATGCAGCCAGTTAGAATGCTCTCCATGTATGGCTGTGGAAGTTTGCGTGCGTCTTAGGTGACTTACCAAATCACCTCAAACTCCAAGTGAAATATAACTGTTGTTTTTGTAGCTGCATCAACATGTTGTATCCAGGATAGATCCTCAGATATAGTGACACCCAGGAGCTTGAAATTGCTCACACTCACCACTTTGAGTTGGAAGAGAAAGAAAGGATACCAGATGATCAGAATCAAAATCAGGTTTATTATCACCAGCATATGTTATGAAAAATTTGTTGACTTAGCAGCAGCAGTATAATGCGATACATAATAACAATTGTTCATCCCAGTTTGGCAAAAGAATAAATCAAGGAAGGTAGTGCACCCGTGGCTGACAAGAGAAATTAGGGATAGTATCAATTCCAAAGAAGTAGCATACAAATTAGCCAGAGAAAGTGGCTCACCTGAAGACTGGGAGAAATTCAGAGTTCAGCAGAGGAGGACAAAGGGCTTAATTAGGAAGGGGAAAAAAGATTATGAGAGAAAACTGGCAGAGAACATAAAAACGGACTGTAAAAGCTTTTATAGATATGTAAAAAGGAAAAGACTGATAAAGACAAATGTAGGTCCCCTGCAGACAGAAACAGGTGAATTGATTATGGGGAGCAAGGACATGGCAGACCAACTGAATAATTACTTTGGTTCTGTCTTCACTAAGGAGGACATAAATAATCTTCCAGAAATAGTAAGGGACAGAGGGTCCAGTGAGATGGAGGAACTGAGTGAAATACATGTTAGTAGGGAAGTGGTGTTAGGTAAATTGAAGGGATTGAAGGCAGATAAATCCCCAGGGCCAGATGGTCTGCATCCTAGAGTGCTTAAGGAGGTAGCCCAAGAAATAGTGGATGCATTAGTGATAATTTTTCAAAACTCGTTAGATTCTGGACTAGTTCCTGAGGATTGGAGGGTGGCTAATGTAACCCCACTTTTTAAAAAAGGAGGGAGAGAGAAACCGGGGAATTATAGGCCGGTTAGCCTAACGTCGGTGGTGGGGAAACTGCTGGAGTCAGTTATCAAGGATGTGATAACAGCACATTTGGAAAGCAGAGAAATGATCGGACAAAGTCAGCATGGATTTGTGAAAGGAAAATCATGTCTGACGAATCTCATAGAATTTTTTGAGGATGTAACTAGTAGAGTGGATAGGGGAGAACCAGTGGATGTGGTATATTTGGATTTTCAAAAGGCTTTTGACAAGGTTCCACACAGGAGATTAGTGTGCAAACTTAAAGCACACGGTATTGGGGGTAAGGTATTGGTGTGGGTGGAGAATTGGTTAGCAGACAGGAAGCAAAGAGTGGGAATAAACGGGACCTTTTCAGAATGGCAGGCAGTGACTAGTGGGGTACCGCAAGGCTCAGTGCTGGGACCCCAGTTGTTTACAATATATATTAATGACTTGGATGAGGGAATTAAATGCAGCATCTCCAACTTTGCGGATGACACGAAGCTGGGTGGCAGTGTTAGCAGTGAGGAGGATGCTTAGAGGATGCAGGGTGACTTGGATAGGTTGGGTGAGTGGGCAAACTCATGGCAGATGCAATTTAATGTGGATAAATGTGAAGTTATCCACTTTGGTGGCAAAAATAGGAAAACAGATTATTATCTGAATGGTGGCCGATTAGGAAAAGGGGAGGTGCAACGAGACCTGGGTGTCATTATACACCAGTCATTGAAAGTGGGCATGCAGGTACAGCAGGCGGTGAAAAAGGCGAACGGTATGCTGGCATTTATAGCGAGAGGATTCGAGTACAGGAGCAGGGAGGTACTACTGCAGTTGTACAAGGCCTTGGTGAGACCACACCTGGAATATTGTGTGCAGTTTTCGTCCCCTAATCTGAGGAAAGACATCTTTGCCATAGAGGGAGTACAAAGAAGGTTCACCAGATTGATTCCTGGGATGGCAGGTCTTTCATATGAAGAAAGACTGGATGAACTGGGCTTGTACTCGTTGGAATTTAGAAGATTGAGGGGGGATCTGATTGAAACGTATAAGATCCTAAAGGGATTGGACAGGCTAGATGCGGGAAGATTGTTCCCAATATTGGGGAGGTCCAGAACGAGGGGTCACAGTTTGAGGATAGAGGGGACGCCTTTTAGGACCGAGATTAGGAAAAACTTCTTCACACAGAGAGTGGTGAATCTGTGGAATTCTCTGCCACAGCAAACTGTTGAGGCCAGTTCATTGGCTATGTTTAAGAGGGAGTTAGATATGGTCCTTGTGGCTACAGGGGTCAGGGGGTATGGAGGGAAGGCTGGGTTCTGAGTTGGATGATCAGCCATGATCATAATAAATGGCGGTGCAGGCTCGAAGGGCCGAATGGCCTACTCCTGCACCTAATTTCTATGTTTCTATGTTTCTATAATAAGTATAGAAAAATAAATAAATGAATTATAGTAAGAATATATGTATATTAAAGAGTTAAATTATAGGAGGGCAAAAACAGAAATAATAAAAAAAAGTGAGGTAGTGTTCACAGGTTCAATATCCATTCAGTAATCAGATGGCAGAGGGGAAGAAGCTGTTCCTGAATTGCTGAGTGTGTGCCTTCAAGCTTCAGTACCTCCTTTCTGATGGTAACAATGAGAAGAGGGCATGTCCTGGTTGATGGAGGTCCTTAATGGACGCTCCTTGAAGAAGTCTTGGAAACTACAGAGGCTAGTACCCATGAGGAAACTGATTAATTTTACAAGTTTCTAGAAACATAGAAACATAGAAAACCTACAGCACAATACAGGCCCTTTGGCCCACAAAACCGTGCCGAACATGTCTCTATCTTAGAAATTACTAGGGTTACCCATAGCCCTCTATTTTTCTAAGCTCCATGTACCTATCCAAAAGTCTCTTAAAAGACCCTATTGTATCCGCCTCCACCACCGTTGCCGGCAGCCCATTCCACGTACTCACCACTCTCTGCGTAAAAAACTTACTCCTGACATCTCCTCTGTACCTACTCCCAAGCACCTTAAACCTATGCCCTCTTGTGGCAGCCATTTCAGCCCTGGGGAAAAGCCTCTGACTTTCCACCCGATCAATACCTCTCATCATCTTATACACCTCTATCAGGTCATCTCTCATCCCCCGTCACTGCAAGGAGAAAAGGCCAATTTCACTCAACCTGTATTCAAAAGGCATGCTCCCTATTCCAGTCAACATCCTTGTAAATCTCCTCTGCACCCTTTCTATGGTTTCCACATCCTTCCTGTAGTGAGGCAACCAGAACTGAGCACTGTAATCCAAGTGGGGTCTGACCAGGGTTCTATACAGCTGCAACATTACCTCTCAGCTCCTAAACTCAATCCCACGATTGATGAAGGCCAATGTACCGTATGCCTTCTTAACCACAGAATCAACCTGTGCAGCTGCTTTGAACATCCTATGGACTCGGACCCCAAGATCCCTCTGAACCTCCACTCTCCCCACTTCTGATTCCTCTATGGGGATTAGTTCATCTTCCCTCATCTTACCCTTTCTGCAGTCCACAATCTGCTCTTTGTTCTTACTGATGTTGAGTGCATCTGATGATCTTTAAGTGTATCGTGTGTATCTGGGTGAGCTGCATAAGGACATGTCAGAGAAATTTCAGGACCTTCTCACAATCCAAATTCCTATTTGGGTAAAAAAAATCCATTCCTGAGCGCTTGTAATGAGGAATTAACAGGAGGGATGTGGAAGAACTGATCTTGCTACAAAATTACTTTGAGCTGAAGCCAAGATTCAAAAAATTATATTAAGACTTTTGGTTGCAGAAATAAAACTCTGAAATCTATCTTGCACTGTGGAAAAATGTCAAGATGTTCTTTACTGCCTTTCCAATATCATTTCAGTAAAGGAATTACAGAGGCATGAGAGAGGCGTTGTCCAGAATTGATTGGAAGAGAACACTAGCAGGGATGACAGCACAGCAGCAATGGCCAAAATTTTTGAAAGCAATTCGGAAGGCACAGGGTATATACATCCAAAGAGGAAAAAGTCTTCTGAAGGAAAGATGATGCAACAGCGGCTAACAAGAGAAGTCAAAACCGACATAAAAGCCAAAGAGAGGACATATAATAGAGCAAAAATTAGTGGGAAGATCGAAGATTGGGAAGCTTTTAAAAACCAACAGAAGGCAACTAAAGAAGTTATTAAGAAGTAAAGATGGTGAAAATAGGTGAGCCAATAATATTTAAGAGGATACCAAAAGTTTCTTCAGATAGATAAAGTGTAAAAGAGAGGTGAGAGTGGATATCAGACCACTGGAAAATGATGCTGGAGAGGTAGTAATGGGGGCAAGGAAAAGGCAGATGAACTGAATAGGTATTTTGCAACAGTCTTCACTGTGGAAGACACTAACAGTATGATGGAAGTTGCAGGTGTTGGGGCATGAAGTGTGTGAATTTACCATAACTAGAGAAAGGAAACTGAAAGGTCTGCAAGTAGATAAATCACCTGGACCAGATGGTCTACACCCCAGAGTTCTGAAAGAGGTGGCTGAAGAGATGGTGGAGGCATTAGTAATGATCTTTCAAGAATCACTAGATTCCGGAATGGTTCCAGTAAATTGCAAATGTAACTCCACTCTTCAAGAAGGGAGAGAAAGGAAACTATAGGCCAGTTAGTCTGACCTCAGTGGTTGAGAAGATGTTGGAGTCAATTATTAAGGATGAGGTCTCAGAGTACTTGGAGGCACATGATAAAATTGGCCATAGTCAGTATAGTTTCCTCAAGGAAAAGTCCTGCCTGACAAATCTGTTGGAATTCTTTGAAGAACTAACAAGGAGGAGAGCTAGGCTTATACTCGTTGGAATTTAGTAGATTGAGGGGGGATCTGATTGAAACGTATAAAATCCTAAAGGGGTTTGGACAGGCTAGATGCAGGAAGATTGTTCCCGATGTTGGGGAAGTCCAGAACGAGGGGTCACAGTTTGAGGATAAAGGGGAAGCCTTTTAGGACTGAGATTAGGAAGAACTTCTTCACACAGAGAGTGGTGAATCTGTGGAATTCTCTGCCACAGGAAACAGTTGAGGCCAGTTCATTGGCTATATTTAAGAGGGAGTTAGATATGGCCCTTGTGGCTAAAGGGATCGGGGGTATGGAGGGAAGGCTGGTACAGGGTTCTGAGTTGGATGATCAGCCATGATCATAATAAATGGCGGTGCAGGCTCGAAGGGCTGAATGGCCTACTCCTGCACCTATTTTCTATGTTTCTATGTTTCTATGAGAGACAAAGGTTGATGTTGTGCATTTGGATTTTCAGAAGGCCTTTGACAAGGTGCCGCACATGAGGCTGCTTACCAAGCTGTGAGCACGTGGTATTACAGGAAAGATGCTAGCATGGGTAAAGCAGTGGCTAATTGGCAGGAGACCAAAAGTGGGAATAAAGGGAGCTTTTTCTTGTTGGCTGCTGGTGTTCCACAGGGGTCTGTGTTTGAACCGATTCTTTTTTACACAATATATCAATGATTTGGATGATGGAACCGATAGCTTTGTTACTAAGTTTGCAGACGATATGAAGTTTGGTGGACGGGCAGGTAGTTTTGAGGAAGTAAAGAGGCTACTGCAGGACTTAGATTAGGAGAATGGGCAAAGAAATGGCAGATGAAATGCAGTGCTTCGAGGTGTATAATCATTCACTTTGGTAGAAGAAATGAAAGAGTTGACTATTCTCTAAATGGAGAGAAAAAAAAACAAACATCTGAGGTGCAAAGGGACTTGGGAATCCTTGTGCAGAATTGCCTAAAGGTAAATTTGCAGTTTGAGTCTGTGGTGAGGAAGGCAAATGCAACGCTGGCATTCATTTCAAGAGGACTGGAATATAAAAGCATGGATGTAATGTTGAGACTTTATAAAACTCTGATGAGGCCTCACTTGGAGTATTGTGAACAGTGCATGGCTAATGCACTGGCTGTCCAAATTTATTTTCCTGGCTGGGCAACACAGATAAACTCCATGCTCACTTTTGAGCAGGAAAGCAGAAATGGGAAGTAAGAAATGGGATGTCCATGCATGTCCATCTGTCACCACTGTAATATTTCTCTGAAAAGCAGTAGGAACAAGCAGGGAAGGAGAAGTATGTTGTAATGTAGGAACACAGCCAATTTATGCAGAGAAGGCTTTCATAAAGAACAATGTCATAAAAAATGGATAATAGGGTCTCAAATTTTGTTCACCCAGCTCTGAAACAATACAATAGCAAACTAGGGTCGCCCTTTGTTGAAAGATTTTGAGTACTTTATGGGTATGTAAACATCCATTAGATTTTTGCTCTCCCTAGCACAATTTTTCTGGCATAAAACTTCAACAGTTAATGGGGAGAAACACACCAGATTTTTCTGAGCTGCTGATTTTCTTCAGTATTTTTTGATTTTATTGTAGTTTTCTAGCAGTTCCTTATTGTCAATTTTTGAATTTCAACAGTCCAATAAAAAGTTAACTGTTCTTATTTATCTGACAAGCCAGCTAGGTTTCATTTACCGTTTCCCATGGAACTGTGCTATTTATGAGGGGTACTGTTAAACTGTAACATATCCTCACTGAGGTTTCTGATCTCAACAGCAACCTCACATGTGTTCCTTGACTTTGTCTATAAAGGTGAGTTTGAATCACTCCCGGTGGCTCTGCCTCAGGACCATTGCAGACTGCAGGTGATCTGTGCTATATTGCAGAATTGGCTATTTGCTGCTTCGTTAAGAGGACTGGCAAACTCCAAACTCAAGGACAACAATTTTTTTTAGCCTACAGGCACTAGCAGAGCAGGCCTATGTTATCAGCTGTGCCATGGTTCTGGAATCCAAAATTTACAACAAGGTCTATGGACAGACCTCCCTGCAAGCCTCTTGCTGGGAATTCTTGGTTGTGACCCACGTGCAGTGAGAACATGGTTCCTGTGTGCATTATTCTTCATTGTACAGGTCTCTCTGACCTTCTGGAGATAAACCCCATTCACCTCTCTTCAGTTCACCCTCCATTCGCCATCCGCCCTGCTCTGCTGGGGCAGAAGCTGACAGCGATGCAGGTGGATGCTTCCCTGGTATCATGGATTCTTGATTACCTGACTGGCAGACCACAGTACGTGTGCTTGCAACACTGTGTGTCTGACAGAGAGATCAGCAGCACTGGGGCTCCACAGGGGACTGTCTTGTCTCCCCTTCTCTTCACCATTTACACCTCGGACTTCAACTACTGCACAGAGTCTTGTCATCTTCAGAAGTTTTCGGATGACTCTGCCATAGTTGGATGCATCAGCAAGGGAGATGAGGCTGAATACAGGGCTACGGTAGGATACTTTGCTACATGGTGTGAGCAGAATTATCTGCAGCTTAATGTGAAAAAGACTAAGGAGCTGGTGGTAGACCAGAGGAGAGCTAAGGTACCGGTGACCCCTGTTTCCATCCAGGGGGTCAGTGTGGACATGGTGGTGGATTACAGATACCTGGGGGTAAGAATTGACAATAAACTGGACTGGTCAAAGAACACTGAGGCTGTCTACAAGAAGGGTCAGAGCCGTCTCTATTTCCTGAGGAGACTGAGGTCCTTTAACATCTGTCGGATGATGCTGAGGATGTTCTACGAGTCTGTGGTGGCCAGTGCTATCATGTTTGCTGTTGTGTGCTGGGGCAGCAGGCTAAGGGTGGCAGACACCAACAGAATCAACAAACTCATTCATAAGGCCAGTGATATTGTGGGGATGGAACTGGACTCTCTGACAGTGGTGTCTGAAAAGAGGATGTTGTCTAAGTTGCATGCCATCTTGGTCAATGTCTCCCATCCACTACATAATGTACTGGGTGGGCACAGGAGTACATTCAGCCAGAGAGTCATTCCACCGAGATGCAACACAGAGCGTCATAGGAACTCATTTCTGCCTGTGGCCATCAAACTTTACAACTCCTCCCTTGGAGGGTCAGACACCCTGAGCCAATAGGCCGGTCCTGGACTTATTTCATAATTTACTGGCATAATTTACATATTATTATTTAACTATTTATGGTTTTATTACTATTTATTATTTATGGAGCAACTGTAACGAAAACCAATTTCCCCCGGGATGAATAAAGTATGACTATTACTACTACTATTCATTCGGGAGCCGTATTCCTCTACGACTGGAGGAATACTGATTATGGCTGTATGCTCCTTCAAGAACTGACTGCTGGGCTTGTACCTGTTGGATGTTTGCTGAGTATCCATGTGTAATGTCATACAGGAAATGTAACATCAGACTTCTGTGAACTTTGCAAACACAGTTCTTGCTCTTTCTGCATTACGGTGATCCATTGTGCTGTTTTAAGATGAGAATGCGGAGAGAAACGCAGACTTAAATCTAAGTATATATTTTAGTCATGGAGCCACAGAGAAATACAGCACACAAGCAAACCCTTTTGCTCACTGTATCCATGCCAGTCCTACGTTAAGCCTTCTTTTATTCTCTCTGCATTCTCAGATACTCTTCCCGAACTCTTCGGCTCACTTGCACAGTACGGCCAGTTTACAGTGTCCAATTAGCCTTCCAGCCCATTTAGAGACATAGAGTCATAGAAAAGTACAGCAGAGAAACAGGCCCTTCGGCCCATTTAAACTGCCTACTCCCATTTGTGGGAAGAAACTGGAGCATTCAGAGGACAGCCATATGGTCACAGGGAGATGATGCAAACTCCACTCATACAGCACTGGAGGTCAAGATTAAACTGGGTCTCTGGTGCTCTGAGGCTGCAGATTTACCAGCTGTACCCACACCATGCTGTTATTAATTGAGGGATAAATGTTGGCCAGGACAAAAGCTGTATGTAGCTAACCTACTCCTTGAGGATCTAAACAGCAAATTTTCATTTCCCTCCACAGATGCTGTCTGACCTGCTGAGTTCCTCCATCATTTTTTGTGTGTTGCTTCAGATTTCCTGCATCTGCAGTCTCTCTTGTGTCTCTGAAATTGTACCTTGTTTTTTGTCTATGTATTTATCTGACAGAGCTATCAGACTTCATTTAACATCTCACCTGAAAGGCAGCCCCTCCAACAATGCATCTGCACTGGACCATTACCTCTCTGGGTGGGACTTGAAACCACCAGGTACCAAACAGATGAGCCCTGCTGACTGCTACATCTATATATTAATAGAAATCTTTGTTCTGTTCCATCTGTATGATCGATCTGAGTGCCAGGCCGATTTGGAAAGTTCAGGTACAGGCCGAAACGTAGTGTGGGGTCCAGGCCCAGAGCTTATCGATGCTGCAGTGCCTGGGTCTTAGACTGAGGGACGATCTGGTGTTTGGACGTTTTAAATGCCGGGCCAGATGGATTGAAATGGCAGGGTGTCAGGATCAGAGGGGGGAGCCGGGCCCGTTCTGCTGGCTGCTCCAGACATTTACTCCACTCAGGCCGAGGCTGTGGCCTGCTGTTGCTGCTCCAGGTTTTGTGCCTGTGAGCTCTGCTGTGTAATGAACTGAGGCTGAGGATGTGGGCCCGCTCTGGGCTTTGAGTCTACGGACTCTCTTTCATTCTGAGTGTTGTTGCTTGCTTTTATTGTTTGCATGATTGGTGTTTTTTTTCTCCCTCTCAGCACATTGTGTGTTTGTTAGTCTTTTTTAATGGGTTATTTTGGGTTTCTTGTTTTGTGGCTGTCTGTAAGGAACAAAGTTGAAGATTATATAATTTATACATACTTTGATAATAAATGTACTTTGAGCTTTGAACTTCTGACCTCTGTTTAATCCCAAATATGCCAGCAAACTGGGCAATTATGAGGGCCAGCATTGAAATGGCGTGTGTTGGTCTGATGGCCGAATGGATGCACTGATTGCAGAATATCTATATATAAAACATTAATGAACACGGCGTATTTTTGACATCTAAGGAAGGTCACGAGGGCTGCGCTTTCGAGGTGGGTAAAGCTTGGCTCGTGACCGCAGGGTATAGCGCGTGCACGCCCCGCGCGGGCGGTGCGCGCGCGAGGTCCCGGAACGCTGACGTCAGCAGCAGGAGGCGGCGCTCACTCGCGCCGTGTCCGCGCCCGGATCTGGTGCAGGTAGTGATGGAGCTGCGGAGCGAGTTGCTGAAGTCCATCTGGTATGCGTTCACGGCGCTGGACGTGGAGAAGAGCGGCAAAGTGTCCAAGTCCCAGCTGAAGGTAAGGCGCTGCGAGCCGAGGCCCCGAGGAACGGCGCTGGGGGTACTGGCGCGGACAACAGGGACTGCGAGTTCCAGCGTTGTGTTGGCAGGGAGTTGGTACTGAGGATGTGGCAGACACTTTTAAAAAGTTTTCATCGGCTGAATTGGGCGCAAGTTTGGTGTCTGTTGTGTTTCCTCTACTTTAAGCAACGCACAGACACGTTTCTGATGGTGTTTTAGAGACAGGAAGTCTTGGCTTGTGCAACGAGTCAAAAAGGTAGAGAGGCTTGTGCTTCAACTTGTCGATGTGCCTTTTTTATTGTTTTTTTAAATTTGTATTCTTAATTTACTGTCCAGCTACTTCACCGTGGTTTTTGCTACAGTGGCTTGCCTCTACTGAAGTCACTTTGAGTTAGAACTGATCTAAGCTGATATCAACTTTAAACTTAAAATTGGAGCCTTTTTCTCATAGAAGAAAAGCCTCTATTTAAGTTTGTCAATGCTACCAGACTTGCGTCTCTGAAAGACGCATACACAGGAAATATACAGCAACGCCAGGACAGAAGTGGTTAGAGTTCTTGTGTAGCGGAGCAGCAACTGTGAGTCACAGATTTTTTTAAAACTAATGTCCCATAGTACCAGCCTGTCTGTGCGTCTTTTGCTGAATGCGCTTTATTTTCGTTTTCGTGAGCATGATCTTTCCCGCGTTACTTTAAAAGAATCAAGCATCTAAGTCTAAAGTGATTGTTGGAAAGTGACAGCAGGAGATGAAAGCTGAAATGCAAAGAATCTTTGTCAGTACTGTTAGAGAATATGCGTCTCCGATATTTTTATGTTCACATTATTGTATACTTGAGGAAAAAAAGGGGGAAATATTGATTTGCCTGTTCTTTGTATGCGCGTTTGAGTTCCAGTGTAATCGTAACTGCACTAAGTGCCCTTTGAAGAGCATTTACTAATGCAACTTGTAGCTTAAAAACAGGATAGTCAAAAGGAAGTGTGTTAACTTGGTGTACATGACATTCTCAATGGTTCAGATGAATATCTGCGTAATCAGTGACTGGTTGAACAGCCTGTGGGATAGTGTAGCGTACTCGGCAAAGAAACAGGCCATTTGGCTATGCTGACCCGATCTCCTGTCCATTTACATGCACCAGGGTCCATATGGCCCCAATCCCTGCCCATGAATGTACCTCTCTTAAATTTTACAATGAACCAGTATCTCAAGCTCCTCGAGGATGTGTGCTTAGCCCACTGCTCTACTCTCTCTGCGCCCCGATGACTGTGTGGCTAGGCACAGCTCAATTAGTCGATGACACAACTGTTGTTGGCAGAGTTTCAGATGATGACAAGGAGGCGTACAGGGGTGAGATAGATTGGCTTGTTGAATGGTGTCACAACGTTAACTTTGCACTAAGACCAGGCAACTGATACTGCCCTTTCTCAAGGGAGGACAGGAGAACAGGCATGGTCCTTATCAAAGGATGAGCAGTGGACAGGGTAAGCAGCTTAAAGTTCCTGGGTGTCAACATCTCTGAAGATCTGTCCTGGGCCCAAGGGGTCCACGCGACAATAAAAACTGTACGACAGCTGCTGTACTGCATTAGGAGTTTGAGATTTTGTATGTCACCAAAGACAACTGCAAATTTCTACAGGTGTACAGGTTGAGCACCCCTGGTCTGAAATTCCAAAATGCGAAAACCTCGAAAATCCAAAAAATTTTTTAAACACTGTCAAAATGGGAAATTCCACAAGGTGTTGGGAATGTGCCCAGGTGACCTGCCTGTCTGTGCGCACTGCAGGCATCTCTGAGAAGTGACCTCATGTATAATGAACAGGGGTTAATGAAAAATAGAAAAACTGCATAAAGAGAAAAATGAAGATCTCGATCGTGTACTGACAGAGTGGATTGTCAGCGTCGGAGTGAACCTTTGCCGCTTAAGGGTATGCTGATCATGAAACAAGCAAAGATCTATCAGGACGAACTGAATTTGAAGGTAATTGTGACTAATCAGTAGGCTGGTTGCAGAAATTTAAGAAAAGGCACAACATTAAATTTTTAAAGCTTTGTGGTGATAAAACATCTGGTCACAAAGCAGCAGTGAATTTGCCAAAATTCTAACATGCTGAACAGCTGCATCAGTACATCCATGTAATGAATGTGTGTAGGACAAACACTGCTTACTGGCAGGATGTAAATTCAGAGTCAGTAATGTTGGTGATACCAAACAGCCACCGACTATCCATCTAGGCATCCTAGGTGGTGATAACTTGTCTTTCTGACGGTTCAGTATACCCATTATTGCTTCATGCCCAAAATTATTAAAAATATTCTAATAAAACTACCTTCAGGGTATATGTATAAGGTGTATATGTGATGTAAATGGATTTCATATTTAGATTTGGGCCCTGCCCCCAAAGTATCTCATTATATAGATGAAAATGTTCCAAGATCTGGAAAAAATCAGAAACACCTCTGGCCCCAAGCATTTTGCATGAGGGGTGCTGAAGCTGTACCATGGAGAGCATCATAACTAGCTGCGTCACTGTCTTCAATAGAGGCGCCACTACACAGCATCGGTAAAAGCTTCAGAGGGTTGCCAACTCAGCCAGCTCCATCATGGGCACCAGCCTCCCCACTGTCAAGGATAGTTTCAAAAGGTGATGCCTCAAGAAGGCAGACCCATCACTAAGGACCCTCACAATCCAGGACATGCCCCTTACTGTCACCATCAGAGAGCAGGTACAGGAGTCTGAGGACACACACTCGATGTTTCAGTGGCAGCTTCTTCCTCTCTGTAGATTTCTGTAACCATGAACATTACTTCACTTCTTGCAGTACTCAGTTATATTTTATTACATAGTAATTTTTATGTATTGCTGCATACTAGTGGCACAAAACCACACATTTCACACCATATTTCAGTGATGATAAACCTGATTCTGTGCATCTGCCACTTCTGCTGGAGGGATGGAAAAAAATACTGACTTTTGTCAATTTTTGTAGAAACTTCATGATGTGTATGTACCTGTTGTCGGAGGTTCTAACTCTAGTTTGGTTTTGGCTAATCTCCATTCTAATCTGCAGTCAGAAAAGTAATATTCAGTTGCAAAATGGTTTATAAAGATGATACTGCATTGTGTTGTTCAGCAAAGCTTTTTTCAAGTGAGCTACCGTAAAACTGTGACATAAATGTAAAATAAGACATGGTATGCTATCATAAACAGTCATTGAAATTGTGTTTATGATTGGATTCTGAGAACAAGGATCTGATCATTTAAGTTCGTTGGGCAGGATGCCGGTGAAGAAACTGAAAATAATTGTTGGCTCTTGTGTGGTATTCAGAAGTAATTCACCAGGCCCCTGCTCTTCTAATTTGACCCGCCTAAATGAACCATCTCTAAAGAGCAGGCAGAGGAGGGCCCTTTTTACACCTCTGAACTCTGAATATCACGTGGCAATTCAAAAACAATTAAGTTTCTTTGAACTGTAATAATTGTAATATAGCTATGTGCACAACAAGGTCCCTAAAGGAAAAAAATGGGACAAAGAAATAGCTATTTTCTTAATCTTGGTTGAGGTTCTGTTAGAAAAAGACACAAGAATCCTGATGAAGGGTCTCAGCCTGAAACGTCGACTGTACCTCTTCCTAGAGATGCTGCCTGACCTGCTGCGTTCACCAGCAACTTTGATGTGTGTTGCAAGAATCTTTAATGTCAATTTCAGAAATAAAGGGCCTCCCTTTTGACTGATTCACAAAAAAGATGTCAGTATATCTGTCACTGAACTGCCAGCTTAGGTTATACACTTAAGTTTCGAGAGTAGGGTTAGAGAGCACAGATCTCTGACTCAGATTGCTACCAGTCAGTAACAGTTGCCTTGTAGCTGCTGATTTGCATGAAGTATCATTGCGACTAAGGCACTGGCCCAGCTTTTGTCATCAGTAGTGAAGGGACTACACTTGTCACTGACCTTGGGAGACGAAGCTGTCAACATTTAAGCAGCCTTAAAGTGCCCCTTTTTCCTTCTGAACTTTGCATCATCATCAAAGGATCTGAGACCAAAAAGTGAAGTCAGTAATCAAGTTGGGCAACGGAGATTGAAGATCTCTCACATTAGACTGGGAAATTACAAAACCAGATTATAATCATTAACATCTTGCAAAAGACAAAATAAAGAGTGATATATGACACATTATTAAGTTAAAAGCTGAAAGAGAAATGAAAAATAAACTTTAAAAAAAAGCAATTTGTTTTTTATCATGGAATAAATGACCACAGTCAACAAATTATTTTTTCATGATGAGGGAAGTTGTTCAGTCGTACTTAGCACTTCAGAAAGCATTTTAAAAATATGTTTTTGCAGAAAATTCTTCATGAATTATTGAAGGTCATCTCAAATTATTAAAATTCTGTTGAGTGAATGGCCGGCTGATCGTTAAAGGCCTGTGGAATCCAAAGGGAAATGGCAGATTTGGGCAGTGGAAAGGAGCGAAAGGCAATGGCTGACAGATGATTTTGTGATCAGAAGGCTGTTTCCTGTAAGATTTGGGTAACCCCAGCATTTGGCTAGCTATGCTTTATTAATGACTGGGGGAATGATAAGAAATGTTGACAATTAAAAAAAAAATAGTTGTATATGTAACAGGGTCGCAGAAAACTACAACCTTTAATCTGTAGCTTGAGTATTGTGTGTAGTGTTCAGTGGAAAACGTGATTGAACGGGAGAGGGTGCAGGTGAGATTTATGAAGAGTTTGCATTGAGGAATGATTGGACGCATTAGAGTTGTTTTATTTGGAAGAGGGACTTAATTAAGGTGCATAAACTGTTAAGGGACTAGGTGAATAAATGGAAAGGAACTATTAAACCAAGGGACCATAGAAGAGTGACGTATGGACCTGATATAGCAGCCCATATGACAGGCCCTGTGTCCACAAGATTCCGCTCACTCTACCAGTGAGTCAGCAACACCATACACCGTGCATTGCAGCCGTTTACCCAGACTGGTTTGACAGCTTCTTTCAAGCCCACAATCTATCAGTTGGAAGCACAAGGCCAGCTAAAGCACGTAAACTCCACCATCTGGAAGTTGACCTCTAAGCTACATCCTGACTTGAAAATTTTTCAACATTCATTCGCTGTCAGTGGTCAAAATCCTGGAACTCTCTTCCTAATGACATTTTGGGTAAAGGACTGCAGCAATTCAAAAAGACAGCTTTATTGTCGAGATGAGGCCATACTTGGGTTGGAGGAACAACACCTTAGATTCCATCTGGGTAGCCTCCAGTATGATGGCATGAACATCAATTTCTTGAACTGGTAATGCCCCCCCTCCCTTCACCATTCCACATCCCCTTTTCCCTCTCCCAATTTATCTCCTTTCCTGCCCATCACCTCCTGCTGGTGCTCCTCCCTCTTTTCTTTCTTCCATGGCCTTCTGTCCTCTCCTATTGGATTTCCCGTATTCTCCAGCCCTGTATCTCTTTCACTGCTTAACTTTCCAGCTCTTTACTGCATCCCTCACCCCGTCCCAACATCGCTTTCACCCATCACCTTGGGTTTCTTCCTCCCCTCACATTCTTACCTTCCTACTCCAACTTTTTTCTCCAGTCCTGATGAAGGGTGTCAGCCCAAAATGTTGACTGTACTCTTTTCCATAGATGCTGCCTGGCCTGCTGAGTTTCTCCAGCATTTTGTGTGTATCACCACCACCTTCCCAAGGGCAGCTAGAGATGGGAAATTTAATGCTTACTTGGTCTGTGAAGCCCGTATCTCTTGAATAATTTTTTTTTAAATTGACAGAATAATTTTAGTCACCAAGAAATGGTAGGGGTTTGGAATCTGCAGTCTGTCGGAGGTATAAGCCTTCCTCACATACTAGCAGTATTTTGGATCCATACTTGAAGAGCCATGGTGTCTAGATACGCTAGATACAGGGGCCCTGTGGTGTCGGAGCTCTAGATAAATCACTGAGATTACTCTAGAAACAGAAGTCCTGTGGTGTCAGGACTATGGATAATTCGCTGAGATTATTCTAGATACAGGGGCCCTGTGGTGTCAGGACTCTGGATAATTCACCGATATTACTCTAGAAACAGGAGACCTGTGGTGTCAGGACTATGGATAATTCGCTGAGATTATTCTAGAAACAGGAGTCCTGTGGTGTCAGGACTCTGGGTAAATCACTGAGATTACACTAGATACAGGAGCTCTCTTGTGACTATGATGGGTATAGGGCTATATGGTCTAGCATATTGTACATTTTCTGTGATTTGAGAACACAACAGCAGAGAATTGCTGTCAGCAGCTTGCAGAATTCTTTGTGTAACTGCTCAGTGTAAATGCCAGGTTTGGCTCAATAATAACAATTTTCACTTCTCATTAGAAGATTGCAGTTTTCAATCCCATTTGAGACCTGAACACAAAAAAAATCATCTGTTTCTCCAATGCAATTTGAATGAATTTCTGAAATATCAAACACATTTTATATTCTTAGTTGGGTGTAATAACTGGAGAGAGTTCAAAGGAGGTTCACAAATGATTCCAGATTGAATGGCTTATCATATGAAGAGTGTCTGATGGCTCTGGGCCTGAATTCACTAGAATTTAGAAGAATGAGAGGTGACCTCATTGAAACTTATTGAATGGTGAAAGGCCTTGATAGAGTGGATGTTGAGAGGATGTTGAAAGGATGTTTCCTATGGTGGGAGTGTCTAGGACCAGAGGACACAGCCTCACAATAGGGGAGGGGGCATCCTTTTAGAATGGAGATGAGGAGTTTCTTTAGCCAGAGAGTGGTGAATCTGTGGGATTGTTTGCCACAGGCAGCTGTGGAGGTTGGCTTTATGTATATTTAAAGCAGAGGCTGATAGATTGATATTAGAGTGGGTTAAATCTGCACAGAATTGTGGGCCAAAGGGCCTGTACTGTGCTGTGATGTTCTGTGTTAAATATATCTCTACATCAGATTATCTGATCATTATCACGTTGTTACTTGTCAAACCTTCCTGTGCGTGTTTGGCTCCATGCATCCAATATTACAACTTTTGAAAATCCTTCAGCCCCCATGAAGTTCATTGGGATTATCTGTGGTTATGAATGGTGATACATAAAGGCAGGTATTTTCCCTTGGTAATTTTGAAAAGGCTAAGGAATGTAGCCAATAAAATGTTTTTTTTTCAGGGTTCCAGATCTGGAGCAGTGAAAGAATGATTAGAATCGTCTCCAACTGCATCTACAGCTACGTCCACACTAGACCGGATAGTTTCCTCAGTCCAGAGAGTGGTTTAATACACCTCAAAGGATTTAGACCAATTTGGGAGATGGTTAAGGGGCGACTCATATCAGTGTAAGACTTGTACAGACAGGCCAGGCGATAAAAGAATGGTGTATTGCTGTCAGAGATTGAACAGTTTCTCATTAATTCTGAAGATTCTAGGAGTATCCCATTAATTCTCCTCTTTTCATGTCATCTATAATCCCTTGAATCCATTAACAGCAAATGGCTCCCTCCCAACCTCCCCCTTTGATTCTTTTGCCAGTATTGACTGGCAGATTTCTGGAGTTACAGTTTACACTGAATGGCTTGACTATCTCAATATCACAAGATCAGTAAAATTCCAAACATGAGTTCTTGTTGCCTCTGTCAAAGCAATTGCATGTTTTCTTAGCAGCAAGCAACTAACCCTACTAAAAAATCTCAGCATGTGGCAGAGAATATTTCTGTTTGTCTATCACTTAAAATTGAGCAACCCCACCCTACAAGAATCCTTTCCTTAAATATGTAGCTGTTGGTGTCTGGGTATGCTAATAGCTGGTAAATAATGTAAATGAGGATTTCAAACGACTTGGATGTGAGTGTAGGAGGTTTGATTAGCAAGTTTGAGCGTGACACAAAACCAGTATCTTAGATAGTGAAGAAGGTTGTTTTGGGGTATAGTAGGATATAAATCAGATGGAAAATTGGTTGGATCATTGGCAGATAAAATTTAAACTGGACAAGTGTGCGAGGGTGTAAAGTCAGATTGGGGTAGGACATAGAGCACAAAGGAACGTTGACAAATACAGGTTCAATTCCATACTTGCCTGAAAGTGACACTCAGATAGAAGGTGTGACGAAAGCATGGTATGCGTTCCTTCATGTTACAACACAGAATGTAACATTTATTATGCAACATGGAGTATTCCTGGCATTTCTGGTTGCCATGCAAGTAGGAAGGACGGGACTGCACTGGAAGGAGTGCAGAGGAGATTGACAAGGATGTTGCTTGGATTGGAGGACTTTAGTCATGGGAGGAAATAGAATTAGTTGGGTTTGCTTTCCCTGAAAGGAGTTTAATAGGTAACCTGATGGTGCTATATGACATCATAAGCAGCGCTGATGGTCAGACTCTTGTCCCATGGTAAGGATATCAAAAAACAAAGTTTAAAGTGAGAAGAAGCAGTCAAAAGGTGATTTGAGGGAAAGTTTTGTTTTTACAGTGTGGTTGTTATCTGGAACTTCCTGCTAGAGGACGTGCTGGAGGTAGGTATGAGTGACATTTGTGTGAGTGACATTTAGACAAGTGCTTAAATAGGTAAGGAGTAAATGAAGTGCACTTAATACAAGCAAATGGGGATTCGTGTGGATGGGCAAGAAGATGGATCTGGTGAGCTGGAGTCCATTTCTGTGCTGATTCAGATTGTGTGTAATGGAGGTAAGAATGTAGGAATGAGAAACAATGTAGTTGCACATTACACAGTTTGAGGAATGCGCGGTCCGAATAATGTAAGACTTTAGTCATTCACAGCAATGCATATTTTGCCAATTATTTTCCTGAAAATTCATTTTCATAACATCAGGTTAATTGGTGAGTAATCACTTGAAAATGTTATTACACAACTATTTTGCCTTCAGACCAGATGTCATTAATTTAACTAATTCAAATGATCATGGAGAACAAAGTCAAATCAAACTTGAGGAAGATAAAGGGTTTACTACTTACTCCTTGCAAATGCAATTTGTACTAATTTTCTCATGCTTCCAGTAGAAGAATATTTAATGTTGTTCCAGTAACAAGTTTTACTACTTCCCTGTTCATTAGTGCCACTGGATCGGTTTCCTTTCAGAGCTCAATTAACTGGATATCTCACAACCAATGCACACAGTCAGCTAGAATGAAGTAACGGTCTCCAGGGTAGTGTCATTTGCCTGTTGATCAACTGCGGCTTCTGTTTAGCCTCCAGTCAATCGCAGTTACTCAGGAGGAATGTAACACATTGAGGTTTCATATATTGGCTTGAACTGCTGGAGTTGTCAATCTGTCATTCCTGTAGTTTTGTGGAAGACTATTGTGCATAAATTTGGATGCCACATTTCTTGTGTTGATATAATGACTCTTTTGGCTCTATTGCATTTGGGACTTGGTGAAATACATTATACAACTGCAAGATTCCTTTGTCACCATTACAGCCTAAATAACTGTCATTGTGAGAATTATCAGCAGTGGTCTTTCTTCTAGCACTTGTACCATTACACCTCTTGTCTCCTGAAGTTTCAGTTGTCACCCTGCTCCATTTATTGGATAGTGCTCAATAATGTCCCAACAATTTTCATATTTATGCTGACTTCACTGAACTCTGTCTCAGTACTGCCTGGTCTCGAGCCTCCTCTCTCGAGCTGTAATATTGTTTGTCTGATGTTCCAAATGGATATGGGGAAATCTCCTCTAACTAAGGACAGGGGGAAAATGAAGCTATCCTCCCAAACTCTCTCTTCACAACTTCTACTCCCTAGCCACTGACTTCTTCAGTGGGAGGGGACAGGACAACTAGTTGAGATGTCATCAAAGACTTGTAAAAATTGCAGTAACATTCTTACTTCTGTACTACCATCACTTTGCAATGAAAGCCATTAAATATTTTTCCTTCATAAACACGAGGAATTCTGCAGATGCTGGAAATTCAAGCAACACACGTCAAAGTTGCTGATGAACGCAGCAGGCCAGGCAGCATCTCTAGGAAGAGGTACAGTTGACGTTTCGGGCCGAGACCGTTCGTCAGGACTAACTGAAGGAAGAGCTAGTAAGAGATTTGAAAGTGGGAGGGGGAGATCCAAAATGAAAGGAGAAGACAGGAGGGGGAGGGATGGAGCCAAGAGCTGGACAGGTGATTGGCAAAAGGGATATGAAAGGGTCATGGGACAGGAGGCCCAGGGAGAAGGAAAATGGGGGGGGGGAACCCAGAGGTTGGGCAAGGGGTATAGTCAGAGGGACAGAGGGAGAAAAAGGAGAGAGAGAGAGAGAGAGAGAAAGAATGTGTGTATATAAATAAATAACGGATGGGGTACGAGGGGGAGGTGGGGCATTAGCGGAAGTTAGAGAAGTCAATGTTCATGCCATCAGATTGGAGGCTACCCAGACTGCCTGGCCTGCTGCGTTCACTAGCAACTTTGTTGTGTGTTGCTTAAGTAATTTTCCTTTCTAATTTCCTGCCATACCACTGATTTTTATCAAGCTCAGTGTCCAAAGTTTTAAAACATTGCTCTTTTCTAAATTATCGGTCATCCGGTATCCTCTTGTCTAGTTGCTCAAGTGATCATTGCCTTTTCAGAAATGGTTGTTCCTCAGTTTATGAAGCGGGTGTGTTCCTGGAAAGCATTTCATTTTCAAATTTCTTGAAATAGACTGAGTGAAGTGCATTATTTGTGGTTTTGGTATAACATATTTCATGACACAAATAATGACATAGTTTGGCAAATCAACACATACTCAGCACAGTGGAAGTTTGTAAGTCAAACATTTGTGAATTATGGAATTATTGTAAATGTAAACTCAATCTATATTTTTCACAGTTGAGGATGATGCCTTAAGTATAGTGCCTTGCACTTTTGTTTCTGAAGATCTCAAAATGCCAGAAGTGTCATTGAAACACTTCTGAAGTGTAGTCACTGTTGTGATGTATAAAATTTGGTAGTTAATATGCACAGAGCAAGTTCATGTAAATAGTCATATTACTAAGGACTGTTTTGCGCAGTTGCTTGAAGGGTAAGCATTCGCCAAATGACAAGGAAATGCCATTTGTTCTGTGTCTCTGTTACCAGAGGTGATTAGATTTTAATAACACATCCAAAAGATAGTACCTTTCGCAGTTTACCACTCTCGGTCCTATACTGATATTTTGTCATAGATTATTATGCTCCTGGAGGGGAACTTGTACTACCTTCAGAATCAAAAACCAAGTGACCCAGAGCTGAGATTTAATCAAAATAGTTCTATTTTCATTAGCTCAGCCTTGTGTAATTTTAACCTCATGCACCAATGCATACCCATTCATGTGAGTCTGCATTAGTCTGTCTGGTGTATAATTACACTTGAGTGTTTCCTGTACTTATTATTGAGAGGGTCACATTTTTAAAAACATTTTTATCATTCAATTCATTTGCTTTTTTTTAAATAAAAAGTTCTTTCTGGTGCCAAACTAAAAGTGTTTTAATTTTAAAAAATCTTTGGATTGCCATGTTAATGTTTAAACATCTTACCATATTTTTTCAATGCTGGTGCATGGGGTGAGGAGGAGAGAGCTTTCAAACATTTTCTCTTTGAAGAACGATTACATGTACCATTTCCATTTCAGACAGCGCTTTTAAAGAGATGTAGATAAATTTTCTACTGTGTTTTGGGATGTATTATTATAACAATGAAAACTGATCTGCAGCCATTAGATTTTTTCTTTAGTTAATCTGAATGAAATTGACTGAGTGAGGCAACAGAATATCTCCTTCACAGAGAGTTTTGCCCAGTAGCAAGAAGTTTCCAAGGTTGTTCTGGAACATGAAACCTCAGTGAAACCTATTGGAGAACTGCAGGTCTCAAATTCCTCTTGTGTGAGTGCAAAACTGTGTTTACTCTAGATGCCTAATGATAACGATTGGTCATTTGCGGGCTCCACAATTGTGAACCTGAATACTCGTGTCGTGGAAGGAGATGTCCTCCTTTTTTAAAGAAAGGGGCTTCCCTTCCTCCACCATCAACTCTGCTCTCAAATGCATCTCCCCCATTTCACACACATCTGCTCTCACTCCATCCTCCCGCCACCCCAGTAAGAATAGGAATCACCTTGTCCTCATCTACCACCCCACCAGCCTCCGGGTCCAACAAATAATTTTCCATAACTTCAGCCACCTCCAACGGGATCCCACCACTGAACACATCTTTCCCTCCCCCCTCCTCTGCTTTCTGCAGGGATCGCTCCCTACGCGACTCCCTTGTCCATTCGTCCCCCCCATCCCTCCCCAACGATCTCCCTCCTGGCACTCATCCTTGTAAGCGGAACAAGTGCTACACATGCCCTTACACTTCCTCCCTTACCACCATTCAGGGCCCCAGACAGTCCTTCCAGGTGAGGCAACACTTCACCTATGAGCTGGCTGGAGTGATATACTGCGTCCGGTGCTCCCGATGTGGCCTTCTATATATTGGCGAGACCTGACGCAGACTGGGAGATTGTTTCGCTGAACACCTACGCTCTGTCTGCCAGAGAAAGCAGGATCTCCCAGTGGCCACACATTTTAATTCCACGTCCTATTCCCATTCTGATATGTCTATCCATGGCCTCCTGTGCTATAAAGATGAAGCCACACTCAGGTTGGAGGAACAACACCTTATATTCCATCTGGGTAGCCTCCAACCTGATGGCATGAACATCGACTTCTCGAACTTCCGCTGATGCCCCACCTCCCCCTTGTACCCCATCCATTATTTATTTATATACACACATTCCTTTTCTCTCTCCTTTTTCTCCCTCTGTCCCCCTCACTATACCCTTTGCCCATCCGCTGGGCTTTCCCCCCTCCCCCTTTTCTTTCTCCCTAGGCCTCCTGTCCCATGATTCTCTCATATCCCTTTTGCCTATCACCTGTCCAGCTCTTGGCTCGATCCCTCCCACTCCTGTCTTCTCCTGTCATTTCGGATCTCCCCCTCCCCGTCCCACTTTCAAATCTCTTACTAGCTCTTCCTTCAGTTAGTCCTGACGAAGGGTCTCGGCCTGAAACATCGACTGTACCTCTTCCTAGAGATGCTGCCTGGCATGCTGCGTTCACCAGCAACTTTGATGTGTGTTGCTTGAATTTCCAGCATCTGCAGATTTCCTCGTGACTCGTGTCTTGAGCTTCCTACCCCGGGTGTACCCTGAAGTTTCCAAAATAGCATGTGTAGTTTTTTAATTGCAGCTTTTCAGTGATCTAAAAATGTCAAAATATCATGGTTGAGTGTATAAGACTATAAGACATCGGAGCAGAATTAGGCCATTCAGCCCATTGAGTCTGTTCCGCCATTCCATCATGGGTGATCCCAGATCCCATTCAACTCCATACACCTGCCTTCTCGCCATAACCTTTGATGCCCTGACCGATCAGGAAACTACCAACCTTAGCCTTAAATATATCCACTGGTATGGCCTCCGCTGCAGTCTGTGGCAGAGCATGCCACAGATTTACTACTCTCTGGCTAAAAAGTTCCTCCTTACCTTTTTTTCTAAAGGGTCGCCCCTCAGTTTTGAGGCTCTGCCCTCTAGTTCTGGATACCCCCACCTTAGGAAACACCCTCATCACATCCACTTTACCTAGTCCTTTCAACATTCGGTAGGTTTCAATGAGATTCCCCCCCACCCGCCCCCCACATTCTTCTAAATTCCAGTGAGTACAGACTCAGAGCTGCCAAACACTCCTCATATGTTAACCCCTTCATTCCCAGAATCAGCCTTGTGTACCTTCTGGACTCTCTCCAATGATAACACATCCTTTCTGAGATATACGGCCCAAAACTGTTGACAGTATTCCCAAGTGCGGCCTGACTAATGTCTCAGAAAGGCTCAGCATTATCTCCTTGTTTTTATATTGTATTCCCCTTGAAATAAATGCCAACATTGCATTTGCCTTCTTTCCCACGGACTCCATCTGTAAACTAACCTTCTGGGAGTCTTGCACGAGGATTCCCAAGTCCCCTTGCACCTCTGGTGTTTGAATTTTTTCACCATTTACTTAATAGTCTGCAGTTTTGCTCCTTTTACCAAAATGCATTATCATACATTTCCCGACTCTGTATTCCATCTGCCACGTTTTTGCCCATCCCTCCTATCTGTCTTCATCCTGTTGCAATCGCATCACTCCCTCAGCACTACCTACCCCTCCACCTATCTTTGTATCATCGACAAACTTTGCCACAAAGCCATCAATTCCATTATCTAAATCATTGACAAATAATATGAAAGATAACTGACCGCTGAGGAGCACCACTAGTCACTGGCAGCCAACCAGAAAAGGCCCCTTTTATTCCCACCTGCTGCCTGCCAGCCATTCCACTATCCATGCCAGTTTCTTTCCTGTAACACCATAGGATTTTAACTTGTTTAACGGCCTCATGTGGCTCCTTATCAAATGCCTTCTGAATATCCAGTAAATGACATCCACTGTTTCTCCTTTGTCCACCCTGCTTGCTACTTCCTCAAAGAACAGGTTTGTCAAGCAAGATTTCCCTTTACTGAGACCATACTGACTTCAACTTATTTTATCATTAGACTCCAAGTACCCCAAAACCTCATCATTAATAATGGACTCCAACACTTGCCCAACCAATGAGGTTAGGCTAACTGGCCTATAATTTCCTTTCTTTTGCCTTCCTCCCTTAAAGAGTGAAGTGACATTTGCAATTTTCCAGTCCTCCAGAACCCTGCCAGAATCAAGTGGTTCTTGAAAGATCATGACCAATGCATCCGTTATCTCTTCAGCAACCTCTCTCAGGACTCTGGGATGTAGTTCATCAGGTCCAGGTCACATCTCCACCTTAAGACATTTCAGTTTGCCTAGCACTTTCTCCTTTGTAATAGCAATGGCATTCACTCCTCCCTGACAGTCACGGACCTCTGGCACACTGCTAGTGTCTTCCATAGTGAAGACTGATGCAAAGTACCCATTACATCCATCCACCATTTCTTTGTCCCCCATTGCTACCTCACCAGCACCGTTTTCCAGTGGTCCAGTATCAACACTCACCTCCCATTTACTCTTTATATAACTGAAAAAACTTATAGTATCCTGCTTTATGTTATTGGCTAGTCTGTCCTTGTATTTCATCTTTTCCCATCTAATGGCTTTTTTAGTTGCCTTTTGTTGGGTTTTAAAAACTTGCCCAGTCATCCTCTATGTACTCCTGTAATGCAAAAGCCACAAAAGTATTTTTTCATTATCTTCATCTTTGAATTACATGGATCCTTCAAATGACGGATTTTACATCAAACATGATACTATGGAAATACTATGGGGATTCTACCGATAGTGACTGTTGAATGTGATCAACTGCTCAAATAGGGCTCCAGTTATTTTGATCATTAAACTGAAAATGCACAATCTCTAATGTCCACCCACCCCATGGCAATTTTCTTCTGGGCTCTGCCATGGTTCCGTTTAATTTCAGGGAATGTATCCAGTATACAACCTGAAATTCTCAAGGCTGATTTATACTTGTGCGTCAACACGACGCCGTAGGTACGGCATTGCCGCGAACCCTACGCATAGCCTACGCAGATCCCTACGCCATAGCCTGACGCGCACCTCTCCCAAAATGTAACTACGCGTCGCAGCAACTCAGACCGCAACAACTGTGATCGGTCCGCTTGGTAGCATCGCATTTCCTCCTACGCTGCAATAGCTTCCCATTGGCCGACTGAAGGGCAGGGAAGGAACTCTGGCTGCAATGCTTTCCATAAAGCTTTACAGACCTCTGAAATTATGGAGGGCACATTTCACTTTGACGAAAAAGACGCTCGCTTTAAACTTGTTTACCCCGAGAAAGACTACCATGACCATGAAGCCTTGCACGGGCAGGTGTGTGTGCATGCGCAACGTGCCCGAATTGCAGAGCGACGCAGACACACCAATGCACAAGTATCAATGTTCACAATGTGTGTAGCCACTTGTGTAGGTTACGGCGTCCATTTGACGCACAAGCATAAATCAGCCTTTACTCTTTGCAGACATCCACAAAACAGAAGAAAAACCCCAAGGAATGAATGACAGAAAATGTTGGAACCCCCAAAGCCCCCCATGCACAAGCATCAACCCTCCCCTTCCCCTCCCACTTACTCCAGCCAAAGCATCAACCCCTACCACCCACCTTGCAAGCAATAGCAAAGCCCCCAGAGGCCATGATCTAGAGTCCATCAAAAACTACAGTCCATCCCAACACTTCGACGTCTCAGACAGGTTCTCTCTCTCACCAGGGAGGGGGGAGAGAGGGAGAGAGATTGCCTCTGCAACGCAGGAGAGGGGAGACCAACAGCTTGCTGTTTTGATGTTACAATCTGCAGTGTCTCCCGTTTCGATCAGCAGAATATTACTCACCATTGTGTGAGAGAGATGGCTAGAGTGCAAGGACCTTCTTTTGACAGTAGCATACACTGCCAACCTGCCGTGATGTTTCAATCTCCCACTGCGCTTCAGGTAGTGACGTCAGCTAGGAATCGGGTCATCCGCAGGGCCGCCTCCGGAAGGTGCACATCTTCAGGCCGCACCTGGAGATACTGAAACACCGGCCACTCGACGAGTTCCGAGAGCAAGAATCCTCCAGCCTTGAAGAGCTGTAGATCAGACTCCAACAGAGGACCACAGCCACCTTGAAAAGGGAAGAAGAGGCAAGGTCAGATGATGGAGAAATACATAACAAAATGGTGAAGCATCCTGTAGAAAGATCTGTGCTATTTTTATTCAGCTTTCTACACATTAGATTAAGCACAGGAATCCTGCCTTTCAATTGTATTGAAAGACCATTGCTGGCCATCCTAACACAGAAAATTGACGAGGGACAGGGGCATCATTTGCAAGGATTGCAGAATGCCACTGTTGGATTTTTCTGTGTAATGTCACGGATTCTATCGCATTGTGCACTGCTGATGTATTGCATGCTCCCACACAGCTGCTGTGGTCTGAAACTGACTCTTAAAAGAGCGGATAAACAACATGGGTTTATTTGCTGAGGATCATTCATTTTATTGAGTGGATTGGGCGGTGGGGGCGTTGGTCGCGGGTGGAAATGTGCTCCTGGAGAACCAAAGGGACTTGGACGGGCTGAGATAGAATAGTCCCTGTAGGAGACTTGTTTATTCTGCAAGGAGTTTACTGCTTCCCTTCAGGCCTAACAGCCAGACACTATTGGTAGAAATGAATACTCTCTGTGAACTCTCATACATTGGGGAAGTCTGCCATATAAGATCAATGCTTGCGTGCACCTTGCCTGCTCTGTGGGCTAAGGGGATAGTACTTCCCTTGCGTGTGTGTGTGTGTGTGTGTGTGTGTGTGGGGGGGGGGAGAGAGAGAGAGGAGAGAGGGAGAGAATCAATCAGCAGCAGCCTTGAACGATCTGATTCTAGGATTCTGATAGGTATTGCAACCTTATTGTTTCTGGATAAAGCTCTCTGGGCACATGAAGCAGTATTGGTGTTGCAGGAGACATTAGATATCACAGGCAAAGGATGAAGTTTGAGTGCTCGCCCTGTGAATAGTATGGTTTCAGGGGAAACGTTGATTGTTCTGATGGTAAGAACAAACTTCAAAACAGTGAGGTTGGAGAGCTGTACAGATAAATTCTTCTCATTGCACTCCTGTTGACCTTATTTGGGGAAGTTCCACACACATAAAAGGTGCTATAACAAACGAAAATTCAAAGGTGGGGGGAAATTTCTTGACAGGTGCTATCAGAAAATGCTGAACTCTGATTCAAGTTAACTGTCATTTCCACAGCTGTTTTCTCTTCGAAGTATGCAAACCAATTTCTCAATAACTATATAACAAAGAAATTAAACTGAGAAAAGGATGAATACACATAGTAGTAACTGTCTTATCTGGACTATAACATTTAATAATAAAGGAACCATGCATAAACTCCCAGTTGCAACTTGACTAAGAGATGAGTGGCTTTGGAATGGATGGGAAAAAACTGCCCTCTGAATATCTGCCTTGGCAGTTCACCTCAGAACAAGATATGCCACTGTTGTCTGGAATACCAAATTAATGGCTTCATCTGTTGTACCACAGAACGAAAATTGCACCTAACCTTGTTTAAGATTCAGAGGAGGCTTGGTTATCCCCCAGTTCATTGACTTGCATGTTCCAGTAAATGTAATTTCATGGGGGGTGCATGACCCAATGTTGGACCAGCACTGAGAGAGCACCTGGACCAACATATGCCATTAAAAAGTCAGTGTGCATTCTCAGTGGTGAAGCGGGGACTTTCAGCCCTCAGATTCTGCACTGACACTCGACCATCCACTTTAATCCAGCATTAGTGCCACCTTCTCCCCATATTCCCATCAGCTCCTGACAGATTCTACCACTCAACCACTGACAAGACAAGTCACGGCAGCCGAGAAACTGCTGTAACAAATGTGGGATGTGGGAGAAAACCAGAGCATCTGGGGAAGCCCGTACAATCACCGAGCATGTGCAGACCTAAAGCAGACCACATCCGAGGTCGGGATTCCACGTCGTCTCTGGAGTAAGAGGCAGTGGCACTAAGTGTTGTCACTATTTTGAAAAATGATTGTTAATAACAATTCAAACAGTGTAGAAAGATTTTGATCCTTTGCCCTCAGTTTTCACTTGGGCTACTTTACTATCTTGGACACTTATGAGTTGGATTATAAATGTAAATGAACTGCTGTTGTATAACAATGTAATGAGAGTCTTAAAGTGACCTTTTGATCTGGTTTCAAAGATATTTAAGTGTTAAAAGTGTAGTGCACATTAGCAAGAGCTAAATAAGGCAGCTTGAATATGCAGTCTGCTTAAAGTAAAACAGAATTTTTATTTCATGACCTTTTTGCATTATCCCACAACACCCAATCAGTGCATGGATTGGATGATAAAGTTCAGAGGAAAAGAAGTCATTACAGAGGACTTACTGTCAAGGGAGCATGTGGAATGGCTACCAAAACACAAGAAGTGTATTTAATTGGGTGTGAAGTATACATTGGACAAATAAAAAGAGGTACAGTAATGTCACTTTCCTTTTTTTTTGTCCACATATTCTAGTTATGTGGTTACAGGCCTTTTGAGGGAGCAAAAGTTCACAAGGCTTCAGAGGTGAGGAACGCTAGGATGGCCATATTAGAATGGTGACGTGTACAGAGATGAGGAACATTGGGATGCCATAATAGAATGGTGACATGGTGTACAGAGATGAGGAACACTGGGATGGCCATAATAGAATGGTAACATGGTGTACAGAGATGAGGAACACTGGGATGGCCATAATAGAATGGTAACATGGTGTACAGAGATGAGGAACATTGGGATGCCATAATAGAATGGTGACATGGTGTACAGACGAAGGAACACTGGGATGGCCATAATAGAATGGTAACATGGTGTACAGAAATGAGGAACACTGGGATGGCCATAATAGAATGGTGACATGGTGTACAGAAATGAGGAACACTGGGATGCCATAATAGAATGGTGACATGGTGTACAGACGAAGGAACACTGGGATGCCATAATAGAATGGTAACATGGTGTACAGAAATGAGGAACATTGGGATGCCATAATAGAATGGTGACATGGTGTACAGAGATGAGGAACATTGGGATGCCATAATAGAATGGTGACGTGGTGTACAGAAATGAAGAACACTGGGATGGCCATAATAGAATGGTGACATGGTGTACAGACGAAGGAACACTGGGATGGCCATAATAGAATGGTAACATGGTGTACAGAAATGAGGAACACTGGGATGGCCATAATAGAATGGTAACATGGTGTACAGAAATGAGGAACACTGGGATGGCATACTAGAATGGTAACATGGTGTACAGACGAAGGAACACTGGGATGGCCATAATAGAATGGTGACATGGTGTACAGACGAAGGAACACTGGGATGGCCATAATAGAATGGTGACATGGTGTACAGAAATGAGGAACACTGGGATGCCATAATAGAATGGTGACATGGTGTACAGAAATGAAGAACACTGGGATGCCATAATAGAATGGTGACATGGTGTACAGACGAAGGAACACTGGGATGCCATAATAGAATGGTGACATGGTGTACAGACGAAGGAACACTGGGATGCCATAATAGAATGGTGACATGGTGTACAGACGAAGGAACACTGG
Source organism: Mobula hypostoma (assembly GCF_963921235.1). Classification (NCBI taxonomy): domain Eukaryota; kingdom Metazoa; phylum Chordata; class Chondrichthyes; order Myliobatiformes; family Myliobatidae; genus Mobula; species Mobula hypostoma. Next base: position 45,335,381 of record NC_086109.1, on the reverse strand, counting down.
GATGCCATAACAGAATGGTGACATGGTGTACAGAAATGAGGAACACTGGGATGCCATAATAGAATGGTGACATGGTGTACAGAAATGAAGAACATTGGGATGCCATAATAGAATGGTGACATGATGTACAGAAATGAGGAACACTGGGATGGCCATAATAGAATGGTGACATGGTGTACAGACGAAGGAACACTGGGATGCCATAATAGAATGGTGACATGGTGTACAGAGATGAGGAACATTGGGATGCCATAATAGAATGGTGACATGGTGTACAGACATGAGGAACGCTGGGATGGCCATAATAGAATGGTGACATGGTGTACAGAAATGAAGAACATTGGGATGCCATAATAGAATGGTGACATGGTGTACAGAAATGAGGAACACTGGGATGCCATAATAGAATGGTGACATGGTGTACAGAAATGAAGAACATTGGGATGCCATAATAGAATGGTGACATGGTGTACAGAAATGAAGAACATTGGGATGCCATAATAGAATGGTGACATGGTGTACAGACGAAGGAACACTGGGATGGCCATAATAGAATGGTGACATGGTGTACAGACGAAGGAACACTGGGATGCCATAATAGAATGGTGACATGGTGTACAGAGATGAGGAACACTGGGATGCCATAATAGAATGGTGACATGGTGTACAGAAATGAGGAACATTGGGATACCATAATAGAATGGTGACATGGTGTACAGAGATGAGGAACATTGGGATGCCATAATAGAATGGTGACATGGTGTACAGAAATGAGGAACATTGGGATGCCATAATAGAATGGTGACATGGTGTACAGAAATGAGGAACATTGGGATACCATAATAGAATGGTGACATGGTGTACAGAGATGAGGAACATTGGGATGCCATAATAGAATGGTGACATGGTGTACAGAGATGAGGAACATTGGGATGCCATAATAGAATGGTGACATGGTGTACAGAAATGAGGAACATTGGGATGCCATAATAGAATGGTGACATGGTGTACAGACGAAGGAACACTGGGATGCCATAATAGAATTGTGACATGGTGTACAGAGATGAGGAACATTGGGATGGCCATATTAGAATGGTGACGTGTACAGAAATGAGGAACATTGGGATGCCATAATAGAATGGTGACGTGTACAGAAATGAGGAACGCTGGGATGGCCATAATAGAATGGTGACATGGTGTACAGAGATGAGGAACACTGGGATGCCATAATAGAATGGTGACATGGTGTACAGAGATGAGGAACATTGGGATACCATAATAGAATGGTGACATGGTGTACAGAAATGAGGAACATTGGGATGCCATAATAGAATGGTGACATGGTGTACAGACATGAGGAACATTGGGATACCATAATAGAATGGTGACATGGTGTACAGACATGAGGAACACTGGGATGCCATAATAGAATGGTGACATGGTGTACAGAGATGAGGAACACTGGGATGCCATAATAGAATGGTGACATGGTGTACAGAAATGAGGAACACTGGGATGCCATAATAGAATGGTGACGTGTACAGAAATGAGGAACGCTGGGATGGCCATAATAGAATGGTGACATGGTGTACAGACGAAGGAACACTGGGATGCTATATTAGAATGGTGACGTGTACAGAGATGAGGAACATTGGGATGCCATAATAGAATGGTGACATGGTGTACAGAAATGAGGAACGCTGGGATGGCATAATAGAATGGTGACATGGTGTACAGAAATGAAGAACATTGGGATGCCATAATAGAATGGTGACATGATGTACAGACAAAGGAACACTGGGATGGCATAATAGAATGGTGACATGATGTACAGACAAAGGAACACTGGGATGGCATAATAGAATGGTGACATGGTGTACAGAAATGAGGAACATTGGGATGCCATAATAGAATGGTGACATGGTGTACAGAAATGAAGGAACACTGGGATGCCATAATAGAATGGTGACATGGTGTACAGAAATGAGGAACACTGGGATGGCATAATAGAATGGTGACATGGTGTACAGACGAAGGAACACTGGGATGGCATAATAGAATGGTGACATGGTGTACAGACGAAGGAACACTGGGATGGCATAATAGAATGGTGACATGATGTACAGACAAAGGAACACTGGGATGGCATAATAGAATGGTGACATGGTGTACAGAAATGAGGAACATTGGGATGCCATAATAGAATGGTGACATGGTGTACAGAAATGAAGGAACACTGGGATGCCATAATAGAATGGTGACATGGTGTACAGAAATGAGGAACACTGGGATGGCATAATAGAATGGTGACATGGTGTACAGACGAAGGAACACTGGGATGGCATAATAGAATGGTGACATGGTGTACAGAAATGAAGAACACTGGGATGCCATAATAGAATGGTGACATGGTGTACAGAGATGAGGAACATTGGGATGCCATAATAGAATGGTGACATGGTGTACAGAGATGAGGAACACTGGGATGCCATAATAGAATGGTGACATGGTGTACAGAAATGAGGAACACTGGGATGCCATAATAGAATGGTGACATGATGTACAGACAAAGGAACACTGGGATGGCCATAATAGAATGGTGACATGGTGTACAGAGATGAGGAACATTGGGATGCCATAATAGAATGGTGACATGGTGTACAGAGATGAGGAACATTGGGATGCCATAATAGAATGGTGACATGGTGTACAGACATGAGGAACACTGGGATGCCATAATAGAATGGTGACATGATGTACAGACAAAGGAACACTGGGATGGCCATAATAGAATGGTGACATGATGTACAGACAAAGGAACACTGGGATGGCCATAATAGAATGGTGACATGGTGTACAGACGAAGGAACACTGGGATGCCATATTAGAATGGTGACATGGTGTACAGAAATGAAGAACATTGGGATGCCATAATAGAATGGTGACATGATGTACAGACAAAGGAACACTGGGATGGCATAATAGAATGGTGACATGGTGTACAGACGAAGGAACACTGGGATGGCATAATAGAATGGTGACATGGTGTACAGACGAAGGAACACTGGGATGGCATAATAGAATGGTGACATGGTGTACAGAAATGAAGAACACTGGGATGCCATAATAGAATGGTGACATGGTGTACAGACGAAGGAACACTGGGATGCCATAATAGAATGGTGACATGGTGTACAGAAATGAAGAACACTGGGATGCCATAATAGAATGGTGACATGGTGTACAGACGAAGGAACACTGGGATGGCATAATAGAATGGTGACATGGTGTACAGAAATGAAGAACATTGGGATGCCGTAATAGAATGGTGACATGATGTACAGACAAAGGAACACTGGGATGGCATAATAGAATGGTGACATGGTGTACAGACGAAGGAACACTGGGATGGCATAATAGAATGGTGACATGGTGTACAGACGAAGGAACACTGGGATGGCATAATAGAATGGTGACATGGTGTACAGAAATGAAGAACACTGGGATGCCATAATAGAATGGTGACATGATGTACAGACAAAGGAACACTGGGATGGCATAATAGAATGGTGACATGGTGTACAGACGAAGGAACACTGGGATGGCATAATAGAATGGTGACATGGTGTACAGAAATGAAGAACACTGGGATGCCATAATAGAATGGTGACATGGTGTACAGAGATGAGGAACATTGGGATGCCATAATAGAATGGTGACATGGTGTACAGAGATGAGGAACATTGGGATGCCATAATAGAATGGTGACATGGTGTACAGAAATGAGGAACACTGGGATGCCATAATAGAATGGTGACATGGTGTACAGACGAAGGAACACTGGGATGCCATATTAGAATGGTGACATGGTGTACAGACGAAGGAACACTGGGATGCTATATTAGAATGGTGACGTGTACAGAAATGAGGAACATTGGGATGCCATAATAGAATGGTGACATGGTGTACAGAGATGAGGAACATTGGGATACCATAATAGAATGGTGACATGGTGTACAGACGAAGGAACACTGGGATGGCATAATAGAATGGTGACATGGTGTACAGAAATGAAGAACACTGGGATGCCATAATAGAATGGTGACGTGTACAGAAATGAGGAACACTGGGATGCCATAATAGAATGGTGACGTGTACAGAAATGAGGAACATTGGGATGCCATAATAGAATGGTGACATGGTGTACAGAGATGAGGAACATTGGGATGCCATAATAGAATGGTGACATGGTGTACAGAGATGAGGAACATTGGGATGCCATAATAGAATGGTGACATGGTGTACAGAGATGAGGAACACTGGGATGGCCATAATAGAATGGTGACGTGTACAGAAATGAGGAACGCTGGGATGGCCATAATAGAATGGTGACATGATGTACAGACATGAGGAACATTGGGATGCCATAATAGAATGGTGACATGGTGTACAGAAATGAGGAACACTGGGATGGCCATAATAGAATGGTGACATGGTGTACAGAGATGAGGAACACTGGGATGGCCATAATAGAATGGTAACATGGTGTACAGAGATGAGGAACGCTGGGATGGCCATAATAGAATGGTGACATGATGTACAGACAAAGGAACACTGGGATGGCCATAATAGAATGGTGACATGATGTACAGACGAAGGAACACTGGGATGCCATATTAGAATGGTGACATGGTGTACAGACGAAGGAACACTGGGATGCTATATTAGAATGGTGACGTGTACAGAGATGAGGAACATTGGGATGCCATAATAGAATGGTGACATGGTGTACAGAGATGAGGAACTTTGGGATGGCCATATTAGAATGGTGACGTGTACAGAAATGAGGAACATTGGGATGCCATAATAGAATGGTAACATGGTGTACAGAGATGAGGAACATTGGGATGCCATAATAGAATGGTGACATGTACAGAAATGAGGAACGCTGGGATGGCCATAATAGAATGGTGACATGGTGTACAGACGAAGGAACACTGGGATGGCATAATAGAATGGTGACATGGTGTACAGACGAAGGAACACTGGGATGCCATAATAGAATGGTGACATGATGTACAGACGAAGGAACACTGGGATGCCATATTAGAATGGTGACATGGTGTACAGACGAAGGAACACTGGGATGGCATAATAGAATGGTGACATGGTGTACAGACGAAGGAACACTGGGATGCCATATTAGAATGGTGACATGGTGTACAGACGAAGGAACACTGGGATGCCATATTAGAATGGTGACGTGTACAGAAATGAGGAACGCTGGGATGGCCATAATAGAATGGTGACATGGTGTACAGACGAAGGAACACTGGGATGCTATATTAGAATGGTGACGTGTACAGAAATGAGGAACATTGGGATGCCATAATAGAATGGTGACATGCTGTACAGACGAAGGAACACTGGGATACCATAATAGAATGGTGACATGGTGTACAGACATGAGGAACGCTGGGATGGCCATATTAGAATGGTGACATGATGTACAGACAAAGGAACTGCAAGCATGCTGGCCAGCCACGAGGTATATTTACTGCTTTGGATATAAGCCAGCAACATATTTATGATTACAAGGTTACAAGTTCCAAACAATTGTAATCCAATGAAGTCAGCAGTTTTAGCAGTTGTTCAATGGAACTCCATTGGTAGAAAACAGTAACATTCTATAAACTGTATTCCTAAACATAAGAGATTCCGTAGATGCTGGAAAAGATTTCACACACAATGCTGGAAGAACTTGGCAAGTCATAAACCATCTACGGAGGGAAATAGACAGTTGCTGTCTCAGATTGAGCCTTTTAATCAGGACCGATCCACAGCTGCTGCCTAACTTGCTGAGTTCCTCTAGCATTCTGTATGCATTGCTACAAATTGTAATCCTAGAGCTCGTGCAAATTCTTGGGGAAAACGAAGAAGCTGGGCTGTGTTTTGACTGGACGGCAATTCACAGCTCTTTATAACCATGGCAACACTGATGCATACAGTTGGATACAAGGCTGTCTTTTATGTTTGTCTGATAGTCCATTTGTCGGCCAAAACCAACTCCTTGTACCCTTAAGCCGTTTGTGAACAAATTAGTCAAGGGCATAAGAAATGTGCACTACCTGGCAGAGTGCTTTCAATAAGCCCTTGTGCCATAAATTCCACTGCCAATTCTACTACCTCCAGAGTCAAAATGTGTTTTATATTAAAGCTTTGAGTCGCAATCCTCCCAGTTACACACACTATTAGTTTTCACTACCAGCTTGATGTTATTTTGTACAGTGAAATATTAATGGGAACATAGTGAAGGACAGAAACAAGAGGGACTGTTGTAACTTTGGAAATTTAAGATGGAGCAAAAATTCTGAAAGGAATATTTTAGAAAATATTTTCACAGGATCTGGGCAGCTTTATCTGAAAAGGCAGGGGAAGCGGATTCCATAAATAACTTAAAATAACTAAAGAGACAAGTTGTGTAGGTATAACAGGAAGAGGATCCTTGAAAAATTAGAAGCGTGGAGACACAAGGGACTGCAAAGCATATGCAAAGGAAAATAAAATGTGATACTAAAGAAGATTGCACTCCAAGGAACCACCTTAATGTAATGGACCGATTGTTACCATTGTATCGATTTTTGGATAAAAAGATTATTAATTTGAATTGCACTTCAATCCAAGGCAGCTTGAGTAAGCTGAGTTATCTTTGGAGCAGGTGATAGATGAGCAATTTCAAGTGATGCTGTAAGAGAGGTGCAATTTTTGATGCAATGAGAAAATTATGTTTTTGTAACTTTATCCATTCTTTTAGGTGCTGAGGAACATCCAATTTAGGTCGGCCAACATCAAACAGAGAATATTAAGGAAATGAGAGATCTCGGTGTACAAATCTAATGATCTAGGAATGTGGTATTGATAAGATGATTGCGAGGACATGCAGGGTTTCCGTAGCTGAGATATAGAATATAAGAGCACTTTTGCCACATTTAAGTGTCTGGATTGGCATGTGAATGACTAACACATGGAAGATTATGGTTTGTGGAAATGGGATTAATATGAAAGGGTATTTGCATGGTAGGGACAAGAAGCTGTTTCTGTGATGTATGCCTTAATGGCTCTAAGTTATCCTCCAAGTTAACTTAGATGGGTACATTGTATATGTTTGACCAAGAGCTGACTGTTAGCAATGGATGACCTTCTTCATGTCAATAGCACAGGCATTGTGACTTGATAGATTTCATTGTCTGAGGCTATTGAACACAGCGCAGCACATCACACAAACCAATCTTCTATCCGTGGACTCACTTTACACCGCACGCTGTCGGAGCAGTGCTGCCAGGATAATCAAGGACACAACCCACCCAGCCAACACACTTTTCGTCCCTCTTCCCTCCAGGAGAAGGCTCAGGGGCTTGAAGACCCATACGGCCAGATTTGGGAACAGCTTCTTTCCAACTGTGATAAGACTGGTGAACGGATCCTGACCCGGATTTGGGCCGTACCCTCCAAATATCTGGACCTGCCTCTCGGTTTTTTTTGCACTACCTTACTTTCCATTTTTCTATTTTCTATTTATGATTTATAATTTAAATTTTTAATATGTACTAAGTTTTACTATTTTTAATATTTTTAATATTTAATATTTGTAATCCAGGGAGTGGGAAGCGCAGAATCAAATATCACTATGACGATTGTATGTTCTAGTACCAATTGTTTGGCGACAATAAAGTATAAAGTATTGATAGTTCTGGATGGGCAGTTTAAAAAAAAATTCATTATTTTGGCAGTGAAGAGAGAAGCAGAGATAAATATACTGATCAAAAAGTGCATGTACTGCTACAGTTGCCAGATTTATCAAAGCTGTTGGAGAGAAGGGACCTTGGATTGATTGGTCTCTTATTCATTACCACCTCTTGTTAATGGAGGTCCGGTCGTGTGTGCTAGAATTGGAAATGTGAGCAAGACAGAAAAACTGATTTGAATGGAAAGTGATCTTTAATGTGGCGAAATTACTTTTCTTGAATTACAGATTAGGGTACCATATGCAGCATTTTCAAGAACAAAAACTTTTATTACATCTCTTGCTCTATTTCTGATTGAAATTTCCTTAGAGGGTGAACATCTGCATGCTGAAGTCCTCGTAATTAAGGTGGCTGTTACAGCATTGCATACCTGTATTATCAGTGCAGCAGGGCACAAAGCCTTTACTTAGCTTTCTGTTCCCTGAGGTTGCTATGGTTCAAGAATGGTGCACTCAGATCTGCAACAAAAGGGTTTGGGTTCATAGTCTATGCGGGTACTCTAAGACAATATTGCATTTAAGGTGAGATGTTTAACTGAAGCTGTTGCTCCTCTCACATGGATATGAAAAATTCCACAGGACTGCATTGAAGAATTGGGAAATGATTTCCCCTTTCCTGGTCAATGTTTGTTCCAGAAATGGCACTGGCAAACCAAGTTATTTTAATATTTATTTAATATCAGGGCAATGCGTACAATATACATCCTGAAATTCTTTTTCTTCGCAGACATCCACAACAACAGAACAGTGCCCCAAAGAATGAATAATAGTTAAATACGTTAGAACTCCCAATTCCTCCCTCCCACACACAAGCAGCAGCAAAGCATTGAGCTTCCCCCACCCCCACCCCCACCCACTTCTGCAATAAAGCATCAACACCCTCCACCCAGCAAGCAGGTAATAGCAAAACCCCCAAGAAAGACCATGATCTGCAGTACAACAAAAACTAATCATTCACTCAACAATTCGACGTGCCACAGGCTGTCTCTCTTCTTCTCCCTAAAGGGAAAGAGCCGTGTCCCGTTCCACAACAAGTGGGGAGATATAACAGAACAACTCGCTGATTTATGGTGTTAAAAGTCTGTTGTGCCTTCCCCCCACCGCCCCCAAGTTCTGTGATTGAGAATCGACAGTCTCTCACCCACCAACGAGAAGAGAGAGCACAATTCATCAAGTACAAAGTCTCCAACAGCTGGTGCGCTGCTCCCGATGTTCCGTTTTTCTCCCGCGACGCTTCAGTTGGCGACACTGGCTTTGAATCAGCCCGTCCGCAGGGCCCCGAAGGCACACGTGTCTTCTAGGCTGTGTCCTTGGGATATCGAAAAGCAGTCAGCCGTGAGCCCTGGGGAGTGGGTCCCACCACCACAAAGAACCGAAGTCTGAGTGTAGCTCCAGGCCAGGGACTGCAACAGAACCCCATCCACCCGGAAAAGGAGAGGAGAGACAGGAAAGGTAGAAATTAAGCTGTTTACGTAGATGAATGCGAAGGAGTCGCAATTTAGCACCATCATGATTCCACCTATGCTTTATTATTACCTAGCTGTTGTGGGATCTTGCTGTACTCAATTTGGAACAACATACATCAAAGTTGCTGGTGAACGCAGCAGGCCAAGCAGCATCTATAGGAAGAGGCGCAGTCGACGTTTCAGGCCGAGTTAGTCCTGACGAAGGGTCTCGGCCTGAAACGTCGACTGCGCCTCTTCCTATAGATGCTGCTTGGCCTGCTGCGTTCACCAGCAACTTTGATGTATGTTGCTTGAATTTCCAGCATCTGCAGAATTCCTGTTGTTTGCGTACTCAATTTGGATACTGTTTTAAGTGTTATAATAGTGGCAACACTTAAAGCATTTTATGGATTGCAACAGACTTTGTATCAGCTAGGATAATGAAAAGCACCTTATAAATCAGTTGTTTCTGTAAGGTTTAAACAACTTTTGTGAGAGCTGAAGTCAGTCTGTTACATTGTTTTCAATAATACATTATATCATTTAATCTTTGGTACATTTTACATCTGGATCAACTCTGCTCTGTAGTGTTGGTGGGTTTATTCAGTGATGTCATGCTTACGTAATCTAAAAGGGTTTTTAACACTGGTTTTTCCCAACTTTCCAGGTGATATTTTAAGTTAAGGCTAATACAAAACTGATGACATTCAAGAAGTTGTGGAAACTGACAGTTTTTGTCGTCCACCAATTAACGAGTTAGTGCATTGTAGAGGAAGTGCAGTGCCGGAAGCTAGCTTTGTTGATTTTGAAATGTAACATCAGCCCATTTGACAATATTCTGTGAGCTCTGGAAGTAGAATTTTAAAAAGTCATCAATACTTTCTTGTTCAAAGTATTTATGATGAAGTTTAATGAGCAATGTATGTAGATTGTAACTTGTGCATACTTTAACATCACTTGCTGTTTGTTCCTTCGTGACCCAGAGATCTTATCATGAATTTCCTGTAACATTTGATGAAATGCACAAGACGGTAAATTGACAGCTCAGTTTCTGTTTGTAGAATCTGTGCAATTTAATATATTCAAATAGTTATAGTTTAAATTATCTATTTGTAAATCTGTTGTTTTCTTAAACTTTCACAGATTTTTCCTGGAAAAATTAGGTGAAGGAGAAACTAAATTTTGAATTTGGCTTGACTGAGATGAGAAGAAATTTTTGAAAGTAATTGGAGTCTGTATATTGTATGTCTGCCATGTTGCATAGTACTATTTTTTTTAAATATTTGTGAGGTTTTGAATTTTTTTGTATGTGACAGATCACTGAAGTGCTGTAGAGATGGTACATGTCTGATTACATTACTGAGAACTATAAGCACTTCACTAAATTAACTATTAGTCTTAGGTCCTCAGTACCAGTGGATATATTGTAGATCCTGTATTCTGACTTATTTCTGGAACCTTTTTTAAAAAAAAAACTTTTTTTTTAAAAAAAAGTGTTCTAAAATAGTAGTGGTTAGTACAGTGATATGATAACAGAAGTCTCCAAGCCAAAGAATAAATAACTGTGGACAAACTAATGGTAGGTTGCCAGCCAAGTCTCCAGGAAATTCCTAGAATTGGACAAAAGTGAAGATTAATCTCCAGGTAACTTCTGTGAGTAACCCAGGGTAAATAAGTTGTAGCTGAGAAAGATTTTCAGTCTGAGGTGGAAGTGATCGTCATTTGGACCAGGCGGATATGGCAGTAAAGCCAAAATCAGATCTATGATGATATGGTTAGGGTGAGATACATCCATGATAATGCTTTTCACCCTGCCCAGGCAGCGTTTATGGTAGATGTTCTCAATGGTGGGCAATTGGGTGCCGATAATCCGCTGGGCAGTTTTCACCACCCGCTGGAGTGCTTTGCAGTCCGATACGGGACAATTGCCATACCACACTGAGATGCATTTGGTGAGTATGCTCTCAATAGTACAGCGGTAAAAGTCCATCAGTATCCTGGGACAGTGGTGAGCTTTCTTGATGCTCCGCAGGAAATAAAGGCACTGTTGCGCCTTTTTGATCAGGATGGAGGAGATCAGGGACCAGGTGAGATCATCGGAAATGTGGACATCAAAGAATTTGAAGCTTGATACATGCTCCACTACAGCTTCGCTGATGTGGATGGGGACATGAGTGTGGCTCCAAGCATGCCTGAAGTCCACAATGATCTTCTTGGTCTTCTGGGTGATAAGGGCCAGATTGTTGTCGGCACACCACACAGCTAGGTGCTGGACCTCGTCCCTGTAGGCTGTCTCGTCTTCCCCTCTGATCAGACCAACCACCATGGTGTCGTCTGCGAACTTGATATGGAGTTAGAACCATGTACAGGAACGCAGTCATAGGTGAAAAGGGAGTACAGAAGAGGGTTCAGCACACAGCTTTGAGGCATGCTGGTGTTCAGGGTGAGAATGGAGGAGGAGAGGTTGTCTAACTTAACTGATTGGGGTCTGTTAGTCAGAAAGTCCAAGGCCCAATTGCAGAGGGATGAGATGATAACAAGCTGGTGAAGTTTGGCAACCAGCTTGGAGGGGATCACAGTATTGAAATGTCAAACTAAAGTCAATGAACAACATTCTAATGTAAGAGTTGGGGCTGTCCAGGTGGGTCCGGGCAGAGCGAAGTGCCATGGAGATGGTGTCCTCTGTTGACCTGTTGGTGTGATAGGCAAATTGATAGGGGTCCAGGGTAGTGGGCAGACAGGATTTCAGATGTGACAGAACCAGACTCTCAAAGCACTTTGCAATGATGGGGGTGAGTGCAACTGGGCGGAATCATTCAGGCCCGTGGCAGAGGAATGCTTCACTGGCACGATGGTGGCAAACTTGGGGGACACTGCCTGTGCCAGAGACAGATTGAAAATATTCGTGAAGACCCCGGCCAACTGCCCTACACAGACTGTGAGCACACGGCCAGGTATTCCATCTGGACCAGCTGCCTTCCATATATTCACCCTGCTCAGGGTGGTGCAAACATTGGAGGTGGAAAGTGAGAGAGGATGGGAAAAAGGGAATTATAGGCTTGTTAGCTTGACTTCAATATTTGGGAAGATGTTGGAGTCCATTATTAAGGATGAGGTTTCGGGGTACTTGGAGGCATATGACAAAATAGGCCAAAGTCAGCATGGTTTCCTTAAAGGAAATCTTGCCTGACGGATCTACTGGAATTCTTTGAGAAAATAACAGATTCCTCACTTAAATTTGAACAGACCTGGAGATCTTTTATTCAATATTTTCATTTAATGTAATATTTTTTTTCTCCTCTTTTTTTGCTCTATATTTATATACCCTTCTTGTTTTTTTTTTACTGTTTTTAATGGAGGTCGGGATTGAGGACGTGATTTTAAGTTTTTTAACTCTGTTTGGTTCCAAGTTAGCCCATTGCTTTGCTTTGCTTTTAGTTAGTTGCATGGTGGTTTTTTTGGGTTTTTTTTTCTTTTTCTCTATTGATATATATATATAAATTAGTATACTATTATGTTACCTTGGTACATTATGTTTAAATTACATTGTTTATATCATTTTTTTTGTATTAATATCTCCTGTAATTTTATTATATTCTAACAGTGTATTAGTGCCTATATGGCTTACCTTTTTGTATACTTATTCAATAAAAAGATTTAAAAAGAAAGAAAGAGAATATTACAGGCATCATTAGGCAATAAAGGGAAGCCAGTGGGTGGTGTTTACCTAGATTTTCAGAAGACCTTTGACAAGGTGCCTTACATGAGGTTGCTTAACAAGATAAGAGCCCATCCTATTAGAGGAAAGATACTAGCATGGATAGAAGATTGGCTGACTGGCAGGAGGCAAAAAGTGGGAATAACGAGGGCCTTTTTGGGTTGACTGCCAGTGATTAGTGGTGTGCCACAGAGGTTGGTGTTGGGACCTCTTCTTTTCATGTTATATGTCAGTGATTCGGATGAAGGAATTGATGGCTTTGTGGTCAAGTTTGCAGATGATATGAAGATAGATGGAGGGACTGAGTGTTGAGGAAGCTGAGAGTCTGCAGACGGACTTGGACACATTGGGAGTATGGGCAAGGTAGCAGTTGGAATATAGTGTAGGGAAGTGTACGATTATGTACTTTAGTAGTAGGTATAAAGGTGTAGACTATTTTCTGAACAGCAAGAAATTTCTAAAATCGAGTTGCAAAGGGACTTGGTGTCCTTGTGCAGAATCCCTACTGGTTAACTTGCAGGATGAGTTGGTGATAAAAAAAAAGGCAAATGTAATGTTCGCATTCATTTCAAGAGGACGAGAATGCAGAAGGAAGGATGTAATGCTGAGGCTTTGTAAGGTATTGGTCAGGCTGCACTTGGAGTATTGTGAGTAGTTTTGGGAGGCCCTTATCTAAGAAAAGATGGGCTGACATTAAAGGTCCAGAGAAGAGTTAGGAGAAAGATTCCAGAAATGATTGGGTTAATGTATGAGGAATGTTTGGCTCTGGCCTTGTACTCATAGGAATTTAGAAGAATGAGGGAAGTTCTCATTGAAACTTATCGAATATGAAGGGTCTAGATGATGTGGAGAGCATATTTCCTATAGTGGGAGAGTCTAGGATCAGAGGGCACAGTCTCAGAATAGAGGGATGTCCATTTAGAACAGAGATTAGGAATTTCTTCAGCTAGAGGTTGGCTAATCTATGGAATACATTGCCACAGATGGCTGTGAAGGCCAAGTAATTGAATATATTTAAAGCAGAGGTTGATAGGTTCTTGATTAGCCAGAGCTTCATAGGTTACAGGGTGAAGGCAGGTTGAGGGGGAATAATAAATCAGCCATGATGGAATGGCTGAACAGGCTTAATGGGTGAATGGCCTAATTCTGCTGCTGTGTCTCGTGGTCTTTGCTGAAATGCTGCCACATATCCACTGAGGGCTGTGGTTGGCTGCATTTGTAATTCTTGGTTAACTAAGCCGTAGGCCGTTCTTTAGTTAGAGTACCACATCTAAATGATTTTGTGTTACTTCTGTGTGAATTTTAATCTGTGCATGGAAATAATATCCATGTGATGAAGCAGTGTTTCCATTTCTACCTACAGGCATGGGCAAGGAGTGAGGAAAGGTAGTGCTCGACCGTTCACTGTGTAAGGCCTACACTGGTTGATCCTACCGAAGTGCAACACCTTGCACTTGTCTGCATTAAATTCCATCTGCCATTTTCCAGCCCATTGTTTTCAGCTGGTCCAGATCCCTCTGTGAGCTCTGACAGTGTTCCTCACTTCCCAACCATTAATGCTAGAGCTGAACTGTATGGAAAGCCAGAAACGGGTTAGATGCAGAGCGACCCTTTCATCTTTTTAGAATTTCTTTTTCTCCCACTCAATGATTATTATTGCTTGTGCTGGAATAAACGAGATTGACATTCTAAGATTGCAGCATCAAACGTAAGGCTAATGATTCAGTCTTCTGGGTATGCTTTTACTTTTGCTTGAGCTAATTGCATTTTATTGTGTTTAAAAATGTAACCACATTAAATTCATGAAATCTCTTTATAACCAAAGTCTTTATCCCAGGGCAGCAATGACTGAAAATGAGTGTACTTCATTTTAAGGTGATTGGAGGCAAGTATAGTGGGGATGTCAGGGAGAGGTTTTATACACAGAGTGGTACGTGCATGGAACACCTTGCTGGGGGTTGTGCTAGAGCAAGATACATTAGGGACATTTAAGACCATAAGACAACAAGATGTAGGAGTAGAATTAGGCCACTGGGCCCATCGAGTCTACTCCACTATTTCATCATTTTCCCTCTCAGTCCAATCTCCTGCCTTCTCCTGGTATCCCTTCATGCCCTGACTAATCAAAAATCTATCAACACCTGCCTTAAATATACATAAAGACTTGGCCCCCACAGCTGCCTGTGGCAAAAAATTCCACAGATTCCACCAAAAAATTCCACCATCCTCTGGCTAAAGAAATTCCTCCTCATCTCCGTCCTAACAGGACATTCCCCTATTCTGCGACTGTGTCCTCTGATCTTGGACTCTCCCACTATAGAAAGCATCCTCTTCACATCCACTCTATTGAGGCCTTTCACTCTTCATTCTTCTGACAGGTCCAGAGCCATCGGATGCTCCTCATATGACAAGCCATTCAATCCTGGAATTCTTTTCATGAACCACCTTTCAGCCCTCTCCAGTTTCAGCACATCTTTTGCAAGTGAGGCCTCGCCTGTGCTTCTTTAAATCTAAACATTACATCATTGCTTTTATACTCTAGTTCTCTTGAAATGAGTGCTAACATCACATTTGCCTTCCTCACCACAGCCTCAGTCTGCAAATGAACTTTTAGGGAATCCTGCACTTGGACTCCCAAGTCCTTTTGTGCCTCAGTTTTTTGTATTTTCTGTCCACTTAGAAAATAGTCAACCCTTTCATTTCTTCTACCAAGTGCATGACCATCCACTTCCCGACACTATATTCCATTTGCCCATTCTCCTAATTGTCTGTCCTTCTGTAGCCTCTCTACTTCCTCAAAACTACTTGCCCCTCCACCCATCTTCAAATCATCTGTAAACTTTGCAACGAAGTCATCAATTCCATCATCGAAATTAATGCAAAAAGAATCAGTCCCAACACAGACCCCTGTGGAACCTGTTGGAAGGTAAATAGTTGATGTTTCAGATGTGCAATGTAGAGCATTGCAATTTTCCAGCTTTTCCCTTGACTTTGCCATATTCACAGAGGAGTGGATGTGTGACAGCAATATGTGAACCAGTATACTCTTAAATCCTAGAATACATCAAAATAATCAACTTTCCTATTGCGCATTAATGTCAGTGTTTTCCAAAATTTCTTTTATTATTCCTTCCATCTTTAAAAGTGGAATTGCCCATTTTTTCTTCAATAGGTAAAACAAATTGTGGAATGGGATGTAAAAACTGAATACGTAATATTGGTCAATATTTTCTTACAACAGCATAGGAGGCCATTACAGCCCATCAGGTCTGTCCCATACCCTGGTAACTTTACATGCAACTCACACTCTCCATATTCAGTCCATCAGTGACAGAATCAGAAACTATATCGTAATTGACATTGTGCGTGGAGGTTAGGAACAGGAAGGGGTCAATAACTTTACTGGGTGTTTTTTATAGGGTGCCCAATAGTAACAGGGATATCAAGGAGCAGATTGGGAAACAGATCCTGGAAAGGTGTAATAATAACAGAGATGTCGTGATGGGAGATTTTAATTTCCCAAATATCGATTGGCATCTCCCTAGAGCAAGGGGTTTAGATGGGGTGGAGTTTGTTAGGTGTGTTCAGGAAAGTTTCTGGACACAATGTGTGGATAAGCCTACAAGAGGAGAGACTGTACTTGATTTGGTATTGGGAAATGAACCTGGTCAGGTGTCAGATCTCTCAGTGGGAGAGCTTCTTGGAGATAGTGATCATAATCTCTCCTTTACAATAGCATTGCAGAGAGATAGAAATAGACAAGTTAGAAAAGTGTTTAACTGCAGTAAGGGGAATTATGAGGCTATCAGGCAGGAAATTGGGAGCTTAAATTGGAAACAGATGTTCTCAGGGAAAAGTACAGAAGAAATGTGGCAAATGTTCAGGGGATATTTGTGTAGAGTTCTGCACAGGTACGTTCCAATGAGACAGAGAAGTTATGGTAGGGTACAGGAACTGTGGTGTACAAAGGCTGTAATAAATCTATTCAAGAAAAAAAGAAAAGCTTACAAAAGGTTCAGAGAGCTAGGTAATATTAGATCTAGAAGATTATAAGGCTAATAGGAAGGAGCTTAAGAAGGAAATTAGGAGAGCCAGAAGGGGCCATGAGAAGGCCTTGGCGGGTAGGATTAAGGAAAACCCCAAGGCATTCTACAAGTATGTGAAGAGCAAGAGGATAAGACGTGAAAGGATAGGACCTATCAAGTGTGACAGTGGGAAAGTGTGTGTGGAACTGGAGGAAATAGCAGAGGTATTTAATGAATACTTTACTTCAGTATTCACAATGGAAAAGGATCTTGGTGATTGTAGTGATGACTTGCAGCAGCCTGAAAAGCTTGAGCATGTAGATATTAAGGAAGAGGATGTGCTGGAGCTTTTGGAAAGCATCAATTTGGATAAGTCGCCGGGACCAGTTGAGATGTACCCCAGGCTAGTGTGGGAGGCGAGGGAGGAGATTGCTGAGCCTCTGGTGATGAACTTTGCATCGCCAATGGGGACAGGAGAGGTTCCGGAGGATTGGAAGGTTGCAGATATTGTTCCTTTATTCAAGAAAGGGAGTGGAGATGGCCCAGGAAATTATAGATCATTGAGTCTTACCTCAGTGGTTGGTAAGTTGATGGAGAAGATTCTGAGAGGCAGGATTTATGAACGTTTGGAGAGACATAACGTGATTAGGAGTAGTCAAAGGCAGGTTGTGCCTTACAAGCCTGATTGAATTTTTTGAGGATGTGACTAAAACATTGATGAAGGTAGAGCAGTAGATGTCGTGCATATGGATTTCAGCAAGGCATTTGATAAACTAACCCATGCAGGGCTTCTTGAGAAAGTAAGGAGGTATGGGATCCAAGGGCACATTGCTTTGTGGATCCAGAACTGGCTTGCCCACAGAAGGCAAAGAGTGGTTGTAGACGGGTCATATTCTACATGGAGGTCGGTCACCAGTGGAGTGCCTCAAGGATCTGTTCTGGGACCCTTATTCTTTGTGATTTTTATAAATGACCTGGATGAGGAAGTGGAGGGATGGGTTAGTAAGTTTGCTGATGACAAAAAGGTTGGAGATGTTGTGGATAGTGTGGAGGGCTGTCGGAGGTTACAGCGGGACATTGATAGGATGCAAAACTGGGCTGAGAAGTGGTAGATGGAGTTCAACCCAGATAAGTGTGAAGTGGTTCATTTTGGTAGGTTAAATATGATGGCAGAATATAGTATTAATCTTGAGACTCTTGGCAGTGTGGAGGATCAGAGGGATCTTGGGGTCCGAGTCCATAGGACGCTCTGCTCAGTTTGTCTCTGTGGTTAAGAAGGCTTACGGTGTATTGGCCTTCTTCAATCGTGGAATTGAATTTGGAACCCAGAGGTAACGTTGCAGCTATATAACACCCTGGTCAGACCCCACTTGGAGTACTGTGCTCAGTTCTGGTCGTCTCACTACAGGAAGGATGTAGAAGCCATAGAAAGGGTGCAGAGGATATTTACAAGGATATTGGCTGGATTGGGGAGTATGCCTTATGAGAATAGGTTGAGTGAACTTGGCCTTTTCTCCTTGGAATGACAGAGGATGAGAGATGACCTGACAGAGGTGCATAAGATGATGAGAGGCATTGATCGTGTGGATAGTCAGAGGCTTTTTTCCAGGGCTGAAATGGTTGCCACAAGAAGACACAGGTTTACGGTGCTGGGGAGTAGGTACGGAGGAGATGTCAGGGATAAGTTTTTTACTCAGAGAGTGGTGAGTGCATGGAATGGGCTGCCGGCAACGGTGGTGGAGGCGAATATGATAGTCTTTCAAGAGACTTTTGGATAGGTACATGGAGCTTAGAAAAATAGAGGGCTATAGGTAAGCCTAGTAATTTCTAAGGTAGGGACATGTTCGGCACAATTTTGTGGGCCAAAGGGCCTGTATTGTGCTGTTGGTTTTCTATGTTTGACATTTAGATTGTAATCCTTCATTGAATATTGTTGCTGTTTGATTGAACGGTTTTCTTGAAATATTGGCGCAAGAGTTGAAAATTGTGTCAGAGCAACTACGGTTGCTCTGACTACAAAGATCCTGAGGTCCCTGTGTATCTAATTCCTGAGGTCCCTGTGTATCTAATTCCTCTTTTCGGACATCTGATGCTTTCAGATTCAATAGAACCACCATATGCCAAGCAGTCACAATGTCGTTAAGCTCGCCAATGTCATTGGCTGAATGGACGATAAATGAGTAATTTTAATTAACTAAGCACACAGAATGTGAAGTATATATTGGAACATGTATAAGATTAAAATAAAAACTAAAATATCATAAACTTGTCGTTTAAATTGAAATGTTCATCAAAATCTTTCTATAACCATTCTATTTTTTACAACCTGTTCTTCAACATAAATCTTTTAGGTAGTTTTGGAAAATTTTTATTTTTTGTTTGGTTTTCCTATCAATATTCTACATGAATTTAACTAAGATCATTGGTACATCTCCTTGGACTTAGTTATATTGCTGAACTAGATAAAATATTAATATAGAATGTTCAGCAGCAATTAATTGTTTTTCCTACATATTGACTTCACTTTCAAAGTGACGTCAGCCAATTACTCTAACTCTCCAATCCACTTTAATGGCATCTGTAATTATCGTTGATCTAAGCAATTGAAAAAACTCAAGTATTTTCTTTTACCAATAAGGCGGTGTTATTGTCAGTGTGACGATTTAATGATTCTGAGCCACTCCTGTTTATTATAAATCCTCTGTTCTCTGCAAAACTCTTTCATCAATCTAAGTTAATTCAGAGAAACTTCTGTGGATAAAGGCAGCAGATGCATATCACTTAGACGTGGGCATTATCTGTGCATTCCCTGCACCCACAAATGGAAAAGATGGAAATGGTGTAAG
Source organism: Mobula hypostoma (assembly GCF_963921235.1). Taxonomy (NCBI): domain Eukaryota; kingdom Metazoa; phylum Chordata; class Chondrichthyes; order Myliobatiformes; family Myliobatidae; genus Mobula; species Mobula hypostoma. Next base: position 45,315,543 of record NC_086109.1, on the reverse strand, counting down.
GGGTGATTCACCTCTACCATCAAGTTCTAATTTAGACCCACTTAGTTTCTGATTAACATGTCGTCATTGTTGTTCTGGAAGGAGATGGAATCTGAGTATCTATAACTGATAGAATTTAGGTATAATTTTTGTTTTACTATTGGAGACGTTGAAAACCTCTGACTGAAGCATCCTGATGCAACTTGTCTTTTAAAGATAAAATAATCAATGCATTATATTTACTATGAGTAAGAAACTGAAGAAAGGTGAACTGTCGTCCATGTGGTTTTCATTTGAAGTAGAGGCTTTTGTAAATTCTGAGTCATTCTTTGTGCAGTTGTCAAACCACACAAACCTCTTTTTTTTACAATAAGACTCAGTAGTTCCTTTTAGAAACAATGGATTGATATTTTCCTTGTAAACTGTATGTGGCCCCCCTCTACATTGGTAAGATCCATTGTAAATTGGGGGACCGCTTCGTTGAGCACCTCCGCTCCATCCGCTAGAAGTGGAACTTCCTGGTGGCAAGCATTTTAATTGGAATTCCCATTCCTGTTTCAAAATGTCAGTCCAATGAGGCCACTCTCAGGGTGGAGGAGCAACCCATTATATTCTGTCTGGGTGGCCTCCAACCTGATGACATGAACATCGAATTCACCTTACGGTTTAAAAAAAAATCCCCACCCCCTCTTCTATTCTCCACTCTGGCTTCTTACCTCTTGTCACCTGCCTATCACCTCCTCTTTCCTTTTCTCCTATGGTCCACTCTCCTCTCCTATCAGATTCCTTTCTCTCCAGCCCTTTACCTTTCCCACCCACCTGGCTTCACCTATCACCTTCCAGCTATCCTCCCTCAACCCAACCTTTTTATTCTGACGTCTTCTTCCCTTTCCAGTCCTGAAGAAGTGTCTCGGCCCAAAGCATCGACTGTTTATCCATTGCCATAGATGCTGCCTGACTTGTTGAGTTCCTCCAGTAGTTTGTGTGTGATCCTTTATCTCATGGGATTAAGGATGAATTGCTCCAACTTCATTTCTGTGGGGGCTCAGATGTCTATTTAGGATGAATGGGCACTCCAGAATGTAAGGCTGTTTACACATTACCGCCATCTGTTTTCACTGTAGAGACTGGGGCTTCAGTGCCTTTTTTTGATATTCCTACTTCATTTTACAAACCTGGCATCCAATTAGTCCACGAGGATGTTGACATTAGTTTGTCCATCTGCCAGTGAGGATTTCGCACCAGTGCTTTGAGGTGTAGGGTGTATAAGAGGGAAAAGCTTACTTTTCCTCATAAGTCTTGAGCTTGTTGCTGGGTTTGATATCTTAATCCTCATATACACTTACCTTGGTCATCCAAAGCCTAGACTGGTACTTGGGAGGCTTTGATGGATTTTATCTTTGCTATCTTTTTTTGTTGAGAGGTAATTCCTGAGATGTACATTTTTCCCTGTTCTCAGCATGGATTTCTGATAGAGGCCCATTCTTTTCTTTGCTCTCCAGAGGAGTCAGCTTTGACTTGGAGCTCAGTATTGAGTGCGCACATTAGCAAACACAGTTTGCATGCTATGAACCAGTGACTGAAGCCATAGTGAGTTTGGCTCTGGAATGGAAATCACAAAAGTTGCACTGTTTCATGTTCATCTGTCTCCATTCTAGCTGGAAGCTTGTTGGAGCTGAGGTGTAGTATTGTAGCAAAGAAGATTAGGAAGAGGGATTAGGACAGTGACCTAACCTTGCTTGAATTTATTCTGCACTAGTTCTATGGTTAATCTGTCTGTTAGGATCACAGCCAGCATTTTAAATACTTGTATTCCTGTGAAAATCAGGCAAAAATGGTGATGAGTTTCTGAGAATAGCCAAACTGGAGAAGGATTCTACGCACTCTTGTTAATATGCATTCATTGCATGATATGTGGCAGGACAGCTTGTTAATCTTTATCCTGCTTTTCTTACAGAAATGTACTTGCGAAAGTATTCAGCTCAACCTTCACATGAATGAGCATTACAACCAGGGTAATACACACGCAGTCCTGATAAAGGATCTCGGACTGAAATGTTGACTATACTCTTTTCCATAGATGCTGCCTGGCCTGCTGAATTCCTCCAGCATTTTGTGTGTGTTGCTTGGATTTCCAGCATCTACAGATGTTCTCTTGTTTTGATTACAACTAGGGATTTTGATCAATTTAACTGAGAATTTTTGTTTGTGAATTACATGTTCATTTTTTCATAGTAGAGCCCCCCCCAAAAAAAAACACCCAGGGAAAGTTATAAAGCGTGAAAGACTAAAAATACAAAAATTGAAATGTCAGCAGTTTAAAAGTATTCCCTCTTCCCCCCCCCCACCCCCTTTGCTCAGTACTTACTTGAACCATCTCTTGCAGCTATTACAGCCAATAGGTCTTTTTGGATAAGTGTCTATTAGCTTTGCACAATGTGCTGGAGCACGATTTGCCCATTCCTCCTTGCAAAGTTGCTCAAGCTGTGCCAGGTTAGTTGGGCAGTGGTGGTGGACAGCAATCTTGAGGTCTTGCCAGAGAAGTTCATTTGGTGAAGGTCAAAACTTTGGGCCACTCAAGAATGCCAATTTTCTTCATTTGAAGCTATTCCATGGTTGCTCTGGCAGTGTACTTTGGGTCATTGTCCTGCTGTAGGGTGAACTTCCTCCCAGTTTAAGTTTTCTGGCAGAAGCTAGCAGGATTTTATCCAGGATCTCTCTGTATTTAGCAGCATTCATCTTCCCATCCATGCTGGCCACATTTCCAGTCCCTGCTGCTGAACTGCATCCTCAGAGCATGATAGTGCCTCCACTATACTTTACAGTTAAAGATGGAGTTAACCGGCTGATGTGCAGTATTAGATTTATGCCAAACTTACTGCTGAATACAGGGCCCTGGAGGAGGATTTCGTCAAATGGTGCAAGCTGAATCATCTGCAGCTCAGCATCAGTAAGACAAAGGAGAAGGTGATGGACTTTAGGAAGACTAAACCTGCACTGCTCCCTGTTGCTATTGATAGTGAGGACCTACAGGTAGCTGGGGTCGCAGCTGCATGACATACTTGAGTGGAGCACCAACACAGAGGCTGTGTACAAGAATGACCAGAGTCACCTCTGCTTCCTGAGGGGACTGAGGTCCCTTGGAGTAGGCAGGCCTCTCCTTCACATGTTCTATTAGTCTGTTGTTGCCAGTACAGTCTTCTATCCAGTGGTGTGCTGGGGCGATGACATCAACAGAGGTGATGCCAACAGGCTCAATAAACAGATCAGAAAGGCTGGTTCTGTTATAGATCAAACTGGACACACTGGAGGCTGTGGTAGAACAAAGGACTCTATGGAAAATCCTGGCAATTCTGAACAAAGCTTCTCACCCTCTGCATGCCTCCTTGTCTGAACAGAGGAGCACTTTTAGTAATAGACTAAGACAACTGCACTTCTCCAAAGAGTGCTATAGAAGGTCATTCTTGCCCTCGACCATTAGGCCCTGTAATGAGTTAATCTATAGCTGGGGAAGTGATGACCCCTTCTGTTAGATTGTTTGAGGTAACTTATTTTTTTTTAATTCTTTCTTGCTTCTCTTCTAATATTTGCATATCTGTGTACTTGTAATACTACTGTGACACTATAATTTCCTTTGGGATCAATGAATAAAGTATCTATCTTGGTGTTGAGGCCAAAAAGTTCCACTTTAATCCTATCTGACCAAAAGACCTTCTTCCACGTCTTTGCAGTGATGCTTTGCACGGTCTTTAAGGGCCAGGATATGTTTTTTTAGCCTTGCCACTCTTCCGTGAATACCTTTTTTGTCCAAGCCCTTAGAGGTTGTTGAGCCATGAATTTCATCTCCAGTTGCAGATACTGACTTTTGCAACTCCCTCAGAGTGACTGTTGGAGTCACGGTAGCCTCTCTTACGAGTGCTGTTCTTTGGTGACCAAGTTTTAGAGAAGGGTGGGGGGGGTGGCGAGGCTGATCTAGGCAGTGTAGCTGTGATTTCATATTTTTTACACATTTTCATGATGCGCCACACTAAGCTCCAAGGTATGTTCAGTGCTTTTGAGATGGTCTTGTACCTTTCCCCAGATTTGTGCTTCTCTATTATAATTTCCCTGACTCATCTTGAATGCCCTTTTGTCTTCATTTTGGTTTGGTCTGTTGAAAATCTACTATACTGTTGGACCTTATAGGGGCCAGGGGGAGGAATTATTCTTATGAATTCATTGAAAACAGATGATTCTCCAATTTTCTACATCAACAAATTGGGTCTGTTGGTAAGGTAATTCCACTTGATGGAAGTTTGTATAGTACTTACAATTTTGGTTTTTAATTTTTGGTAAATTGTTGACAGGTTTTGGTATTTTTCTTTTGATTTGACATGATGTACGATGTTTTCTAGAATAGCTCAAAAATCCTGCTTCAATATATTTTAAATTTAGAAAATGAGACAGTAAGATGTGAAATACTTTTTCAAGGCACTGGAGAAGGTATTACATTCTTAATTTCCAGAGTTGCATAGTGATTAGGAAGTTTTACAGCTATTATTTTAAGACTATGGGTAACCTTAGGTAATTTCTAAGTAAGTACATGTTCGGCACAGCTTTGTGGGCCGAAGGGCCTGTATTGTGCTGTAGGTTTTCTATGTTTCTGTATTTCAGGAAATACAAGACATGTTTGAGATTCATTTTTCTAGAATAAAAACATGGGAGCTCACCTGAAAGAATTCTTTATTTAAAATTTTAAACAGTGTTAATGTGGTAGACATATAGAAGACATTTTGCACTTGTGGGAGAGTATTGGATATTAAAACTTAAAATTCATATGAGGTAAAATGAAAGTCAATGCTACTGTATTTTCACTCATGTAGGCCAATTTTATTTGCCTTTGAATTATATATTTCAGTTGCAGATTTTGTACAGTGTTTGCCACAGCATCAAATTCTTGCTAAACAGAAATACCTGCCCAGATACAGAATACTGGATGAAATCTGGAAGGACAGATCACTGCTACTGAGATGCATTAAATCTGGATACCTTGTATGAGTTAATTGATTTCAAGCCAAGTCATGATAAGCCCTCACTGCCACATGTGTTAAGAAATGGAAGGTATTTGTTACCCTCGGGGCCCCTCAGCTCTATTCATGGCAACTGCTGGAAGTATGTAAACTGGACGTAAATTGCACACCTGCCTAATGACTAAAGTGGGGTCACTTTTTAATTTTTCTCTGAGTTGTAGAACTGGCTTTGCACTTTGACAATGCATTATAGAAATGAACCCACTTTGCTTTCACTGAATTCAGTGGCTAGTTAATCCACAATATCCACTTTGCTGCTTTCTGTGATGCCCAACTTCTGTGTTGCTCAAGTTCCCGATGACTATTGTTGTTCTCCTGCATGATCTACTTTAGTTTCATCTGCGCCACTTGCCACTGAACATCTTTCTGTCTTAAATATAGTATCTTCTTGAATTTCCTTCTTGCCAGCTTTTATTCCTTTTGGCCTCTGCTGTGGATTCAAAAAATGACCAATCTTTCATCTATAAAACACCTATCACAACCTCAGGGCTTTGCAGTGTACCTTGATGCCAATAAAGTACCTGTATTTTGTAACTATGGTGGTGTTGAGGAACGCAGTGGTTCACTTGCACATTCATAGCAATGAACAGAACTCATTGTTAAGTCTGCTTGAGTAATGTTGGTACTGGAATAGGTAATGAACAGATCCAAGGGATTTTTCACATCTACCTCAGAGAATAGATGGGTTCTCTATTTAACCTGTGACTGAGGCATTTTCATGTGTTTGTACTCAGTCTATAATATACTTTTGTTCCAGCTTGGTTATTGTACTGAGAGCTGGCCCTGAAGCCACGATAGCTTGAACTTGGTATGCAATGTTATCACTCAGTGAAGAGTGACCCCATGGGACACTGGCAATCACAGAGCAATGCAAAGAAACCTACTTCAGCCTCAGAAGACCTGCAGATTTGCTGTGATTGCAGCAAAACTGATACCATTTTAAAGACCCTATTCTGCTTATTGCACGTGCATTAAATACTGTTTACAGTGATAGAGCATTGGTAATTAATTGAAATTCTGAAAGGAACTCTGTGTTTATTACTATCTTCCAGGTCTTGTCTCATAATCTGTGTACTGTGCTGCATATCCCACATGACCCAGTGGCACTCGAAGAGCATTTCAGAGATGACGATGATGGACCTGTCTCCAGCCAGGGCTATATGCCGTACCTCAATAAATACATCCTTGATAAGGTAATCCTTACTTTACCAGATGTTGTGCATATCCTTTGTTATTTGTGTTCAATCTTTAATATTTAGGATTTTTCTGTAAATGCCCTTAATCTGGGGAATGTGAAATTATTGTATTACCATGCTTGGATATTTGATTGGGCAGTGGAGGAAAAGACCTTCCTGTCCAAATTTTGGTCATGTCGCTTGAAGTTTCTTGCATAATGTGGTAATGAATAGTACCTTCACTGCCAAGGGCCCAAATATTAATGGTGACCCCATGCTGTTAAGGATATTTAATCTTTATCTATTATCTGCAGAAAAATTTGGGTTTTATAAGATAAGATAAAACTTTATTTATCCCAAAGGAAATTATTGTTGTAAGTTTGCTCTGTCAAAAATGTACACTCTAAAATACAAAATGTAAGCATTGAGGTACAAAAAAGAATACAAAATGTGCATTAAAAAGTAATAGTGCAAAATACGGATATACAATGAAACCATATACTTGAAGAGGAGGAGTTGTGCACTCAGTGGAGCCCAGGGTCTTGTAGCCACAGGGAGGCAGGGTCCCCCGTGGCACTCAGAGGAGCCCAGGGTCCTGTCGCCACAGGGAGGCAGGGTCCCCCGTGGCACTCAGTGGAGCCCAGGGTCCTGTCGCCACAGGGAGGCAGGGTCCCCCGCGGCACTCAGTGGAGCCCAGGGTCCTGTCGCCACAGGGAGGCAGGGTCCCCCGTTTGTTTGTCCACTATGTAATAACTCAAAATTGTACTACTAATAGAAAAGGACTTTTTTATGATATTTACATTTAGGCTGAAGTTTAGCTAATGGACTCAGAATAATGGAGGCATGGGTGAATTGTGCCGTCGTTGCTTATGGTTTGCTGCTGCAGTATTCGCAAAATTCGTATGACATACTGATATTTCAATAATTCATCTAAAGCATTGACTGCTGATAAATTGGTGCATTCACATGGTGAATAGAACTGGAGACTTTACAGAACATGCAAAGGATGGGGCTTACTGAAAGGTCTTTGCACAACATGATGACAATTGTTTTGAATGTGGGTTCGCTGCTGTGTAGAGCTAAGTAACTCCAACATGGATGGGGAGAGACTGATGGTGTTTGGGCAAGTGAGTTATTAATGTGGTAGTAGTTGGGTTGGAGTGATCCAAGTCTTGGGGGCTGATTGCTTGAAGATCAGCACCTGAGAGAAAGTATGGCTAAGATTGAAACCTGGGGTTGGTGGTGTGGTGTGGTTAGTGAGAGTGCCTGGGGGGCCTTGTTGGTTTTATAGGTCTGGGTCCTGTTGTGTGTTGGCTAAGTGGCTGATGGAAAGTAGTGGGATATGTGAGGATCAGGTTTGCACTGCTCTGATACTGCTGAGGGAAATCCCTTCAAACAGCACCAGCACTGCTACAGAGGAATATTGCATGGGGAAAGCTACTATCCGATTTGTGATTGATGCGGAAGCTAAGGCAAGAGTGAATCACGACAGCAAGTTCCAGGGGTTGGGGAAAAATGCCCGAATTGACAAAACCATCGAAGTCATACTTGGAGGATTATGAATGTAGGTTGATGCAGGTTGTAAGCTTGACGGAGTCGACTTCAGATGGATGGATATTTGGCCACATGTCAAAGATCTTGGGTTATAGCCAAAACAGGTCCATTTCAAAATTCAAGGTGAATTTATTATCAAAGTCCATATAGGTCACCATATACAACACTGAGGTTTCATTATTTTGTGAGCATTCTCAGTAAATCCAAGAAACGTAATAGACTCAATGGAAGACTACATCCAACAGGATAAACAACCAAAATGGGCAAAAGACATCAAACTGTGCAAAAAGAGAGAAAAAGGAAGTAATCGTAAATAAGTATCTACAACATGAGATGAAGAGTCCTTGAAAGTGAATCCATAGGTTGTGGGAACAGTTCAGTGATGGAGCAAGTGAAGTTATCCCCACTGGTTTAAGAGCCTGATGATTGAGGGGTAATATTCCTGAACCTGGTAATGTGAGAGCTGAAACCCCTGTATCTTCCTGATGGCAGCAGCAAGAAGAGAGTATGTCCTGTGTGGTTGAGGTCTTTGATGGATGCTGTTTTCCTGTGACATCACTTCTTGTAAAAGTGCTCATGGTAAATAAACATGGATTAAAACTTGACAAACATTCCTTCCTCAGCTTGTTTTGAGAAGCCAAGGAGCTCCACCACACACAATATTGAAACCAGATTCTGTGAGAGATTAACAATAGTCATGGGGGAATTCAATATGCAGGTAGTTTGGGGAAAATCATGTTAGTGGTCGATTACAGGAGGGGGAATTTCTAGAGGGCCTACGGGATGGCTTTTTGGAGTAACTCATGGTTGAGCCGTTCTGGATTGGACCAATGAATCAGAATTGATTAGAGCTTGGAGGAAAGTAATCCAAGAACCCTTGGAGGAAAGTAATCATAATATGATCACATTCACCCTGAAATTTGAGAAAGATAAGCTAAAGTCAGATGTATCAGTATTACAGTGGAGTAAAAGGAATTGCAAAGGCATGAGAGGAGTTGGCCAAAATTGATTAGAAAAGAACACTGGCAGGGATGACAGCAGAACAGCAATGGCTGGAATTTCTGGAGGCAATTCAGAAGACACAGGATATATACATTCAAAGAGAAGGTAGTATTCTAAAGGAAAGATGACACAACTGTAGCTAACAAGATAAGTCAAAGCCAACATAAAAGCCAAAGAGAGGGCACAGAAGATTGGACTGGTCAAAGAACACTGAGGCTGTCTACAAGAAGGGTCAGAACCGTCTCTATTTCCTGAGGAGACTGAGGTTCTTTAACATCTGCCGGACGATGCTGAGGATGTTCTACGAGTCTGTAGTGGCCAGTGCTATCATGTTTGCTGTTGTGTGCTGGGGCAGCAGGCTGAGGGTAGCAGACACCAACAGAATCAACAAACTCATTCGTAAGACCAGTGATGTTGTAGGGATGGAACTGGACTCTCTCACAGTCGTGTCTGAAAAGAGGATGCTGTCGAAGTTGCATGCCATCTTGGTCAATGTCACCCATCCACTACATAATGTACTGGGTGGGCACAGGAGTATATTCAGCCAGAGACTCATTTCACCGAGATGCAGCACAGAGCGTCATAGGAAGTCACTCCTACCTGTGGCTATCAAACTTTACAACTCCTCCCATGGAGGGTCAGACACCCTGAGCCAATAGGCTGGTCCTGGACTTATTTCATAATTTACTGGCATAATTTACATATTACTATTTGACTATTTATGGTTCTATTACTATTTATTATTTATGGTGCAACTGTAATGAAATCCAATTTCCCCTGGGATCAATAAAGTATGACTATATAATAGAGCAAAAATTTGTGGGAAGTGAGGGGATTGGGAAGCTTTTAAAAATCAACAGAAAGCAACTTTTTAAAAAAAAGTCATTAAAATGTATAAGCGAGCCAATAATATTAAAGAGCATACCAAAAGTTTCTTCAGATACATAAAGTATAAAAGAGAGGCAAGAGTGGATATTGGGCCACTAGAAAATGATGCTGGAGAGGCAATAATGGGGGACAATGAAATAGACGAACTGAATAAGTATTTTGCATCAGTCTTCACTGTGGAAGATACCAATAGTATGGTGGAAGTTCTAGATGTCAGAACGTGTGAAGGTACTGTAACTAGAGAGAAGATTCTTGGGACACTGAAAGGTCTAAGACAGACAAGTCACCTGGACCAAATGGTGTATACACCACAGGGTTCTAAAAGAGGTGGCTGAAGAGATCGTGCAGGAATTAGTAATGTTCTTTCAAGAATCACTAAATTCTGTAAGGTTTTAGAAGACTGGAAAATTGTAAATGTCAGTCCACTGAAAAAGGGAGAGAGGCAGTAGAAAGAAAACTATAGGCTAGTTAGTCTGACCTCACTGGTTGGGAAGATGTTGGAGTTTGATTATTAAGGGTGAGGTCTCAGGGTACTTGGAGGCACAGGATAAAATTGGCTGTAGTTAGCATGGTTTCCTCAAGGGAAAATCTGGCCTGACAAATCTGTTGGAATTCTTTGAAGAAATAACAAGCAGGATGGACAAAGGAGAATCGGTTGATGTTGTGTACATGGATTTTCAGAAGGCCTTTGACAAGGTGCTACACATGAGGCTGCTTACCAAGCTACGAGCCTATGGTATTACAGGAAAGATTCTGGCAGGAGGCAAAGAGAGGGAATAAAGGGAGCCTTTTCTGGTTGACTGCCAGTGACTAGTGGTGTTCCACAGGGGTCTGTGTTGGGACCGCTTATTTTTATATTATGTCGATGATCTGGATAATAGAATTGATGGCTTCATTTAACAAATGCTGGTGATGTTAAATCTGATTCTGATAGCCTGTTACATAGCACATGAGATCTGGAGTCTTTCGTGTTACAGAATTTGGCAGCAAGGAACTGCATATGTAGTTACTCTGCCAAGTTCTGTCAAATAACTTTCTGTTTGTTTTAACTCTTTGCAGGACATCTTCCACTTTGCACTAACCGAGATGTGCATTTGTAGAGTCTTGGTGCTGGAAGTTGTTTTTTGACTGGGAAACTGTTGAGGCTCAATTTTTCTTTTATTCTGTCTCCTTACATGAAGTAAATTGTGCAAGAACACTTGAATACATCAAGCTGAATCTCCCATAAGTGCATTCTTTGCTTCTGTCTCTTGTTTAGTTAGAGCATGTTTGCATACCTCTACATATTTTCCTAAACTACTTGAACTAGTGTTTCCACGTTTTGAACATACAGTGAATCAAGTTACTGCGGCATTGTACGAAGATGGTGGAGAAAGGTAGGGGGTGGATGTTTGCATGGATTTTAGTAAGGAGTTTGACAAGGTCTCTCATGGCTCATCCAGAGAATTAAGATGTGTGGGATCCAAGGTGAATTAGCTACTAAGATTCCAAATTGGCTTGCCCATAGAAAACAAAGGGTAGTGGTCGATGGGACTTATTCTGGTTGGAGGCCTGTGACTAGTGGTGTTCTGCAGGGATCCATACTGGAACCTTCACTGATTTCTGGTATATATTACTGAGCTGGATGAAAATTTAGATGGCTGGGTTTGTAAGTTTGCAGATGATACAAAGATTAGTGTTGTGGATAGTGTAGAAGACTGGACAGTGGGACACAGATATGGCTAGAGAAACAGCAGATGAGGTTTGTCCCGGCCAAGTATGAAGTGTTACATTTTCAGAGATTAAGTATAAAGACACAGTTAATGGCAAGACCCTTAATAGTGTTCATGTGCAGAGGGATCTAGAGGTCAAGACCGCAGCTCCTTAAAAATGGCTACACAGGTTGGTAAAAAAGGCATATATAGCATGCTTGCCTTTATTGGTTAGAAACAGTTAGAGGGAGGAAGTTAGATTACAGCTTTCTAAATCTGTAGGTTGCATCTGCAGTGTTGGATTCGGTTCTTTTTGCCCAGGTATAGGAAAGATATTGAGGCTTTCGAGCGTACAGAAGAGGTTTACCAGGATGCTGCCTGTAAACCTCTTCTGCACCCCTTCTGGAGAATGTGCTACCAAGAGAGGTTGGACAAAGTTGGGTTGTTTTCTGTAGAGCAGCGGAATCTGAGGTGAGATCTGAAAGTGGTTTGTAAGATTATGAAAAACAAAAATAGAGTATCTTTTCCCTAGGGTTGAGACGTCCAATACCAGAGGGCATACATTTGAGGTGAGAGAGCTCACATTCAAATGAGATGTGTGGAGGAATTTCTTTTGCAAGAGAGTGGTGAGTCATTGGAATTCATTGTCACAGATAGCTGTGTAGGACAAGCTGCTGGGTGTATTTGAAGTATATTTAAATAGGTTATTGGTTTTAAGGGTTGAAAGAGGGCAGGAAAATAGGGTTGAGAGGGAATAAAGAATCAGCCATTAGAGACCGATCAATGCCTGGAATGTGCTGTCTGAGGTGGGGATAGAGGTAAATATAATAGAGGCATTCAGTAAGCTCTTAAGCACACGGATATGCAGGAAATGGAGGCAGGAGGGGTGAGTTTAATTGGCCATTTGATTACTAATTTAACAACTTCGAAGGGCCCATTGCTGCACCATTCTAATTCCCTGTTAAATGTAAATTTAATCATTTATACAACTCCTAGTTTTGGATCCCCACAAGTGCAAACAATTTTTCTACACGTACTTTATTGAACACAAAGTTCATCCTTCAGCCCACACTCTTCCAGAGCCCCACCTTCGTCTGTTTTTAATGTACCCTTATGTACTCCTTGAATGGAGTTAATTGTACATAGCATTTGAACCTTGAGGCAGGCTTGTATGAAGCAATATTTGGTTAAAAGACAGAACAAGAAGCATTTCTTTAATATTTTGGTCTCCTTGTATTCTGGCATTGATGAAATATGCCTCAGAATTAAAATAACATAGTTTATGTCCATAACTCCCTGCTCAACAACTTGTGTAAGTGTTCTCCAGTTGTGCATACAATGAGGCTGGAGCGTTACTTCAAGGTATATGAGGTTAGTCAGGGCAGCAAATACACGTAAACTACAGAATAGATTTTATACAGAAAATACTTTTCCGTTGCAGATTTGAAATGACCTAGTTTAGGTGATTGACCTAAAAGGTGATGGAAGTGCTGCATTTTATCCTGGATGTTTCAGGGTTTATATGTTTCAAAAGGAAAAGGGAGGGAGGTAAGAGGTGGGGGAGTGGCATTACTATCGGGGATAGTATCACTGTCTGGTAGTATTCTACAGACCATCCTCACCCCCCACAGAATAGCAAGAAACTGAGGAACAGATAGGAAGGCAGATTTTGGAAATGTTAAAAATAACAAAGGGGCTTCAACTTCCCTATTGTTGATTGGCACCTCCTTAGTGGGGATGGGGCAGAATTTGTTAGGTATGTCCTGGAAAGATTCCTGACTAGATTATGTAAATAGTCCGACTAGAGGAGAGGCCATACTCGATCTGGTACGAGGCAATGAACCAGGTCAGGTGTCAGATCTGTCCATGGGGAGCATTTCGGAGGCAGTGACTTCAATTCAGTAACCTTTACTATAGCCTCGGAAAGGGATAGGACCAGATGGTGTAGGAAAGTATTTAATGGGGGGGGGGGGAGAATTTTAACGCTATTTGGAGGAATGGGGACTATAAACTGGGAACAAATGTACTCTGGAAAATGCACAAAATAAATTGTGGAGTTTGTATAGGGAGCACTTGCAGGGGGTTCTCAATAGATTTGGCTCATTGAGGCAGGGAAGGGATGATGGGGTAAAGGAACCATGGTTGACGAGATGTGGAACACCTCGTCAAGAGGTAGAGAGAAGCTTACTTAGGTCAGGGGTCCTCAACCTTTTTTGCACTGCGGACCGGTTTAATATTGACAATATTCTTGCGGACCAGCCGACCGGGGTGGGGTGGGGGGTGGTTGTTGTTCAAGTAGTGTTAAACTCACCTCACCTGTGTCTTTTACAGTTAGGGTTGCCAAAATTTCTCACTCCCAAATAAGGGACAAAAGTAGCAGTCAAATCCCGAAACACTTCACCCCAGGAAAGACTACCATGACCATGAAGCCTTGCGCGGGCGCCTGTGTACGCATGCGTGTCGTGTACAGGCGCGTACGTGCTGATTTCTTTCCCCCACAAATCGGATTTGCCTTCATCTTCCCGACTATACTGTACGTACATTATTTCTACTTTATATAGGCTGTGTATTTACCATATCATTCCTGGTTTTACCATAGGTTAGTGTTATTTTCAGTTTTATGTGTAATTTGGTATGATTTGTTAGGTTTTTTTTGGGTCTGGGAATGCTCAAAAATTTTTCTCATATAAAGTAATGGTAATTGCTTCTTTGCTTTACACCATTTCAGCACGAAAGGTTTCATAGCAACGCTGTACCTTAGCGGGGGAAATACGCGACAAGGGTGGTCCGGTATGGGACAAACCAATTTAGTCCAATATACGGGATGTCCTGGCAAATACGGGACAGTTGGCAACCCTATGTTCAAGTTCAACAGTGTGTGACAGGGAATGAGGAAAGCTGCAGCTGACTCATATCGTTTCCTCATGGCCCGATGGCACATGCTTTGGTTGGGGACCGCTGACTTAGGGTTTGAGAAACAAGGATCAGACAGGGTTCTAAAGTGTTACAGGGTAGCCAGGAAGGAGCTTTAGAATGGACTTAGGAGAGCTAGAAGGGGACATGAGAAGGCCTTGATGAGTAAGATTAAGGGAAATCCCATGCATTCTACACAGGAGAATGGCCAGATTCAGTGATAGTAGAGGAAGCATGTGCCTGGAGTCAGAAGAGACAGAAGATACTTCCAGTTTTCACCAGTGAGAAGGACCTTTATGATTGTGAAGACAATGCAAAACAGACTGACATGCTTGAATGGATTGATGTTGAGAAAGGGGATATGCTGGAACTCCTGAACATTAGCATAGATAATTCCCAGGGGCCAGATATGATGTACCCAGGGTATTAAAGGAAACGAAGGAAGAGATTGCTATGCATTTAGTGATGATCTTTGAATCATCACTAGCCACAGGGGTAGTACCAGATGATTGGAGGGTGGCAAATGTTATTTCTTTGTTCAAGAAAGGGAGAAGGGTTAACACGGGGTATTATAGGGCAGCAATTTATTTATTTATTTTTTCCTTCAGTGGTGAGCAAATTGTTGGAGAGGATTCTTAGAGACAATCCAAGTAATTGCAGAAGCATGGTCTGAGTAAGCATAGTCAGCATGTATTTGATGGGCAAGTCATACCTGTTGTGAATTCTTTATGGGTGTGTCGAAGCACAGTGATAAAGGTAGAGCAGTGGATGTGGAGTATATGGATTTTAGCAAGGCGTTCGATGAAGTTTCCCATGATACACCCATTCAGAAAGTGAGGGGGTGTGGGATCCAGGGAAAAGTGGGTAGTAGATAGTGCATATTCTGCATGGAGGTCGGTGACCAGTGGTGTTCTGCCGAGATCCTTCTGGGACTCCTGCTGTTTGTGGTTTATATAAATGATTTGGATGAGGAGGTGAAAGGGCGGGTTAGTAAGTTTGCAGATGATATGAAGGTTGGTGGAGTTGTGGATAGTGCGTAAGCTGCAGTGGGACATTGAGAGGATGCAGAACTGTCTGAGAAGTGGTAGATGGAATTCAACCAGAAAAGTGTGAGGTGATGCATTGTGGAAGCTCGAGTTTGAAGGCGGAATACAAGGTTAAAGGCAGTGCAGAGGAATGGGGATCATGGGATCCACATTTATCGGTTCCTCAAAGTTGCCATGCAAGATGGTAGACTTGTTAAGAAGATGTATGATGTGTTGGCCTTTATTTGTCAGTGGATTGAGCTCAAGAGCCATGAGGTAACATTACTGCTCTATAAAACACTGGTTAGGCGTACTTGAAGTATTGAGTTCAGTTCTGGTCTCATTATAGGAAGGAGGTGGAAGCTTTTGAGAGACTGCAGAGGAGATTTAACAGGATACTGCCTGGATTAGAGAGTGTGTCTTATGAAGATGGGTTGAGCAAGCTAGGGCTTTTCTCTTTGGGGCAAACATGGATGAGAGGTAACTTGATAGAGGTGTGCAGGATGAGAAGAGGCATAGATAGAGTGAATAGTTAGAGACTTTTTCCCAGGGTGGAAATGGCTAATACAATAGAGCTTAGCTTTAAGATGATTGGAGGAAAGCATAGGGGGATGTCGGAGGTAAGTTCTTTACATAGAGAGTAGTAGGTACTTGGAACATGCTGCCAGAGGTTGTCATAGTCTGATACATTAGGGACCTTTGGGAAACAGATAGGCACATGTATGATAGAAGAATGGAGGATTATGTAGGAGAGAAAGGTTTGATTGATCTTAGAGTAGGGTTCAAGGTTGCTGCTACATTGTGGGCTGAGTGGCCTGTACTTTAATAATAAGTACTTTATTGATCCCAAGTGAGAAGTTATTTCATTACAGCAGCAACATTTAAAAGCACACTTAGCAATAATAATAAATAATAATACATCTAATATTAACTAATAAATTGAATACTAGCTAATAATAAAGTACAGAAAAATGATACAATTTTCCAATGTGCTTTACTGACCAATAATGTCCAAAATAATAAAACGGACTGTTGTACTATGATGTGTGTTCTGTCGCACAGAGATGAACTGTTGTATATGCTTATTGCATTTGGTGGGAAAGATTTTCTGTAACAATCCTTGTGACAGCGGAGATGAATGAGCCTTTTTGAAAGGGTGCTCTGCTGCTTATTCAGTAGGTCATGGAGAGGATGGGCCAGATTGTCCGTAATGGATAACAGTGTGTTTAGTATGCTGTAATATTCTGTGTTCTATGAGCTTTATGGCCCTTTACATACTATGAATAATAACTTACCCAAAGTGTCTAATATGCATATGAATCCTGCTATTCTGAATTGTGGAGAAGCAGTGTGTGGAAGATGGGCAGGTAGAAATTCATAAACTTTATGCCATTTTTGTTTAGTGTAAAAAGAAGGCAAAACATACCAATTCCACTGTAGGATAGTGTATCCCCAAAATGTGTTTTTGTTGATGCCCTGATAATTAAAAAGGTCTTATTTATACTATAAATAGCTGTTGGGTCCCTGAAATATGTTAATTAAGAGTTTTGACACACTTTCAAGTGTTAAAGGCAAGGTTCAAAACAATTTCTTAAAGGAGAACTTCCCCGAAGCAGGGAGAATTGGAGTAATACCTTTACTCCACTAATTCAGTAGGCCGCAGGTAGTGGGATGTGTTAAATAAGATGATACAGTAATTGGAGCCTGGTAAAGGAAGGATGGAATCAAGTTGGGGAGTGGGTAGGAGATCCAGTATGTACAGTGATAGGCACCGTGGGGGAGTGGTTGGAGATCCAGTATGTATAGTGATGGCACCGTGGGGGAGTGGGTAGGAGATCTAGTATGTACAGTGATAGGCACTGTGGGGGAGTGGGTTGGAGATCCAGTATGTATAGTGATGGCACCGTGGGGGAGTGGGTAGGAGATCTAGTATGTACAGTGATAGGCACCGTGGGGGAGTGGGTTGGAGATCTAGTATGTATAGTGATAGGCACTGTGGGGGAGTGGGTTGGAGATCCAGTATGTATAGTGATAGGCACCGTGGGGGAGTGGGTTGGAGATCAAGTATGTACAGTGATAGGCACCGTGGGGGAGTGGGTTGGAGATCCAGTATGTATAGTGATAGGCACCGTGGGGGAGTGGGTAGGAGATCTAGTATGTATAGTGATGGCACCGTGGGGGAGTGGGTTGGAGATCTAGTATGTATAGTGATAGGCACCGTGGGGGAGGGGTTGGAGATCCAGTATGTATAGTGATAGGCACCGTGGGGGAGGGGGTTGGAGATCTGGTATGTATAGTGATGGCACCGTGGGGGAGTGGGTTGGAGATCTAGTATGTATAGTGATAGGCACCGTGGGGGAGGGGTTGGAGATCCAGTATGTATAGTGATAGGCACCGTGGGGGAGGGGGTTGGAGATCTAGTATGTATAGTGATGGCACCGTGGGGGAGTGGTTGGAGATCCAGTATGTATAGTGATGGCACCGTGGGGGAGTGGGTTGGAGATCTAGTATGTATAGTGATAGGCACCGTGGGGGAGTGGTTGGAGATCCAGTATGTATAGTGATGGCACCGTGGGGGAGGGGTTGGAGATCCAGTATGTATAGTGATAGGCACCGTGGGGGAGTGGGTAGGAGATCCAGTATGTATAGTGATAGGCACCGTGGGGGAGGGGTTGGAGATCCAGTATGTATAGTGATAGGCACCGTGGGGGAGGGGTTGGAGATCCAGTATGTATAGTGATAGGCACCGTGGGGGAGGGGGTTGGAGATCCAGTATGTATAGTGATGGCACCGTGGGGGAGTGGGTAGGAGATCTAGTATGTATAGTGATAGGCACCGTGGGGGAGTGGGTAGGAGATCCAGTATGTATAGTGATGGCACCGTGGGGGAGTGGGTTGGAGATCTAGTATGTATAGTGATAGGCACCGTGGGGGAGGGGTTGGAGATCTAGTATGTATAGTGATAGGCACCGTGGGGGAGTGGGTTGGAGATCCAGTATGTATAGTGATGGCACCGTGGGGGAGGGGTAGGAGATCCAGTATGTATAGTGATAGGCACCGTGGGGGAGTGGGTTGGAGATCCAGTATGTATAGTGATAGGCACCGTGGGGGAGTGGGTTGGAGATCCAGTATGTATAGTGATAGGCACCGTGGGGGAGGGGTTGGAGATCCAGTATGTATAGTGATAGGCACCGTGGGGGAGTGGGTAGGAGATCTAGTATGTATAGTGATAGGCACCGTGGGGGAGTGGGTTGGAGATCTAGTATGTATAGTGATAGGCACCGTGGGGGAGGGGTTGGAGATCCAGTATGTATAGTGATAGGCACCGTGGGGGAGTGGGTAGGAGATCCAGTATGTATAGTGATAGGCACCGTGGGGGAGTGGGTTGGAGATCTAGTATGTATAGTGATAGGCACCGTGGGGGAGGGGTTGGAGATCCAGTATGTATAGTGATAGGCACCGTGGGGGAGGGGGTTGGAGATCTAGTATGTATAGTGATGGCACCGTGGGGGAGTGGGTTGGAGATCCAGTATGTATAGTGATGGCACCGTGGGGGAGTGGGTTGGAGATCTAGTATGTATAGTGATAGGCACCGTGGGGGAGTGGGTTGGAGATCCAGTATGTATAGTGATGGCACCGTGGGGGAGGGGTTGGAGATCCAGTATGTATAGTGATAGGCACCGTGGGGGAGGGGTTGGAGATCCAGTATGTATAGTGATAGGCACCGTGGGGGAGGGGGTTGGAGATCTAGTATGTATAGTGATGGCACCGTGGGGGAGTGGGTTGGAGATCCAGTATGTATAGTGATAGGCACCGTGGGGGAGTGGGTTGGAGATCCAGTATGTATAGTGATAGGCACCGTGGGGGAGGGGTTGGAGATCCAGTATGTATAGTGATAGGCACCGTGGGGGAGGGGGTTGGAGATCTAGTATGTATAGTGATGGCACCGTGGGGGAGTGGGTTGGAGATCCAGTATGTATAGTGATGGCACCGTGGGGGAGTGGGTTGGAGATCTAGTATGTATAGTGATGGCACCGTGGGGGAGTGGTTGGAGATCCAGTATGTATAGTGATAGGCACCGTGGGGGAGGGGTTGGAGATCCAGTATGTATAGTGATGGCACCGTGGGGGAGTGGGTTGGAGATCTAGTATGTATAGTGATAGGCACCGTGGGGGAGGGGGAGGAGATCTAGTATGTATAGTGATAGACACCGTGGGGGAGGGGTGGAGATCCAGTATGTATAGTGATAGGCACCGTGGGGGAGTGGTTGGAGATCAGTATGTATAGTGATGGCACCGTGGGGGAGGGGAGTATGATAGTGATAGGCACCGTGGGGGAGGGGGTATGGAGACAGTATATAGTGATAGGCACCGTGGGGGAGGGGTGGAGATGGCACCGTGGGGAGGGTTGGAGATCAGTATGTATAGTGATAGGCACCTAGTATGTATAGTGATGGCACCGTGGGGGAGGGGGAGGAGATCTAGTATGTATAGTGATGGCACCGTGGGGGAGTGGGTTGGAGATCAAGTATGTATAGTGATAGGCACCGTGGGGGAGGGGGAGGAGATCTAGTATGTATAGTGATGGCACCGTGGGGGAGTGGTTGGAGATCCAGTATGTATAGTGATGGCACCGTGGGGGAGGGGTTGGAGATCCAGTATGTATAGTGATAGGCACCGTGGGGGAGGGGGTTGGAGATCTAGTATGTATAGTGATGGCACCGTGGGGGAGTGGGTTGGAGATCCAGTATGTATAGTGATGGCACCGTGGGGGAGGGGTAGGAGATCTAGTATGTATAGTGATGGCACTGTGGGGGAGTGGTTGGAGATCCAGTATGTATAGTGATAGGCACCGTGGGGGAGGGGTTGGAGATCCAGTATGTATAGTGATGGCACCGTGGGGGAGTGGGTTGGAGATCTAGTATGTATAGTGATAGGCACCGTGGGGGAGGGGGAGGAGATCTAGTATGTATAGTGATAGGCACCGTGGGGGAGGGGTTGGAGATCCAGTATGTATAGTGATAGGCACCGTGGGGGAGTGGGTTGGAGATCCAGTATGTATAGTGATGGCACCGTGGGGGAGGGGTTGGAGATCTAGTATGTATAGTGATGGCACCATGGGGGAGTGGGTAGGAGATCTAGTATGTATAGTGATGGCACCGTGGGGGAGGGGGTTGGAGATCTAGTATGTATAGTGATGGCACCGTGGGGGAGGGGGTTGGAGATCCAGTATGTATAGTGATGGCACTGTGGGGGAGTGGGTAGGAGATCCAGTATGTATAGTGATGGCACCGTGGGGGAGTGGTTGGAGATCCAGTATGTATAGTGATGGCACCGTGGGGGAGGGGTAGGAGATCTAGTATGTATAGTGATAGGCACCGTGGGGGAGTGGGTTGGAGATCCAGTATGTATAGTGATAGGCACCGTGGGGGAGGGGGTTGGAGATCTAGTATGTATAGTGATAGGCACCGTGGGGGAGGGGGAGGAGATCTATTATGTATAGTGATAGGCACCGTGGGGGAGGGGTAGGAGATCCAGTATGTATAGTGATAGGCACCGTGGGGGAGGGGTTGGAGATCTAGTATGTATAGTGATAGGCACCGTGGGGGAGTGGTTGGAGATCTAGTATGTATAGTGATAGGCACCGTGGGGGAGGGGGAGGAGATCTAGTATGTATAGTGATGGCACCGTGGGGGAGTGGTTGGAGATCCAGTATGTATAGTGATGGCACCGTGGGGGAGGGGTTGGAGATCCAGTATGTATAGTGATAGGCACCGTGGGGGAGGGGGTTGGAGATCTAGTATGTATAGTGATGGCACCGTGGGGGAGTGGTTGGAGATCCAGTATGTATAGTGATGGCACCGTGGGGGAGTGGGTTGGAGATCTAGTATGTATAGTGATAGGCACCGTGGGGGAGTGGTTGGAGATCCAGTATGTATAGTGATGGCACCGTGGGGGAGGGGTTGGAGATCCAGTATGTATAGTAATAGGCACCGTGGGGGAGGGGTTGGAGATCTAGTATGTATAGTGATAGGCACCGTGGGGGAGTGGGTAGGAGATCCAGTATGTATAGTGATAGGCACCGTGGGGGAGTGGGTAGGAGATCTAGTATGTATAGTGATAGGCACCGTGGGGGAGGGGTTGGAGATCCGATATGTATAGTGATAGGCACCGTGGGGGAGTGGGTAGGAGATCCAGTATGTATAGTGATGGCACCGTGGGGGAGGGGTTGGAGATCTAGTATGTATAGTGATGGCACCGTGGGGGAGGGGGTTGGAGATCTAGTATGTATAGTGATGGCACCGTGGGGGAGGGGTTGGAGATCCAGTATGTATAGTGATGGCACCGTGGGGGAGGGGTTGGAGATCCAGTATGTATAGTGATAGGCACCGTGGGGGAGGGGGTTGGAGATCTAGTATGTATAGTGATGGCACCGTGGGGGAGTGGGTTGGAGATCCAGTATGTATAGTGATGGCACCGTGGGGGAGGGGTAGGAGATCTAGTATGTATAGTGATGGCACTGTGGGGGAGTGGTTGGAGATCCAGTATGTATAGTGATAGGCACCGTGGGGGAGGGGTTGGAGATCCGGTATGTATAGTGATAGGCACCGTGGGGGAGTGGGTTGGAGATCTAGTATGTATAGTGATAGGCACCGTGGGGGAGGGGTTGGAGATCCAGTATGTATAGTGATAGGCACCGTGGGGGAGGGGGAGGAGATCCAGTATGTATAGTGATGGCACCGTGGGGGAGTGGGTTGGAGATCCAGTATGTATAGTGATGGCACCGTGGGGGAGGGGGAGGAGATCTAGTATGTATAGTGATGGCACCGTGGGGGAGTGGTTGGAGATCTAGTATGTATAGTGATGGCACCGTGGGGGAGGGGTAGGAGATCTAGTATGTATAGTGATAGGCACCGTGGGGGAGTGGGTTGGAGATCTAGTATGTATAGTGATGGCACCGTGGGGGAGGGGGTTGGAGATCTAGTATGTATAGTGATGGCACCGTGGGGGAGTGGTTGGAGATCCAGTATGTATAGTGATGGCACCGTGGGGGAGTGGGTTGGAGATCTAGTATGTATAGTGATAGGCACCGTGGGGGAGTGGTTGGAGATCCAGTATGTATAGTGATGGCACCGTGGGGGAGGGGTTGGAGATCCAGTATGTATAGTGATAGGCACCGTGGGGGAGTGGTTGGAGATCCAGTATGTATAGTGATGGCACCGTGGGGGAGGGGTTGGAGATCCAGTATGTATAGTAATAGGCACCGTGGGGGAGGGGTTGGAGATCTAGTATGTATAGTGATAGGCACCGTGGGGGAGTGGGTAGGAGATCCAGTATGTATAGTGATAGGCACCGTGGGGGAGTGGGTAGGAGATCTAGTATGTATAGTGATAGGCACCGTGGGGGAGGGGTTGGAGATCCGATATGTATAGTGATAGGCACCGTGGGGGAGTGGGTAGGAGATCCAGTATGTATAGTGATGGCACCGTGGGGGAGGGGTTGGAGATCTAGTATGTATAGTGATGGCACCGTGGGGGAGGGGGTTGGAGATCTAGTATGTATAGTGATGGCACCGTGGGGGAGGGGTTGGAGATCCAGTATGTATAGTGATGGCACCGTGGGGGAGTGGGTAGGAGATCTAGTATGTACAGTGATAGGCACCGTGGGCGAGTGGGTTGGAGATCTAGTATGTATAGTGATGGCACCGTGGGGGAGGGGTTGGAGATCCAGTATGTATAGTGATGGCACCGTGGGGGAGTGGGTAGGAGAT
Source organism: Mobula hypostoma (assembly GCF_963921235.1). Classification (NCBI taxonomy): domain Eukaryota; kingdom Metazoa; phylum Chordata; class Chondrichthyes; order Myliobatiformes; family Myliobatidae; genus Mobula; species Mobula hypostoma. Next base: position 45,292,478 of record NC_086109.1, on the reverse strand, counting down.
CTAGTATGTATAGTGATGGCACCGTGGGGGAGGGGGTTGGAGATCTAGTATGTATAGTGATGGCACCGTGGGGGAGGGGGTTGGAGATCCAGTATGTATAGTGATGGCACCGTGGGGGAGTGGGTAGGAGATCCAGTATGTATAGTGATAGGCACCGTGGGGGAGTGGTTGGAGATCTAGTATGTATAGTGATGGCACCGTGGGGGAGGGGTAGGAGATCTAGTATGTATAGTGATAGGCACCGTGGGGGAGTGGGTTGGAGATCTAGTATGTATAGTGATGGCACCGTGGGGGAGTGGGTTGGAGATCTAGTATGTATAGTGATAGGCACCGTGGGGGAGGGGTAGGAGATCTAGTATGTATAGTGATGGGCACCGTGGGGGAGGGGGTTGGAGATCCAGTATGTATAGTGATGGCACCGTGGGGGAGTGGGTAGGAGATCCAGTATGTATAGTGATGGCACCGTGGGGGAGGGGGTTGGAGATCCAGTATGTATAGTGATGGCACCGTGGGGGAGTGGTTGGAGATCCAGTATGTATAGTGATAGGCACCGTGGGGGAGTGGGTTGGAGATCTAGTATGTATAGTGATAGGCACCGTGGGGGAGGGGTTGGAGATCCAGTATGTATAGTGATAGGCACCGTGGGGGAGGGGTTGGAGATCTAGTATGTATAGTGATAGGCACCGTGGGGGAGGGGGTTGGAGATCTAGTATGTATAGTGATGGCACCGTGGGGGAGTGGGTTGGAGATCCAGTATGTATAGTGATGGCACCGTGGGGGAGTGGGTTGGAGATCTAGTATGTATAGTGATGGCACCGTGGGGGAGTGGGTTGGAGATCCAGTATGTATAGTGATAGGCACCGTGGGGGAGGGGTTGGAGATCTAGTATGTATAGTGATGGCACCGTGGGGGAGTGGGTTGGAGATCTAGTATGTATAGTGATGGCACCGTGGGGGAGTGGTTGGAGATCCAGTATGTATAGTGATAGGCACCGTGGGGGAGTGGGTTGGAGATCCAGTATGTATAGTGATGGCACCGTGGGGGAGTGGGTTGGAGATCTAGTATGTATAGTGATAGGCACCGTGGGGGAGTGGGTTGGAGATCCAGTATGTATAGTGATAGGCACCGTGGGGGAGTGGGTTGGAGATCTAGTATGTATAGTGATGGCACCGTGGGGGAGTGGTTGGAGATCCAGTATGTATAGTGATGGCACCGTGGGGGAGTGGGTTGGAGATCTAGTATGTATAGTGATAGGCACCGTGGGGGAGTGGTTGGAGATCCAGTATGTATAGTGATGGCACCGTGGGGGAGGGGTTGGAGATCCAGTATGTATAGTGATGGCACCGTGGGGGAGTGGGTAGGAGATCCAGTATGTATAGTGATAGGCACCGTGGGGGAGGGGTTGGAGATCCAGTATGTATAGTGATAGGCACCGTGGGGGAGGGGTTGGAGATCCAGTATGTATAGTGATAGGCACCGTGGGGGAGGGGGTTGGAGATCCAGTATGTATAGTGATAGGCACCGTGGGGGAGTGGGTTGGAGATCTAGTATGTATAGTGATAGGCACCGTGGGGGAGGGGGTTGGAGATCTAGTATGTATAGTGATGGCACCGTGGGGGAGTGGGTTGGAGATCCAGTATGTATAGTGATGGCACCGTGGGGGAGGGGTTGGAGATCCAGTATGTATAGTGATAGGCACCGTGGGGGAGGGGGTTGGAGATCCAGTATGTATAGTGATGGCACCGTGGGGGAGTGGGTTGGAGATCCAGTATGTATAGTGATGGCACCGTGGGGGAGGGGTTGGAGATCCAGTATGTATAGTGATGGCACCGTGGGGGAGGGGTTGGAGATCCAGTATGTATAGTGATAGGCACCGTGGGGGAGTGGGTTGGAGATCCAGTATGTATAGTGATAGGCACCGTGGGGGAGTGGGTTGGAGATCTAGTATGTATAGTGATAGGCACCGTGGGGGAGGGGGTTGGAGATCTAGTATGTATAGTGATAGGCACCGTGGGGGAGGGGTAGGAGATCCAGTATGTATAGTGATAGGCACCGTGGGGGAGTGGGTTGGAGATCCAGTATGTATAGTGATAGGCACCGTGGGGGAGGGGTTGGAGATCCAGTATGTATAGTGATAGGCACCGTGGGGGAGGGGTTGGAGATCCAGTATGTATAGTGATAGGCACCGTGGGGGAGTGGGTTGGAGATCCAGTATGTATAGTGATAGGCACCGTGGGGGAGGGGTTGGAGATCTAGTATGTATAGTGATAGGCACCGTGGGGGAGTGGGTAGGAGATCTAGTATGTATAGTGATAGGCACCGTGGGGGAGGGGTTGGAGATCCAGTATGTATAGTGATAGGCACCGTGGGGGAGTGGGTTGGAGATCCAGTATGTATAGTGATAGGCACCGTGGGGGAGGGGTTGGAGATCCAGTATGTATAGTGATAGGCACCGTGGGGGAGGGGTTGGAGATCCAGTATGTATAGTGATGGCACCGTGGGGGAGGGGTTGGAGATCCAGTATGTATAGTGATAGGCACCGTGGGGGAGTGGGTAGGAGATCCAGTATGTATAGTGATAGGCACCGTGGGGGAGTGGGTAGGAGATCTAGTATGTATAGTGATAGGCACCGTGGGGGAGGGGTTGGAGATCCAGTATGTATAGTGATAGGCACCGTGGGGGAGTGGTTGGAGATCCAGTATGTATAGTGATGGCACCGTGGGGGAATGGGTAGGAGATCTAGTATGTATAGTGATAGGCACCGTGGGGGAGGGGGTTGGAGATCCAGTATGTATAGTGATGGCACCGTGGGGGAGGGGTTGGAGATCCAGTATGTATAGTGATGGCACCGTGGGGGAGTGGTTGGAGATCCAGTATGTATAGTGATGGCACCGTGGGGGAGTGGGTTGGAGATCTAGTATGTATAGTGATAGGCACCGTGGGGGAGTGGTTGGAGATCCAGTATGTATAGTGATAGGCACCGTGGGGGAGGGGTTGGAGATCTAGTATGTATAGTGATGGCACCGTGGGGGAGTGGGTTGGAGATCCAGTATGTATAGTGATAGGCACCGTGGGGGAGGGGGAGGAGATCCAGTATGTATAGTGATAGGCACCGTGGGGGAGGGGTTGGAGATCCAGTATGTATAGTGATAGGCACCGTGGGGGAGGGGTTGGAGATCCAGTATGTATAGTGATAGGCACCGTGGGGGAGGGGTTGGAGATCCAGTATGTATAGTGATAGGCACCGTGGGGGAGCGGGTTGGAGATCTAGTATGTATAGTGATGGCACCGTGGGGGAGTGGGTTGGAGATCCAGTATGTATAGTGATGGGCACCGTGGGGGAGGGGGAGGAGATCCACTATGTATAGTGATAGGCACCGTGGGGGAGGGGGTAGGGGTGGATCAGATGGGGAAAAAGGCGTGCAGTTGGAAAATCCAATCTTCATACTGTTGGGTTGTTTTCTATCCAGGTGTGTGGACACATTGTAACCTTACACCCTCCCTTCAGCAGCCATGTACCAGTTTTGGTGCATCACCCTACAACAAGGTATTGGCAATGAGAAAAAAAAATCATTGGTTGATCCAAAATCTAATGATTTAAGGGATCAAAACATGCCAGTAAAAGTAGCACAGTCATGTTAACTATCATGTGGGGCAGCAGATGCTAAATAATTTAGAGTGAACCATTCAAAGATGTCCATGAAAGACCAGGGTACTGACAATAATGGTGTGAACAAGACATCAAACTAATATCCAAAGTGATCTACGCCAGTTGTGAATGGTCTGTTCCAACTGTCAAATAGCAACTTTCAGGAGGCACTGCTATAAAGAATTCTTCTAAGGAAGTATCATGCATAGGCATGAAGTCATAGGCACGACCATCAAACAGAAAGATGGATTTATCTGATGGGGAGAAAGGCAAGGACCAAGAAAACTCTTACTTTTCTGTCTCAAGGGTAGAAGATGAGGGTGGAGATTCAGGGAATGTTTGACATTCAAACAAGGCTCCATCAAGCATAGTGGAGGGGAAGCCACATTTCCTGATAGAGGAATACATTTCTGATGTCCTAGAATAGAAAGGCACATCATGAGAACAGATTCAATGGAGTACTGCCACAGGGAAACAGCTTACACCATCCAGGCCGTTTCCTCTTCTCGCTTCTGCTATCAGAAAAGAGGTACAGGAGCCTCAGATCCCACACCAACAGGGTTAGGAACAGTTATTACCTTTCAACCATCAGGATCCTGACTTCACTTGGCTCAATACTGAACTGATTCCTCAACCTGTGGATTCACTTTTCAGGACACTACAACTCATGTTTTCTGTATTATTTATTCAAGTATGATTTATTTATTCATATGCTATTCCTTTCTTTCCTTGCAACGGTTTGTCTTCTTTTCCACATTGGATGTTTGTCAGTCTTTGTAGTTTTTCATTAATTCTTTGATCTACTACCCACAGAAAAATGAATCTCATGGTTGTATATGATGACATGTATGTGCTTTGATAATAAATCTCCTTTGAACATTGAAGTTCTTGTTCACAGTGTGAAATATCCTGTCATATTTCCAGAATGATGCAAGCTGACAGTGGAATGGTGATTGATGTGTTTCACTTGGGTTCAATACATTTTCAACCATGTAGTATTCAAATTAACAGCATAACATTGTCTAATTTCTAGGCTAGTGCTCTCTACTCTTTCTGTTGATTTGTTAATGTCTGTTTAAAATTGATTCTGTTCTTGTACAGTTCTCTGCAAATTGAAATATGCTGAGCAAAATGGCGATGGAAAGGAAAGCAAAGTTCAAAGTAAAATTTATCAGAGTACATACATGTCACCACATACAGTACAACCCTGAGATTCTTTTTTCTGCAGGCATACTTAGCAAATCTATAGAATAGTAGCTGTAAACTGTAAAGATCAGGAACTGTAAATAAACTATGCAAATGCAGATAATAAATTAATAGCAATAAATTCAAGGATATTCAATATCCAGGAGGGATAGACATGAAAGAAAAGGAGGTGGGGTAGCATTGCTGGTTAGAGAGGAGATTAACGCAATAGAAAGGAAGGACGTTAGCCGGGAGGATGTGGAATCGATATGGGTAGAGCTGCATAGCACTGAGGGGCAGAAAACGCTGGTGGGAGTTGTGTACAGGCCACCTAACAGTAGTAGTGAGGTCGGAGATGGTATTAAACAGGAAATTAGAAATGTGTGCAATAAAGGAACAGCAGTTATAATGGGTGACTTTAATCTACATATAGATTGAGTGAACCAAATTGGTAAGGGTGCTGAGGAACAGGATTTCTTGGAATGTATGCAGGATGGTTTTTTGAATCAACATGTCGAGGAACCAACTAGAGAGCAGACTATCCTAGACTGGGTATTGAGCAATGAGGAAGGGTTAATTAGCAATCTTGTCGTGAGAGGCCCCTTGGGTAAGAGTGACCATAATATGGTGGAATTCTTCATTAAGATGGAGAGTGACATAGTTAATTCAGAAACAAGGGTTCTGAACTTAAAGAAGGGTGACTTTGAAGGTATGAGACGTGAATTAGCTTAGAAAGACTGGAAAATGACACTTAAAGGATTGACGGTGGATATGCAATGGCAAGCATTTAAAGATCGCATGGATGAACTAGAACAATTGTTCATCCCAGTTTGGCAAAAGAATAAATCAAGGAAGGTAGTGCACCCGTGGCTGACAAGAGAAATTAGGGATAGTATCAATTCCAAAGAAGAAACATACAAATTAGCCAGAAAAAGTGGCTCACCTGAGGATTGGGAGAAATTCAGAGTTCAGCAGAGGAGGGCAAAGGGCTTAATTAGGAAGGGGAAAAAAGATTATGAGTGAAAACTGGCAGGGAAGATAAAAACTGACTGTAAAAGCTTTTATAGATATGTGAAAAGAAAAAGATTGGTTAAGACAAATGTAGGTCCCCTACAGACAGAAACAGGTGAATTGATTATGGGGAACAAGGACATGGCAGACCAACTGAATAACTACGTTGGTTCTGCCTTCACTAAGGAGGACATAAATAATCTTCCAGAAATAGTAGGGGACAGAGAGTCCCGTGAGATGGAGGAACTGAGGGAAATACATGTTAGTAGGGAAATGGTGTTAGGTAAATTGAAGGGATTAAAGGCAGATAAATCCCCAGGGCCAGATGGTCTACATCCCAGGGTGCTTAAGGAAGTAGCCCAAGAAATAATGGATGCATTAGAGATTATTTTTCAAAACTCTAGATTCTGGACTAGTTCCTGAGGATTGGAGGGTGGCTAATATAACCCCACTTTTTAAAAAAAGAGTGAGAGAGAAACTGGGGAATTATAGACCGGTTAGCCTAACGTTGGTGGTGGGGAAAATGCCAGAGTCAGTTATCAAAGATGTGATAACAATACATTTGGAAAGCGATGAAATCATCGGACAAAGTCAGCATGGATTTGTGAAAGGAAAATCGTGTCTGACGAATCTCATAGAATTTTTTGAGGATGTAACTAGTAGAGTGGATAGGGGAGAACCAGTGGATGTAGTATATTTGGATTTTCAAAAGGCTTTTGACAAGGTCCCACACAGGAGATTAGTGTGCAAACTTAAAGCACATGGTATTGGGGGTATGGTATTGATGTGGATAGAGAATTGGTTGGCAGACAGGAAGCAAAGGATGGGAATAAATAGGACCTTTTCAGAATGGCAGGCAGTGACTATTGGGGTACCGCAAGGCTCAGTGCTGGGACCCCAGTTGTTTACAATATATATTAATGACTTGGATGAGGGAATTAAATGCAGCATCTCCAAGTTTGCGGATGACACGAAGCTGGGTGGCAGTGTTAGCTGTGAGGAGGATGCCAAGAGGATACAGGGTGACTTGGATAGGTTAGGTGAGTGGGCAAATTCATGGCAGATGCAATTTAATGTGGATAAATGTGAAGTTATCCACTTTGGTCGCAAAAACAGGAAAACAGATTATTATCTGAATGGTGGCCGATTAGGAAAAGGGGAGGTGCAACGAGACCTGGGTGTCATTGTACACCAGTCATTGAAAGTCGGCATGCAGGTACAGCAGGCGGTGAAAAAGGCGAATGGTATGCTGGCATTCATAGCAAGAGGGTTCGAGTACAGGAGCAGGGAGGTACTACTGCAGTTGTACAAGGCCTTGGTGAGACCACACCTGGAGCATTGTGTGCAGTTTTGGTCCCCTAACCTGAGGAAAGACATCCTTGCCATAGAGGGAGTACAAAGAAGGTTCACCAGATTGATTCCTGGGATGGAAGGACTTTCATATGATGAAAGACTGGATCGACTAGGCTTATACCCGTTGGAATTTAGAAGATTGAGGGGGGATCTTATTGAAACATATAAAATCCTAAAGGGATTGGACAGGCTAGATGTAGGAAGACTGTTCCCGATGTTGGGGAAGTCCAGAACGAGGGTTCACAGTTTGAGGATAAAGGGGAAGGCTTTTAGGACTGAGATTAGAAAAAACTTCTTCACACAGAGAGTGGTGAATCTGTGGAATTCTCTGCCACAGGAAACAGTTGAGGCCAGTTCATTGGCTATATTTAAGAGGGAGTTAGATATGGCCCTTGTGGCTAAAGGGATCAGGGGGTATGGAGGGAAGGCTGGTGCGGGGTTCTGAGTTGGATGATCAGCCATGATCATAATAAATGGCGGTGCAGGCTCGAAGGGCCGAAGGGCCGAATGGCCTACTCTTGCACCTATTTTCGATGACAAGCATGAAATAACAAGATAAGAGAGTCCTTCAATGAGTGTTCAAGAGCCTGGTCGTTGAAGGGTAGTAACTGTTCTTGAACTTGTTGGTTTGAGTCCTGGGTCACCTGTATCTTCTACCTGATGGCAGCAGTGAGAAAAGAGCATGGCCTGGATGGTGAGGATCTTTGATGATGGATGCTGCTTTTTGACGGCAATGTTTCATGTAGGTGTTCTCAACGGTAGGGGGGCTTTATCTGAGATGTACTGGGCTGAATCTACTACCTTTTGTAGGATTTTCCACTCATTGATGTTCCCTCTCCAGGCCATAATGCAGCCTGTAAGCACACTTTCCACTATACATCTGTAGAAGTTTCCTAAGGTTTTTGATGACATGCTGAATCTCTGCAGGCTCCTGAGGAAGTAGAGGCGTTGTTGTGCTTTTTTCTGCAATTATATTTGTATGATGGGTCCTGGACATGTCCTCTGAGATAGTGACACGCAGGAATGTAAAGTTACTGACTCTTTCCAGCCTCTGGTCATCTGATGATTGTTGGCTCATGGACCTCTGGTTTCCCTCTCCTGAAGTCTACAATCTGTACTGATTGACATTAAGTGAGAGGTTGTTATTACACCACTCAGCCAAATTTTCAGTCTCCCTCCTGTATGCTGATTCATCATCATCTTTGATACAGCCCACAACAGTGGTGTCATCAGCAAACTTGAATACGGTGTTGAGCTGTACTTAGCCACACAGTCGTGGGTGTAAAGTGAGTAGAGCAGGTGGCTATTTGATGAATTTCCTATGATTTATTTGTTTCAAGTACACTTGATGAGATACCATTTTAAAGTTGGTTCTTTCAGTACTTTGGCTTAAGTTTTTTTGTTTTATGTCATTGACTGTAATTGTTGACAAGCATGCAATGGAAAGCTGAAGATTTTACTATTTGAATAATCATCGTCTAATCCTGCTGAGGAGAAAGGCTAAAGGTTTTATTTTCTGTTGATATTGTTAATATTTTCGCCAATGCAAAAGTTTCCCTGTTTTGAAGCAGCACACACAAGATGCTGGAGAAGGGCAACATCTATAGAAAAGAGTACAGTCAGGTTTACTTTGTCAAAGCTGCAAATCATATTTTATTTTGCTTTAAACTGATCCTTAATTGCAGCACATTGAGGTTTATTAGAAGTCATTTTCGGCATATCCTTTCATTTGTGTTTTTTGACAAAGATGTTGAGCTAATTTAGATGGGAATATTATTTATTTAGATTTCGTTGTTTCCTGTTTTTGTAAAATTTAGCTGAAATCAATGTGAAAAAAAAACTTATAGGTGTAAATTGTTTATGAAAAATTAGAGTTTCTGTGACCCTTCATCAGGGTCTCGGCCTGAAACGTCAACTGTACCTCTTCCTAGAGATGCTGCCTGGCCTGCTGCGTTCACCAGCAACTTGGATGTGTGTTGCTTGAATTTCCAGCATCTGCAGAATTCCTGTTGTTTACGAAACAAATCCATGTTCATTAGTACTAAGGTTGTTGTTTAGTAGCTTTGCAATCTTGTTGACATCCTTATGCAGGGGTTGATGGCAGGGAACTCAATTACATTTAAGCAAGGATGTCGTAGCATGACCCTTTGTTTCTGAATTCGCAGGAACAGTCAATTGTGTTTGTTTCATGGTGTGAATCATTCCACTCTTTTATTTCAAACTCTTCTCTTAACTTAAAAGCTTGGTTAACAATCAGGTGTTTCTCATTTCATGCTGGAGCATAAAACGTGGTCAGTCTTCTGAGTGAAGATTTAAAAAATTGTCTTTACAGCACCGCATAGATACCTGACCCTTTTAATGTTGGTTTATTTTGGATTCTTAAATTTATGACCGTGCCAGGTTTTTGTCTCCCAAGTCATACCTTTTAATCTGGTTTCCTACTCTATTGTATCCAATTTGTGAGCGTAATTCATTTTATTTAAGTTTAAGACATTAGTTTTGTATTAAACAATATAATTCCAAAGTAAATTTAAAGTTATATTTTGTTATAATTACATCATAGGAGGATCCCTGACTGAGGTGAGTTAATTACTTAAACAAAATATGATTTATTGCTCCAGGATATAATTGCTGCAGAAAGCATCAAATGGACTCGTCCTCAAGTTAAATTAGACAATATATTAGCAAAATTATTATTCAAATTAAAAATCTCCCACAGCTAATGAACTGCCTTGGTTACAGCTTTACATATGATTAATAATTGATTCAACAATTTTACTAACTTTATGTTGGACCACACACAACTCACCAGTCTCTGATCATTCATTTCTATCATACAGATTCTACTTTCTCTGTTTCTAAGGTAAAGATATTTTCTTTCATTCTGAAGAGAGATTTCAGGCTTTTGTTCTTCCTGCCTGTTGGTAGGAGATGGCATGACCCTGGGATGACCCCTGCCGTATGGAGCTGAGTCCACTACACTCCGCAGTTGCTTGCGTTGCTCTGCATTCCAGTTGCCGTACCAGACCATGGTGCAAACAGTCACGATGCTACCAACAGTGCATCTGTCGAGGTTTGTTATCCTCCTTAACCTCCTCAGGAAGACGCTGATGTGCCTTTCTTGTCGTAGTCATAGAGCACTACAGCACAGAGCGAAGCCCTTTGGACCATCTAGTCCATGCTGAGCTGTTTTTCTACCTAGTCCCACTGACCCGCACCTGGACTGTAGCCTTCCATCACCCTCCCATCCATATACGGATCCAAATTTCCCTCTAAATGTTGAAATTGAACCTGCACTCACCACTTCTGCAGGCAGATCATTCCACACTCTCCCCATCCTCCGAGTGAAGAAGGTCCCCTTAAATATTACGGGAACAGATTCCCCTGTAACCTGTTCCCTTCATAAATGCCTGACTTCAGCCAGGTTTTCAGGATGCCTTCCATGTCATAAAGCTACACTGATAAATTTAATGTACATTGACCCTGCAGCAAAAGAATTAAGGAAAAGAATATACAAGAGAGAATGATTAATACAGCAGTGAGGATGTAAAGGTGGGGAGGGCAGGAATGGACACTTTTACTGGGTGTCAACATGGACCCAATGAGGCAAACAGATACTTCCTGCCATAACAAGTGAATTTCTTTGCATCCCAAACCTTAATCGCTCCTAACCCTGATTCATTCAATATGTGCTCCAAATCTGTGCTCTCTGGTAACCAGGCCTTGAGCCATTAGATGCAGTCTCTCTTTATCTTTACTGTTTGCTATTTTAAGCACCTTTATTAAGTCTGTTTAGCCTCTCTCCTCAAAAGCAGATTGCTTTGATTGTAATGAAGTTCTTGTAATTGCATATCAGGTACACATTAAACTCACATCATAAGTCAATTCTTATTAGAGCAAACTACTTGCCCCCTTGGGTATCATACAATGAGCATGGAGTCTCATACTTCAGATATCCCGTAGGTGCATTGATAGAAAAATAGGAGGGCTGTATGGGACGAAAGGCTTGGATTGAATTTGGATTAGTTTAGAAGGTCTGCACAACATCGTGGGCCAAAGGGTCTGTATTGTTCATGTTCTCCCCTTTTCTGGTCCTGATTTAAATCCACCCGCTCATCTTCTCTCAATTCTTCATTCTCAAGGCGATGAATGGTGATTGCCCTGGTAAGTCTGGTCACTGATAGCTTCATTCTGTTGCTGCTATGGTAATAGTTTCAGAAAATTGTTGTGAAAAGCTAAACGTGCATTGTAGAGACTAACTTGATGTCCAATAACTTTTGATGTGCTGGTGCAATAAAGTCTGGTCCAGTACTGAAAAGCCTGATGTGCTGGTCCACTGACATGGAGAAGAATCCATATTTACTTCCTTTCTGATATGATGATTGATCCTCAGTATTACTTTTTATGAGACCATCATCGTCATTGTCATTATGTGGTGTGTCGTATTACCTGGGCAGTCATGGTCTATGACCATGATTGTACTTGACAAACTTTTCTTCAGAAGTGGTTTGCCATTGCCACCTTCTGGGCAAGGGTCTTTACAAGACAGGTGACCCAAACATTATCAGTACTCTTCAGGGATTATCTACCGGGCGTCAGTGGTCGCATAACCAGGACTTGTGACCAGCTGCTTGCAAGGCCATCCACCACCTGCTCCCTGCTCCCATGGCTTCATGTGACCCTGATCGGGCAGGGCGGGGCGGGGTGGGTGGCTAAGCAGGTACTACACCTTGCCCAAGGGTGACCTGGAGGCTAGCAGAGGGAAGGGGTGCCTTGCAGCTTCTTTGGTGGAGGCGTACCGCCATCCAAGGATTGAGACAGGACTTGCAAATTTTCAACCATGCCATGCATTTTGCTTTGCAGTCCATATTAATCAGATAGTCTTGTAGTATCAACTTGATCTTGCAAGGACAATATCTGGCCAGGTGTTAAGCCTGGTCAAGCTTTTCTTTGAACTTAACTCTGTTTATCCCGTTGTAAAATCTTTTTCTATTGTTTTGTCAGAGACTGGTTGCTGGGCTGTTTTTTTTTGTCCCGTTCTGCATTCATTCAGGTTGCATTTAGTAACTGGTGACTGTTGTGAACAGGGGTGCAGTGCTAATTTTTTAGGTGCCGGAGCTGACAAAATGCTTGCCATTTCCTATATTCATTTATATTCTCATCCTCCCCCCTCTTCCCCTCCCCCCTATTCCCCTCTCCCCACTCCATTCATGTAATGAGCAGGTACACAAATTGGGTGTGGCATATGTATATTTGAATAGGGCTTCTTATGATGTCAAGCACTAAACCAAGATGAAAAAAATACGAATTCCAGAGCTCCACAGAAAGATAGTGATAGGTAAAACATTAACAAGATTATAGCCTATCACTACATTTCAGTGTATAACTGGTACAATAAAACATACAATACTTAATTTAATAATATGGCAAAGTATTGCACAGTTGCACTCACTAATGATCATAAAATATAATTATCAAGCAAGTAAAGAAAAAGAAGGTAATCATGTATTTACCAATTTAAAAGTAATTACCAAATGCCACCAATGAGAAGTTTCACAATAATTTCCACAAAGGGTCAGGCATAATATGTGTTCAGGGGTCTGAAGCAACTCTTGTTCTGGTGTCACCTGCTGACCTGTGGTACCACAGCCATGATGTGATAAACGGCTCAGGATTCCACTGAACTAGAGAAGGTCCATGTAGTTTAACAAACATAAGCGATGTTACATGATTTATGAGAATTCTTGAGTGCGTTGTTGTTATTATCAAGTTCATGTGACTGAATGCTCTCTCACACTCAGCAGTACTAACAGGAATAACTTGTGAACAGCTCAGTAATGGGCGTAAATCTTGGGGGATGCGGCATCCACGATCCTCCACATATTCTCTGAAGGCATTTATTACAGAAGAAGAAGGAAGCTTAAACCTTACAGAGAGATGATATTGCAGCTTCTCCATAATTAGGCGGTATTTCATTTAACAGTGATTTATACATACTTTGAGGTTTAGAAGTTTGAGAACCTTTAAAGGATGTTGCCGTGAACATACGGTGCTGTAAATTGTTTATGAGACTAGTAAGAAACTGTAGATAATTAACGGAGACAATTTTGTTGTTGCTTGTTGAGGTAATTTCTCCAAACTTCCCCTTTTCAACTGCCTCTTGAGCTTCTAGAGTTTTTGTACGAGGTTGCTCTTTCAGTCCATGCAGTGATCTTATGCTCCGTTGGATCAGTTTGTCTGCACAAACAATCATAGTAGTGAGTTTCTGTAATCACTGACAGTAAACCAAGTTCATGCAATGTGTCATACATTAGAGCTAAGTCCAATAGAAACTCTTCTGAAGAGAATCTTTTCAACAGACCTTCACTGGTTTTTCTGTCATTCTCAGATCTTGTTTCATCCTTCATTGCTTTTTCAAAATGAAAACCCAGTGCTTCATAATTTTGTCACACTGCTGAAACTGTTCGAAATGAGCTAGCTACCCACCTGGTGCCCAGAACACGGCCTATTTTGCAAACTTGTTGTTCTAGTTGAGAGGCACATTCAGACAGTTCCTTTTGATTTAGAGGTGATCTGCTGTAAACAGAGTACAATTTGTCCAGAAATGATTGAAAATTATTTATTCCATGAACTTCTCTCACTGAATCACCTACTGCAAGTTCTAATCTGTGATTAAGACAGTGCCAAATAATCACATCAGGGTAATGTTCCTTGAGAGTTGTAGCAACACCTAATTTGACACCAAGCACTATGCTTGCCCCATCACCAGCAAATGCTACAAGGTTCTGCTTCAAGTAAGAGTCATCAAACCCATGGTTATTGAGACAGTTCAATAGATGCTTAGCAATAGTTGCAGCTTCCTGATCAGGCAGTTCAATTAGATCTAAAAACATAAAATGGGGATCCCCTTCCTTATCACTTTCACATTTCAAATAAACTATTAGGGCGGTCTTAATGCTCAGGCTTGTTGATTCATCAATGAGAACAGGAAATCTGCCATTTATCTGCTTGATATGCTGGCAAATTTCCTTTTTCATATTAATGGCTATGTGATTAATTATATCTGTAGCACTAGTGCGGGAATGCAGTCCAGTTCCAATGTCAATACCATTTCTTTTTGAAGTTCCAATAAGCCAAAGTGATCAGAGTACAGTCTGTCATTCTGAGCTAAATAATATGCAGGACGAAAAATTGAACAAGTTGCCTTTAGATGCAAAGCATTCATGGTATCACATAATTTTCCAAGAGCATCTTCACTAGCTATATTTTCAACACTTAGAGCGGCAGTGTGAGATTTTGATAGTTTGTGATCAACAATTTTTTTCTGAGAGACTGCAAGTGTCTACTTCGATTGGCTCCATAATAGGATACGTGATATATCTGCCATGTCAATTCTCCCGTGATCTTTAAACCTTGAGGCTGTAGCACTTTACATAGCTAGCCAGCCATCCCTTACTAGCCTTAAACTCCCTCCTCTCGTTCTCCTCAACCTCCTCACAGTAGTGCTCATAGAGGCTAAGTGCTTTTTCACGCATAATTTTGCCATCAACAGGGATATGCTTCTGTGACATGTCCTCTAGCCACACACTTAATGCTTTCTCAGTCTTTGCAAGCACTTTATCATGAACCAGAGAGACCATTTTTGCCGTTGTAGGGGTAGCACTAATGCTTCCATGAAATTCAGCTTCTTTTTGCTTTAATGTGCGAATGCTCGATTCGTTCTTACCGACCTTACGGCCCACTTCAGCAAGCGACATGCCACTTTTCAAAAGATCTAAGATTTTTATTTTCTCGGTGAACGTTGCTCAAACAACAAATGCTGGAGAGATACTGAGAATCTGTGAAATGGCGGAAGGCTACAGCAGGGTATGCTGGGACAACGGGTCGAGCAATGAGGAATTTCACAAAACAGTCACAGCTCCAGGAGTTCACCAAAAACGATAAAATATCCTAATGTTATTGGTGGTATTTTCCCCACCAGCCACCACCCTGTCTCCCCAAACCCCTGCTTCTGTAAAATTCTCTATTTAATATGTGGCTGCTGTTAAATTCTCCGCTTGTTTATTTTGACTTTTTCTTACAGAGGGGCCGGAGTGGTGCGCTGGTGAGCTCCAGCAGCACTGTACCCCTGGTTGTGGAGAAGAGGAGGAAGTTTGTATTAACCGAAAACCTTTATTTATATCATCTGTTGTTAGTCTTAAATTTACTGTTCTTAATATGTTTTCTTATTGAGAAAGAGTTGTGTTCAATAATGGTAATTTCAACTGTAATTTGAATTTACTTCATGTAGTTTGATTATATTAAATTAGTTAAACAAAATAACCTTGAAACACCTTTAAAAATCCAAGCAAGTTACTTCAAATCTGAAATTTAAGCACAAGGGATCAAAATATAGAATACTTTTAAACTAAGCTAGAAAGTGATATTTAGAAATGTATGTCATCTGTGAGTCTAGAAATAATATCACTGAGCAGTGATAGGCACATAGCTCTCTAGTCCCAAGGGTGGAACATTGCCGTTATGAATGGTATCACTGTTGGTGGGTACTCTTTGATTGGGAATGGGTTGACAACAGATAAAATGGGAATATTAGACTGATCATCTGATTTTTTTTTTCCAATGGTATGAATAATTGACAAACAACTGATTCTTCGACCTACAGCCCACTTTCAAGGCCTCTGCAACTCATTCTTAGTGTTATTTATTTCCTGATTGCAGTTTGTCTTTTGCACATTGGTTGTTTGTCAACTTTGACTATATATGCTTTTTTTGTAGATTCTGTTGTATTTCTGTATTTTTCCTGTAAATGCCCACAAGAAAATTAATCTCAAGGTAGTATATCGTAACTTGTACATACTTTGATAATAAATTTGCTTTGAACCTTGGATTGGGCCTACGGTGTGGTTCGGCTGCTTATTTGATATACATATAACCTCAATACCCCAAATGAAATGAAAAGTGAGACAGTACTCTAACATGCCCATACTAAGAGATCTTTAATTAGAACATTAATTGAGAGGAAATTTAAATTCCTGGAGCACGTCGTCAGAAAGGGAGAAATAGAATGCCTTACATTACACTGCCGTATGCCTGGGAAACGCGGTAGAGGAAGGCAACGAAGAAAATATATGGACACTGTGAAAGAACTAACAGATCTAAGTGTGCAAGATATCATTGACGCTGTGAGGGATCATTCGATATGGAGAACCATGATCGCCCAAGCGTGTAATGCGCAAGGCACATGAAGAAGAAGAAATGAAATGTTTGTAAACATCAAAAAATGACTATAAAGAACAGTAAAGCAGTAAAAAACCTGTATCAGTATTTGGTGTGACCACTCTCTGCCTTTAAAACTGCATCAGTTCTCTTGGGTATGCTGTCATGCAGTTTTATAAGGAAATCAGCTGGTACGTTGGTCCAAGTAGTTTGGAGAACTTGCCACAGTTCTTCTGCATACTCTGGCCAGCTCGCTTGTTTCTGTCTCTCCAGGTAATCCCAGACAGCCTCTGATGTTGAGATCAGGGCTCTGTGGAGACCATACCATCTGTTGCAGAACTCACTCTTTGTTGTTGTTTTTGATGAAGATGGTTCCATGACCTTGGCTGTGTGTTTGGGGTCATTGTCCTGTTGAAGGATGAAATTGGGACTGGCCAGACACCTCTGGTGGTGTTGTGTGATGGATGAGAATCTCCTGCTACTTCTCAGCATTGAGGATTCTGACCAGATCACCAACTCCATTTGCAAAAATGCAGCCCCAGACCTGCAGGGAACTTCTGCTGTGCCTCACTGTTGGCTCTAGATACTCATTCTTGTAGCACTCTCCAGCTCTTCCACTGACAAACTGCCTGCTGTTTGATCCGAAGGTTTCAAATTTTGGCTAGTCAGTCCAGTGCACTTGCTGCTGCTGTTCAGCATTCCTGTCCTTGTTTTTGTGTGTAGGCGAGTCTCTTGGCTTTGTTTCTACTTCAGAGGAGTGGTGTTTTGGCAGCAACTCTTCCATAACCATCATGTATGACAAGACTTCTCTGGGCTGTAGAGGGGTGTACTTGAGTTCCGGTGGTTTCAGAGAGTTCAGAGCTGATAGCAGTGTTGGATGACTTCTGATTTAGAAGGGACATCAGTTTGATGTATCTCTCATTTGCTGCTCTCAGTTTCCATGGCCAGTCACTGCATTTCTGGTTCTCAATCTTGCTTGTTTCTGTGTGCTTCTTCAGAAGAGTTTGGACAGCATGTCTTGAAACTCCCGTCTGCCGTGAAATTTCTACTTGGGAGAGACCTTGCTGATACAGAATGACCACCTTGTTCAAAGTTCAAATTTAATTTTTTTTATCAAAGTACATACATGCCACATATACAACCCTGAGATTCATTTTCTTGTAGGCATACTCAATAAATCCATAGAATAATAACTATAACAGAAAAAAGGAAAGACTGCCCAACTGGGGTGTTCAACCAGAATGCAAAAGAAGAAACAATAATAATAAATAAATAAGCAATAAATATCGAGAACATGAGGTGAAGATTCCGTGAAAGTGAGTCCATTGATTGTGGGAATATTTCAATGAAGGGGCAAGTATAGTTGAGTGAAGTTATCCCCTTTGGTTCAAAAACATGATGGTTGAGGGGTATAACTGTTCCTGAACCAAGTGGTGTGTGTCCTGAGGCTCCTGTACCACCTTCCTGATGGGAACAGCGAGATGAGAGCATGTCCTGGTGGGATTCCCTCTGACAGATGCTGCTTTCCTATGGCAACATTTCATGCAGGTGTGCTCAGTGGTGAGGAAAGCGTAACCTGTGATGGACTGGACCATATCCACTACTTGTAGGATTTTCCATTCAGGGGCATTGGTGTTTCTATACGGGCCGTGATGTAGCCAGTCAATATACTCTTGTCTACATATCTATAGAGATTTGTCAGAATTTTAGATGTCATGCTGAATATCCACAAACTCCAAGTAAGCAGAGACATTGCCATGCTTTCTTCATAATTGCACTTCGTAAGGGCTCAAGACAGGTCCTCCAAAATAATAACACCTACAAATTTAAAGTTGCTAACCCTCTCCACCTCTTATCTTCTGAGGACTGGCTCATGGACCTCTGATTTCCTTCTCCTGAAGTCTATAATTAGCTCCTTGGTCTTGCTGACATTGAGTAAGAGGTTGTTGTTACTATACCACTCAGCTAGACTTTCAATATATTGATTCCTCACCACCTTTGATTCGGCCTACGTCAATGGTGTCATCAGCAATCTTGAATTTGGCTTTGGAGATGTGCTTAGCCTCACAGTCATAAGTGTGAAGTGAATAGAGCAGGGGGCTACGTACACCGCCTTAGGATGCACCTGTGCTAATGGAGGTCATGGAGGAGATGTTGCCATTCTGAACTGACTGGGGTCTGCAAGTGAAGAAATCAAGGATCCAATTTCATGAGGAGTTATTGTGGCCAAAGTCTTAGAGCTTATTGATGAATTTTGAGGGGATGTTATTAAATGCTATGCTCACTCTTGCCATAGTGTAAGAATTGATGATTTGAAGGTTAAACTGTCACATTTGCTACACCCTCACTTTTAGATTGGTTGTTGTTCCCCCATTTTGATTCCTTCTAAGCCTTTCTGTTTCAGTTAATCAGTTTAGTTAATTTAACTTATTATGTCATTGATCATTAGCATCTGCTTATATCTTTGTTTAATCATACACTTGGCTAAATACCAAACACTCTTTTATAGGTTGAGGAAGGTGCCTTTGTCAAAGAGAACTTTGATGAACTCTGCTGGACCTTATCTGCAAAGAAGAACTACAAACATGACAAGAATGGAAACTGTACAATTTCAGATCGTGATGCCTTCAGGCTATGGTGCCTTTTTAACTTCCTGTCAGAGGACAAATATCCCCTGGTGATGGTTCCTGATGAGGTGAGAACTTTATAGATGTGTTCATAAATTGATTTGAATGCTTTGAAATGGTTTTGACTAAATTAAAACTCTGTGGTTGTAATTGCAGCTGCTTTGGTATATGAGCAATATTATTTGGTCTTCTGGCACTTCTACAATGATAAGAATGTCATTGTCAGCAAGAAATTGATTATTGTTCGTTATGATTTTTCTCTCTAGTATGGTCACATAATTGATTTATCTGTAGAGTCTCCGTTCTGGATGAGGTCCAGGATGGGCGTTGTATCCCACAGCACTGAGATGCTGGCACTATAGTTAGCTAGAGCATTGGTACCATGTAAACACCCTTTACATTTGTGACATTTGCTGTTGCTAATAAGGGGAAGGGTGGACTTTAATTTTGCTGTAATGGATACTGGTATCACTGGCTTTGAATGTATGCTGAACAGCTTTGTGGGCCGAAGGGCCTGTATTGTGCTGTAGGTTTTCTATGTTTCTATTTTTTCATGGTTCTGCATTTTATTTGAGAATTAGGCCCAGATATGAGGTTACTTGTCAGTTCTTTTCTTTAAAGAGGTCAATTGATTCCCATCAAAATATCAAACTCAGATGTGCTAAGCTGGAATTCTGTGGATTTTTTTTTTCACTGGAACTAATTCTAGGAGGTAAGTTCATAAATTCACAATGTAACACTGGAATTAAAAGTAATTGCTGATTGATGTATTGATAACTATTTTGACATATTTTGAAATTATACCCTGTCCTTGATTAGTGTTTGATTAAGTATGTTGTTATTGTGCAGGTTCAGATGTATTTTATTACAAATTGTGAAACACAAAATGCAAGGAACCTAAATTATAAACACTTGTTCAGGAATTGGCAACGTGACATGAGCAGACAAGAATACTGAAGATCTGCCTAAGTGGTTTAGAACATAGGGAACGGTTAAGATGTGGAATGTGTTGTCAGCATTAGTTCAAACTGGAACTGAGTAAATGTATGAAAGGAAATCAAATTGCAGAGTTGTGGGAGAGTAAGACTGGTTAGAATGTTATTGCATTGAACCTAGGAAGAGACAGAGGGACAATGAAGATCACAAATTGAAGTTTATGGAGAACAATGTCTTTAAAAGTAAAAGATAAGTGTCAAAACCTGAAGTGACTTTAGTGAGCCCACTCCTCTTAATTTTAGCTATATATATATATGTGTATATGTATGTGTATGTATATGTATGTGTATATGTATGTATATATATGTGTGTATGTATATATGTGTGTGTGTGTGTGTGTATGTATGTATATTGCATTAAGGGTGCCAATGGAACATAGCAGGAGAGAAAATTGAATTTATAGTCAAGGAGATTTGCGGCCTAGTTGGGGTTTTGGGAGATCCAAGAATCTAAATGATTTATTTGGAAGGAAGAAACAAATCTCACTACAAGTAAAATAAATTACATCCTCTCTTCTGCTCCCACTTCTATTAATGAGGTAATATACCTCAATTTGCATATTTTGGAAATTGGGTAATAGGCAAAAATATAATCAAACCTTCTGCGGATATTTGTGGAAACACCGAAGTAAAAAAAAAATCCTGTGGTGGTTTTGGCCTTGGGGATACTTGGCGCCACGTGCACTAATAGTCACCAAACAAGACTGTGCATTATCTCACTAGAACACCTGAAGTCAGTAGCTGTAGGCTATCACCTACACTACTAACTACATCTCTGAGAATCTGTTGCACCTGGTAGCAAGCCGGCCAAGACAGCTGCTCTGGTCAAGAAGCTCCTACAGGATGAGGGTTTATTGGTACATCTCCTTTAATAGGAATGGAAAATGGATGTCTCTGAAAAAACATCACAAGGAAGCATTACTGACAGCAAATTAAAAGTAAACAATGCTGGAACTACTTAGCTTTTGTGAAGAGGAAAGCAAAATTAATGTTTTAGATCAATGACATTTCATAAGAAAAATCATAAATCAAACATTTTAAATCAAAGAGAAGGATAGACAGGATAGTGAGAACGTTTTGACAAAATGGAGTCCAGGAGAGACTGATATAAGTAGTAGCTTTGAGAGCGTGGTAAAGGTATGCAGATTAAAGATAATCTGATAGCAGGAGATCTCATAACAACAGCATCAATTTTATGGAACTATCCCCTGAATTAGATGTTCCATGTACGTCTTCAAACCAGGTATGAGCTGGGCAGGGAAGATGAGATTGTGGTCAATTGTTGTGCTGGATTGTGCAAGTGTATTTAAGAATGATATTTAAGATGATCATAACGTTCAGAGTTGTGGTTTACTGGCGTTGTTGGAAATATGTTGCTTTAAGATGCAAGTCTGTGCAGTAGATAAAGCGTAGTGCATTCATTGTGGTAGGAGAGTACATGATACACAAACCACATTACCATTAACGTTGGAGACAAGAATAGGGGCAGAAAAAAATCAAAATGAAATAAATTAGCTGGAACTTTACTCATCATCTTATCCTGATCTCTCTTTACTGTATTTGAAGTCTTATTTCCAACCTTTCAGTAATATTGAACAATTATTCAGCCCTGTTCACATTTTCGACTGTTCACTTGATGTACAGTTTATTAGCATGGATTGCTGTGATGTCAGACCAGCAACAAGCCTTAGAACTTTACTTGCCTCAGCTTGCAGAACTATGAGCTGCAAATTGCTAACTAATCCTCGCACCATTAACCCTCTGTGATTAGATAGTTTTGAGGGTGAATCAGTTAGTTTTGAAAGGAAGTCATTTGTTGGAATAATTTTGATTGAAGTACCAGGTTGTTGTTTGAGGGTATCCCAGTAACCAGAGTCTACTTAGATTTTCAGAAGCCGGTGGAGTGATCTGTCATTGATTACATGTAGTCAGTAGTATGTTGCTGCAGTGGGTACACTAGACTGATTGTAACTATCAATATATTTTACTAATTTCAAGAATGGCCTTGACATGAAAGTGCAGGTTGAGTGTCCCTGATCCGAAATGCTTGGAGCTGGAAGTGTTTTAGATTTTGGATAGTTTCAGATTTTGGAATATATAATGAAATAGCTTAGGATTACCATCATTTCTGACTCTGAATTTATGTACTATTGGTCTTTCATTTGTTCATCTCACATATGTACTTAACAGTAAAAATTATGTACCATTAACGTAATAAAATTTTAATGTGTGCAGAGTAACAAAATCATCACAGCAGCATTGGGAGAATACCTGACTTAGTTGTTGAACAATGGCAAACTTTCAGTCTTCATCTACGATGCCATGTTTTCACTAAAAGGTTATAGTACATTGTATTTGTACATTTTTTTTAAGGTTTTATGTGAGGTATAGCAACAATCAGCACTATAGGCTTGTTCTGGTGTCAGATTTTCATGACCAGCATTTGCTTTAAAAACTTAATGCCTTTTCTTTTATTAGATTTCTGCAATCAGTCTTCTGAGTATTCACAATTACCTTCAGTTTTCAGTCTGTCATAATAAATTGTTGCTTGCTTCATGATACACATACTGTTAAGTGGCATATGGTCATTCTGACTTGACAATACATGATCAATCTTCATTTTTCACTTTGTTTTTCTATTTTTTGTTAACTTCTGTTCATTACATATGTGAGGTCACTTCTCAGAGCTGTCTGTGGTACACAGAGACCTGTGCTTTGCCTAGGGACCTTCCTAGTGTCATGGGGAATTTTCCATTTGTGACATCATGTCAGTGCTCAATAAAATACGTTTGTGTTTGGATTTTGGAGGTCTTTGGATTTTGTAATTTTGGATATGGGGTATTCAACCAATACAAGGTTAGTGAAGGTGCTGGGGAGGTGAGCAGGGCAGTATTCTACGTGTGGGTTTACATAGACTTAGGAGTGGCTGAACTCTTCCCACATAACACTGGGTGCGGAGTTGTATTATGGGCCTCATGGAACATCAATAGTATAATCACCAGCAAGTAAAGAATTTTGATATTTTGAGTCATGATTTTAATAATGATTGCATGCCCAATGCCGAGAGATATTTACCAAAACAAAAATTGTATTCAGCTGCCTTCTAAAGCAGTCCATCAGGATTGAAGATCACTTACTTCCATTCTCATTCTGTGGCTTCTGAGGTCACCCATGAGGCCTCTTTGGGACCCACAGAGTTTGCCACAGCAGGAGGTGACTGGTGGGTAAGTGGGTAGCTTTGGAGGAGGTGAGCTCCTTCCACAATTTATGCTGGATTTCTGTGTGCTCCACTGCATAGGCTCTAGATTCTCAATGCTATTCCAAATGCTGCATTCCTGTGTTGAGTAGTTTTAGGTCAGGGACTCTCATGAGAACATGGGGATGTTGAAAGTTTTAAACTTTCCCTGAATCCTTTCCTCTGTCCACCTGGTAACTTGCTGCAATTCCCAAGTTGGACTCCCAAGATATGGGAAGTGCTCCATGTCTTGTGTCTTGGACTTTCAATGTCAGAAAGGCAGTATTGTGTGGTAAGGGGAGGAGACCTTTGTTTTGTGGCTGATAAGTGTAAGTCTCATCAGTGTTTGTGCTTCAGTGAATACACTGACAATAACACTAAGCTTGTACTGCTGCCTACATTTCTTTGAGTAGCTTTGTACAATCTCCATGATGGCCTTTAATGCTGTTGTCCTGTATGGACTGTGAAAAATCCTTCTTCAGTTTGCCACCCAGCAGAAACTTCTGCACATTTGATGTTTTGCTTCCGGACATATGAGTCATGATCATATGGACTGGTCCAGGTTCAGTGCAGACACTGCTGAACAGGGCTGTGTGGTATTGATGATGGTGCAACATCTCTTCAGTATTGGAGTGGAACCACCGTACAGGATGGGTGGGGCACTGTTAGCTCCACTGCAGGGCCAGGCTCATTCCAGTCTCAGTGATTCAGACCGGCCTGTCTTTGCACTTTATTTCTTTAAAGCTATTTAAAGTCTAAATTTATTTTTTTTAAACAAAATTAACTGTATTCATAATAAAGCACATGTACAAGAATGAACTGTTTGATGCCTTTTCGTTATATTCACAGTCAAAAAGTTTCTATGCTGTTGTATTACATTCATATACATTGCTAGAACTGCTGTCTCTCTTGTAGCCCCCCTGGGGTGGTAGCCACTATGATAACTGAGGGGCTTCCTTCGCCAACCCAGCCTATTCCACTTCAGCAGAAGAACCCTACACTGTGGGCCTTCCCACTGATCCTTTGCGATGGCTGCATCAAGCTTCAGTGCACCCCTCAGCATGTAGTCCTGTACCCCAGAATTTGCCATTTGGTAACATTCCTCCATGGACATCTCAACGTGCTGGCAGATGAACAAGTTTCGGGCAGATGAAAGGGCGTCTCTCACAGAACTGATCCTTCTGCAGCACTTGATGTCCGACTGTGTGTGTGTGTGTGTGTGTGTCTGGAAACAACCTGTAGATCAGAGAGTGCTGTGTCACGCAACTGCTCAGGGTGAACCATGACACAGGACCCTGCATCTTTCCCCACACCCTCTTCGCAAACCCACAGTCCACAAAGAGGTGAGCTACTGTCTCTTCCTTGCTAAAGTCATCCCATGGGCAGTGCACTGTGGCATGCAGGAAGGATGTGACTGGGAGGGCCCTCTCACCAGGCAAGATCTAGCTGCTTGGTGATGAGGCTTTTGCAGTGCCTGGAGGACATACTTTGCTGACCACTCCCTGATGGACTTGTGGTCACAGGTATTGGTCTGGAAGAAGTTTTCCACGAAGAACAGGTGGTGTGGCAAAGTCCATCTGACTGGGGTGTTGTTCAAGCCCATCCTCAGCAACCGGGGCCAGACAGAAGCTCGACATGTAGTGACCCTTGTTGCCCATCTTTTCAGGTTCCGAGCACAGCCTGATATAGCTGCACGTGAGGGTGGTCATCAGGGTGAGGGTGACATTGGGTTAGTCTTTGCCCCCATTGTCCAGGGACTTGTACATTGTGATCCAGCTGACCCCCTTCCTTTTGGATCGACAGGTTAACCTGAGGACAGCTCAGGTGATTCCCAAGCTGGAGGAACTGGGGCTGGGCTACACCTGCACTAAGAACAGAACCCCAATAGCACCCCTCACCCGATGACTGACTAGGCTCTTCTCCAGCTATTGACAGGGAGTGCCCTCCCCACAGCCCCAGTTTCTGTTGATTTGTTTTGAGAGGTAAATTATATCAATTGCTTATTAAGGAATTTTGCAAATTTGCTTTGTTGGTTTGAAACACTACACACTTAACTACAAGGTCTCTAATCAATTTTTTATTGTGCGGATTTTAAAAGTTTCTGTTTTGCTACTCACAGTTAATAAGAGTGTATAGCTTTAAGAACGAAAGCACCATACTTTTTTAAAAAAACATTGACCCGAATCCTTGTAGCTTGCCTTGAGCTGCCAGAAAACGTTAGCAGTTGCCGCCAGCGAGTTCCTTGTCTTCGATAATGATTCCTGTCAGGTGTCAGACCGAAGGCTGTGTGGTGTTGAGCAAGAGTGAGTTGGTGAAACAGGCTACAGAGCCATTAGTATTGACTAGTTTTCACAGTGTGCATGCAACATTTATCTAATTCAGTGGATTAGATTAATTGGGCCGTCAATTAATTGCAGCAGGTGCTTACTTGGGAACAACTCTTAAAGAACAAAAGCTAATTGAGAAAATAGCTGGGGTTCCCTTCCTTTACTTGGGACACTATGCCGTTTAATTGGGACAGGAGACTTTTGCTGAACAGTTTCTAGCTAGCGGTGGTCGCGTGCACATGTTGTGACCGTTAGACATTACACAGTGCTTGGAACTAAATGTTTTCAAATGGCATCATTTGTGTGTGTTTGTGTTCAAAAAGCTGTGAAGTTTGTCACTGATAGTTGGTGAGAAATAAGAAGTAGCAAGGCAATTTAGAATTTTTGCTCACTGCATTTTCAAACTTCCAGGCTTGGAAATGCCAGAAATGGGGGTTAAAATTAAACAATTTCACTATTTCAAGTTGGGAACTACAAAGAATTTGAAGTTATTGGCAATCATCTTGAATGTTGCCTTTGGCCCTCACCCATGACTCCAAGTTGCTGTTTGCATGCGACACCCGCCACACCCTGATGCACCATTTCAACAGGTAGACTAAACCAGATGATGGTTGCCAGCAGGTCTCGTACCCCGGTGAGATAGGGGCATGCCTGTCCTGACATGTGAAGTCAGCTCTGGTGGACTAGGCGGATGAGATCCAATGGCCAGGAAGGAGGATCTACAACACTCCATGGAGATCAAGGCATGACAAGGCACAGAAGTAGTCATGGTCATCTACTACAATCGTGGAAGACCCCAGTTGTCATGTCTGCCCGTACCACTGGACCCAGACTTCTGAGATTGAGAGAGTAGAACTGCCCAGAGCAATGGATTTTCCGCTTTTAAAAACTCTCCCACACAGGTTTCTTGTCATCGTTGGATACCATGGACAACTAAGCTGGTAGTTTTGTACCTACTTTAAATGTATAAATTGTTACCAATTAAATGGTAGTTTCTTTTTTTAAATACTTTTTTAAACTATTTCCATGAAACTTCGGCTAATTGGGGCAGCTGTTAAATTGGGCCAAAATGTATTGGTTTCAATGTGTCCCAATGAACTGGAATCCACTGTACTTTTCACTTTTTAGCAAAATCGACATTAAAATTGGAGCACGCACTTAAGATAAAATATAGAAGCTGAAATGTCATAAACTCTCCAAGAGTCGAACAGCACAGAAACCGCCCTTACAGGCTACCATTCCAATGCCATCATTGTACTGACTCACAATGCGTCCATTTACCTGCATCGCGTCATAGTCTTCTCTGCCTTGATGATTCAACTAATTGTGTCAATACTTTGTTGATATGACCGTACCTGCTTCCACCCCATCTCTTCAGGCAGTAGATCCTAGACTCCAGTTACCCACTGTGTGAAAAGAGTTTGCCCTCAGATCAACCCTAAAGCTCCTGCATCTCATCTTAAAACTGTGCTGCCTTGTCTTTAACACACCTGCCATGGGGGAAAAATGACCATCTATCCCCCTCATAATTTTGTGTCTTTGTCAGGTTACCCTTCAGAGTCCTCTACTCCGGCTGAAGCAAACCCCATCTCCCCACTGGATCCTGATGCTTTTGTGATTCAAAGGTTCTTTGGAAGTCAAGAATGAGGCATAAAACTTTGTGTACAATTGTTTTATCAAGTGTTACAAGAAGGAGAAAAAGACTAAGAATGACATCCGAGAAAGACTAAAAGTACTGTGGCCTTCTCATACCAGACTATAGATAACATCAACTCTGTTGATGACACTTAACCAATATGTTCACTTTCTAGAAAAATGCAGAGGTGCTGGAAGATTCACTGAACAATTACATGCATATAGGTGATCATAATAAAAAATACGAACAAGCAGGAAAAGTTAAATGCCAAGAAAAATAACAATGCTACACCCAAATCCAACGCTATGAATGCTCTGACCCACACAGTATCCTGATAAATCTTCTGTCAGTGCTATCGTGTCCTTCATATGGTGTGGTGAACAAAATTCCATTTAATTCTTCAGATGTGGCCTAACCAATGTTCTGTAAAGCTCTTAAATAATGTCACAAACAAGAGAAAATCTGCAGATGCTGGAAATCCAAGCAACGCACACACACAATGTTGGAGAAACTCAGCAGGCCAGGTAGCATCTATGGAAAAGAGTGGTTCATGTTCGACTGTTTTTAAAAAATACTTCGATTGTACTGTTTTTCAGAAAGCCAGGCTTGCTGAGTTCCTCCAGCATTTTGTGTAATGTCTTAGTTTTATATTCTAGAAAAAACTATTTTGAAATACATGAAGAAATTATAATCATGCATATACAAAATGAGTTCTTTTAGAGCACCAGAGAATTTACAAAGCAGCCATGTTGTTGTTGGGTGCTGTCAACTCATGGTGACCCGATGGATTGCGTAGTTGTCCATGAGGTTTTGGGGCAAGATACAGAAGTAGATTGCCAGGCCTTTCTTCCACACAGATACTGTTGCCCAGGTTGGGACCCGGCTGGATTCGAATGGGACCATCTACCTTGAAGTCCAGCCCTGATGCCACTACATCACCAGCTGACCCAAGCAGGCACACATTAAAAATGCACTCAAGTGTTCATGCATAATGTGTAACATTTTCAAGCTATTTAATACTGAGAATAATTAATGCACCTCTGGCACTTCCCTTTCGGGATCACTTTGATCTGCTAATGTCTTTTACAAAGCCAAAGACACTCATAGCTACCTTGACTATACATCCTCTGATCCTCAGTCCATAAGGATAACGATGAGCTGCTTATTGCACCCCACTTTAATTTTCGGTCCCACTCCCATTCTGACCTGTTCCACTGCACAGTGAGTACCAATGTACATGCATCTCATCTTCATTCTAGGCACGTTACCAGCATTCAGAATTGCTCATGAATTTTCCAGCTTCAGATAAATCAGTTCCCATTATCATGTTTGTGGCCCTTTTTCACCCTGTTTCTTTAAAATATCTTGCTAATGCTCCGCACTCATGCTCCTTATCGCATGATCTGTCTTAGTTTCCATATTGGCTGTGCTTTAAAACTGCAAATGCTCCACTCTCACCACATTTCTAAGGAGGCTCACAGAGCAAAGCACTCACTAAAGGACCAGGGAATCACTTGTAACAGGTGCTGGATTTCCATATTTACCTGTGTGTCTTCGTATTCTTGTGGTTGCAGTTGATTGTAAGGATGAGAATGCTGACAGTTTACCATCTGTATGATTGTACAATCAGCCAAGCAAGTTTTTATGTTCATAATGTGAAATTGCTTTGCAATAACAAAATGGTCAGATCAGTAATCAGAAAACCAGCGACCTTGTCTTCTTTAAGGTAACTTGTTCTGCAGACATTCTGACCTGGAACTTGGGTCATGTGGTTTGTTTTCAAACTTTGGAGTTTGAAAGGGTGCTTACCATGGAGTGAAATATAATTTCAATGACTATTGCAACTGTTTTGAAATTTAGCTTGCGGTTACCAGCATGAGTCTGCCTAACAACTATTGTTGACCATTCTTTAGACAATTGAATCTTTGCT
Organism: Mobula hypostoma; assembly: GCF_963921235.1. Lineage (NCBI taxonomy): Eukaryota > Metazoa > Chordata > Chondrichthyes > Myliobatiformes > Myliobatidae > Mobula > Mobula hypostoma. The sequence goes on along the minus strand of NC_086109.1, from coordinate 45,263,314 downwards.
GTGCAACACTGGACTGGGATTCCACTACATCAGGTGATCCTGACCTGTATAAGAAATTGAGACATGAACTCTGCCAAGAGATAATACCAGTCCAAAACTGAGCCCCAGACCAGCCTTCGGCGGTGGCAGAGCTTGCGTGGTATGACGGGCTTCAGAACTACGGCGGGCAGTATCACTGCCAACAGTGAATCCCTTCCCAACGAGTTGAATGCATTCTGTGCACATTTTGCACAGAAGGGTTTGGAATGCCACCCTCACCCTGATGGCCTCCAGTGCACCTAAATCCACACTTACTGATGCGGGCGTAAGATCAGTTTTCCAGGGAGTCACCCCATAGAAAGCATCTGACCTGGATGATGTCCCTGGCCGTGTCCTTGGATTCTTCGCAGGTCAGCTGGCAGGAATATTTGCAGGCGTTGGAGCTTCTCCCTGCTTCAATCTGTTGGTACCTTCTGTTGTAAGAAGACCACTATCATCCCAGTTCTAAAGAAAAAGAAGTGATGTGCCTTAATGATGACCAGCTAATGGCTCTGTCATCCACAAAGAGGCTGGTCACAGCATGTATCAAACATTAGCCTCCTGGACACTGTAATTTACCTATGTCATCTCTCTGGCCCTGGACTCACTTTCAGAGCATCTGGACAGTAAAGACACCTATATTAGACCATTGTTTATTGACTCCAGCTCCAATTCAATGTTATGGTTCCAAGCAAACTCCTCTCCAACTTTCTGGACATGGGACTCAACACCTCTTTTGCATCTGGACCCTGAACTTCCTGACCAACAGACTACAGTAGGCAACATCACCTCTGCCCTGATGGTCCTCAACACTGGTCCCCCATGAGTCTGTGTACCAAATCCCCTACTCTACTCCCTATGCACGTGACTGTGTGGCCAGATTCTACGCTAACTCCAGCTTGCAGATGACACCACTGTAGTGGGCCATATCTCAAATAACCATGAGTTGGAGCGCAGGAAGGAGATGAGAGCTCAGTGACATGGTGTCATGACAACAGCTTGTCCATTAGTGTCAGCAAACCAAAAGAGCTGGTCATTGACTTGAGGATGGGGGGGGGGCGCGCGGGGAGCAAAGGGTTGTAGTCAAGGGTTGAGAGCTTCAGGTTCCTAAGAGTAACATCACCAGTAGTCTTTCCTGGTCCAACCATGTTATTGCCACAGCCAGGAAAGTTCGGAAGCACCCCTACTTCCTCAGGAGGCTAAAGAAATTTTGACCCTCACCAGTTTCTATTAATACACCATAGAAAGCATTCTATCTAGATGCAACACTGCTTGGTATGGTAACTGCTCTGACTGTGACTGCAAGGAACTGCAGAGAGTTGTGGACACAGCTCAGCACGTCATGGAAGTTGATCTCTCCTCCATGGAATCTGCCTGTACTTCTCACTGACTCGGTAAAGCAGCCAGTGTAGTGAAGGCCCCACCCACCTAAGTCATTCTTTCTTCTCTCTCTCCCCTCAAACCCCCCACCAACTCCTATTGCTAAGAAGATACAAAAGCCTGAAATTCTGTACCACCATACTCAAGGACACTATTTAAGGGAAACCCGAGGTGCTTCTGTACATCTTTAAGGAACGGTGCCTTAGGAAGATGACGTCCGTCATTAAAGATCCTCACCACCCAGGACAAGCTTTCTTCATACTGTTACTATCGGGAAGGAAGTACAGAAGCCAGAAGGCACACACTCAGCGATTCAGGAACAGCTTCTTCCCCTCTGTCATCCGATTTCTAAATGGACAGTGAACCCATGATCACTACCTCACTAATTTTTTATTTGTTATTTTGTGCGACTTATTTTAACTTCATATTTAATAGACGTGAATATACTTAATATAACTCAGGTTTTTTCCTCTATTTATGATGTATTACATGGCACTACTGCTGTAAAGTTAACAAATTTCATGATGCATGCCAATGATATTAAATCTGATTCTGGTTTTACTCGGTGGTTTGAGCGTAGAACTAGCTGTAAATGGACATGGGGAACATGGGTTCGATTGCAGCATTTAACAGAAGTTTGGATGGGAGGGGTATGGCGGATTATTGTCTGGGTACAGGTCAACGGGACTGGGTGGAATAACTGTTCAGCATGGACTAGATGGGCCAAAGAGCCTGTTTCTGTGCTGTAGTGCTCTCTGACTCCATGCCAGCTTCTGTCCTGCTGAATGGTTCCCTTGTATGAAAGGCTGGACTCTCCACCTCCCAATCTCTACATTGTTATGACCTGTACCTTTATTGTCTACCTGCACTGTGCTGTGTCTGTAGCTGTAACACTTTGGTCTGCAATCCTAATGCATAGTTGAAATGAATTCATCCATATGAATGCAAGACAAGTTTTTTTCACTGCACCTTGGTTTATGTGATTATAATAAACCAATTTAAACCTTGCATTGTGATTGTATTGGGTTTGCTGACCACAAAGCTTCTAAACTCAAAGATCTTAAGCCCTATTGGATATAAATAGCCATGAAGACTCTCACTAAAGGTAGTTAGGAGTATTATCTTCCCAGTTTTCAAAGCCTAGTTTACTTCCCTATTTATTCTCTGCAGCCGTGGGTCCCTCCTCCCTACCAAAGAGAAAATCCTTTTACCTAACAAAGTATTTTAAATCAAAATTCATCTATTTACAGTGATATATGTTTAAATCCACGCATTCTTGAAACACATTTAAAACTCACAAAGATTTCTGACTTAAACTTTTATTTCCCATTTGCAAACACCCTGCATTTCTTAATCTCAAAAGCAACTTTCTCTCTATAGCTGCGTGGACCAATCATTGCTCTGAGCAGAAAATTTTTACATGGCTGAATTTTTACTGTGTGGCCCTTTAACAAAACAATATATAAAAGAAAATTCCAGCTGCGCAGTAGCGAAGGCTGTGTGCGTGGGAGCGTTCCAGTTACTGTGCGGCTTAGTGGGAACAGAGATCAAACAATTTCCAAAACACATACAATTTCTATAAGCTAAAAGGACATACCATGATGCAGACGACCAAGTCATCCGTCACAGAAAGCAAAATTAGAGGAATGCATTCTATTCACTCAGCCTTCCTATCATTCTTATTGATGTTCTTCAGCCATTCCTGAGAAGCCTGAACTGCTCTCTGCATTTGTACCTTTTTCTTGGGGACTTGACATGCTTATGAAATTTCCTTAGATCTCCTTTCAGCACAAACAGTCTGAAAGCATTTTGGAGATGAAGGTGGCTGAAGAATTACCATTAATGCTGTAAAGCTGTGAAACTAACTCCCTTTAGCACAGAAAACCTTCCAATTGTAAACTTATCGAAGTTACTGATATGCTAAATAATATTATCCATCTGCAAGCTTCCTTGAACCAAGCCACTTAAAGAGTCAGCTTGTCTGTTTGAAACAACCCGAATTAAACAACCCATTGTCTTCTACTACATCTTGAACTATAATAAAGTAGGTGTAGTGAGCTAAACCTTCCTTCTCCCAGACAGAACGTCTGCTATCCACAAAGCTTGTTTGCAAAGCTGGTCTTTAGACAATACTTGTTTTATCCTCTAGGGGACTGATGCTTGCCATTTACATTTCAAGAACCGAAGACAGACTTCCCTTTATGACCAGAAGTCAAGCAGTTGTTAGCTAGAAGTTTACTTACATCTGTTTGTGATCTTACAAGTGACAGATGCTGTGTTTAGAAAACAAGATTATCAAACAACCAAGAAAGAGAGAGGCCAAAAAGTGAATATCCATCACAACATTTCCACCTTTACTATCGATCCGCATAACAAAATCCCAGCTGTCCTTAATGAAACCCTGCTTGCCCCATAATAAAATCCCGCTTGGGGTGGCAAGGTAGTGTAGTGGTTAACGCACCGCTTTACAGTACAGACAACTCAGGTTCAATTCCCACTACTGTCCTTAAGGAGTTTATACATTCTCCCCATGACAGTGTGGGTTCCCATCTGAAGCTCTGGTTTCCTCCCACAGTCCAAAGATGTACCCATTGGTAAGTTAATTGGTCATTGTAGATTGTCCCATGATGAAATCAGGGGATTGTTAGGCAGCATGGCTTGAAGGGCTGGAAGTATCTGAATAAATAAATAGCAAGTAAATAAAAGCTCTCAACTTCAATCATCCAGTGATTCTCCCTACATTCTGCCCTCCTCCCTCATAAGCACACACGTCATTTGACCCATTGACCACTGAGGCTTGTTAAAAGGACAAATCTACACTCCCTTTCTCCCTTGGATCATTGACTCTTTCACAACCTCCACTCAAATTTCCATGGTCCCCAAACTGGCCACACTCTTGATTGCCAACTGGACCCCAAATCCAAAGCCCTGAGCAGTTACGTTTTCTTCCTTGGTTACCTCGACCTTAAGTGGCACATTTTCATCCCCAAAAAATTGCTTTGGTTGTTCGTGGTGCCCAAATCTCGGGGAGAAGAGATGGTCTGCATGACGGCACTGGGGTATTCGTGGTGCCCAAATCTCAGGGAGAAGAGATTGTCTGTCTGTCTGTCTGTCTGTCTATGACAGCACTGGGATGACCAGCCACCATCCTCTGGTCCAGGTCCCTGAATACATTCAGGACAGAGGTCAGTAGATTTTAAAGGCATCAAGGCATTTCTGGGATAGTGCAGGAATCTAGCACTGAGGCAAAATTCAGACATAACCTTACTGAAATAATGGAGCAGGCATGAAGGAGTGAGTGTCCGCTGCTGCTTTTGTTTCATGTGTCAACCTACCAGGGTCAGGTTCCTACATTGATGCACTTTTTTGTTCATGAAACATCCAGGACTAACTTGTAAGATTTGTAAGAAAGTAAGTAAATCTGTGGACCACACTTGATTCAGAATAATTCTGTTTTTTTTCCCGTTAAACTGGTGTTTATAAAAATGTATCTTCTAATGCTGTCATGTTGAGCTGTGGTTTTGGTGAGTTAACATCAACCAGTTTGAGTTGGCATTGCTTGGCCTTCTCTGTTGTATGAAAGGACAAGCATGCATTGATATAAATGCCATTTCCTTTTGCAGAATCCCCCATATTGCTTTACAACCACCAACTATTTCATGAAGTGCAAATTTTGAACATAGGACTTTCAACTTTCTGATTGGTTAGTAAGGGTTAATTAGTCACGTGTGTGCAACTGGGCCAGAGCGGTCTGTTTCCATGTTGAGTCTGTAAATAAAAATAAATTTCAAAACTAAGTTATTAAGCAGGTTTATAGACCTTGAAACAATTTATGAATTGAAGATTAATTTGTTGAATTACAGGCAAATTAGTAGGTTAGGTGACTACTATGTGAACAGGTGAATCAGCAAGCTGATCACATTGATACAAGCATTTACTATTCTTTTTGACTGCCCTGAAGGGAAAGAAGAGGCATTTGGATGAATTATTAAAAACTGATTTCACAAAATGAAAGCACTGACACTGGATCTACTAAATGATATATAAACCTAACAATCTGGTAGGTTGACATCACAAACAAGAAAAAATCTGCAGATGCTGGAAATCTGAGCAACACACACAAAATGCTGGAGGAACTCAGCAGGCAGCTTCTATGGAAAAAAGTACAGTCGACGATTTGGGCCGCGACCCTTCAGCAGGACTGGAGAAAAGAAGCTGAGGAGTAGATTTAAAAGGTGGGGGAAGGGAGAGAGAAACATAAGATGACGGGTGAAACCTGAAGGGATAGGGATGAAGTAAAGAGCTGGGAAGTTGATTGGTGAAAGAGACAGAAGGCCATGGAAGAAAGAAAGAGGGGAGGAGCACCAGAGGAGGGTGATGGGCGGGCAAGGAGATGAGGTGAGAGAGGGAAAAGGGGGTGGGAAATAAAGAGGTGGGGGGGCATTCCCAGAAGTTTGAGAAATCAATGTTCATGCCATCAGGTTGGAATATAAGGTATTGTTCCATTCCCAAATGTTCTTCCAACCTAAACGTGGCTTCATCATGACAGTGGAGGAGGCCATGGGTGGACATATCGGAATGGAAATGGGAAGTGGAATTAAAATGGGCGGCCACTGGGAGATCCCACTTGTTCTGGCGGATGGAGCACAGATGCTTGCTGAAAGTCTCCCAAGCTACATTGGGTCTGGCTGATATACAGGAGGCCACACCTATATCGGGTCTTACATTGTCAGGATGAGGCTTTTCATTCTAGAATGAAGGAGATGTCCTCCTCCTCCAAGGAAAGGGGCTTCCCTCCCTCCACCATCAACATTGCCCTCAACCACATCTCTTCCACTTCACATACGTCTGCTCTTACCCCATCCTTCCGCCACTGTACCAGGGATAGGGTTCCCCTTGTCCTCACTCACTACCCCACCAGCCTCCACATCCAGCACATAATTCTGTGAAACTTGTGCCAACTCCAATGGGATCCCACCACCAAGCATATCTTTCTCTCCCCCCTCTTTCTGCTTTCCACAGGGATCGCTCCCTACGTGACTCCCTTGTACCATTATCCTCCCCACTGATCTCCCTCCTGACACTTATCCTTACAAACGGTACAAGTGCTATTCCTGCCCCTACACCACCTCCGGCACCACCATTCAGGGCCCCAAACGGTCCTTCCAGGTGAGGGTACACTTCACCTGGGAGTCTGTTTGGATCATTTACTATGTTTGATGCTCCTGGTGTGGCCTTCTGTATATCGGTGAGACCTGACGTAGATTGGGAGACCGCTTCACCGAGCACCTACAAATTGTTCTGCTTTCAGGACACAGACTCCACTAAAATCACTCCGGGCCAATTTTGGATGATAACGATTCAATCATTAAACCTTTCAGAAAATATATACTACCTCCCTTAGAGCAAAACTAAAGAAAGGACAAAACGAACAAGGAGCAGCGGAAAGAACAAGAATACTATTATTAATTATCAGAGACGTGGCCACAAAGTTGTAACATCAACTCTATAATCACTGCTATGCTACTTGAAAGATTATCTGAACAACTTAAACAGACTTAAGCACAGTGACCTATGCCATGCAATGAATAATTTCCATGTGTTCTACTTCCAACAAAGACTGACTACACTAATAAACCAGAGTTAAGTATTAGCTAATTTCCTAGACAGATTAAAATCTGCTGTAAGATTTGGAATCTGTTTCCCTCTCTGGAGGATCAATGATGTCATTCATATCCAAGTAGCAGAATCTCTAAGTGTAGCAATATCAATCCTCTGGAAGAAAGTAACAAATAACCTAAATTGTTACAGTTGGCAGTTTGTACCGCCATGAAGCCACTCGCATTACAGTAACTACATTAACAGCTAATATAAAGACCAATTTATGGGCATCCAGTTGACTAGAGAATGTGGAATTGCAGTAGCCTACTTTAGGTTATTTGTTACTGCAAAGAATTTATTTTGAGTCATACAGATGGAATCAGGTCCTTCATTCCAACTTGTCCATGGTGATTGCTAGTCCCACAGCCTTCTAAACCTCTCCTAATAAATATTTATCTAGATGGCTTTTAAATGTTGTTAATATGCCTGCCTCAACCAGTAATTCTGGCATCTGATTCCAAATACGCACCACCCTTTGTGTGAAGTTACCCCTATTGCTCCAGGCAATGTCCCGGTCAATCCTTTCTGTACTCTTTCCAGTTTAATAACATCTTTCCTACACCATGCCGACCAAAACTCTATACAGTATTGTACGTATGGTCTTGCCAAAGTCTCATAACTGCATCATAACTTTCCAACTCCGATGCCTACAGGACCTCTTGGGATTTTGCTTCACTTTGCCAGTTAGATCCTTCTCATGTTTTTCATTTTGCCCTCCTAACTTCTCTCTTCAGAGCACACTTACACTTTTTTCAGTCATCAAGAGATTTGCTAACTCTCAATTGCTTATGGACAGTGTATGCCTACCCCTTTCTTAATGCCTACCTCGTTCTTAATGAGAACCTCAATCTCTTTCGTCAACCAGAATCCCCTAAACTTGCCAGCCTAACGGGAACACACAGGCCCTAGACTCTTGAGATGGCCTCCACATTGGCAGATACTTCTTTCCCTGCAATCTCACCCGTCCATTCAAAGTCCCGCCAAACGGCTCCAAATTTGCTCTGTCCCAGTTCAAACCTTGAGCACCTTTGTTTCAGCAGCCATAACAGCAGGGATCTCTCACTGGAAAACCGTTATTATTGCACCTCCCAGTCCCACACTGGTATATTTGTCCACAGCCTCTTCTACTGTCGAGACGAGATGAGCCAAACACAGATTAGAGGAACAGCACCTCTGTTTTGCCCTGGTAGTCTCCAAACTAGCAGCATGAACATTTATAACACACAGTCTGCAGACGCTGGAAATCCAAAGCAACACACACAAAATGCTGGCGGGACACAGCAGGTCAGGCAGCATCTGTGGAAATGAATAAACTTTTCAGGCCATGACCCTTCTTCGGGACTGAGAAGGAAGGGGGGAAGGTACCAGAATAAAAAGGTGGAGGGGAAGGAGGCTGGCTGGAAGGTGATAGGTGAAGCCAGGTCAGTGGGAAAGGTCAAGGGCTGGAGAAGAAGGAATCTAATAGGAATAAGGGAAGGAGGAGGGGGCCCAGGGGGAAATAATAATAGGCTGGTGAGAAGAGGTAAAAGGTCAGATTTGGGAATAGGGGAAGTGTGGGGGGGGGGGGTCTTGTTTACTGGAAGGAGAAACTGATGAATATTTTTCTTTAATTTCCAGTAACCACTTCCCTCTGCCCTCCCTTTGATTTCCTTCATTCAACTGGTCCCATTACCCCTCCTCAATCCCCTACACCACCCTGTTTTCCTGCCAGGCACCCATACCTTCCTCCCTCCTGTTTCCACTCCTCACCTCCCTTCCTTTATTCCATGGTTTGCTGTTCTCTTCAAACAGATACGATCCTTTTCAGCAACACACACAAAATACTGGAGGAACTCAGCAGGCCAGGCAGCACCTATGGAAAAGTCCTGACGGGCCTCAGCCCGAAACATCACTATTTGCTTTTTTCCATAGATGCTCCAGTCTCCACTTCCTCCAGCCTTTCGTGTGTGTTGCTCAGATTTCCAGCATCTGCAGACTTTCTCTTGTTTGTGATGGACCATCTTTCTCAGCCCTTGTCGTTTCCACCAATCAGCCCCCAGCTTGCTCTGTCATTTCCAGTCTCCTCCTCCCCCACCTGCCTCTTACCCACTCTCACCTGGATTCACCTATCACCTGCCAGCTCTTGCACTACCCCTCGCCCTCACCTCCTTTCCCCTGTTCCATGTTCACCGTCTTCTAACTGACTCCCTTTTTATTCCACCAATCTCTTCCCAGCTTGCTACTTCATTTCCTCTCTCCCTCCTCAACAGCCTCTTATCCCTTTCTCACATATCACTTGCTAGCCCTTGTTCCACCCCTTCCCCACACTGTTATAATTGCTTCTCCCCTCTTTCTTTCCAGTCCTAAAGAAGGGCCTGAACCCAAAATGTTGATCAGCCATTTCTTTCCATAGATATTACTTCTAACTGAGATCCCCTTGCCTTCTGGGTTGCTCCAGATTTCCGGCACCCACACTCTTGGATCAAAGGTCATTTGTATGACTTTCTTTTTGCCAATTAACAACTTTGAAATGTGCTGAGCAAAACTACTTAGCTCAAAAGATCTAAATTATTGGATAGCTTGGCCAACATCCTGGGCACCTGAATTTAGCTCCAATCAGCCCAAATGGGACAAAAACCTCCTCTCTCCCATATTTATGGTTCCAGTAATGCATAAATTGTCAAATCCTGTAACATTCCAAAATAAACTATCAATCGACCAACACACAAAATTCTGGAGGAACTCAGCAGGCCAGGCAGCATCTATGGGAAAAAGAACAGTCGACGTTTTAGGCCGAGACCCTGCAGGACTTTTCCATAGACGCACAGGCTACAGATTATCTAAATTAACAGTTGTTGAATGATTTATTTATTTATTTCATTTAGCGATACAACGCAGAGTAGTCACTTCCCGCCCTTCATGCCAAGTCACCCCAGTAACCCCTGATAAACACAATTTAACCCTAACCTAATCACGGGCTGGAGAATTGACCTATCCAGTAGGTCTTTGGCCTGTGGGAGAAAACTGGAGGACCCAGAGGAAACCTACACATTTCACGGGGAGGATATACAGAGCCTCCTTACAGACAGCACTGGAATTGAACTCTGAACTCCAAAATGTCGCAAGCTGTAATATTGTTACGTTAATCACTACACTAGCGTGGCACCTCATTCACAGTATGTACATTCTACAGTCACACTGGATTCCAGTTAATTGGGACACTTCAGGACCAGTACACTTTGGCCCAATTAAGCGGCTACAACAATTAACCAACATTTCTTACTATGTTATGCATTCCGCTGTGGATAGGCACATCGCAAAGAAGAGGTAATATTTTAAAGATAGGAGACACAACTGTAGCTGGCAAGGGAAGTCAAAAGCAAAAATTATTAGGAAGTTGGAAGATTGGGAAACTTCTTAAAAACTAACAGAAGGCAACTAAGAAAGCCATAGGTGGGGGAGGGGGAAGAGGAAATATAAAGATAAGCTAGCCAATATCTTAAAAAGGATATGACAATTTTTTTCACACACATAAAGAGTAAAAGAGAGGTGATAGTAGATATCAGACCTCTGGAAAATGGCACTGGAGAGGTAGTAATGACGGATGAACTGAATAAGAATTTTGTGCCAGTCTCCACTCTGGAAGACTCTAGCAGTGTGCCAGAAGTTTGAGAGTGTCAGGGGGCAAAAGTGAGCGCAGTTGCTAATACTAGGGTGAAGGTGCTTGGGAAGGTGAAATGTTTGAAGATGGGCAAGTCACCTGGACCAGATGGACCACACTTGAGGGTTCTGAAAGAAGTGGCTGAAGAGATAGCTAAAGAATTAGTAATGGTTACAGAGGACAGGAAAACTGCAAATGTCAGCTCTAGAGCTTTTGAACTGTCTGTACGACCTGTCATTTTTGCAATGTGACTGAAGTCTTGAAGGTGCAGGACAATTGTGGTGTGGCATGTACGGGACGAATCAAGGTGGCAGAGCCCAAGCTTGAGAACAGGGAATGAGCCGGTGTCTGATCAATTTAAACACTGTGCCAAATTAGGAAGGTTAGGTATGGGTTGAACTGAGGCAGTGGGGCCAGGGGCCGGGGTCCGGGCCCTCGAGTGTAGCAAAGTGGCAGAGCCCGGATCCAAGAGCAAGGAACAAGCCAGGGATTGGATGATCTGGCCCAGATTGAAAAGGTCAGGAGCTTGGGCTCTGGAGGTGAGGGACGGGCCTGTTCAGTTCACTGCTCTGTGAGGTTTACCCATCTCTGCACTGAACTGAGGCTATGGCCTGAAACTAATGGCCTGCTGAATCGGCTGCAGTGATAACTGCCTTCGTAGCTGTGGACTTGCTGTGGTGAACTTCAGTTGTTTACTTCCTTGTGTTATTTGCACAATTTTTTTTCTGCACATTGGCTGTTTGACAGTTTTCTTTTTAATGGGTTCTACTGCGTCTCTTTGTTTTGTGGCTGCCTGCAATAAGATGAATCTCAAGGTTGTATATGGTATGCATACTTCGATAATAAATGGACTTTAACCTTTAAGGAAGGGAGAAAGCTAGAAAAAGGAAATAATTATACAGTTCGTCTGACCTCAGTGGCTGGGAAGATGTTGGAGTCAATTGTTAAGGATGAGGTTTCGAGGCTCTTGGAGGCACATGATAAAATAGGACAAAGTCAGCATGGTTTCCTTAAGGAAAAACCTTACCTGATAAATCTGTTGGAATTCTTTGAAGAAATAACAAGCAGGATAGATAAAAGAGAATCAGTGTACTTGGATTTCAGAATCAGAATCAGGTTTATTATCACCGGCGCATGATGTGAAATTTGTTAACTTAGCAGCAGCAGTTCAATGCAATACATAATATAGAAAAAAAATGGTAATAATAAATAAGTAAATCTTATTCAGTATACTTTATACAGTATACGTATATTGAATAGATTAAAAATCGTGCAAAAAACAAATACTATATATTTTTAAAAGTGAGGTAGTGTCCAAGGGTTCAATGTCCGTTTAGGAATCAGATGGCAGAGGGGAAGAAGCTGTTCCTGAATCGCTGAGTGTGTCCTTTCAAGCTTCTGTACTTCCTACCTGATGGTAACAGTGAGAAAAGGGCATGCCCTGGGTGCTGGAGGTCCTTAATAATGGATGCTGCCTTTCCGAGACACCGCTCCCTAAAGATGTCCTGAGCTCTGTAGGCAAGTACCCAAGATGGAGCTGACTAAACTTACAACCCTCTGAAGCTTCTTTCAGTCCTGTACAGTAGCCCCCTGCCCACCCCCGCCGGACCCCCCAATACCAGACAGTGATGCAGCCTGTCAGAATGCTCTCCATGGTACATCTATAGAAGTTTTTGAGTGTATTTGTTGATATGTCAAATCTCTTCAAACTCTGAATAAAGTGTATAGCCACTGTCTGCCTTCTTTATAACTACATCGATATGCTGGGACCAGGTTAGATCCTCAGAGATCTTGAAACTGCTCACTCTCTCCACTTCTGAGACCTCTGAGGATTGTTATGTGTTCTTTTGTCTTACCTTTCCAGAAGTCCACAATCAGCTCTTTCGCCTTACTGATCTTGAGTGCCAGGTTGTTGCTGCGGCACCACTCCACTAGTTGGCATATCTCACTCCTGTATACCCTCTCATCACCAGCTGAGATTCTACCAACAATGGTTGTATCGTCAGTAAACTTGTAGATGGTATTTGAATGCCTAGCCACACAGTCATGGGTATATAGAGAGTAGTGCAGTGGGCTAAGCACACACCCCTGAGGTGCACCAGTGTTGATCGTTAGCGAGAAGAATATGTTATCACCAATCTGCAAAGACTGTGGTCTTCTGATTAGGAAGTCGAGGATCCAATTGCAGAGGGAGGAATAGAGGCCCTAGTTCTGCAACTTCTCAATCAGGATTGTGGGATGATGGTATTACATGCTGAGCTATAGTCAATGAACAGCATCCTGACGTAGGTGTTTGTGTTGTCCAGGTGGTCTAAAGCCACGTGGAGAGCCATTGAGATTGCATCTTCCGTTGACCTATTGCACTGATAGGCAAATTGCAGTGGGTCCGGGTCCTTGCTGAGGCAGTAGTTCAGTCTAGTCATGACCAGCCTCTCAAAGCATTTCATCACTGTAGATGTGAATGCTACTGGGTGACAGTCATTAAGGCAGTTCACATTATTCTTCTTGGGCACTGGTATAATTGTTGCCTTTTTGAAGCAGGTGGGAACTTCCGCCCTTAGCAGTAAGAGGTTGAAAATGTCCTTGAATACTCCCACTAGTTGGTTGGCACAGGTTTTCAGAGACTTACCAGTTACTCCAATGGGACCTTCCGCCTTGCAAGGGTTCACTCTCTTTAAAGACAGCCTAACATCGACCTCTGAGACAGAGAACACAGGGTCATCAGGCGCAGCAGGGATCCTCACAGCTATAGTAGTATGCTGCCTTTCAAAGCAGGCATAGAAGGCATTGAGTTCATCTGGTAGTGAAGCTTCATTTCCATTCACGTTAAGGGGTTTTATTTTGTAGGAAGTCATGTCCCTCAAGCCATGCCAGAGTCGCCATGTCACCTCCAACCTCTGCAGAAGGCTTTTGACAAGTTGCTACACACGAAGCTGAGTAATGGGGTAGAGTCCATGGTATAAGAGCATAACACATAGGAGCAGAGTTATATCCACTGGACCCTATATACCTGCCTTCTCGCCATATCCTTCGATGCCCTGACCGATCAGGAAACTATCAACTTCTGTCTTAAAAATACCCACGGACTTGGTGTCCACAGATTCACTACCCTCTGGCCAAAAGAAATTCCTCCTTACCTCTTTTCCTGTGTTCTAAAGGGTCACCCCTTAGTTTTGAGGCTGTGCCCTCTAGTTCTGGATACCCCCACCATAGGAAATATCCTCACCACATCCACCTTATCTAGTACTTTCAACATTTGGTAGGTTTCAATGAGATCCCCCCCCCTTCTAAATTCCAGTGAGTACAGGCCCAAGCTGCCAAATGCTCCTTATATGTTAACCCCTTCATTTCCGGAATCATCCTCGTGAACCTCCTCTGGACTCTCTCCAATGACAGCACATCCCTTCTGAGATATGGGGCGCAAAACTGTTGACAGTACTCCAAGTGCGGCCTGACTAGTGTCTTGTAAATTTCCTTGTTTTTATATTCTATTCTCCTTGAAATAAATGCCAACATGGCACTTGCCCTCTTTACCACAGACTCAACCTGTAAATTCAACTTCTTGGAGTTTTGCACGAGTACTCCTAAGTCCCTCTGCACCTCTAATGTTTGAACCTTCTCCCCATTTAGATAATAGTCTGCACTATTGTTCCTTTTACCAAAATGTATTATCATACATTTCCCATTATTGGAGTAGCTGAGACTACTGATACAGTAGTGTTGGTCTGCCTGGATCTGGTTGTCAAAGGTAAAGCTTCCATTCTTGTAGGAACAAACACTACCATTGTCAGAAGGCTCATGGGAGCATGTAAAGAGAGAAAGGGAGAGAACTTTTGAGAACCTTGTCAATTCGCACGGTACTCAGAGCTGCTTTTGAGAACGTGCAACTTTCTCCTCTGTGGGATGATAAGCGTAACAGAGGAACTCTCTGGTATACTCAGTCTAAGTCAGTCACTTTGCATCGTGGACGAGTGATGGGAACACCCAAATTTCCAGGAGTGCCCAGCACCCCAGCTATTCTTATGGATGCTCCTGACAAGTCGGAAGAAGAATTACTCTTGCCTGCAGGAGTGCTGGTGAGAGCTGAACTACTGAAATCTTCTGCTGTCCACTCATAACAAGGAAACAGATTGTCAGGAACACCTCAGGAAGAGATATTACCCTCAAATGTAGAATAGATTGCATATCCTTTTCCTGTGGCAGTAGTTTCCAGTTTTCTGGTAAAGAAAAGGGAAAAGAAACAGTCTCCTGTATGGGGAAGGTTGACATCGAAATCAATTCAACTTTGACTCACCAATAGCAGAGGAATGGAAAAGGAGACTAACTGATACGGTGTTGGAATGCAAAGATGTCTTTTCTACTGATGAGTTTGACGTTGGTTGTTCCAAGATTACTTGCCCCACTATCAGAGTGGCAGAGAATGCACCTTTCCGAGACAGGTCTCGCTGCTTAGCGGCAGCGGAGGCTGAAGATTTTAGGCAGTGCCTGCTGAAACTTAGGGAAGCTGGAATTATCACTGAGTCGAGGAGTCCCTATGCGTCATAGTGGTTGTGAGGAAAAATGAGAAAATACGAATGCATGTTGATTATGGAACACTGAGCGGATGTCCCATCCCAGACCAATATACAGTTCCACAGATCGAGGGTACTCTGGCTTGTTTAAGTGGAAGCAAATGGTTCGGTGTGTTGCATTTAAGAAGTGGATGTTACCAAATACCCAGTGAGTGAATCTGATAAAGAAAAGATCGCATTCATATATCCTCTTGGATTTTTTCAGTTTAAAAGGATGCACCAGGGCGTATCAGGAGCACCAGCTACCTTCCAATGTGTCATGGAGCAAACAGTTGGAGACTTGAACCTGCTTGGTGTTCTTGGATGATCTCAGTGTTTGGATCAACAAGAGGGGAGCATGAGACAAGACTACTGAAAGATACTGGCATGGATAGAGCATTGGCTGATTGGCAGGAGGCAATGGCTGGGGATAAAGGGAGCGTTTTCTGATTATCTGTGGGTGACTAGTGGTCGGTGTTAGGACAGCTTTTGTTGTATGTCACTGATTTGGATGATGGAATTGATGGTCTTGTGGCTAAGTTTATGGATGATACAAAGGTAGCTGGAGGGGCAGGCATTGAGGAAGCAGGGAGACTTAGATGAGAATGGGCAAAGAAATAGCATATGGAATAGTGTTGGCAAGTGTGTGGTCATGCACTTTGGCAGAAGGAATAAAAACAAAGTCTGTTTTCTAAATGGGGAGAAAATTCAAAAATCTGAGGTGCAAATGGACTTGAGTCCTCGTGCAGGATTCCTTAAAGGTTAACTTGCAGGTTGAGTCGGTGGTGAGGATGGCAAATGCAATGTTAACATTCATTTCAAGAGGACTAGAATATAAAACAACAATGTAATGTTGGGGCTTTATAAAGCACTGGTGAGGCCTCACTTGGAGTATTGTGAGCAGTTTTGGGTCCTGTACCTTAGAAAGTATGTGCTGAAACTTGAGAGGGTTCAGAGGAAGTTCACAAAAATGATTCCGGGAGTGAAATGCTTATTATATGAGGAATGTTTGATTTCTCTGGGCCTGTATTTGCTCGAATTTAGAAGAATGTTGGGGGGACGGGGGGATTGATCACATTGAAACCTATTGAATGTTAAAAGGCCTTGATAGAGCGGATGTGGAGAGTCTGTTAGTCTGTTTCCTATAGTGAGCAAGTCTAGGACCAGAGGACACAACCTTAGGATAGAGGGATGTCCACTTAGAATGGAGAGGAGGAATTTCTTTAGCCAGAGAGTGTGAATCTGGAATTCGTTGCCACAGGTGGTTGTAGAGGCCAGGCCATTGGGTATATTTAAGGTAGAGGTTGATAGATTCTTGACAAGCCAAGGCGTGAAAGGTTATGGGGAGAAGGCTGGAGAATAAGGTTGAGAGAGAAATGAATCAGCCTTGATCAAATGGTGGAGCAGACATGATAGGCCAAATGGTTTATAGTCTTGGTTTCATGAAAAAATCAAACTACCATTTAACTGAGTGATGTATTAGGCATTTCAACAAAATATAGGATGAATTAGAACACTATAATTCTACTACAGTACTATAAAACTACTTGTTCTTAACAGTTATCGATGGAGGAATTTACCCAGGTACCTGTACATCCCCGCATTCTTTTGAATGACTTTTAATGAACAAAATCAGTGCAGACATGCAGTGTAGATAATGGACTGCTTTCAGATAATGCAATTGATGATTGCATCCTCAAAGTCTTAATTTTCATTGTAACATTCAAGAGGATTGTTGATATCTTCAAATTCTTTATAGTTCCTAACTTGGTGAAGTAATGAAATCATTTCATTTTCACTCCTGTCTGTTTCTGGCATCTACAAGCCTGAATGTTTGAAACCGTAGTGTACAAAAAGTTCTGAGTTACCTTGCTGCCTATTTCTTGCCAACTATCAGTGACAAAAATCTTGCTAAACAAACACAACACACTTCTTGAAAACTGTTCACTCTAAGCACAATGTAGTGTCTAATGGCCACGCAGGTGTCGTGCCTGTTGCTAGTTAGAAACTGTGAGGTTCAATCTCCTACCCAAATTAGGTGGCATAGT
Organism: Mobula hypostoma; assembly: GCF_963921235.1. Classification (NCBI taxonomy): domain Eukaryota; kingdom Metazoa; phylum Chordata; class Chondrichthyes; order Myliobatiformes; family Myliobatidae; genus Mobula; species Mobula hypostoma. Next base: position 45,246,017 of record NC_086109.1, on the reverse strand, counting down.
GTCCCAAATAAATGAAGGCTATTTTCTTAATTAGTTTTTGTTCATTATAAGAGTTATCCCGAGTAAGTGGCTGCCTCAATTAATCGATGGCTCAATTAACCAGAATCCACTATATTTACAAATCCAGTTTCAAACATAGATGTTCAGTAGATTAAAGTTGTTTCCAGTAATGAGCTGGATCATGCACAGGGTGACAATGGCCACCTGTAGGTCCTGCAAATCTACCTTTACTTGTGCCTGAAGTGGATGTCCTACCTAACTGGCCACTGTGTCCAGTGGCAAAGTCTGGACAAGGACTGCATACCACGGCCAGCACTCTCCCCACAGTACTGTGCTGGTTTCCAAATAATGCCAGTGCCCCATTCCATCTCTAAAACACTGCCAGTCTCCAAACTAATCCCACTGTCTAGCACTCTCTTCCCACATCTCTGTGATTGTATTCAGACTAATGTCCTGAACTGTATATGTTTCAATGCAAGAACTATTGTAGGAAAGGCAGATGAGTTCAGGGCCCTGTTCAACACCTGGAAGTATGACGTTGTAGCCATTAGTGAAACTTGGTTGCAGGAGGGGCAGGACTGACAGCTCGGTATTCCGGGGTTCCTTTGTTTTAGATGCAACAGAGCAGGAGGGATTGAAGGAGAAGGGGAGGTGTTACTAGTCAAGGAAAGTGTCCTGAGCAGTGCTCAGTTTAGGCAAGCTGGAGAACTTGTCTAACAAGGCATCATAGGTGGAACAGAATATGACCACATTAATGGGACTATGTTACAGACCACCCAACAGTCTGTGGGATTTAGACAAACATATTTGTAGGAAGGTCGGAGACTGTTCAAAGAAACAAAGTTGTTATAGTAGGTGATTTTAACTTTCTACATAATGACAGGGACTCCCATCCTGTAAAAGGTCTAGGTGGGATAGAGTTTGTCAGATGTGTTTGGGGAAGTTTTCGTAATCTATACATAGAAATCCCAATGAGAGAGTGTGTGATACTTGACCTGCAATTAGGGAACGAGACAGGACAGGTGACAGAAATTTGTGTGGGTGAGCACTTTGCATCGAGTGATCACAATGCCATTAGATTCAAAGTACATGTGCAAAAAGATAGGTCTCGTCTGTAAGTTGAGATTGGCTTTGCGGGAGAAGCCAGAGAGTGGTAGTAGATGATTTCCTTTCTGATTGGAGGTCTCAGTGGTGTGCTGCAGGGATTGGTGCTGGATCTGTTGGTATTTGTTATCCGTATTAACTATCTGGTTGATGTGGTTAACTGGATCAGCAAATTTGTGGATGATACCAAGATTTGGGGTATAGTGGAGAGCAAGGAAATCTATCAAAGCTTGCACCGGGATTTGGACCAGTTGGAAAAATGGGCTGAAAAATGGCAGATGGAATTGAATGCAGGCAAGTATGAGGTGTTGCACTTTTGGATGACCAGTCAGTATAGGTCTTACACATTGAATGGTAGGGCACTGAGGAGTGCGGTAGAACAAAGGGATCGGGGAATACAGATCCATAATTCATTGAAAGTGGCGAAAAAATTAGAAGTGATATTTTTGACCCTTCGATTAAATTTGAAGAAACTTGGAAACCTTTTATGCAACATTTTCATATGATGTAATCTGACCTTTCTGAATCTTTTTTCTAAATTTAATTTATATGATGAGAGGAGCGGAGTTAATGACATTATTGAACATGTCCGATATAAGCTGTTGGTCTAGCTCTGTTTTGTTTTTTTTTTCTTGGGGGTTTTTTTTTCTTTTTTTTCTTTTGGGATTTTTTTGTTTATATATTTTTTTTCTTTTTATTTCTTTTTTAATGTTTAATCTCATTATGAGCTTGGAAGTCTTTTATATCTATGTTAAAATTCATTTTATATATGTTGATGAACATTTTTCCAATCTGTTTGTACCAACTTTGTTATTGAGTTTGTAGTTTTGAAAAATTAATAAAAAGATTTAAAAAGAAAGAAAGTGGCGTCACAGGTAGATAGGGTTGTAAAGAAAGCTTTTGGCACATTGGCCTTCATAAATCAAAGTATTGAGTACAGGAGATGGAATGTGATGATGAAGTTGTATAAGACAGGGGTCCCCAACCTTCTTTGCACTGCGGACCAGTTTAATATTGACAATATTTTTGTGGACCGGCTGACCCATGGGGGGGCGGGGGTAGGGTTGCCAACGGACAAGAGTAGCAGTCAGATACGTTGTGCGTGCATGTGCCGTTTTTTTTCTGCAAATTGTTTTTGACGATTCTGCTCAGGGAGGGGGGGTTTTAATCATGACCGGAATATAGGTGATAAGTGGCTAATGCACTCAATTTCGTTTCTAAAAGGGTTTATCTAACGAATTTAATATTAAACACACAGTGCATTTTTTCCTCGCCTGAATATAGTGATAAGTCAATTTTCTGGGGAGCTTGAAGTAAGTGTTGAACGAGCTTCCAGTAGAAGTGGTAGAGGCAGGTTTGATAGTATCATTTAAAGAAAAATTGGATAGGTATAGGGACAGGAAAGGATCGGAGGGTTATGGGCTGAGTGCAGGCTGGTGGGACTAGGTGAGAGTAGCGTTCGGCACGGACTAGAAGGGCAGAGATGGCCTGTTTCTGTGCTGTAATTGTTATATGGTGTAGCCCCCCTGGCCACCCTCAGGGTCGCTTGGCTCGCTGTTGTCTAGGGAAACAGCCTCGACCCCGCCAAACTGGGTTAGTTTGTGTGGATGCTGTGTGATGTACTCCACCCCGCCCAAATAACAGACAATACACAAGATACGATTAAATGATTTACAGTTTATAGATATTACTGGAACTATATAATTAATAGAGAATAAAATATAAAAGGAAAATAAAAGGCGCCACACTTATCAAAGTTCAATCTCTTCGTGCACAAAACAGTTGCAGCTCAGGACCCTTCTTTTTCGCCCTGCGATCCCTCTGACCACCTCAACCGGCCGCCTGGGACCAACAACGGTGGTCGACCAGACGCTCCACTCAAGTCCGTCTCCGTCTCCTCGCCGAACACTCTCCTCGGGGTCCGACCCCATTAGCAGACATCACAGCACATCATCCATCCTCTGTCTCGCTCTCCCGCCTTCTCCCCCAAAACCCCACGCATACAGTATCTTCAAATACACCAAAACCATAACAACTATCCCAATTGGTTCATAACATCCTCTTATCAGTAACGGGATTCAACAAACTGCTAGCGGGAAGGACTTTCTCAGCGTTTAACATAACAAAGAAGCATTCCCAAGTATAACATAACAAAGAAGCCATTTTAAATTTAACATACAAAAAGACCCCATACAATGGTTATATAAGTCACTTATAAGTCAATAGCATCATAACATTTTAAGTAACGTTTTGGCTATCAAACACACAGCACATATTTTCCCCGTATGAGCATATAAAATCATTGCAACACACCGATATCGCTGAATTAGTGGGAGCCCTGGGCTTGTTTTCCTGCAACAACACGGTTCTATTGAGGGGTGATGGGAGACAGCGATACTCGAAGGGAGTTCCTTATGTCCAGTCTATTCTGCAGTTTAGTTTTCATTGCAGAGATATATTGGAAATGGAAGCAATATTTTCAGTGCTTTTGTGGCTATCTCAGGATATTCAGCCTTGACTTTGATCCAGAATGGTGGCAGAGATGTTATGTCAAACATACTTTTCAGCCCATCATCATTTGCAAGCTCGAGGAGTTGATCTCCTTCCCGCGCTGACATGGATGATGCGTGGGTAATGACCTTGCATATGTAATGGGTCAACAGTGGGCGTGACAGGGAATGAGGAAAGGTTTCCTCGTGGCCCGGTAGCATATGCTTTGCGGCCCGGTAGTTGGGGACCACTGGTATAAGACATTAGAGAGGCCTAATTTGGAGTATTATGTGCAGTTTTGGTCACCTACCTACAGGAAGGATGTAAGTGAGATTGAAAGAGTACAAAGAAAATTTACAAGAATGTTGCCGGATCTGGAGGACATGGGTTATATGGGACAATTGAATAGGTTAGGACTTTGTTCCCTAGAACTAGAAGATCGAGAGGAGATGTATAATCAGCACTTTCTGCTTTTGTTCTTCGTTATGGAGCAGAGCCTATTTTAAACTTGGAGCGGAGGAGGATGATAAAAGGGAACTGCTTCCCATACCTCAGAGTCAACAGCACAGAACCACTTTGCAAGCCTTTGTCCATGTGAACCATCAAGTAGCCCACAACACTAACCCCATTTACCAGCACTTAGTCTGTAACTACGTTTGTAGGCCATTCAAGAGCTTGCCTGGATACTTTATAAACATGACAGTACTTAACCCCACCACCAACTCAAGCAACAAGTTTTAGACTGCAGCCATCCTCTGGGTGAAAACATTTTTTCTCAGATTCCCTCTAACTCTTAAATATCTGCCCATTGGTTTTAGAAGATTTTCATTAGAGGGAAAGGTTTTGCATTATGCACCCATCTATGCCCCTCAGAATTTTCCAGAGGGTAGAGCTCGTTGAGAGCCTCAAGTTCCTAAGTGTAAATTACCTTCTTGATTACCTGACTGGCAGACCACAGTACGTGTGCTTGCAACACTGTGTGTCCGACAGAGTGATCAGCAGCACTGGGGCTCCACAGGGGACTGTCTTGTCTCCCCTTCTCTTCACCATTTACACCTCGGACTTCAACTACTGCACAGAGTCTTGTCATCTTCATAAGTTTTCAGATGACTCTGCCATAGTTGGATGCATCAGCACGGGAGATGAGGCTGAGTACAGGGCTATAGTTGGAAACTTTGTCACATGGTGTGAGCAGAATTATCTGCAGCTTAATGTGAAAAAGACTAAGGAGCTGGTGGTAGCCCTGAGGAGAGGTAAGGTACCGGTGACCCCTGTTTCCATCCAGGGGGTCAGTGTGGACATGGTGGAGGGTTACAAATACCTGGGGATACGAACTGACAATAAACTGGACTGGTCAAAGAACACTGAGGCTGTCTACAAGAAGGGTCAGAGCCGTCTCTATTTCCTGAGGAGACTGAGATCCTTTTACATCTGCCTGACGATGCTGAGGATGTTCTATGAGTCTGTGGTGGCCTGTGCTATCATGTTTGCTGTTGTTTGCTGGGGCAGCAGGCTAAGGGTAGCAGACACCAACAGAATCAACAAACTCATTCATAAGGCCAGTGATGTTGTGGGGATGGAACTGGACTCCCTGACGGTGGTGTCTGAAAAGAGGATGCTTTCCAAGTTGCATGCCATCTTGGACAATGTCTCCCATCCACTACATAATGTACTGGTTGGGCACAGGAGTACATTCAGCCAGAGACTCATTCCACTGAGATGCAACACAGAGTGTCATAGGTAGTCATTCCTGCCTGCGGCCATCAAACTTTACAACTCCTCCCTTGGAGGGTCAGACACCCTGAGCCAATAGGCTGGTCCTGGACTTATTTCCTGGCATAATTTACATATTACTATTTAACTATTTATGGTTTTATTACTATTTATTATTTATGATTCAACTGTAATGAAAACCAATTTCCCCCGGGATCAATACAGTATGACTATGACTGTAAAGATGGCCGACACTTTCATCTGGTCCAGCCTCCTTGATGTTGCAGCAGAGAATGTGCACCGGTACCTCTACTTTCTCTAAAGGCTAGGAAATTTGGTCTATCAATTCTCATCAATTTTCAGAGATGCACCATAGAAAGCATCATATACTGTTGCATCACAGTTTGGTATGGCAATTACTCTGTGCTAGACCTCAAGGCACTGCAGAGTGTTATTAGCACAGCCCGGTTTTTCACACAGACAAGCCTCTCTTCCACTGTCTGTCTACATTTCCCAATGCCTCAGGAAAGCAGCCAGTATAATCAAGGTCCCCCACCCTGCCCTCCCAGCCCAATACCTCTCTCTTTTTCCTCCCCCATCTGGCAGAAGTTAAAAACTTAAGAGCATGTATCACCAGACTCAAGAACTGCTTCTAATTCACTGAATTTCGACCCTTGAATACACCTCAAGTCACTTTTTATTGTCATTTTGACCATAACTGCTGGTACAGTACACAGTAAAAATGAAATGATGTTTTTCAGGACCATGGTGCTACATGAAACAATACAAAAACTACGCTGAACTACGTAAAACAACACAAAAACTACACTAGACTACAGACCTACCCAGGACTGCATAAAGTGCACAAAACAGTGCAGGCATTACAATATGATAAAGATGAATTTTGATCTAATTTACCTTGTCATGCTAATGGACTAGCAGTCTACTGCACTTTCTCTCTGAATTTAGTTTTCTTTTTACTGCCTTGATGTACTTGGGCATGGAATGATCTCTCTGGATGGCAAACCCAATAAAAAGATTTTATTATATCTCAGTGAACATGGCAATGGCAAAACTACATTAACAAACATCTGTCAGTTCATCCCTTCACCAATTTCTTTATCTATGTTTTATATTGAAATTATTTAGTGTAGTGATACACTAATATGAAATTGTTTACAACAAAATAATTTACAGTAAAATTATTCACAGTAAGGTATCTCTGCTAAGCTTGAAAAGTCAGAAAGCTTTAGATCCTTTGTCAGCTGTCACTACAGTGGCTTTCGAATGCCTGCCTTCCAGGTCTTAAAATGTACTGAAGCGCATTGAAGGAAGGCCATGATACCAGAGGATCTGTCTTGGAAGCTGCCCTCTTCTTCATCTGATCACAGACGACGTTGGGGTAGGGAGTTAATTGGAGAAAGTAAGATGGTAGCTACTTTTGATACATTTTCTCGGCCCAGCAGGGAGGGCTGGCAGAAACGTCCTCATCCTCTGCACGTGAGTGAGACTTGAGATCCATAACAACCCACTGCTCCTCTGGGGGTCACCTTGGATCTCCTTCAGGTAATGCCGCACTCAGCAGGACTGCCTCAGACTTGACCAGTGCTGAGCTGCCATCGTTGTTGTCCAGCAACTGCAGTGCAAGCAATGAGGCATAATTTCCACCTGGCTGCATCTTCCCGACACCGAGTGCCATATCCCTGGATACCACCGCCTCAGCCTGGAGCTCATCCTGGTCCTGACGTTCATGTATCAGGAGATCTGGGCTTTTGTAGGTTGCAATCTGCTAGCTTAGATGAAATGTTATACATTGGTTGAATAAATTTCTCACTCTGCAATAAATGCATAAGAAACACTGATATTTCATGTCGACATGAAAGGTGAGGGGACAGATCCAGGGCAGACTGAAGGGTAAACAAATTGCTCACACAGACGTGCTGGCCGGCCTCCAGCTAGAGAGTAACTGGGGGCAACAAAGGGCAGAATGCATCAGGTAGATCAGGCAACAATGAAGACAAAATGGCAACAATTGATACCTTGGCAACACCAGGTAATGTCACAATGGCTTCATACCTGGCAGTGTGACCTCATCAAAACCCACGGGGAAGGGGTCAGCTTTCCCCAAAACAAAATCACAAGCTCATGGCCAACAACCAAAGGGAAGAACCACCTCAGAAAGAGGGAGATGTAGGGAGGCAGAGGGAGCTGGGGGGGGGGGGGAATGACAGGCAGAGATAGTGACAGAGGTAGAGACAGGGAAGTAGCCAGAGAAGGGCAATTTTGAGGCATTTCTACCTTTCAGCTGACGGGCATTTTAGTTTATATAGATGGTAAAGAATATGTGCAGGACTGAGATGGATCAGCCGGTGGAGTGGTGTCACAGCAACAATCTCACACTCAGTGTCAACAAGACTAAATAATTGAAGGGGAAGTCGGGAGCACACACTCCAGTCCTCGTTGATGGATCAGTGGTGGCAAGTGTGAGCAAGTTCCTTGACTTCAGCATCTCAGAGAATCTATCCTGGGCCCTGAAACATTGATGCGAGCATGAAGAAGACATGCCAGCAGTTCTACTTCATTGCAACTTTGAGGGGATTTGCTATGTCACCAAACACTCTTGCAAACTTCCACCGACGTGCAGTGAAGAGGACCCTGACTGGTTGCACCTCTGCCTGGTATAGAGCCTCCGAGGCACAAGATTGCAGGGGTTGTAGGCCCAGCCGGCTGCAGGGTTGTACACCACTCTCTGCCACTGAAAACGCCCTCGAGGCGGTATCCATCATTAACAACCCGCACCATAGGACATGCCCTCTTCGTGTTATTACCATCAGGGTGGAGGTACAGGAGCTTGAAGACTCATACTCCACGTTTTAAGAACGGCTTCTTCCCCTCTGCCATCACAGTTTGAACAGTCCATGAACCTGTGGGTATTACCTCTTCAGTACTATTTGTTTAATTTTGTAACTTGTAACTTTTATGTTTTGTACTGTCTGGCTGCTGCAGAACAACAAATTTTATGGCAGTGACAATAAACCACATTCTGGTTCTGACGTCTGGATTGTAAACAATAATATATGACAAGACAGTGTAGTAGGGTACATATTGCCTGGAGAGGATATTAAATTGTAACAGTTCTTCACCATTACCTGAAAACTTTATTTTTTTCAAAACATTGTTTACATTAATTTTAAAAACTTTAAGAAGACATTGACCACTGCTTCCCCAGTCAACATTTCTAAACAAAAAAAGATTCCAAGATTATCAGGCTGTTGTTTGTTGAACTTTTCTGCAGTTCTTACGTTACAATAGTGAACACATTTCAAGTACTTTATTGACAGCATGGTGCTTTGTCAGTCTTTATAGCTTATCATAATTTTGGTTTTTCTTTTTCCTTGTAAATGCCTACAAGAAATTGAATCTGAAGTTAGTATATGGTAACATATATACATACTTTGACTTTGAAGGATATACAAATCCAGATGTAATAAGTCTGCTATACTCCCAAGATTGTACCCAAATTGCAGAGATATAAACAAAGCTATATTATCATAAACAGAATGGGATTTTTATAATGGTCCTAAACAAAAGCAATCTTGCTAATTAAAAATGTAGGAAGATTATTGTGGATTAATCCAATGTTCAGAAATGTTGATTAGATTTTCTGCTTCAGAAGGCTTGAGAGGTTAAAATATCCAGGGCCTGAGCTTACTTTGTAGTTTTGATTCTTGAAAGCTGACAATCTTTACAAATATGGACTTGGGAGCTGAGAATTATGTTGAGCAAGCTGCAATAGTGTGATATCATTGTTCCCTTAGAGTAACATAGTTCCTTTCTCAGGTGTTTTGGAGTCACTTGGTGGTTGCTAGTCACTATTAGTTTCTGTAGTGTATATTGCTACATGTTAGGAGTTAGTATTTCCAAGCTTTGCCACTAATTCAGTTTTCTTTCTGGTTTTCAATTGAGAACTCTCACCCTGCTTTCTGTTCTGCATTCTATTCTGTTAATTTTGCCTGAGGCAGAGATGTCATAAACCACAGGTTCCTGCAGGTCACTGTATGGGATTCATATTGAATTCTTGTAGTGAAGCCAGATTTAGGGGTGGCATAAGGTTTGGGTTTTAGTTGCATGCTAGCATGATTACAACTTATAATTCTGCCTTGAGGATGTTACCCATTTCTGTGTTGTCTCTCTGCCACTGTTATTGTCTTAATACCCAGGACTCTGAAATTCTCTTATAAATTCACTTCGCACTAATTTAAGAAACACAAACAAGAGAAAATTTACAATGCTGGAAATCTGATGAAGGATCTCGGCCCAAAACGTCAACTGCTTTCCCTTTTCCATAGATGCTGCCTGGCCTGCTGAGTTCCTCCAGCATTTTGTGTGTGTTGCACTAATTTAAGTTTAAATTTCTCGAAGTCCGCTCCTTCATTTGTTTTTGTTCTCCATGGCCTTTTTCCCCAATGTCTGCTTCTCCCCTACTTAAAGCTCATCTTTTCCTGTAAGTACAGAAAAATATATATACATTGCTTATTGGTGTATTCAAATGCGATCCTTAATAAAGGTTGTTAGATACCTTATTTAAGAGGCCAAAGGGTAGTTTAAGGAGGAAGAGACCAAATTTAAAAATAAAAACAGGCAAGGCTATTTAAGTTTTGTAGAATCACAGAACCTCACGACACAAAAATGCCTGGTTGTGCTAGCTTTATAAAGTAACTTGTTCTGTTTGCACAAATTGTTATGTTGACTGCTGAAACAACTAGGACACCAATAGTTGTAATATTGATTATTCCAAAGAAGGTACCAATTGCATTCATACAAATGTTATTCTGTGTCAAGACATATAAATTTTACAATCATGCATTATGTTTACTACCTTTCCAATCTGTTCTGTAACCCATGAAATTTTGGACAATCACAGCTAATGCATCTTGTATAAAATATAGATGTAAAACTCTAATCGAGCATCATATGGTTTATCATTCTGCTTATTTTGTGTGTAAACAAAAGGGAACAAGGACTTCTTTCCGCTCTGAAGCCAATTGATTGTCAGTCGGGTACCCGTATCCATTGTGAGTTCAGGAAAGCAGAGTATTTGAGAGTGTTGTGGGCATCATTCTGTATGATTCAACACTAGCATCAACACCAAGTACTACACCTGTTGAGGGGAAGTAGGCTCTTCAGCTCTTCATGTGTGCTTTGCCATTAATTAAAATCACAGCTGAATTTTCATCCCAGCACCACTTTTCTGCACTTATCTTGCATGTATCCTTTTATTACCTTATTATTCCAAATATTTATCCGTCTCTGTCTTGTATGTAACCACCATCTTCTCAGATACACAATTCCAATGATCACCTCTCTGAACTAAATTCTCTCCTGCATGGCTGACCTATGCATGTTTGGGTATAGTGATTTCTTGTGTCACTGGGCTTCAGATAATTTCAGTGAGAAATTCAACTCAGATTTCAAATCCTTTAATAATAAATGCCAAAACACCATTGCCTTTATTAATAGCTTCTTGCACTTTATATTTTTTGATGAGGACACCCAAGAACCTTAGAACATCAGCAACATTCTGCCCATCACCTTTACTAAATAATAGACTGATAATGGTTTAGCATCTGGCTCACTTGTTAGTGTGGGGTGCAAGACAAAGATCTGAAGGGAAAATGAGGTGTGGTCTAGACCGTGGACTAGTGTGTGGCTGGATTTGGGGTCAGGATTGAGCCCTCAAAGAATTTTATATGCTTCAATGCGATCCTATTTCATTCTTCTCAACTCTGTAGGATAGAAGTTTAGTGTACTCAGTCTCTCTTTTTGTCTGGTGAATCTTCATGTATATATTATAGCGCAGAGACAAAAGCATAACCTCAGAAAAGAAGAATATCCCTTTAGAAAAGGATGAGGAGGATTTTCTTTATTCCTGGAATTCATTGCTTTGGGTATATTTAAAGTGGAGGTTGATAGGTTCTTGTTTAGTATCCTCCAGTCCTGATGTCTTCATAAATCTTCTCTACACTCTTTACAATTTCACCCCATTGTTTCTATAACAAGGAGAACAAAACTGTACACAGTACTCCAAATGCAGCCTGACCAACTGCACAAACATAACATAATGTGTTAAGTCCTATACTCAATGCCTTGACCCATCCATCTTGTTTAGAAATGCTTGATATGCATATTTCAGGATTCCTTTTGCCATGCAAGTGAAATCCCAAAGGGACTTTGTATATTTGAAGGGTATTTTTAATAAGCTATAATTTTTAACCTAGAAAGTGTACTTGTGTTATAACTTGAAAACACATGCACACACCTGCTGAACCCTTTTTGTAATCTTTTGGGCTTGTTGCTGCTTTCATTCAGTGCTGCCAATAAATCTTTGTCAGCTTTCACTCTATTAATGTAAGCATTCATGTCTTTTTACCCTAAGAACTGCTCAGAATGTAATGGAAGATTCTGATAAAACTGCCTTGTGCACTTTAGAATTGAGACTTCTTATTTCCATGTGAATATAACAAAATGTAATTTAGTAGAAACTTTCCACTGCTTTTTCTCTGTCAAACTGCTTGCTGACACAGCACATGGGGGCTACAACTTTACATTCATGTTTATGAATACATGCTTATTATTGATATCCAATTAATTGGCTGATATTTTACAAATCGAGGTGATTATGGAAGAACAATCAAACAGTGGTAATTATACACTCTCACAGAAATTGCCTTATCTCAGCAACTGTTGCTGGACACTAATGATCCATGCCTTCTGGAAGACAATATTGAGGTGGCGTTGGATGGAATAATAAGTTGTGTGTATTTTACCCAGAAGTGAATAGTTTAGATTACTTACTTAGCAAGTAATTACAAATTCCTAATCTAAAAACTGTAGTTAGTTTGCCGTCTTCTTCTATTACCAGTGGTACTTAATGCATTGCTGCCAAATAAAAACTAAATATTTACTAAGACTGCCAAGTCAAATCATTCTTCAATAGTGTAAGAATTAGCACTAAATGTTTAGTTATAAGACTTGGATAACAATCAGTATTCTTTTGCTCATAAGTCACTTTTTTGGCACTTTATTTAAAATACCTCCCAAAGAGTAGAATTATTTTTAAGGAAAATTATCAGTTTATACATATTTGTAGTTTCCTGCACTGCTTGAGGGAATGATTTTTCTCATGGCTTTTGATTGTGTGAAGAGAAGGGCTTCAAAGCTATCATGCATATCAGCCCAGACCTCTCATCACTAATTCATCTCTGAATGTTAATGTGTCAATTCTATTTTTAGATAGTTCTGTCACTTTACAAAGCCAGTATGCTTCAAGAACTTTGGTGTTGATTCAGTTCTGAAAGTGACGGACATGAATTTATATGAAATAAAGGCCTCTGTTTTTCTAATCTTCCTCCTTCTGATGTTGCTGGTAAAGTTGAGTTATCCAGCAATACTAGTGCTGAGTGTCTCCTAATACTTCATCTAGGTGACCAGGAGGAATCTGAGATCCTAGAAACTGAATGCTGGTAGGCATTTATAAAGCAGCACTGGTGTGAAAGGACATATTTTTGGAGTCTAATCCTATTCCACTTTACAGCTGTTACATTATACTACCAGTGGATCTTTCTGAAGTGGGAACCTTTGCTATTACTGTAGTTCAAGGATAGTGAGTTCACAGGTATTACTCACAACCTAAACTGGAATTAGAGAACTAGTTCTTGGCTGACTTGCTTTCACCAACAAGTGATATTTGTTAATTTGACACACACCAAATATTACAATGGACATCTTCTGGTCTGCACCATTGAAGAACACATTGCCTTTCACAATTAATTTCACCTCCACCATTATGTGCAACAAGGAGGAAGTAAGTGCTTCAACCCAGTTAACTCTGTACACACACAATTACAAAACATTTTCCAATTTTACTTTGAAATGAAAGACGATAAAAATACTTCTGTGGTATTTGAATGATCAATTTCAAAGCTGGCACTGGCCTAGATTTTGGTGCTGTAATCCACTGTGTAGCACTGAAGCAGTAATACATTTTTTTAAAAAAACACCTCTGTGGAAACTGAAGTTGTAATCAGCATTGGGGCACAGACTGAAAAACCACACTTCCTGCAGTATCTGAGGCATTTCCTTTGCTGCCGTGCAGCATCTAAAACATTCTGATTAGTTCTCCTTGTGTTGCTTGATTATGCACATGCCATATCTTTTAACATTTTAAGTTGTAGTCATCCATCTTATCTTCATATTGTCATTTGGCTTCTTTTTTGTTCTTTCCAAAATAAGGTATTCAAACAATCTGCATGAGGAACTAAACAGACCAAGTAGTATTTCAGTGGTGGCAGAGGTAGACAAGTTATCAACCCTCAGGTCAAAACGATTGAGAGTGGAGAGAAAATGCGACTGATCACGTTTGTCATTCCCCTAACTGACTCCACGTTCACCTTTCCACCCCCCCCCCCAAAAAAACGACTCCATCTGTCTTTTTTCTGTCTGTCTCAACCTATGATCCACCTCTCCCTCAGCTGGCTCCATGTGCCTGTTGTCCTCACTCCCTGGACTGCTGATTATCTGCAGGTGCTTGTCTCACCACTCCCCCTGTACTCAGGGTTTCAACACAAATTATTAACAGTTGCTTTTCCTGCTCACAGATGCTGCTCAACTCGGACTGCAGCAGTTCAAGAAGGCAGCTCTTCACCTTCTCACGGGTAACTAGGGATGGGCAATAAGTGCTGGTTTAGCTAGCGACACCCATATCCCATGGGGGGGGGGGAGGAGACAGCTTGAATCATTCCTCCAGCAGATTGATTGCTGCAGATGTTTGTTACATCTGCAATCTCTTGTGGCCGAGAAGAAATTCCACTTTTGTTACGAAACACGTTTTTTAAGGAGAGCAGCATCCATCATAAGGGCCTACTCAGCAGGCCTGGCAGCCCCTATGGGGGAAAGTAGTACAGTCGATGTTTCAGGCCAAGATCCTTTGGCAGGACTGGAGAAAAAAAAGATGAGTAGATTACTCTTCGGCAAATCTACTACTCATCTGCTTTTCTCCTGTCCTGTTGAAGGGTCTCGGCCTGAAACGTGGACAGTACTAACCCCCCCACCCCGCACCCACCATAGGTGCTGCCAGGCCTGCTGGGTTCCTCCAGTATTTTGTGCATGTTGCTTGGATTCCCAGCATCTGTAGATTTTCTCTTGTTCACTTAACTTGATTCACTGAACTGCTCCCACAACCTATAGACTCTTTTTCAATGACTTTTCATTTCATGTTCCTGATATTTATTGCTCATTTATTTCTTCTTTTCATTCTTTGTATTTACTGTGAATGCCCAGAAGAAAATAATACATGTACTTTGATAAATTTACTTTGAACCTTAAACTTTTGAACATTTATATAAATAGAAACTAATAATATTGTTATTTAGAGTCAGTCATTGAAAAGTACAGCATAAACAGGCCCTTTGGCCCATCTAGTGCAGGGATCTCCAACCTTTTTTGCACTGCGGACCAGTTTAATATTGACAATATTCTTGCGGACCATCCGACTTGGGGGGTGGGGTTTGTTCCGGTAGAGTTAAACTCACCTCAACATGTCTTTTACAGTTAGGGTTGCCAACTTTCTCATTCCAAATAAGGGACAAAAGTAGCAGTCAAATCCTGAGACACTTCACCCCAGGAAAGACTACCATGACCATGAAGCCTTGCGCGGGCACCTGTGTACGCATGCGTGACGTGCACGTACGTGCCGATTTCCCCCCCCCCATCGGTTTTGCCTTCATCTTCTCAACTACACTGTACACACATTATTTCTACTTTAAGCTGTTTATTTATCATATCATTCCTGCTTTCACTATATGTCAGTGTTATTTTCGGTTTTGTGTTATTTGGTAGATTATTTTATGGGTCTGGGAACGCTGAAAAATTTTTCCCATAAATTAATGGTAATTGCTTCTTCACTTTACACCATTTAACATGAAAGGTTTCATAGGAACACTCTACCTTAGCGGGGGAAATACGGGACAAGGGCGGTCCCATATGGGACAAACCAACTTAGCCCAATGTACAGGATGTCCTGGCAAATATGGGACAGTTGGCAACCCTATGTTTAAGTTCAACAGTGCGTGACAGGGAATGAGGAAAGGTGCAGCTGACTGATAGTTTCCTCGCGGTCCGGTAGCACATGCTCTGCAGCCCACTGGTTGGGGACCGCTGATCTAGTGCATGCTGAACCATTTAAACTGCCTACTCCCATTGACCTGCACCTGGATCTTAGCACTCCTTACCACTCCCATCCATGCACCTATCCAAACTTCTAAAAGTTGAAATCGAAATTGCATCCACCACTTGCACCAGCAGCTCGTTCTGTACACTCATCACTTCCTGATTGAAGAAGTTTCCCCTCATGTTCCCTGCAAGTATTTCACCTTTCACCCTTAACCCATGACCTCTAGTTACAGTTTCACCCAACCTCAGTGGAAAAAAAATCCTCCTTGCATTTGCAATATCTATATCCTTCATAATTTTGGAAACCTCCAACAAATCCCTCCTTAACCTTCTACGTTCTAGAGACTAAAGTTCTAATGTATTCAATCTTTCTCTGGTCCTCCAGTCCCAGCAACATCCTTCTAAACTTTCTTGTACTCTTTCAATCTTACTTGCATCTTCCCTGTAGGTAGATGACCAAAACAGTATAAAATACTCCAAATTAGGCCTCACCAATGTCTTATACAACTTCAATGTAACATCCCTACTCTTGTACTCAGTACTTTGATTTATGAAGGCCAGTGTGCCAAAAGCTTTCTTTATAACCCTACCTACCTGTGCCACCACTTTCAATGAATTATGGTCCTATATTCCCAGATTCCTACTCTGATTGGCCCTCCTAAAGTGCAATACCTCACTTGTCTGCATTAAATTTCATCTGCTATTTTTCAGCACATTTTTCCAGCTGGTCCAGATCCTGCTGCAAGTTTTGATAGACTTCCTTGCTGTCCACTACACCTCCAATCTTGGTGTCATCTGCAAATGTGCTGATCCAGTTAACCATATTACTAACCAGATCATTGATATAGATGACAAACAACAGACCCAGCACCGATCCCTGCAGCACTCTAGTAATCACAGGCCTTCGGTCAGAGAGGCAACCATCTCCAACCACACTCTGGCTTCTCCCTCAAAGCCACTGTCTGATTCAATTTACTACCTCATCTTGAATGCCAACCTTTTTGGCCAACCTCCCATGCGGGACCTTGTCAAATACCTTGCTGAAGTCCATGTAGACAACATCCACTGCCTTGCCCTCATCAGCTTTCTAGACACTAGAATACTACAGCACAGTACAGGCCTTTTGGCCCTTGATGTTGTGCTGAATCATATATTCCTTAAAAAAGGTACTAAACCCACACTACCCCTCAACCTTCTATTTTTCTTTCATCCATATACCTGTCCAAGAGGCTCTTAAATACCCCTAATGTTTTAGCCTCCTCCATCATCCCTGGCAAGTCATTCCAGGCACCCACAACCCTCTTTTTAAAAAAAACTTACCCCTGATGTCTTCCCTAAACTTCCCTCCCGTAACTTTGTACATACGCCCTCTGGTGTTTGCTATTCATGCCCTGGGAAACAGGTACTGGCTATCCACCCTATCTACGCCTCTCATAATCTGGTAGACCTCTATCAAGTCCCCTCTCATCCTTCTATGCTCCAGAGAGAAAAGTCCCAGCTCTGCTAACCTTGCCTCATAAGACTTGTTTTCCAATCCAGGCAACATCCTGGTAAATCTCCTCTGCACCCTCTCCATAGCTTCCACATTCTTCCTATAATGAGGTGACCAGAACTGAACACAATACTCTTAAGTGGTGGTCTCATCAGAGATTTTTGTAGGGTTGCAACATGACCTCTCTACTCTTGAACTCAATCCCCCTATTAATGAAGCCTAGCATCCAATAGGCCGCCTTAACCATCATATCAACCTGTGCAGCAACCTTGAGGGATGTATGGATTTGAACCCCAAGGTCCCTCTGTTCATCCACACTTTTAAGTAACCGACCATTAACCCTGTACTCAGCCTTCTGGTTTGTCTTTCCAAAATGCATCACCTCACACTTATCCAGATTGAACTCCATCTGCCAGTTTTCTGCCCAACTCTGCATCCTGTATTGTATCCTTTGACAACCTACAGCTCCATCTGCAAACTTACTCACCCATCCTTCCACATCTTCATCCAAGTCATTTATATAACAAAAAAAAAAAAATTTATAGAGCAGGGATCCCAGGACAGATCCTTGTGGCACTCCACTAGTCACCGACCTCCAGGCAGAATACTTTCCTTCCACTACTACCCTCTGCTTCTTCCTGAAAGCCAATTTTTTATCCAAACAGCCAAGGTTCCACTGATCCCATGTCTTATGACTTTCTGGATGAGTCTCTCACGGGGCACCTTGTCAAATGTCTTGCTAAAATCCATGTAGACCACATCTACCATCCAACCCTCAATTTCTTTTGCTACCTCTTCAAAAAAACAATTAGGCTTGTGAGGCACGACCTTCCCTTCACAAAGCCATGTTGACTATCCTTGAGTAGACTGTACTTCTCCAAATGCTCATAGATCCTATTCTTAAGAATCCTTTCCAATAGTTTGCAGACCATCGACACAAGACTCACTGGTCTATAGTTCCCAGGATTCTCCCCATTAACTTTTTAAAACAAGGGAACTACGTTTGCCATTCTCCAATCCTACGGCACCTCCCCTGCAGCCAAAGAGGATTCAAAGATCATAGCTACTGCTCCAGCGATCTCTTCTCTCACTTCCCACAGCAATCTGGGGTATATCACATCTGGCCCTGGGGACTTATCAATCTTGATGTTTTTAAGATCATCCAACACTTCTTCCTTAATCCCCACATTGTCCAGCACACAGACCTGTTCTATTTCGACCTCGTCCTGACCAAGGTCCTTTTCACTTGTGAATACTGAAGCAAAGTATTCATTTAGGACCTCCCCAACCTCCTCTGCCTCCAGGCACACATTGCCTTCTTTATCCTTTAGCAGCCCCCCCTTCAATCTTGTCATCCTTGTGTTCTTCACATACACATAGAATGCCTTGGGGTTCTTCTTAATCCTACATGCCAAGGCCTTTTCATGCCCCCTTCAAGCACCAAGTCCCTTCTTAAGCTCCTTCCTGGCTACCCTATATTTCTCATGAGCCCCTCCTGCTTCTTATATCCAAGATATGCTTCCTTTTTCCTCTTGACAAGTTGCCTCACGTGTTTCATTAGTCACAGTTCCCTTTTCCTACAGTTTTCCTTGTCTCAGTGGGAGAAACCTATCCTGAACCCAGCACAAGTGGTCCCTAAACTTCCTCCACACTACTTCTGTGCTTTCACCCTTGAACATCTGTTCCCAATTTACTCCCGCTAGTGCCTGCCTCATTCCTTTCCCCAGTTAAGCACTTTCCCATTTTGTCTGTTTTTAATCCTTTTCCATAGCTATGCTGAAGCTAAGGGAGTTGTGGTCACTCGCACCAAAATGCTCCCCCACCTAGAGGTCTGCCACCTGACCAGGTTCATTACCCAGAACTAGATCCAGAATGGCCTCTCCTCTCGTCAGCCAGTCCACATACTGTGCCAGGAATCCTTCTTGAACACACCTGACAAGTTTAGCCCCATCTATCCCCCTTGCAGTCAGGAGGTGTCAGTTGGTATGAGGGAAGTTGAAATCATCCATACCACTACAACCCTGTATTTTCTGCACCATTCTAAAATCTGCCTGCTTATCTGCTCCTCAGTGTCCCGAGGACTACTCCCAGTGATTGATCCCTTCCTATTTCTGACTTCCACCCACACTGACTCAGTGTGCAGTGTCCTCCCTTTCTATATCTGTGATACTACCCCTGACCAGTAATGCTACTCCCCCCGCCCTTTTCTACCTCCCATCCTATTCCTTTTAAAACACCTAAACCCCAGTACGTGCATCAGCCAATCCTGCCCTTCCTCCAGCCAAGTTTCAGTAACGGCCACAATATCGTAGTTCCGCGTACTGATCCAGGTTCATCTCCTTTATTCCTAATACTCCTAGTGTCGAAATAGACACATTTCAACCCCACTAACTGGCTACATTTATGTTTTGTCCCCTGCCTGTCCTTCCTCACCAACTCAGGGCACATAGCATCATGCTCTTGTCCTTCTACCCTAACCTCTGCATTCACATTCTGATTCCTACCCCCCCCCCCCGCTGCCAAACTAGTTTAAACCCTCCCCAACAGCTCTAGCAAACCTGCCCACCAGGATATTGGTCCCTTTCCAGTTCAGGGTGCAGCCCATCCTTTTTTGTACAGGTCAGACCTCCCCCAGAAAAGATCCCAATAATCCAGAAATCTGAACCCCTGCCTCAACTCTTCAGCCACACATTCATCTGCCATAACTTCATGTTCCTACCCTCTGTCTCATGGCACATGCAGCAATCCCAAGATTACCACCCTCGAGGTCCTGCTTTAAACTTCCCTAACTCCCTATATTCCATCTTCAGGACCTCATCCCTACTCCTATCTATGTCATTGGTCCCCACATGGACCACAACATCTGGCTGCTCACCCTCTCTCCTGAGAATACTGAGAACTCAATCTGAGATAGCACAGACCCTGGCACCAGGGAGGTAACAGACCATCCAGGATACTCTATTTCTCCCACAGAACCTCTTATCTGTCCCCCTAACTATCAAATCCCCTATCACTACTGTTCTCCTCTTTTCCCTCCTTCCTTTGAGCTGAGGGTCCAGTCTCGGTGCCAGACACACAACCACTACAACTTGTCCCTGGTAGGTCATCCCCACCAACAGTATCCAAAACAGTATACTTATTATTGATGGGAACAGCCACAGGGGTGCTCTGCTCTTTCTGTCTATTCCCCTTCCTTCTGACAGTCACCCAGTTACCTGTCTGCTGACTTTTAGGGGTGACTGTCTCCCTGAAACTAATCTATTACTGCCTCTGCCTCCCAAATGATCCAAAGTTCATCCAGCTCCAGTTCCCTAACTCAGTTTAACAGGAGCTGCAGCTGGATGCACCTTTCACAGGTGCAGTCATCAAAGACAATTGTGCTGTCCCTAACTTCCCACATCTTACAATCAGAGCACTGGACTGCCCTATCTACTGCCTCCATTATTAACTCCCAAGTTAATTAAAGAAACTTACCTAGCCTTTCCTCACTGGGAGCAAGCCCATCCTCAGCCTCAACACTCCACTCCTTCACTGGCCACTGTCTGTCTGTATCTTGTTTTACGGCGGTTGGCATCCAGCTTAATGGTGCATTACTGCCATCCTCTGCTCCAGAATGTGCACTAGACATACATTCTAAATCCCTTCACCCAGTCACGCGCACACACACACACACTTCACCCTCCCATCTTTGACCATCCTAGTATCCTATTCCTGTTTATTCGTCATATTCTATAAAAAAAACCCTGTACCTCTTAAAAACGTTAAAAATACCCGGACTTGTGCTCTCTCACCCATGCCCAGCAACCCTTTTAATGTGAATTCCTGCATCCCCAACTCCCTTAATTTATTTCTCATCATCTCTCTCTGTATCCCATACTTCCTGCAACTCAGAACTACATGTTCTACTGACTCCTCTTCCTGACATTCCTCACACAATCCTGTCTGGTGTTTCCCTATCATTTTCAAAGTTTTGTTTAATGCACAATGCCCTAGCCTTAACCTAGTCCACACAATTTCCTCTCTTCTGTTTCCATTACCTACCCTAGTACCTGCAACACTCTTTTGTATTTGATATAAATGCCTCCCTTTCCCCTCCCTGTCCCATCTTTCTTGCCACATTCGGTTGACTTTTTCCCAGATTACACACTTAACCTCTGCTTTACTGATACTAATGTGCATTTCCACATTTTCTTTAATGCCCTCTTTGCCAACTCATCCACCCTCTCATTCCCCTTCACCCCTACATGTGCTGGAACCCATAGAAATTTTACCTGACCTCCCTGATTTGCAATTCTTGTAACTAACTGAAGGACTTCATAAAGTACATCTTGCCGACAGTTTGTGTGAAAAGACCTTAAACTTGCTAGAACTGAGGATGAATCTGAACATAACAATGCTTTGGCTTGTCTGGCTTTCTGCACCCATTGTAATGCAACCAACACTGCCAGGATCTCCACTGTAAACACCCCTAACTTATTAGATGTTCTTCTGCTGATCCCAATTTCTTTTGCTGGTATTACCACCCCAAACTCTGTCACTCCTGTTTCAGGTTCCTTCGCACCATCCGTATAAATGTGAACATAATCACTATACTTTTCCATCACATGACAGTTAAATGCATTTACCAAATCTGTTTTATATCTTTCTTTCTTTTTTACCTCTAACAAATGCCAGTCTATGTCAGGCCATACAAGCTTCCATGGAGCTACAACCGGATAAACTACTGAAGGACTTATCCTCAGATCAAACACTCCACATTCTTTCGCGATATCATTCCCTACCCGACTAAAGGTATCCCTCTGAAACCTCCCATTTTCCCAGCACTCCTGCAACACTCCTTTAGTAGGGTGAGAATCATTGTGCCCCTGCAAGTTAGCCCAATAGTTTGCCATCAGTTGCATCCTTCTTAGTTCCAAAGGCATTATTCCCATTTCTACCTGTAGGGCTGACACTGGTGACGTTTTAAAAGCCCCACTGAACACTCTCAAGGCCTGAGCCTGAATCACATCCAGTTTCCTTACAAGAGATCTAGCTGCTGATCCATATACTATATTTCCATAATCCAATACAGATCTTACTAAAGCCACATACATTCTCTTCAAAGCTGAACAACTTGCTCCCCATTCCCTACCAGTCAAACATCTCATCACATTTATTACTTTTTTACATTTCTCCTCAACTTTCCTGATATGGTCTGCCCATGTTAATCGTGAATCAAATATAACTCCCAGAAATTTAAATGATGCAACCCTTTCTAATTCAACCCCATACATCCTTAACTTCTTCCCTACCTCAACCCTTTTCCTGGTAAAAAAAAATACAGTTTGAGTTTTATCTACTGAAAATCTACATCCCCAATCATAACCCCACTCCACCACTTCATCAATTGCTTCTTGTAGTTTCCTGATTATATAGTCCATGTTCCTGCCTCTTTTCCACAAGGCCCCATCATCCGCAGACAGTGACCTACCTATATCCACTGGTACCTTTGTGAAGACATATTGATCATAATGATGAAAAGTAACGGGCTAATCACACTACCCTGAGGTGTGCCATTTTCCACTATGTACTGTTTTGATAATTCTGATCCAATCCAAGCTTGAATTTTTCTACCAAACAAAAAATCTTTAATCCAATTAAAAACTCTCCCACCAACCCCCATCTTGTGCAGTTTAATTAATAATCCTTCCTTCCACATCATATCATAGGCTTTTTCAATGTCAAAGAACACTGCCACTACTGACTCTTTATTTGCCTGGGCCTTCCTTATTTCAGTCTCTAACATAATCACTGAGTCCATGGAATTCCTTCCCTTTCTAAAACCACTCTGATAACTTGCCAGCATTCCCCTTTCCTCAAACTCATATGATAACCTTTCTGTTATCATCCTTTCCATTATCTAACATATACTTGATGTTAATGCAATTGGTCTGTAGCTAGTGGGTTTTGACAGATCCTTGCCAGGCTTCCTTATTGGAATTACTACTGCTTCTTTCTATGCACTTGGTAATCTTCCCTCCTCCCACACTCTGTTATAATAATGCAGCAGCTTCAAGAGCACTCCTTCTCCTAGATTTTTTAGCATCACAGAGCATATCAGATCTTTCCCTGGGGAGGTTGGTCTCGATCTCTTTATTGCTCTCACCATTTCTGCTAATGTAAATGGTTCATCAATTATATCATCTGTTCCTTCCCTCCTGCTTAACACACCTGGGTGTTGGCTCATTATTCTTTCCCTTCTTCTTCTCCCTTCTTCAGACAAATTTTCTGAACTGTGTATCAGTACAAATGACTTGGCCATGACCTCAGCCTTATCCCTACTGGAGACTGCAGTTTCCTCCTCAGATATCATTATTGGATATTCCCATTCCCTTCTATCTCCTCCCATCCTCTTAATCATTCCCCATATCTCTCCCACAGGTGTTGTTCTTCCTACCTTGTCACAAAAACTCCTCCAACTTGCCCTTTTAGCTTGACGTATAGTTCTTCTCACCACTGCCTGTGCTTTCTTATATTGAACCAAATGCTGCATATTATGGGTTCTTTTAACTAGCCTGAATGCTCTATTTCTGTTTTTTACAGCCTGACAACATTCCTCTGTCCACCATGGTACCAGTTTTCTATTCATCCTATTTTTACTCCTAGGTATAGATCCTTCTGCTGCCATGATAATTGCTGAAGTCACCTGACTGTTTAATTTATCTACATTTCCAGAAATATCAATCTTTGTCAACCCTTCTTCACTCAATTTCTGGAACTTACCCCAGTCAGCTTTTTCAAACACCCACTTTGGGGTTCCACCACCTGGCCTTACTTCAACTCTTTCACCCACCACTGGCCACTCTGCTTGAGCTACCCCTCTTTTATTATGTTTGAGCTTTTCAATTTTTGATTGCCTAATCAAACTGCTTGGTCACCTGACCTCGATTGCCCAATCAGCTGCTTTCTGCTGAGTCTGAGCTATTCAATTCTTGATTGTCCAATCAACTTTCCTGGTAACATCCTTGGAAAAACTCTATAAGATTGGTTAGACATGCAGAAAGCCATGCTGATGAACCCTAATCAACCCCTGACTATCCAAATACTCATATATCCAGTCTCTTAGAATACCTTCCAGTAACTTTCCCACTGCTGAAGTCAGGCTCACCGGCCTATAATTTCCTGGCTTACTTAGAGTGTTCTTAAACAGCTGAACAGCACTAGCTATCGTCCAAACCTCTGCTGCCTCACTTGTCACTAAAGATAATTTAAATATCCCTGCTAGGGCCCCTGAAATTTCTGCACTTGCCTCCCACAGGGTCCAAGGGAGCACCTTGTCAGGCTGTGGGGATTTGTTCAAAGTAAATTTTGTTATCAAAGTACATACATGTCACCCTCAGATTAATTTCCTGTGGGCACACTCAGGAAATCTATAGAATAGTAACTATAACAGGATCAATGCAAGATCAACCAGAGTGCACAGGACAACAAACTGCAAATGCAAGTATAAATAAATAGCAATAAATGATGAGAACATGAGACAAACTTTGGTGTGAATATTTTCATATCCTAACAAGAGGGAAAGTTTATCTGGCTTACAAAATGATTACAATGGGCAAAGTAGTTATGTTAATGGATTCCTGTGTCCCTCATCATTGCCAAGATGTCATATTTTCAGTGTCTATGATTCCATTTGCAGCCCTCAGCGTATTGCCGGATTATTTGATACAAGGAAATATTTTACATAACTCCATTGGGCTGTATGATTCCTACAGTTCCAGAAGGATTATGTCATTACCCTTAGATTTTTGAAAAGGAACGTGGATCATGTGTCACTGCGGTAATTACTCAGTTAACCTGATCTTCTTGTGGATTTTTAAAATCAATTCTATGGTGTTAAAGTATTCTTGGTACTTGGGCAGCACTGTTGTGGTCAGTAATCAAACGACAACACCTACGATGAGACAATGGAAGAATTAAATAGGTCAGAGGCATGCAGCTTAAATTGGTATAACTGAGATAAAAATTGCTGGTGAATGCAGCAGGCGTTCACCAGCAATTTTTATGTGTGTTGCTTGAAATTCCAGCATCTGCGGATTTCCTCGTGTTTGGTATAACTGAAGTGTGTTAAAAGAGTACATTGCCTTTTGGTTTATTTAGTTCAAAGGCAATGCGTTTCAGTTTGTCAGCTGGAATCCTCAGCATCTTCAGAAATCGATGTGGCATCTAGACATTTGGGTTTCACGCTGGCATGGGTAGGGGTGCAGTGTCCCCTGGGGGTTGCACCACATTCTTATTTATGCAGAATGCAAGCAGTACCTCTTCCAGAATCTCCTTCAGTCCAATACTAAATTATTTCTAAGCATGCTGAGCTTTTAGAATACTTGTTGAAACATCATTTCAGATATTGAGTACTCAGAAATTGTCTATAATAGAACACTGGCACAGAACCGCACAGCAGCATACTATCTGTGCCAAGCATAATGCCCAATTAAACTAATCATATCTGCCTGAACATGATCCATATTCCTCCCTTTCTTTGAATGTTCATGTACCTTTTCTAAATGCCTCGTAAATGCCACTTTTGTGTCTGCTTTATTTACCCTGGGAGCTCTCCTCCATAATCCTGACTGCAGTTTACATACCACCAGTAGCCGCCTGTAATCAAGTGTTTGAAATACTGCATGATGCCATCTTCAAACAAGGAACAGTCCATCCCAACTCATTTCAAATCATAGTGGCAACTTTTAACTAGGCTTGTTTGAAGAAAACCCTGCCCCAATTACCATCAGCATATAACTTGTAGCACCACAAGTCCCAGCACACTAAATCACTGCTTTACTAAGATGGGGAATGCCTACCGTTCCATGCCCAGACCACATTTCAGTAAATCTGATCACTTGGACTGTCCTTCTGCCTGCATACAGGGAGAAGCTGAAGAGCAAAGTTCCAGAGATTAGGACAATAAAGTGGTGGTCACGGGAGACAGAGGAGTGACTACAGGATTACTTTGAGTCAGTGGACTGGGCTGTTTTTCAAGGACTCATCAGTGGATCTGAATGAATACACCATGATTGTAACAGACTTTATTAAAACAGTTATCCCCACAAAGTCATTCAGAGCCTTCCCTGACCGGAAGCCCTGGATGAACCACGAGATCTGCAGTCTACTGAGGGCCAGATCAGAGGCATTCATGTCTGGTGACCAAGCAACTTGTAAGAGGTCCAGGTTACATCTCTGGAAAGCTATCTCACGGACGAAGTGACAATTCTGGCCTAAACTTAAATCAACGAAGGAAGCTGGACAGTTGTGGCAGGGCTTGAATGCTATCACCTCTTGTAAAGTAAAATCAAGCAACATAGGCAACAACAGGGCTTCACTTCCAGATGAGCTCCCGACGATCCTGTGATTTCATCCTCTGAGGTCAACACCCGAGCAGCCTTCAGAAAGGGAACCCACGAAAATCATCTGGTACAGACGGGGTACCTGGCCGGGTTCGAAAGACTGATCAACTGGCTGGAGTGTCGCAGAGATCTCTAACCTCTCTTATTGGCAGTTTGAGGTACCCATCTGCTTCAAGCAACTTTCACTTATACTGGTGCTGAAGAAGACCGTGGTAACCTGCCTCAGTTGACCAATGGCACATACATCCACGGTGATGAAGTGTTCTGAGACGATGGCGATGAAACATATCAACTCCTGCCCAAGAAGTGACTTGGATCTGCTTCAATTTGCCTACCGGATCAACAGGTGCAGAGCAAATACCATCTTATTGCCTCTTCCCTCAACCCTGGAACATCTGGACAGCAAAGATGCATATATCAGGATGCTTTTCATCAGCTACAGTTCGGCATTCAATGCCTTCAAAAGTAATCAATAAGCTTCAAAACCTTGGCCTCGATACTTTCTTTTGCAATTGCATCCTCGATTTCCTCATTTGCAGACCCCAGTCAGTTCGGATTGGTAACAACATTTCCTCCATAATCTCCATCAGCAAAGGTGTACCACAAGTCTGTATGCTTAGTCCCCTGCTCTACTCGCTTTACACTAGTGACTGCGTGGCTATGCACAGCTCCAATGCCATATTCAAGTTTACCGACAACACCACTGAATTGAAGGTGGTGACGAATCGACTTGTATCAAGAGATTGAAAATCTGGCTAAACGTTGCCACAGCAACGACCTCTTAGTCGATGCCAGCAAGACTGAAGAGCTGCTTATAGACTTCAGGAGGAGGAAACCTGAGGCCCGTGAGCCAGTCCTCATCAGAGGATCGGAGGTGGAGAGAGCCATCAACTTTAAATTCCTCGGTGTTATCATTTCGGAGGAACTACAGTTATGAAGAAAGCATGACAGTGCCTCTACTTCCTTAGGAGTTTGTGAAGATTTGGCATGACATCTAAAACTGTCACAGACTTCTGTAGATGGGGTAGTGGAGAGTATATTGACCGGCTGCGTCACAGACTGGTGGGGAGCTCCAATGCCTGTGAACGGAAAAGCCCACAAAATGTAGTGGATGCAGCCCAGTCCATCGAGGGTAGAGCCCTCCCCAACATTCAGCATATCTATATGAAGGGTTGTCACAGGAAAACAGCATTTTTCATCAGGGGACTCCGCCACCCAGGCCATGTTGTCTTCTTGCTGCTGCCATCAGGAAGAAAGTACAGGACCCTCAAGACCCACACCACTAGGTTCAGGAACAGTTATTACCCCTCAACCATCGAACCAAAGAGAATAACTTCACTCAACTTCACTTGCCCTGTCACTGAACTGTTCCCACAACCTATGGACTCACTTTCAAGGACTCTTCATCTCATGTTCACGATATTTATTGCCTTTTATTTATTTATTTGTTTGTTTGTTTGTTGTATTTGCTCAGGTGGTTATCTTTTGCACACGAGTTGAATGTCCAAGTTGGTCTGGTCTTTCATCGATTCTATTAGTTATTATACTACTTTGGATTTATTACCAATGCCCACAAGAAAATGAATCTCAGCATTGTGCTGTCTGTAGTGACGTATACGGTATCTACTTTGATCATAAATTTACTTTGAAATTTGAACTTTGCTTCCACCACCAGCCCAGCACTGCATTTCTAGGCACGTATCACTCTGCGATTTTAAAAAATGTTTACCCTTTAAGGTGAGAGGGGGAAAGTTTAAAGCTATGCCCCCTAGTATTGCACATTTCTGCCACTGGGTAAAATGTCTGACTATCTAACCTATCTATTGCCTCTCGTAACTTAATAGACTTCTATCAGGACTCCCCTCAGCCTCCAACTCTCCACAGAAGACAACCCAAGTTTGTCCAACTTCTTCTTGTAGCTTGTACACTCTAACTGAGGCAGCACACCTTTTGTTCCCTCTGCAATGATCCACATCCTTCCTGTTACGGGGTAACTAGAACAGCATGGTATACTCCAGATGTGGCTTCACTGAACTTATAAAGCTGCAGCATCACTTCCTGACTCTTAAAAATTCAATATCCTGTCTTAATGAAGGCAAACGTGCCATATGCTGCCTTTTACCACCTTATCCACTGCCAAGGCCGTTTTCAGGGAGTTACAGACTTTGACCTCCAATATCCCTCTGCTCATCAATACTGTTAAGGCTCCTGCTATCAACTGTGTAATTTCCCCTTCGATTTCAACTCCCGAAGTTCAATCCCTCAGATTCGCCTGGTTTAAACCCCGCCTCGGAATCAGGTTTACAGTATTATCACTGACATACGACATGTTGTGAAATTTGTTTTTTTATGGCAGAAGTACAGTGAAAGAATACTCTCTTACAACAAGAAATTAAAAAATGAATAAATAGTGCATAAAGGGAGCAAACTAGTAGGGTAGCGTTCATGAGTAAGTGGACTGTTGGTGAAGGGAAAATCTGATGGTGGAGGGGAGTAAGCTGAAACATTGAGTGTGTATCTTCAGGCTCCTGTAACACCTCCGTGATGGTGGTAATGGGACGTGAGCGTGTCCTGGATGGTGAAAGTCCTTAATAATGGATGCCACCTCCTTTGAGACATTGCCTTTTGAAGATGTCCATGGTGGCGGGGAGGACATCTTCAAAAGTTGATGCCTCAGGAAAGTGACATGCATCTTCAGCTGATCTATATCCTTTTGTATCCGTTGACAATCTTCTTCATACCCATGACTCTTATTTTTGTGTTCTACAAACTTACTAATCAGCCCATATATATTTTTGTCCCAGAGATCCCGGTACTGACCCCTGTGGAACCCTGTTAGGATAACACACGTCCACCACAACCCTCTTCCATAGTCAATCCAATCTATCAAGTCCCTGTGGATCCTGCACACTCCAGATCTTCTGGATCAGCCTATCGTAAGGACCTTGCCAAATGCCTCACTAAAGTCCATATAGGTGACAGCCACTGCCTTTCCTCTCATCGGTTGTCATCTTCACCTCCTTTAAAGGCTCAGTCAAATTTGTAAGGGTCCTGCTGAAGGCTCTTGGCCTGAAACTTTGACAGTACTCTTTTCCCTAGATGCTGCCTGGCCTGCTGAGTTCTTCCAGCAGTTCGTGTGTGTTGCTCGGATTTCCGGCATCTGCAGATTTTCTTTTGTTTCAAGTTTTTAAGACATGACTCGCCCCGCACAAGTCTATGCTGAACATATGTTTTTCCAAATGTAAATTCTATCACTAAGAATCCTCTCCACTGGCTTCCCTACCACTAACGTGAGGCGCACTTGACTATTATTTCCTTAATTATCCCTATCGTCATGTAGTCGAATAGGCATCCTTCCCACTTCATGCTTATACATTAGCTCTGCAGTGGAACCAAAATTCATCAAAAGATCAGCTTATTGCTTAATCAGAATTAAAATTTCCCGTAACTTCAGCACACAGTCTAGGTTGAGAGCTTCAACCTTGACGAAGTGCTGCCCTCTTTGGATATTTTGGATGAGATGTTCAATGAAGTTCTTGGCCCTGTAGGTAGATATAAAAGACACTGTGTATAACTTGTAGTTGTGTAACTGGCTAACATCACAAACAGTATGGTCAA
The DNA here is from genome assembly GCF_963921235.1 of Mobula hypostoma. Taxonomy (NCBI): domain Eukaryota; kingdom Metazoa; phylum Chordata; class Chondrichthyes; order Myliobatiformes; family Myliobatidae; genus Mobula; species Mobula hypostoma. The sequence continues at coordinate 45,215,987 of NC_086109.1, read as the reverse complement.
TTTAACATTGCTCTTTGTGGATGGGCCCATGCTATCCTGAGGTACTTAATTGGCTGTAATGAGATTTCGAATGTCCTGAAGTTGCAAAACGAGTTCTATAAATGTAAGGTAAAAAGGGAAAATGCTGGAATTGCTTAGCACATCGGTAATTTTTTCTTTTTTAATCTTTACCTTTATTTTTCTTGTGTATGATGGTCATAGCAAGTGCTCATATGTATCTCCTAATGAAGATGGCGTGACTACAATCATATAAAATAAAAGTAGAAAAGGTGGGTAACACAGCCGCTCAGGCAGATCCTCATCAGGGTCTGAGTCTGAAGCATTTTCAGTTTTTATTTCAGCATCTGCAGCTTTTTTTTTTGCTGCCTGATTCCTGACACTAGCTCTTCTTAAAACCAGGAGCAATACATATAAAGAGCATGTTATTTTAATCAATAATGATGGTTTCCAATTCAGTGTATGTCCAGTGGTAGGTTTGCACAATTGAGGCCTCTTGCTGTAAATTGCTGTTTGTTTTTGCACCTTTCCCTTTATGATGCTGCTATGGTCCTGTAAGATCACCTAGTTGATCTCATTTCCCACCTCAGGATTTGTAAGCTGTTTTACGGGAAAGCATCTTGTATTTGTACCTTGCCTTATTACCAGAACTGGCCAACAGCCACCAAAACCTCACTTAGCCTGCAATGAGAGGAGCACCCCCCCCCCACCCCCTCATGGTTTCATTCCCAATACAAGCTGTTCTTGAGATAGCTGCAATGAAGAGATGATCATTATTCTTTGTGAACTGCATCCAGTGAAGAATGCAAGGATCCCATATTGAGGTGAGCCCGTCTGAAGTGTGATGCTATCTCCACAAAAGCTTTGTGGAGAAAGACAGCAATACAAAGATCCTGCTGCCACTGGCGTTTGAGACTGGGTCCCGTAAACTCTTGACTGGCATATTGTTCTAAGAGGCCATGTGAGTGGCACTGGTGCTTTAGACATAGAATTTATTAAGATGATGACACCATCAATGTAAAGAAAACCATGCCGTTTTCTATTTTGTGTATATTTTAATGAATAAAGTTTATTTTTGAATTAAGATCTTGAGGCTTGTCAGCATTTGTTAATTGAACACCAGGTCCAGCTTGGTGTGTTGAGCTGAAGTGCAAGTATTATGAAGAGCTGACTAAAGACTCCTGCTGAAGGGTTTCGGCCCGAAATGTCGACTGTTTACTCCTTTCCATAGATGCTACCTGGTCTGCTGAGTTCCTCCAGCATTTTGTGTGTGCTGCTTGGATTTCCAGCATCTGCAGATTTTCTGTTGCTTTAAAGACTCTTGTTTTGGCTTTCGTATTTTGTAAAGTATAGTCATCACTAATCCTGAGATGATTCTTAGCAATAGCTTGATTTCTCTGAATCACCTATGACGTATGTCTGTAATGCTAATAAATGGTGAAGCTCACATTTTTGACTTTTGATAAGGATCTAAGGTTCTAAAGGTTCTAATTTTTTTAAACAGATCACAAGGTCAGCCCAACACTCAGGTCTGGCATTGCTTTCAAGATCTATTATCTCCTTTTGTTCTCTTTTAGTAATCAAGGCATTCGTTCTCCAGAAAACTAGATAATTAAATCTACACGTTGCTATAAGTTGCTTCATACTTCATTCTACTTTTCCCAAATGTGGTGGATATGCCTCCTTTTAATATATTCAGTCTAGCTGATAGAAGAATTGAGTGAGTACAATATTTACTAGACAGCTTAAACAAAGCAGGGGGGAAGGGGGCTCATGCAGAATGTAAACATCAGTTGGGCTGAACTGCCTGTTTCAGTCCTGAAATTCCTATATGGGGGAAAAGAAAGGACGATGGCAATTTACTCTCCTGTGGTTCAGATCCAACATCGTGATGAAATTTGCTACTCTCTGTTTTACTTAATCTCTTTACCTCCAAATACCTCTATTAAATATTTATGCATATGTTATTGACATATTGAAAGCTTATCTTTCCTTTAAGTACTGCACCGTAAAATGAAAGATTTTCTTAAAGTGTGTGTAATGCCCTGGTTGATATTTTTTACTGTTAGGCTGTTCTGTATTTCATTTTGTGCTGTTCTGTGCGAGCTGCTTGTTTTCAGCTTATCTTTGGGTTATTGTTGAATTTAAGAGACAGGAGAAATGTGTGCCATCCAGTTAGGATGGTTGGATTAAGGGGAGGTTTCTCTGGTGAGGGACACTAAGTTTGGGCTTGGGGCTGTTGTTTGAGGGGAGATGGAGAAAGAGATGCGAGGGAGAAATGGTTGTAGCATACGGTCCGGTGGGAGACCCGTTTGTTGAAGATGGATTGCGAGCGACATTCGGAAGGTGGTGTGAGCTTTCACGTTGACCGAGGGCCCAGCGTGTGAGTGACAGGGAAGTTTCAGATGAGCTCCAACTTGTGCATGTTTGATTGTTTAATTAGAATGGACCCTTTTCTTTTTGTTAACCCTTCAGTTAAGTTACATAAATATAATTCCTTTAATCCTATACAGTGTACTGCCTGTTATGTTATGGCATTAATTTGTAACGGTAGCAAATTACACAGCGTCCACACAAACAGGGGTTTTGGTGTGGGCTCACGCTTCAATCTCACAAGTTTGGCAGGGCCGGAGATTCTCTTCCCTAGACTTACGCAGCCAAGGAAACCAAGGTGTTTCATTGTGGGGGTATCACCCGGGATCGATTTCGATGGATGCTGTGTGATTGCCCTGAGCATTGATCCAGTGGGTTGTGTGTTTAAGTTGTGTTAAACTATTGTTCCGTAAAGTGATTATGATACGCGGCTATGGATGCAGCTGGCATGGAGTGGCAGTTTGATAAAACGCCGGACAAAGACTTTGTTCTAGTTCAGACTAGCACTGACGCATGGCAGTGGAACTGCCTGGTACTATTGGGGCCCTGGGAAAGTGGGGTGTGGGCTGTCCGTACTTCCCGGGAGGAGGGGAGTGAAGGCAAGTGGTGCTGAATCGGAAGCTGATTTTCCTGTAGCCGGGGGTGGAGAGTTTAAAGACATGTTATTCTCATTTCTGTGGAGCGAGGGGAAGGAGTGGTCTGATGTAGAAGGTCTAGTGAGCCCTCCAGCGAGGGCTGAGCATTCTGAGTTGGTAGCAGCCCTTACCTCCCTGGTGAATAAGTGGCAAATGCTCAGGTTCAAAGTCCCAGCCTGTTCTCAGTCACCCCTAAGGGGGAAGAGGAGTATGAGACTTGGGCAGAGCGGACTTCTCTGTTGATGGATGAGGGGCAGTGCTCTGATGATGGAAAAAGACAGCAATTGGTTGAAAGTTTGAAGGGGCCGGCTGCTGATGTAGTGAGATCCTAAAGACAGAGAACCCCTTTGCTACCTCTGCAGCCTACATGCAAGTGCTAGAAAAGGTGTTTGGCGCGGTGGGGAACCCAATGGAGCTTATGACAGGGTTTCAGAACATGTATCAAGAGAAGGGGGAGAAGTTTTCTGCCTACATTTTTCAGCTAGAGAGGCAGGTGAGTTGCTTGCAGCTTAGGGGACCATTCAAACGGCTGAGGTGAATCTGTTAAGAATGGACAAAGTGGCAAAAGGCGCCCATTCACCAGCCCTGATCGTTTGGTATCTTTGAATGTCCCATAAGATGTGCTCCCCTTCCTCGTTTGTTGAGCTGATCAGAGAAGTAAGAGAGGAGGAGAAAGCGATGGAGGCGTGGGAGGGTACGGTCCTCAGTAGTGGTCTCCTTGGCTGAGGTGATCACTGATAACCCACCCTGGGGAGTGGTGAAGGAGCTCGTGGTAGCGTTTAGGACTGAGATGTCCCAATTCTTACCAGTGGGTGTGGGGCCCCCACCCCCCGTACGATAGAGCTGATAGGGAGGCTGACCCCCTAAGGGAACGGACCACGTAGAAGGCTGCTAGTGGCCAGGGTCCCACGAGAAGGGGAGCGGTGGGTATTGTCTGCTATAACTGTGGTGAAGAGGGACACTTCAGGTGGGAGTGTGAACGACGGGAAAACCCTCGGAGAGTGACCCCACCCCTCCCCCCCCGGGTATCTAAGTGGAGAGTCCTAGTGAGGGAATGACCTGGATTCTCAGGGGTGGTGGGGGGGGAGAGCATGTTCCCAGCAATATATCAAGGAATATCCTAAAGCAAAAAACCCTATTCCTGGGGCCAAGCTCCAGTGTGTCACTACGGATTGAGGGTATTTATGCTAGAGCCATACTTGACACCGGTTCTCAGGTTAATTTGCTGTACCATTCGTTTTACAAAAAGTATTTGACGCATTTACCATTGACGCCACTCAGTGCGCTAGAGATTTGAGGTCTTAGTACGGATGACTATCTGCATGATGGTTAGTTGTCATTGAAGCTGGAGTTTTCGGGGGCAGATGTGGGAGCAGCTGAGGTCCTTGATATGTTAGTGTTGGTTTGTCCAACCTGGTCGAGAGGGACGAAGCTTGAATTCTCATGGGGACGACTACTCCTATTGTGAGGAGGCTAGCGGGAGCCTGCAAGGAGAAAGTTGCAGAGAGCTTTCCGAAAACATTGTCCATTCACTCTGTGGTCTGAGCTGCTTTTGCAGAAGTGCGTGGCCACACTGGGCTGGATGCTGAGCATAAACGAGGGACTGTGTGGTTCACAGTCGGGTTACAGCCTGGGGAAGTAGCAAGAGTGATGGGAAACCCCAAATTTCCCAGAATGCCTGTGGCCGAGTCCCTCTTGGTGGATTCTCCAGAAGACCACGAAGAGGTGTCACACTTAACTGCCGGGGTACTGGTGAGGCCCAAACTGCAGAAGCCCTCGGTTGTATAGACGAACAGGACGACAGTGGGTGTCAGGAACACTTTGGAGCGGGAGGTCACCCACAGGCGGGGGATGCCAAAGGCGCATCTCTGCCCAGTGACGGTAACGTCTAGTGTCCCTGTGAGACAAGCTGGGGAGAAACTCAGACTGAAAAGAGGAAAGTTGACCGGCTAGTCATTCAAATTTGGGGACTCCCCTGCACCTGGAGGTTGGAAGAAGAGGTTAATAGAGAAAATGTTGAAGCTGGAAGATGTCTTTTCTACTGACGAGTTCGATGTGGGTTGTTCCAAGAGCACTCACCACACTGTCCAGGTAACAGAGGACATCCCGTTCAGAGAAAGGTTGCAGTGACTGGCACTCACAGAGGTGGAGGACGTTCGGCAGTATCTGTGGAAGCTGAAGGAAGCTGGGATCATCACCAAGTCCAGAAGCCCTTGTGCATCTCCAGTAGTAGTAGCCAGGAAGAAGAATGGGAAGGTACGGATGTGTGTGGGCTATGGGACTCTGAACGGACGTACAGTCTCGAGAATCGAGGATATGCTAGCCTGCCTGAATGGTGCAACGTGCTTCAGTGTGCTGGACTTGAGGAGTAGGATACCTAGATACCCAGGAGTGAGGCTGATAAAGAGAAGATTTAACCAAAGTATGTGTTTGATATGAGAAGGCAGCTGAAAAAGGCTTACGAATTAGCTGAGGTCTTGGCTACCAAGCAGGATCAAGGAAATAAGAGGGGGTTTGATCAAAAAGATAGGTTCTCCCAACTCATGCTTGGAGACTGAGTCCTCATAAAGGATTTGGGGCGACCTGGGAAGCATAATTTAGCTGTCTGCTGGGCGGCCACACCCCATGTGGTGGAGAGTCAGATGCCAAACCTACCAGTTTTACAGGTGAAACCAAAGAATGGGAATGGGCCTGTCAAGATTCTCCATCAGAACCACCTTTTACCTCTGGGATAAGAGGTGCGTATTGACCCAGAGCCCGACCTGGAGCCTACACCTATTAAGAGGACTCTGCAGTGACACGGAGAGACTGAAGGATCGGCAGCAGGAAAGAGTAGACCAGCCCCCGCCCCTGGATGGGATACGGACTCAAGATGAGGAAATGGGGGTGTGGTAGATGCTGCGCTTTGCTAACTCCCCGCTAATAAAGGAAGAGATTCCCAACCCTTCTCACGCTGAGACAGGTGAAATTGGGGAGACTATCTGTGGAGAGACTGGTTTTCAGTGGGAACGTGAAAGGGATGAAGTAGAGCTCAGCCAAGAGGCAGAGGGGTCCGAGTTGCAGGAAGGCACGAGTGATAGACCGGGGGTGGGGGGGAGGCCTCGCCATACAGACCAGGAATATCCCAAGGAGAGGCTGAAACTGAAGAAGTAGGTGACGGGGTAAGGAGGTGTCAAAGAATCAGGGGACCCCCAGATAGGCTGGCCAACGTAGCACAGAGTGCTACCTCTATCCCCCTAGTGAGATCTGTCACTACCCTTTACCTATGGATTGGAGGTTCTGGCATCACGAAATTCCTTCGAAGACGGTGTTATTAATGATGGGATGATAAATTATTTCAAAGTCATGAGGACATGACAATTTGGTGGGGGAGAGTGGACTGCCCTGGTTCATATTTTTTTACTGTTACGCTGTTCTGTATTTCATTTTGTGCTGTTCTATGTGACCTGCTTGTTTTCAGCTTATGCTTGGGTTATTGTTGAAAATAAGAGATGATGAGAAATGTGTGCCATCCAATTAGGATGGTCGGATTAAGGGGAGGTTTCTCTGGTGAGGGACACTAAGGTTGGGCTTGGGGCTTTTATTCAAGAGGAGATGAAGAGAGAAGACGCTGGGAAGAACTGGTTGTAGCATATGATCCAGTGGGAGACCCGTTTGTTCAAGATGGATTGCGAGCGACGTTCGGAAGGTGGTGTGAGCTTTCACGTTGACTGAGGGCTCAGTGCGTGAGTGACAGGGAAGTTCAAGATGAGCTCCAACTTGTGCACATTTGACTGTTTAATTAGTCTGGGCCCTTTTCTTTTTGTTATTCTTTACTAACCCTTTAGTTAAGATTCATAAATAGAATTTCTTTAATCATCTGCAGTGTACTGTTATTTCATCCATTAATTTGTAGAAGGATAGCGAATTTCACAGCATACACACAAACAAGGGGTTTGGTGTGGGCTCACGCTTCAATCTCACATTTGGCAGGCCTGGAGGTGGTCTTCCCTAGACTTAGGAAACCGAGGAAACTAGGGTGTTTCATGTGCAAGAGGGAAGAAGTAAGGGAACAGGGAATGAGCACTGCCAAGGCTGTAATCAGTTAGATTAAGTTATCCTGTGAAGGTACATTATAGAATTGAAATATTTGCTCTATTACATCAGTCCCTAAGAACGGAGTTTCTTAAAAATATTGTTCCAAAACATTAGGGAAGTAACATTTCTAATTCTAGAGTTAGAGATGTTTTATTTTTAAAATCTAGAGTAACATAGCACTTTCACTGTTTCTTGCAAAGCAGCAGTAAGATTTCATTTAGTTAATATTTTTTTTAATCGAAAGCAAATGCACTCTAATTGTACCCAGTGGGCATAGCCTCAAAATAGAAGGGCCTCCCTTTAATGTGTGCAAGATTGTGCAGATTGTACCAGAAATTCTGGAGATGCTGGAAATCCAAAGCAACGCCCACCAAGTGCTGGAGAAACTCAGCAGGTTTCATAAATGCTGTCTGATCTGCTGAGTTCATCATTGTGTGAGTGTTGTTCAAGAATATCATTTCCAGTATACAAGTGTAAAGGAGAATGAAATAATTGTTTCTCTGGATCTGACGCAACACAAAAGAATACAATAATAATAATACAAAATGTAATGAATATGAACACATAAGATAGCTTATATACTATACATTGATTTAATGCCCATAAAGTGATGCTAGGCTGTATGGAAGGTGACAGACAGGAAATAATCAAGTAGTGGTGGAATTGAGGGTTAGAGATGTTGGTCAGCTGTACTGCTTTGGATCGTAGCTGTTTTTGAGTCTGGTGATCCTGGCATGGATGCTATGTCGCCTCCTCCTTTAGAACGAAGTTCAGCAGGAATTTCTTGAGCCAGAGGTTGGTGAATCTGAGGAATTTGTTGCCACTGACAGCTATGGAGGACAGGTCATTGGGTATATTTAAAGCAGAGTTTGATAGGCTCTTAATTAGTCAGGGTGTCAAAAGTTATGGGGAGATGGCAGGAGAATGATTTTGAGAGGGATAATAAATCAGTTATAATGGAAAGGCAGAGCAGTCTTGATGGGCTGAATGGCCTAATTCTGCTCCTATGTCTTATGGACAGAATAAATGAAAATATATGAATGTCAGAATGACAGTGGATTGAAATATTTGCAAACATGTACCTGAAATGCACTACTCTTTTTGCAGGTGGAATATCTGCTGAAGAAAATCTGTACAGAAATGAATGTAGAGTGGAATGCAGGGGAATTGGATGACTTCTTTTCCCAGGAGAGCTTCCATCAGAATGGAATCTCAGTCTGGGTGTTTTTGGAGTGGGTGAATTCCGGAAGGTTTACCAGAGGAATTGAAAGAGAAACAGTCACAATGGCAGTGGAAGAGGTCTATCAAGAAATTATTGAGGATGTGCTTAAACAGGCAAGTAATTTTTTTTTAAAAACTAGAATTGTTGATTCCTGTCATAGTCCTCCTCCAAACAATTTTTGCTTGTCTCAAATTGTAGAGTTTACTTGTGTGGAATGTAGCTAATGCCTTTAGATAAATATCTGTGCATAATATGGGCAACATGTTCATTTATTCCAGCAATCTGATGAAATTTTAATTCAAAAATGTAAATTCTGTACTCCATTGCTAGAGCATAGGAGAACCAAGTTGGAGTCCTTGTCAGACTTTGGGGAGAGGACTGGTGGTAGGGTTAGTAGCTAGATATCAGAGCTAGTTGAGAGATGGTGGTCTGAGATGGAGCCCAGGTTATTGTAGCAAGGGAACACGATCCCTAGAGATTTGGGAATGGTGAGGGTGGGACTCTGTTCAGAGGTCAGTCCAAGGGGAAGGTGGGTAATGGCATTGCTGGAAATAGGATTGGAGTAGAGGTGTAGTGGCTATCTAAGTTACTGGTCTGAGGAAGGAGTAGGGAGGGAGCAGATTCTCCATAATGTGAGCTTAAAGACTGGACCTTTGGAGGATAGTCAATGATAGGTCCTAGGCATTCTGAGATGAAACTAAGTTATCTTTTTGTATTATGGATCCAGTGCTGGGCTATGATCTCATCTAGGAAATCACCTTGAAACTGCACTGCAATGTGCTTGCTCTGGAAGTGACCTTTGGTAGTCATTTGTTAGAATATTATGAATTAATTTCCCAGGCAATGTTCCAATAGGGTTTACCCAGGGAATTAAATCATCCTGTGCACAACAGTTAAGGAAATTACCTCTTGACTATGTGGGCAATTTTTGACCAAATGAATGCTACTGAATTTCTGCAGAGTTTTGAGTAAACGAGGAAATAGTCGCAGTTGTATTTCATTCCAAAAACAGGTGATTCTTTAAAAAAATGTGTACTGCTGAGAAAAACAGCCCTGTAACTGAATTTCTAGCTGGGTTTCAAATCCTCCTGATAGAAGCTTGCTTGCTGGAAAATGAGATATGGGATCTGTGTAGTAGTCCCGCATCTCTGCTCAAAGGTTTCACCAGTCATAAGGTCAGAAGTAAAGATGTCTCCACCCAGCTCTCCAATCAGTAGTTCCATTCAACAAGAAGTCAGCGTGAATTCTAATGTGAAAGCTGTAATATTGTAACCAAGAGTAATGTTTGATATAAAGGAGGACATAGAAGAAGAATTGAGGCAATAGGAAGTTCTGTTGCTTTGAATGATATTGCAGCAAAGAGACAAGAAACGGTAAGTATATTTATAAAATTTGCTGTGTGGGAAAAACCATTTCTGATTTCTATTCTGCTTGGATCAGATCCTTTGAGCTGTAAAGTGGTCGATTTTTTTTTCTTTGGTAAACCAATCACAAGCAACATTCTGTAGATTGATAGTGTTACAGCTGAATTATCATAATCAGCTTTATTGTTGACTTGCTTTGATTTTATTGTCAGGGTTACTTGTGGAAGAAAGGCCAGTTGAGGCGCAATTGGACAGAGCGGTGGTTTATTCTCAAGCCAAGTACTCTCTCCTACTTTGTGAGTGAGGATCGGAAGGAAAAGAAGGGCAGTATCCCACTGGACCGGAACTGCTGTGTTGAGGTAGACTCGATTAACTAATAATCTGATCACCAACATAGAACATGCCACAAGTTTTATGAAATATGTTGAAGTACTTGTATATACGGTATAAGATTTTATTAATAAACTTTTATTTGCTTTGAAGGTTCTAGCTGACCGAGATGGCAAAAGGTGCATGTTCTGTGTAAAGACCCCATCAAGAACGTATGAGATGAGTGCATCAGACACAAAGCAGCGACAGGAATGGACAACAGGTAAAACAAATCTGAGTCCTGGTGAAATGTCTTGGTCTGAAACGTCCACTGATTATTCCCTTCCATAGATGCTGCAAGATGTGTTGACTTCCTCCAGCATTTTGTGTGTGTTACTCTGTGGGTGTACCTTGTGCTGAGTTACTCTAGCATTTTGTGTGTGTTACTCTGTGGGTGTACCTTGTTGTGCAAAGGCTAATCTTGTTTGTTTTTACTGAAGTCAAGCTTGAACTGTGGTGAAGCTAGAAATTTGACGTTAACTTCCTTCACAGTCTGATATTTATCTGAAAATCTTTGGGAGTCTTATGCTAAAAGTACACTCAGATTTGAAGCAACTGAGGCTATTTGGCCAAGTTACTGTTTTCATTGCATTGTTTTACATAACAGAGTACAGGCCCTTCAGCCCACAATGTTGTACCGACCTTATAACTTACTTAAGATCAATCTAACCCTTCCCTTCCACGTAGCCCTCCATTTTCCCGTCATCCATGTGCCTAACCAAGAGTTTCTTAGATGACCCTAATGTATCTGCCTCTCCCATCCCTGGCAGGGTGTTCCATGTACACAGTCTGTAAAAATAAAAAAAATCTAACCTCTGACATCTCCAACACTTCCCTCCAATCACCTTAAAATTATTTCCCTTTTCCATCCTGGGAAAAAGATTCTGGCTTTCTTATGGGTTTTATGGTTTAAGCTCACAAAACATTGATTCTGCTCCCAGCAATACTACCAAGGAAATCCATGAGTAATATCTCCTGGGGATAAATCAGGAAGCAGGTGAAGATTAACCAAGATTCTGAACCTTCATCACTTTTAGTTGTTAGCAAACGGGCCTGTGTGAAAATTAAGTAAAAACAGCATTTGTCTTGGCTCCAAACTAGATCCTTCCTTATTGCTCACCAGTGGTGATATAGGCCACCAAAATAAGTGTGGATTTACCAGCAGGTGCAAGGATTGATAGATGGTTAACGTTCAAGAAAAATAATGATGAAAGTCTGGGTAGAAAGATGTTGTTAAACTTAAGGATATTACTGTATGCAGTCTCATCTATCTTGATTGCTGCCTTCAGCTATTCAGACAGCTATACGGCTACAAGCGGAGGGAAAGAAGTCGTTACACAAGGACTTGAAACAGAAAAGACGTGATCAAAGAGAGCTTCGAGAGAAGCGAAGGGCAGCAAAAGAGGAAGAGCTGCAGCGACTTAAACAGCTTCAGGAGGAAAAGGAAAGAAAGTTGCAGGAACTAGAATTACTTAAGGAGGTAATGGAAAAGAGCAACGGGAACACAATTTTGCAATGAGGGGCAAGAATAAAACTATTTTTCAATTACAATTTCTAGACAAGGTTGACATGGCAGTTACAATGCCTAACGTACCATAAATAATTTAAGTGTGATATTTGATCAATAATATACTGTATGTTGGTACAATGGGACTTTATTACTGCCAAGATTAAGATTTTCTCTTGAAACCGTAGAAGCACTGCTTAGGCAAATTCTGTTGGAGAGGAAGTTATATCCATGGTCATTGTGTCAGTACATCTAATGAACCAGTCTTTAAATTAACAAAAGCAAAAGCTAAAAGAATCAATATTTAAAAATCTGTGTACAGTTTGTGTGCCTATCTGCACTCCAAAGATCCATTTGTAATGACTTGGAAATTCTTGGTCTGATTTGCAGGCTTAAAAATCTGTGTGTGTGTGTGTGTGTGTGTGTGTGTGTGTGAAGAACAACAGCCACAGAAGACTTTTACTTGTATGTTTTGTGGTGTTTAATTACGAGGGTTTGGGGTTAGGAACTGGCTCAGAGAGCTTACCCAGTGAGCCTCACAAACCAGGAAGGAAACGAGTTTGATTGCTGAATGAGCTGACCTCTGTCCAACTGGCACTAGTGGCGACTGGATTTCTGGAAGAAAAATTGGTTAAGCATGGATACTGGATGAATTCCAGCTTTTTTTCATTGTAGATTTCTGACAATATCAGGCTTCACAAGTACGGTTATTTGAATGAGACTCTGGAAATTATCCATGCTTTATTACAGTAGACAAAAATTCAAGAAGTTGGAGGGAAAGTTGAGGGGGAAGTATCAAACTTTTATTGAATAGATCTGCGGTTGCCATTGGTGGAGGATGTATGATTTTGCCTTTCTGTTAAAAACAATTTGGAACTATAAATAAGAAAATAAATATCTAATTGTGAACACTCCACCAAATGGTTTTAATAACAGAAAGCTTATTTTCACCCCAAAGTGCCATTCAAACATTAAAATTTTTTTATCTTGTCCTATGTGCAGCCTTTTGTCTAAAGACACTGACGTGCCTCATTAAGGCCTGGGAGTAGTTACACTTTATGCCACTGCTCATATGAATGCTTTCCTTCCTCCTGTAGCCCTCACTTGACTGTCTTGTCCCTCTCAAAGTGGGAATACATTGTTGATACTTGCAAATTGATTAACGTACTAAGCTGCACTAAGTGCCATCAAATAAAAAAAGACTATATAAAGATTACTGTGCTTTGATGCATTTTAAAGAGTTTACTATTTGTTCTTTCTAATGTATTGAAACTAATATCCTGAAACATTATTTTATCCTCTACTCCAGGCTCAGCGACAGGCAGAAACATTGCTTAAGGAGGAGAATCAGCGAAGGAAACAGCAGCACGAGGAAATGCAAAGGGCGCTGGAGATACAGCTTCGACAAGCTGAACAGGTTAGGGCCCAATACGGTCCATTTATTTATTGCGATACAATGAGGAGTAGGTCCTTCTGGCCCTTCCAGCAACCCCTGATTCCACCCCAGCCTAATCACGGGGCCAATTAACCTCCCAGCCCAGTAAGTGTTTGGACTGTGGGAGGAAACTGGAGCACCCAGAGGAAACCCACATGGTCATGGGGAGAATGTACAAACTCCTTACAGAGAGCAGGGGAACTGAACCTGGTCACTGGTGGTGTGAGGTGTTATCAATTGGCAATTGCACGTGACTGAAGGGGAGAAAGCTTTGTTGAAAACCCTGTTACTTGGGTCTAAGTCTTCAGTTTGCATTGGGGATCCTAATCACATGTCCACTATATGTAACCACGGTGATTATTTTACATTAATAATTTTTGTTTTTTTTTCCGGCTGATGTATATTTACATTATTTTTGTTCCCATTTTATTCTGTTGGAGGATTTTTGTTCTGATATTTCTGTAAAGAACGACATTTATTTTTACATAATGTAAGGAATACTTCCATTCTTTCCAGCTTTTGTCTCTTCACCCAATTTCTGTTTAATTTAGTTGAGAAAGATGTCTAAATACAATAAATTGCATGCATGTGGTGCCTGAAATGTGGAAAATTCCTCAGATTGCTTCGTTGCCTCAAAACTGCGAGCTGGTAGTAGTGAGAAAGTTGGAAAATATTGATTGACAAAATACTGTCTAGAGGCGGAGGAGGACACCGTGGAGAAGGGTTGATGTGGCAGAGATGATGGGTTGAAGGGAAGAAAGGTCTCATTGAATTCCAGTCACAGAATGGAAGGACCTGTGAATGAGATATATGAACAAGAGTGCAAAGATGGTATTTAATAAGGCATTAATCAGACTGCACTGGAGTGTTGTGAGCAGTTTTGGGCCTCGTATCTAAGAAAGGAATTGGAGAGGAAATACGCGAGTATAAACCCTGGAATGAAAGGTGAATGAGGAGTGAAGCATTTGATGGTTCTGGGCCTGTACTCACTGGAGTTTAAAAGAACGAGAGGGGGATTTCATTAAAACCTATCAAAATATTGAAAATCCCAGACAGAGTGGAAGTGGAGAGGATGTTTTTGCTAATGTGGGAGAGTCTAGGACCAGAATGCACAACCTCAGAAAGGGAGGACATCCCTTTCGAAAACAGTTTCCTTAGACAGGGTGGTGAATCTGTAGAATTCATTGTTACAGATAGTTGCAGAGGACAAGCCATCGGGTATATTTAATGTGGAGGTCAATAGGTTTTTGATTAGTAAGAGTGTCAGAGAAGGTAGGAGAATGGCGTTGAGAGGGAAACTAAATCAGCCATGATGGAATGTCAGATGTAGAATGATTCTTCATTGCTGTTTCCATAACAATTTTGTTCTTACTCGTCAGGATTCAGCCCAAGCTGAACCCCCGAACTTGGGAGGACCGGTGGACCACACTTAGTATGGGCTCTACCCTTTGACCTGTTTGGCATGGGGGTGACCCTACCAAGTGCCAAAGTGAAAAGCCCTGACTCTAGCCAGTATAGCTGTCCAGGTCATTGAGGCACACAAGACTTCAAACCAAGACAAGGTTGTGCTCACCATGTACATGAATATAAAGTGTGCTTCAAAGGACATAAGGAACAGGAAGAATGTTCTTTCGGAGTGTTGGAGAACAAGTTACTCCTGCAGATAAATTATATTTAATTTAAATAAGTATTGTTGATTGAAATTTTAGGTAGGGTTGAATGAGATGAATTTATTTGCAGGTAATGCAGCAATTTTTTCATGTATTGTAACACCAAGCATTATTATATAGTATTATAGCAAATACTGCTGGACAACATGCTTCCATCTTCCTCAGCCCTTGCCGTAGTAAAGTCCCCATGTGATACTTTCTCACCTCCTGCACCAACCTTCCAGACACTTGTTTGAGTGAAATAGTGGTCAATTTTGTGTTGGTGGTTTTGAGTAAACGGTGTTAGGAACAGGACTGAGATTACTGTTATAGTAAGGGCAATTGTCATCCCGTCTCTCAGGTGCTATATTTTGGAATGGATCTCAATTGAAAGTAAGTGGGCCAGTAACCCAGAACAACTTTTGCCAGTTGAGATGTTTAATTACACAGTTTCTTCTTCAGGCTCGAGCCAACATGCAAGCAGAGATGGAATTGAAGGAGGCAGAGGCAGACCGTCAGAAAAAGCGGATTCATGAACTAGAGGATTTGCAGAAACAACTAGAGGAGGCTCTTTATGCTGAAGTAACTGCTCGGCAGGACGAGGAAGCAAAGAGATATGCACAGACCAGGTAAGAGTAAAATACAGATGTGCTTAAAGCTAGATCAAAAGGTATCAATGAATTTAACTATTACATTGGAAAACAGGAATCTATAGATCAGTTAATTTAACATCTGTCATAGAGAAAATGTAAAAATTTTTATTAAAGATATTTCAGTGGGCCAGTTAGGAAAACAAATCAATGTATCAGGCAAGGTCAATGTGTTTTTACAAACGGAAATCATGTTTGACAAGTTAATTGGCATGCATTGATATGGAAAACGATATTGGGGAAAGCAGAGGATAAAATGAGCTTAAATTTCCAGAAGACATTTGAAAAGGTCATTGTGAGTCATAAAGTCAGAGAAAAGTACAGCACAGAAACAAGCCCTTCGGCCCATCTAGTCCATGCTTGAACAATTTAAATTGTCTTCTCCCATCAACCTCCACCTGGACCAAAGCTCTCCATATCCCTACTATCCATGTATCTATCCAAACTTTTTTAAAATGTTGAAATCAAGCTTGCATGTACAACTTATGCTGATGGCTCGTTCCACACTCTCATGACCCTCTGCATGATAAAGTTTCCCCTGCTTCCTTCAAACCTCACATTTCATCCTTAACCCATGACCTCTAGTTGTTGTCCCTCCTAACCTCAGAAAAAGCCTGCTTGAATTTGCCCTATCTATACCCCTCATAATTTTGTATACATCTATCAAATCTCAATCCTTTATGTTCCAAATAATAAGGTCCTAACCTATTCAATCTTTCCTTATAACTCAGATTCTCCAGACCCAGCAACATCCTTCTAAATTTTCTCTGTACTCTTTCAACCTTCCATTCTTTCTGTAGGTAGGTGATCAAAAATGCACACAATACTCCAAATTAGGCCCTACCAACGTCTTGTACAACTTCAAGATGACATCCCATCTCCTGTACTCATTGGATAGATTTATGAAGACCAATGTGCCAAAAGCTTTCTTTACGACCCTATTTACCTGTGATGCCACTTTCAACGAATTATGGACTTATATTTCCAAATCCCTTTGTTCTACCACACTCCTCAGTGCCCTACCGTTCACTGCGTAAGACCTACCCTGGCTGCTCCTATTGAACACCTGGCACTTGTCTACATTAAATTCCATCAGCCATTTCTCAGCCCATTTTTCCAGCTGGTTCAGATCCCACTGCAAGCCATGGTCATCTTCCTCACTGTTCACTACATCCCCAATCTTGGTCTCATCTGCGAATTTGCTGATCCAGTTAACCACATTATCATCCAGATCGTCGTGGGAAAATAAAACTTCATCATGTACAAGGTAACATGTTGATTTGGATAGAAGACTGGCTGGTGAACAGAGAATAGGCATAAATGGGTTTTTTTCTTAATCCAAATATAATGGGGTGAGTGCTACAGAGGGAGTTGGTGCTAGAGCTTCAGCTTTCTACAAGTTATTGGGGAAAAAGGAGTTGACTGAAGGAACTGATAGTATGGTTGCTAAATTTGTTGTTGACCTAATGATAGGCAGGAAAGTCCGTTGAACATGAGGCTACAAAAGGGTATTGTTAAAGTTAAGGAATTGGGTAAAGGTCAGGCAAATGGAGTATAAAGTGGATAAATGTAAAATTGTCTACTTGGGCAGAATTATGTGTATAATCTAAATTGAGAGAGACTGTAGAGTTCTGAAATGCGGGGAGGTCTAGATGTCCTAGTGTATATGGAAGGCTAGAATGGAAGTGTTAGAATTATGCCCATGCTGAACAAAGTGCCTCCTGAGCCAGTCCCATTTTCCTGGATTTGGTCCACATCCCTCTAAACCTTCCCTATCAATGAACCTGTAACTGTACCTACCTATACCACTTCCTCTGGGAACTTGTTTGATGTACCCATCAGTCTCTGTGTTTACATATTTTAAAAATCCTCTCAGGTTCCGTTTAAATCTTCCCTTAAACCTATGCCCTGTAGTTCTAGACCTCCCTACCCTGAGGGGAAAAAAACCTGCGACCATCCAATTTATTTATGTTACCAATCAGCCTCCTTTGCTCTAGGGAAAACAATCTAGCCTATCCAGTCTCTCCTCATATCTCAAGCCTTCGACCATGTAAATTTTTTTCTGCTCCTTCTCTAGCTTAATCACGTTCTTTCTTGGTGTTCCAGAACTGCATGTAATATTCCAGGTGTGGTCTCACCAACATCTTCTACAGCTGTAACATGATGTATCAATTCTTGTACTAATGCCCCATCCAATGAAGACAAGTTCTTCTTCACCACTTTGCTGATCTGTTTCTCCACTTTCAGGGAACTGTATTTGTACCAATATAATCTGCGTGATGTTGGTGAAAAATCCAATCTCTCTGTTCAACAACGCTCCCTAGGGGCCTGCCATTTATTATGCAAACCTTGCCGTGATTTAACTTCCAAAGATGCGTCAATTCTCTGAGTTAAGATCCATCTACCATTCTTTAGGTCACTTTCCCAATTAACATAGAACAGCACAACACTGTACAGGCACTTCAGCCCACAATGTTGTACCTCTGGTGTATTTAATATTTCAGGAATATTTGAGTAATCTTGTAAATATATTGTATGATTAAGCATTCTTTACTTAATTCAGTATGAGTTATATGTAAGA
This sequence comes from Mobula hypostoma, assembly GCF_963921235.1. Lineage (NCBI taxonomy): Eukaryota > Metazoa > Chordata > Chondrichthyes > Myliobatiformes > Myliobatidae > Mobula > Mobula hypostoma. The sequence continues at coordinate 45,198,128 of NC_086109.1, read as the reverse complement.
CTGGCAGATGTCATTACATCACCATGTTTTACGGGTGCACCTACTAAAAAGAAATTAAGTACACACTCATCCTAGCTCCTGTGTTTGATGCGCAGCATGTTTTTTATCTTTGGAAGGGGAGACAGAGATGTTCAAGTTTTTTTTAAAGTGCAGCGCATGTTTCTTTGGAAGGGGGAGAGAAAAGTTCAAATTAAAGTTAAAAAACAGACAAAATTCACAGGTTCATGAACAGTGAGTACTGGGCGATAATAAATTTTAAAAAAGCAGAATTGGCTGGTACATTGGAAAGATAGACATGTTTGATTGCACAACAGATAACGGGATGATATATACTGAACAAATTGAGCAGTATCTGAAGCAAAAGAAGTAGCCTATGAAAAGTGAACACCAGTATTACTGAGTACTTCTTCTTCATGTGCCTTGCATGTTACACACTTGGGCAATCATGGGTTTTCCACATCGAATGATCCCATGCAGCATCAATTATATCTCACACACTTAGATCTGTTAGTTCTTTCACAGTGTCCATATATTTTCCTCTTTGCCTTCCTCTTCCGCGTTTCCCAGGCATACGGCCTTGTAATGTAAGGCTTTCTATTTCTCCCTTTCTGATGACATGGCCCAGGAATTTAAGTTTCCTCTCATTTAATGTTCTCATTAAAGATCTTTTTGTATGGGCACGTTGGAGTACTGTCTCATTAGTTACCTATCTCTATATGATATCTTCAGCATTCTTCTAAGAAACCACATTTCTGTTGCTTCTAAGTTTCTTTGGAGTTCTGGTGTTATAGTCCATGTTTCAGAAGCATACAGCAAGATTGACCAGATGTAACATTTTAGTAGCCTAAGCCTTGTTGTTATAGAGATGTATCTGTTGGTAAAAATGGGTTTCATTTTTTGGAAGTTGACTTTAGCAATGGCAATTCTTCTTTTTATTTCTACTTTACTTCTAGCATCTTGTGATATAAAGCTACAAAGATAATTAAAGCTGCTCTTTTATTCAATCTCTTGGTTACCGATGTACAATTGGCAGTTGGGAGTATCCTGTTGTTTTGATATTACCATTCATTTGTTTTTTTTTACAGTTGACGGTTAGACCAAAACCTGCACTTGTTTGTACTCCTTTGTCTAGGAGGATTTGTAGGTCTTCTGCAGCACTTGCTATTAGAGTGGTATCGTCTGCATATCTTATATTGTTGAAGTTAACACCTCCAATTTTTATCCCATTTAGGTATTCTATTTCTCCGAGAATCATTTCACTATAGATACTAAATAATTCCGGTGAGGCAACGCATCCCTGTCTAACTCTTCTTCGAATTTTAGTTCAACTGCTTATATTATCATCAATAATTACTGCTGTCGTTTGGTTCCAATATAAATTTTGAAGCAGTTGTTGGTCCCTTCCGTCAATGTTTAGTTTAGTGAGAATTTGAAATGATTTTTCAAGTTGCACTTTGTCGAATGCTTTAGTGAAATCAGTAAATCATTTTGATATTCAATTGCCCTTTCTGAAAGCATTCGTAGTATGAAAATTGCGTACCTAGTTCCTCTAGCCTCAATAAACCCATATTGCAGTTTAGAAGTTTCTGGGCTTAACTTGTTTTTAATTCGACTCAGATCAATTCTCAACAAAATCCTTATTATGTGACTCATAAGACTGATTGTTCTATAATTTTCACAGTCAATAGTTCCATGAATTTTTCGCAGAGTTATAAATACTGATTTCAAGAGATCGTCAAGCAATACACCAGACTCGTATATGGCATTAAACAGTTCAAAAAGAATATCTATGCCCAGATCTTCTAGGGCTTGTTTCATTTCCACTGAAATTTCATCAGGTCCAGGGGCTTTACCCTGTTTCATGCTTTCATTGCTGTAGTTATTTCTTCTTTGGTAATAGGTAAGCCAGAATTAGGGTGTTTATTATCTGGGGGTTCCCCTCTATCATCCTCAAACAGCTGCTCTATATATTGAATCCACCTCTCACATACCTTAACAACAGGAATTCTGCAGATGCTGGAAATTCAAGCAACACACATAAAAGTTGCTGGTGAACGCAGCAGGCCAGGCAGCATCTCTAGGAAGAGGTGCAGTCGACGTTTCAGGCCGAGACCCTTCATCAGGACTAGGACTTCATAGTCCTGACGAAGGGTCTCGGCCTGAAACGTCGACTGCACCTCTTCCTAGAGATGCTGCCTGGCCTGCTGCGTTCACCAGCAACTCTCACATACCTTATCTGGATCTGTTAGTATGGATCCGTCAATAGTACAATAGGTGGAAAAGCACACAGTTTTCTTAGAAGTTTAACAGCTCCAACCAGTCCAGGCGGAATGAGCTTTACTGATGTTGTGAACGTAATGCAGGAACATTTAGAACCAAAACTATTGTTGATTGCAGAATGCTTTAGGGTTCATAAGTGGAATTATCAAAAGCATATTTTCATAACCATTGAGAGCATTCTTTCTACATGGAGCGTTGTCATAGGAAGGCAGCATCCATGGTGAGGGAAAACTGTCACTCAGGTCATTCCCTCTTCTCACTGCTGCCGTCAGGACAAAGGTACAGGAGCCTCAGGACTCACACCACCATGTTCAGCAACAGTTATTAACCCTATACCATCAGGCTCTTGAGCCAAAGGGGTTAACTTAGCTTCACTTGCCCCATCATTGAAATGTTCTCACAATCTATGGGCTTACTTTCAAGGGCTCTTCACCTCATGCCCTCAATATTCATTGCTTATTTATTTATTATTTGTTTCTTTTTGTATTTGCACAGTTTGTTGTCTTTTGCACACTAGTTGCACACCCAAGTTGGTACGGTCTTTTACTGATTCTATTATGGTTATTATTCTATTATGGATTTATTGAGTATGCCTATATGAAATTGAATCTCGGAATTGTATATGGTGATAATTATGTACTTTGATAATAAATTCACTTTGCCTACTTCCCTGAGGATGCACTGAGAGGTCATTTAGTTTGTGGAATCTTACAAGAAAGCATTCAAAAACATCTAACTGAAGCACAAATCACACTTGAAAGAGCAGTTGAAATTGCTGTATCAATGGAAACAGCAGTAAGAGATGCAATTGAGTTGCGTCAGGAATGAAAGTGAGCATGAACAAAATTGCAAAATCTAAACAGAAACCTGCCTGGCCAAACAAATTGTGTTAACCATTGTGGCAGGGGCTCACGTACACCAGACCAATATAGATTAAAGATGAAAATTGCAGAAAATGCAACAACATAGGACACATACAAAGAGCATGTTGTGCAGACAAAAATAAAAGGATTGCACAGAGATGAAGATTAAAAAGTCAGGGAGCAGATTCAAGAAGAGCTTTAACCCGCGTGGTGTTGATGAAAAAACAGAAACATCTGATTTAAGATGGAGTTGGTGAAGGTCACCGAATACTTGCCAGAGGAAAAAAATAAATACTTTATTAATGAAACTTTTTCTTGTAAACGATCACTGCAAACAATAGCCTGTAACTTACCTGCTAGAGTTGAGCTGTTGAACCGCCTGTACGAACTGGCATTTTTGTGGTGTAAACTGAAATCTCGAAGGTGCAGGACAGTTGCAGTGTGGCATGTTCGGACTGAATCAAGGTGCAGGAGTCTGAGCTGGAGTCAATATATGGCCGTTGCTGGAGCAGCTTTGGGGGCGATTTGATGTGGCAGAACCGAGGTGGAGCGCCGGCCAAAAGTGAGGAAAGGTTGGGCCGAATTGGACTGGTCGTGTATGGGCTGAATTGAGGCAGTGGGGCTCGGCCCCGAGAGTATATCGAAGCGGCGAGACCTGGGTGTGAAAGCAAGGAATGACTCCAAGTTTGGATGATTTAAGTGCTGGACCAGATTGAGAAGTTTAGGGTGCTGGGGCTAGAGGCTCACTGCACTATGACTGCAGACTCCGCTATCAGCTGGCTTCCTGTCTGTGATTTACTTCCATGAAATTCAGTTCTGAATTTTATTTACTTACTTATATTGTTTGTACAATTTGTTTTGTTTTTTCTGCACATTGGGTGTTTGTTTTTTTTAAATGGGTTTTTACTGGGTTTCATTCTGCTATAGCTGCCCGTAAGGAGACAAATCTTAAGGTTGTATAAAGTAGATATACCTTGATAACACTGGACAAAAAAAGATTTTGTTTCCTGAATACTTTTTGGTATATCGTATGAATTTTATGCTGCTGATCATGAAAATCACCATGAAACTTCCCTATCATATACTTTATTTTAAATCGACTGTATTTGTTCTTTCAATTCGTAATTCAAGGCAATTAAAATGTTGCCCACAATGTAAGCTGAAAAGTTTTCTATCTTGACCAGATGTGTCTGGGCATGCAGAGGCAGGGCGGATGCTTCTTGGCAGGACAGGTTTTAGAAAGGATATAAATTTCCATGAAGGATTTCGATACTTGAGACAGATGTTTCCCAGAATAACTGGTTCCAAGATTAAGGAAGGCATTTTTTCATTGGTCCACAAATCAAACAGGTCATCAATGACAGGCAATTTGAAGAACTTCTAGTGGGACCAGAGAAAATCGCATGGATGGCATTCAAGGATGTCGTTGAAACTTTTCTTAGCAACTATAGAACACCGAACTACATGCAGCTGGTTGACAACATGCTTCATGCATACAAAACCAAGAGGTGCAACATGTCACCAAAGATTCGTTTTCTGCATTCCCATTTAGACCTCTTCTGTTCAAATCTTGGTGCTCTCAGTGAAAAGCATGGCGAAAGGTTTCACCAGGACATTGTGGTCTTGGGGAAACGGTGTCAGCGCAACTGGAATCCATCAATGCTGGCTGATTATTGTTGGACACTTAAGCCAGCAGATAAATATATATATAAATAAATATAATGGATAGGTTGTCTTATGAAAGGAAGTTGAGCAGGCTGGACTGGTGTCCACTGGAGTTTGGAACAGTTGAATAGCAATTTGATTGACCTTGGAAGTGAGGAAAGTAAGAGAAGATTTATTTGAGTGAATGTGGAGAGGATGCGTCCTTTTACGGAAGAGCTTAAAAAATAGTAGCCACTGATTAAAAATAAGAAGACACTTCTTTTCCAAGGGTTGCTGTGCTCTGAAGATCTCTTCCTCACAGGGTGCTGGGAACAGAATATTTGTTGATAGTTTTCTAGTAAGCAAGGAGTAAAAGGTTATTTTGAGATTTATGATTATATTCAAATCAGCCATAACCTCATTGAATTAGCTGAAAGTCTCAAAGGGTCGAGCAACCTACACTTAATTTGTAACTTTGCATGTACAAACGCTTGTATATACGTGATGGAAATATGATGGAATAGAACTGATACACAATTTATGATTACTTGGTAATGACTAACATCTTAATTATAATCATGAATCTTGGAGAGAAAAGAAGAAATATTTTTTTAAAACCATGAGTACCATCAACTACTCAAACTTTTAAGTTTCCTTTGCCAAAGAATACTTCACTCACTCCTCTCCTAAGCTTTGGATTTACAAAACACAAGCCTACTGCCATTTAATTACTACTTTGAGTTTTCTTTTGTTGAATATATACAACCACACTTCTGTTCTTGGCCTTCAGTTTTCTCAATTTAATATGTGTCTCACAGGAAAATCAGTATTTATCTGTTTGTTGCTAATATTGTCAACCATGGTGGAATCTTCTGGAAAATGCAAAGGTCCTGAGCATATAGTAATCACCAACGTATAGTTAGAAATATTGTCCTTGAAAATTTCTAACTCATTTATCCTTCTCCCAAGCATGTGCTTCTATTAATGTAGTGAAGCTGGTTGGATTATTCGCACTGTCGATATTGTTTTACATGCAGTAGCAAGTCGTCAATATTACTGTATTGTTAAATAAACATTGCACCAGCAAACTGAACCAACTTGTAGTGTCTGATGTAAACCATGTAATTTATTATACACTTGGAGAGTGAGCTTTTATTTAATCTCACCAACGTTATCAGGCTTAAAATAAATGAGATTGTTGGCTCCATCTTTACTAATCCTATTATTCATCTTTGTTTAAATTCTGTATCTTGGGAAACATCAAATATGTCAATGATTTGATCCTATGATTGTGTCATTACCTATACCAGATTTCTTTATGGCTGGCTGCAGTCCATTTGGTTTAAAGTTGTCACTCCTGTTATGTTTAGTCTGTTTTGCTACCCCTGTAATCTCCTTGCATATTGTGTAATACTCTTCTTCAATTATCCCCGGTTACTTTTTCTTCAGTTTGCGGTAAAATGTAAATATAAAAGGATTTTTTTTTCCCCCAAAATGTCCAGTATTCCTAGTCTGGAAAGGTCAAAGGATCTCAATCCATCAGAGAAGTAACTTGTAGAAAAGAACATTAAAAGAGAAAGGGTAGCCCAATTTGTCTTCTGGAATGTATGGAGCTTGGAAATGAAGTTGGGCATTGGCCCATACTGGCCTAATGGCAGTCCTTGAAATTGTCAAATGCAGATGTTTTGGAGCATCTCCCACAAAACTGGAGTTATATTCTTGCCTTATTTAAATTATAAATTTTTTATGAAATCCTGTGCAATAAGAAAATACATTTTCTTTTATTTGCTATTGTGATGGTATTGGGTTTGCTGACCACAAGGGATTTAAGCTCAAAGATCTTAAACCCTATTGGATATAAATAGTCACAAATATTCTCACTAAAGGGAGATAATACTCTTAACTACCCCTGATCTTCAAAAACTAGTTTACTTCCCTGTTTATTCTCTGTGCAAGTTTTAGCTGCCAATAGCCACTATTTGAGCAGTGGGTTCTCCTTCCCTACCAAGGAGAAGATGCTTCCAGTTTACAAAGCAGCTTAAAATACAATTCATTTATTTATAGTGGTACATGTTTAATTCCACATATTTTTAAATACACATTTAAAACACAGAGCATTTCTATCTTAAACATTTATTTCACAATTACAAACTTTTTTTGAAAAAGCACAAAGCATTTCTTAAACTCGGGTGCAATCCTATAAGCTAAGAAGACATACCATGATTGTGGACGGGTAAGTTGCCTGTCACAGAAACTGAAGCTAGAGGACTGGATTCTATTCACCATGTTTTCCTATCATTCATCTTGACTTTTTTCAACACTCCTAATAAGCCTGAACTTATACCCTTTTCCTATTACTTGGGTGACTTCACACGCATATCATACTTCCTCAGATGTCCTTTCAACACAAACAGACTAAAACCATTTTGGAGACAGAGTTTTTCAATTCCCTACTATTAATGCTGTAAAGCTGTGACGCTAACTTCCTTGAGCACAGAAAACTTTCCAACTACAAATACATATAGTTATTGATAGGCCAAATAATATTCTCCATCTGTTCTGCAAGCTTCCTTGAACCCAGCAACTTAAGAGTCGCTTGTCTGTTTGAAACAACCCATTAATACTACATCATGAGCAATATTAAAGCAGTTGTTTTGAGCTGAACCTTACTTCTCCTGGACAAAACATCTACTATTCACAAAGCTTATTTGCAAAGCTGGTCTTTAGACAATACTTGTTTTATCCTCAAGGTGATTAGTGGTAACTTCCCATTTATATGTCAAGAACTGAAAACTGACTTTGCTTTACAACCAGCTAACAGTTGGTATTTGGGTGCTTACTTGTAGTACCTCTGTTTGTGATTTTACAAGTGGCTGATGCTGTGTTTAGAAAGCAAGATTATCAAACAACCAAGAGAAGGCGACCTTACTGGGTAAGAAGTGAATATCCATCACACCAGTTAAATGTTAACTGCAATTTGTAGTACAGAAGCAAACCATTCACTCACCTCCTGCAGCTCAAGTCACTTCATCTCATTATCATGCATTCTTTCTCAAATACTTATGCAGTTTACTCTTGAGTGTGTTTATGATATTAACCTTAATTATTCCTTTTGGTATCAAGTTCTCGTGTCGTAGTACTGAAACATAACCTTTAGTTACTATTTGGAGAAAAACACAAAACATGATTCTAACAGTGTCTCCCATCAGAGTTGCTGGTGAACGCAGCAGGCCAGGCAGCATCTCTAGGAAGAGGTACAGTCGACCTCTCGACCTGAAACGTCGACTGTACCTCTTCCTAGAGATGCTGCCTGGCCTGCTGCATTCACCAGCAACTTTGATGTGTGTTGCTTGAATTTCCAGCATCTGCAGAATTCCTGTTGTTTGCGTTTCTAACAGTGTCTTTATGATTAACATTTTAAGAGAAATGCGTATTATTGTTGATGTTTCAATAATCTGCTGAAACCAGTAAACTTTCTGTAACTTTTCTTACCCTTTCCTGAACAGAACAATCTGCTGTTTCTTTTGGGCTTTCATTGATGAATAATTGCTTAATTGAACAATGTATTTCAGCTTTTGATGTAACCATATTAAAGATTTTGAATTTCTCAAGTGAACTAAACCTCGATTCGTCCACATAATTTTTTTTTGCGGAGTTTAATAGGTTCATTTGATTGCAAGTTTTATGATGTTGATGAATGTCTAGTTAATTTATGTTATGGGTTTAATGAGAATACAAAAACAGCGTTAATCTAGTAAAGGAAGGGGAAGTGTAAGAATGTATTGTTGATTCAAACATTTTTAAAATATTTTGTATAAAGTGACTCTATAAATCACAGATAACTAGTTCTGGTGAGAGGGGAGCTGTGCACTGACATAAGTGATCACATAGAACACATTAAAACATTAAAATAATATAAAATTACATTTTCTAAACTAAACCAAATGTGGTGATTTGCATTTCTGCACTGGATTGCTAATTACTCCCCTGAGACAGAGTTCAGGATCCTTCAGTGTTCTGGAACTAATTTTTAGTGCAGCTGTTTTGAAGCTTGGTTGTTTTCATGAACACAGCTGATTTATCAAGAAAGTGCTAACTGCAGGAATGAATAGACTTTAACCATATCAGTATGAGAGATGTATTAATCCATAAACAAAATTAAAGTACAACTTGAAAATTCATCATTTGGTAGTAGCTAATCCCTTAATAATAACTGGTCCAACTTTTGAGGCAAAGTGTAAATGCATTCAATGGTTTTTAAATTGCCGATAAGTTGAGCCATTATGATTTATGTTTGTGAGCTGGATCTTTTGACCCAACACTACTGTTACTGCCAGAAATTATTCATGTTTTATTGCATTGACAGGCATTTTTACCCTACCATGAAGCTGCATTGTTCAGTCTTCTTTGGGCTACTCAGTTCTCATGCTGGGAAGTTTACCCACTCAGATTGCGCGTGGTTAATCTGTGAGGTTATATTTATTTGAGCTTATTTTATTATTACATTACTTTCAGTATTTAAAATTGATTTTTAAATGCTTTAAATGCATTTTCAAAAAATATTATGTTTTGGACAGATCCAAAATATTATTGAATGCTTACACAAGTGAAAGATGTTCTCGGCCAGTAATGCTAACATCTTGTGTGGCTCCCCATCTCAAAACCTTTTTTGTGAGTTCAGTAGGCTGTCTCTGGGTTGAGATCGTACCCAAGTTTTCCTCTGTTTTACTCTGCCTTACAAAAGATAGTACTTGGACCCATGCAGGAGCAAAGCATGGCTTGGGGGCAAATGGACAACAATGTTAGTTCACTGGAGTTTGTTCCCACTGCTTTGAAGTTGTCTTTCAAATCCAATTCACATATTGTGTGTTCAAATGACCAAACACAACTGCAGAGGAAATTTGCCAGATTTTATTGTACACATCCATTCAGCCAGAAAATTTGCTTCTGAACTGATGACATCAATGGTTTGTTTTGCATTAGATTGCTGTCTGAGGAGGAAGAGAAGATGAAAGAACTCATGCAGCTGAAGGAAGAGCAGGAAGAGCTAATAATAAAGACCCAGAGAGAAAAGCAAGAGTTAAAGCAAGAAATGGAAAATAAAACCAGGATTTTAGAGGAGGCTCAGAAACAACTGGAGGAAGTGCGGGTCAACAGGCAGCGAGCAGACCAGGATGTGGTGGTAGGTGTATTTCAGGACTCAAACAATAGTCACTGGTTCTGAGATTATCAAGGGGCTGGTGTCTTGTTTGTTATTTAAGTCACACTGTGTGGCAAGATATTGTCACAAGTGAAAGCAACACTTTCTAATTGTTGGACAGTGTATGATAATAGTACAGAATATAAAAATTCAGAGAAAGATAACCTATGATTTTCATTGTATGTTATGTTAACTGTTTAAAAATGTAATGAATGTTGAAATTATAACAGCTACATTCATAATTACAGAACAATTACAGGCCATTTGGCCTTTCTGTTGATTCTGGCTCCTTTATCAAACCTGCTATTTCTACTTCCCAAAACCATCATCTTTTTTTCTCCTTTCACTTAGTCACCCAATTCCTTTCGAAACTTCTTAATTAAATCTGTCTGCATTCCTACACTGGCCATGCATCCACAAGCCTAACCACAGAACATAGATCAGAGAATAGTTGAGCAGAGTGCAGACCCTTTGGCTCACACTGTTGACCTGACCTATTCCAAGATCAATCTGAACTCTTCTCTCTCACATTGCCCTCCATTTTTCTTTCATCCATTTACCTATCTAAGGATCTCATTTAATATGTCTCTAAAAGCATTCCTAATAGGTCTGTTTCTACTACCAGCTCTGACAGTGTGTTCCACACACTTACCACTCTCTGTGGAAAGAGAAAAGCTTACATCTGACATTCTCCCCTTTACTTTCCTCCAATTACATTAAGTCTATCCCCCTCGTTTTAACCATTTCCACCCTCTGGCTGTCCACTCTATCTATGCCTCTTAACAGCTTGCACATCTCGATCAAGTTACCTCTATCTTCCTTTGCTCCAAAGAGAAAAGCCCAAGCTCACTCAACCTATCCTAATCCAGTAAGCATCCTGTAAATCTCCTCTGCACCCTCAGATCCTTCCTCTAAAGAGGTGACCAGAACTGAACACAATACTCCAAATGGGGTGTAACCAGAGTTTATTGAGCTGCAGCATTACCTCTCGGCTCTTGAACTCAATCCCGCAACTAATGAAGCCCAACACGTCTCCAAAATGCTCAGACACCAAGAGACCTTTGTCTCCTGATCAGGTTCTTTGCCAGTCTCACATCCAGTATGGCTCTCCATATTTAGTTGTTCTGCCATTTTTTTGTCTTCTGGTTCTTGATCCTTGCCTCAAAAGGTAGTAATTTCTCTTGATGTTCTTTGTTTTAAAAACCTCTTGCAGTTTCAAGGAGGACACCAGATTCTTCAGTCTGAGAATTGGACATAACACTCCAGTTGTGACCATACCAGTCTTTGATTATGGTCCATTATTACTTCCTTGCTCTTGTGCTCTGTGATTCTATTGTTCAATCCCTGAATTCCATATGCTTTATTTGCTACTTTCTCAACCTGCCCTGACAAATGTCAAGGATTTATATGTATATAATACCAGATCTCTCACTTTATTCAAGTTCAAGTTTATTGTCATTCAACCTATACATATCTGCTGCCAAACATTCCTCCAGACCAAGGTGCACGATATAGTACATATAACTCACACACATAACACATGAAGTAATGTTACTACAAATAAACTAAAAGTAATAAAATGTATTCCAAAAAATTGACATTTAGCATAAGGTGCATTTATGACACAAGTTAACAGAAACTGTAATGTTACTTTGCTTCCTAAGTGATGAGACCTGGGTGGTTGCAAGATATTCAGTAATCTCACGGCCTGGAGGAAGAAGCTAACAGTCCTTGTCCTAGTGGCATGGTACCTCCTGCTTGATGGTTGGGGTTAAAGAGATTGTGAGACGGATGGGAGGGATCCTTCACAATGCTAAGGGTGTACGCAGCGCTCCTATGGGTGTAAGGGATACCCCGATGATCCTCTCAGCAGTCCTCACAGTACTTTGTATGGACTTGTGGTCAAACGCCTTGCAATTCCCGTACCAGACGATGATGCAGCTGGTCAGGACACTCTCGATGGTGCTCCTGTAAAAATTGATTACGATGGGGTGTGGGTTGTGCTTCTCTCACCTCAGTCTCCTCGAGTGGAGGCAGTACTACTGTGCTTTCTTAACTAAAGAGGTGCTGTTGAGGGACCAGGTGAGATCGTCCTTTATGTACTGTTACGTACCCCGTAACTGGGTTGCCAAACCAGCAGAACTGGATCACTCAGTTGGAGTCTGGATTACTAGAACTAAGAAAGTTTTATTAAAGAAACAAGCAACACAGTACTCTAATCAAAAGGATAATGAATGCAACAGTTCAGCAATGATAAACATACATGTACACAGAATTAAGATAACAGGATCAATCAAGCTCTATCGTTGTCTAGGGGTAACTGACCAGTTTCAAAGTGATGCAAAGTTCAGTTCAATTTAGTTCAGTTCAGTTCGCAGTAATCGCTGCCGTGACGATGGACAGTGGGGGGAAGGAGAGAGAGAGAGCAAAATGAATGAATATTCAAAACAGCTTCCACACAGACCTTCGCAGTCAGCTTTCGGGCGAGTCCCTTGTGATGTCATCTGAGGTCACCGACCGTGACCCCTCCATTTCCAGATACAATCATTTCTCTGTGGTGAACCCAGCACCCAGGCAAGGGTGGACACACACCAGGTTCCCGCCGACCGTGCCTTTCCACCCTGTGCGTCTATGGCCCGATACTTCCCACCGACTTGTGAGAGACGCACCGCTTCCAGGGTCTTGTTACCTCGGGTGTTGTGTGTGTGTCCTGCCTTAGCAAACCTGTCCCTTTTTATCCCCCTGCTGGGGTATCGCCTGTCCATCACTTCAAACAGTTCAGGGTTCAAAGGGGGAGCCGCTCTTGACAGCTCTCCTTCCTTCATTAACATCTCCACATGCTGCTCCATTGTTTTCCTTATCTCTCTCTCTCCTGAAGACAGGTGGCAGACCAACTGCTGATCCCACTGGTGCCAGCACAGGACAGCTACATCGTAATCTATGTGTATTCTTGTTACAATTCCCCCCTTCAAGGATTTTTACCGGGGGGTAAAAATTACAAACATGAATACATTATTTGATACACACAAATATACATCTTTATCAGCTACTTGGCTAATACAGCGAGTTTGAAGTTGTCAACACCTGACAGACAGTCAGCTATCACATTTTCTGTTCCTTTTATATGTGTTATTAATAATCCCTTAGACCAGGCTCCAACTTAGCAAACTTCATAGTGGCCAAAAACACTGATGAATTGCGATCAATGTAACCTCTCATTGGATTTCGTCCCGGACCACAATAACAAGGGTCGTCCCATTCCGACTTAGTTTTCTCTCGCAAGGGCTTAGTAGGAGGGGGAGGGGTAGTAACCGCAGAGTTATTGCAAAACTTCCTACAGTACCCCACCATCTCCAAGAGTCTTCTGAGGGCCCTCTTGTCTGTTGGGGTTGGGATGTCAGAGATAGCCCGCACTTTAGCTTGCATCGCTGCCAGCTGCCCGTGTCACCACAATTCCCAGGTAAGTGACCTTCGTGTGGCCGAACTCATTTTTTTCAAGGTTCACTATCAAGCTGGTTTCAGACAGCCGTATGACATCGCCAATACACACCTCTGTGTTCGTCAGCCCTTTCGTCACCAAATTACTCATTCTATATGGATGTTGCTCGCTAGGCTGACCTAGTGTAACAGACACCACCCAACGTCCCAGTTCTTTGCATCGCCTCGGGACAATCAAACACACGTGTGCAAGTCGTTTAATTACTTCTCCTAAAGAGTCGCTTTGTTCGGGGATTAAGGGAGAGACCTTATCAGCAGAGCTGGCCAAAACAATAGCCTCCTCCCATCTGGTCGATACCATACTCATCTTTTCAAAATGATTTTTTTCTCTTATCGGGGGACCCTAGCTTCATTGATTTCCGCGCTAACAACAACTAGGTTTGTTAGCATATCAAAAGCCTGTGGCCGTCTCAGTTCGCGTCGGCCATAATCAATAACATCCTTCCTCCGGTGCGGCCGGTAAACCTCTTTCATGATTCCACCAACTGTTTCCTCCAGCACCTCAAAATGTCCACCGGGGGGTACCTTGTGGGCCAGGTTAAAAATCTCATCCCCATAACTCTTTTGCACCACCCCACATTCCTCATCTGCGGGCACAGTACTTGATTTCCCTTTCTTCCTTAGCACTTCCTCCTCCACACGATAGCCTACTAGTTCCCTTGTTAATTCTGTGTCAGAGAGAGCTGTCACTGCCATAACCATCAGCCCCTCGTCTCGCTCCTGCATCTGCACAAATTCTTTCCTGGCTACTGCTACGTCCGTCCCAGCTCCCTCACTACCTCTTGTCTCACTACACTCCTTCTTTTCACTTTCTACCCCCTTCTCGTACAAGGCTGGCAGAAACGTCTCAGCTAAATTTACTACTGCGGTCCCGTGATGAACCTGTGAGTCCATGGGCGGGGCCTCAATGCTGGCAGGCTGACCTGTCAATCTCACTGCTTCGAACATGATTCCCCTGGTGAGGTCATTACCGAGCAAGACTTCCACGCCTTTCATCGGTAATTCGGACCTCACCCTGATCGTGACTAGTCCAGAGACCAGGTTGCTTTGTAAGTGTACCTGGTGCAAAGGGACTGTCTCTGTCCCTTCTCCAATACCTTTGACCTCTACCTCCCCAGTCTGGGTCTCTGAGCTAAACTCTAATACACTCTTCAGTATTAGTGACTGACACGCTCTCGTGTCTCTCCAGATCCGCACTGGAACTGGTTTTAACCCCTCCTTCACCGACACCAATCCGGCCGAGATAAACCTCTTGCGCCCTTCCTGAACTTTGGCAGACCTGTCCTTCCCTAGCGGTTCATTTACCAGCTCGATACAGCCAGTCAAAATCGCTGTTTTTCTTTTTCCTGTCTCCTTCTTTGGGGCAAAGCACCTGGACGCAAAGTGTCCGACTTTCCCGCAATTATAACAGACGACCCCAGGAGACTTCCTACCAGACTGCTCCCGGTCTACCTTATCCTTCTCACTAGTCCCCGGCTTACTTTCTGACTTTTCTGGCGGACTCTCCCTGCCGTCCTGACTACCCTTCTGGTAGCCTTTACTCGGGGAAAACTTCATTTTATGCGTCAACGCGTACTCATCCGCTAACTTAGCAGTTGCGGCTAATGTGGCTGCCTCTTTCTCATCTAGGTAGGATCTCATACCGTCAGGGACACAACCTTTAAACTGCTCAATCAGGATCAGCTGTAGCAGTCTATCATAATCCCCCTCTACCCCCTTCGAGGCGCACCAACGCTCACAATATGTCTGCATCTCACGGGCAAACTCCAAATACATGCGGTCCCACTGCTTCCTCGCATTCCGGAACCTCTGCCGGTATGCCCCCGGGACCAACTCATAAATCCTGAGGATGGCCTCTTTCACCACCTCATACCTCTGGGCATCTTCTGCGGACAAAGCTGAGAAAGCTTGTTGGGCTTTCTCTTTCAGTACACTCTGAAGCAAAACAGCCCACTTATCCCTCGGCCAGTCCTGACTTGTAGCAACTTTTTCGAAATGGAGAAAGTACCGATCCACGTCAGTATCGTCAAATGGGGGAACCAGCATAACTTCCTGGGTCGCCCGGAACCCTCCACCTTGGTTCGGCACGGGCCCCTGCTCTGCCCTTATCTTTAACTTCTCCAGCTCGAATTCCCTTTCCCTCTGTTTCTCCTCTCGCTCCAGCTGTCTCTCTCTCTCTCTCTCCCTCTCTCTCTCCCGCCTTTCTAACTGTTTCTCTTTCTCCTGCCTTTCTAACTCTCTCTCTTTCTCCCGCCTTTCTAACTGCTTCTCTTCGTGTTCTAACTGCCGTACCCGGAACTCGTGCTCGAGTTTCAGTTTTTCAAGCTGCACCTGTACCGCGTCTCCAGCAGGTTTTTCAGTAGACACCACCCCCAGCTCACCTTGGGGAAACACACCTTTAGATACATAGTGCTCTACGATAGCTCTGTGTATCTCCTCTCTCCTCATTGTCGACTTCCCCTTAGCAAGATTCAACCGTTTGGCCACAGCTACCAATTCCGATTTCCTGGCATCCTCTAATGCCTCCAAGGTCGGCGCCTTTATAAATTCCTCAGCCTCCATTTCTGCTGTTTGTCTTTTCTTTCTTTTGGGAATTTTGACCCAATCAGTTTACTCCGTCCCAAATTTAGCGTTCAAAATCGCGGACGAGAACCCCACATATGTTACATACCCCGTAACTGGGTTGCCAAACCAGCAGAACTGGATCACTCAGTTGGAGTCTGGATTACTAGAACTAAGAAAGTTTTATTAAAGAAACAAGCAACACAGTACTCTAATCAAAAGGATAATGAATGCAACAGTTCAGCAATGATAAACATACATGTACACAGAATTAAGATAACAGCATCAATCAAGCTCTATCGTTGTCTAGGAGTAACTGACCAGTTTCAAAGTGACGCAAAGTTCAGTTCAATTTAGTTCAGTTCAGTTCGCAGTAATCGCTGCCGTGGCGATGGACAGTGGGGGGAAGGAGAGAGAGAGCAAAACGAATGAATATTCAAAACGACTTCCACACAGACCTTCGCAGTCAGCTTTCGGGCGAGTCCTTTGTGATGTCATCTGAGGTCACCGACTGTGACCCCTCCGTTTCCAGATACGATCGTTTCCCTGCGGTGAACCCAGCACCCAGGCAAGGGTGGACACACACCAGGTTCCCGCCAACCGTGCCTTTCTACCCTGTGCGTCTATGGCCCGGTACTTCCCACCGACTTGTGAGAGACGCACCGCTTCCAGGGTCTCGTTACCTCGGGTGTCGTGTGTGTGTCCTGCCTTAGCGAACCTGTCCCTTTTTATCCCCCTGCTGGGGTATCGCCTGTCCATCACTTCAAACAGTTCAGGGTTCAAAGGGGGAGCCGATCTTGACAGCTCTCCTTCCCCTTCATTACACATCTCCAAATGCTGCTCCATTGTTTTCCTTATCTCTCTCTCTCCTGAAGACAGGTGGCAGACCAACTGCTGATTCCACTGGTGCCAGCCCAGGCCAGCTACATCGTAATCTATGTGTATTCTTGTCACAGTACACTCCCAGAAACTTGGTACTCCTAACTCTCTCCATGCTTACGTGTAGTGAGGAGTTGTCAGACTGCGCCTTCCTGAAGTCTTGTCCATGTTGACACTCAAGTTGTGTTCACACCATCCCACAAGCCCTCCGGATGCCGTCTCCTCATCATTGTTGATCAGGCCAAACACTGTTGTGGCGTCAGCAAGCAGTTTGAGCTGGATCTGGTCGTACTGTCATGCGTCAACAGCGTGAGCCGCCGTGGGCTGTGGACGCAGTCCTGGGGAGCACCAGTGCTCAGCGTGCTGGAACCAGAGATGTTGCTGCCAACACGGACTGACTGTGCCCTTTCTGTCATGAAGACCAAGTTCCAGTTACAGAGAGAGGCGTTGAGACAGTTTACCCACCAGCTTCTGAGAGACGATCATATTAAACACCAAACTGAAGTAGATTAACAGCATCCTACACCATTTTCCAGGTTGGAGGGCAGAGGCTATGGCATCATCAGTAG
The DNA here is from genome assembly GCF_963921235.1 of Mobula hypostoma. Classification (NCBI taxonomy): domain Eukaryota; kingdom Metazoa; phylum Chordata; class Chondrichthyes; order Myliobatiformes; family Myliobatidae; genus Mobula; species Mobula hypostoma. The sequence goes on along the minus strand of NC_086109.1, from coordinate 45,180,633 downwards.
ACCCATTTGACAGATGAGCAAACTGGAAAGGATCAAAAATTAGCAGGAAGACGGGATTTAAAGCAGTCCATAACCAGACACTTAAAACACATCATTATTGTTGATGTCAGTGCCACTGGAAGATAGTTATTGAGGCAGTTTACTGACACCCTGTTGGGCAATGGGATGATAGTGGACTTCCTTGAAGCCTGTGGGGACAGTAGACTGTTCTAGAGAGACGTTGAAGCTGTCTGTTATAACCTGTGTTAACTGAGCTGTATGGTCCATCAGCAGCTGACCATGTATGTTATCGGGGCCCGCAGCTTTACATGGGTTGACCCTGACTAGGGTCTTCTCACATCAGCTGCCATGAGACAGAGTGCCTGCTCCTCGGGGTTGGGGGGGTGGGGTGGGGGGTCTTCCTCACCAGCCAGTGTTCTGTGTATCAAACCGTGTGTGAAAAACATTCAACCTACCAGGAAGAGAGGCATCACTCATTGATGTGCAGTGTGAAAGTGCAGACTGTTATAGTCGGAATGCTCTGGCCATGCACCTTCTGTCTCTGTGTCATGGAAGTAGCTGTAAATTTTTTGTAAATAATTCTGTCTTGCCCTTTTTCATGGGGCAGAAAAGCACAGCTCTTGCTGACCTATGAGCTGACTTAATGCTGACTGTGGACCCAGCTTATTCAACACTTGCACCAAAGTTTGAGTGAACAAATTCGCCCTCATGTCCTCTTAAATATTTCACTTTTCACCCTTAACCTATAAACAAACCATAAACTATTGATAACCCTCATAATTTTGTATATATCAATCAAATCTCCTCTCAATCTTCTATATTGTATAGAATAAAGTCCTAAACTATTCAATCTTTCCTTATAACTCAGGTCCTCCAGACCCAGCAACATCCTTCGAAATTTTCTCTGTACTCTTTCAACCTTATATCTTTCCTGTAGGTAGGTGACCAAAACTGCACACAATACTCCAAATTAGGCCTCATCAACGTTTTATACAACTTCAACCTAAATCCCATCTCCTGTACTCAGTATTTTGATTTATGAAGGCCAAAGTGCCAAAGGCTATCTTTACAACCCTATCTACCTGTGACACCACTTTCAACAAATTATGAACGTAGATTCCCAGATCCCTTTGTTTTGCCACACTCCTGAGTGCCCTACCTTTCACTGTGTAAGACCTACCCTGGTTGATCCTACTGAAGTACAGCACCTAGCATTTGTCTGCATTAAATTCCATCTGTTACCTTTCAACCCATTTTTCCAGCAGATGCAAATCTCTCTGCAAGTCATGATAGCCTTCCTCACTGTGCACTACAATACCAATCTAGATGTCATCCACAAGTGTGCTGATCCAGTTAACCACATTATCATCCAGGTCATTGATATAGATGACAAACATCAATCCCTATGGCACACCACTAGTCAGAGAGGCAACCATCTTCTATCACTCTCTTGTTTCACCCACAAAGCCGATGTCTAATCCAATTTCCTACCTTATCTTGAATGCCGAGCAACGGAACCTTCTTGACCAACCTCCCGTGCAGGACCTTATCAAATGCCTTACTAACATCTGTGATATTTTCTCTGACTAGTAACACCACCCCTCCTCCTTTCACGTCTAAAACAACATGATGCCACTTTAAAGGAATTATTAATAGGTATTAGTAGGATGGTACCCCCTCTCCCCCAGGGAACTTCATTGTACACTTCCCTCCACTACTGTTCCTTGTCAGTTATCCAATCTTCTGTCTGCGTTGTCACCATCCCTTTGCAGACCCTGGAATCAATCTTGATAACAAACTTTTATATGGTGCTTTATGAAATGTCTTGAAAGTCCAAAAGGAAAACGTCACCATCATTATCCAGAATGTCACTGAACAAGGAGACAAAAGGAAACAAGGGCTTCTGTGGAATTCTCTGCCACAGGAAACAGTTGAGGCCAGTTCATTGGCTATATTTAAGAGGGACTTAGATATGGCCCTTGTGGCTAAAGGGATCAGGGGGTATGGAGGGAAGGCTGGTACAGGGTTCTGAGTTGGATGATCAGCCATGATCAAACTGAATGGTGGTGCAGGCTTGAAGGGCCGAATGGCCTACTCCTGCACCTATTTTCTATGTTTCTATACTCTTGCGCTTAATGTGAATACAAATATCCTGTAGAAGAAGTATATCTTTTGTTTTAGAGAGAATTATTAATGAATAACATTTGAATTTAGATGCCAATTGAAACTTCAAAATGCTGTTCAAAGATAATTGTCTAGATTTTATGATTAGCACCAAATCATTAGCATATAAAGTGTACTTTAGACTTAAATTTCAGTGTCTTAGGAAGTTGTTTCAAGGCTGGAGCAGTCAGGTATCCTCTTCTTTGATGTTGCTTAATGTTGGCATTAGCTTGGTATCCAGCAGCAGTGCTAGTTAAGCAACCACTCGCCTTGAAAAAATTCCCAAACTCAACAAACTAGGAAGTAAAAAGTAGAATTGTTGTTGCTGAACTCAAAATAACAACATTGCACTAAGATTTAAATCTAAATTGCACTGTAATGAAATGTGACAATGACAATTTCTGGGTCATTTTGTTCTGTTCTATAAATTCTGTTAGGCTGCACCTTGCACGGCCCAACTTACACATCTCTCATCTCTCTGCATCAGAATACATTAATATCAATAGAGTGCTTTCCTTTTAACGAAATGTTGGTTGTTTCTGTTCAGGCAACAATGTAACAATAAATGCATCTCAGCAAATTAAGTCTTTTAATCTGACTATCTATGTGGGAATGTCATCAGTCAACGTTCTATTTAGTAGTTATTGAAATTGCTATAGCATTTGATTTCTGGAAAATATCTCTCCTTTTATAGGCTGCACAGCGAAAATTACGCCAAGCAAGTTCACATGTTAAACACTGGAATGTCCAGATGAATAGACTAATGCATCCAATTGCACCAGGAGGTAAGGGGCAATATTGAAATGATTTGTGCTTTGGCAGGAAATATGTGGAATGGTAATCTGGAATATGACAATGATCCTGGGAATGAAAGGATTAATGTAAGAGGAGTGTTTGTGTACTTGCTGGAGTTTAGAACAGTGGGGGGGGGGGTGGCGGTGGGGAGAGTCTCATTGAATGACTGAATATCGAAAGGCCTAGATAGAGTGGGTGTGAAGAGGATGTTTCCAATCCTCTGAGAGTCCAGCACCAGAAAGCACAGCCTCAGAATAGGATGTCCCTTAGAACAGAGGTGAGGAACTTCTTTAGTCAGAGGGTAGTGAATCTGTGACATTCATTGGTACGGATGGTTGTGAAGGCCAAATCATTGGGTATATTTAAAGTGGATGCTAAGTAAGGGCATCAGAGCTTATGAGGAGAAGGCTTGAGAATGAGGCTGAAAGCAAAAATAGATCAGCCATGATCGAATGTCAGAGAAGATTCGATAGGCCGAATGGCCTAATTCTGCCCCTATGTCTTGTTATAATTTTGAAAAAATATGTTGTTTAAAATTTTATGCCAAATTAGAAACAAAAATGTTGTAACTGAATGTTGTAACAGTTACTGTAATCAGCACTGCAGGATAGTACTCAAAATATGAACCTCCCTGTCTCTGCACAGGCCATGGTCACAAAGGGGCTGGGTTGCTTCCGGGAGTCAGCAGTAACATCTGTGTTCAGCCAAGTGTTTTACTGACCCAGCCCCAAGTGATCTGGAATTCTAGGCCATTATCATTATATGTGTGTCACAATTCTGTTTTTGTCACTGTAATGATCACCTAGTTTTTACATTAATCCATAATTTATCCATATACAGTTTACGATTCCATTTTGTTTCATTTTAATTTATTTCATCAGGTTTCTTGCCCCCTCATTGCCATCCAATTCAACCTTAGTTTTCAAACATCCTAAAGTATATGCATCATTATACAGTTGTAGCAGTGTTTGCTCCAATATACAACAGCTCCTAACTATTTATGCATCGACAAACAAGTTTAAATTTTAGTTTGAATTTTTGTTTTTGTTCCACGTGTGTTTATCAATTTTTGTTTGCTTTAAGGCAAGGTACTCCTCCTGATAATCTGAAAATTTAAGAAATGCTAGAAATATTGCGTAGGACAGACAACATCCATGGAGAGAGGAGTGAATATTGCACCTTTCAAAAGAAATTGCATGTCTGTATTCGTCTTTAGAACATCTACCTCATGTCTCACTGTCATTACCTTTCGACAATCTAGACTTAAACTGAACGTAGTTTCCTCTATTGTCTTTGCTTGTCCAAACTCTGTTTTTATTCTAATTGGTTATTCTAATCTAGTTTCTTATCAGTCCATTTATATTAAAAATTCAAAAATGTGCATGAAAAACTTAGCATTAATACAAAGTAAAACTACAGTGTTATGTAGGAATAACAATATATACAATGTGGAATAAGTTATTAGCAATAAAAAAGTACAGGTAAAAGTTGTAGTCTTTAAAGTTTAGTTTGTGTAAAGCAGGATAATTGGCTTGGCATTTTCATACTTGATAGATATCATGGAGTAAGTTTTATTCCTCTGGTTAAATGTAGAAATAATGAACTGCAAAACAACCACTGAAAGTTTGAAGTCATACAGTAAGTATAATAAGTTACAAATAAGTATAATAAAATACAAAAATCTCTTGCATAACTCAGCACTTTTATCCATTCTATGAATGAATTTGGTCAAAAATGCACACGTACCGTTGTGTATGCAGAGCGATGTCAGTCATGGTACAGAGCTTGACTGATGCTCCATGCAAACTTTTCCCTTGTTAAGTAGCCAATGTTAGGCACAGCCTCAAATATTTAGTTAAGATCTGTTTCAGTGTTTAAGATCTACTCTGACATTAGTTTAAGGTCCAAAATAATTTGCTGCTGCCAAGGAGTCAGACATTTGATTTTTCTCAAAGCTGTTACTTTAATTTTTCATTCTTAGTTCTTGTCCCATCTCCTCCTCGGTATCATGCACGAGTTTTCTTTTCATAAACATCTCCAACAATCGTTCTATCATTTATGCAGGTCATCTGCGTTCCCATTACATGGTCTCAGGTTAACAATACCATCCCAAAGGCTATTCTGCTGTCTTGCACAGCCAGGAGGCAGTGAGGATATAACACCTTTTAGGGAAGTTTTGAACACACCCTTGAACCATCCACTCAACCTCACCGAGCCCTTTCCTCTACCACTAGAATGCAAAGGCACCAATAAACCAAGCCATCCATCTGTGTTAGGTACTGCTGTATGCTTCCTCTGACAGTACAAAGACTCAATCTCAATCTGCTTCTTCAGAGTTTTTCTGGCCTATTATGGATGTTTATTGAGATCCTGCTTACTGAGGAGGTTAAACAAACTGGAGAAAGTCCCTATCATTGAATTTTCCAATGAGAAAATAGCCTGCAATGACAAATAGTCCTCGATTATTCCATGCATCCATGTGTTGATGTTTACATTATGCTTATATTATGTTTGTTTACATTGCTACAGAAAAACGCCCTCTCGCAGGATCTACGAGTGGATCATCTTTCCGAGGAACAGGAGGGCAGAGGCTAGAGGAGTAAAATCACCAGGAAGACCTGAAGAAATAGGTTATGCAACGGCTGGAGGGTGAAGAAAGGCATTTCTATCAAATCATTGTCAACTGTCCTTTAAGCACAAACTCTAATAGAGTACATTCTTTAAGTGAACAGTTGAAATGAAATTCAGTGGAAATAAGAAACCTGTTTCAGGGATCACCATTGAGGACCCAGAGTATACTCCATATTCCACAAGGAAAACTGCGTTGAACTGGTCTGAATATCAGCTGTTTCGGTATAGTTTGATTTCCATATTTACGACATCATATAGTTCAGACTCATCCAACATAAGGCATGAAAGACCGACGACAAGAAGAAAGTCAGTTGTTATCTTGATCTTCTTCCATAGTAATAAATGATCTTCCAATATTCTCACATTCTGAAGCAATCAACAAAAGTTTGCATTCAATAGAAAGCACTGAATAATGTTTTCTTTCTCAGAAAGAACAAGGACTACAAAGTAAGATTGGACCATTTTTCATATTTGCATTGCTGCATACCACGTGATAGTTTAGGAATTTAAGTACAACATTGAATAACAAAAACATCTGTGTTTAATAATGAATGTCTAGTTCTAAATGAATCTACTTTTTATGTCCAGAAAAGATTTAAATGTAACTTCAACATCAAAAGTTTGCTTTTAAAATCAGTCCATTTATAATCCAATGTATTCACATTTTTTTTCAATATGGAAACATTCCTTGTTAAATAACTTGTTTTTTCATTTTATGTTCCTTAACAACAAAGGAACCCTCAGACTTTGCACAATCTGATTTTTGGTCTGATAAGTGTAACACAGTACTTGCACAACTTACAAAGTATAAAGTGATCAAGTAAGTTAATTTTAAATTAAATATTTCAGATCGATTGTAAACTGGTTTGAAACTCTGGGTTCATAGAATTGTATCTGAATGATATTATAAACATAAATGTGAAGAATGTACATAATCAGATGTTTCCTTGACAGCACTGTTCCCTCGAAGCTGTGGCCATGCAGTAACTGAAATACTGCTGCGCACATCATCTTTGTTGCCACGCATCTGGAATGTTCTTCTATATAAAGTTTTATTTAAGTGCCGTGCAGTTTTCAGGCCACGTAATAATTTCCTACTCAGAGCAATGGTTGTTCTGCGCAGTTGTAAAAAAAAAATTAGAGGGAATATTGCTTGATAGTGTGGTACAATTGTTCAATTTTGTACAGACAATGTAAGAATGCAGGGTATAAGTTCTTTCTGTAATTCATAAATAATTGGCAGCTTTATTCCTGCAATGTTCTTTAAAATAAATATGTTCTTTATTTTTGTGCTACAGTAAGAAAATATTTCATATCATCTCAGAACTGCTATTATTTTTTCTGCTTAAATTTGTAAAATAAACATGCAGTTATTTTTGAATAAATACTTTCTAAAATGCTGCCTGTGCAGCATTTGAACAAAATAAAAGGGCAGGGTACAAAGTAGCCCAAATCTAGAAGTTATCTATTTTATAAAGATAGAATAGATTTGGATGCACACAGAAATTTGTTAATATAAATGGTGTTTATAATTTGTTTAGTGCCTTACAAAATACAACTAATGGGATTCCATAATTTTAAAATTGTTTTCCTAAAAGTGAGATTTTCTGATTTTACCTGTTTTGTGTCAAGTTCTAATTATTCAGCGAGCTGACAGTGAGAACTGTTGAAGTTATAGTCAGAGTCTCAATTTTATATAGTAAGTGTTTCATATAAAGAACTCTATGATACAGTAACTCTATACTATTCTGATTTTAATGAATACTTCTGTGGAAAGTCACAGAATTGGAGAGAAGTAGATTGTTTGTAAATCCCAAAACATTGATAAATACTCTGTTAATTTTTACCTGCTTTATTATTTCACTTAAAATATTATCTTAATTGCAGTAAGTGAGAATTTTTACAGTTTTTAAATTTGTCTCCCAGGTATTGGTATAATTGTTGGGAGAGTAGGAAAAGAAAGGTACGTTGCATCCAGAGTTTCTCTGGTTAGCGGATGACTTCCCTCCACGCCTCTCTGACGTAGAGGGAAGTTACAACAGTAGTTTGCCATTGCCTTCTGCTGGGTGAGTTTCCAAAAAGACCATCAGCTCGTAACCCAGCACAGACAGAAAGCATACAGGGGAGCTGGCTGGATTCGAACTCGGGACCTTTCTTCCTGAAGTTCGACACTGATGCCACTACGCCACCAGCGAGAGTAAATCTTGGGGAAAAAATGGTTAAAACCAAAACTCTGCCATTTATATCTATATTTGTCTGTATAAGAGATAGCTTTACTGGTGAAATAGAAACATAGAAAACCTACAGCACAATACAGGCCCTATGGCCCACAAAGCTGTGCCGAACATGTCCTTACTTGAGACATTACCTAGGGCTACCCATTACCCTCTATTTTTTCTGAGCTCCATGAGTCTCTGAAAAGACCCTATTGTATCCACCTCCACCACCATTGCTGGCATCCCATTCCACGCACTCCCCACTCTCTGCGTAAAAAAAACTTACACCTGATATGTACCTACTTCCAAGCACCTTAAAACTGTGCACTCTCGTATTAGCCATTTCAGCCCTGGGAAAAAGCCTCTGATTTTCCACACGATCAATGCCTCTCATCATCTTATACACCTCTATCAGGTCACCTGTCATCCTCCGTCGCTCCAAGGAGAAAAGGCCGAGTTCACTCAACTTATTCTCATAAGGCATGCTCCCCAATCCAGGCAACATCCTTGTAAATCTCCTCTGCACCCTTTCTATGGTTTCCACATCCTTCCTATAGTGAGGCAACCAGAACTGAGCACAGTTCTCCAAGTGGGGTCTGACTAGGGTCCTATATAGCTGCAACATGACCTCTCGGCTCCTAAACTCAATCCCACGATTGATGAAGGCCAATGCACTGTATGCTTTCTTAACCACAGAGTCAACCTGCGCAGCAGCCTGGAGTGTCCTATGGACTCGGACCCCAAGATCACTCTGATCCTCCACACTGCCAAGAGTCAGTCCTGTCGGCGGGAGGAGAAGGTGGCGGCGTGACGCAGCTCGCAGCGGCCACTCCGGTGAATGATGTCTGTTATCTGTCAAGTAGGATGCCGTGCACAATCCTGATTTGATGGAGGCAGGCATGAGAGTACCAAGGAACATCTGGTGAAACTTCTGAAATGCCTTCTTCACTGCTGCCACTACTGTGTGATCCAGAATCTCCGGAGGGGAAGCCCCCAAGTCCTCAGCTTTGCTTGTTGCTTGGTGGCCAGGGCAGGGTCAAAGCGCTCGGCAGAGGATGGTGCTTGGTGTCGTAGGGCTGGTTGGAGGCTGGAAGTTTTCGGACGGACTCAGAGTCCGCTGCGGTCGGGTGCTTCCAATGGTGCGGCATCGGCAAGTTTGCGGCGCTTGAAGGTTCATGGCAGGGAGAGTTTCTCCCTTCTGCCGCCTGCGTGAGATGATAAGGCTATCGGAGCTTTGAGACTTGTTTTTACTGTACCCATAGTCTGCTCTTTATCAAATTACAGTATTGCTTTGCACTGTTGTAACTATATGTTATAATTATGTGGTTTCTAAATGACAATAAACAAGTGTCCTCATAATCTAATCTAAAAATTAATACTATATTCTGCCATCATATTTGACCTACCAAAATGAACCACCTCTGGGTTGAACTCCATCTGCCGCTTCACCGCCCAGTTTTGCATCCTATCAATGTCCCGCTGTAACCTCTGACAGACCTCCACACTATCCACAATGCTCCCAACCTCTGGTGTGTCATCAGCAAATTTATGAACCCATCCCTTCACTTCCAGGTCCAGGTCATTTATAAAAATCACAACGAGTAGGGGTCCCAGAACAGATCCGTGAGGCACACCACTGGACACCGACCTCTATGCAGAATTTGATGCGTCTACAACCACTCTTTGCTTTCTGTGGGCAAGCCAGTTCTGGATCCACAAAGCAAAGTCCCCTTGGATCCCATGCCTCCTTACTTTCTCAATAAGACTTGCATGGGGTACCTTGTCAAATGCTTGCTAAAATCCATATACACTACATCTACTACTCTACCTTCATCAATGTGCTTAGTCACATTCTCAAAAAAATTCAATCAGGCTCATAAGGCACGACCTGCCTTTGACAAAGCCATGCTGACTATTCCTAATCATATTATGCCTCTCCAAATGTTAATAAATCCTGCCTCTCAGGATCTTCTCCATCAAATTACCTACCACTGAAGTAAGACTCACTGGCCTATAATTTCCTCGGCTATCCCTACTCCCTTTCTTGATCAAGGGAACAACATCCGCAACCCTACAGTCCTCCAGAACCTCTTCCGTCCTCATTGATGATGCAAAGAGCATTGTCAGAGGTTCGGCAGTCTCCTCCCTCCCTTCCCACAGTAGCCTGGGGTACATCCTGTCTGGTCCTTGTGATTTATCCAACTTGATACTTTCCAAAACCTCCAGCACATCCTCTTTCTTAATATTTACATTCTCAAGCTTTTCAGTCCGCTGCCAGTCATCCCTACAATCGCCAAGACCCTTTTCCATAGTGAATACTGAAGCAAAGTATTCATTAAGTACCTCCACTATTTCCTCCGTTTCTTGACTAGATTTACAACAGCCTTTGTGCACCGCAGATCTTGTACCCTACCATCCATTCTATGTCTCATTGGAACGTACCTACTCAGAATCCCATGCAAATATCCCCTAAACATTTGCCACATTTCTTCTGTACGTTTCCCTGAGAACATCTGTTTCCAATTTATGGTTCCAATTTCCTGCCTGATGGCCTCATAGTTCTCCTTACTCCAATTAAACGTTTCCCTAACTTGTCTGTTCCTATCCCTCTCCAATGCTATGGTAAAGGAGATAGAATTGTGATCACTATCTCCAAAATGCTCTCCCACTGAGAGACCTGACACATGACCAGGTTCATTTCCCAATACCAGATCAAGTATAGCCTCTCCTCTTGTAGGCTTATCTACATATTGTGTCAAGAAACCTTCCCGAACACACCTAACAAACTCCACCCCATTTAAAACCCCCTCACTCTAGGGAGATGCCAATCAATATTTGGGAAATTAAAATCTCCCACCACAACAGCCCTGCTATTATTACTCCTTTCCAGAATCTGTCTTCCTATCTGCTCCTCCATGTCCCGGTTACTATTGGGTGGTCTATAAAGAACACCCAGTAGAGTTATTGGCCCCTTCCTATTCCTGACTTCCACCCACAGAGACTCCGTAGGCAATCCCTCCATGACTTCCTCCTTTTCAGCAGCCGTGACACTATCCCTGATCAACAATGCCACGCCCCCACCTCTTTTGCCTCCCTCCCTGTCCTTTCTGAAACATCTAAAGCCTGGCACTTGAAGTAGCCATTCCTGCCCCTGCACCATCCAAGTCTTTGTAATGGCCACAACATCATAGCTCCAAGTCCTGAACCACGCTCTAAGCTCATCCGCTTTGTTCATGATACTTCTTGCATTAAAATAGACACACCTCAAACCATCGGTCTGAGCGCGTCCCTTCTCTATCGCCTCCTATCCTCCCTTTCACACTCTCTCCAAACTTTCTCTATTTGTGAGCCAACCTCCCATTTCTCCGTCACTTCAATTCGGTTCCAACCCCCCAGCAATTCTACTTTAAACTCTTCTCAAAACCCTTAGCAAACCTTCCCGCCAAGATATTGGTCCCCCTCGGATTCAACTGATTACAAATACGAATAAGCCAATTGGATACCAATCAATATTTGTCAGCCAAAGATAATGAGTTAGGCAAGTTACCGGTATCTGTAAATCATTACTAGTGTTTTATTTAGTGTGAATTTTATGATTTAAGAATACACTGTTTTTGTTGGAATCAGCATAAACGGCATACAAGCCACTATTCTAACCATCTGTTCTACAACAAAACCAGCAAGAACAGATTACTCACATTGGTCACAACATCAGACGGGTTAGTGACATTGGTCCCGTCGTCAGACAGATTAGTGACATTGTCCCGTCGTCAGACAGGTTAGTGACATTGGTCCCGTCGTCAGACAGATTAGTGACATTGTCCCGTCGTCAGACAGGTTAGTGACATTGGTCCCGTCGTCAGACAGATTAGTGACATTGTCCCGTCGTCAGACAGGTTAGTGACATCGATCCCATCGTCAGGTTAGTGACATTGATCCCGTCATCAGACAGGTTAGTGACATTGATCCCATCGTCAGGTTAGTGACATTGATCCCGTCATCAGACAGGTTAGTGACATTGATCTCGTCATCAGACAGGTTAGTGATATTGTCCCGTCGTCAGACAGATTAGTGATATTGTCCCGTCGTCAGACAGGTTAGTGACATCGATCCCATCGTCAGGTTAGTGACATTGATCCCGTCATCAGACAGGTTAGTGACATTGATCTCGTCATCAGACAGGTTAGTGATATTGTCCCGTCGTCAGACAGATTAGTGATATTGTCCCGTCGTCAGACAGGTTAGTGACATTGTCCCGTCGTCAGACGGGTTAGTGACGTTGATCCCGTCGTCAGACGGGTTAGTGACGTTGATCCCGTCGTCAGACGGGTTAGTGACGTTGATCCCGTCGTCAGACGGGTTAGTGACGTTGATCCCGTCCTCAGACGGGTTAGTGACATCGATCCCGTCGTCAGACAGGTTAGTGACATCGATCCCGTCGTCAGACAGGTTAGTGACATCGATCCCGTCGTCAGACGGGTTGGTGACATCGATCCCGTTATCAGACGGGTTAGTGACATTGATCTCGTCATCAGACAGGTTAGTGACATTGTCCCGTCGTCAGACAGGTTAGTGACATCGATCCCATCGTCAGGTTAGTGACATTGATCTTGTCGTCAGACAGGTTAGTGACATTGATCCCGTCGTCAGACGGGTTAGTGACATCGATCCCATCGTCAGACAGATTAGTGACATTGATCTCGTCATCAGACAGGTTAGTGACATTGTCCCGTCGTCAGACAGGTTAGTGACATCGATCCCGTCATCAGACGGGTTAGTGACATCGATCCCGTCGTCAGACGGGTTAGTGACGTTGATCCCGTCCTCAGACGGGTTAGTGACATCGATCCCATCATCAGACAGGTTAGTGACATTGATCTCGTCATCAGACAGGTTAGTGACATTGTCCCGTCGTCAGACAGGTTAGTGACATCGATCCCGTCATCAGACGGGTTAGTGACATCGATCCCGTCGTCAGACGGGTTAGTGACGTCGATCCCGTCGTCAGACGGGTTAGTGACGTTGATCCCGTCGTCAGACGGGTTAGTGACGTTGATCCCGTCGTCAGACGGGTTAGTGACGTTGATCCCGTCGTCAGACGGGTTAGTGACGTTGATCCCGTCCTCAGACGGGTTAGTGACATCGATCCCGTCGTCAGACAGGTTAGTGACATCGATCTCGTCATCAGACGGGTTAGTGACATTGTCCCGTCGTCAGACGGGTTAGTGACATCCTATCATCAGACAGGTTAGTGACATTGATCTCGTCATCAGACGGGTTAGTGACATCCTATCATCAGACAGGTTAGTGACATTGGTCCCATCATCAGACAGATTAGTGACATTGATCTCGTCGTCAGACGGGTTAGTGACATCCTATCATCAGACAGGTTAGTGACATTGGTCCCATCATCAGACAGATTAGTGACATCGATCCCGTCATCAGTCAGGTTAGTGACATCCTATCATCAGACAGGTTAGTGACATTGAACTCATCGTCAGACAGATTAGTGAAATTGTCCCGTCGTCAGACGGGTTAGTGACATCGATCCCATCATCAGATGGGTTAGTGACATTGATCTCGTCATCAGACAGATTAGTGACATCGATCCCATCATCAGATGGGTTAGTGACATTGATCTCGTCATCAGACAGATTAGTGACATTGATCCCATCGTCAGTCAGGTTAGTGACATCGATCCCGTCATCAGACAGGTTAGTGAAATTGTCCCAGCATCTCACAGGTTGATGACATTGTCCAAAGTCTCTTCACAATCTTTCTTGTCAAAATAATGCTCTTCACCTCCAGCAATCTTTCCACAAGCACATCCTAAGAACTAATGGAGAACTTTCAACCTTTGGTGACAATGTCCCAGAAGCAAATTCACCCAAATCTCAGTAGCAAGGCAAAGGTATGAAGACGTTAGTATTGGGAGGCTCAGCTCCAAGCCATTATTGACTTTTTCATAAAAGACAATATGAAAGGGTGGGACTTGCACTCAACATCAGCAAGACAAAGTTTTTAATCAAGCTGCCGCACACTGCCCTCTGACAGCATAAGTTCACGGTTAGTCCCATTTATCAGGAGTCACCTCAAGGCAAGGAAAGACATCAATGACAAAGATCATTCAATGTGCTCGCTCAATTTCATGGCTCAAAACTAGCATCTCCTGGGTGGGAGTAATGCCTGCTGCCTTTGTTCCTGAGACTTGGACTACCCGCAGCAGGCATCTAAAGGCACTGGAAGAATACAGACTTCTTTCACAAATGGAGCCAATTCTCTTGAAAATGTTTGGCACGATGATTAACTCCAGATAAAATCTATTTTGGATTGTAAGGTGCTGAGAAACAATGCTGTTGAGTTTTTTGAAAACTGGTTAATATTACAATGTAGAAATATTACTTACTGCAAAGTTTATTGTGCAATATCAAGTACAGCTAGTTCTTAAAAACAGCTTGCTAATTCACAGACATGCTCTATTTTCTAATGCTATTTCCTTCTGTCAAATTTCAATTACTCATCTAATAGTAAGGACTGTTAAAGTGACTTTTGCATCACTCCATATTGTACCCTAAGGGCACCACAGTAGCGTAGCAGTTAGCACAAGGCTATTACAGCTCAGGGCGTTGGCGATCAGAGTTCAATTCCAGTGTCCTCTGTATGGAGTGTGTACGTCCTCCCCATGAAAGCATGGCCTTTCCACCCATTGTCCGAAGATGTACAGTTAGTAGGTTAAATGTTCACTGTAAATTGTCCTGTGATTAAGCTAGGGTTAAATAGGTTAATTGTTCACTGTAAATTGTCCTGTGATTAAACTAGGGTTAAATAGGTTAATTGTTCACTGTAAATTGTCCTGTGATTAAGCTAGGGTTAAATAGGTGGGCTGCTGGGAGGTGCAACTCATTGTTCCACATTGTGTCCTTAAATAAAATAAAATGTCATTTCCATCTATATGTCTCCTGTATCCCTTCTGAAACTGTCTATCATCACACCTTTTTATCATTGGTGGGTTCACATTAAATGTTATCCATATGCTCTCTGGAACTCCCACTAAAGTATGTCTGATCAGCTACTCTCTCTCGGTCTGCCTTGGATTGTGTTTTTATTGTCTTTCACCCCAATTCCATCGGCTATGGCCTTTGAGTTCTTTTTACCAACACCTATAACCCAGTTCTCTCCACAAAAAAAAACAAAAGTGTTTATCCATATTAGAAGCATAGAAACATAGAAAACCTACAGCACAATACAGGCCCTTTGGCCCACAAAGTTGTGCCGAACGTGTCCCTACCTTATAAATTACCAAGGGTTACCCAAAGCCCTCTATTTTTCTAAGCTCCATCTACCTATCCAAAAGTCCCTTAAAAGACCCTATCATATCCGCCTCCACCACCGTTGCCAGCAGCCCATTCCACGCACTCACCACTCAGCGTAAAAAAACTTACCCCGATATCTCCTCTGTACCTACTCCCAAGCACCCTAAAACTGTGCCCTCTCATGCTAGCCATTTCAGCCCTGGGAAAAAGCCTCTGACTATCCACACGATCAATGCCTCTCATCACCTTTACATCTCCATCAGGTCACCTCTCCTCCTATGTTGCTCTAAGGAGAAAAGGCGGAGTTGCTCAATCTATTCTCATAAGGCATGCTCCCCAATCCAGGCAACACCCTTGTAAATCTCCTCTGCACCCTTTCTATGGTTTCTACGTCCTTCCTGTATTGAGGCGACAAGAACTGAGCACAGTACTCCAAATAGGGTCTGACCAAGGTCCCATCTGCAGCTTAATGTGAAAAAGACTAAGGAGCTGGTGGTAGACCTGAGGAGAGCTAAGGCACCAGTGACCCCTGTTTCCATCCAGCGGGTCAGTGTGGACATGGTGGAGGATTACAAATACCTAGGGATACGAATTGACAATAAACTGGACTGGTCAAAGAACACTGAGGCTGTCTACAAGAAAGGTCAGAGCTGTCTCTATTTCCTGAGGAGACTGAGGTCCTTTAACATCTGTCGGACGATGCTGAGGATGTTCTACAAGTCTGTGGTGGCCAGTGTTATCATGTTTGCTGTTGTGTGCTGGGGAAGCAGGCTGAGGGTAGCAGACACCAACAGAATCAACAAACTCATTCGTAAGGCCAGTGATGTTGTGGGGATGGAACTGGACTCTCTGACGGTGGTGTCTGAAAAGAGGATTCTGTCCAAGTTGCATGCCATCTTGGACAATGTCTCCCACCCACTACATAATGTACTGGGTGGGCACAGGAGTACATTCAGCCAGAGACTCATTCCACTGAGATGCAACACTGAGCGTCATAGGAAGTCATTCCTGCCTGTGGCCATCAAACTTTACAACTCCTCCCTTGGAGGGTCAGACACCCTGAGCCAATAGGCTGGTCCTGGACTTATTTCCAGGCATAATTTACATATTACTATGTGAGGGGATCCAGGAGTGCCCCTATTAACTGTTTGAAGAGAGACAGAGAGAGACATTCATCATTGATGGTTTGTTTGGAAGAGAGAGAGAGAGAGATGAAGATTAACAGTTGGACTGTCACTTCAAGGCATTGGAAGTAACTTTGGATTTTCACTGAGTTGGAGTTGGAGCCAGCACCGAGCGGCTCGTAAGTTGCTATGGTGACCGAAGGCAGTGTTATTTAATGGACACTCGATGTTATGATTTTCAGCAGATTGTTGATGTTACTTTCAAGGACTTGTTGCCTGCTTGCATTTCTCTGCAGACAAAGGAAGGAGGGACTCTTTGAATGACAGGTGATGCTCAGCCTGGTGAAATAAATGGGAGGTCAGATGATACAGACCTCAGACACATGATCTGGACTCTGAATGAGTATTGTTGTGCCTGCAGAGAAAGTGGGTTTTGGAGGATTGATCAGGCGGATCGATCCAAATTGCTATTCCAGTGGTGAAGAAGGGGTTGACTGGTGGGGAGTTGTCTATGTGTCCACCCTCGCCTGGGTGATAGCTCCACCACAGGAGACTGGTCCCCCGGTTAAAGTCACAGTCGGTGACTTGTAAAGGATTTCGGAGGACGACGAGAAGATCGACGGCATCAGCTCACCTGAAGACTCGACTCACTCTCTCACTCTCCCTCTCCAACACTACTCAACTAAATACCTCGAACTGAACTGAACTGAACTTTACTCAACATCGTAGACTGTATCTTTTTACCCCTAGACTTAAAGAAGCTTGGTTTTCATACATAAATATTCCACACTTACTTTTATATACAATCATTGCTAACCTGTGTGATTTATTTACATTGATATTACTGTATTGCGTAGTTACTAATAAACATTATTAGTTTATAGCAATACTGGACTCCAAAGTGTTTTCCATCTCTGCTGGTTCTTGATTCCCATCATGGGGTACATGACAACTATTTAATTATTTATGGTTTATTACTATTTAATTATTTATGGTGCAACTGTAACAAAAACCAATTTCCCCCAGGATCAATAAAGTATGACTATAGCTGCAACATTACCTCTCTGCTCCTAAATTCAATTCCACGATTGATGAAGGCCAATGCACCATATGCCTTTTTAACCACAGAGTCAACCTACGCAGCAGCTTTGAGCGTCGTATGGACTCGGACCCCAAGATCCCTCTGATCCTCCACACTGCCAAGAGTCTTACCATTAATACTATATTCTGCCATCATATTTGACCTACCAAAATGAACCACTTCACACTTATCTGGGTTGAATTCCATCTGCCACTTCTCAGCCCAGTCTTGCATCCTATCAATGTCCTGCTGTAACCTCTGACAGTCCTCCACACTACCTACAGCATTTCCAACCTTTGTGTCATTAGCAAACTTACTAACACATCCCTCCACTTCCTCATCCAGGTCATTTATAAAAATCACAAACAGTAAGGGTCCCAGAACAGATCCCTGAAGCACACCACTGGTCACCGACCTCGATGCAGAATATGACCCATCTACAACCACTCTTTGCCTTCTGTGGGCAAGCCAGTTTTGGATCCACGAAACAATGTCCCCTTGGATCCCATGCCTCCTTACTTTCTCAATAAGCCTTGCATGGGGTACCTTATCAAATGCCTTGCCAAAATCCATCTACACCACCTCTTCCTTCATCAATGTGTTTAGTCACATATTCAAAAAATTCAATCAAGCTTGCAAGGCACGACCTACACTTGACAAAGCTATGCTGACTATTCCTAATCATATTATTCCTCTCCAAATGTTAAGGATCTTCTCCATCAACTTGCCAACCACTGAAGTAAGATTCACTGGTCTATAATTTCCTGGGCTATCTCTTCTCCCTTTCTTGAATAAGAGAAAAACATCTGCAACCCTTCAATCCTCCGGAGCCTCTGCCGTCCCCATTGATGATGCAAAGATCATCGCCAGACGCTCAGCAATCTCCTCCCTCACCTCCCACAGTAGCCTGGGGTACATCTCATCCAGTCCCGGTGACTTATCCAACTTCATGCTTTCCAAAAGCTACATGCTCAAGCTTTTCAGTCCACTGCAAGTCATCACTACAATAACCAAGATCCTTTTCCATAGTGAATACTAAAGTATTCATAAAGTACCTCTGCTCTTTCCTCCGGTTCCATACACACTTTCCCAATGTCACATTTGATGGTGTCATGGTCCAGTTCGTGAAGTCCGCATTCCGGTTCATGGTCCGGTCCAGTCTATGGATTCCATACTCCGGTTATTCTGTTTTTCCCTTGTCCCGTTGGGTGCCTTAATTGAGGCATCTGATTCTCGTTTCAGACTGGCAACATAAATAGCTCTGGGGTCCAGTGATTCCTTGCTAGACCGTCCTCGTTAGTAACGTCATCAGAATCCCCATCAAGTTAACCCACTGGAGTGAGACTAGAGCCGCTGTCTGTAGTTCCTGGGCCATGCCGAGTGCTTACCCACTACTTGCAGCCGTTTTGTGACAAGATAGAGAACAGTCTATCATTGTGTGATTTTGTCTCTCTGTGGTCCCTCCTCTGCTGGGTAGGTCTGGCCATTTGCCGCTACCCTGAGGGGGTAACGGTCTCAGTGTTTTGTGCTCTGTGTCTAAGAAGAGTCCCGGCTCTATGTCCTGTGTCCAAGGAGGAGCCCCGGTTCGGTGTACTGTGTCCTGCGTCCAAGTCAAGTCTGAGCCAGTCCAAGTCAAGAGTCAAGTTCCAAGTCCAAGTCCAAGTTCAGTCCAAGCCAAGTCCTAGTTCTAGTCAAGAGCCAAGTCTAGACCCAGGTACAGCGTCTCTGCCAAGACCTGAGTCCCAAGACATGACCTGAGTTCCCTGTCAAGACCAAGTCCAGGTTTTCCAGTTTGTCACTCTTCATCTACCTTCATTTTATCATTTTGTCCTCACTCCTTGGCTTCCCTAGCATTCTTAATAAACATTGTCCAGTTCCTAGTACTTCAGTGTCAGTGTCTTGCATTTGGGTCCACTTCCATCACCCTTGTATGACAGATAGGTCCTATTCTTTCATGTCTTATCCTCTTGCTTTCTCATGGCCCCTTCTGGCTCTCCTAATTTCCTTCTTAGGCTCCTTCCTGTTAGCTTTATAATCTTCTAGATCTCTAACATTACCTAGCTCTCTGAATCTTTATTAAGCTTTTCTTTTCTTCTTGACTAGATTTATTACAGCCTTCGTACACCACAGTTCCTGTACCCTACCATAACTTCCCTGTCTCATTTGAACATACCTACGCAGAACTCCACACAAATATCCCCTGAATATTTGCCACATTTCTTCCATACCTTTCCCTGAGAACATATGTTTCCAGTTTAAGCTTCCAAATTCCTGCCTAATAGCCTCATAATTCCCTTTACTCCAATTAAACGCTTTTCTAACTTGTCTGTTCCTATCTCTCTCCAATGCTCTCCTATTTAGATAGAATTGTGATCACTGTCTCCAAAATGCTTTCTTACTGAGAAATCTGAAACCTGACCAGGTTCATTTCCCAAAACCAAATCAAGTACAGTGTCTCCTCTTGTAGGCTTATCTACATATTGTGTCAAGAAACCTTCCTGAACACACCTAGCAAATACCACCCCTAGCCCTAACAAATTCCACCCCTTGCTCTAGGGAGATGCCAGTTGATATTTGGGAAATTAAAATCTCCCATCACAACAACTCTGTTATTATTATACCTTTCCAGGATCTGTTTCCCTATCCGCTCCTTGATATCCCTGTTACTATTGGGTGGTCTATAAAAAACACCCAGTAGAGTTATTGACCCCTTCCTATTCCTAACCTCCACCCATAGAGACTCCGTAGACACTCCCTCCATGACGTCCACCTTTTCTGCAGCCATGACACTATCTCTGATCAACAGTGCCACACCCCACCTCTTTTGCCTCCCTCCCTGTCTTTTCTGAAACATCTAAAACCTGGCACTTGAAGTAACCATTCCTGTCCCTGAGCCTTCCAAGTTTCTGAAATGGCCACAACATCATAGCTCCAAGTACTGATCCACACTCTAAGCTCATCCGCTTTGTTCACGATACTCCTTGCATTAAAATAGACACATCTCAAACCATCAGTCTGAGTGCGTCCCTTCTCTATCACCTGCCTATCCTCCCTCACACACTGTTTCCAAGCTTTCTCGATTTCTGAGCCAACTGCTTCTTCCCCAGTCTCTCCAATTTGGTTCCCACCCGCATTCATTGAATGCTCTTTGAGTTTTCAAATATAAATCTCTTACAGCATGATTCCCAGGCTAAAGTAATTGTTCTTGGTTTTGGACAGCTGAGAACATGAATGTTCCTACATGATTAAAACAATCATTGACTGGATTGGTTTGAAGAAGAAACTTAAGTCAATGTCAATCAACATTGTCAATAATTCATACACAATAATTTTTGTAGATTTTAAAAGTGGGGGAGGGGAGAGAGAAACACAAGGTGACAGGTGAAACCTGAAGGGTGAGGAGTGAAAGTAAAGTGCTGGGAAGTTGATTGGTGAAAGAGACGGGGCTAGGGAAGGGGGCAGGAGTCTGATGGAGGAGGACAGAAGGTCATGGAGGAAAGAAAGGGGGGAGGAGGAGCACCAAATGGAGGTGATGGGCAGGCAAGGAGATAAGGTGAGAGAGCGAAAAGGGGATGGGGAAAGGTGAAGATGGGGCAGGGACATTACCGCAAGTTTGAGAAATCGATGATCATATGCCATCAGGTTGGAGGCTACCCAAATGGAATATAAGGTGGTGTTCCTCCAACCTGAATGTGGCCTCATCACAACAGTAGAGAAGTGGAATTTAAAAGCGTGGCCACTGATCGGTGAAGCGGTCTCCCAATCTACGTCGGGTCTCACCGATCTACAGGAGGCCACACCAGGAGCACTGGACACAGTATATGACCTCAACAAACTCACAGGTGAAGTGTCGCCTCACCTGGAAGGACTGAATGGTAGTGAGGGAGGAGGTGTAGGGGCAGGTATAGCACTTGTTCCGCTTGTAACGATAAGTGCCAGGAGGAAGATCGGACAAGGGAGTCGCTTAGTGATGATCCCTGTGAAAAGCAGAATGGGAGAGGGGGCGGAGGGAAAATGTGCTTGGAGGTGGGATCCCGTTGGAGATGGAGGAAGTTGCGGAGAATTATGTGCTGGTTGCAGAGCCTGGTGGTTTGGTGGGAGGACAAGAGGAACCCCATCCCTAGCAGTGTGGCAGGAGGATGGGGTGATAGCAGACCTGTGTGAAATGGAAGAGATTCAGTTGAGGGCAGTGTTGATGGTGGAGGAAGGGAAGCCCCTTTCTTTGAAGAAGAGGGACATATTCTTCGTTCTGGAATGAAAAGCCTCATCCTGAGAGCAAACGTGGCGGAGACGGAGGAATTGAGAGAAGGGGATGGCGTTTTTTACAAGTAGCAGGGAGGGACGAGGTATAGTCCAGGTAGCTTTGAGAGTCCATGGGTTTGTAATAGGTATCAGTAGGTAAGCTGTCGCTGGAGACAGCGAGATCGAGAAACTATTGTAGCTTGGAACATAGACTGCTCCACACAGCCGACCAGCTGGCAAGCATTGCAGGGACCCATGCAAGTGCACATGACTACACCTTTTGTTTGAAGGAAGTGGGATGAGCCAAAGGAGAAATTACTTGGAGTGAGGACAATTTCCTATAGGTGGGGGGTGGGGGAGAGTGGTGGTGGGGAGGAACTGGTTGGGCCTGGTGTCCAGAAAGAAATGGAGAGCTTTGAGGCCTTCATGGTGGGGGATAGAGGTGTCTTGGCTCTGCACATTCATAGTAAACATAAGATGACGGGGCCCAGGGAACCTGAAGTCATTGAAAAGATCCAGAGCGTGTGAAGTGTCAGGGATGTAGGTAGGAAGGACTGAACAAGGGGGAATAAAACAGAGTCGGGGTATACAGACATGAGTTCAGTGAAATTCAGGAATTCCCTTTTCTCGATCTCTCTCTATCTCTGGAGACAGCTTATCTACTGATGTCTATTACAAACCCACGGACTCTCACGGCTCCCTGGACTAAGCCTCCTCCCACCCTGTTACTTGTAAAATTGCCATTCCCTTCTCTCAATTCCTCCGTCTCCAGCGCATGGGCTCTCAGGATGAAGCGTTTAATTTCAGAACGCCGGAATGCTGATGAACAAAATCAAGCTGCAGCGGCTGTCCCGACCACAACTGAGACCGTCATTCGGAACGACACCACCACGGTTACAGGATTTAGCCCAAAGCCTGTGTCAGCGGCCAGGGATATCCTTGCCCAGCTGGCTCGCCCGCCTTTGGGATTTAGAAGGCTCCCATTGGTTTTTACTGTGCATGAGTGATTCAGTTAGGGTCATTAACGATGGAACCATTGGTCCTGGCTGAATTGTGGTCTGTTCAGGCTGACAGGGCTGAACACTCCCTGTGCGCAGTGGTCATACAAGCGAGTTGTCCGTGCTCACTACCCTGCCCCCTTGGATTGGAGTGTGTCGCCTCGTCCCCAGAAATGCCCCTAGAGGCTTTTTCACGCCTTCATCATAGGGCAACGCAATCTACCATTTATAATCACAATGTCTTAATGTTCCTGAGGCTGTCCTCTTTTCCCTTGGTGTGTGCACTCGATGGGGACCCTCACGGTGGGGAGGCATCTTGCTGACTCCATTAGGGTAATCTGAGGATCGGACTGTTGCAGAGACTAGCAATCTATTAGCCCAGATTGAAGTGTCAGATTAGATCGGAAACGGGTGCAGGTTAAGGCTGCTTTTAAATCCCGGCAGCAGCAGGAACAATCTAGGTGCATGCTGAACGGAACTAGGGGTGCCCCAGTATCCGGTATCAAAGAGCCCCTCTTCCCATCATAGAGGCCAGAAGTGTTTCTATCCTCGGTGAAGGCAGGGCTGGAGAAGGGGGGAAATGACGGTGTATATGCTGGTGTTCTTTAGGAGTTTAATTGTGAGCAGTGTGACCCTGATGGGTTGCGTTCGATAGTGCAGAGGAAGGGGCTGGCCATCTTTCCGGCCCCTACACCGGAATGTAACGTTAATCCCAAACAGCAGGACTTTCCTCGGCTATACCCGGACTTGGGTGAATTGGACCCCAGATGGCGGTTATTCAGATCTTCGATTTAGGGTATCACCAGGGATCCGGGATGGCCGCTGGTGCTATCCAGCGTCCCAGAGGGAGACCTGAGGCCATTTGGTGATCACACGGTAATAAGCAGCTGTGAATCGCCCTGATAGTCCCTGGAGCTGAGGTTACTATTTTACATGGGAATCCAGATCTATATTCAGGGGAGCGAGTGTATACTCAAGGGACTTGGGGCATCGGGTACAGACGCTGTACGAACAAAGGACCGCTCGACATTAGCGAGGGATCTCGGCCTGACCCCGTGCTCTTCTCCCGGAGAACTTCTGAAAACATCTTGCGAATTGATTTGTTAATGGGAACTTCTGTCACGACACCTTCAGACAAATTTGCTTTTGGTATTAGGGGAAGGTGTCCATTCTGGTTAGAAAGACCAAGTAGGAACCTGCCAAGCAATATCGTACCCTGGAGGGATTAATGAGACCGCCGAGTCCGTTTTAAACCTGCGGTTCCTTGTCCTGTCTCATCCCCTTACAATTCGCCCGAAGGCCTGTTTGAAAACCTAATGGTTCAAGGCGTATGACCAACCATTCACCATCGCCAGTTAAATCGGTTGGCCACCGTTGTTCCAGACATTATGCCCCTGATTGAGGGCCTTTCTAGCGGAGCTGGCAGTTATTATGCCGTTATTGATAATGCTTTCTTCTCCATCCCTGCTGCGGACTAGTCCCAAGATCGGTTTGCTTTTGCATGGAACAGCCATCAGTACACCTTTACACGGCCTCAAAGGAATGTGTGGATAGTCCTGCATAGGTAGTCTGGTGGCACAGGATTTGTGTGAATGTGCCCCATCCCGCATCACTTTAAAGATGACGGACTATTGCGGGAATCCTCCGAAGAAGAGATTTCCGAAGCGCTTAAAACTTTGATTAATCACATACGATTGAGGGGATGGGAAATTAACCCCGATAAAGTACAGGGCCCAGCTATGACTGTTCGATTTCTGGGAATGCAATGGACTAAGGGCGATAGGATAGATCCTAGACATAGCACCCCCTATGACAAAACAAGAAGCCCAACGCTTTGTTGACCTTTTGGGATACTGGCGGCACTACATCCCCCATTTGACTCAGCTCCTCAGATCTTTGTACAAGGTGACCAAAAATAAATTTAGTTTTGTATAGGGCCGGAGCAGCAATCGACCCTTGAGGCTGCAAAGAAGGCGGTCGCTGTGGCCTTCTCCTGGAGCTGTAGATTGCGGTTAAAAATGATGTGGCTGTCTGGAGCCTATGAGCGAAGTCTGGAGGAAAGAATATCCCTCCGGGTTTCTGCTCCGAAAGCTTCCTGATACTGTACTGTCACTAGATTCATTGCGTTTGAGAAACAGCTTCTTGCCTGCTGCAGGGCTTTGATAGGCGGGGGATGGTCTTGTCTCTCTCCACACTGACCTTCCCATTACGGGATGGGTACTCTCTAACACATTCACACAAAAGTTAGCGTTCAATTGTCAGGTCGAAGTAGAACAGTATATGGTTGCTGAATCCTCTCAGGCTACCCCTTCCATGCCCGAAGCTACTCCAGTCGAAGCTTCGCCTGTAGCGTGGGGCATTCCCTTTGATCTTCTACCTCCTGCTCGACAACAGTACACCTTGTTCACCGACGGCTCAGCGATATGGAAGCGTGGCCGTCGTTGTCAGAAGGCTACTGCCTCTCATTCTGACGAGTCTAGTCAGCATGCTAAGCTTGTAGCGGTGCGTATTGTCATTATGCATGAAACCGAAGAAGCCCTTATTTACACTGACTATTGCTAATGGACGGGTTGCCCCGGTGGAACCAGCAGTTTTATACATTATGGGGCATCCCTTATGGGGACCGGAGTTATGGGGGACATTTGGAGCTGCGCATTGCAGTTTACCATGTCAACGCCCATTGAACTGATGGCAAGATTTAACAGCATTGCTGACAAGCTCACTTGTGTTGACACGATGGCATCTAGCTGCCAGCCCAGGGGTTTCTGGTCATTGGGGGGTACAGGGTACTGTGCTGTGGATTAGATAATGGGGATTATTCCTTCCGACTGGTATAACTCGTACAGCGGTAGGGACTTGTTTAGAAGTTAAGGACCGACAGCTTTGAACAAGACCCTTCACTGTCATTCACCGTGGGTGTGCCCCGATTCTGATCTGGCGAATAGATCACGTCCATCCCCTTCCTTTACAGAAGTGATTTCAGTACGTCCTCGCCGATATTTATTCGGGTCTTTTGATGGCAGTCACTACTGTTAAAGCTAATCAGGTTGGTACTCTTTGCGGACTAAAACTTGTTTTTGCATACAGTGAAATCCTTGAAATTCAATCGTTCGCACGTTTCGGGTTGGAGGATACAAGAATGGGCTGTCTGTATGGTGGGTCTTCCATGTCCTTTATTATCCTCAGGTCAGTGGTCTGATTGAACAAGTAAATGGCCTATTAAAACAGCAAATTTGTTTACTTATTCCTGCCATACCTTCTCTAGATGGTTACCTGTCCTTCCCTGTGCTTGCATAGTATGAACAACCACCCCTTCATTCCCTTTTTGTTAATGACGGGACAATCTATTCATTTTGTTCCTGATGGCACAACTGAATGCCCTGATACAGAGCTCGTTCAGTTCTGCAAGGGAGAGGTAGAGCATGGGTGATCTACCTGTCAGCGTGTTTGTGCTGAGGATGGGCAGTTGGTGTACGAGTAGATGAAGTGTGCAGTTAGACTGTCAGGAAGGACAGGCAGATCATGGGACAAATTTACAGTGAGTGGGATGAGTTGCAGTGTAACATGGGGACAAAATCAAAAATGGGTGACAAATAAAGGACTGAAGGCATTATATTTGAATGCACACAGTACAGGGAATAAGGTAGATGAACTTGTAGCACAGTTAGAGATTGGCAGGTATGATGTTGTGGCATCACTGAGTCGTGGCTGAAAGAAGGTCATAGTTGGGAGTGTAACATCCAAGGATACAAACTGTATTGAAAGGATAGGCAGGTAGGCAGAGGGGATGGAATGACTCTGTTGGTAAAAAAAACTGAAATCAAACCCTTAGAAAGAGGTGACACAGGATTAGAAGATGTAGTATCCTTGTGTGTAGAATTAAGAAAGTGCAAGAGTAAAAAGAATCAGAATGACGTTTATTAGCACTGGGATGTGTTGTGAAATTTTTTAACCTGATAGGAGTTATATACAGCTCTCTGAGCAGTAGACAGGCAGTGGGCTGCAAAACATAATGAGAGATAGAAAACACATATCAAAAGGGCAATGTTGTGATGGTCATGGAGGATTTCAAAGTGCAGATAAATTGGGAAAATCAGGTAGCTGCTGGATTCCAAGAAAGATAATTTGTAGAAGGCCTACAAAATGGCTTTTTAGAGCAGCTTTTTGTTGAGCCCACTAGGGGAAAGGCTATTCTGGATTGGGTATTGTGTAATGAACTGGATTTGATTAGCAAGCTTAAGGTAAGGAAACCCTTAGGAGACAGTGATCATAATGTGATAGATTTCACCTCACAATTTGAGGAGAAGCTGGAGTCAAAGGTATCACTATTACAGTGGAGTAAAGAGAACTACAGAAGCATGAGAGAGGGTCTGAAAGGTTGATTGGAAGGGGACACAAGCAGGGATGATGGTAGAACAACAGTGGCAGGAGTTTTTGGGAGAAATTTGGAAGGTGCAGGATAGATACATCCCAAGGAAGAAGCATTCTAAAGGTAGGTTGATGCAAAGTAGGATGGTGACAAGGAAATCGTAGAAGAACTAAATAAGTATTTTGCAAATAACAGGAATTCTGCAGATGCTGGAAATTCAAGCAACACACATCAAAGTTGCTGGTGAACGCAGCAGGCCAGGCAGCATCTCTAGGAAGAGGTACAGTCGACGTTTCAGGCTGAGACCCTTCGTCAGGACTAATCTATTTTGCATTCGTCTTCACAGTATGCCAGAAGTTTGAGAAAGTCAGGAGGTAGAAATGAGTGCAGCTGCTATTATTAGGGAGAAAGTTCTTGGGAAGCTGAAAGGTCAGAAGGTAGATAAGTCAGCTGGACCAGATGGACTAAACCCCAGTGTTTAGAAAGAATTGGCTGAAGAGATTTTAGAGGTATTAGTGATGATCTTTCAAGAATCACTAGATTCTGGCCTGGTTCTGGAGGATGAGAAAATTGCAAATGTCACTCCACTCTTCAAGAAGGGAGGGAGGCAGGACAAAGGTAATTACGGACCAGTTACCCTGACCCCAGTGGTTGGAAGGATGTTGGAGCTGTTTGCTCAGAATGAAGTTTCAGGGTAATTGGAGACACAATAGGCCAAAGTCAGCATGGATTACTTAAGGGAAAATATTGCCTGACAAATCTGATGGAATCCTTTGAGGATATAATAAGTGAGATAAACAATGGAGAATTGGTGGATGTTGTGTGCTTGGATTTTCAGAAGGCTTTTGACAATGTGCCACACATGAGGCTGCAAAACAGGTCAAGAGCCATGGCATTACAGGAAAGATACCAGAATGGATAGTAGATTGGCTTATTGGCAGGAGGCAAATAATGGAAGTAAAGGAAGCCTTTTCTGAGGTGTTTCACAGGGACTGGTGTTGAGACTACTTCTTTTTATCTTATACAGTATGTCAATGATTTGGATGACAGAATTGATGGTATGGTGGCCAAGTCTGCAGATGATATGAAGACAGGTGGAGGGGCATGTCATGTTGAAGAAGGAATGAAGCTGCAGAAGGATTTAGACAGATTAAGAGAATGGGCAAAGAAGTGGCAGATGGAATACAGTGTCAGTGTACAGTCATGCACTTGGTAGAAGGAATAAAAGCATAGACTGTTTTCTAAATGGAGAGAAATTAAAAAATCCAAGGTGCAAAAGGGACTTGGAAGTCTTCATGCAGGATTCCCTAAAGGTTAACTTGAATTGAGTCAATGGTGAGGAAGGTAAATGCAATGTTAGTAGTCATTTTGAGATGACTAGAATATAAAAGCAAAGATGTAATGCTGAAGCTTTATAAGTCACTGGTGAAGCCTCACTTAGAGTATTGTGAGCAGTTTCGGACCCTTATCTAAGAAAAGGTGTGTTGACATTGGAAAAAATTCAGAGGAGGTTTTGGGGAATGATTCTGAAAATGTAAGTGTTATCATATGAGGAGTGTTTGATGGCTCTGGGCCTGTACTCATTGGAATTTGGAAGAATGAGGAGGGATATCATTGAATCCCATCGAATGTTGAATGGTGTAGATACAATGGATGTAGAGAGGCTATTTCATATAGTGGGGAGTCTAGGACCAGAGAGCACAGTCTCAAAATAGAGGAGTATCCATTAGAACAAGATGAGGAGGAATTTCTTTATCTGGAAGGCGGTGGATCTGTGGAGGCCAAGTCATTGGGTAAGGTAGAGTTTGATAGGTTCTTGATTAGTTGGGGCCTGAAGGATTGTGGGGCAAAGACAGGGGAATGGGGTTGAGAGCGAAAATGGATCAGCCATGATGAAATGGTAGGGCAGACTTGATGGGCCAAATGGCCTAATTCTACTCCTATCTCTTATAGTCTTATGGCCTTCCCCTTCAGTGGAGGGTGAGATTATTACTGACAGACAAGGAAATAAATATTGGGTTATGGTATGAGGACAGACCCGTCCTGGTTGTGTGGATGAAGTAAACTGACTAAGGAGGAATGGAAATATTTCTAACTATATCTCTGCTTTTGTTTTTAAAGGTTCCTGCTGGAATGCTCTTTGTTTTAATTCCTGTCTTGTGTTTTGTTGGATGTCGGACTTCTGTTGAGACCTGACAGGCCACAGATAACCATGTGATTTGTGAAAATGATATTATTGTTTTGGGAAACCTATCTTATGTGATACGTGCTAATTGGGGACCTATAAATGTGAGAAAATGTTGTAAAGCTAAAGTGATTAGCTTTATTAACGAACAAGAGTATTGGCAGATGCTGGAAATCAAAGTGTGCACACAAAATGCTGGAGGAACTCAGCAGGCCAGGCAGCATCTATGGGAATGAGTACAGTTGATGTTTCAGGCTGAGACCCTTCAGCAGGACTGTCTGAGACAGACAGGTGAAGGAGCCAACTAGATCAAGAGAGAAACCATCAGTGATGTCTGGGGAAGGTTCTGCACCCTGGCCATGTCATTTGTCTTCTTCAGACTGATGGTTAACCCAGACTCCTTTTGCAGGTTTGGACGAAACAGTTAATCAGTTGTTGGAGTCACCCTTCAGTGTGCTGCATCATCTGCAAACTTCATCTGGCGGATGAGGGCTGTCCTAACTTTGGTCTCGGAGCACATGCGGGTGACGTTGAACAGCTTCTCGTCAGCTCTTGTGTGAGGGTAGATGCCTTCAGTGCAGTCTGCGAAAGCATAGTGAAGGAGCATGGAGAAGAAAATCCCAAAGAAGGTCAGTGCCCAGTCACAACCTTGTTTCATGTCCAACGCCTTGGTCAGATCAATGACGACTGTTCACAGTGGTTTCTGCTGCTCCTGACACTTCTCCTGCAGTGAGAAGATCGTGTCCACTGTAGACATGCCTGCTCTTAACCCACACTGGGACTCTGACTGGACTCTGGATGCAAGGCATTGTAGTCGTGCCAAGAGGATGTTGGTGAACATTTCCCATTGATATGAAGGAGAAAGATGCCTTGGTAGTTGTTACGTTCAATGCTGTTTACCTTGTCTTTGTGCAGTGTGACGAAGTTGGCGTCTTGGAGGACATGGCCTTTCTCTCAGCATAGACACAGAAGTTCGTGTAGGTGGTGCAGGCTTCCCACTCTCCAAGACTTCAGGTGGAATTCCATCTTTCCCTGGGGCTTTCCTACTGGGAGACAGTCATTGGTTTTGCTGAGCTCCTCCATTGATGGCAAAGCATCAAGCTCTTGCATGACTGGCAAGTCAAGGAATGCCTCCAGGGCAGCCTCAGTCACTATATTCTGGATTGCATAGAGCTCCAGATAATGTTCAAGTTGCTTGCTCTGGTCCCTGATGACTACCCATTTTATTTTCCCACTTCAGTGGGGCTGTATTGATGGCTGAAGGGCCTGATGCTGACTTGATGCCGTCAAACATCTCTCTTGCCTTCCCGCTGTTGGCAGCTGATTGGGTTTTGCTGCACAAATTCAGCCCGTGGTTGTTTGCACAAGATTGCGCAGTTTGCTGCGCCTGGTTTCTAGCAGCTGTGCAGCATCGTGTGTCTGGTGCAGGGGTTTTGCTTGCAGTCCAGCAGGGCTTTTCTCTTGGCCTCAGTCACTTGCTCCATTTCTTCCCAGTGCGCTTCGTACCCATCTGCGTTCTTGTGTTCCTTTTTCCCAAATGCTGTTATGGCTGAGCTGTAGAGGGCATCACGGAGTTGTGATCACTTGGAGTCAGTAGAGGTACCGTCACCAGAACTGTTCTTCATTGTGACTTCAAAGGTGTCTGTGAACTGCTGTACTCTGTCGGGGTTCGCTGTCCAGCACGTGTTGATGCGAGATCGGCCCTTCATCTTGGAATGATAGAATCTGTTTGGTGTTAGCCCCACTCTGCAGACAACAAGGGAGTTGTCTGTGTTAGTCTGCACTGTGGTAACTGCGAGTGCTGAGGACACTGTTCAGGTCCCTGTGCCTGGTGATGCCAGTGATACCATGGATGTCTCCAGGAGACCTTGTGCCATTCCTTACACTGAAAATAGGTGTTGCTGATGCACAGTCTATGATGGCGTCACAACTCTAGCGGTCTCTGCTCGTTCTTGTTCATCTTGCCGACGCCATGATGTCCAAGGCAAGAAGGCCATGCTTTGTGGTCAGCTCCAGCTCTAGTATTGAAGTGTCCCAGCAGGAACAATCCTTCAGTGCTTGGGATTCCAGATATTCCCTCACCCAGAGCCTCTTAGAACTGGTCTTTGGCCTCGGATGAAGAACAGAGTGTTGGGGCAGAGATGCTCAGAAGGATTACAGGGCCAGAAAGTGATAAGCAGGGAGCAAGAATCGGGATAAATAATTGGGATAACATTAGTTTAATCATCCAAGGGATATTGATATGTATTCTTCGGTTTAAGCAGAAAGAAGAATTCTATGTGTCTTTAAAGCGTCAGACATTCAAAGGGTGTAATGAGTCACATTAGATTTTGAAAAACATTGGATGAATGCCTGGAAGATCAAAATGAGAATTTAACTCATTCTGTGCTTGCAGCATGTAGAGTGTCTGTACAAGGTAAGCACACTAGGTTTGTTAATGTCTGTAGAATTTTTGCTGATAGTAGCTGGATTCTTCCTTAGTCTCAGGCATCATTAAAATGTGAATGTCTGACAGGTTAGCATGACTGATTCTTTTGGATTTGGGCTTATCGCTTATAAGTAAACATTAATGTACTTTTGTAAGTCCAAAGGAATGTTGTATCCAAAACTTTGGCAGACTAATGGATGACGAGTGACCATTACAATAGTTAATTGATTTATGAGGATTGTGTTAATGGACACAGGATGTGCTTGAAAAAAGTCAAGCTGTGTTGAGACAAAAGTTCAAGGAATTTGTCTCTTGGTCTCTCTGCCTTGTGAAACTGGTGAATATATTGGGCTGCCTTTCTTGGTTTTGTTGGACTTCAGCCAAGGACCCAGGGGTGATTTCATGATCACTGCCTAGGACCCAGGGGTGATTTCATGATCACTGCCTAGGACCCAGGGGTGATTTCATGATTGGTGTCTAGGACCCAGGGGTGATTTCATGAGCAAGTTGGCATTCAGAGTTTCTCTAACAACAGCAACAATCAAGTGGTGACTATGAATCATGAGTCCTGAAATCCTTCAGCCTTGCAGAAATCTTTGTGACTTGTTATATAGTATTTTCTGTGGTTTATTTGTGGTTTCTAATTTAAGATAATAAATTAGCTTTAAGTTACTTTAGAACATAGAACATAGAATAGTACAGCACAGCACAGGCCCTTCAGCCCACAATGTTATGCTGACCCTCAAACCCTGCCTCCCATATAACCCCCACCTTAAATTCCTCCATATACCTGTCTAGTAGTCTCTTAAATTTCACTAGCATATCTGCCTCCACCACTGACTCAGGCAGTGTATTCCACGCACCAACCACTCTCTGAGTGAAAAAATCTTCCTCTAATATCCCCCTTGAACTTCCTACCCCTTACCTTAAAGCCATGTCCTCTTGTATTGGGCAGTGGTGCCCTGGGGAAAAGGCACTGGCTGTCCACTCTATCTATTCCTCTTAATATCTTGTATACCTCTATCATGCCTCCTCTCACCCTCCTTCTCTCCAAAGAGTAAAGCCCTAGCTCCCTTAATCTCTGATCATAATGCTGCATCCTGGTAAATCTCCTGTGTACGCTTTCCAATGCTTCCACATCCTTCCTATAGTGAGGCAACCAGAACTGGACACAGTACTCCAAGTGTGGCCTAACCACAGTTTTATAGAGCTGTATCATTACCTCTCGACTCTTAAACTCTATCCCTCGACTTATGAAAGCTAACACCCCATAAGCTTTCTTAACTACCCTATCTGCCTGTGAGGCAACTTTCAGGGATCTGTGGACATGTACCCCCAGATCCCTCTGCTCCTCCACACTACCAAGTATCTTGCCATTTACCTTGTACTCTGCCTTGGAGTTTGTCCTTCCAAAGTGTACCACCTCACACTTCTCTGGGTTGAACTCCATCTGCCACTTCTCAGCCCACTTCTGCATCCTATCAATGTCTCTCTGCAATCTTCGACAATCCTCTACACTATCCACAACACCACCAATCTTTGTGTCATCTGCAAACCTGCAAACCCACCCTTCTACCCCCACATCCAGGTCGTTAATAAAAATCACGAAAAGTAGAGGTACCAGAACTGATCCTTGTGGGACACCAATAGTCACAACCCTCCAATCCAAATGTACTCCCTCCACCACTTTCTGCAGGCAATCCAATTCTGAATCCACCTGGCCAAACTTCCCTGGATTCCATGCCTTCTGACTTTCTGAATAAGCCTACTACGTGGAACCTTGTCAAATGGCTTACTAAAATCCATGTAGATCACAGCCACTGCACTACCCTCATCCATATGCCTGGTCACCTCCTCAAAGAACTCTATCAGGCTTGTTAGACACGATCTGCCCTTCACAAAGCCATGCTGACTGTCCCTGATCAGACCATGATTCTCTAAATCCCATAGATCCTATCTGTGAGGATCTTTTCCAACAGTTTTCCCACCACAGACACAAGGCTCACTGGTCTATAATTACCCAGACTATCTCTACTACCTTTTTTGAACAAGGGGACAACATTCGCCTCCCTCCAATCCTCCGGTACCATTCCCATGGACAACCAGAACATAAAGATCCTAGCCAGAGGCTCAGCAATCTCTTCCCTTGCCTTGTGGAGCAGCCTGGGGAATATTCCATCAGCCCCTGGGGACTTATCCTTCCTAATGTATTTTAACAACTCCAACACCTCCTCTCCCTTACTATCACATACCTTGTTGTGCTTGCGTGCTTATTACCACATCTCCTGGACACTCATATTGTTTGGGTCTGAATAATTACAAATGGACAATTTGTGTCCTTAAGTATGTGTGCCATTAATGTTTTTTTTATGTTGGATATGGATGTAACATCATTCATTTCTAATAAAATGCTTGTTTAGAGTATTGCCAAAAGATATTAGTTCAGGTAGCCTTTTGTGAGGAACTCACAGCTAAAGTATGTTTCAGTAATGTGTTGTTGTCATCGTAAGCTTTAAAGGAGGGTTCTTCAAACAAGTTTCAGGCACTACTAGTAATCAAAGTTAGAGACGTAACTTCAATTGAATTAAATCAAATTGCTGCCCTTTGACTCCTCCATCGCAATGCTTCCAACATCCCACAAAAGACAATGACCTTTGGCCAACCATTAACTCCGTTTTCCAGCACTTGCTGGTATCCATTATCATTGGAAGTTGCATGCCATATCTTTCTTTAACCACCAACATGTTTGAAACCATGAAAAAAGCCACGTCTCTCCCACGTAAACTCTGTGGCAGCTGCTCTGGAACTGCAGTGAGCCGTGTTTTTCTGCCTGGCCTCTCCCAGTAAACTGGAGTAACTGGGAAATTTGTGAGTTAGCTCTGTTTTAGCACAGTGCTATTTTTAACATTGTGTGAGCTATTTCACATCTCTTTTGTCAAAATATATTTGTGCAATATTGCTGCAAACAGCATTTGTTTCGCACACCAAAGTCAAAGGTGAAATCTAATTTCCAGGCAAATGCTTTGGACAATATAGGACATTCTCAACTGCAGTGAAATGTCAGGCTAGCCTTTGTGCTCAAGGTTCTTGAGTTGTATCTGCAAATCTTTAACTTCTGCACAAAACTGATACTTGCTTATACCCCTTATACATTTTAGAAATGCTTGAAATCACATTGTATACAACTTATTTTTGTGAAATGTATTAATTGTTACATAGTCATAAATGGCAGTTATTGTATTTTGTACATTTAACCCTAGGCTTAGATTGAGTACCTTGTTAATTTGTTTTAGAATAACGGTATGCCCTTCTAAAACACACGTATGTTTAAAAAATCAATACAAAATTATTTATAATAATTCAGTTCACAATGAAACTACTTCACAAATGAGAGTGCTAACAACTAATCCATCCTTGGTGCCTTTAAAATAATGTATTGTGAAGTAAAATAAGGAAACTGGTCCAAATTATTTTGTGTTTATAGTTTAACCTTTAAATACGTCAGATGCAAACCTCAAAATGATATTTTCTTTTATTGTGAGCTGGCAGAATAGCAAAGCAAATAAGGACAGAGCAGAGGAACTATTCAGTCCCTAAAGGCTGGAACTGGAGGCATTGTTCTGAAGAAATAAATATAGCCTCTTTATACTTTGCATTTTAAAGCTAGAATACTATAATCATCAGGAACTATTAAAACTATAGTTGGTAGTACTAGTATTTTAAAAGCTGACTATTTTCCGAGTTATAATTAAAATTAATTTGTATGAATTTTCCAAGTTTAATAGGGATACTAAGTGGGGGCAGGTGGGGAGGGGATTTTGGTAAGGAATGTATGATATTGTATTTTTTTTTTGGATAGGCAAGGTCAAATGTATTTGTAAAATTTCATTGCAAACCTGATAGACAGTACATATCATGGTGCAGGGGTGAAATCTTTACGGGGTTTTACAGTTTAAGAAAAACACAAATCTGTTGGAATTCTTTGAGGAAATAACAAGCAGGATAGACAAAGGGGAGTCTGTGGAGGTTGTTTATTTGGATTTTCAGAAAGCCTTTGACAAGGTGCTGCACATGAGGCTGCTTAACAGGATCAGAGCCCATGTATAACAGGAAAGATATCTGTATGAGTAGAGCATTGGCTGATTGCAGGAGGCAAAGAGTGGGAATAAAGGGAGCCTTTTCTGATTGGCTGCAGGTGACTAGAGGTGTTCCACAGGGGTTGGTGTTGGGACCACTTCTTTTCTTGTTATACATCAATGATTTGGATGGGAGAATTGATAGCTTTATTATTAGGTTTACAGAAAATACAAAGATAGGGGGAGAGCAGGCAGTATTGAGGAAGCAGGGAGCCTGCAGAAGGACTCAGACAGATTCGGAGATTGGGCAAAAAAGTGGCCAATGGAGTATAGTGTAGGGAAGTGTATGCATTTTGGTAGAAGGATTAAAGACATGGACAATTTTCTAAACGGGGAAACATTTCAAACCTCAGAGGTGCAAAGGTCTTGCGAGTTGTTGTGCAAGATTCCCTAAAGGTTAACTTGCAGTTGCAGTTTGAGTTTTTTGTAAGGAAGGCAAATGTAATATTAGCATTAATTTTGAGTGGACTCAACAATAAAAGCAAGGATGTAATGCTGAGGCTTTATAAGACATCGGTCAGAACACACTTGGAGTATTGTGAGCAGTTTTGGGCCCCTTATCTAAAACAATGTATTCTGGCATTGGAGAAGATACAGAGGAAATTTACGGGAATGATTCGAGGAATGCAAGGATTAATGTGCGAGGAGCATTTGATGGCTCTGGGCCTGTACTCATTGGAGTTTAGAAGAATGAGGGGAAATCTCATTGAATCCTATTGAATATTGAAAGGCCTAGGATAGAGTGAATGTGGAGAAGATGTTTTCTGTAGTGAGGGAGTATAGGATCAGAGGGCATAGCCTCAGAATAGCGGGACGTCCCTTTAGAATGGAGATAAGGAGGAATTTCTTTAGCCAGAGGAGGTGAATCTGTGGAATTCATTGCCACAGACAACTGTGGAGGCCAAGTCATTGGGTATATTTAAAGCACAGCTTGATCGGTTCTTGATTAGTAATGGTGTGAATGGTTATGGGAAGAAGGCAGGAGAATGGGGTTGAGAGGAATAATAAATCAGCCATGATGGAATGGTGGAGCAGACTCAATGGGCTGAATGGCCGCATTCTGTTCCTATGTGGACCTCCAGAAAGTGGTCCACAGCAGGGGTGATTGATAAGTTTGTGGCCTAAGGTAGAAGGAGATGAGTTATTCACTTCAAACTTTCTGCATAATCACTCAAAGAGTTGAACTGCACATGCATGTAACGAGAGCTGTATAACTCATTTCCTTCTACGTTAGGTCCAAGATGCCGACTTCTACAAAGAAGGGATCTGTATGCTTCACGACCACTGGATTAAGTGTGTAAATGTAGGAGGGGACTATGTTGAAAAATAAATGTGCTAGGTTTTGTAAAATTGACTCCTTCTAACTTAGGTCACGAACTTATCAATCACCCCTTGTATTTTTGATTTTGCAGATGTATTGTTTAGAAGTGCAATTCAGCTTAAAGCAGGTGGTTTTCCAAACTAGTTGCTTTATGAGCACACACTGAAATGAGCTCACACTGAGCACACACTCATTCCTCTGAGATGCAGCACAGAGCGTCATAGGAAGTCATTCCTGCCTGTAGCCATCAAACTTTACAACTCCTCCCTTGGAGGGTCAGACACCCTGAGCCGATAGGCTGGTCCTGGACTTATTTCATAATTTACTGGCATAATTTACATATTACTATTTAACTATTTATGGTTCTATTACTATTTATTATTTATGGTGCAACTGTAACAAAAACCAATTTCCCCCGGGATCAATAAAGTATGACTATGACTATGACTATGACTATAAATGAGCTTTGTGAAGGATGAGTGCTGTTTGAGATGGGTGTATGCAAAGCTAACAGGTTAGTACAAAATATTATGGGCAGTATTTATTTTTATTTAGAACTACAGTGCAGAATAGGCTCAGCAACTCCCAGTTTAACCCTACCCTACTGAGCAGTACATCTCTGGACCGTAGGAGGAAACTGGAGCATCTGGGGGAAACCCACCCATTCCACGGGAAGGACGTACAAAACTCTTTACAGAAGACGTGAGAATTGAACTCTGAACTCTGACTTCCTGAGCTGTGATAGCGTCACACTAGCTGCTATGCTGCCGTGGTGCCCATGCCCACATTTTTTTGGATGCTAAAAGGTACCAGACTGGAAAGTGGGATATTTAAAATTATTTTTGCAAACACATAAATAGCAATGTTTTCTCATTTCTGTGAACAGAAACTATTCGCTAATTTATAAAACCATGAGATACAGGAGCAGAATTCAGCCATTTGGCCCATCGAGTTTGCTCTGCCATTTCATCACGGCCAATCCAAATTTCCTCACAGCCCCAATCCTTTCATGCCGTGACCAATCAAGAATCTATCAACCTCTATTTTAAATATACATAAAGACGTGCCCTCCATACCTGCCTGTGGCAAAGAATTCCACAGATTCACCTCTCTCTGGCTAAAGAAATTCCTCCTCTGTTCTAAAAGGATGCCCCTCTATTCTGAGACTGTGTCCTCTGGTCTTAGACTCTCCCACCACAGGAAACATCCCTCCACATCCACTCTATCAAAGCCTTTCACCATTCAATAAGTTTCAATCAGGTCTCCCTAATTCTTCTGAATTCTAGTGAATACAGGCCTAGAGCCATCAAGTGCTCTTCGTATGACAAGTCATTTAATCTTGGAATCATTTTTGCGAACCTCCTTTGAACCCTCTCCAGTTTGAGCACATCCTTTCTAAGGGGCTCAAAACTGCTCACAATACTCGAAGTGAAGCCTCACCAGTGCTTATAAAGTCTCAACGTTACATCCATGTTTTTATATTCTAGTCCTCTTGAAATGAATTCTAGCATTGCATTTGCCTTCCTCACCACAGACTCAACCTGCAAAATAACCTTCAGGGAATCCTGCACAAGGACTCCCAAATACCTTTGCACCTCAATTTTTTGTATTTTCTCTCCATTCAGAAGACAGTCAACCCTTTCATTTCTTCTAGCAAAACGCAAGACCATGCACTTCCTGACACTGTATTCCATCTGCCATTTCTTTGCCTGCTCTCCTAATCTGTCTAAATCCTTCTGTAGCCACTCTACTTCCTTAATACTACCTGCCCCTCCACATATCTTCATATCATCTGCAAACTTAGCAACAAACCCATCAATTCTATTATTCTAATCACTGAGATATAACGTAAAAAGAATCGGTCCCAACACAGAGCCCTGTGGAACACCACTAGTCACCAGCAGCCAACCAGAAAAGGTTCCCTTTATTCCCACTCTTTGCTTCCTGTCAATCAGCCACTGCTTTATCCATGTCTGATTCTTTCCTGTAATACCATGGGCTCATGGCTTGTTAAGCAGCCTCATGCGTGGCACCTCGTCAAAGGCCTTCTGAAACTCCAAGTAAACAACATCAACTGATGTTGTTGTTTCTTCAAAGAATTGTAACAGATTTGTCAGGCAAGATTTTCCCTTGAGGAAACCTTGCTGACTATGGCCTATTTTATCATGTGCCTCTAAGTAGGTTGAGACCTCATCCTTAATAATCGGTTCCAATGTCTTCCTAACTACTGAGGTTAGATTAACTGGCCTATAGTTTCCTTTCTTCTGCCTCTCTCCCTTCTTGAGGAGTGGAGTGACATTTGCAATTTTCCAGTCTTCCAGAACCATTCCAGAATCTAGTGATTCTTGAAAAATAATTATTAATGTCTCCACGATCTCTTCAGCCACCTCTTTCAGAACTCTGGAGTGCACACCATCTGGTCCAGGTGACTTATCAATTTTCAGACCTTTCAGTTTCCCAGAAACCTTCACTCTAATTATGGTAACTTCACACATTTCATGACCCCTGACCCCTGACCCCTGGAGCTTCCACCATAGTGTTAGTGTCTTCCACCGTGAAGACACTACCAGATATGAATAATTTTTTTGAACTTTTAGCATTCGTGTAATGTTGTAAAGGGACTATTTGAAAATAACAAAACGTTCACTTCATTTAATTTAAGGTTAGGGTTAAACGTGTGATAAAGCTGTCATTCTTGACTACGCTACTGCAGTAGTGCTCCTGCATTTCAAGTAATTAATTCTAAAAAAAAGTACCTAGTGCTTTTCCAGCCTATCTGACAAATAAACTCTTCTTGGGCTTCCAGCCAGGTACAGGTGTCAATTATGACCAGTGTTTCAATGACAAACTCCACCATCTTCATCAGGGATGATGCCTGGACGTATCTAGTCCAGTGGTATTTATATCCCCATCGTTCGTCCCTCTTGATTGGTTAGTCCTCATCCAATCAGGTTTGCACTCTCCCACCATATTTACAATCAAGTTCCAGTTCTTACTTAGAGTAAGAACTTTGTCTTTGTTAAAATTCTGATCCCCTAGTTTTATTTCAATGGATTAATTTACCAGGTGGTCCCAAAAGCCATTGGCTCAGCAGAGTAGTTTTGTGCCATCGAAGTCAGTCCTTTGGCCAGTGTGAATACAATGTTCTGCTACGGCCGATTTCTCCGGGTAACCCTAACTGATCCACCTCCTGTGCTCCTTGATGTGTGTTTCCAGCATCCCGTCTGGCCAGTTTATGCTGCTCCATATTCACAGGGAATCCTGTAACCACCAGCTGACCTGCATCCCAGGTTATCTTTGACCCACAGAAACTGTAATTTGAGTTTCCGTATGGGATTGTGTATGGTAATTGCAAATTTATTGTAAATAAAATGCTTTCAAAACATCTCTGAAAGACAAATAAATTTCGGCCTTTTGTTTCCTTTGCAAAAATTATCGTTTGTTTTTCTTTTAAATTTTATTTTTAGAAGGTACTATGTATTCTGTGATGTGATGCCTTAACCTATTTAGTCAGGGATGGTATCAGTTTTGACTACAGATCTGTGACAAGAAACCGCTGACGGCATTTCAATCTCTGGACATTAATAACTATGTGAATGAAAATCAGAAATATTGAAGCTCTGTTTCCAGAGATTGAAAGAGAGTTCCTGTATAATTGATTGAAATGGATGAGAAGGTGTAAACGCTTATGCTTAACAAAGAATTAAAGACAACTTTAAGTTGAATGAAATGTATCCAGCATTACATTGCTGGAAATTAAAATGTGAATGAATGGGTACATCTCTGAACACATTCCCCTAGGTTTCTTCAGATACAGATACAAAGAAAATAAATTATATAATGCATTTAAAATCTTCAAATAGCCCTTAGTGCTCAACATCCATTTAAGTACCTTTGAATTATAGTCCTTCATGAAATACAAGCAACATGACAGCCCCAGGGACTGAGAAGATGGTGATCTGCCAAAAGCTCGTTTCTTGCCATTGAGGTGGCAATGTTACTCAGACCATAACAATAGTTTGTGTGAAAACAATACTACTTCAAGACCTGTAGTGCACTAGAGTTTCAGCTTAGTGTAGGAGCATTTGTCTTCTGGAAGGTCCACTGGATTTGTAAGTACCTTACTGACGTGTATAACACCTTGAGAAAATTTGGTAGGGGGATGGGAAAGAGCTTTATGGATAACAATTGACTGTTGGAGACATGCCATAAATTGAATAAAACTTTTAAATGAAATTATAATACAGAAACTTGTTTTTTGAAGTTGTGTCAATATACTGATATGGTAGAGCCAGAGATCAAAATCTTTTACAATGTAAGGATTTTTTTTAAAGGTGCACAGTTTAGAAGCTGAACCATCTTATCCAAAATATCTTCAAACTCTAAGAATGAAACAAAAAAGAGTCTCTTTGGCCTATCATTCCTGTGCTGGCTGTTGACCTTACTAATTTTACTCCCCTGATCTTTCTTCAAAGCTCAATACTTCCTAATGCTTCGAGTCTTTGTCTAGTTCTCTTTACCACTAAATTATCTCAACAAACTATCATGCAGAGCATTTGGATCACCAGAAGCTTCATGAAAGAAAACAAAAACACCTTCTGTTTCTTTTGTCAAAATCTCTAGTTTATTTTCCTCTGACGAACTACTAATGGGGATGTTTTCTTATTTTGTATGTCAAAGTGTTCATGATATTGAACACCTTGATCAAATCTGTGCTCAATCTTTTGTATTTACGTAATTCCTCTAACTTCTACAGAGAAATATGAACGAATGATATCTTTCCAGTAAACCTCTCCGCATATTTACAGAGCTTTTAATTCCTTCTTCAATCATTGTACCCAGAACTAAACATTTAAGCTTTAACTGATATTTTATAAAATTTAGCATTATCTCTTTTTGTGCATGTTTAAAACCTATGTGTATTATTTTTTAAGTAGCTGCATCTGACTGTCTTGCCACCACCAAAGACTTATTTATGTGCTGCTCTGCATCTACATGCATCTCCTAAACTATATTGTTGGCTACATATTGCCTCCTCATTCTTCCTATTGAATTTTCACCAACTATATGTTTTCACCAGTACATTGTTTTCATAATTTTGAAATTCACATTACCTTCAAATGTTATGTCTATGCACACGTCCAGATCATAACTGCTTTAAAATCAGCCCTTGTTCTAACACTGGCCCCTGAAGAAATCAATTATATCAGTTACACTCACCATTACTCATTGGGCAGTTTTGTACTTATGCTGCTACACACCAACATTAAAAGTTTGTAGCTATGATGCTTGGCCACATTTACTGATGACATAAGCCTGTCAAGATACTGAACTTAAAATAGAAGCAGGAGTAGGCCACTTGACTCTTTAAAGCTATACACTATTCAATATGATCATTGCTGATCATCCAAATTCGGGACTATGTTCCTGCTTTTTCTGCCACATTACCACATTACCAGTACATTTTTTTATTACTACTAATTTCCTTTTAAATACATCACTACTATTTTCTGTCTCTTGGTATTTCTTACCTCTGCTCACATAGCAGCCACATTATCTGAGCTAATATCCTTCCTTGCTATTGTGTAAATGTCTTCTTTAACTAGCAACACCGCCCCCCCACTTCCTTTTCCTTTTCGCCCATATTGAATCCGTCGCGACGTCTTGTACCTACCCTTAGTGACCCTGCAACCATGTCTTTGTCATCCCTAGTAAATTATCTCCTTTTAAATCTATCTGTGCGATTAATTTATCTAGTTAATTGTGAATGCTCATCAGATTAACACACATTGCATTTGGGCTTGATATTTTAACGTTCTTAGCCCTGCAGCTTTCTTTAACACTGTAATTC
Source organism: Mobula hypostoma (assembly GCF_963921235.1). Classification (NCBI taxonomy): domain Eukaryota; kingdom Metazoa; phylum Chordata; class Chondrichthyes; order Myliobatiformes; family Myliobatidae; genus Mobula; species Mobula hypostoma. The sequence goes on along the minus strand of NC_086109.1, from coordinate 45,137,780 downwards.
AAAGTTGCTTTTTTGCCCCTGATTTCTCTGTCTTCCACTTCTGCTTTCCCCCTTCCTGCATAACTTTCCAACTCTGTGACAACCCTCTCTGACAACCCACTCCCCCTGTCTCCTTGGTCCCAGTCTTGCTGGATATAACTACCTTCCCCAATCTGGTTCCAGTGTTCCAGGAGTCTAATTCCATCTCTCCCTCATCACCTCTCTGGGCATGTGCTCATCTGACCTAGTCCCTTGCTTTTATTCTCACTAGCTCATGGCACTAGAAGCTTTTAGGAGGAGTTTCAATAGGCACATGAATATGAGAAAAATGGAGGGATATGGACACTGTGTAGGTCGGAGGCATTAGTTTTTGGATTTTTTTTAATTCTTTAGTTGGTTTGGCACAACATTGTGGGACAAAGGACTTGCCCCTATGCTGTACTGTTCTGTGTTCTATTTAATCCTGAGATCCTGACCTCTCAGCTAGTGCTTTTTAACATCTCTTCATTCCTTCAGATCATCTTTTCTAACATCTGTTGATCGTTTCAATATGCATCATGACCACCAGGTGTTCACCTCCCACTTCAGATGCTCAGCAGTCGCTCTGAGACGTATCATCTTGGAGTCATGCTTACAGATGCAGAAATGCCTCACTGTTCCTTTTCTAATCGGTCCTCTGTCACTATAGTTCTCCTACTCCTTACCCTTCCTTTCTGTACAGAAGAGCCTGCAATGTGACATTGAGCTGATTCTTGCCGCGTTTCCTCCCCAACAATATTCAAGCCGTACACCTGTTGGAGAGGAGTTTGGCCACAGGAGTTGTTGCACTTCCTGCCTGCCTCCACTTTTCCAGACGGTCACTAATTCCCTTCTTGCCCACACAGCCTTTATCCCTAGTGTGATCATGTCATCCAATATGTAGTCCATGCTGATCTAAGCATGATGGATGATCCACTGTGAATCCATCTGCAGCTCCAGCTCTGTAATAGGTGTAGCCAATAGCTGCAGCTGGATACATTTTCTGCATGCATGGTTGTTAAGGCATTGGTAGTGTCCTTAACTTCCCGCAAAGAAAGGGTGCAGAGAAGATTTACAAGGATGTTGCCTGGATTGGGGAGCATGCCTTATGAGAATATGTTGAGTGAACTCAGCCTTTTCTCCTTGGAGCGACGGAGGATGAGAGGTGACCTGAAAGAAATGTACAAGATATTGAGAGGCATTGATCCTGTGGATAGTCAGAGGCTTTTCCCCAGGGCTGAAATGGCTAGCATGAGAGGGCATAGTTTTAAGGTGCTTGAAAGTAGGTACAGAGGAGATGTCAGGGGTAAGTTTTTTACGCAGAGAGTGGTGAGTGCGTGGAATGGGCTGCACCCGGTGGCTGTGGTGGAGGTGGAAACGATAGGGTCTTTTAAGAGACTCCTGGATGGCTACATGGAGCTTAGAAAAATAGAGGGCTATGGGTAAAGCCTAGGTAGTTCTAAGGTAGGGACATGTTCGGCACAGCATTGTGGGCCAAAGGGCTTGTATTGTGCTGTAGGTTTTCTATGTTTCTGTGTTTCTACGGCATTTCACAGTTCTGACGAAGGGTCTCAGCCTGAAACGTCGATTGTACCTCTTCCTAGAGATGCTGCCTGGCCTGCTGCATTCACCAGCAACCTTGATCTGTGTTGCTTGAATTTCCAGCATCTGCAGAATTCCTGTTGTTCACAGTTCTGAGTTGCTTTGCCACAAACTACTCTTAAACTAACCCACTTAATTATAGAAAACGAATCATGTTAGGTACCTTACATAGAAACATAGAAACATAGAAACATAGAAAATAGGTGCAGGAGTAGGCCATTCGGCCCTTCGAGCCTGCACCGCCATTTATTATGATCATGGCTGATCATCCAACTCAGAACCCAGCCTTCCCTCCATACCCCCTGACCCCTGTAGCCACAAGGGCCATATCTAACTTCCTTTTAAACATAGCTAATGAACTGGCCTCAACAGTTTGCTGTGGCAGAGAATTCCACAGATTCACCACTCTCTGTGTGAAGAAGTTTTTCCTAACCTCGGTCCTAAAAGGCTTCCCCTCTATCCTCAAACTGTGACCCCTCGTTCTAGACCTCCCCAACATCGGGAACAATCTTCCTGCATCTAGCCTGTCCAATCCCTTTAGGATCTTATACGTTTCAATCAGATCCCCCCTCAATCTTCTAAATTCCAACGAGTACAAGCCCAGTTCATCCAGTCTTTCTTCATATGAAAGACCTGCCATCCCAGGAATCAATCTGGTGAACCTTCTTTGTACTCCCTCTATGGCAACTCCATTCTAAATATTACATATTACAATGTATAGTCTTTACCCTTACATTGTTGCATGAACTGCTAGAAATAGTCATCTGATTTCAATCACAAATCACACTCTAAATAATTGCTGAGCCTCTGCTGCTTTTGATCTTTCCAGATCTCTTCCTACAACTTATTTGAATTATAAAAGTGTCAAATGGTTCTCCCCCACCCCCACGTACCTGACTTCATCCACGAAGTCAAAAGGCTAGTGCTGAGACTCTACACAGGCTGCCTACACAGAGAACATACGTGGAAGATTATTGCACTCTGAGGGCTATGAGTACCAAGTTCCAGTGTTGAATTCACACTTTACAGTGCAAAATAAAGAAATTGATTGAAATTTACACCAGGTCAAGCAAATTCTGAAAAGACAGAGTAGCACAAAACTTCGAATATTTTTCACCACATGTTTTATCAAGCCTTTAATATATACAGTCTCTTTCATGTTTCCTACATTTTCTTATTGGTTTTCAGATCTCTAAACATCTGTAAATATTTTTTAAACTTTTTACTGTTGTCTGTTTCTTAACTTCTAAATTAAACTAGATTTATTCAGGTCACAGATATAAACAATCTCCACAAACACTTTATTCTGTTCACTCACAATACACTCAGTGTTTAGCCCCTGGAATCTTAAATAAAGGATTACTGATTTCTGGTTGAGTCCAAATAGTAGCGAGGGAAAAAAATAAACAGACTATTGTTAACCATTAAATATGTTAGAACTAGTGAGCTATCAAGAAACTAAAACAGACTTGCTTAGAACATGGTTTTAATTGGAAATCTTAAGAGGCTCTTCAGAAGCTCTCTCTTTTAATCTCCCCTTCTTTTCTTTGCACAATCATCATATTGTTAGTAAAGACATTTTTCTCTTTTGGAACTTCCACATGGAATATAGCTCTGCTGGTCCAAAAGAAAACAAATGTGTACAGTTTCTTCTTCAAAAAATTATCTAATTTTGATTCACAGCAAGTCAGAAAAACTGTCAGTTCTTTAGTCCAGGGCAGGGGTCGGCAACCCTTTTGCCTCTGTGGGCCAGATCGCGTATTATTGAGTGAATGGTGGGCCAGATAAATGCCATTAAAAACTTGAAATATGGAAATTATCCATTTAAATACATCTAGTTATGTTTTCCCTCAAATTAATGAATAACACATGCTAGAAAATTATTTGTATTTAACCAAGGATGCCAATTAGTAATCAAAGACTCAGTTTAGTTTTTCTGTCCCACCATTGCTGGTCCCCCATCAGTTGTGATGCCAATTAGCTTCGACACATTAAGTTTCATTTCTGACATCATTTTCAACAAAGCTTCAAAAGTGTCTGTTCCAGTAACTGTGTCCTTCATAGGAATTAATTGAATAAACTCTTCAAAAATGTGAAAAGTTGAGGTCACTCCTCGCACAAACACTGCAAGTTGAGCAGTGTCTCTCAACTCTGTACTCTCATCAAGCACAATTGAAAAAAAATGCAATTCGTTGCAGGCATCCCTTAAACAACTTCTAACATCTGCTGACATTTCTTCAACTTGTCGTGCGATTGTTCTTGCTGACAAGCTGATAGATGCAAATAAAGATTTCTTTTCAGGACAAACAATATCCGCCACTGCCAGTAAACATTCTTTGACAAACTCTCCATTTGTAAAAGGCTTCATCTTTCTGCAATCCGTTTTGAGAGTTCGTAGCTGGCACGGGTATTTCCTTCATCTTCACTGCTCTTTCGGCACTCAGCGTCTACCTTCCTGCGTTTTGCATTCATTGCCATCAGAATTTTTTTTCTTTGATTTGATTTCGAAACACGAGTTATTGAACAAGTATCGTATCACATGTACAAACGTTTGTAAATATGGAGAGTGTCTAATACACTACACTAAAGGTAGTCTGCCTTCCCATCATTCGTATATACCAGTGTTTGGTTTGGAACAAAACGGAACCTGGGGCCAGTGTAACAAGACGCCATGCATGTCCATCAGTGTGGTCGCGTGAAACACTCAGAATAAGGAAAAATCGCTCGCGGGCCAGATAAGCACAGTATCTCAATATTTGCTCACGGGCCAGTCAAAATACCTTCACGGGCCAGATCTGGCCCGTGGGCCATAGGTTGACTACCCCTGATCTAGAGGAAGTAGAGTTGTTGAGTTTTTAATTACCCTCACTCACAAGTTTCAGAAGGTCTTGCAGTAGGTTATAATCAGAGGTGAAAATAAGTTAAACTTCAAATTGGTACAGTTAATTGCCAACATTACTGAATTAACCCATTTGCACTGATTGCATCAGTCACTTTCTTATTGGTTTGCCATTTTGGCACATCTTGTCTTAACTCCATCTATGGTCATACAGGACCATCAGTAGAAGAGAGAATGGCAAGACAGACAAAAAGCACAACCAAGTGAAAAGTTTCAAACACAAAACTAAACAAATGCATAACGTTACCGAATGTAAAACAGAATCAGACAACACTGAGTCTGACAAAGGTGAACTTGCATGCCTAGAACTGCATAGTATAACTGAAGCAGATCACAAATCCATCCGGATCACAATGCTGTAAAACTGAAAATGGTGCTGGATACAGGTCAGCTTTGTCTATAATTTCCGAGGCTGACTACAATGGATTGTTTAAAAGCTATCATTAAAGAAGACCCTAAAGACCTACACAGGCGAAAAAGTGATTCCCAAAGGCAAAATGAAGTGAATGTGACCCATGGAGGCCAAGCACAGCAGTTAGGGCTTTATGTGTCGAAAAGTGGAGGGCCAGCACTCTTTGGACATAAATGGTTGAGAAAAATCCAACGGGACTGACACACAATCAGAGCTCTCATTGTGTCATCAACAGGCAACTGCAGCCCAAACAGCAGCACTAACCATAGTCTGTTGCAGCTGCTTAATGCTAATGAGAAGGTGCTTGAGAAGGGTTTTGGAAACTCAAAGGCATGAAGGCCAGAATTGAATTGAATGAAGCAGCAACACCAAGATTCCATCGAGTGCGCCAGAGCCTTACGTACTATGTCCTAAAGGGGATGCTGAACTTCAGAGCTTGAAAGCGTCTGGAATTCTCTCCAAGGTCAAGTGGAGTGATTGGGCCATGGCCATTGTTCTGGTGATCAAGAAAGGGAAGGCCAGAGTCATCTGCATATGTGGGGTTTCAAAGCGAGCATCGACCCAGTGCTGTGTACTATGCAGTATCCCCAGCAATAAGTAGAAGATATTTTTGCATCTCTAGCAGGTGGGGAAAGGTTTTCAAAGATCACAAGCCTATCTAAAAATGGGGATTGAGGCATCAAGCAAGAAGTTCCTCACAATCAACAAAGTTAGATATGGCCCTTGTAAGTTAGATATGGCCCTTGTGGCTTCAGGGGTCAGGGGGTATGGAGGGAAGGCTGGGTTCTGAGTTGGATGATCAGCCATGATCATAATAAATGGCGGTGCAGGCTCGAAGGGCCGAATGGCCTACTCCTGCACCTATTTTCTATGTTTCTATGTTTCTATGTTTAACACTCACAAGGGATTGTTCCAGTATAATCATCTTGCCTTTGGCGTCGCATCAGCTCCAGCAATTTGGAAAAGAGCAATGGACCCAGTGCTCCAAGATATCCCAGGAACACAATGTTACCTTGACGAGATCATTGTGATTGGCAAAAGTGATGAAGAGCATTTCCAGAGCCTTGGTAAAATGCTCACCAGGCTTTGTGCAAAGAGAGAGAAATGGGAGTTTTTCAAGAATGAAATCCCATATTGTGGACATGTCATGGACAAACAGGGCTCACGTAAGTCACAAGAGAAAAATGAATCAGTGTTACAGGCACCCAAACTGGAAAATGTGTCACAACACTTGGGCTTGTGAACTACCAGCAGCGATTTCTCCCAAACAGTGAGACAGTGCTGCACCCATTGAACACACTGTTGCTGACAGAGGCAAAGTGGGAGTGGTCAGAAAGATGTGAAAAAGCATTCACGGAAACAAAGAGACTAATAACATCCGATGAACTGTTCACCATTATAACCCATCCCTGCCCATCAATTCCTTTATGGCATTGGAGACCCTGATTGTGTTTGTTTCAAGTTCGCTGATGAGCGCAGAAGGCAACTACACACAGATTGTCCGAGAGGCCCCTAGTCTAGTATGTTCCACCACTACCTCCATGAACAAAGTTTTACACTAGTGACAGATCACCAGCCCTTTGTGTCCATTTTCAATCCCAGGAAGGGAACTCCAGAGATGATAACTACCCTGTTACAACATTGGGCACTGTTCCTAGGAGCCCACTCTAATGAGATATAGTTCAAGGGTACAAACAACACGGCAATGCTGATGGCTTGTCACATCTTCCACTGCTGGCGACCGCAAAGGAAGTCTTCATTCTGTGACCCAGCAGAAGTGTTCCACACCACACTGGTGGACCAGTTGCCCATAGCAAATTCTGAAATACAAAGAGAAACAAGGAATCACCCCACATTGTCAAAGGTCTATGACGTCACCATGCAAGGATGGCCAGCCCATGGTGACCCTATGTTTCCAGAGTACTCAGTGAGATGAGACTAACAGTTGGTATGTCAAAGAACACTGATGTGCAGATCCAGTGTTGTGACTCCCTCTAAACTGCACACCAGGGTGTTAGAGAATCTGCATGAAGGACACCTGGGTACAGTCAAGACAAAGACTCACATCAGGAGCTATGTGTGGTGGCTGGGAATAGATAAACAGGTTGAAAACTTGGCCAAAAGCTGTTCAGGATGCCAAAAAGTTCAAAAAGCACCCTCACAGTCACCGTTACACCTGTGGGAGTGGCCGGTGTCACCATGGAAAAGAGTACATATTGATCTTGCTGGGCCATTCATGGACTCTATGTTTCTGATTGCTGTGGATGCTCATTCAAAGTAGCTGGAGGTTATACCAATGAAGTCGACCACATCAGAAAAGACTTCCTCCGCTCTGACGACTATCTTTGCCAGAAATGGCTTACCAGAACAAACTATGAGTGACAATGGATCACAAAACAAGTCAGAAGAGTTTAGATTATTCATGAAGAAAAATGGCATCAAAAATTTCAAGTCAGTTCCTCTCCAGCCAGCAATGAATGGGTTAGCTGAAAGGTTTATCCAAACCTTCAAGAAGTCCATTAATGCAATGGACAAGGGGGATATTTCTCTACAGCACAAGATGGGCAACTTCTTTTTTGTGGATCGGAACTCTGTTCATGCAGTGACAAATCAAACACCTGGAAGCTGTTCATGAGCAGGAACCTGAGATCTCGCGTAGACCCCCTGAAACCAGATCTTCAGAGGGAAGTGCAGAATAAACTGCTCAGTTACTTGCAAGTGAAGCAGCAAGGAGCTTTGAGATTGGACAGGAGGTCCCAGCGTGTGATTACCGAGAAGACAAGTGGACACGCAGTAGGATAGCTACAAGAACTGGACCAGTGATGTACACAGTGGATGTTGAAGATCAGACATGGAGACATCATGTGGGCCAGATACTGGATGCTCAACTGAAGAACCCATCCAAGATGAACACAATACAGCCAGCGGACTTACCTCCCAGTGATGATGATGTCACTGACAGCAATGTGACACCTACAGCAGAGAACGTTGTCTTTGACAAGACACCAGTCAAGCCTGATGCCACTTCACAGTCCAGAGATGCTACCTTGAAAGAAATACAGCGCCACTCAGAAGATTGAATCTTTAGTATAGTGAAGTTAATTATGGACCGTTATTGTGAAAGCGAGTTTATTTGAATATGGTTTGTGAAAGGGAAATTGAATATTTTGTATATATACAGTTTTATGTTGCATTATTCTAGAGGAGGAAGAGTAATGTATGGATCTATTTCGTTTAAAGCAATGACTCCCCTTAGCACTATGTATGGACAGATAACTTACCTATGTGCATTGATCAGTTGACTACATATTGATGTCCCTCTCTCTTTGCAATGTGAACACACCAGTTAAAGCCATCTACCGTGTGCGTGCTTTTATTTAATTGATATGTAGTTGCACAAACACAATACACCCCCAGGGATCTGAAAGAGGTAGCTTTAGAGACTGTGGTGGCAGTAAAAGTGACCTTTCAAAAATCATTGGACTCCGCCATGGTGCCAGTGGACTGGAAAATTGCAAATGTTACTCCACTCTTTAAGAAAGGAGGAAGGCAGAAGAAAGGAAATTATAGACCAGGTAGCTTGACTTCAGTGGTTGGGAAGATGTTGGAGTCAATTGTTAAGGATGAGGTTATGGAGTACTAGGTAACACAGGACAAGATAGTACAAAGTCAGCATGGTTTCCATCAGGGAAAATCCTGCCTGACAAACCTGTTGGAATTCTTTGAGGAGATTACAAGTAGGGTAGATAAAGGTGATGCAGTGGATGTTGTATAATTGAACTTTCAGAAGGCTTATGACAAGTTGCCACACATGAGGCTGCTTACAAAATTAAGAGCCCATGGTATTACAGGAAAGTTACTAACGTAGTTAGAGCATTGGCTGATTGGTCAGAGGCAGCGAGTGGGAATAAAAGGATCCTTTTCTGGTTGGCTGCCAGTGACCAGTTGTGTTCTACAGGGGTCGGTGTTGGGATCGCTTCCTTTTATGCTGTATATCAATGATTTGGATGATGGAATAGGTGACTTTGTTGCCAAGTTTACAGATGATACAAAGATTAGTGGAGGGGCAGGTAGTGTTGAGGAAATGGGTAGGATGCAGAAGGACTTAGACAGATTAGGAGAATGGGCAAGAAAGTAGCAAATGAAATATAATGCTGGAAAATGCATGGTCATGCACTTTGGTGGTAGAAATAAATGTGCAGACTATTTTCTAAATGGGGAGAAAATTCAGGGAGTTGAGATGCAGAGGGACTTGGGAGCCCAGGTGCAGAACACCCTGAAGGTTAACCTGCAGTTTGAGTCGGTGGTGATGGAGGCAAATATCATGTTAGCACTCATTTCAAGAGGTCTAGAATACAAGAGCAGGGGTGTGATGCTGAGGCTTTATAAGGCACTTGTGAGGCCTCATCTTGAGTATTGTGAACAGTTTTGGGCCCCTCATCTTAGAAAAGATGTGCTGGCATTGGAGAGGGTCCAGAGGAGGTTCACAACGATGATTCCAGGAATGAAAGGGTTCTCATACGAGGAATATTTGATGGCTCTGGGTCTGTACTCACTGGAATTTAGAAGGATGAGGGGGGATGTCATTGAAACCTTTCAAATGTTGAAAGGCCCAGACAGAGTCGATGTGGAAAGGATGTTTCCCATGGTGGGAGAGTCTAGGACAAGAGGGCACAGCCTCAAGATAGAAGGACGCCCTTTCAAAACAGAGATGCACAGAAATTTCTTTTACTAAAGGGTGGTGAATTTGTGGAATTTGTTGCCACCTGCAGCTGTGGAGGCCAGGTCATCGGGTGTACTTAAGGCAAAGATTGATAGGTCAAAGGTTACAGGGGGAAGGCTGGGAACTGGGGTTGAGGAGGAGATAGAAAAAAGGCTCATCCATGATTGAATGGCGGAGCAGACTAGTTGGGCCAGATGGTCTAATTCTGCTCCTATGTCTTATGGTCTTATAACAGATTCCTTCTTTTATTCATGTAGCACCTTCTTCTTTATTTATTAGGCCCCTGCGGCCTCTCAAACCCTGCCGCATAGCAACCCCCGATTTAATCCTAGCATAATCATGGGACAATTTACAATGACCAATTAACCTACTAAATGCTCAGCAACTTTAAATTTATTTCAGTTGTTATGAGTAGAAAGTTTGATTTGAAACGTAAGAGCATTTTTAGCATTTTGTTTGTATTTTGATAACGCTCTAAATCAATAGATCTTAGCTTTGTGTTCATCTGGCTTCAATTGTCAGCAATGGATTAGGGAGCAAACGACACACTGCAAACATGATTGCTGGCTCGCTAGAACCAAATGCGGAAATGAATTAGCAGTAGGCTCTAGGGTGTGGATAAATATGGTAAACTTCAGGAAACTTGATGTTTCTTGTGGTCAGAGTCAGATAGTTCTTGTTTCCTGTATCGTACTGCAATATGCAAAATTTTACTGAGATCACATAACCATATCAGCAGCTATATTTTTAATAGCAGATTGTGAAATATTAGATTTTAGCATGTCATTTTCCCTTCTCAGTCATACACCTGCACAGAACTCAAAGCAGAGTTTTCTTTTAGCATTGGTATAATACAACATCTGACAATCTGTCACTCATTTTAATCATACACCTGCCAAGCACGTTTGATATCAGTAATATATACAGGGAGAAAGAGGAATCTTGTTCAAAAATAGTCCATCTGTTAAATGTTCATCACTCCTAAATACATGGTTTCCACATGTATATGTCTGGAAAATCATAATGCTGGTTCTAATCATAAACACAAATTGATTTATTTCCACAAGTAAAGTAGAATAATACATTTTACTTCAGTGCAAACATTAAACCAGGTACTTAATGTTATGAGTCACTCTTGTGACTTGATTCATGAGCACATGGAATGACATCGTTCACCATGTAAATTTTATTTTTGGAGGATAGTAGGAGCAGGGACACATTATCCTTGGCGAACCTGGGCCTTTTCTGGGAAAATCTGGCAATAAAATTATAGTGCTTGTCTGGAAGGCCTGCCTTGTACATAAATTAGTGATCAACATCATTCTCCCTCTCACTTACAGAAACATCAAGCCCTCACCCCCAACTCCTTAGATAGTCCTCCAAACTTATAATCCCTCCAATATGCTACATTTCCAAATGCCCCTACCTTTGCTATGTTCCAAACCAGTCCCCACTTTGACCCCAGGCTCTTTGCCCCTAAAGGCCCATTGGCTTCTGGTCTTCAATATTAACCTCACCCCCATTGCAATTTCAATATACGAGTCCCAGCAGTGCTTCTCTCCCATCCCCAGTGACACAGTGTTGGCAGTGATGCCTCACTCCCTAATATCCCCTAAGGACACACAAGAGTGAAAACTGACAAGTCTGTTGTCAATTTAATTTTCAACTAGAATTTTGTGCGGCAGATCATTGGCCATTCAGCCCCACCGTATTGCACGTACTAAATTTTCTAGGCAATAGAACTTACCAAACATCACACACAAGAATAATAAATTTCCTGCATAATGCAGAAAAAGTAAAAATCCGAGAGAAAATACAATTTAGTATACTACAGTGGACAATAATATCCTCTACAAGAACATAAGAAATAGGAGCAGGGCTGGGTGATCTTCTCCTCTGAGGCTGCTCTGCCACCTATCAAGATCATTGCTGATAGTTTAACGCAAAGCTGTTTCCCAGCACAATTCAAAAGAACCCGATTTCCTGATCAAACAGAAAGCACTCAGTCACTGATTCAGATTAACTCATTGACTGAGCCTCTGTAGTCCTCTGAATTAGAGAGTTTCAAAGATTCAACTAAGAACTGTCTCCTCATCTTATTCCTTAACCACCGATCTTTAGTCTGAAACTGTGACCTCAGCCAGAGGAAATAGCCATGGAAGATTTGTAGAAGCCTCAATGAGATCTCCTCTTGTTCTTCGGAACTCTGAAGTACCTGAGTTTAGGTTACTCAATCTCCATTCAGACCTGGCATCCTTGGAACTAGTGAATACTTACTGAATTCCCTCTATGGCAGCTACATCATTTCAAGGTAACGAGATCAAATCTGCACAACGTAATCCAGCCACAATGTCACTAAGACCATACTGCCAATCAAGATGACACTGATCTGCCATCTCCATCGAGCTTGCAGCTCAGATTTAGTTGACGCTTTAGTTTTTACAGGTTCATTGGGGTGGTTTAGGCAACAGCTAGGGGAGTTAGGGGTCAAGTTAAGGTTTCGGGACCGGGATGCGGGTGAATTAGAGGACAGGCCAGAGTCTAAGCCAACAATCTGTGTTTAACGTGGACTGTTCAGATGTCAGGCTAGCAGACCAGTGATGCCAAGGGCTAGAGGCTCCTCCAAGTCAGTGAATCTCATTGGAAACATAGAAAACCTACAGCACAATTCAGGCCCTTTGGCCCACAAAGTTGTGCTGAACATGTCCTTCCCTTAGAACTACCTAGGCTTACCCATAGCCCTCTATTTTTCTAAGCTCCATGTACATATCCAGGAGTCTCTTAAGAGACCCTATCACTTCCACCTCTACCGCCATCACCGGCAGCCCAATCCACGCACTCACCACTCTCTGCATAAAAAACTTACCCCTGACATCTCCTCTGTACCTACTTCCACACACCTTAAAACTATACCCTATCGTGTTAGCCATTTCAGCCCTGGGAAAAAGCCTCTATCTATCCACACGATCAAAGCCTCTCAATATCTTGTACACCTCTATCAGGTCACATCTCATCCTCCATTGCTCCAAGGAGAAAAGGCCGAGTTCACTTAACCTATTCTCATAAGGCGTGTTCCCCAATCCAGGCAACATCCTTGTAAGTCCCCTCTGCATCCCTTCTATAGTTTCCACATCCTTCCTGTAGTAAGGCAACCAGAATTGAGCACAGTACTCCAAGTGGGGTCTGACCAGGGTCCTATACAGCTGCAACATTACCTCTTGGCTCTTAAACTCAATCCCACGATTGATGAAGGCCAATGCACGGTATGCCTTCTTAATCACAGAGCCAACCTGCGTAACAGCTTTAAGTGTCCTATGGACTGGGACTGCAAGATCCCTCTAATCCTCCACACTGCCAAGAGTCTTGTCATTAATGCTACATTCTGCCATCATATTTGACCTACCAAAATGAACCACCTCACACTATTCTGGGTTGAACTCCATCTGCCACTTCTCAGCCCAGTTTTGCATCCTATCAATGTCCCACTGTAACTTCTGACAGCCCTCCACACTATCCACAACACCCCCAACCTTTGTGTCATCAGCAAATTTACTAACCCATCCCTCCACTTCCTCATCCAGGTCATTTATAAAAATCACAAAGAGTAGGAGTCCCAGAACAGATCCCTGAGGCACACCACTGGTCACCGGCCTCCATGCAGAATATGATCTGTCTACAACCCACTCTTTGCCTCTGTGGGCAAGCCAGTTCTAGATCCACAAAGCAATGTCCCCTTGGATCCTGTGCCTCCTTACTTTTTCCATAAGCCTTACATGGGGTACCTTATCAAATGCCTTGCTTAATTCCATGTACACTACATCTATTGCTCTACCTTCATCAATGTGTTTAGTCAGATCCTCAAAAAATTCAATCAGGCTCATAAGGCAAGACTTGCCTTTGACAAAGCTATGCTGGCTATTCCTGATCATATTATGCCTCTCCAAATGTTCATAAACCTGCTTCTCAGGATCTCCTCCATCAACCTACCAACCATTGAAGTAAGAATCACTGGTCTATAATTTCCTGGGCTATCCCTACTCCTTTTGTTGAATAAGGGAACAATATCCACAACCCTCCAATCCTCTGGAACCTCTCCCATCCCCATTGATGATGCAAAGATCATCGCCAGAGGCTCAGCAGTCTCCTCCCTCGCCTCCCACAGTAGCCTGGGGTACATCTCGTCTGGTCCCGGTAACCTATCCAACTTGATGCTTTCCAAATGCTCCAGCACATCCTCTTTCTTAATATTGACATGTTCAAGCTTTTCAGTCTGTTGCAAGTCATCCCTACAATCACCAAGATCCTTTTCCGTAGTGAATACTGAAGCAAAGTATTCATTAAGTACCTCCGCTATTTCCTCCGGTTCCATATACACTTTTCCATTGGTCCTATTCTTTCATGTCTTATCCTCTTGCTCTTCATATACTTGTAGAATGCCTTGGGGTTTTCCTTAATCCTGCCCGCCAAGGCCTTCTCAAGGCTCACTCTGGCTCTCCTAATTTCATTCTTAAACTCCTTCCTGCTAGCTTTATAATCTTCTAGATTTCTGTCATCAGTTTTCTAGTTTATCTAGCTTTTTGACCCTTCCGTAAGCTTTGCGATCTGAGTACCATATGGGCAGGAGGCATGAGGGCCAGTAACCACCCCCCCCTTGCCTCCTGGGTATGCGGATTGGCTGACTGGAAGTTCAAGGCCTATTGTTCAGGGTCCTATCCTTGGCAAGTCTGGACCTCAAGGTCTCGGGTTCAGGTCCTCAACCAGGTTTCTCAATTATCAGCTTCGGCGAGTCTTATAAGACTATAAGTTGTAGGAGCAGAAGTAGGCCATTCGGCCCATTGAGTCTGCTCTGCCATTCAATCATGGGCTGATCCCATTCTTCCTGTCATCCCCACTCACCTTCCTTCTCCCTATACCCTTTGTTGCCCTGGCAATTCAAGAACTCTGCCCTAAATACACCGAATGACTTGGCCTCCACAGCTGCTCATGGCAACAAATTCCACAGATTTACCACCTTCTGACTAAAGTAATTTCTCCATATCTTTGTTCTAAATGGACATCCTTCAATCCTGAAGTCGTGTCCTCTTGTCCTAGACTCCCCTTCCATGGGAAATAACTTTGCCATATCTAATCTGTTCAGGCCTTTTAATATTCAGAATGTTCCTACGAGATCCCCCTCTTTCTCCTGAGTGCCAAAGAATACAGCCAAGAGCTGCCAGACATTCCACATACCGTAACCCTTTCATTCCTGGAATCATTCTTGTGAATCTTCTCTGAACCCTCTTCAATGTCAGTATATCCTTTCTAAAATAAGATCTGAACTGCACACAATACTCCAAGTGTGGTCTCACAAGTGCCTTACAGAGCCTCAACATCACATCCTTGCTCTTATATTTTATACCTCCAGAAATGAATGCCAACATTGCATTCGCCTTCTTCACCACTAACTCAAATTGGAGGTATTGGAGGTATTGGAGGTAGCTTTAGGGTATCTTGCACAAGGACTCCCAAGTCCCTTTGCACCTCTGCACCTCTGCATTTTGAATTCTCTCCCCATCTAAATAATAGTCTGCCCATTTATTTCTTGCACCGAAGTGCATGACCGTACACTTTCCAACATTGAATTTCATTTGCCACTTCTTTGCCGATCCCCCTAAACTATTCAAGTCTCTCTGCAGGCTCTCTGTTTCCTGAACACTACCTGCTCCTCCACCTATCTTTGTATCATTGGCAAATTTATCCATAAATCTATTAATCCCATGGTCCAAATCATTGACATACATCGTAAGAAGCAGCGGTCCCAACACTGACCCCTGTGGAACTCCACTGGTATCCAGCAGCCGGCCAGAATAGGATCCCTTTATTCCCACTCTCTGTTTTCTGTCGACCAGCCAAAGCTCCACTCATGCTGGTAACTTCCCTGTAATTCTATAGGCTCTTATCTTGCTAAGCAGACACATGGGCGGCACCTTGTCAAAGGCCTTCTGAAAATCCAAGTACAACACATCCACAACATCTTCTTCATCTACCCTGATTGTAATTTCCACAAAAAATTGCAGTAAGTGTCATGGTTCGGTCCGTGAAGTCCGTATTCCGGTTCACGGTCCGGTCCATCGACCCTTGCTCCAGGTTTTCCTGTCTACCCTGTTTCTGTTCTTGTTGAGCTCTAACTCAGACAGCTGATGCTCGTTGGGGGTGGCTGCATAAATACCTTCAGAGACCAGGGTGTGGGGCTGGGTTGTTCTTGTCCTTATGCCTTGTATCCCTTCCTCTGCCTTGTCTTGCTGGTGACTCTCACCTCACTTGAAGTTCTTGTCTCACCTTGCCTTGCCAGAAGCCTTGCCTTGCCTTGCCTTGTCTTGCTGGTAACTCTCGCCTCGTCTCACCTGCAGTCTTGTCCTGGAGCTACCCTGTACCTAGCTCCCTTCCTGTCCCTTGCCTCTGCCCAGGTAAGCCAGGCCGTCTTGCCGTTACCTGCGGTTGGTTCTGTCCCTTCCTGTCCCTTGCCTCCGTCGGGTAAGATAGATAGATATACTTTATTAATCCCAAGGGAAATTTGGTTTTGTTACAGCCGCACCAACCAAGAATAGAGCAATATAGCAAATAAATAGCGTAAATATAGCAATACAAAAAACCCCAACAATCAAACAACAAAATGCAAAACTATGCCAAATGGAAAATAAGTCCAGGACCAGTCTATTGGCTCAGGGTGTCTGACCCTCCACGGGAGGAGCTGCACGTTCGATGGCCACAGGCAGGAACGACCTCCCGTGCCGCCAAGTGTTGTATCACGGTGGAATGTGGCTGAAGTCCAACAGTAAAAAGTTCAATATCCAGTCTGCAAACAAGTTCCTCGATCGTAATATACCCTGGATTGCACCATCCGTTGTTAGCCAGATCAGTAAGCACCCCACTCCTTCACGCCGCTTACCGCTCTCGGTGTACTTCCGGTCAGGTGGAACAGTGTTACCCACCGAACTCCTCTTCTCCAAAAGTCTCTGTTGTCTCGACCCGGTCCTCTTTCCTCGGCTTTGTGATCCCCAGGCAGTCTTGCCGTTACCTGCGGTTGGTCCTGTCCCTTCCTGTCCCTTGCCCTCCATCGGGTGGTGATCCGTGCCCTGCCCAGGAGGAGCCTGCCTAGCCTCAAGCCTGAAGACTCCAGCCTTCTGCCTCCTGCCAAGCCTCGCCTCAAGTCTCTAAGACTCCAGCCTTGTCTGCCTGCCAGCCAAGCCTCGTCCTTGCCTGGTTCTGGGGTCCGAGCCAGAGGCAAGACCCAGGTACTGGATCCTTGTCCAGTCTCTGGCTCGGAGTCCAAGCCCGGGCTCCTAGCTCTCTTGTCCAGTCCTGTTCTGGGTTCCCAGTTTTCGTGTCCATGTCCTTGCCCTCACCCTGTATCCTAGTCCTGTCCCTAGTACCTCAGTGTCTGTGTCTTGCACTTGGGTCCGTTCCTAGCCACCTCCTTACGACAGTAGGTTAGTCAGGCAGGATTTTCCTTTCAGGAAACCATGCTGGCTTTGGCCTATCTTGTCATGTGCCTCCAGGTATTCCATAATCGCATCCCTAACAATCGATTCCAACAACTTCCCAACCACTGATGTCAGTCTAACAGGTCTATAGTTTCCTTTCTGCTGCCTCCCACCCTTCTTAAATAGCACAATAACATTTGCAATTTTCCAGTCATCTGGTACAATGCCAGAATCTATCGATTCTTGAAAGATCATTGTTAATGCCTCTGCAACCTCTCCAGCTACTTCCTTCAGAACCCGAGGGTGCATTCCATCAGGTCCAGGAGATTTATCCACCCTCAGACCACTAAGCTTCATGAGCACCTTCTCAGTCGTCATTTTCACTGCACATACTTCATTTCCCTGACAGTCTTGAATGTCCGATATACTGTAGATGCCTTCCACTGTGAAGACTGATGCAAAATACGCAATCAGTTCCTCTGCCATCTCTACATCTTTCATTACAATATCTCCAGCGTCATTTTCTATTAGTCCTATATCTACCCTCAACTCTCTTTTACCCTTTATATACTTAAAAATCTTTTTGTATCTTCTTTGGTATTAGTTGCCAGCTTCCTTTCATAACTCATCTTTTACTTCCTAATGAACTTCGTAGTTTCCTTCTGCGAGTTTTTAAAAGCTCCCCAATCCTCTATCTTCCCACTAGCTTTGGCTTCTTGTATGCCCTCTCTTTTGCTTTTACTTTGGCTCTGACTTCACTTGTCAGCCACGCAGTGTCCTTCTTCCCTTTGAAAATTTATTCTTATTTGGAATATATCTGTCTTGCACTTCCCTCATTTTTCGCAGAAACTTCAGCCATTGCTCCTCTGCTGTCCTTCCTGCAAATGTCCCTTTCCAGTCAGCTTCAGCCAGTTCCCCTCTCATGCCATTGTAATTTCCTTCATTCCATTGAAATACCAACACATTGGATTTTATTTTTTCCCTCTCAAATTTCAATATGAACTTGATCATATTGTGATTAGTGTTCCCTAAGGGTTCCTTAACCTTAAACTCTGTTATCACCTCTGGATCATTGCACAGCACCCAATCCAGCACAGCCTATCCCCTAGTGGGCTCAGCAACAAACTGTTCTAAAAAGCCAGCCCTTAGACATTCTACGAATGATCTCTCTTGAGGTCCGGTACTGGCCTGGTTTTCCCAATCCACTTTCATGTTAACATCCCAAATGATTATCATGACACGCCTTTTTTTTTATCTCCTGCTGTAATTTGTAATCTACATTCTGGCTGCTGTTTGGAGGCCTGTATACAACTGCCATTAGGGTCCTTTTACCCTTGGCATTTCTTAACTCAACCCATAGAGACTCTACACCTTCCGATCCTATGTCATCTCTTTCTAATGATTTAATATTATTTCTTATACACAGGGCCACACCACCCCCTCTGCCTACTAACCTATCTTTCCGATACATGATCTATACTTGGATGTTGAGCTCCTAATGGCAGCCATCCTTTAGCCAAGTTTCAGTGATGGCCACAACGTCATACTTGACAATCTGTAGCTGAATTTCAAGATCGTCCATTTTATTCCTTATGCTGCGTGCATTAAAATACAACACTCTCAGTCCAGTATTTGCTGCTTTCTGTTTTAACTGCACCACACCTATATTGCCCTGTAACTCAAGCCACTGGCTGTGATTAAGCCTGCCTGTCCTTTCTATAATCTCTGTTGCATGCTATCTTTGATTTATTTCTGTTTTCCCCTTCCTCAACCCTATCACTCCGGTTCCCATCCCCCTGCCAAATTAGTTTAAACCCTCCCTAATAGCTCCATTAAATGTGCCCACTAGGAAATTCGACCCCTTTGGGTTCAGGTGTAACCTGTCCATTTTGTACAGGTCGTACCTCCCCCAGCAGAGGCCCCAGAGATCCAGGAAACTGAAGCCCTACCCTGCACCAGTCTCTCAACCACACATTAATATATCTGATCATGCTACTCTTGTGCTTGTTAGCATGGGGCACAGGCAGCAATCCTGAGATTACTACCCTGGAGGTCCTGGTTTTCAGCTTCCTACTCAACTCCCTGAATTCTCTCTTCAGGACCTCCTCCCTTTTTCTACCTATGTCATTGGTACCAATGTGTACCAATGAGAGGCTATTCACCCTCTCCCTTCAGAATACTCTGCAACCGATCCGAGACATCCCGTTCCCTGGTACCTGGGAGACAACACACCATGTGGGTATCTCTAGCAGGCCGACAGAACCTCCTGTCTGTTCCCTTCACTGTGGAATCCACTAAGACTACCGCATTCCTCATCTATACCAAACATCAAAGCCCAAACGTTGATCAGAACTTCAGATCGAAGTCTGAATGTCAATTGAAAATCCTGAGGTTGAGGCCCAATGGGTCTGCCAATCTATTGGGGAAGTGGAAGGCTTAATGTTGTCAAATCCACGAGTCCACAGGAGGCTGGAGCTTGAAGATGGCCTGTGGACCGTCTGGGCTTACAGGACTGTGATTGTGCGTGGGAGGAAGGAGTGGGGCTTGTTCTGGCCTGGTGTGGCTTTGCCCTTTGGTATGTTCTGCTTTGTATCATTCTGTGTGGTTCAGCCAAGCAGGGTGGGTGTGCCGTATTGGTGCAAGGATATGTGGTGGCACATGCCAGCTGCCCTCACTGTGTGTGATCTGGTTAACACGAACACCACATTTCATTGTACACTTGACGTACATGTGATAAATAAATCTGAATCTGAATTGCACTAAGACTTCCATCCTCCTATACTCAAATCCTCTTGGCCTTCAATGACTTATGCACAATTTCCAGGGCATTTTGAACATCAAAACTTTCCACTGTCTCATCATTTAAAAAAATACTCTGATTTTCTTTGATGTACTTCATGAGGATGACCTCATTTTTCTGCATTACATTCCAACTACCCTATTCTTGTCAGCTTCCTTAGTTTGATAAGGTCGCCTTGAAGCCATTTCATATCTTCCTCCCTTATTCATCTGTTTCAGAATAGAATCAGTTTAATTATCACTACCTTATAGGATATCAAATTTGTTGTTGTACGACAAATACATAAAATCCCTGTAAATTACAAAATAAATAAACAGAGCAAAAATGAGATGGTGTTCATGAACTGATAAGAAATCTGATGGGAGAGGGAAAGAAGCTGTTTCTCAATTTTCTCAATTTTCGACGTAGGTCTTCAGGCTCCTGTCCCTCCTCTCTGATGGTAGTAATGAGAAGAGTGCACGTCCTGGATGCCAAGGGTCCATAGCCATGAATGCTAATGGTGATGGCTGAGTTTATGATCCTTTTCAGCCTCTTATTGTCCTGTACTTTGAGGTCTCCGTAGCAGACTGTGATCCACTCTACATTTATTGAAATTTGGAAAAGTCTTTGAAAACACACAAAATTTCTTCCAACTCCTAACAAAGTAGAGGTGCTGGCATACCTTCTTTGTGATTGTGTTGGCCAAAATCTCGGAGGTGTTGATCCCAGGAACCTAAAGCATCTGACCCTAACACACCGAGTAAACAAAGACTCTTATGTCAGAAAGATGTTTCTGGATTTCAGTTTGGCGTTCAACACGATTGTCCCACAGACCTTGGTGAACTAACTCCTGCTCCTCAGTCTAAATACACCACTGTGCAACTGGGTGTTGGTCTTCCTAACCAACAGACCTCAGATTGTCAGGAGATATAGCCGCTCCTCCCTGACCATCTTCCTCAATACGGGTGTCCTCCAGGGCTGTGAGCTGAGCCCATTACTGTACACTCTGGTCACACATGGCTGCATAGCCAAACACCTGAGGAATCACAACAGGTTCACTGACGGCACAACACTGCTGGGGCTCATCATTAACAACGATGAGACAGTCTACAGAGAGAAGGTGGAAGAGCTCAGGGCTTGGTGCCGGGCAAATAACCTCTTTCTTAGTGTCAACAAGACAAAGAAGATGATCAATGACTTTAGCAGAACTTGCACCACTGACACCACCCCTCTCCCTTTATATCAGGGGCACAGCAGGAGAAACTGGAAGCAATTTCAAACTTCTGGAAGTGCACATCTCGTACAGTCTCTCATAACCCCACAACACATTCTACACAATCAGGAAAGCTCACCAAAGCTTCTACTTTCAGAGGAGGCTGAAGAGAGCTGAACTTTGCACATCTATACTCACATCATTCTACAGATGTGCAGTAGAGAGCATCCTAACAAGCAGCATCACTACCTGGCACAGAAACTGCACTGCAGCAGACAGGAAGACTCTCCAACAGGTCCAAAGCATCACTGGCACCGGCCTACCCACCATTGAGGACGTATATACAGAAAGGTGCCAGAAAAATGCCAGTAACATCATGAAGGATCCCATTCACCCTGCTCATGGACTGTTTGTTCCACTCAAATCAGGGAGGAGGTTATGTAGCATCTACCCCAGGACCACCAGACTTAATAACAGTTACCTTCCCAAGCAGTAAGGCTGATCAACACCTCCACCCCTAAACTCCACCACTACTTTATTATTTCTTGTCGGTCACCTTGTGTACAGCCTGGTTTCACTTTCAGGACATACAATCAATCTATGTATATAAATTATCTTACCAATTTATATCTGTTTTTTAAAAAAACTATTATTTTCTTCTTTATCTTTTGTGTTTTTTTGCTGCTGAATTGGATCTGGAGTAACAATTACAGGCTTCCCCCGCCATCTGAAGGTAGAGCGTTCCTATGAAACGGTTCGTAAGCCGGAATGTCGTAAAGTGAAGAAGCAATTACCGTTTATTTATATGGGAAAATTTTGTGAGTGTTCACAGACCCAAAAATAACCTACCAAATCATGCCAAATAACACATAAAACCTAAAGTAACAGTAACATATAGTAAAAGCAGGAATGATATGATAAATACACAGCCTATATAAAGTAGAAATACTTTTCCACAATCATTGCCGGCACAGATCTCCGTAGCGAAAATCTCACGCAAGCGCTGTTGGCAAAATCACGGTGCAAGCACTCTCCAGTAACCTTTAAGCTATGAAGCTGCCAAATCATACCAAATAACACATAGAAATACACAGCTGATATAAAGTAGAAATAATGTACATACAGTGTAGTATCACTTACCGGAATCGGGACAGTGCAGAGCACACTGATGATGGTGTGTTAGACTGAGTCGTTGCAGGCTGAGTGGTGCAGTGGCCCCCACTCTCTGGGCCACCGGCTGATACATTGCCGTGAAGCACGCAGGGGTCCAACGGTAGCCGGGACGCACCCAGCACATCTTTAAGAAAAAAGCCGAAATAAACATGCTAATTAATTACATGCTGCCCGACACGTAATTGTAGGCCCAGATCAGTGCCGATTGCCGATTGCATCGCCTCTGATCTGGGCCGACAATTACGTCTGGGGCGACACCTAATTAATTAGCATGTTTATTTTGGCTTTTTTCTTAAAGATGTGCTGTGTGCCTCCCGGCTACTGCTGCATTCTCTGCAAGTCGGTACAGTATCTGTCCGGGGCCCGGGTGTTGGGGTGGTGGGACACGGGGATGTCATCTCATCGTCGATCAGGGCAGGCAGCTCATCTTCTCCTATGACTGCCCGCCTCGATGTCGAAGGTCAAGGTTCGTCGTCTGCTGTGGCTGATGTGGAAGGCTTGCTTGACTGCTGAGCCTCGCGCATTTTTCTATCATACAGTTATTTGTAAGGACTCAAACCATCCTGCAAATATCCCCTAAACTTACGTACCCTTTCAAAATTAAAGTCGTACTTTATGATTACTCATTTGGTTTCGCTTGTTATCCTTTCCTCTTCCAATTGCATCAGCTCTTCATCTATCAGTTCTTGGTCATGGGATGCCAAAACCTCTTCAACATCATCTTCGTCAGCTTCCACAAGCCAAACTCACTTTGTCCTTGCTTTGTTCACCACGATCGAAACACTTAATTATGTCTAGTTTTACGCTAAGTTTAACACCCTTACGAGCTCTTCCAGGCTTTTCTGACACCATAGAACTCATCTTGCAAACGGCTGCTCACAGGCTCGTGTTAAAGCAATGCTGGTGAGAATGCCGTTCCGAATCTGGGGAGAGCGACTGCTCGGGGGGCGCGCTGCTTTTTTTCGTGCGCTGAATTTTTTATCGCGCGCTGAATTTTTTTTGTAACAGTGAAAAAAACCTTCTGAAAGCGAAAACAGGGTACTAATGTAGGTCTTTCGTAACTGAGGTTTCGTAAAGCGAACGTTCGAAAAGCGGGGGACACCCTATATTTCATTCTCCTTTACACTTGTGTACAGGAAATAACATTAAACAATCTTGAATCTTAAGCTACTGAACCCTGAATGAGAACTGGTGTGTTTTCTTCCAGCTTCCCCTTCTGGTCATCTATAATGCTTGAAGTACCCTACTATTCACAGCCTGCCCACTTGAAAATGGTCCATTTATTCCCACACTGTTTGATAACCAGTTCTTAATCATGTCAGTATTCGTTCATTTCCTATCCCCAGTTCAGTGTGCTCTAACCTTGTTGACCAAATTCCTTGATGGAATCGTTTTGAAAGCATTCTGAAAACCCAAACATGTGACATCTACTTGTTTCCCCTCTTCTGGTAGTACATCCACAGAAAACTACAGCAGAGTAGTTAACAGGCAACTCATTGATTTTAAAACGTAGAAATAACACTTCAATTTAGAATATTTGAAGATATATTCACTTTTTGAAATAGTTCTCCACCGACAGGCTTCTATCACAATTTCTGGATGTAGGGTGAAATAGACTGAAGCAACTTTTCCAGGACTAATTCCAGGACAAGTCTGTGATAAAGATGGCAGCAATTCAGATGTGAATGCAATGATAACATAAATTGTAAAGCAATTGATTCTATTGTGTTGCGTTTCTCAACTATATTCTCTCACCTTGTCAAATTATGTTCAAATTAGTACTTGAACTGAAAATAGCTTGTCCTTTGAATCTGTTCTATTGACAACATGTCAGTCATTCTACATTCTAATGTCCCGCAATGCTGTGGCCAGTTTACTTTTCAATCTCTATGCAATTACTTCTGCTCTGCTTATCATTAGCTGCAATACCAAAGGTAAATTATATATGATTATCTTAAAACATTATTATCTGTATAAATTAAAACTGGTTAACAGTTAAAGACTGCTGTTCAATTTCAATGGTTATTGAATCTGATCTACTATTCTACTCCTATAGTTTATGGTACTTCAATTTGCTGCCAACAGATTCAATGCTGCCAAAAAGTTGAGTAATTTGTGTTGCTGAAATCTGACCCAGATTTTGAGGCAAAGTTGAAGGGTTTGTGATTTATTTACTTAGAGATACAGCGCGGAATGGGCTCTTCCAGCTCTTTGAGCCATTCCACCTGGCAGCCCCGGTTCAACCCCAGGCTAATCACCGGAGAATTTACAATGACCAATTGACCTACTAACTGGTGCATCTTTGGGCTGTGGGAGGAAAGCGGAGGACTGGAGAAAACCCTCAGATTCCACAGGGAGGACATACAGACTCCTTATTGATGACACCAGAACTGAACTCCAAACTCCAATGCCCCGAGCTGTAATAGCGTCGCACTAACCGCTACACCACCGTGGTATTTATTCATAGAAATTAGGCAGATACCATTTTGCAGATAAAGATATCCTACAGAATGCAGTTTTCCACAATGTGTTAGGCAATTTTTGTCATATAAGCATTTGTTCCACAAGAAGAGCATTCTTTGGGCTTAAATCCATGAGTATCTTGAAAATGTTACATTTATATATTATTTCCTAT
This sequence comes from Mobula hypostoma, assembly GCF_963921235.1. Taxonomy (NCBI): domain Eukaryota; kingdom Metazoa; phylum Chordata; class Chondrichthyes; order Myliobatiformes; family Myliobatidae; genus Mobula; species Mobula hypostoma. The sequence goes on along the minus strand of NC_086109.1, from coordinate 45,112,884 downwards.
TACTTAAAAATGATATACTTATTGTCATGGTGCCAGTCTGATAAGGCAGAGCAAAAGGTTTCAGACTGACACAGGGATGACAGATCTGTCAGGTGGGGAAAAACTGAATTCTGGGGTTTGGAAGATTGACTCCCTTCAGTGTTGGAGTGATCAACGTGGTGAATACAGTGAAGGCGTTTCCACTGGCTGAGGAATCTAGGACTAGAAGTCACAGCCTAAAATAAGGAATGGGCCATTTAGGACTGAAATAGAAACATACAACATGGAAACATAGAAAACCTACAGCACAATACAAGTCCTTCGGCCCACAAAGCTGTGCCGAACATGTCCTTACCTGAGAAATTACCTAGGGTTACCCATAGCCCTCTATTTTTCTGAGCTACATATACCTGTCCAGGAGTCTCTTAAAAGACCCTATCAAATCCGCCTCCACCACCATTGTTGGCAGCCCATTCCACGCACTCACCACTGTCTGCATAAAAAAAAACTTACCCCTGACATCTCTTCTGTACCTACTTCCAGGCACTTTAAAACCGTGCCCTCAAGTGTTAGCCATTTCAGCCCTGGGAAAAGGCCTCTGACTATTCACACGATCAATGCCTCTCATCATCTTATACACCACTATCAGGTCACATCTCATCCTCTGTCGCTCCAAGGAGAAAAGGCCGAGTTCACTCAACCTATTCTCATAAGACATGCTCCCCACTCCAGGCAGGATCCTTGTAAATCTCCTCTGCACACTTTCTATGGTTTCCACATCCTTCCTACAGTGAGGCGACCAGAACTGAGCATAGTACTCCAAGTAGGGTCTGTCCAGGGTCCTATATAGTTGCAACATTACCTCTTGGCTCTTAAATTCAATTCCACGATTGATGAAGGCCAATGTACTTTATGCCTTCTTAACCACAGAGTCAACCTGTGTAGCAGCTTTGAGTGTCCTATGGACTCGGACCCCAAGATCCCTCTGATACTCCACACTGCCAAGAGTCTTACCATTAATACTATATTCTGTCATTATATTTGACCTACCAAAATGAACCACCTCACACTTATCTGGGTTGAACTCTATCTGCCACTTCTCAGCCCAGTTTTGCATTCTTTCAATGTCCTGCTGTAACCTCTGACAGCCCTCCACGCTATCCACAACACCCCCAACCTTTGTGTCATCAGCAAATTTACTAACTCATCCCTCCACTTCCTCATCCAGGTCATTTATAAAAATCATGAAGAGTAGGGGTCCTAGAACAGAGCCCTGAGGCACACCACTGGTGACCAACCTCCATGCAGAATATGACCAGTCTACAACCACTCTTTGTCTTCTGTGGGCAAGCCAGTTCTGGATCCACAAAGCAATTTCCCCTTGGATCCATGCCTCCTTACTTTCTCAATGGGCTTTACATGGGGTGCCTTGTCAAATGCCTTGCTGAAATCCATATACACTACATCTACTGCTCTACCTCCATCAATGTATTTAGTCACATCCTCAAAAAATTCTATCAGGCTTGTAAGGAACAAATTCTGCAACCCTCCAATCCTCTGAAACCTCTCCCGTCCCCATTGATGATGCAAAGATCATCGCAAGATGCTCAGCAATCTCCTCCCTCACCTCCCACAGTAGCCTGGGGTACATCTCATCTGGTCCTGGTGACTTATCCAACTTGATGCTTTCCAAAAGTTCCAGCACATCCTCTTTCTTAATATCTACATGTTCAAGCTTTTCAGTTCACTGTAAGTCATCCCTATGATTGCCAAGATCCTTTTCCGTAGTCAATATTGAAGCAAAGTACTCGTTAAGTATCTCTGCTCCTTCCTCCCGTTTCATACACACTTTTCCACTGTCGCACTTAATTGGTCCTATTCTCTCACGTCTTGTCCTCTTGCTCTTCACATACTTGTAGAATGCCTTGGGGTTTTCCTTAATCCTGTCCATCAAGGCCCTCTCATGGCCCCTTCCGGCTCTCCAAATTTCTTTCTTGAGCTCCTTCCTGCTAGTCTTATAATCTTTTAGCTCTCTATCATTACCTAGCTTTTTGAACCTTTCGTAAGTTTTTCTTTTCTTCTTGATTAGATTTACAACAGCCTTTGTACACCACAGTTCCTGTACTCTACCATCCTTTACCTTTCTCATTGCAACGTACCTGTGCAGAACTCCACACAAATATCTCCTGAATATTTGCCACATTTCTTCCGTACATTTCCCTGAGAATATCTGTTCCCAATTTATGCTTCCAAGTTCCTGCCTGATAGCCTCATATTTCCCCTTACTCCAATTAAACGCTTTCCTAACTCGTCTGTTCCTATCTCTCTCCAATGCTATGGTAAAGGAGATAGAATTGTGATCACTATCTCCAAAATGCTCTCCCACTGAGAGATCTGACACCTGACCAGGTTCATTTCCCAATACCAGATCAAGCACAGCCTCTCCTCTTGTAGGCTTCTCTACATATTGTATCAAGAAACCTTCCTGAACACACCTAACAAACTCCACCCCATCTAAACCGCTTGCTCTAGGGAGATACCATATGATATTTGGGGAATTAAAATCTCCCATCACGACAACTCTTATTGTTACACCTTTCCAGAATCTGTCTCCTTTTCTGCTCCTTGATGTCCCTGTTACTATAGGGTGGTCTATAAAAAACACCTGGTAGAGTTATTGACTCCTTCCTGTTCCTAACTTCCACCCACAGAGACTCTGTAGACAATCCCTCCATGGCATCCACCTTTTCTGCAGCCATGACACTATCTCTGATCAACAGTGCCACACCCCCACCTCTTTTGCCTCCCTCCCTGTCCTTTCTGAAACATCTAAAGCCTGGCACTTGAAGTAGCCATTCCTGCCCCTGAGCCATCCAAGTCTCTGTAATGGCCACCACATTATAGCTCCAGGTACTGATCCATACTCTAAGCTCATCCACTTTGTTCACAATACTTCTTGCATTAAAATAGACACATCTCAAACCTTCTGTCTGAGCACGTCCCTTCTCTATCACCTGCTTATCCTCCCTCTCGCTCTGTCTCCAAGCTTTCTCTCTTTGTGTGTCAACCGCCTCTTCCTCTGTCACTTCAGTTTAGTTCCCACCCCACAGCAATTCTAGTTTAGACTCTCCCCAGCAGCCTTAGCAAACCTTCCCGCCAGGATATTGGTCCCCCTGGGATTCAAGTACAACCCGTCCTTTTTGTACAGGTCACACCTGCCCCAAAACAGGTCCCAATGATCCAGAAATCTGAATCCCCGCTCCCTGCTCCAATCCCTCAGCCACACATTTAACCTCCACTTCATTCTATTCCTATACTCATTGTCATGTGGCACAGGCAGTAATCCTGAGATGACTACCTTTGTGGTCCTGCTTCTCAAATTCCTTCCTAACTCCCTACAGTCTGTTTTCAGGACCTCTTCCCTTTTCCTACCTATGTGAGGATATCTTCAGGATATCTTGGATGCGATCAGAAGCATCCTGGACCCTGGTACCTGGGAGGCAAACTACCATCCATGTTTCTTTCCTGCATCCACAGAATCGCCTGTCTGACCTCCTACCTATAGAGTCCCCTGTCACTGCTGCCACCCTTCTAAGCCACAGGGCCAGACTCTGTGCCAGAGGTGTGACCACTGTTGTTGTTCCTCCAGGTAGGCTCCCCCCCCAACAGTACTCAAGCAGGAGTACTTATTGTCAAGGGGTACAGCCACAGGGGTGCTCTCTAGCCTCTCCTGCCCTTCCCTCGCTTGACTGTTACCCACTTATCTGTCTTCCCAGGCCCCGGTGTGACTACCTGCCTATAGCTCCTCTCTATCACTCTCCCTGACCAGACGAAGGTCATCGTGCTGCACTTCCAGTTCCCTAACGTAGTCCCAAAGGAGCTGCAGCTCGACACACCGGGTGCAGATATGGCCATCCGGGAGGCTGGGAATCTCCAGGACTTCCCACTTCTGACACCAAGCACAGAACACCGGCCTCACACACATACTTCCTGTCAGCATTCTACACAGGCAACCTACCTCGCCTCGACCCCTTATCACCAAAGCCCTGTTGAGCCAAAGCCCTCCTACTCTCCCTCTACTCTGTCGCCCGCTCCTCGTGCGCCTGCTCTATACGGCTGTCTCCTTTTAAATTCTGCTCGCTGTTCTCACTGCTGACATCCATGTGCTTGCGCAGTCGTGCTTCAATCAAACTGCTTGTGTAGTCATGCCCTGATGAGTGAAATGGGAAGATTTTTTCCCACTTGAAGTGCTGTCAGTCTTCAGAATTCTCTAACCTGGAAGACAATGGCCACTTAATTTGTTCAAAACTGAGATGAACTTTTTTTGGTGAGATCTAGAGATATGGAGATAGGCCAGGAAAATGGTGTTGAGGCAAAAGACTAGTTCAGATCATATTAAAGGCAAATCACGTTTGAAGAACTGAATGGCCTGATCTGCTCAAGTGTGCCTAACTCAGAGGGCACGCTACTCCTTTATGTTCTAATTGTTTATGAATCCAACAGAGGGAGCTGTACTCAAGGTAATATTGCCATGTGTGTAGCAGACTCCAGAATGCAGACTAATGATGATTCGGTTGAGAGGAATAAAGGCATTATCAACACTCTTCAACTGTGTACTACTTTTAATATTTTAAAGAATATTGTGACTTCAAAAACATTGTAAACAATCAAAGGAAAGAAAGAATTTTCGTTGGAAGATTATGCAGATGAATTGTGCATTTTGTAGTTTTCCTATTTCAAGTATCTACCTATCCTGCCAGCCAATTAAAAATGTTATGGTATACAATGCAGGCAAACAAATAGAAAAAAAAACAAAAGCATCCTTTTTATAACCCAATGTATGTATGGATAAATTTAGGAAAGAACAGGAAGAAATGTGCACTGTTTTATAGTTTCTCCCTTTGTGTGAAGTATGTTCTCTCATGTTACAGATTTTGTTGTTGATATTCTGATTCTGTTGATCTTTTCTTTCTCTATGCTCACAACAGTTCCACGACGCCCTACACATGCAGCAACTGTGACAGAGCCTGCCGTTCCAGGATCAGCCTCAATAGCCACAGTCCACGCTGCTCGACAAACCAGCGACCACCAGAGGCGCAGTACCCATGGTCGACCACGACCGACGGAGGCCACACACACATGCTCACCTTTACCATCCACTAGGATGTTTTACATAACCAGCAACTAAGAACAGTGAGGACAATGTTAGGAAGATTAAAGTAGCTAACATGCTCCTGAGATCCTGAGAGCAATGCTGTCTGGAGTTTAGCGATCTGATGCTTAACTCCTCGCGGGGTCACCCATGGTGGTGAGGTCAAGGGGAAGGTCCCAGACAAAAAGCTGGCGGAAGATGATGACACATCACTGCTGTAGTAAGGCTGCAGAGGAAGGCTGCAGCAGTGAAAGATCTCCAGTCATCTCGCACTCCGTGCCAAAGGACTCAAGGACTGTGTGCTGGCCACCTGTAACACCAGCCTCCCAGTGTTAAACCGTCACACACTGATATTCTCCATCCATGAAGGGAATCCGCCCTAACGTCCCAGAATAAGTACCTGAAGATCCACCAATAGGAGAACATCACACTTGACTGGAGTGACCACACTACTACAACTGTTGATATGGATGTGAATACATAAAGCATTTTAAACACTGCAGCATAAGAACTATTAATAACTCCGGAAGAAGACATCATTGTTACTATAAGGGAGTTGTGGTTTTCGGTTAGGGAACTAAAAGTTGTTAACATTTCTGGTTAAATTTTCAGAAGAAATAGAGAAATCCAAGCAACACACACAAAATGCTGGAGAATCTCAGCAGGCCAGGCAGCATCCATGGAAAAGAGTACAGTCAACGTTTCAGGCCGAGACCCTTCAGCAGGACTGGAAAAAAAGATGAGGAGTCAGATTTAGAAGGTGGGGGAGGGGAGGAAGAAACACAAGGTGATAGGTGAAACCAGGAGGGGAAGGCGGGGTGAAAGTAAAGAGCTGGGAAGTTGATTGGTGAAAGAGTTACAGGGCTGGAGATGGGGAAGTCTGATTGGAGAGGACAGAAGGCCATGGAAGAAAGCAAAGGGGAAGGAGCCCCAGAGGGAGGTGAAAAGAGATAAGGTGAGAGAGGGAAATGGGAATGGTGGATGGTGAAGGAGAGGGGGTGGGGAATTACCTGATGTTCCAGAAATCGATGTTCATGCCATCAGACTGAAGGCTACCCAGACAGAAGATAAGATGTTGCTCCTCCAACCTGAGTGTTATTATCTACAACCATCAGCCCCCCGAACCAGTGTGGATAATTTCACTCAGCTCAACACTGGACTGATTCCACAACCTATTGTCTCACTTTCGAGGACTCTACCCTCGTGTTCTCAGTATTATTTATTTATGTATTTGCACATTGCTTGTCTATCAGTCTTTGTGTGTAGGTTTTATTTGATTCTGTTGTATTTATTTGTTCTACTGTTGAATGCCTGTAAGAAACTGAATCTCAGGGTAGTATATACTCTCGTACTGTATGTGCTTTGATAACAATTTTATTTTGAACTTTGAACTCAACTGATCATTCCAGTTGTTGTCACCACTGGCTGAGTGATGCCATAACAACAAATTCTTACTCAAAGTCAGCAAGACCAAGGAGCTGATTGTTGATTTCAGGAGAAGGAAACTAGAGGTCCGTGAGTCCATTCCTCAGAGGTGGAGAGGTTTAGCAACTTTAAATTCCTTGGTGTTGTTACTTCGGAAGACCTATCCTGGGTCCAGCGTAAGTGCAAGAAAGCACAGAAACACGTCTACTTCCTGAGGAGTCTGCGGAGACTCAGTATGACATCTATTAGAAGAGAAGAAAGAAAGAGAAAAAACAAGTTACCTCAAATAGTTTAACATGAGGGGGGGGGTCATCATTTCCCTGGCTATAGGTTGACTCATTATAAATGCTAATGGCCGAAAGTAAGAATGACCTGATAGACAGCTCTTTGGAGCAGTGCAGTGGTCTTAGTCTATTACCGAAAGTGTTCCTCTGTTCAATCAAGGTGGCATGCAGAGGGTGAGAAATATTCTCCATGATTGCTAGGATTTTCCATAGGGTCCTTTGTTGTACCACAATCTCCAGTTTGACTCCTATAACAAAGCCAGCCTTTCTAATCAGTTTATTGAGCCTGTTGGCATCAATGTGTTGATGCCATTACCCTAGCACACCACTGAATAGAAGATTGTACTGGTGACAATAGACTGGTAGAACATGTGAAGGAGAGGCCTGCATACTCCAAAGGTCCTCAGTCTCCTCAGGAAGTAGAGGTGACTCTGTCCCTTCTTGTACACAGCCTCTGTGTTGCTGCTCCCCTCAAGTCTGTCATCCAGGTGCACCCCCAGATACTTGTAGGTCCTCACCACATCCACGTCCTCACCATTAATAGTAACATGAAGCAGTGCAGGCTTAGTCTTCCTAAAGTCCATCACCATCTCCGTTGTCTTACTGATGTTGAGCTGCAGATAATTCAACTTGCACCATTTGACAAAGCCCTCCACCAGGGCCCTCTATTCATCCTCCCATCCTCCCTTTTTACACCCAACTATTGCTGACTGATCAGAGAGTTTCTGCAGATGATATGACTCGGTGTTTTATCTAAAGTCTGAGGTATACAGAGTAAACAGGAAGGGAGCTAATCTCATCCCCTGTGGAGCCCCAGTGCTGCTTATAGCCATGTCTGACACACAGCTCTGAAGCCGCACGAAACTGTGATCTGTGTTACATACCTCGTGGGTATCTTGTGACTGTCTTATGACCATGATGTAATTGAGTATCTTGTGAGCATGATGTAATGGTCTTATGATGCTGGGGTGATGTAATTTTCCCGCCAGTGTGAGGTCATGTGACAACATGTTCCCTACAGCTATATAAAAGGGAAACCCCCGTTGTTACGCAGTTTAGTTTGGTGTTTAATTCATCAGTTACTCCGTTATGCTGCGTATTCGTCACATGACGCAGTTTTGTTTTAAAGTGGAGTTTTACTTCCTACTGTAAGTCTAGTATTGGAGAGTGAAGACCTTGCTAACGTACAGGAACCCGAAGGATTGAATAAAGTTGGTGTCGTTCGGTGGTTTCATAAAGGATCGACCTTATTGAATCTTCGTTCAGAAATAGTGGTCTGCATCTGAGATAACCCCTGTAAGAACAGGAGGGTTTGTGCAGTGTTCATTTGCCAGGAAAAGGTCAGTTCCTTTAAGCCGTTTTATTTCCTTCATCGTGAATCTTTTGGATGGGGTCAACAGTCAAAGAAATCCATTTCCAGAGACGCTCTCCTTATTGACTGTGTAAATCACTTGGTCCTTCGAACTTACCACTTTAAGACTGTGTTAGAATTTACCACTTTAAGACTCTGTTCAAATTTACCCCTTTAAGAATTGTTCCAGAGTTGCTGTAAAGCAGTTAACTTCCAGTTAAGTTAGCCGTTTGAATACTTTTCACTATTGTTGAGCAGAGTTTAATAAATGTTTATGTTTGTTTTTAAAACCTGACTGAATTCTATATTCATTGTTGCTAATGATGTAACATCTGCCAGTCTGGTAGTCCATTATCCAGGATGCAACGGAAGTGCATCCTGTGCTGAGTGGAGCTTTTCCGCCAGCAATGAGGGCTGTATGGTATTGAAGGCACCCGAAATCAAAAAAACATAATACTCTCAGTGTTGCTCTGCTTATCCAAATGGGAGTAGGCTCTGTTCAGCAGGTAGATGACAGGATTGTTGATTCCAAAGAATGAAACTAGTAAGAACAGACTATTTACATTTGTTCAAAAAATATAAATGGTTATGATCTGAATTCACTGTCATCTACATTAGGCAAGAAAATTGCAATCTGCCAAATTGCAAGATCTCATCTGTTGTATGACCTTCCATTTAGCATCATCAGAGTAGTACAAGAAACTGAGGACAGAGTACTTAGAGTACCATTAGAATGGGCAATTAAAATGGAAAGTGGCCATATGTTTGAGGTCATGTTTGTGAACTGAAGAGAGGTGATCAGCAAAGTAATCACATGTGGTCTCCCAACCAGCGATTGAAATATGAGCAATAGATACACTCTAGTAAACTCAAATACTGTACAAGTAAAATGCTGCTTCACTTGAACAGTTCCTGGGACCCTAATCAGGTAAAAACTTTGCGAAGGCCAGCCAATATTGGGGTACTAAAGCAGAGTGTTGCAGACTCAGTGTTCCGAGGGGAGAGCAGTGAGCTTGTCCTCAGTGTATGCACAGGCTATTACTTAGCCACAGCAAAGATATTCTTTACTTTTGGACGATTTAAAGCTATTTGACACAATTCAAAATGATTGCTCATTCAATAGAAAAAGGAAAAAGCAAGAAATTTAATCATTAAAGCGGAACAGGAACTATTTATCAGTACTGGAATTGTACTGTGAATATATAAATAAAAACAGGTCACATTAGGAAGGGAAACTGGAATTTCTTTCCACTTACAGAAGCAAATGCTACATATAAATGGTACACAGGGAAAAATAAAGCAATATGCACAAAACACAGACATACATCCAGTAAAGCAGCAATATTCCAACAGAAACACGAGAGATTCTGCAGATGCTAGAATTCCGGAGGAACATACACAAAATGCTGGAGAAACTCAGCAGGTGAGGCACCATCCATTGCAATGAATGAACTGTCAACATTTCAGGCCGAGACCCTTCTTCAGGACTGGGAAGTAAGGGGGAAGACACCAGAATAAAAAGAATGGGGGAGGAGAAGGAGGAAAGCTAGCAGGTGATAGGTGAAGCCAGTTGGGTGGGAAAGATAAAGGAGCAGAGAAGAAGGAATCTGATAGGAGACAAGTGTGGACCACGGGAGAAAAGGAAGAAGGAGGGGCACCAGAGGGAGGTAATAGACAGGTGAGGAGAAGAGGTAAGAGGTCGGAGTGGGGAAATAGAAGAAAAGGGGAAGGTAAAAAAATTACTCGAAGGAGAAATCGATGTTCATGTCATCAGCCTGGAAGCTACCCAGGTGGAATATGATGTGTTACTCCTCCAATCTGACGATGGCCTAATCGTGCCAAAAGAAGAGACCATGGATCAACATGTCGGATCAGGAATGGGGAGAGGAATTGAAATGATTGGCTATGGAGTGGAGGTGCTCGACAAAGCTGTCCCCCAATTTACGCTGGGTCTCACTGACATAGAGCACCAGCTACAAACATAAACACAAGATTTTGCAGATGCTGAGAATCCAGAGCAACACCCACAAAAGGAACTCAGCAGATCAAGCAGCATCTATGGAAATGAATGGGTCTTGGCCCAAAATTTCAACTGTTTATTTGTTTCCATAGATGCTGCCTGACCTGCTGAGTTCCTCCAATGCTCAAACATTATGAAATACCAGCCAAAACTTGAAGCAATAACTCAAACTTCATTACTGTGAAAACTAATCAGTAAAAATTATAATTTGTTCTAAGCCCATGAAAACATAGAGCATTATGCTACACACACAAAAAAAATGCTGGTGAATGCAGCAGGCCAGGCAGCATCTATAGGAAGAAGTACAGTCGACGTTTCGGGTCGAGACCCTTCGTCAGGACTAACTGAAAGAAGAGCTAGTGAGAGATTTGAAAGTGGGAAGGGGAGGGGGAGATCTGAAATGATAGGAGAAGACAGGAGGGGGAGGGATGAAGCTAAGAGCTGGAAAATTGATTGGCAAAAGGGATATGAGGCTGGGGAGAGGATCATGGGACGGGAGGCCTAGGGAAAAAGAAAGGGGGGAGGGGGGAGAGGGGAGGGGGAAAGCCCAGAGGATGGGCAAGGAGTATAGTGACAGAGACAGAGGCAGAAAAAGGGGAGAGAGAGAGAGAGAGAGAGAGAGAGAGAGAGAGAGAGAGAATGAATGAATGAATGAATGAATGAATAAATAAATAAATAAATAAATAACAGATGGGGTACAAAGGGGAGGAGGGCATTAACAGAAGTTAAAGAGATCAATGTTCATGCCATCAGGTTGGAGGCTACCCAGACGGAATATAAGGTGTTGTTCCTCCAACCTGAGTGTGGCTTCATCTTGACAGTAGAGGAGGCCGTGGATAGACATATCAGAATGGGAATGGGACGTGGAATTAAAATGTGTGGCCACTGGGAGATCCTGCTTTCTCTGGCGGACAGAGCGTAGGTGTTCAGCGAAATGGTCTCCCAGTCTGTGTCGGGTCTCGCCAATATATAGAAGGCCACATCGGGAGCACCGGACGCAGTATATCACCCCAGCCGACTCACAGGTGAAGTGTCGCCTCACCTGGAAGGACTGTCTGGGGCCCTGAATGGTGGTAAGGGGGGAAGTGTAAGGGCATGTGTAGCACTTGTTCCGCTTACAAGGATAAGTGCCGGGAGGGAGATCAGTGGGAAGAGATGGGGGGGACGAATGGACAAGGGAGTCGCGTAGGGAGTGATCCCTGCGGAATGCAGAGAGGGGGGGGAGGGGGGAGGGAAAGATGTGCTTAGTGGTGGGATCCCGTTGGAGGTGACGGAAGTTATGGAGAATTGTATGTTGGACCCGGAGGCTGGTGGGGTGGTAGGTGAGGACCAGGGGAACCCTATTCCTAGTGGGGTGGCGGGAGGATGGAGTGAGAGCAGATGTGCGTGAAATGGGGAGATGCGTTTGAGAGCAGAGTTGATGGTGGAGAAAAGGAGGCCGCTTTCTTTAAAAAAGGAGGACATCTTCCTTGTCCTGGAATGAAAAGGCTCATTCTGAGAGCAGATGCGGCGGAGACGGAGGAATTGCGAGAAGGGGGTGGCATTTTTGCAAGAGACAGGGTGGGAAGAAGAATAGTCCAGGTAGCTGTGAGAGTCCCTCGGCTTATAGTAGACATCAATAGGTAAGCTATTTCCAGAGATAGAGACAGAAAGATCAAGAAAGGGGAGGGAGGTATCAGAAATGGACCAGGTAAATAATTAAATAAGTGGTGAGCTCGTGTTCATAGTGTTCATGGGGTCAATATCCATTCAGAAATCTGATGGCAGAGGGAAAGAAGCTGTTCCTGAATCACTGTGTGTGCCTTCGGGCCCCTGTACCTTCTCCCTGATGGTAGCAATGAGAAGAGGGCATGTCCTGAGTGATGGGTTCTTCATAACGGATGTTGCCTGTTTGAGGCACTGCTGTTTGAAGGTGTTCTGAATGTTGTGGAGGCCAGTGCCCATGCTGGAGCTGACCGAGCTCACAACTTTCTGCAGCTTAGTTTGATCCTGTGCAGTGTACCCCCATACCAGACGGTGATGCAGCCAGTTAGAATGTTCTCCATGGTACATCTGTAGACATTTGTGAGTGTCTTTGATGATCTACTAAATCTCCTCAGACTCCTAATGAAATATAGCCGTTGTTGTACCTTCTTTGTAACCGCATCGATATGTTGGGCCCAGGATAGATCATCAGAGATGTTAACACCCAGGAACTTGAAATTGCTCACACTTTCCACTTCCGATTCTTCTATGAGGACTGGTGTGTTCCTTACCCTTTCTGAAGTCCACAATCTTTGGTCTTATTGACATTGAGTGCAACATTGTTGCCACAACACCACTCAACTTGCTGATACATCTCGCTCTTGTACGCCTTCTCGTCAGCATCTGAAATTCTGCCAACAATAGTTGTGTTGTCAGCAAATTTATAGATGGCATTTGAGCTGTGCCTAGCCACACAGTCATGGGTGTAGAGATAATATGGCAATGGGCTAAGCACACGTCCTTGAGGTGTGCCAGTGTTGATTATCAGCAAGGTGGAGAAGTTATTTCTGATCCACAGAGACTGTGGTCTTCCAGAGAAGAAATTGAGAGTACAGTTGCAGAGGGAGGTACGAAGCCCAGATTTTGAAGTTTTTCGATCAGACCTGATTCGTCTGAACTCATACTCTCTCCAGATCTATTCATTGCTAACTACCACTCCTTACTTTTTCTCACATCATCTACTCATTCCAACCTACCACTCTGAACTTGCAGTACTTTTCACATTAAGGATAAACACTAAAATGTTCATCAAATCTGCTAACATGGCTAGTGCTGTTGTTATTTGGAGAAATGATGTTTTGCTGACAGTAGATGTAAGCATGTTTCTAATACTCATATCTCCTTCTGGATTACAGAATGTTGCCTCCTATACAACCTCTGATCTAATTCCCACTGAAGATCTCCCCCGTGCCTCAAATCTACAACTTCTCCAAAGATGCAAAGTTATCTTCTTCAAACTGGATTGTTTTGTTAGACCAACTTTTTCAGTGTACTCTCATCCACGTGCATAATTTCTCTCCTCACCTTGTCTCTAAACTAAAGATCTAAAGAATTGATTATTAACTTCAGGAAGAGGAAGAAGGAAGAATATGCACCCATCTATATTGGTGAATTGCAGTGGAGAGGGTCAGCAGCTTACAACATCTGGGTGTTAATAAATCAGATGACCTGACTTGGGCCCAGCACGTAGGTGCAATCACAACAAAGGCGTGCCACCATCTTTACTTTCTTACAACGTTAAGGAGGTTAACATGTCACTGAATACTTGAACAAACTTCATCAGATATACTGTGAAAGTATCCTGGCTGGTTTCTTCATGGTCTGATATGGCAATTTAAAAGTGCAGGAACTCAAGAAGCTGAACATACATCCCTTTCCATCGTAAAAGTATCTGCATGAGGCAACTTGTATCATCATAGGTCTCCACTATTCAGACTATCCTATCTATTCACAGCTAGTATCAGGTAGAAGCAAAGAAGCCTCAAGTTCCATACCACCATCATTAAGAAAAGCTAATTCCCTTCAACTATTCAGTTTCTGAACCAACCTGCAGAACCCTAATCACTATCTCAGTACAACAACGCTATGACCACTTTGACTACTTTGCCCTACAATGAACTTTGATTGTTTTTGTACAACTTATTGATTTATGTTTAGTTTTCTTTTCTTGTGAATATTGAGTCTGTAATGCTGTTGCAAATACGTTTTTCATTGCACGTATTTGTACATAGAACAATAACCTCAACTTGCAACTTTGCAACCATTCCAATGGCACTGACGATGTTCTCCTCTACTTTAACCGCTCCCAGTTTCTTAGCCCCAGCTGGCTCATTTTCAGCAACATAAGAATGCCAGAAGAACTCGACAGGTCAGGCTGCATTTGTGGAGGGAAATGAACAGTCAACATCTCAGGTCAAGATTCATCATCTGGATGAAAAGAGGGAAGACAGGCAGTGTCAAAAGGACGAAGCAAGAGGTGGATTCAGGTGATGTGGGTGGTAGACAGACAGGATAACGCTCCATGTGGGTGTGCTCAGTGGTGGGGAGTGCTTTCCAATGATGTACTGGGCTGTATCCACCACTTTTTGTGGGCTTTTCCATTCTTGGGCTTTGGTGTTTCCATACCAGGCCATGACACAAGTCTGGATACTTTACATGGTGCATCTATAGAAATTTGTGAAAGGTTTAGGTGAGTTGCTGAACCTGCACAAACTTTGAAGAAAGTAGAGGCATTGCCTTGCCTTTTTTGAAATGGCACTTAGTATATGTGCTGGTTCCCCCGACAGAGATTTCATCTCTACTACTGCAGTTTCACCTGGTCAATTTCTATTTCTTCCCTTCCCTTTCTCCATTTCAGGGGTTAGGCTAGCAAAGATTATGGACCCCTGCAGCTAACTTCCACACTTCCTTCCAAACTGTTTCCTAAAAGACCTCTATTCCATCCTTCCAGTCTCGATGTCTTTTTTCATTTGTCCTAATGACGTCACTTTCCACAGAAGTAAGCCTTGAATTTTCTTCAGCTGTGGTTTCCCTTCCACCACGGTTGACTTGACTCTCAACCATGACTATTTCATTTCCCAAGCTACTATTCTTATTGCCTATGTCCACCTTGAGCACGAACAGGATTCACCTTGTTCTCATATTCTATCTTACCAGCCTCCGCATCCAGTTAAATCACCTCCCATAATTTCTGACACTTGCAGTGTGATATTACTGGGCTCATCTCCTCCCCTCTTTATTCAGCTTTCTAAAAGGACCATTCCTACTGTCTGATTCTGGTTCAGTCATCCCCCTCTATCAATACTGACTCCCCTTTCATGGCATCTTCTTCGGACTCCAAGAGCTGAAATGAAACTCCTGCCTTTTTATTTGTCTTGCCAGATGCAGCAGCAATGCATTTACACTTTTTAAAATTTAATTGGGCTATCATAATATGTTTTTCTGTGTGTTGTGAACCAAAGACAGATTAAATCATTCTGACCATGAGCTTACAACCACAGGCTACATTAATCCTCCATTCCACTTCTACTCTGACCTGTCTCTTTTTGTTCAAAGATCATTGTGAGCTTGAGAAATAGCAACTCATCTTCCACTGTGACATATTGTGACTTGCAGGGCTTGATTGAATTCAATTTTTTTTCAGATATGCAGCATTCCAAGAGGTAATGTTACAGCTATGTAGGACCCTGGTCAGACCCCACTTGGAGTACTGCGCTCAGTTCTGGACGCCTCACTACAGGAAGGATGTGGAAACTATAGAAAGGGTGCAGAGAAGATTTACAAGGATGTTGCCTGGATTGGGGAGCATGCCTCATGAGAATAGATTGAGTGAACTTGGCCTTTTCTCCTTGGAGCTACGGAGGATGAGAGGTGACCTGACAGAGGTTTATAAGATGATGAGAGGGATTGATCATGTGGATAGTCGGAGGCTTTTTCCCAGGGCTGAAATGGCTATCACGAGAGGGCACAGTTTTAAGGTGCTTGGAAATAGGTACAGAGGAGATGTCAGGGATAAGTTTTTTATGCAGAGAGTGGTGAGTGCGTGGAATGGGCTGCTGGCGATAGTGGTGGAGGCGGATACAACAGGGTGTTTTAAGTGACTCCTGGATAGGTACATGGGTAACCCTAGATAATTTCTAAAGTAAGTACATGTTCGGCACAGTATTGTGCTGTAGGTTTTCTATGTCTCTGTTTCTATTCCAGCCAACTTCCTTATTTTTCTGACAAAGGGTCTCGGCCCGAAACATCGACTGTACCTCTTCCTAGAGATGCTGCCTGGCCTGCTGTGTTCACCAGTAACTTTTATGTGTGTTGCTTGAAATTCCAGCATCTGCAGATTTCCTCATGTTTGCGTATTTTTCAGAATTTATTTTTATTTCTCCATCTCCAGACATTTCTGCTTGATTTAAACTATTTTTTTAAAATCAGTTTGGGAAACTCCTTCTCAGAAAGTATCCAGACTTGAAGAGTTAAACGAAAATTTGGTTTAATCAAATCACTGGGAAAATTAAAGTGTTGAATTGGCATGTATTAAAGCGAAGTAATTTGATTGTAAGTCTATTTCATTCTTATATATATTAGATATAATCAGATAAAAATAGGAATGATGGGGTACTAGTTCCTGAAATGTATATTTCTAAAGTTGGTTCCCTGGAGCCAAGATCAAGGGTTTATATGAGCTAATGCAGAAGTTTCTGGAGTTGAAGGTTGAACAGTTAGATCTAATAGGACATATTAGTAACAATGACATAGGTTGAACATGCTGTAAGATCCTGCAGGCAGATTTTTAGGGGTTAGGAAAGAGAGGACCTCAAAAAAAAAAGCCAGTGAGACAAAATTAGGAGAATGGAGAGATTGTGCAGGAGAGAAGACGTCAGCTTCTCAGGCCATTGAAATTAGTGTTACAAATTGTGGGTCTGGTGCAGAGCAGAAGGGTTGCACCACATGAGGGCTGGGCCAACTTTCCTTACAGGTAGAAGTGTTGTGAGGAAGGGCTTAAACTAGCTTAGCAGTGCGATGGCATAATCACCAAAGAAGCAAACAAGAACAAAGTAAAGCTAAAACTGGAAGGCAGAAATTTAGTGAGAATGTCGGTGGCGGTACATGGTTGGAAACAATGTTCCCTCTAATTTTTATTAGCCAGTGAGCGCAAAAATCTTATGTTGTGCAAATTTTTTTCCTGTGACAAAAGTATGTGCGCACTGAATGCACACATGGCAGAGTTTATGTCGGTTTACAAAATATTTGACATAAAACTGGACAGAATAACAACAGAATAACATACATATTTAAGTCACTCAGTTATTTTTTCTCTCCTGTCTTTGGCATTTACCCATTCTTTGTAAACTCTATCTAGACTAATAGAACTTCTATCCAACTGATGGCTTTTGATTCTCATTAACATGTCCAAATGACATTCACCTTGACAGTTTCTCAGCTTGTTTTTGAGTTGATTCATTAGGCTAAAACCTCGCTCACAGTCCGCACTAGACGCAAGAAAGGTCCCCCCAATGTCCATCAACTGTGCAAGGTTGCAAAACTGTTCATTTTGAAGTACAAATGCCACCATTTGAGCAAAGTTTGAAATCAGTTTGGATTTATTTTTTTCTTGGCTGGAAAATTTGAAACCATTAAACTGTCTAACTATTACAGTATTTTCAGCTAGAAAATCATGACTTTTTTAGATTAGTTTATGAGGATACTCAGTCCTCATTTATTGTCATTTAGAAATGCATGCATTAAAAAATGATACAGTGTTCCTCCAGAATGATATCACAATTTTAGACATAAGGCATTAACTTGTTCATCGCCAAATGTGAAGTCACAATCTGCAATTGCGGAGAAATCAAAAGCTGACCATTCTTGTACCTCATCTTCAGGAAATCTTTCTTCTAAATGAACACAAAGACTATTTATAAAAGTCAACAGCGAGGTTGTATCTACTGTGACGTTTTCTTCACGTTGTTTGCTTAGCAAAACTTCACTCCACGAAACATTGTCTCCCAGATACTGCTTTCTTATCTTGTTGATTTTGCCTGGCGCAAAACGAAGTGAACCAATCGGTGGTGTCAGGCCACTCTTTTGCAGAATTTTGCACAGTGCAGCCAGTTCATCACAATCACTTAAAACCTGTGAAGCTACTTTGTATGTAATGTTTATCAATTTCTTGTGACAGTATTTAGCCACAGGGTCATTTGACTGATCTTTTTCAATAAAAACTTAGTAAGCTATCTACAGGATTTGAAACAGATCTTTGTAAACTTTATGATATGAACACTGTCCGCCAAAGATGGCTTCGCCATGATGCAGCTGTACAAACCAGAACAGGAAAGGTGAGGTGAACGTAAATTAGTGACGTGCATTGTGGTATTTGAATAACTGACTAACTAATTAACAGAAACATTTAGCTAAAAGATTATTTTCAGTAAGTATAATTATTAATTACTACATTACTTTAGGTAACTAACCTTTTGTGTGCACATTAATTTCCTTTGTGTGCTGGTTGAAAAACGTGTGTGAGCGCTCACACGTGCACAGCTTAGAGGGAACATAGGTTGGAAGCCACACAGAAAAGGAGTCTAGCTGAGTTTATTGATATATATTACCTTTGGGCTACCAACTGCTGAGTGAGTGCTAACTTGAAGCTATAAGCCAGGCTGCAGGCTGGGCAACCAGCAGCTGGAAAGTGAGGGACGGCCAGAGTGAGTGGAGAGCAAATGACTGATAGGCTAACGAAGGATTTAAGAGGGGAAGGATAAGGGCCGAGAAGACAATTGAAATAGAGGTGTCCCCACCACAGTCTCCATGAGCTCACTTCCCTGCTCTGATGCCCCAGTAGCATTCCTTAAGTTACAGCACCAGCCAGCCATCTGAAGGTTGCTGTCTTCCACCACCATGCACTCTGTCATGGGCTGTTGTTGAGGAAAAAAGCTCTGCAATACTGCACATGGTTTTTCTCAGGATTGAAGACTGAGAGAGGAGGAGGGAAGGGACAGAGATTGGGAAGGTGGTGCAGGCCGTTTAGAGCAGAGAATCAAAATGGGGGAGCAAGGAAAGGAAGATGGAGCAAAAGGCAAGGTTCAAGAAAGAGGGGGAGTGAGAGAGACAAAGGAGCAAAGATTTCATGACAGAAAGTTCAGGGTGAAAGGAATCAAGACATGCATTGGTGAGGGAGGGGGAAAGTGAGGATACAATGGAAGAAGCCCACCTGCATGAGTGGGTGCTGACAGGTGTCTAGGCTCTCATATCTGTGTGTGTTAATACCCATGCAGCAGAACCTTTTGTCCAGGCATTCTGAACTATCTTGCCACCAGACCCTAGTCCTCACTCTGTCAAGTATGTGTGCTAGCTGATGTTACTACCGGGGCTGCTCATGAGGGTCGTGACTTTCCATGTACTATTGACGAAAGGGTTCCAGGTAACTGGAGACCGGGCTCTGCTGCATTGGCATTAACATGAAAAGATGTCATATACGATGGGCTCAAGATGATGCTGAGCTGCGACCACCATTGAGGCTGAGGCTCAGTTTCAGTTAATTTTCATGGGTTTGCTGATTTGTGAAGTTGGTTTCGGGGATAGAGAGGGGAGTTAGGGGTCAGATTAGGATTTTAGGAACAAAGATTTGGGAGATATATAAGAACTAGTGGACAGGCTAGTCTTAAATCTCTGCTCTGCATTTGAAGGACAGCAATGAAGACATAGGCCATCTTGTGCAGGGCTGATATATCCAGTCAAATGTCAGAGCAGTGTGGAGAAGGTCAAAGGTCAGAGCAGTGTGGAAAAGGTCAAATGTCAGAGCAGTGTGGACAAGGTCAAAGGTCGGAGCAGTATGGAGAAGGTCAAAGGTTTGAGCAGTGTGGACAAGGTCAAATGTCGGAGCAGTGTGGAGAAGGCTGATGGCTTCCTCAGGGTGAGTTCCAGTGTCAGAGTTCCATACAGACAACGTCTAATGACACCCTGGGTTCGTGAATCAGTGGGACTGGAGTTCAACACCTGGTGGGTCCAATGGTTGACACCGAGAATCAGGGCCCAAGGGTCAGTTTAGAAGTCCAGAAGTAGAGGCCTTTTGGCCAGAGCCCTGGTCTGCATATCCAAGTGCACTGCGGCAGTGGAAGGACCAATGTGTGTCTGCATCTGAATCAGATTCTGCTGGAGGCTGGAGGCTGAAGAATACAGACTGTCTTGGGGTTAGGAGTTTGTGTATGTATGTGGGTGGGAGGGAGGAATGGGGCTTCTTTTGCGGTTGTTGTTTTATTGCTTGTTCTGTTCAGCTTTGTTGTGTTCTGTGTTGTTCTGCCAAGCATTGTGGGCATGCTATGTTGACGCTGGAATGTGTGATGACACTTGTGTGCTGCCCCCACAGCACACCCTTGGGTGTGTTGGTTGTTAATGCAAGTTAATGCAAACTTGCCCTATGTTAATGAACATATAGTTCAATGATAAATAAACTTGAATCTTGAATCTCTTCTTCACTTAACTAGGACATGGAAAGTCAGGATGTTGATAAGCAGCTCCAATCATGATAAATCTAAATGTTGTTCCATTATTGTAACCTGAAAACTTGCAGTAGAAGCTTCAACTTTGATATTGCTGCCCTAAGTGAGGCACAACGGGCAGATGACCAGCTTAAAAAACAAGGCATTAGGGCCACCCTCTTTGGAAGGGGAAAATACTGTCTCTATGGGGTGAGCTTTTTCGTGACAAATGAGTGAGCCTGGTATCTAAGCCATTTCCCATGGAAGAAGTGCACATCTGATTCACCCTAACATGGAACCAGCTCGCAACAATCATCATCGTCATGCACCAACCCTGGAAGCTGCTCTGGCCAAGGAGAACTTTTGCTCCTTGCTTGAAAAATTCAGTGCCCTGCATCTCAGTGAGAGTCAAACCTAGCACAGAGGTCCAGTCACCTCTAGTGTTCAGGCTGTGTCATTCCCATGCCTGACATTAGACTCTCAATATACTGTGCTAAGAAATTACTTGTGGTCAAAGGAACATTTCAGGGAGATTCTCCAAGTATCCTTGAAAAAGCGTAACATCTGCAACCACTTGGGAAATGGAGAAGGAAAAGCAGAGAACCCATTTGTGTATTCATCAGCAGTTCCTCATGTCTATTCATCAGGAGCACAATGAGCTCAGTATAAATGGTAGATGGAATGTACAATGATGTAACGACCACCAAGCAGTTCCTTCTCAACTATACAGTCATACAGCATAAAAACAGGCCCTATGCCCAACTTGCCCATGTCAATCAAGATGCCCATCCAAACTTGTCCTATTTGCTAGTAATTGGCCCATAACCTTGAAAACATTTGCAATCCAAGTACCTGTCCAACTGTCTTCTAAAAGTTGTTATTGTACCTTCTTCAACCACTTCCTCTGGCAGCTTATTTCACATACATACCACCCCTGTGTAAAAATAAAAGTTGCCCCTCAAGTACTTAATAATTCTTTCCCTTCTCACTTTAAACATATGACCTCCAGTTATTGATTCCCATCCCTGGGAGAACAACTGAATACAATCGGTCAATCTAAACTCCTCATGATGTTCTGTAATTCTAAAAGATTACTTTTCCTTGACTTAAGCTTCAAGGAAACAAGAAGAGCCCTAGCCTGTTCAACCTCTCCGTATAACTCAGTTTCTCAAGTCCTGGCAGCACTCTTGTAAATTTTTTATGCGCTTTTTCTATTTTTATAGCATCCTTCCCCCAGCAGGGCAACGAAATGTGAAAACTGTATTCCAGGTGGGCTTTACCAGTTTCTTGTACAACTGCACCATGATCTCCAAAGCTCCATACTCATTGCCCTGACCTGTGACCCAAAAACCTTCTTCACCAGCTGCAATTCTACTTTCTGGAAACCATGCACCTGAACACCCGAAGTCCCTCTGCTTTACAACACTCACCAGGACCTTACCACTCACTGTGAAAGACCTTACCTTGATTTCAAACTGCCAGACTTTTCACTTATCTGAATTAAACTCAAATCTGCCATTCCTCGGTTCAATTACTCAGCTAATCAAAATCCCCCTTATAATTTTTGATAACCTTCTGTACTGTCCACTAAATCACCTATTTTAGTGCCATCTGTAAACTTACTAACTAGGCCTTACACATATCGGGTGTCAGAAACTGCTAGTCTGACATTTGCCTGATCAGCCACCTCAAAGTCTGAACTTTGAAAAGCCACAGAACTGTAGTAGAAGTAGGACATCCTTATCCTAAGAATAAATGCTTAAGTGAAGAAGCTTATTGCAATCATAGCTTGAAGGCATTGGTATTGTAGCTATTATGAACACCTTGCTTAAAAAGGGACAGAAATGGCAGGTTAGCATTACTAGTTACAGAATTTTCAGGTAAGATAAAAAGTGATCCTAACTTACTTCTGAGAATAGCATAGTTATGGAATAGTACAAGGATAGTAGAAAGACAAAGGAATATAAAATTCTAAATTGGGGCAAGACATATTTCGCTCTGGGTGAGAAATTATTTTACAAAAGTGGACTGGAATTTGTTATTGCGTGATAAATCAATCTCAGAAAAATGGAAGATATCTAAACAAAAGAATCAAAGGGTTTATACTTCCACAAAGAGAAGTGGCAGGACTGTCAAATTGAACACCCCCTGGATGACAGCAACCCATGGAAGTAGAATCAGTCTACGTCAGATTTCAAGAGTTTAATACTGCAGAAAGCCTACAAGAATATGGCACGTGTTGGGGTGAAAGTAGAAAGGAAATTAGGAAAGCAAAGTGGAAGCAGAAAAAATGCTAGCAAGTAAAATAAAAGAAAATCCAAATACAAAATGTTCTGTAAGGATATAAAGAGCAGGAGGATATTTAAGGAAAGAGTAGGGACTATTAGGGACCATGAAAAGTAACATGTTTAGCAGCAGTGGATTATGAGTAGTGGTTTTTTTTTGCTGTTGTCTTTACAAAAAGAAGTGTACTCTGCTGATAATTCAGTTAAGGACGAAATGTGTGAATTACTAAATAGAATAAAGATAAGTCAATAAAATGAAATGTTTTAGCACTTTGAAAGCAGATAAATCACTGGATATATCTGCAGCTGTTGAAGAAAGCATGGGGGGAAACTGAAGCACTCTGATCATCAATTTTCCATCAGTCATGCCTGCAAGAGTGGTGCAGAAAGAATGTGTTCAGTATTATGCAAAAGGAAATAAATAAATGGAGTCACCAGCAGTTTTTATGTAACACATACAAAATACCCAACACTAATCCATCTCCTCCACAACACTGTCCAATCTCCTCCCCATAGTCCCATCTCCCCCCAAACACTGTCCCATCTCCCCTTCCCACAGTCCCATCTCCTCCCCATCACCGTCCAATCTCCTCCCCATCACCGTGCAATCTCCTCCCCATAGTCCCATCTCCTCCCCAACACTGTCCCATCTCCTCCCCATAGTCCCATCTCCCCCACTGTCCCATCTCCCCTTCCCACAGTCCCATCTCCTCCCCAACAGTGTCCCATCTCCTCCCCATCACCGTGCAATCTCCTCCCCATAGTCCCATCTCCTCCCCAACACTGTCCCATCTCCCCTTCCGACAGTCCCATCTCCTCCCCAACACTGTCCCATCTCCTCCCCAACACTGACCAATCTCCTCCCCATAGTCCCATCTCCCCCCAAACACTGTCCCATCTCCCCTTCCCACAGTCCCATCACCACCCCAACACCATCCCATCTCCTCCACAACACTGTCCTATCTCCTCCCTGAAGCCTCAGCTCCTCCCCACAGTCCCATCTCCCCTCCCCAACACCGTCCCATTTCCCCTCCCCACAGTCCTATCTCCTCCTCAACAATGTCCCATCTCCCCTCCACACAGTCCCATCTCCCTCCCCATAGTCCCATCTCCTCCCCACAGTCCCATATCCGCACCCCAACACTGTCTCATCACCTCCCCAATAGTCCCATCCCCTCCCCATAATCCCATCTCCTCCCCACAGTCCTATCTCCCCTCCCCACAGTCCCATCTCCTCCCCAGAGTCCCATCTCCCCTCCCCACAGTCTCATCTCCTACCCAACACAGTCCCATCTCCTCCCCACAGTCCCATCCCCTCACCAACACAGTCTCATCTCCTGCCCAACACTGTCCCATCTCCCCTCCCCACAGTGCCATCTCCCCTCCCCAACACTGTCTCATCCCCTCCCCAACACTGTCCCATCCCCTCCCCATAATCCCATCTCCTCCCCAGTCCCATCTCCCCTCCCCACAGTCCCACCTCCTCCCCACAGTCTCATCTCCTCCTCAACACTGTCTCATTTCCTCCCCAACACTGTCCCAACTCCCCTCTCCACAGTACGATCTCCTCTCCAACACTGTCCCATCTCCCTTCCCCACAGTCCCATCTCCTCCCCATGGTCCCATCTCCCTTCCCCACAGTCCCATCTCTTCCCCAACACTATCTCATCCCTTCCTAACAGTCCCATCTCCTCCCCAAAACTATTCCATCTCCTCCCCACAGTCCCATCTCCCCGCACCAAAATCCCATATCCTCTCCAGAGTCCCATCTCCCTCCCCATAGTCCCATCTCCTCCCCACAGTCCCATCTCCGCCCCAACACTGTCTCATTTCCTCCCCAACACTGTCCCAACTCCCCTCTCCACAGTACGATCTCCTCTCCAACACTGTCCCATCTCCCTTCCCCACAGTCCCATCTCCTCCCCATGGTCCCATCTCCCTTCTCCACAGTCCCATCTCTTCCCCAACACTATCTCATCCCTTCCCAACAGTCCCATCTCCTCCCCAAAACTATTCCATCTCCTCCCCACAGTCCCATCTCCCCGCACCAAAATCCCATATCCTCTCCAGAGTCCCATCTCCCTCCCCATAGTCCCATCTCCTCCCCACAGTCCCATCTCCGCCCCAACACTGTCTCATCCCCTCTCCAACACTGTCCCATCTCCCCTCCCCACAGTCCCATCTCCTCCCCAACACTGTCTCATCTCCTCCCTAACACTGTCCCATCTTCCCTCCCCACAGTCCCATCTCCTCCCCACAGTCCAATCTCCCCTCCCCACAGTCCCATCTCTTCCCCAACACTATCTCATCCCCTCCCAACAGTCCCATCTCCTCCCCAAGGTCCCATCTCCTCCCCAAAACTATCCCACCTCCTCCCCAACATTATCCCATCTCCTCCCCACAGTCCCTTCTCCCCGCGCCAAAATCCCATATCCTCTCCACAGTCCCATCTCCCTCCCCATAGTCCCGTCTCCTCCCCACAGTCGCTTCTCCCCACGCCAAAATCCCATATCCTCTCCACAGTCCCATCTCCCTCCCCATGGTCCCGTCTCCTCCCCACAGTCCCATCTCCTCCCCAACACTGTCTCATCCCCTCCCCAACACTGTCCCATCTCCCATCCCCACAGTCCCATCTCCTCCCCAACACTGTCTCATCCCCTCCCCAACACTGTCCCGTCTCCCATCCCCACAGTCTCATCTCCCCTCCCCACAGTCCAATCTCCCGTCCCCACAGTCCAATCTCTTCCCCAACACTATCTCATCCCCTCCCAACAGTCCCATCTCCTCCCCAAGGTCCCATCTCCCCCCCAAAACTATCCCACCTCCTCCCCAACATTATCCCATCTCCTCCCCACAGTCCCTTCTCCCCACGCCAAAATCCCATATCCTCTCCACAGTCCCATCTCCCCTCCCCACAGTCCCGTCTCCTCCCCATTGTCCCATCTCCTACCCAACACAGTCCCATCTCCTCCCTAACACAGTGTCATCTCCTAACCAACAATGTCCCATCTCCTAACCAACACTATCCCATCTCCCCTCCCCAACACTGTCTCATCCCCTCCCCAACACTGTCCCATCCCCTCCCCATAATCCCATCTCCCCCCCACAGTCCCATCTAACCTCCCCACAGTCCCATCTCCTCCCCACAGTCTCATCTCCTCCCCACAGTCCCATCTTCTCCCTAACACAGTGTCATCTCCTAACCAACACTGTCCCATCTCCCCTCCCAACAGTCCCATCTCCCCTCCCCAACACTGTTTCATCCCCTCCCCAACACTGTCCCATCTCCCCTCCCCACAGTCCCATCGCCCCTCCCTAACACTGTCTCATCCCCTCCCTAACACTGTCCCATCTCCCCTCCCCACCGTCCCATCTCTTCCCCAACACTATCTCATCCTCTCCCAACAGTCCCATCTCCTCCCCAAAACTATCCCACCTCCTCCCCAACATTATCCTATCTCCTCCCCACAGTCCCTTCTCCCCGCACCAAAATCCCATATCCTCTCCACAGTCCCATCTCCCTCCCCATAGTCCTCTCTTCTCCCCACAGTCCCATCTCCTCCACAACACTGTCTCATCCCCTCCCCAACACTGTCCCATCTCCCCTCCCCACAGTCCCATCTCCCTCCCCATAGTCCCATCTCCCACCCCCACAGTCTCATCTCCCCTCCCCAACACTGTTTCATCCCCTCCCCAACACTGTCCCATCCCCTCCCCATAATCCCATCTCGTCCCCACAGTCCCATCTCCACTTCCCACAGTCCCATCTCCTCTCCATAGTCCCATCTCCCATCCCCATTGTCCCATCGCCTCCCCACAGTCCCATCTCCCCTCCCCACAGTCCTGTCTCCTCCCTAACACAGTGTCATCTCCTCCCCAACACAGTGTCCTCTCCTCCCCAACACTGTCCCATCTCCCCTCCCCAACACTGCCTCATCCCCTCTCCAACACTGTCCCATTCCCTCCCCATAATCCCATCTCCCCCCCACAGTCCCATCTAACCTCCCCACAGTCCCATCTCCTCCCCACAGTCTCATCTCCTCCCTACAGTCCCATCTCCCCGCGCCAAAATGCCATATCCTCTCCAGAGTCCCATCTCACTCCCCATAGTCCCATCTCCTCCCCAACACTGTCTCATCCCCTCCCCAACACTGTCCCATCTCCCCTCCCCACAGTCCCATCTCCTCCCCAACACTGTCTCATCTCCTCCCCAACACTGTCCCATCTCCCTTCCCCATAGACCCATCTCCTCCCCACTGTCCCATCTCCCCTCCCCACAGTCCCATCTCTTCCCCGACACTATCTCATCCCCTCCCAATAGTCCCATCTCCGCCCCAAAACAATCCCATCTCCTCCCCAACATTATCCCATCTCCTCCCCACAGTCCCATCTCCGCCCCAACACTGTCTCATCCCCTCCCCAACACTTGTCCCATCTCCCCTCCCCACAGTCCCATCTCCCCTCTCCAACACTGTTTCATCCCCTCCCCAACACTGTCCCATCTCCCCTCCCCACAGTCCCATCTCCCCTCCCTAACACTGTCTCATCCCCTCCCCAACACTGTCCCATCTCCCCTCCACACAGTCCCATCTCCTCCCCACAGTCCAATCTCCCCTCCCCACCGTCCCATTTCTTCCCCAACACTATCTCCTCCCCTCCCAACAGTCCCAACTCCTCCCCAACAGTACCTAATCTCCTCCCCATACTCCCATATCCTCCCTAACAATATCCCATCTCCTTCCAGAATCTCATCCCCACAGTCCCATCTCCCCTTCAACACTATCCCATCTCACCTCTCCACAGTCCCACTTCCTCCTTACGGTCCTATCTCCTCCCGAACACTGTCCCAACACCCCTCCCGACATTCTCATCTCCTCCCCACAGTCTCATCTCCTCCCCATAGTCCCATTTCCTCCCCAACACATTCCCATCTCCTTCCCACAGTCCCACCTCCCCTCCCCATAGTCCCATCTCCTCCCCAACACAGACCCATCTCCTCCCCACAGTCCCCTCTACTCTCCACAGTCCCATTTCCCCTCCTCAGAGTTCCATCTCCTCTCCATAGTCCCATCTCCCCTCCCCATTGTCCCATCTCCTCCCCACAATTCCATCTCTCATCCCCACAGTCCTATCTTCCCTCCCTACAGTCCCATCTTTGTTCCCGACAGTCCGATCTCCTACTAACAGTCCCATCTCTTCCCCACAGTCCCATCTCCAGTCCCCACAGTCTCATCATTCCCCATAGTCCCATCTCCTCCCCACAGCTCCATCTCCTCAACACAGTCCCAGCTCCTCCCCACAGTCCCATCTCCTGCCCTCAGTCCCAAATCCCCTCCGCACAGTCCCATCTCCTCCCCACAGTCCCATCACCCACGCCACAGTCCCATCTCCCACTCCACAGTCCCATCTCCTCTCCACAGTCCCATCTCCCCCCAACACTGTCTCATCTCCTCCCCAACACTGTCTCATCTCCCGTCCCAACAATCCCATCTCCTCCTCACAGTTGCATTCCCTCCCCACAGTCCCATCTCCCCTCCCCACAGTCCCATCTCCCCTCCCCACAGACCCATTTCCTCCCTACAGTCCCATCTACTCCCTAACACAGTACCAACTCCTCCCCACAGACCCATCTCCTCCCCACAGTCCCCTCTCCACCCCACTGTCCCATCTGCCCTCCCCACAGTCCCATCTCCTCCCCAGAGTCCCATCTCCCCTCCCCACAATCCCATATCCTCCCCACAGTCTCATCTCCTCCCTACAGTCCCATCTCCTCCCCAACACAGTCCCATCTCCTCCCCAAAGTCTCATCTCCTCTCCATAGTCCCATCTCGCATCCCTATTGTCCCATTTCCTCCCCACAGTCCCATCTCCCCTCCCCACAGTCCCATCTCCTCCCTACGGTCCCATCTCCTCCCCACAGTCTCATCTCCTCCCCAACATTGTCCTACCTCCCCTCCCCACAGTCCCATCTCCTCCCCAAAGTCCCATCTCACCTCCCCACAGTCCCATCTCCGCTCCCAACAATCCCATCTCCTCCCCACAGTCCGATCTCCCCTCCTGACAGTCCCACCTCCTCCCCAATAGTATCTCATCTCCTCCCCATACTCCCATATCCTCCTCAACACTATCCCATCTCCTCCACACAGTCCCATCTCCCTTCCAGAATCCCATCTCCTCTCCAGAGTCCCATCACCCTCCCCATAGTCCCATCTCCTTCCCAGAGTCCCATCTCCTCCCCAACACTATCCCACCTCTCCTCCCCACAGTCCCAACTCCTACACAACACTGTCTCATCTCCCCTCCCCACAGACCCATCTCCCCTCCTCAACACTGTCTTATCTCCTCCCCAACACAGTCCCATCTCCTCCCAACAATCCCATCGCCTACCCACAGTCCCATCTCCACGCCCCACAGTCCAATCTCCTCCCCACAGTCCCTTTCCCTCCCCACAGTCCCATTTCCTACCCACAGTCCCAGTTCCTCCCCACAGTCCCATCTATTCCCGACAGTCCCATCTCCTCCCAACAGTCCCATTTCTTCCCCACAGTTCAATCTCCACTCCCCACAGTTCCATCTCTTCCCCACAGTCCCATCTCCCCCCAACACTGACCCATCTCCCCTCTCCACAGTCAGATATCCTCCCACAGTCCCATCTCCTCTCCACAGTCCCATCTCCCCCCAACACTGTCCCATCTCCCCTCCCCAAAGACCCATTTCCACCTCACAGCCCCATCTCCTCTCCACAGTCCCAGCTCCTCCCTACAGTGCCATCTCCTCTCCAACACAGTCCCATCTCCTCCCCACTGTTCCATCTCCGCTCCCCATTATCCCATCTCCTACTTAAAACAGTCCCTTCTTCTCCCCACAGTCCCATCTCCTCCCCAGAGTCCCATCTCCTCTCCATAGTCCTATCTCGCATCCCTATTGTCCCATCTCCTTCCCACAGTCCCATCTCCCCTCCCCACAGTCCCATCTCCTCCCTATGGTCCTATCTCCTCCCGAACACTGCCCCATCTCCCCTCCCGACATTCTCATCTCCTCCCCACAGACCCATCTCCTCCCTTCAGTCCCATCCCCACTCCCCACAGTCCCATTCCCCCTCCACACAATACCATTTCCTCCCCATAGTCCCATCTCCTCCCCAACACAGTCCCATCTCCTTCCCACAGTCCCAACTCCCTTCCCCATAGTCCCATCTCCCCTCCTCACAGTCCCATCTCCCCTCCTCACAGTCCCATCTCATCCCCACGGTCCCATCTCATCCCCACAGTCCTATTTCCTCCCCACTGCCCCATCTCCTCCCCACAGACCCACCTCCTCCCCACAGTCCCATCTCCTGACCTCAGTCCCAAATCCCCTCTGCACAGTCCCATCTCCTCCCCACAGTCCCATCTCCCCTCCCCAAACTCCCATCTCATCCCCACGGTCCCATCTCATCCCCACAGTCCTATCTTCCCTCCCTACAGTCCCATCTCCCCCCAACACTGTCCCATCTCCGTTCCCGACAGTCCCATCTCTTCCCTACAGTCCCATCTCCTCCCCACAGACCCATCTCCCCGCAACACTGTCCCATCTCCCCTGCCCACAGTCCCATCTCCTCCCCATAGTCCCATCTCCTCCTCACAGTCCCATCTCCCCTCCACACAGTCACATCTCCCCCCAACACTGTCCCATTTCCCCTCCCCACAGTCCCATCTCCCTCCAGCACTGTCCCATCTCCCCTCCCCACAGTCCCATCTCCTCCCCAACACTGTCTCATCTCCTCCCTAACACTGTCCCATCTTCCCTCCCCACAGTCCCATCTCCTCCCCACAGTCCAATCTCCCCTCCCCACAGTCCCATCTCTTCCCCAACACTATCTCATCCCCTCCCAACAGTCCCATCTCCTCCCCAAGGTCCCATCTCCTCCCCAAAACTATCCCACCTCCTCCCCAACATTATCCCATCTCCTCCCCACAGTCCCTTCTCCCCGCGCCAAAATCCCATATCCTCTCCACAGTCCCATCTCCCTCCCCATAGTCCCGTCTCCTCCCCACAGTCGCTTCTCCCCACGCCAAAATCCCATATCCTCTCCACAGTCCCATCTCCCTCCCCATGGTCCCGTCTCCTCCCCACAGTCCCATCTCCTCCCCAACACTGTCTCATCCCCTCCCCAACACTGTCCCATCTCCCATCCCCACAGTCCCATCTCCTCCCCAACACTGTCTCATCCCCTCCCCAACACTGTCCCGTCTCCCATCCCCACAGTCTCATCTCCCCTCCCCACAGTCCAATCTCCCGTCCCCACAGTCCAATCTCTTCCCCAACACTATCTCATCCCCTCCCAACAGTCCCATCTCCTCCCCAAGGTCCCATCTCCCCCCCAAAACTATCCCACCTCCTCCCCAACATTATCCCATCTCCTCCCCACAGTCCCTTCTCCCCACGCCAAAATCCCATATCCTCTCCACAGTCCCATCTCCCCTCCCCACAGTCCCGTCTCCTCCCCATTGTCCCATCTCCTACCCAACACAGTCCCATCTCCTCCCTAACACAGTGTCATCTCCTAACCAACAATGTCCCATCTCCTAACCAACACTATCCCATCTCCCCTCCCCAACACTGTCTCATCCCCTCCCCAACACTGTCCCATCCCCTCCCCATAATCCCATCTCCCCCCCACAGTCCCATCTAACCTCCCCACAGTCCCATCTCCTCCCCACAGTCTCATCTCCTCCCCACAGTCCCATCTTCTCCCTAACACAGTGTCATCTCCTAACCAACACTGTCCCATCTCCCCTCCCAACAGTCCCATCTCCCCTCCCCAACACTGTTTCATCCCCTCCCCAACACTGTCCCATCTCCCCTCCCCACAGTCCCATCGCCCCTCCCTAACACTGTCTCATCCCCTCCCTAACACTGTCCCATCTCCCCTCCCCACCGTCCCATCTCTTCCCCAACACTATCTCATCCTCTCCCAACAGTCCCATCTCCTCCCCAAAACTATCCCACCTCCTCCCCAACATTATCCTATCTCCTCCCCACAGTCCCTTCTCCCCGCACCAAAATCCCATATCCTCTCCACAGTCCCATCTCCCTCCCCATAGTCCTCTCTTCTCCCCACAGTCCCATCTCCTCCACAACACTGTCTCATCCCCTCCCCAACACTGTCCCATCTCCCCTCCCCACAGTCCCATCTCCCTCCCCATAGTCCCATCTCCCACCCCCACAGTCTCATCTCCCCTCCCCAACACTGTTTCATCCCCTCCCCAACACTGTCCCATCCCCTCCCCATAATCCCATCTCGTCCCCACAGTCCCATCTCCACTTCCCACAGTCCCATCTCCTCTCCATAGTCCCATCTCCCATCCCCATTGTCCCATCGCCTCCCCACAGTCCCATCACCCCTCCCCACAGTCCTGTCTCCTCCCTAACACAGTGTCATCTCCTCCCCAACACAGTGTCCTCTCCTCCCCAACACTGTCCCATCTCCCCTCCCCAACACTGCCTCATCCCCTCTCCAACACTGTCCCATTCCCTCCCCATAATCCCATCTCCCCCCCACAGTCCCATCTAACCTCCCCACAGTCCCATCTCCTCCCCACAGTCTCATCTCCTCCCTACAGTCCCATCTCCCCGCGCCAAAATGCCATATCCTCTCCAGAGTCCCATCTCACTCCCCATAGTCCCATCCCCTCCCCACAGTCCCATCTCCTCCCCAACACTGTCTCATCCCCTCCCCAACACTGTCCCATCTCCCCTCCCCACAGTCCCATCTCCTCCCCAACACTGTCTCATCTCCTCCCCAACACTGTCCCATCTCCCTTCCCCATAGACCCATCTCCTCCCCACTGTCCCATCTCCCCTCCCCACAGTCCCATCTCTTCCCCGACACTATCTCATCCCCTCCCAATAGTCCCATCTCCGCCCCAAAACAATCCCATCTCCTCCCCAACATTATCCCATCTCCTCCCCACAGTCCCATCTCCGCCCCAACACTGTCTCATCCCCTCCCCAACACTTGTCCCATCTCCCCTCCCCACAGTCCCATCTCCCCTCTCCAACACTGTTTCATCCCCTCCCCAACACTGTCCCATCTCCCCTCCCCACAGTCCCATCTCCCCTCCCTAACACTGTCTCATCCCCTCCCCAACACTGTCCCATCTCCCCTCCACACAGTCCCATCTCCTCCCCACAGTCCAATCTCCCCTCCCCACCGTCCCATTTCTTCCCCAACACTATCTCCTCCCCTCCCAACAGTCCCAACTCCTCCCCAACAGTACCTAATCTCCTCCCCATACTCCCATATCCTCCCTAACAATATCCCATCTCCTTCCAGAATCTCATCCCCACAGTCCCATCTCCCCTTCAACACTATCCCATCTCACCTCTCCACAGTCCCACTTCCTCCTTACGGTCCTATCTCCTCCCGAACACTGTCCCAACACCCCTCCCGACATTCTCATCTCCTCCCCACAGTCTCATCTCCTCCCCATAGTCCCATTTCCTCCCCAACACAT
This sequence comes from Mobula hypostoma, assembly GCF_963921235.1. NCBI lineage: Eukaryota > Metazoa > Chordata > Chondrichthyes > Myliobatiformes > Myliobatidae > Mobula > Mobula hypostoma. The sequence continues at coordinate 45,079,891 of NC_086109.1, read as the reverse complement.
TCCCATCTCCTTCCCACAGTCCCACCTCCCCTCCCCATAGTCCCATCTCCTCCCCAACACAGACCCATCTCCTCCCCACAGTCCCCTCTACTCTCCACAGTCCCATTTCCCCTCCTCAGAGTTCCATCTCCTCTCCATAGTCCCATCTCCCCTCCCCATTGTCCCATCTCCTCCCCACAATTCCATCTCTCATCCCCACAGTCCTATCTTCCCTCCCTACAGTCCCATCTTTGTTCCCGACAGTCCGATCTCCTACTAACAGTCCCATCTCTTCCCCACAGTCCCATCTCCAGTCCCCACAGTCTCATCATTCCCCATAGTCCCATCTCCTCCCCACAGCTCCATCTCCTCAACACAGTCCCAGCTCCTCCCCACAGTCCCATCTCCTGCCCTCAGTCCCAAATCCCCTCCGCACAGTCCCATCTCCTCCCCACAGTCCCATCACCCACGCCACAGTCCCATCTCCCACTCCACAGTCCCATCTCCTCTCCACAGTCCCATCTCCCCCCAACACTGTCTCATCTCCTCCCCAACACTGTCTCATCTCCCGTCCCAACAATCCCATCTCCTCCTCACAGTTGCATTCCCTCCCCACAGTCCCATCTCCCCTCCCCACAGTCCCATCTCCCCTCCCCACAGACCCATTTCCTCCCTACAGTCCCATCTACTCCCTAACACAGTACCAACTCCTCCCCACAGACCCATCTCCTCCCCACAGTCCCCTCTCCACCCCACTGTCCCATCTGCCCTCCCCACAGTCCCATCTCCTCCCCAGAGTCCCATCTCCCCTCCCCACAATCCCATATCCTCCCCACAGTCTCATCTCCTCCCTACAGTCCCATCTCCTCCCCAACACAGTCCCATCTCCTCCCCAAAGTCTCATCTCCTCTCCATAGTCCCATCTCGCATCCCTATTGTCCCATTTCCTCCCCACAGTCCCATCTCCCCTCCCCACAGTCCCATCTCCTCCCTACGGTCCCATCTCCTCCCCACAGTCTCATCTCCTCCCCAACATTGTCCTACCTCCCCTCCCCACAGTCCCATCTCCTCCCCAAAGTCCCATCTCACCTCCCCACAGTCCCATCTCCGCTCCCAACAATCCCATCTCCTCCCCACAGTCCGATCTCCCCTCCTGACAGTCCCACCTCCTCCCCAATAGTATCTCATCTCCTCCCCATACTCCCATATCCTCCTCAACACTATCCCATCTCCTCCACACAGTCCCATCTCCCTTCCAGAATCCCATCTCCTCTCCAGAGTCCCATCACCCTCCCCATAGTCCCATCTCCTTCCCAGAGTCCCATCTCCTCCCCAACACTATCCCACCTCTCCTCCCCACAGTCCCAACTCCTACACAACACTGTCTCATCTCCCCTCCCCACAGACCCATCTCCCCTCCTCAACACTGTCTTATCTCCTCCCCAACACAGTCCCATCTCCTCCCAACAATCCCATCGCCTACCCACAGTCCCATCTCCACGCCCCACAGTCCAATCTCCTCCCCACAGTCCCTTTCCCTCCCCACAGTCCCATTTCCTACCCACAGTCCCAGTTCCTCCCCACAGTCCCATCTATTCCCGACAGTCCCATCTCCTCCCAACAGTCCCATTTCTTCCCCACAGTTCAATCTCCACTCCCCACAGTTCCATCTCTTCCCCACAGTCCCATCTCCCCCCAACACTGACCCATCTCCCCTCTCCACAGTCAGATATCCTCCCACAGTCCCATCTCCTCTCCACAGTCCCATCTCCCCCCAACACTGTCCCATCTCCCCTCCCCAAAGACCCATTTCCACCTCACAGCCCCATCTCCTCTCCACAGTCCCAGCTCCTCCCTACAGTGCCATCTCCTCTCCAACACAGTCCCATCTCCTCCCCACTGTTCCATCTCCGCTCCCCATTATCCCATCTCCTACTTAAAACAGTCCCTTCTTCTCCCCACAGTCCCATCTCCTCCCCAGAGTCCCATCTCCTCTCCATAGTCCTATCTCGCATCCCTATTGTCCCATCTCCTTCCCACAGTCCCATCTCCCCTCCCCACAGTCCCATCTCCTCCCTATGGTCCTATCTCCTCCCGAACACTGCCCCATCTCCCCTCCCGACATTCTCATCTCCTCCCCACAGACCCATCTCCTCCCTTCAGTCCCATCCCCACTCCCCACAGTCCCATTCCCCCTCCACACAATACCATTTCCTCCCCATAGTCCCATCTCCTCCCCAACACAGTCCCATCTCCTTCCCACAGTCCCAACTCCCTTCCCCATAGTCCCATCTCCCCTCCTCACAGTCCCATCTCCCCTCCTCACAGTCCCATCTCATCCCCACGGTCCCATCTCATCCCCACAGTCCTATTTCCTCCCCACTGCCCCATCTCCACCCCACAGACCCACCTCCTCCCCACAGTCCCATCTCCTGACCTCAGTCCCAAATCCCCTCTGCACAGTCCCATCTCCTCCCCACAGTCCCATCTCCCCCCCCCAAACTCCCATCTCATCCCCACGGTCCCATCTCATCCCCACAGTCCTATCTTCCCTCCCTACAGTCCCATCTCCCCCCAACACTGTCCCATCTCCGTTCCCGACAGTCCCATCTCTTCCCTACAGTCCCATCTCCTCCCCACAGACCCATCTCCCCGCAACACTGTCCCATCTCCCCTGCCCACAGTCCCATCTCCTCCCCATAGTCCCATCTCCTCCTCACAGTCCCATCTCCCCTCCACACAGTCACATCTCCCCCCAACACTGTCCCATTTCCCCTCCCCACAGTCCCATCTCCCTCCAGCACTGTCCCATCTCCCCTCCCCACAGTCCCACCTCCTCCCCACAGTCCCATCTCCCTCCAGCACTGTCCCATCTCCCCTCACCACAGTCCCACCTCCTCCCCACAGTCCCATCTCCTATCGTCAGTCCCAAATCCCCTCCGCACATTCCTATCTCCCCACAGTCCCATCTCGCACACCACAGTCCCATCTCCCACTCCACAGTCCAATCTCCTCTCCATAGTCACATCTCCCATCCCCACAGTCCCATCTCCTCCCCATAGTCCCATCTCCTCCCTCAGTCCCATCTCCCCTCCCCACAGTCCCATCTCCCTCCAGCACTGTCCCATCTCCTCCCCGCAGTCACGTTCCGTCCCCACAGTCCCATTTCCCCTCCCAACAATCCCATCTCCTCCCCACAGTCTGATCTCCCCTCCCGACAGTCCCAGCTCCTCCCCAACACTGTCTCATCTCCTCCACAACACTGTCTCATCTCCCCTCCCAACAGTCCCATCTCCTCCCAGTTGCTTCCCCCCACCACAGTCCCATCTCCCCTCCCCAACACTGTCTCATCTCCTCCTCAACACTGTTCCATCTCCTCCCCGCAGTCCCATCTCCACTCCCCACAGTCCCATCTTCCACCAACACTGACCCATCTCCCCTCCCCACAGTCCCATCTCCTCCCCACCGTCCCATCTCCTACCCACTGTCCCATCTCCCCTCCTCACAGTCCCATCTCATCCCCACGGTCCCATCTCATCCCCACAGTCTTATCTTCCCTCCCCACAGTCCCATCTCCCCACAACACAGTCCCATCACCTCCCTACAGTCCCATCTCTTCCCCACAGTCCCATCTCCTCCCCACAGTCCTATTTCCTCCCCACTGCCCTATCTCCTCCCCACAGTCCCATCTCCAGTCCTCAGTCCCAAATCACCTCCGCACAGTCCCATCTCCTCCCCACAGTCCCATTTCCCCTCATCAGAATCCCATCTCATCTCCATAGCCCCATCTCCCTCCCCACTGTCCCATCTCATCCCCACAGTCCTATCTTCCCTCCCTACAGTCCCATCTCCCCCCAACACTGTCCCATCTCCGTTCCCGACAGTCCCATCTCCTCCCAACAGTCCCATCTCTTCCCCACAGTCCCATCTCCTCTCCACAGTCCCATTTCCCCTCATCAGAGTCCCATCTCATTTCCATAGACCTATCTCCCTCCCCATTGTCCCATCTCTTCCCCACAGTCACATCTCCTCCCCACAGTCCCATCTCCCCCCAACACTGTCCCATCTCCTCCCCACAGTCCCATCTCCTCCCCACGGTCCCATCTCCCCCCACAGTCCCATCTCCCCTCCCCACAGTCCCATCTCCCCTCCCCACAGTCCCATCTCCCCCCAACACTGACCCATCTGCCCGCCCCACAGTCCCACCTCCCCCCAAAAGTGATCCATCTGCCCGCCCCACAGTCCCATCTCCTGTCCACAGTCCCATTCCCCCTCCACAGAATCCCATCTCCTCTCCATAGTCCCATCTCCCCTCCCCATTTTCCCATCCCCACCCCGCAGTCCCATCTCCACTCCCCACAGTCCCATCTCCCCCCAACACTGACCCATCTCCCCTTCTCACAGTTCCATCTCCTCCCCACCATCCCATCTCCTACCCACAGACCCATCTCACCTCCCCACAGTCCCATCTCCGCCCCCAACACTATCTCATGTCCTCCACACAGTCCCATCTCCCTTCCGAAATCCCATCTCCTCTCCAGTCCCATCACCCTCCCCATAGTCCCATCTCCTCCCCAGAGTCCCATCTCCTCCCCAACACTGCCCCAGCTCCCCTCTCCACAGTCCTATCTTCTCCACAACACTGTCTCATCTCCACTCCCCAGTCGCATTCCCTCCCCACAGTCCTATCTCCCCTACTCAACACTGTCTCATCTCCTCCCCAACACTGTCCCATCTCCTCCCCACAGTCCAATCTCTTCCTCGCAGTCCAATCTCCCCTCCCCACAGTCCCATCTACTCCACAACACAGTACCATCTGCCCTCCCCACGGACCCATCTCCCCCCAACACTGTCCCATCTCCGTTCCCGACAGTCTCATCACCTCCCGACAGTCCCATCTCTTCCCCACAGTCCCATCTCTTTCCCACAGTCCCATCTCCCCGCAACACTGTCCCATCTCCCCTCCCCACAGCCCTATCTCCTCCCCACAGTCCTAGCTCCTCCCCACAGTCCCATCTCCTGTCCTCAGTCCCTAATCCCCTCCGCACAGTCCCATCTCCTCCACACAGTCCCAACTCCCACCCCACAGTCCCATCTCCTCTCCATAGTCCCATCTCCCATCCCCATAGTCCCATCTCCTCCCCACAGTCCCATCTCCTGTCCTCAGTCCCAAATCCCCTCCGCACATTCCTATCTCCTCCCCACAGTCCCATCTCGCACACCACAGTCCCATCTCCCACTCCACAGTCCAATCTCCTCTCCATAGTCACATCTCCCATCCCCACAGTCCCATCTCCTCCCCACAGTCCCATCTCCCCCCACAGTCCCATCTTGCCTCCCCACAGTCCCATCTCCCCCCAACACTGACCCATCTGCCCGCCCCACAGTCGCACCTCCTCCCCACAGTCCCATCTCCCTCCAGCACAGTCCCATCTCCCCTCACCACAGTCCCACCTCCTCCCCACAGTTCCATCTCCTTTCGTCAGTCCCAAATCCCCTCCGCACATTCCTATCTCCTCCCCACAGTCCCATCTCCCACTCCACAATCCAATCTCCTCTAAGATAGTCACATCTCCCATCCCCACAGTCCCATCTCCTCCCCATAGTCCCATCTCCTCCCTCAGTCCCATCTCCCCTCCACACAGTCACATCTCACCACAACACTGTCCCATCTCCCCTCCCTACAGTCCCATCTCCCTCCAGCACTGTCCCATCTCCTCCCCGCAGTCACGTTCCATCCCCACAGTCCCATTTCCCCTCCCAACAATCTCATCTCCTCCCCACAGTCCGATCCCCACTCCCGACAGTCCCAGCTCCTCCCCAACACTGTCTCATCTCCTCCCCAACACTGTCACATCTCCCCTCCCCACAGTCCCATCTCCCCTCACCACGATCCCATCTCCTCCACAACACTGTCTCATCTCCCCACCCAACAATCCCATCTCCTCCCCACAGTCTGATCTCCCCTCCCGACAGTCCCAGCTCCTCCCCAACACTGTCTCATCTCCTCCACAACACTGTCTCATCTCCCCTCCCAACAGTCCCATCTCCTCCCAGTTGCTTCCCCCCACCACAGTCCCATCTCCCCTCCCCAACACTGTCTCATCTCCTCAACACTGTTCCATCTCCTCCCCGCAGTCCCATCTCCACTTCCCACAGTCCCATCTTCCACCAACACTGACCCATCTCCCCTCCCCACAGTCCCATCTCCTCCCCACCGTCCCATCTCCTACCCACTGTCCCATCTCCCCTCCTCACAGTCCCATCTCATCCCCACGGTCCCATCTCATCCCCACAGTCTTATCTTCCCTCCCCACAGTCCCATCTCCCCACAACACAGTCCCATCACCTCCCTACAGTCCCATCTCTTCCCCACAGTCCCATCTCCTCCCCACAGTCCTATTTCCTCCCCACTGCCCTATCTCCTCCCCACAGTCCCATCTCCAGTCCTCAGTCCCAAATCACCTCCGCACAGTCCCATCTCCTCCCCACAGTCCCATTTCCCCTCATCAGAATCCCATCTCATCTCCATAGCCCCATCTCCCTCCCCACTGTCCCATCTCATCCCCACAGTCCTATCTTCCCTCCCTACAGTCCCATCTCCCCCCAACACTGTCCCATCTCCGTTCCCGACAGTCCCATCTCCTCCCAACAGTCCCATCTCTTCCCCACAGTCCCATCTCCTCTCCACAGTCCCATTTCCCCTCATCAGAGTCCCATCTCATCTCCATAGACCTATCTCCCTCCCCATTGTCCCATCTCTTCCCCACAGTCACATCTCCTCCCCGCAGTCCCATCTCCACTCCCCACAGTCCCATCTTCCACCAACACTGACCCATCTCCCCTCCCCACAGTCCCATCTCCTCCCCACCGTCCCATCTCCTACCCACTGTCCCATCTCCCCTCCTCACAGTCCCATCTCATCCCCACGGTCCCATCTCATCCCCACAGTCTTATCTTCCCTCCCCACAGTCCCATCTCCCCACAACACAGTCCCATCACCTCCCTACAGTCCCATCTCTTCCCCACAGTCCCATCTCCTCCCCACAGTCCTATTTCCTCCCCACTGCCCTATCTCCTCCCCACAGTCCCATCTCCAGTCCTCAGTCCCAAATCACCTCCGCACAGTCCCATCTCCTCCCCACAGTCCCATTTCCCCTCATCAGAATCCCATCTCATCTCCATAGCCCCATATCCCTCCCCACTGTCCCATCTCATCCCCACAGTCCTATCTTCCCTCCCTACAGTCCCATCTCCCCCCAACACTGTCCCATCTCCGTTCCCGACAGTCCCATCTCCTCCCAACAGTCCCATCTCTTCCCCACAGTCCCATCTCCTCTCCACAGTCCCATTTCCCCTCATCAGAGTCCCATCTCATCTCCATAGACCTATCTCCCTCCCCATTGTCCCATCTCTTCCCCACAGTCACATCTCCTCCCCGCAGTCCCATCTCCACTCCCCACAGTCCCATCTTCCACCAACACTGACCCATCTCCCCTCCCCACAGTCCCATCTCCTCCCCACCGTCCCATCTCCTACCCACTGTCCCATCTCCCCTCCTCACAGTCCCATCTCATCCCCACGGTCCCATCTCATCCCCACAGTCTTATCTTCCCTCCCCACAGTCCCATCTCCCCACAACACAGTCCCATCACCTCCCTACAGTCCCATCTCTTCCCCACAGTCCCATCTCCTCCCCACAGTCCTATTTCCTCCCCACTGCCCTATCTCCTCCCCACAGTCCCATCTCCAGTCCTCAGTCCCAAATCACCTCCGCACAGTCCCATCTCCTCCCCACAGTCCCATTTCCCCTCATCAGAATCCCATCTCATCTCCATAGCCCCATATCCCTCCCCACTGTCCCATCTCATCCCCACAGTCCTATCTTCCCTCCCTACAGTCCCATCTCCCCCCAACACTGTCCCATCTCCGTTCCCGACAGTCCCATCTCCTCCCAACAGTCCCATCTCTTCCCCACAGTCCCATCTCCTCTCCACAGTCCCATTTCCCCTCATCAGAGTCCCATCTCATCTCCATAGACCTATCTCCCTCCCCATTGTCCCATCTCTTCCCCACAGTCACATCTCCTCCCCACAGTCCCATCTCCCCCCAACACTGTCCCATCTCCTCCCCACAGTCCCCTCTCCTCCCCACGGTCCCATCTCCCCCCACAGTCCCATCTCCCCTCCCCACAGTCCCATCTCCCCTCCCCACAGTCTGATCTCCCCTCCCGACAGTCCCAGCTCCTCCCCAACACTGTCTCATCTCCTCCACAACACTGCCTCATCTCCCCTCCCAACAGTCCCATCTCCTCCCAGTTGCTTCCCCCCACCACAGTCCCATCTCCCCTCCCCAACACTGTCTCATCTCCTCCTCAACACTGTTCCATCTCCTCCCCGCAGTCCCATCTCCACTCCCCACAGTCCCATCTTCCACCAACACTGACCCATCTCCCCTCCCCACAGTCCCATCTCCTCCCCACCGTCCCATCTCCTACCCACTGTCCCATCTCCCCTCCTCACAGTCCCATCTCATCCCCACGGTCCCATCTCATCCCCACAGTCTTATCTTCCCTCCCCACAGTCCCATCTCCCCACAACACAGTCCCATCACCTCCCTACAGTCCCATTTCCTCCCCACAGTCCTATTTCCTCCCCACTGCCCTATCTCCTCCCCACAGTCCCATCTCCAGTCCTCAGTCCCAAATCACCTCCGCACAGTCCCATCTCCTCCCCACAGTCCCATTTCCCCTCATCAGAATCCCATCTCATCTCCATAGCCCCATCTCCCTCCCCACTGTCCCATCTCATCCCCACAGTCCTATCTTCCCTCCCTACAGTCCCATCTCCCCCCAACACTGTCCCATCTCCGTTCCCGACAGTCCCATCTCCTCCCAACAGTCCCATCTCTTCCCCACAGTCCCATCTCCTCTCCACAGTCCCATTTCCCCTCATCAGAGTCCCATCTCATCTCCATAGACCTATCTCCCTCCCCATTGTCCCATCTCTTCCCCACAGTCACATCTCCTCCCCACAGTCCCATCTCCCCCCAACACTGTCCCATCTCCTCCCCAGTCCCATCTCCTCCCCACAGTCCCATCTCCCCCCACAGTCCCATCTCCCCTCCCCACAGTCCCATCTCCCCCCAACACTGACCCATCTGCCCGCCCCACAGTCCCACCTCCCCCCAAAAGTGATCCATCTGCCCGCCCCACAGTCCCATCTCCTGTCCACAGTCCCATTCCCCCTCCACAGAATCCCATCTCCCCTCCCCATTTTCCCATCCCCTCCCCACAGTCCCATCTCCCCACAACACAGTCCCATCACCTCCCTACAGTCCCATCTCTTCCCCACAGTCCCATCTCCTCCCCACAGTCCTATTTCCTCCCCACTGCCCTATCTCCTCCCCACAGTCCCATCTCCAGTCCTCAGTCCCAAATCACCTCCGCACAGTCCCATCTCCTCCCCACAGTCCCATTTCCCCTCATCAGAATCCCATCTCATCTCCATAGCCCCATATCCCTCCCCACTGTCCCATCTCATCCCCACAGTCCTATCTTCCCTCCCTACAGTCCCATCTCCCCCCAACACTGTCCCATCTCCGTTCCCGACAGTCCCATCTCCTCCCAACAGTCCCATCTCTTCCCCACAGTCCCATCTCCTCTCCACAGTCCCATTTCCCCTCATCAGAGTCCCATCTCATCTCCATAGACCTATCTCCCTCCCCATTGTCCCATCTCTTCCCCACAGTCCCCTCTCCTCCCCACGGTCCCATCTCCCCCCACAGTCCCATCTCCCCTCCCCACAGTCCCATCTCCACTCCCCACAGTCCCATCTCCCCCCAACACTGACCCATCTCCCCTTCTCACAGTTCCATCTCCTCCCCACCATCCCATCTCCTACCCACAGACCCATCTCACCTCCCCACAGTCCCATCTCCGCCCCCAACACTATCTCATGTCCTCCACACAGTCCCATCTCTCTTCCGAAATCCCATCTCCTCTCCAGTCCCATCACCCTCCCCATAGTCCCATCTCCTCCCCAACAATCTCTCATCTCCTCCCCAACACTGCCCCACCTCCCCTCTCCACAGTCCTATCTCCTCCACAACACTGTCTCATCTCCACTCCCCAGTCGCATTCCCTCCCCACAGTCCTATCTCCCCTACTCAACACTGTCTCATCTCCTCCCCAACACTGTCCCATCTCCTCCCCACAGTCCCATCTCCTCCCCACAGTCCCATCTCCCCTCCCCACAGTCCAATCTCTTCCTCTTAGTCCAATCTCCCCTCCCCACAGTCCCATTTCCTCCCCACAGTCCCATCTACTCAACAACACAGTACCATCTGCCCTCCCCACGGACCCATCTCCCCCCAACACTGTCCCATCTCCGTTCCCGACAGTCTCATCTCCTCCCGACAGTCCCATCTCTTCCCCACAGTCCCATCTCTTCCCCACAGTCCCATCTCCCCGCAACACTGTCCCATCTCCCCTCCCCACAGCCCTATCTCCTCCCCACAGTCCTAGCTCCTCCCCACAGTCCCATCTCCTGTCCTCAGTCCCTAATACCCTCCCCACAGCCCTATCTCCTCCCCACAGTCCTAGCTCCTCCCCACAGTCCCATCTCCTGTCCTCAGTCCCTAATCCCCTCCGCACAGTCCCATCTCCTCCACACAGTCCCAACTCCCACCCCACAGTCCCATCTCCTCTCCATAGTCCCATCTCCCATCCCCATAGTCCCATCTCCTCCCCACAGTCCCATCTCCTGTCCTCAGTCCCAATTCCCCTCCGCACATTCCTATCTCCTCCACACAGTCCCATCTCGCACACCACAGTCCCATCTCCCACTCCACAGTCCAATCTCCTCTCCATAGTCACATCTCCCATCCCCACAGTCCCATCTCCTCCCCACAGTCCCATCTCCCCCCACAGTCCCATCTCCCCTCCCCACAGTCCCATCTCCCCCCAACACTGACCCATCTGCTCGCCCCACAGTCGCATCTCCTCCCCACAGTCCCATCTCCCTCCAGCACAGTCCCATCTCCCCTCACCACAGTCCCACCTCCTCCCCACAGTCCCATCTCCTTTCGTCAGTCCCAAATCCCCTCCGCACATTCCTATCTCCTCCCCACAGTCCCATCTCGCACACCACAGTCCCATCTCCCACTCCACAATCCAATCTCCTCTAAGATAGTCACATCTCCCATCCTCACAGTCCCATCTCCTCCCCATAGTCCCATCTCCTCCCTCAGTCCCATTTCCCCTCCACACAGTCACATCTCACCACAACACTGTCCCATCTCCCCTCCCCACAGTCCCATCTCCCTCCAGCACTGTCCCATCTCCTCCCCGCAGTCACGTTCCGTCCCCACAGTCCCATTTCCCCTCCCAACAATCTCATCTCCTCCCCACAGTCCGATCCCCCCTCCCGACAGTCCCAGCTCCTCCCCAACACTGTCTCATCTCCTCCCCAACACTGTCACATCTCCCCTCCCCACAGTCCCATCTCCCCTCACCACGATCCCATCTCCTCCACAACACTGTCTCATCTCCCCTCCCAACAGTCCCATCTCCTCCCAGTTGCTTCCCCCCCCCACAGTCCCATCTCCCCTCCCCAACACTGTCTCATCTCCTCCTCAACACTGTTCCATCTCCTCCCTGCAGTCCCGTCTCCACTCCCCACAGTCCCATCTCCCACCAACACTGACCCAACTCCCCTCCCCACAGTCCCATCTCCTACCCACTGTCCCATCTCCCCTCCCCACAGTCCCATCTCCCCTCACCACAGTCCCATCTCCTCCAAAACACTGTCTCATCTCCCCTCCCCACAGTCCCATCTCCCCTCCCCAACACTGTCTCATCTCCTCCCCAACACAGTCCCATCTCCTCCCCACAATCCCATCTCCTACCCACAGTCCCATCTCCCCTACCCACAGTCCCATTTCCTGCCCACAGTCCCATTTCCTCCCCACAGTCCCATCTACTCCCCAACACAGTACCATCTCCTCCCACAGACCCATCTCCTCCCCACAGTCCCATCTCCCCTCAGCACTGTCCCATTTCCGTTCCCGACAGTCCCACCTCCACTCCCCACAGTTCCATCTCTTCCCCACAGTCCCATCTCCCCCCAACACTGTCCCATCTCCTCCCCACAGCCCCATCTCCTCTCCACAGTCCCATCTCTTGTCCTCAGTCCCTAATCCGCTCACCTCAATCCCATCTCCTCCCCACAGTCTCATCTCCTCCCTACAGTCTCATCTCCTCCCTACAGTCCCATCTCCTCCCCAAAGACCCATCTCCTCCCCATTGTTCCATCTCCGCTCCCCATTGTCCCATCTCTGACCCAACACAGTCCCTTCTCCTCCCCACAGACCCATCTCCTCCCCACAGTCCCATCTCCCCTCTCCACAGTCCCACCTCCTCCCTATGGTCCCATCTCCTCCCCGCAGTACCATCTCCCCCCAACACTGTCCCATCTACCTTCCCCACGGTCCCATCACTTCCCCACAGATCCATCTCCTCATCAAAGTCCCACCTCCACACCATAGTCCCATCTCCTCCCCAACACTGTCTCAGCTCCTCCCCTACAGTGTCCTATCACCTCCCCACAATCCCATCTCCTACCCACAGTCCCACTTCCTCCCCACAGTCCCATCTACTCCCCAACACAGTACCATCTCTTTCCAACAGTCCCATCTCTTTCCCACAGTCCCATCTAACTCCAGCACAGTCCCATCTCCCCTCCCCACAGTCCCACCTCCTCCCCCCAGTCCCATCTCCTGTCGTCAGTCCCAAATCCCCTCCGCACATTCCTATCTCCTCCCCACAGTCCCATCTCGCACACCACAGTCCTATCTCCCACTCCACAGTCCAATCTCCTCTAAGATAGTCACATCTCCCATCCCCACAGTCCCGTCTCCTCCCCGTAGTCCCATCTCCTCCCTCAGTCCCATCTCCTCTCCACACAGTCACATCTCACCACAACACTGTCCCATCTCCCCTCCCCACAGTCCCATCTCCCTCCAGCACTGTCCCATCTCCCTTCCCCACAGTCCCATCTCCTCCCCGCAGTCACGTTCCGTCCCCACAGTCCCATTTCCCCTCCCAACAATCCCATCTCCTCCCCACAGTCCGATCTCCCCTCCCGACAGTCCCAGCTCCTCCCCAACACTGTCTCATCTCCTCCCCAACACTGTCACATCTCCCCTCCCCACAGTCCCATCTCCCCTCACCACGATCCCATCTCCTCCACAACACTGTCTCATCTCCCCTCCCAACAGTCCCATCTCCTCCCAGTTGCTTCCCCCCCCCACAGTCCCATCTCCACTCCCCAACAATGTCTCATCTCCTCCTCAACACTGTTCCATCTCCTCCCCGCAGTCCCGTCTGCACTCCCCACAGTCCCATCTCCTCCCCACCGTCCCATCTCCCCTCCCCACAGTCCCATCTCCCCTCACCACAGTCCCATCTCCTCCACAACACTGTCTCATCTCCCCTCCCCACCGTCCCATCTCCCCTCCCCAACACTGTCTCATCTCCTCCCCAACACAGTCCCATCTCCTCCCCACAGTCCCATCTCCCCTCCCCACAGACCCATCTCCTCCCCACAGTCCCATCTCCCCTCAGCACTGTCCCATCTCCGTTCCCGACAGTCCCACCTCCTTCCAACAGTCCCATCTCTTTCCCACAGACCCATCATTCCCCACAGTCCCATCTCCTCTTCACAGTCCCATCTCCTACCAACACTGTCCCATCTCCCCTCCCCACATTCCCATCTCCTCCCCACAGCCCCATCTCCTCTCCACAGTCCCATCTCTTGTCCTCAGTCCATAATCCACTCCCCACAATCCCATCTCCTACCCACAGTCCCACTTCCTCCCCACAGTCCCATCTACTCCCCAACACAGTACCATCTCTTTCCAACAGTCCCATCTCTTTCCCACAGTCCCATCTAACTCCAGCACAGTCCCATCTCCCCTCCCCACAGTCCCACCTCCTCCCCCCAGTCCCATCTCCTGTCGTCAGTCCCAAATCCCCTCCGCACATTCCTATCTCCTCCCCACAGTCCCATCTCGCACACCACAGTCCTATCTCCCACTCCACAGTCCAATCTCCTCTAAGATAGTCACATCTCCCATCCCCACAGTCCCATCTCCTCCCCGTAGTCCCATCTCCTCCCTCAGTCCCATCTCCTCTCCACACAGTCACATCTCACCACAACACTGTCCCATCTCCCCTCCCCACAGTCCCATCTCCCTCCAGCACTGTCCCATCTCCCTTCCCCACAGTCCCATCTCCTCCCCACAGTCACGTTCCGTCCCCACGGTCCCATTTCCCCTCCCAACAATCCCATCTCCTCCCCACAGTCCGATCTCCCCTCCCGACAGTCCCAGCTCCTCCCCAACACTGTCTTATCTCCTCCCCAACACTGTCACATCTCCCCTCCCCACAGTCCCATCTCCCCTCACCACGATCCCATCTCCTCCACAACACTGTCTCATCTCCCCTCCCAACAGTCCCATCTCCTCCCAGTTGCTTCCCCCCCAACAGTCCCATCTCCCCTCCCCAACACTGTCTCATCTCCTCCTCAACACTGTTCCATCTCCTCCCCGCAGTCCCATCTCCACTCCCCACAGTCCCATCTCCCACCAACACTGACCCATCTCCCCTCCCCACAGTCCCATCTCCTCCCCACCGTCCCATCTCCTACCCACTGACCCATCTCCCCTCCGCACAGTCCCATCTCCCCTCACCACAGTCCCATCTCCTCCACAACACTGTCTCATCTCCCCTCCCCACAGTCCCATCTCCCCTCCCCAACACTGTCTCATCTCCTCCCCAACACAGTCCCATCTCCTCCCCACAATCCCATCTCCTACCCACAAGCCCATCTCCCCTCCCCACAGTCCCATTTCCTGCCCACAGTCCCATTTCCTCCCCACAGTCCCATCTACTCCCCAACAAAGTACCATCTCCTCCCACAGACCCATCTCCTCCCCACAGTCCCATCTCCCCTCAGCACTGTCCCATCTCTGTTTCCGACATTCCCATCTCCTTCCAACAGTCCTATCTCTTTCCCACAGTCCCATCTCCACTCCCCACAGTTCCATCTCTTCACCACAGTCCCATCTCCCCCCAACACTGACCCATTTCCCCTCCCCACAGTCCGATATCCTCCCACAGTCCCATCATTCCCCACAGTCCCATCTCCTCTCCACAGTCCCATCTCCTGTCCTCAGTCCCTAATCCACTCCCCTCAATCCCATCTCCTCCCCACAGTCTCATCTCCTCCCTACAGTCCCATCTCCTCCCCATTGTTCCATCTCTGCTCCCCATTGTCCCATCTCTGACCCAACACAGTCCCTTCTCCTCCCCACAGATCCATCTCCTCCCCAGAGTCCCATCTCCTCTACATAGTCCTATCTCGCATCCCCATTGTCCCATCTCCTCCCCACAGTCCCATCTCCCCTCCCCACAGTCCCACCTCCTCCCTATGGTCGCATCTCCTCCCCGCAGTACCATCTCCCCCCAACACTGTCCCATCTACCTTCCCCACGGTCCCATCTCTTCCCCTCAGATCCATCTCCTCATCAAAGTCCCACCTCCAAACCATAGTCCCATCTCCTCCCCAACACTGTCTCATCTCCTCCCCTACAGTGTCCTATCACCCCTCCCCACAGTCCCATCTCCTGCCCACAGTCCCATCTCCGCTCCCAACAATCCCATCTCCTCCCCATAGTCCGATCTCCCCTCCCCACAGTCCCACCTCCTCCCCAACAGTATCTCATCTCCTCCCCATACCCCAATATCCTCCTCAACACTATCCCATCTTCTCCACACAGTCCCATCTCCCTTCCAGAATCCCATCTCCTCTCCAGAGTCCAATCACCCTCCCCGTAGACCCAACCCCTCCCCAGAGACCCATCTCCTCCCCAACACAGTCCCATCTCCATGCCCCAGAGTCCAATCTCCTCCCAACAGTGCCATCTCCCCTCCCCACAGTCCCATATCCCCTCTGACACTATCCCATCTTCCCTCTCCACAGTCCCTCCTCCTCCCTACGGTCCTATCTCCTCCCGAACACTGTCCCATCTCCCCTCCCGACATTCTCATCTCTTCCCCAACACAGTCCCATCTCCTCCCTACAGTCCCATCTCCTCCCCACAGTCCCATTTCCCCTCATCAGAGTCCCATCTCCCCTCCTGATTGTCCCATCTCCTCCCCACAGTCCCATCTCCCCTCCTCACAGTCCAATCTCATCCCCACGGTCCCATCTCATCCCCACAGTCTTATCTTCCCTCCCCACAGTCCCACCTCCCCCCAACACTGTCCCATCACCTCCCAACAGTCTCATTTCTTCCCCACAGTCCCATCTCCTCCCCACAGTCCTATTTCCTCCCCACTGCCCCATCTCCACCCCACAGACCCACCTCCTCCACACAGTCCCATCTCCTGTCCTCAGTCCCAAATCACCCCCGCACAGTCCCATCTCCTCCCCACAGTCCCATTTCCCCTAATCAGAGTCCCATCTCATCTCCATAGCCCCATCTCCCTCCCCATTGTCCCATCTCATCCCCACAGTCCTATTTTCCCTCCCTACAGTCCCATCTCGCCGCGACACTGTCCCATCTCCGTTCCCAACAGTCCCATCTCCACCCAACAGTCCCATCTCTTCCCCACAGTCCCATCTCCCCCCAACACTGTCCCATCTCCCCTCCCCACAGTCCCACCTCCTCCCCACAGTCCTATCTCCCTCCAGCACTGTCCCATCTCCCCTCACCACAGTCCCACCTCCTCCCCACAGTCCCATCTCCTGTCGTCAGTCCCAAATCCCCTCCGCACATTCCTATCTCCTCCCCACAGTCCCATCTCGCACACCATAGTCCCATCTCCCACTCCACAGTCCAATCTCCTCTCCATAGTCACATCTCCCATCCCCACAGTCCTATCTCCTCCCCACAGTCCCATCTCCCCCCTGAGTCCCATCTCCCCTCCACACAGTCACATCTCGCCACAACACTGACCCATATCCCCTCCCCACTGTCCCATCTCCCTCCAGCACTGTCCCATCTCCCTTCCCCACAGTCCCATCTCCTCCCCGCAGTCACGTTCCGTCCCCACAGTCCCATTTCCCCTCCCAACAATCCCATCTCCTCCCCACAGTCCAATCTCCCCTCCCGACAGTCCCAGCTCCTCCCCAACACTGTCTCATCTCCTCCCCAACACTGTCACATCTCCCCTCCCCACAGTCCCATCTCCCCTCCCAACAGTCCCATCTCCTCCCAGTTGCTTCCCCCCCCCACAGTCCCATCTCCCCTCCCCAACACTGTCTCATCTCCTCAACACTGTTCCATCTCCTCCCCGCAGTCCCATCTCCACTCCCCACAGTCCCATCTCCCACCAACACTGACCCATCTCCCCTCTCCACAGTCTCATCTCCTCCCCACTGTCCCATCTCCTACCCACTGTCCCATCTCCCCTCCCCACTGTCCCATCTCCCCTCACCACAGTCCCATCTCCTCCACAACACTATCTCATCTCCCCTCCCCACAGTCCCATCTCTCCTCCCCAACTCTGTCTCATCTCCTCCCCAACACAGTCCCATCTCCTCCCCACAATCCCATCTCCTACCCACAGTCCCATCTCCCCTCCCCACAGTCCCATTTCCTGCCCACAGACCCATCTCCTCCCCACAGTCCCATCTCCGTTCCCGACAGTCCCATCTCCTTCCAACAGTCCCATCTCTTTCCCACAGTCCCATCTCCACACCCCACAGTTCCATCTCTTCCCCACAGTCCCATCTCCCCCCAACACTGACCCATTTCCCCTCCCCACAGTCCGATATCCTCCCACAGTCCCATCATTCCCCACAGTCCCATCTCCTCTCCACAGTCCCATCTCGTCTCCACAGTCCCATCTCCCCCCAACACTGTCCCATCTCCTCCCCACAGCCCCATCTCCTCTCCACAGTCCCATCTCCTGTCTTCAGTCCCTAATCCACTCCCCTCAATCCCATCTCCTCCCCACAGTCTCATCTCCTCCCTACAGTCCCATCTCCTCCCCATTGTTCCATCTCTGCTCCCCATTGTCCCATCTCTGACCCAACACAGTCCCTTCTCCTCCCCACAGATCCATCTCCTCCCCAGAGTCCCATCTCCTCTACATAGTCCTATCTCGCATCCCCATTGTCCCATCTCCTCCCCACAGTCCCATCTCCCCTCCCCACAGTCCCACCTCCTCCCTATGGTCGCATCTCCTCCCCGCAGTACCATCTCCCCCCAACACTGTCCCATCTACCTTCCCCACGGTCCCATCTCTTCCCCTCAGATCCATCTCCTCATCAAAGTCCCACCTCCAAACCATAGTCCCATCTCCTCCCCAACACTGTCTCATCTCCTCCCCTACAGTGTCCTATCACCCCTCCCCACAGTCCCATCTCCTGCCCACAGTCCCATCTCCGCTCCCAACAATCCCATCTCCTCCCCATAGTCCGATCTCCCCTCCCCACAGTCCCACCTCCTCCCCAACAGTATCTCATCTCCTCCCCATACCCCAATATCCTCCTCAACACTATCCCATCTTCTCCACACAGTCCCATCTCCCTTCCAGAATCCCATCTCCTCTCCAGAGTCCAATCACCCTCCCCGTAGACCCAACCCCTCCCCAGAGACCCATCTCCTCCCCAACACAGTCCCATCTCCATGCCCCAGAGTCCAATCTCCTCCCAACAGTGCCATCTCCCCTCTCCACAGTCCCATATCCCCTCTGACACTATCCCATCTTCCCTCTCCACAGTCCCTCCTCCTCCCTACGGTCCTATCTCCTCCCGAACACTGTCCCATCTCCCCTCCCGACATTCTCATCTCTTCCCCAACACAGTCCCATCTCCTCCCAACAGTCCCATCTCCTCCCCACAGTCCCATTTCCCCTCATCAGAGTCCCATCTCCCCTCCTGATTGTCCCATCTCCTCCCCACAGTCCCATCTCCCCTCCTCACAGTCCAATCTCATCCCCACGGTCCCATCTCATCCCCACAGTCTTATCTTCCCTCCCCACAGTCCCACCTCCCCCCAACACTGTCCCATCACCTCCCAACAGTCTCATTTCTTCCCCACAGTCCCATCTCCTCCCCACAGTCCTATTTCCTCCCCACTGCCCCATCTCCACCCCACAGACCCACCTCCTCCACACAGTCCCATCTCCTGTCCTCAGTCCCAAATCACCCCCGCACAGTCCCATCTCCTCCCCACAGTCCCATTTCCCCTAATCAGAGTCCCATCTCATCTCCATAGCCCCATCTCCCTCCCCATTGTCCCATCTCATCCCCACAGTCCTATTTTCCCTACCTACAGTCCCATCTCGCCGCAACACTGTCCCATCTCCGTTCCCAACAGTCCCATCTCCACCCAACAGTCCCATCTCTTCCCCACAGTCCCATCTCCCCCCAACACTGTCCCATCTCCCCTCCCCACAGTCCCACCTCCTCCCCACAGTCCTATCTCCCTCCAGCACTGTCCCATCTCCCCTCACCACAGTCCCACCTCCTCCCCACAGTCCCATCTCCTGTCGTCAGTCCCAAATCCCCTCCGCACATTCCTATCTCCTCCCCACAGTCCCATCTCGCACACCATAGTCCCATCTCCCACTCCACAGTCCAATCTCCTCTCCATAGTCACATCTCCCATCCCCACAGTCCTATCTCCTCCCCACAGTCCCATCTCCCCCCTGAGTCCCATCTCCCCTCCACACAGTCACATCTCGCCACAACACTGACCCATATCCCCTCCCCACTGTCCCATCTCCCTCCAGCACTGTCCCATCTCCCTTCCCCACAGTCCCATCTCCTCCCCGCAGTCACGTTCCGTCCCCACAGTCCCATTTCCCCTCCCAACAATCCCATCTCCTCCCCACAGTCCAATCTCCCCTCCCGACAGTCCCAGCTCCTCCCCAACACTGTCTCATCTCCTCCCCAACACTGTCACATCTCCCCTCCCCACAGTCCCATCTCCCCTCCCAACAGTCCCATCTCCTCCCAGTTGCTTCCCCCCCCCACAGTCCCATCTCCCCTCCCCAACACTGTCTCATCTCCTCAACACTGTTCCATCTCCTCCCCGCAGTCCCATCTCCACTCCCCACAGTCCCATCTCCCACCAACACTGACCCATCTCCCCTCTCCACAGTCTCATCTCCTCCCCACTGTCCCATCTCCTACCCACTGTCCCATCTCCCCTCCCCACTGTCCCATCTCCCCTCACCACAGTCCCATCTCCTCCACAACACTATCTCATCTCCCCTCCCCACAGTCCCATCTCTCCTCCCCAACTCTGTCTCATCTCCTCCCCAACACAGTCCCATCTCCTCCCCACAATCCCATCTCCTACCCACAGTCCCATCTCCCCTCCCCACAGTCCCATTTCCTGCCCACAGACCCATCTCCTCCCCACAGTCCCATCTCCGTTCCCGACAGTCCCATCTCCTTCCAACAGTCCCATCTCTTTCCCACAGTCCCATCTCCACACCCCACAGTTCCATCTCTTCCCCACAGTCCCATCTCCCCCCAACACTGACCCATTTCCCCTCCCCACAGTCCGATATCCTCCCACAGTCCCATCATTCCCCACAGTCCCATCTCCTCTCCACAGTCCCATCTCGTCTCCACAGTCCCATCTCCCCCCAACACTGTCCCATCTCCTCCCCACAGCCCCATCTCCTCTCCACAGTCCCATCTCCTGTCTTCAGTCCCTAATCCACTCCCCTCAATCCCATCTCCTCCCCACAGTCTCATCTCCTCCCCACAGCCCCATCTCCTTTCCACAGTCCCATCTCCTGTCTTCAGTCCCTAATCCACTCCCCTCAATCCCATCTCCTCCCCAAACACCCATCTCCTCCCCATTGTTCCATCTACGCTCCCCATTGTCCCATCTCTGACCCAACACAGTCCCTTGTCCTCCCCACGGACCCATCTCCTCCCCAGAGTCCCATCTCCTCGCCATAGTCCTATCTCGCATCCCCATTGTCCCATCTCCTCCGCACAGTCCCATCACCTCTCTACGGTCTCATCTCTTCCCTGCAGTACCATCTCCCCCAACACTGTCCCATCTACCTTCCCCACCGTCCCTCTCTTCCCCACAGACCCATCTCCTCCCCAAAGTCCCACCTCCACACCATAGTCCCATCTCCTCCCCAACACTGTCTCATCTCCTCCCCAACACTGTCACATCTCCCCTCCCCACAGTCCCATCTCCCCTCCCAACAGTCCCATCTCCTCCCAGTTGCTTCCCCCCCCCCACAGTCCCATCTCCCCTCCCCAACACTGTCTCATCTCCTCAACACTGTTCCATCTCCTCCCCGCAGTCCCATCTCCACTCCCCACAGTCCCATCTCCCACCAACACTGACCCATCTCCCCTCTCCACAGTCTCATCTCCTCCCCACTGTCCCATCTCCTACCCACTGTCCCATCTCCCCTCCCCACTGTCCCATCTCCCCTCACCACAGTCCCATCTCCTCCACAACACTATCTCATCTCCCCTCCCCACAGTCCCATCTCTCCTCCCCAACTCTGTCTCATCTCCTCCCCAACACAGTCCCATCTCCTCCCCACAATCCCATCTCCTACCCACAGTCCCATCTCCCCTCCCCACAGTCCCATTTCCTGCCCACAGACCCATCTCCTCCCCACAGTCCCATCTCCGTTCCCGACAGTCCCATCTCCTTCCAACAGTCCCATCTCTTTCCCACAGTCCCATCTCCACACCCCACAGTTCCATCTCTTCCCCACAGTCCCATCTCCCCCCAACACTGACCCATTTCCCCTCCCCACAGTCCGATATCCTCCCACAGTCCCATCATTCCCCACAGTCCCATCTCCTCTCCACAGTCCCATCTCGTCTCCACAGTCCCATCTCCCCCCAACACTGTCCCATCTCCTCCCCACAGCCCCATCTCCTCTCCACAGTCCCATCTCCTGTCTTCAGTCCCTAATCCACTCCCCTCAATCCCATCTCCTCCCCACAGTCTCATCTCCTCCCCACAGCCCCATCTCCTTTCCACAGTCCCATCTCCTGTCTTCAGTCCCTAATCCACTCCCCTCAATCCCATCTCCTCCCCATTGTTCCATCTACGCTCCCCATTGTCCCATCTCTGACCCAACACAGTCCCTTGTCCTCCCCACGGACCCATCTCCTCCCCAGAGTCCCATCTCCTCGCCATAGTCCTATCTCGCATCCCCATTGTCCCATCTCCTCCGCACAGTCCCATCACCTCTCTACGGTCTCATCTCTTCCCTGCAGTACCATCTCCCCCAACACTGTCCCATCTACCTTCCCCACCGTCCCTCTCTTCCCCACAGACCCATCTCCTCCCCAAAGTCCCACCTCCACACCATAGTCCCATCTCCTCCCCAACACTGTCTCATCTCCTCCCCTACAGTGTCCTATCACCCCTCCCCACCGACCCATATCCTCCCCACAGTCCCATTTAACTTCCCCACAGTCCCATCTCCTCCCCAAAGACCCATCTCCTTCCCATTGTTCCATCTCCGCTCCACATTGTCCCATCTCTGACCCAACACAGTCCCTTCTCCTCCCAACAGACCCATCTCCTCCCCAGAGTCCCATCTCCTCTCCATAGTCCTATCTCGCATCCCCATTGTCCCATCTCCTCCCCACTGTCCTGTCACCTCCCTACAGTCTCATCTCTTCCCTGCAGTACCAGCTTTCCCAACACTGTCCCATCTACCTTCCCCACCGTCCCATCTCTTCCCCACAGACCCATCTCCTCCCCAAAGTCCCACCTCCACACCATAGTCCCATCTCCTCCCCAACACTGTCTCATCTCCTCCCCTACAGTGTCCTATCACCTCTCCCCACAGACCCATATCCTCCCCACAGTCCCATCTCCGCTCCCAACAATCCCATCTCCTCCCCACAGTCCGATCTCCCCTCCCCACAGTCCCACCTCCTGCCCAACAATATCTCATCTCCTCCCCATACTCCCATATCCTCCTCAACACTATCCCATCTCCTCCACACAGTCCCATCTCCCTTCCAGAATCCCATCTCCTCACCAGAGTCCCATCAGCCTCCCCATAGTCCCATCTCCTCCCCAGAGACCCATCTCCTCCCTAATACTGTCTCATCTCCTCCCCAACACTGTCCCATCTCCCCTCCCCACAGTCCCATCTCCTCCACAACACTGACTCATCACCCATCCCCACAATCGCATTCCCTCCCCACAGTCCCATCTCCCCTCCCCAACACTGTCTCATTCCTCCCCAACACAGTCCCATCTCATCCCCACGTTCCTATCTTCCCTCCCCACAGTCCCATCTCCCCCCAACACTGTCCCATCTCCGTTCCCAACAGTCACATCTCCTCCCAACAGTCCCATCTCTTCCCCACAGTCCCACCTCCACCCCAGTCCCACCTCCTCCCCACAGTCCCATCTCCTGTCCTCAGTCCCAGATCCCCTCCGCACAGTCCCATCTCTTCACCACAGTCCCATCTCCTACCCCACAATCCCATCTCCCACTCCACAGTCCCATCTCCTCTCCATAGTCCCATCTCCCCTCCCCACAGTCCCATCTGCATCCCACAGCCCCATCTCCTCCCCACAGTCCCACCTCCTGTCCTCATTCCCAAATCCGCTCCGCACATTCCCATCTCCTCCCCACAGTCCCATCTCCGCCCCCAACACTATCTCATCTCCTCCACACAGTCCCATCTCCCTTCCAGAATCCCATCTCCTCTCCAGTCCCATCACCCTCCCCATAGTCCCATCTCCTCCCCAACAATCTCTCATCTCCTCCCCAACACTGCCCCACCTCCCCTCTCCACAGTCCCATCTCCTCCACAACACTGTCTCATCTCCACTCCCCACAGTCGCATTCCCTCCCCACAGTCCCATCTCCCCTCCTCAACACTGTCTCATCTCCTCCCCAACACTGCCCCATCTCCTCCCCACAATCCCATCTCCTCCCCACAGTCCCATCTCCCCTGCCCACAGTCCAATCTCTTCCTCTTAGTCCAATCTCCCCTCCTCACAGTCCCATTTCCTCCCCACAGTCCCATCTACTCCACAACACAGTACCATCTCCTCCCCACAGTCCCATCTCCTCCCCACAGTCCCCTCTCCTCCCCACTGTCCCATCTGCCCTCCCCACGGACCCATCTCCCCCCAACACTGTCCCATCTCCGTTCCCGACAGTCTCATCTCCTCCCAACAGTCCCATCTCTTCCCCACAGTCCCATCTCCACTCCCCACAGTCCCATCTCTTCCCCACAGTCCCATCTCCCTGCAACACTGTCCCATCTCCCCTCCCCACAGCCCTATATCCTCCCCACAGTCCTAGCTCCTCCCCACAGTCCCATCTCCTGTCCTCAGTCCCTAATCCCCTCCGCACAGTCCCATCTCCTCCCCACAGTCCCAACTCCCACCCACAGTCCCATCTTCTGTTCATAGTCCCATCTCCCATCCCCACAGTCCCATCTCCACTCCCCACAGTCCCATCTCCCCTCCCCACAGTCCCATATCCTCCCTACCTCCCCACCATCCCATCTTACCTCCCCACAGTCCCATCTCCGCCCCCAACACTATCTCAACTCCTCCACACAGTCCCATCTCCCAACAGACCCATCTGCCCGCCCCACAGTCCCATCTCCTGTCCACAGTCCCATTCCCCCTCCACAGAATCCCATCTCCTCTCCATAGTCCCATCTCCCCTCCCCATTTTCCCATCCCCTCCCCGCAGTCCCATCTCCACTCCCCACAGTCCCATCTCCCCCCAACATTGACCCATCTCCCCTTCCCACAGTCCCACCTCCTCCCCACCATCCCATCTCCTACCCACAGTCCCATCTCACCTCCCCACAGTCCCATCTCCGCCCCCAACACTATCTCATCTCCTCCACACAGTCCCATCTCCCTTCCAGAATCCCATCTCCTCTCCAGTCCCATCACCCTCCCCATAGTCCCATCTCCTCCCCAGAGACCCATCTCCTCCCGAACACTGTCTCATCTCCTCCCCAACACTGTCCCATCTCCCCTCCCCACAGTCCCATCTCCTCCACAACACTGTCTCATTGCCCCTCCCCACAATCGCATTCCCTCCCCACAGTCCCATCTCCCCTCCCCAACACTGTCTCATTCCTCCCCAACACAGTCCCATCTCCTCCCAACAATCCCATCTCGCCTCCCCACAGTCCCATCTCATCCCCACGGTCCTATCTTCACTCCCCACAGTCCCATCTCCCCCCAACACTGTCCCATCTCCGTTCCCGACAGTCCCATCTCCTCCCAACAGTCCCATCTCTTCCCCACAGTCCCATCTCCACCCCACAGTCCCACCTCCTCCCCACAGTCCCATCTCCTGTCCTCAGTCCCAGATCCCCTCCGCACAGTCCCATCTCTTCACCACAGTCCCATCTCCCACCCCACAATCCCATCTCCCACTCCACTGTCCCATCTCCTCTCCATAGTCCCATCTCCCGTCCCCACAGTCCCATCTCCTTCCCACAGCCCCATCTCCTCCCCACAGTCCCACTTACTGTCCTCATTCCCAAATCCGCTCCGCACATTCCCATCTCCTCCTCACAGTCCCCTCTCCTCCCCACTGTCCCATCTGCCCTCCCCACGGACCCATCTCCCAACACTGTCCCATCTCCGTTCCCGACAGTCTCATCTCCTCCCAACAGTCCCATCTCTTCCCCACAGTCCCATCTCCACTCCCCACAGTCCCATCTCTTCCCCACAGTCCCATCTCCCTGCAACACTGTCCCATCTCCCCTCCCCACAGCCCTATATCCTCCCCACAGTCCTAGCTCCTCCCCACAGTCCCATCTCCTGTCCTCAGTCCCTAATCCCCTCCGCACAGTCCCATCTCCTCCCCACAGTCCCAACTCCCACCCACAGTCCCATCTTCTGTCCATAGTCCCATCTCCCATCCCCACAGTCCCATCTCCACTCCCCACAGTCCCATCTCCCCTCCCCACAGTCCCATATCCTCCCTACCTCCCCACCATCCCATCTTACCTCCCCACAGTCCCATCTCCGCCCCCAACACTATCTCAACTCCTCCACACAGTCCCATCTCCCAACAGACCCATCTGCCCGCCCCACAGTCCCATCTCCTGTCCACAGTCCCATTCCCCCTCCACAGAATCCCATCTCCTCTCCATAGTCCCATCTCCCCTCCCCATTTTCCCATCCCCTCCCCGCAGTCCCATCTCCACTCCCCACAGTCCCATCTCCCCCCAACATTGACCCATCTCCCCTTCCCACAGTCCCACCTCCTCCCCACCATCCCATCTCCTACCCACAGTCCCATCTCACCTCCCCACAGTCCCATCTCCGCCCCCAACACTATCTCATCTCCTCCACACAGTCCCATCTCCCTTCCAGAATCCCATCTCCTCTCCAGTCCCATCACCCTCCCCATAGTCCCATCTCCTCCCCAGAGACCCATCTCCTCCCGAACACTGTCTCATCTCCTCCCCAACACTGTCCCATCTCCCCTCCCCACAGTCCCATCTCCTCCACAACACTGTCTCATTGCCCCTCCCCACAATCGCATTCCCTCCCCACAGTCCCATCTCCCCTCCCCAACACTGTCTCATTCCTCCCCAACACAGTCCCATCTCCTCCCAACAATCCCATCTCGACTCCCCACAGTCCCATCTCATCCCCACGGTCCTATCTTCACTCCCCACAGTCCCATCTCCCCCCACCACTGTCCCATCTCCGTTCCCGACAGTCCCATCTCCTCCCAACAGTCCCATCTCTTCCCCACAGTCCCATCTCCACCCCACAGTCCCACCTCCTCCCCACAGTCCCATCTCCTGTCCTCAGTCCCAGATCCCCTCCGCACAGTCCCATCTCTTCACCACAGTCCCATCTCCCACCCCACAATCCCATCTCCCACTCCACTGTCCCATCTCCTCTCCATAGTCCCATCTCCCGTCCCCACAGTCCCATCTCCTTCCCACAGCCCCATCTCCTCCCCACAGTCCCACTTACTGTCCTCATTCCCAAATCCGCTCCGCACATTCCCATCTCCTCCTCACAGTCCCAGCTCCCCTCAACACAGTCCCATCTACTCCACAACACAGTACCATCTCCTCCCCACAGTCCCATCTCCTCCCCACAGTCCCCTCTCCTCCCCACTGTCCCATCTCCCCTCCCCACAGTCCCATCTCCCCCCTACAGTGACCCATCTGCCCGCCCCACAGTCCCATCTCCGCCCCCAACACTATCTCATCTCCTCCACACAGTCCCATCTCCCTTCCAGAATCCCATCTCCTCTCCAGTCCCATCACCCTCCCCATTGTCTCATCTCCCCTCCCCACAGTTCCATCTCCTCCCCACAGTCCCATCTCCCCCCCAGTCCCATCTCCCCTCCCCACAGTCCGATCTCCCCCCTACAGTGACCCAACTGCCAACCCCACAGTCCCATCTCCTGCCCATAGTCCCATTCCCCCTCCACAGAATCCCATCTCCTCTCCATAGTGCCATCTCCCCTCTCCATTGTCCCATCCCCTCCCCGCAGTCCCATCTCCACTCCCTACAGTCCCATCTCCCCTCCCCACAGTCCCATCTCCTCCCTACCTCCCCACCATCCCATCTTACCTCCCCACAGTCCCATCTCCGCCCCCAACACTATCTCATCTCCTGCACACAGTCCCATCTCCCCCCAACAGACCCATCTGCCCGCCCCACAGTCCCATCTCCTATCCACAGTCCCATTCCCCCTCCACAGAATCCCATCTCCTCTCCATAGTCCCATCTCCCCTCCCCATTTTCCCATCCCCTCCCCGCAGTCCCATCTCCACTCCCCACAGTCCCATCTCCCCCCAACATTGACCCATCTCCCCTTCCCACAGTCCCACCTCCTCCCCACCGTCCCATCTCCTACCCACAGTCCCATCTCACCTCCTCACAGTCCCATCTCCGCCCCCAACACTATCTCATCTCCTCCACACAGTCCCATCTCCCTTCCAGAATCCCATCTCCTCTCCAGTCCCATCACCCTCCCCATAGTCCCATCTCCTCCCCAGGGACCCATCTCCTCCCGAACACTGTCTCATCTCCTCCCCAACACTGTCCCATCTCCTCCCAACAATCCCATCTCGCCTCCCCACAGTCCCATCTCATCCCCACGGTCCTATCTTCACTCCCCACAGTCCCATCTCCCCCCAACACTGTCCCATCTCCGTTCCCGACAGTCCCATCTCCTCCCAACAGTCCCATCTCTTCCCCACAGTCCCATCTCCACCCCACAGTCCCACCTCCTCCCCACAGTCCCATCTCCTGTCCTCAGTCCCAGATCCCCTCCGCACAGTCCCATCTCTTCACCACAGTCCCATCTCCCACCCCACAATCCCATCTCCCACTCCACAGTCCCACCTCCTGTCCTCATTCCCAAATCCGCTCCGCACATTCCCATCTCCTCCTCACAGTCCCAGCTCCCCTCAACACAGTCCCATCTCCTCCTCAACACTGTCTCATCTCCCCTCCCCACAGTCCCATCTCCCCCCACAGTCCCATCTCCCAACAGACCCATCTGCCCGCCCCACAGTCCCATCTCCTGCCCACAGTCCCATATCCCCTCCACAGAATCCCATCTCCTCTCCATAGTCCCATCTCCCCTCTCCATTGTCCCATCCCCTCCCCGCAGTCCCATCTCCACTCCCTACAGTCCCATCTCCCCCCAACACTGATCCATCTCCCCTTCCCACAGTCCCATCTCCTCCCCACCGTCCCATCTCCTACCCACAGTCCCATCTCACCTCCCCACAGTCCCATCTCCGCCCCCAACACTATCTCATCTCCTCCACACAGTCCCATCTCCCTTCCAGAATCCCATCTCCTCTCCAGTCCCATCACCCTCCCCATAGTCCCATCGCCTCCCCAGAGTCCCATCTCCTCCCCAACAATCTCTCATCTCCTCCCCAACACTGCCCCATCTCCCCTCTCCACAGTCCTATCTCCTCCACAACACTGTCTCATCTCCACTCCCCACAGTCGCATTCCCTCCCCACAGTCCCATCTCCCCTCCTCAACACTGTCTCATCTCCTCCCCAACACTGCCCCATCTCCTCCCCACAATCCCATCTCCTCCCCACAGTCCCATCTCCCCTGCCCACAGTCCAATCTCTTCCTCTTAGTCCAATCTCCCCTCCCCACAGTCCCATTTCCTCCCCACAGTCCCATCTACTCCACAACACAGTACCATCTCCTCCCCACAGTCCCATCTCCTCCCCACAGTCCCCTCTCCTCCCCACTGTCCCATCTGCCCTCCCCATGGACCCATCTCCCCCCAACACTGTCCCATCTCCGTTCCCGACAGTCTCATCTCCTCCCAACAGTCCCATCTCTTCCCCACAGTCCCATCTCCACTCCCCACAGTCCCATCTCTTCCCCACAGTCCCATCTCCCTGCAACACTGTCCCATCTCCCCTCCCCACAACCCTATCTCCTCCCCACAGTCCTAGCTCCTCCCCACAGTCCCATCTCCTGTCCTCAGTCCCTAATCCCCTCCGCACAGTCCCATCTCCTCCCCACAGTCCCAACTCCCACCCCACAGTCCCATCTTCTCTCCATAGTCCCATCTCCCATCCCCACAGTCCCATCTCCACTCCCCACAGTCCCATCTTCTCTCCATAGTCCCATCTCCCATCCCCACAGTCCCATCTCCACTCCCCACAGTCCCATCTCCCCTCCCCACAGTCCCATATCCTCCCTACCTCCCCACCATCCCATCTTACCTCCCCACAGTCCCATCTCCGCCCCCAACACTATCTCATCTCCTCCACACAGTCCCATCTCCCCCCAACAGACCCATCTGCCCGCCCCACAGTCCCATCTCCTGTCCACAGTCCCATTCCCCCTCCACAGAATCCCATCTCCTCTCCATAGTCCCATCTCCCCTCCCCATTTTCCCATCCCCTCCCCGCAGTCCCATCTCCACTCCCCACAGTTCCATTTCCCCCCAACATTGACCCATCTCCCCTTCCCACAGTCCCACCTCCTCCCCAACGTCCCATCTCCTACCCACAGTCCCATCTCACCTCCCCACAGTCCCATCTCCACCCCCAACACTATCTCATCTCCTCCACACAGTCCCATCTCCCTTCCAGAATCCCATCTCCTCTCCAGTCCCATCACCCTCCCCATAGTCCCATCTCCTTCCCAGAGACCCATCTCCTCCCGAACACTGTCTCATCTCCTCCCCAACACTGTCCCATCTCCGTTCCCGACAGTCCCATCTCCTCCCAACAGTCCCATCTCTTCCCCACAGTCCCATCTCCACCCTACAGTCCCACCTCCTCCCCACAGTCCCATCTCCTGTCCTCAGTCCCAGATCCCCTCCGCACAGTCCCATCTCTTCACCACAGTCCCATCTCCCACCCCACAATCCCATCTCCCACTCCACTGTCCCATCTCCTCTCCATAGTCCCATCTCCCGTCCCCACAGTCCCATCTCCTTCCCACAGCCCCATCTCCTCCCCACAGTCCCACTTACTGTCCTCATTCCCAAATCCGCTCCGCACATTCCCATCTCCTCCTCACAGTCCCAGCTCCCCTCAACACAGTCCCATCTCCTCCACAACACTGTCTCATCTCCCCTCCCCACAGTCCCATCTCCTCCCCACAGTCCCATCTCCCCCCACAGTCCCATCTCCCCTCCCCACAGTCCCATCTCCCCCCTACAGTGACCCATCTGCCCGCCCCACAGTCCCATCTCCTGCCCACAGTCCCATTTCCCCTCCACAGAATCCCATCTCCTCTCCATAGTCCCATCTCCCCTCTCCATTGTCCCATCCCCTCCCCGCAGTCCCATCTCCACTCCCCACAGTCCCATCTCCCCCCAACACTGACCCATCTCCCCTTCCCACAGTCCCATCTTCCCCACCGTCCCATCTCCTACCCAAAGTCCCATCTCACCTCCCCACAGTCCCATCTCCGCCCCCAACACTATCTCATCTCCTCCACACAGTCCCATCTCCCTTCCAGAATCCCATCTCCTCTCCAGTCCCATCACCCTCCCCATAGTCCCATCTCCTCCCCAGAGTCCCATCTCCTCCCCAACAATCTCTCATCTCCTCCCCAACACTGCCCCACCTCCCCTCTCCACAGTCCCATCTCCTCCACAACACTGTCTCATCTCCACTCCCCACAGTCGCATTCCCTCCCCACAGTCCCATCTCCCCTCCTCAACACTGTCTCATCTCCTCCCCAACACTGCCCCATCTCCTCCCCACAATCCCATCTCCTCCCCACAGTCCCATCTCCCCTGCCCACAGTCCAATCTCTTCCTCTTAGTCCAATCTCCCCTCCCCACAGTCCCATTTCCTCCCCACAGTCCCATCTACTCCACAACACAGTACCATCTCCTCCCCACAGTCCCCTCTCCTCCCCACTGTCCCATCTGCCCTCCCCACGGACCCATCTCCCCCAACACTGTCCCATCTCCGTTCCCGACAGTCTCATCTCCTCCCAACAGTCCCATCTCTTCCCCACAGTCCCATCTCCACTCCCCACAGTCCCATCTCTTCCCCACAGTCCCATCTCCCTGCAACACTGTCCCATCTCCCCTCCCCACAGTCCCATCTCCTCCCCACAGTCCTAGCTCCTCCCCACAGTCCCATCTCCTGTCCTCAGTCCCTAATCCCCTCCGCACAGTCCCATCTCCTCCCCACAGTCCCAACTCCCACCCCACAGTCCCATCTCCTCTCCATAGTCCCATCTCCCATCCCCACAGTCCCATCTCCTCCCCACAGTCCCATCTCCCCCCACAGTCCCATCTCCCCTCTGCACAGTCCCATCTCCTCCCCACAGTCCCAACTCCCACCCCACGGTCCCATCTCCTCTCCATAGTCCCATCTCCCATCCCCACAGTCCCATCTCCTCCCCACAGTCCCATCTCCCCCCACAGTCCCATCTCCCCTCCCCACAGTCCCATCTCCCCCCAACACTGACCCATCTGCTTGCCACACAGTCCCATCTCCTGCCCACAGTCCCATTTCCCCTCCACAGAATCCCATCTCCTCTCCATAGTCCCAACTTCCCTCCCCATTGTCCCATCCCTTCGCTGCAGTCAGATCTCCCCCCAACACTGACCCATCTCCCCTCCCCACAGTCCCATCACCTCTCAACCGTCCTATCTCCTACCCACAGTCCCACCTCCGCCCCCAACACTAGCTCATCTCCTCCACACAGTCCCATCTCCCTTCCAGAATCCCATCTCCTCTCCAGTCCCATCACCCTCCCCATAGTCACATCTCCTACCCACAGTCCCATCTCCCTTCCCCACAGTCACATCTCCTCCCAATAGTGTCCCATCTCCGTTCCCGACAGTCCCATCTCCTCCCAAGAGTCCCATCTCTTCCCCACTGTCCCATCTCCACTCCCCACAGTTCCATCTCTTCCCCACAGTCCCATCTCCCCCCAATACTGACCCATCTCCCCGCCCCATAGTCCGATCTCCTTCCACAGTCCCATCATTCCCCACAGTTCCATCTCCTCCCCACAGTCCCATCTCCACCCCACAGTCCGATCTGCCCTCCCCACAGTCACATCTCCCCGCAACACTGTCCCATCTCCCCTCACACAGTCCCATCTCCTCCCCACAGTCCAATCTCTTCCACCACAGTACTATCTCCCCTCCCACAGTCCAATCTCCTCCCACAGTCCCATCTCCCCTCCCAGACTCCCATCACCCCTCCCCACAGAACCACCTCCCCCCAATACTGTCCCATATCCTCAACATTGTCCCATTTCCTCCCCAACATTGCCCCATCTCCTCCCCAACATTGTCCCATCTCCTCCCCACAGTCAAATCTCCCCTCCCCACAGTCATAACTCCCTACAACACTTCCCCATCTACCCTCCCACAGTCCCATCTCCCCTCTCCACAGGCCCATTTCCTCTCCATAAACCCATCTCTCCTCCCCAGAGTTCCATACCCTCCCCACAGATCCATCTCCCCTCCCATAGTCCCATCTCTTCCCCACAGACCTATCTCCCCTCCCCACAGTCCCATCTCCTCCCCACAGACCCATCTCCCCTCCCCACAATCCCATCTCTCCCCCATAGTCCCATCTCCCTCCAACACTGTACCATCTCCCCTCCCCACAGTCCTATCTCCCCCCAACACTGTACCATCTCCGCTCCCCACAATCCCATCTCCTCCCCAGAGTCCCATTTCCTCCCCAAAGTCCCATCTCTTCCCCACAGTCCCATCTCCCCTTCCCACAGTCCCATCTCTTCCCCACAATCCCATCTCTCATCCCACAGGCTCACTTCCTCCCCACAGTCTCATCTCCTCCACACACACACCCATCTACCCCCCACAGTCCCATCTCCTCGCCACTGTCCCACCTCTTCCCCAGAGTCCCATCTCCCTCCAACACTGTCCCATCTCTTCCCCACAGTCCCATCTCCCCTCTCCACAGTCCCATCTCCTCCCCACAGTCCCATCTCCTCCGCACAGTCACATCTCCTTGCCACTGTCCCATCTCTTCCCCACAGTCCCATTTCCCCTCCCCACACTCCTATCTCCTCGCCACTGTCCCATCTCTTCCCCACAGTCCCATTTCCCCTCCCCACACTCCCATCTCCTTCCCACAGTCCCATCTCTCCTCCCCACAGTCCCACCTCCCCTCGCACAGTCCCATCTGCTCCCCACTGTCCCATCTCCTCCCCACAGTCCCATCTCCCCTCGCACAGCCCCATCTCCTCCCCACAGTCCCATCTCACCTCCCGCAGTCCCATCTCTTCCCCACAGTCCCATCTCCTCTCCCCACAGTCCTATCTCCTCCCCACAATCCCATCTCCTCCCCAACACAGTCCCATCTCTCCTCCCCACAGTCCCATCTCCCTCCAACACTGTCCCATCTCTTCCCCACAGTCCCATCTCCCCTCTCCACAGTCCCATCTCTCCTCCCCACAGTCCTATCTCCCCTCTCCACAGTCCCATCTCCTCCCCAGGGTCCCATCTCCCTCCAACACTGTCCCATCTCTTCTGCACTGTCCCATCTCCCCTCCCCACAGTCCCATCTCCCTCCAGCATTGTCTTATCTCCGCTTGCCACACTCCCATCTGCTCCCCACATTCCCATCCATTCCCCACAGTCCCAACTCTCACCACACAAGGTTGTTATGTTACGATATGTTATGTACATTTTGACCCATACAGGTTGCTGTCTAGCTTCCCTGTGTGTTACATACTGAACGTGATGTGAGAGGCCATTCTAGCTAGATGACTTCCAAGCAAAATAAACAGCTGCATGTTTGCTCTGCACCTTTCTGTCTCTCGTGTGTGTTATTCACAGTCAGTAGCACAAACATAACAACTGGCCACAAGGTGACAGATCCTCACGCGATATTTATTGTTTTGTTCTCTTCTGCAAGACAAGTCCGTATGCAACATTGGCCATATACCACCTGTGTAATGTGGGTGATTGATAGGAAGACACCACACACCATGACAAACTAGTCACAGGAAGTGTGCTGAATGGAGAACCCAAAGGGAGAGAACAAGAATGGGACGGTTAAATAAAACAAATGTGACCATAAGACCTTAAGACATGGGAGCAGAATTAGGCCATTGGGCCATTCAAGTCTGCTCTGCCATTTCATCATGGCCGATCCAATTTTCCTCTCAGCCCCAATCTCCTGCCTTCTCCCCCCTTATCTCTTCACGTCTTGACCAATCAAAAATCTATCAACCTCTGGCTTAAATGTACATAAAGACTTGGCCTCCACAGCTGCATGTGGTAAAGTATTCCAGATTCACTAGTTTGTGGCTAAAGAAATTCCTCCGTAACTGCATTCTAAATGGACACCCCTCTATTTTGAGGCTGTGCCCTCTGGTCTTGGATTCTCCCAACGTAAGAAACATCTTCTCCATATCCATTCTGTCAAGGCTGTTCACCGTTCGATAGGTTTCAATGAGATCTGGTGAATACAGGCCCAGAGCCATCAGAAGCTCAGAAGCTCTTCATATGACAAGCCATTCAATCCTAGAATCATTTTCGTGAACCTCCTTTGAACCCTGTCCAGTTTCAACACAGAAGAGAGGGGGGTGTGGGGGGGGGGAGAGAGAGAGAGAGAGAGAGAGAGAGAGAGAGAGAGAGAGAGAGAGAGAGAGAGAGAGAGAGAGAGAGAGAGGGAGAGGGAGAGGGAGAGGGAGAGGGAGAGAGAGAAAGAGAGAGAGATAAGTCTACTTAACTTTTTTGGAATGTGATTGTGTTTGAAAATGGCTGTATGATGAAACGACAGAGCAATAGAGTTCGTATACTGAAAGATTTAAATATTTTGCTCTAGCAAATCAAATTTCAGATGACAGAACAGAATAGAACTTTATTGTCATTGCTTAAGTCAATGAGATTGCAGTGCTACTCCTGTCTGTGCAAAACAGATATTTACAATGCTTATGGTACAGCTTAATAATAAAAAAATCCCATGTTTGCATGCAACAAGTAGCCTTGATAGTTCATAACACTCTAAGGCCATTGGTAAGCCAGGGTGTGGCATTATTCAGCTGCACAACAGCGCTCAGGAAGAAGCTGGTTTTCAGTCTTACTGTCTTGGCTAAGATGCTTCTGTATCAGACAGTGTCTAAGATGGGATTGGTTTATAATGATATCACAAGCATGCCGTAGTCATCGAGAGTTGTAGATTGTCTCCAGGTCCGGTAGTTGAATCCCATTGATATGCTGAGCCATCATAATCATCCACTGGAGCGCTTTATGTTCTGTCTTGCTGCAGTTAGGGTACCACACTGTCATTCCATATGTCAGTATGCTCTATCAAACATCAATAAAAGATGGCCATCAATTTTTTTGGGGCAGATAAGCTCTCCTCAAGCACCTCAGGTAGTATAGTCACTGTTGTGCCTTCCCTACTATTGGAGTTATGTTGATGGACCAAGAGAGTGATGCTCATCTGGGGACCCTTTGACCACCTTAGTATTTATGAATAGTGGTGCTTGTTCAGGATCCTTTGTCTTCCTGAAGTCAACATACATTTCTTTAGCCTTCTTGATATTGAGTAATAGGTTGTGGTTCCTGCACCAATCACACAATTTCGGCACCTCCCCTCATATGCAGATTTATTACTGTGTGTGATTAGGCCAATCACAGTTGTGTCAGCTGCAAATTTGATGATTGAGCTTGTAGCATGAGCAGGAGTGCAGTCACAGGTGAAGGGAGAGTAGAGAGTGGACTCAGTATACACCCTTGTGGGGAACCACTGCTCAGGGTTGGGGGGTGGGGGGATGTGCACTTGCCTAGTTTCACCATCTGGTTGATGTGCAAGACCTAGATTGTGGAGCTTGACAGTCAGCTTGTTCAGTACTATGTTGTCAAAGGCCAAGCAGTAATCAATGAAAGGCATCCTTACATCAGTGAATTTGTGCACCAGGTATTCCAAGACAGTATGAAGGGTGATAGAAGTGACACCTCCAGATGATCTATTTGCCTTGCAGGCAAACTGCTGCTGGTCCATGGTAGCTGGGATTATGTCCTTGATGTGGGACATGACCAATCTTACCAAGCACGTGGCAACTATGGGAGTGAGTGCCACCAGTCCATGATCATTAAGATATGTCGCTGCAGATGATACTTGTGTTCCAACTTTTCTGACTGTAATGGGTGCAAAAATATTTTATTTATTACACAGTCTACTGCAACCTGCTAAGCCTGGTGATAGGCCTTATGAGGACATAATTAAAGTCTTAAAGAACCACCATTCATTTAAATCTTTGATTATTGCTGAGATGTTTAGATTTCATAAAAGGAATCAGAAGGAAGGTGAGTCTATTTCACAGCTCGTGGCAGTGCTGAAGCAATTGTTTGAACACTGATCTTGGGCAGTCGCTGAATGATGTGTTACTTGATAGACTTGTGAATAGTCTGCGTAGTGAGGCAGTTGAGAAACATTTGCTTACAGAAGACAGATTAACATTACAGAAGGTAATTACGATTAGTACATCGATGGAGATGGCAGCTAAAGATGCACAGGTATTAAGTGCATCTTCCCAAGTTCATAAAGTTTCTAATGATTTTAAGAATAAGACACCTATTGGCAATCAGTGTTACCGTTGTGGCAAAATTGGACATTCAGCAAAAGAATGTTGGTATAAAGATTTAGATTGCCAATGCTGTGGCAAAAAGGGTCATATTGAACAAGCCTGTAAAAGTAAAAAGATACTGTCAACCAAAAACACTGAAACAAAGAAAAATGAATTTGGAAAATGAAAAAGGAACATGTGAACAAGATGGAGCACACTGGGAATGTACTCAGTGACTCTCACACTGTGGCTGAAGAAACTTTGTATGTTTTATCTGTTTCAGGACATTGGGTGACCCTAATGTTGGACGGGGACACAGTGAGGATATAGGGGCACATGGGTGCTACAGTACCACTGGTATCAGAGACAATTTACAAGGAGAAATTGCATCATCTCACCCCAGAAGAGGTTAATTTGACTTTAAAGCCTTGCACTGGTGAGGTTGTTCCAGTGAGGGGAGTAGTACATGTGTACGGGGTCTTTCTTTTTTGTTTGTTAAATTTTAAATGGCTTCTTTGTTATGTTATACTTGGGAATGCTTCTTTGTTATGTTAAATGCTGGGAAAGTCCTTCCCGCTAGCAGTTTGTTGAATCACGTTACTGATAAGAAGGTGTTATGAACCAATTGGGATAGTTGTTGTGGTTTTGGTGAAT
The DNA here is from genome assembly GCF_963921235.1 of Mobula hypostoma. Taxonomy (NCBI): domain Eukaryota; kingdom Metazoa; phylum Chordata; class Chondrichthyes; order Myliobatiformes; family Myliobatidae; genus Mobula; species Mobula hypostoma. The sequence continues at coordinate 45,042,190 of NC_086109.1, read as the reverse complement.
TTGAAGCTGATTGGGAAAGAGAACTTAAGATTGTTATACCGACTGAAAAATGGGAAAAAATTCTTCAATTGGTTAATTTATCCTCTATATGTGCCAAACATGAATTGATACAGTTTAAAGTAGTGCACAGGGCTCATATGTCCAAAGATAAACTATCTCGTTACTACTCTTACATTACATTAACCCAATATGTGATAGTTGTCATTGTGAGATAGCTTCTTTAACTCACATGTTTTGGTCATGTCCTTTGTTGGAAATATATTGGAAAGGTATTTTTCTCATTATTTCAATGGTTTTGAATATAGACTTATTACCTCACCCAATTACTGCTATCTTTGGATTACCAGTGATAGATTCAAGTTATCTAACCTCTTCAGCACGTAGGATGATTGCATTTCTTACTCTAATGGCTGGAAGATCTATTTTGCTGAATTGGAAAGAGATTAACCCTCCTACTGTATTCCATTGGTTTTCACAAACTATGGTGTGTTTGAATTTGGAGTTAGAAGTGCGGCTTATGACCCTTCCAATAAATTTGAAAAAACTTGGAGGCCATTTATTCAGCATTTTCATTTGATTTAAGTTGACCATTTCCAAACTTGTTTTATCTCTCTGTACTGCTGGTTGAGAGGAGTGGAGTCGTCGACACTAAGGTTTTCTTTTTTCCCATTTTTAAGTGTTAGTACTGCCCAAGTCTTTAGTTTAGTTGACTAATTCTGTTTAGTTTAGTTTTATTTTGGGGATAGGGTTTTTTTTCTTTTTCATTTTTTTCCCAGTTTTTTTGCTTTGTATTATTCATTCCTATTCTACACGATTAGGAGTTTTGTCAATTTATACTATTTGGTCTTATAATTATTTATTTTAACTTTAACAATGTATCTCCTACTATTTGTAATATTGTTATGTTATGTTTTCATTCTATGAAATTAATAAAAAGATTGAAAAAGAAAGAAAGAAAAGATACTGTATGCGCAGGGTTTTGGGGGAGAAGGCGGGAGAGAGAGAGACAGAGAATGGACCAAGTGCTGTGATGTCCGCTAACGGGGTCGGACCCTGGGCAGGGCGTTCGGCGAGGAGATGGAGACGGAGATGGACTTGTGTGGAGCGTCTGGTCGACCACCGTTGTTGGTCCCAGGCGGCCGGTCGAGGTGGTCCAAGGGGTCGCAGGATGAAGAAGAAGGGTCCCAAGCTCCAATGGTGCCAGAAGAGATTGAACTTTGATAAGTGTGGCGCCTTTTATTTTCCTTTTATATTTTATTCTCTAATAATTATATAGTTCTAGTAATATCTATAAACTGTAAATCATTTACTCATATCTGGTGTATTGTCTGTTTATTTGGGCGGGGTGGGGTACATCACACAGCATCCATGCAAACTAATTACCCAGTTTGTCGGGGCCGAGGCTGTTTCCCTAGACAACAGCGAGCCGAGCAACCCTGAGGGTGGCCTGAGGACTACATTGTGGGGGCTCGTCCGGGATTGGGTCTACTAGTATGCTGTGTGGGTGCCCTGTTTAAATCTGTAATGTGTGTCTCTGTGGGTTATTTGCTGGTGATTGCTGTATGCATGGTGTGTGCGGTCTTTGTTCGAGTTCAGGCTGGCATTGACGGGTGGCACTCGGGGCTGTCCATGTGGTTGGGAGAGAGAGGAAAGAGTGGTCTGATTTGGAGGTAGGGTCTGCAAATAAATGTTCTAGCTATGGCAGGCTCCACCTGGCGCTTGGGATAGTGTCCACCCCAAGAGGGGCGGAGGCGTGCGAGACGTGGGCGGAGCGGATCTCTCAGTTGTTAGATGAGTGGCAGTGCTCGGTTGAGGGAGAGCGATAGGGATTGGTTGAAAGTTTGAGTAGGCGGGCTGGTGATGGTGTTAGAGCTGTCAGGTTCACTTACACCGTAGTGACAGCTGTCAGTTATTTGAAAGAGGGGGGAAAGTTTTCAGTGTGTCTTCTCTGGCGAGGAGGGCGGCTAAATTGCTTGCAGTGCCAGGGGGATCATTTCAGGGCATCAGCCCCTCCTTCAGTTGTTCAGCTGATCAGAGAGATGTCGGGAAACTTAGTGGAGCCCCAGTGGGGGAACGGCTTGGGGTCTCCGGGGAAGCACGTTCCCAGCAATGTACCAATGAACTTCCGCAAAGGAAAGACCCTATTCCTGAAGGCTTAGAGGGACCACGCCCCAGGGTGTCGTATGGATAGAGGGAAGCGATGCTAAAGCCATCCTTGACCCCAGGGCGCAGGTCAAGTTGTTGTACAGTTCGTTTTACAACCGGTGTCTGAAGCATTTACCCTTGACAACTGCAAGGGCACTGGAGATTTTGGGTACTAGTCCCAGTAGTTATCCAGAAGACGATGATTGGTTAGTGACCCTGGAGTTCATGGGGGCATTGTCTGGGCACCCAGCGTGTCGAGTTGCTTCTGAGGATGTGTGTAGCAGCCTTGAGCCGGTACTGAATTTAAATGAGCCCCAGCGGTGGTACAGCTTGGGGAAAGTAGCTGAGGGTGAGACCCTTTTAGTAGATGCTCCGAACTAGCACGAGGGAGGGGAGTTGACCGCTGAAGACACCTCAGTGAGAAAGAGGTCGCGGCAACTGGACCCTAGCGGCGTGGAAGATGAAGGCAGCGTGTGTGCGGATTATGCGACGTGGTTTAATGTGCTGGATCTGAGGAGTGGATGTTGCCAGATCCCAAGGAGTGTGGCTGTCGAGCCGATGATGGCTATTATTAGTTCCCTAGGATTCTTCCGATCCGAAAAGATGCCCAAGGGCATATCCGGAGCCCCTGCATCCTTCCCGCGGGGCATGAGGAAGACCATGCGGGAAGTGAAGGTGTGTGGAGTTTTGGCGTATGTGGATGACTGCCTAGAGCTTGGATTCGCCTGGGGGGATTATGAAGCGAGGCGAATGGCTGAGCCCGGGCGACCGAAGCGAAGTGTCAAACGTGGAGGAGTTTTTGGCCGGAGGAGTTTGGTGCAATGTGAGAAAAATGACCCGACATACCAGTTGAACTTCCTGGTGTTGGAACAGACGGTGGTGGGCCTGGGGATGGAAACCCGGGTTGTCAATCTGAATGAGACACAGGGGAGAGAGGGGACTTGCGCCGCTGAACTGAGTGCTCAGAAATGCCAGCCGGAGACTGGGTGCCACGTTTGTGGGACGACCATTGCAGACTTGGAATTTATACTCGTCAACGTGGAGAAGGAGCAATGGAATTCCGGGCCGACACTGTGGTCATGTACTGATGAATTAATCCAGCGAGAAGAAATAATGACCCACCTTCGAAGGGATCAGTGGAAACTCAAGATTCGAAGACTTACAAGTTGGGGAAGATCAAGGAAGTGTTCTGACTAAGGCCAGCAGAAAACCGAGAGCCCAGGGAGGGGAGTTTGACTACACTCCTGAGGAGGTGAAGAAATGGAGGACAGATCTCGGAAAAGGGAGGTGGACGCTTGAAAGGAACCTGAAGATGACTATCGCGAGTTTAAATGAAGTGAAAAAACTGAAGGTTGACCTGGAAGACATCAACAGGAAGAAACAACCGGTGGCTGAACATTCTTTAACCGTTGCTTTTCAGGTCAGTGTGGAAGAAGCTGGTGGGATAACTGCGTCCCAGATTGAGATGACCAAGAACCCTGAGTCAGAACTGCTGAGGCTGTGGCGAGAGTTGAAGGAGTCCCCGAAGAAGCTGACGTCTCGACTGCAGGAGGCTGAAGGGGTAGCCCCGGCTAAATGTTTCAGTTTGGAGAAACTTAAACAGCAGCTACCGATCGAGGGAATGAGGAAGAATACGGTTTTGAAGGATGATGTGCTGCACATATGGTACATGCTGCCTTTTGCTAACTTCCCCATGATTGAGGAAGAGACCTTTGGCCCTTCTCCCACTGAGTCAGGTGTAGTGGGGAGGGCTAGCTGTGGGCAGTCTGAGTTATGGCAGGATCGGGAAGGAAAAGAAGTGGGGCCCCGGACATGGGACAGGGGTCTCCAAGCTGTAATGGTGGCCTGAGTGAGAGAGGAGTTGGCAAGCAGGCCCGAGGTATCCCTAATAGTGTCTGAGCCTTTTGGGTTTAGGTGAGGGGGTACAGAAGTCTCGGAAGGTTAAGAAGCTCCCAGATAGGTTGGCCTATGTAGCGCCCGTGGGACGGGCATAGGGTCCACTGTTTGGGGAGCACTGTCAGTGTGTGTATCTGTGTATGTGTGTGTTGTGCGTCTGTAGGACTGGTTGGCGAGTTATTTAGAAGTCATGAGGGCATGACTTTTATTTGGTGGGGGGAGAGTGTACGGGGTCTTTCTTTTTTGTATGTTAAATTTAAAATGGCTTCTTTGTTATGTTATACTTGGGAATGCTTCTTTGTTATGTTAAACGCTGGGAAAGCCCTTCCCGCTAGCAATTTGTTGAATCCCTTTATTGATAAGAGGATGTTATGAACCAATTGGGATAGTTGTTATGGTTTTGGTGTACTTGAAGATACTGTATGCGTGGGGTTTTGGGAGAGAAGGCGGAAGAGAGAGACAGAGAATGGACCAGGTGCTGTGATGTCCGCTAACGGGGTCGGACCCTGGGCAGGGCGTTCAGCGAGGAGATGGAGACGGACTCGTGTGGAGCATCTGGTCGACCACCGTTGTTGGTCCCAGGCGGCCGGTCGAGGTGGTCCGAGGGGTCGCAGGGTGAAGAGGAAGGGTCCCGAGCTCCAATGGTGCATGAAGAGATACTTTGATAAGTGTGGAGCCTTTTATTTTCCTTTTATATTTTATTCTCTATTAATTATATAGTTCCAGTAATATCTATAAACTGTAAATCATTTAATCGTAGCTGGTGTATTGTCTGTTTATTTGGCCGGGGTGGGGTACATCACACAGCATCCACGCAAACTAATTACCCAGTTTGGCGGGGCCAAGGCTGTTTCCCTAGACAACAGCGAGCCGAGTGACCCTGAGGGTGGCCAGGGGGGCTACACATGTTACAGTGGAGATTAACAAACAGAGAAAGAAACTTCCACTGTACATTGTCACAGGTGGTCACCCAGCACTCCTGGGCCACTCATGGTTGGAGCAGCTCAAGCTCAACGGGCACGAAGTGCACTGGACACTGGATCCACTGGGTGGGAGAACTGGTTTACAAATGGTATTGAAGAAACATACAGAAGTGTCCTAAAAAGGATGTGTCTTTAAGACTTTATGAACACTTCAAGGTAATCATTAACCCAGCTCTTACATCTGAACAATACCCTCTTCCCCTCATTGGAGCTTTTTACAGGACTGGCTGGAGGACGGACATTTAGCAAGACTGACTGGTGTCAAGTGTACCTGCATGTGGAGCCAGACACATAGTGACTCACAAAGGGATGTTCAGCTACCTGAGGCTCCCGTTTGGCGTCTCTTCTGCTCCTGCACTTCTTCAGCGAGTAATGGATCAGATCTTCAGTGGGTTGACATTCTATTTGGATGCCTTACTCATTACTGGGAAAAATGAGAGTGAGCATCTACAAAACTTGGATGCTACATTACACAGACTCAAGGAATATGGGCTAGGACAAGAGTGAGTTCTTTTGATTGAATTTTTGGGCCACGTAATCAACAACTCAGGGCTTCACAAGGTACTATCAAAGGTTAAGGCATTTGTGAAGGCTCCATTACCAAAGAATGCAAGTCTCCTCACCTCTCCAACTTGTGTGTGTTATTCAAGGCCACCCAGCTTCCAGTACCACAAATTTAACAGAGGTCACTATGTTTACCCTCAGCAGAAAAATTACTGAATTATACGTAATCAACACTCTTAGTGACAGTACAAGTTTGATTTCAAAAGACAGATTAATCATGGAGAGGAAGCATGGATTTTATTATGGAAGATCACTTCTGAATAACCTGTTTGACTTTTAGAAGAGGTAAAAAGGAGGATCAATGAGACAAGTGCATTTAAAGTTGTCTATATGGACTTCAGCAAGGCATTGACAAGGTCCTACATAGCAGGCTGGTTAAAAAACAGTAAAGATGCATGAATCTAAGGGAGGGTGTTCACTGGCTCTGTGCTAGGAAGTAAAGAGTAATGACTGTGAGTAGAAGACTAGTGACATCCCACAAGGAATCAGCCCATTGTTTCTTGTTGTATTTATTAATAGTTAAGACTTAAGTGTAGTAAATAACAAAAGGAAAGTTGGCAGATGATAAAACTAAAGGCCAAATGATTGACTGGACAAAAGAAAACATGCACCCTCAGCAGAAAAATGATCTGTTCAGATGACAGAAAAGAGAAGAAATGAGATTTAATCCGTAAGAGTGTGAAGTAATGGCTTTGGGGTGAAGGGAACATACAGTAAGTGGCAGGTTTTTATAAGTATGAAGGAACAATTGGTCCCTAAAGGCACCAGCATAGATAGATACTTCAGTCTCGTGAGACCATGGATTTGCGCATTGGTAGGTTTCCAGGGTGCAGGCCTGGGCACGGTTGTATGGACCACCCGTGACAATGTACAGTGGAGGTTTCTTTCTCTGTTGATTAATGGACCAGCAGTTGCCCATGCTGCAAGTCTCCCCTCTCCACGCCACCAATGTTGTCCAAGGGAAGGGCATTAGGACCCATACAGCTTGGCACCGGTGTCGTTGCAGAGCAATGTGTGGTTAAGTGCCTTGCTCAAGGACACAACACGCTGCCTCAGCCAAGGCTCGAACTAGCGACCTTCAAATCACTAGACGAATGCCTTAACCACTTGGCCATGCACCAACACATAGATGCATGAATAGATAGATAAGGCAATTGATAATAGATAAAAGATTTCTCGTATTAGCCAAGCCTCAGATGCTCCTGAACTACTGTTATTTTCAGCATATTTTGATTTTACTTCATATTTTTAGCATTAGTGTTGACTTTTCATTAAAGATATGTTGCTTCATTAACTATTAATTCAATAATAAAACATAGATAAAACTAATGCTTTGCACCATTCCTAACAAGAAATTTCGAATGGAAGCAAATAAGAAATACAACCATTAATAGCAATCTCTTTTAGAAAAATAAACAATTTATAAGCATATTTTAACATTGAAATGCTCATCAACAATAAAGTTGACTATGTTTTCATTTCAAAATCAGGATTCAGCACAGTGAAGAATTTATAAAGAACATGTTTTCATATTTGTATTTTATTTTTCATCCAATAAATTAATTTAAATGAGGACAAAAGCTATATTAATCCAAGTGCCTCCTCTTCTTTATTTGATATTAGTGGATTAGCAGTATAAAGTGCTTCCAGCAGCAGAGAAAGAACAGCGTGAAATCCAATTTTCCAGCACATTGGACCACTACCAATTTACATAGCACTCAAATTGGTTCACCATGACATAGCCTCCGCCCTTAACACAGTCCTGCCCCACCTGGACAACGGTGTCTCCTATGTCATAATAGAGTTAATAGAATAGTACAGCACAGTACAGGCCCTTCGGCCCACAATGTTGTGCCGACCCTCAAACCCTGCCTCCCATATAACGCCCCACCTTAAATTCCTCCATATTCCTGTCTAGCAGTCTCCTAAATTTCACTAGCATATCTGCCTCCACCACTGACTCAGGCAGTGTATTCCACGCACCAACCACTCTCTAAGTAAAAAACCTTCCTCTAATATCCCCCTTGAATTTCCCACCCCTTACCTTAAAGCCAGTCCTCTTGTATTGAGCAGTGGTGCCCTGGGGAAGAGGCGCTGGCTATCCACTCTACCTATTCCTCTTATTATCTTGTACATCTCTATCATGTCTCCTCTCATCCTCCTTCTCTCCAAAGAGTAAAGCCCTAGCTCCTTTAATCTCTGATCATAATCCATACTCTCTAAACCAGGCAGTATCCTGGTAAATCTCCTCTGTACCCTTTCCAATGCTTCCACATCCTTCCTATACTGAGGCGGCCAGAACTGGACACAGTACTCCAAGTGTGGCCTAACCAGAGTTTTATAGAGCAGCATCATTACATCGCGACTCTTAAACTCTATCCCTCGACTTATGAAAGCTAACACCCCATAAGCTTTCTTAACTACCCTATCTATCTGTGAGGCAACTTTCAGGGATCTGTGGACATGTACCCCTAGATCCCTCTGCTCCTCCACACTACCAAGTATCCTGCCATTTACTTTGTACTCTGCCTTGGAGTTTGTCCTTCCAAAGTGTACCACCTTACACTTCTCCGGGTTGAACTCCATCTGCCACTTCTCAGTCCACTTCTGCATCCTATCAATGTCTCTCTGCAATCTTCGACAATCCTCTACACTATCTACAACACCACCAACCTTTACGTCGTCTGCAAACTTGCCATCCCACCCTTCTACCCCCACATCCAGGTCATTAATAAAAATCACGAAAAGTAGAGGTCCCAGAACAGATCCTTGTGGGACACCACTAGTCACAACCCTCCAATCCGAATGAACTCCCTCCACCATGACTCTCTGCCTTCTGCAGGCAAGCCAATTCTGAATCCACCTGGCTAAACTTCCCTGGATCCCATGCCTTCTGACTTTCTGAATAAGCCTACCATGTGGAACCTTGTCAAATGCCTCACTAAAATCCATGTAGATCACAGCCACTGTACTACCCTCATCTATATGCCTGGTCACCTCTTCAAAGAACTCTATCAGGCTTGTTAGACATGATCTGCCCATTCACAAAGCCATGCTGACAGTCCCTGATCAGACCATGATTCTCTAAATGCCCATAGATCCTATCTCTAAAAATCTTTTCCAACAGCTTTCCCACCAAAGACGAAAGGCTCACTGGCCTATAATTACCCGGACTATCGCTACTACCTTTTTTGAACAAGGGGACAACATTCGCCTCCCTCCAATCCTCCAGTACCATTCCCGGGGACATCGAGGACATAAAGATCCTAGACAGAGGCTCAGCAACCTCTTCCCTCGCCTCGTGGAGCAGCCTGGGGAATATTCCGTCAGGGCCTGGGGACTTATCCATCCTAATGTATTTTAACAACTCCAACACCTCCTCTCCCTTAATATCAACATGCCCCCGAACATCAACCTCACTCATATTGTCCTCACTGTCATCATTTCCCTGCAAAAACATCATCCCAATTCACACCCGCAAGCTCTAGCCTTATAGCCTCATAATCTGCCCTTCCCCAATTAAAAATTTTCCTGTCCTCTCTGATTCTATCCTTTTCCATGATAATGCTGAAGGCCAAGGAGTGGTGGTCACAATGCTGTTCTGCTTTCAGTTTCCCAAGAAGCTGGTGGGAAAACTGCCCATGTTAGCTCTCAACACCTCCTGCTTGGACTTCCTGATGAAGAGACCACAGACAGCAGTATTGGCACAATATCTCTGGCTCTATCACGCTGAGCACCAGTGCCCCTGGGGACTGCATGCTCAGCTTGCAGCTGTTCACACTGCTAATGCACGACTGTACTACCAAATCCAGTTCCAACCACATCATTAAGTTCGCTGATCACACAATAGTGGTTGGCCTCATCATCAACAATGGTGAAATGGCATACGGGGAGGAAGTAGAACAACTTGTGGCTGGTGTAAACACAATAACCTGGACAAGACCAACGAGATAACGAAGGTGATGAACTGAGAGCTTGGATACTTACATGGAATTATGATGTAGTGGCCATTACAGAGACTTGGCTGGCACCAGGGCAGGAATGGATTCTCAATATTCCTGGATTTCAGTGCTTTAAAAGGGATAGAGAAGGCGGAAAAAGGGGAGGAGGGGTGGCATTACTGGTCAGGGATACTATTACAGCTACAGAAAGGGTGGGTAATGTAGCAGGATCCTCTTTTGAGTCAGTATGGGTGGAAGTCAGGAACAGAAAGGGAGCAGTTACTCTATTGGGAGTATTCTATAGGCCCCCTGGTAGCAGCAGAGATACCGAGGAGCAGATTGGGAGGCAGATTTTGCAAAGGTGCAAAAATAATAGGGTTGTTATCATGGGTGACTTTAACTTCCCTAATATTGATTGGCACCTGATTAGTTCCAAGGGTTTAGATGGGGCAGAGTTTGTTAAGTGTGTCCAGTAGGGATTCCTGTCACAGTATGTGGACAGGCCGACCAGGGGGAATGCCATACTAGATCTAGTACTAGGTAATGAACCTGGACAGGTCACAGATCTCTCAGTGGGTGAGCATCTGGGGGACAGTGACCACCGCTCCCTGGCCTTTAGCATTATCATGGAAAAGGATAGAATCAGAGAGGACAGGGAAATTTTTAATTGGGGAAGGGCAAGTTATGAGGCTATAAGGCTAGAACTCCTTTGGGAGGAAAAGATTGCAGCATGACGCAGCTTGCAGTGGCCACTCCGGTGAATGATATCTGTTATCTGTCCAGTAGGGTGCTGTGCACAATCCTGATTTGATGGAGACAGACATCAGAGCACGGAGGAACATCTGGTGAAACTTCTGAAATGCCGATTAGAGATAAAGGTGTTAAGATGTGCCTGGAGGCTGTGGAAGTGAGTGAGGTCCTCAATGAATACTTCTCCTCAGTATTCACCAATGAGAGGGAAATGATGACAGTGAGGACAATATGAGTGAGGTTGATGTTCTGGAGCATGTTGATATTAAGGGAGAGGAGGTGTTGGAGTTATTAAAATACATTAGGACGGATAAGACCCCAGGGCCTGACGGAATATTCCCCAGGCTGCTCCACGAGGCGAGGGAAGAGGTTGCTGAGCCTCTGGCTAGGATCTTTATGTCCTCGTTGTCTACGGGAATGGTACCGGAGGATTGCAGGGGGGTGAATGTTGTCCCCTTATTCAAAGAAGGTAGTAGGGATAGTTCGGGTAATTATAGACCAGTGAGCCTTACGCTTGTGGTGGGAAAGCTGTTGGAAAAGATTCTTAGAGATAGGATCTATGGGCATTTAGAGAATCATGGTCTGATCAGGGACAGTCAGCATGGCTTTGTGAAGGGCAGATCGTGTCTAACAAGCCTGATAGAGTTCTTTGAGGAGGTGACCAGGCATATAGATGAGGGTAGTACAGTGGATGTGATCTACATGGATTTTAGTCAGGCATTTGACAAGGTTCCACGTGGTAGGCTTTTTCAGAAAGTTAGAAGGCATGGGATCCAGGGAAGTTTAGCCAGGTGGATTCAGAATTGGCTTGCCTCCAGAAGGCAGAGAGTCGTGGTGGAGGGAGTATATACGGATTGGAGGGTTGTGACTAATGGTGTCCCACAAGGATTTGTTCTGGGGCCTCTACTTTTCGTGATTTTTATTAATGACCTGGATGCAGGGGTAGAAGGATGGGTTGGCAAGTTCGCAGACGACACAAACGTTGGTGGTGTTGTGGATAGTGTAGAGGGTTGTCGAAGATTGCAGAGGGACATTGATAGGATGCAGAAGTGGGCTGAGAAGTGGCAGATGGAGTTCAACCCAGAGAAGTGTGAGGTGGTATACTTTGGAAGGACAAACTCCAAAACTCCAAGGCAGAATACAAAGTAAATGGCAGGATACTTGGTAGTGTGGAGGAGCAGAGGGATCTGGGGGTACATGTCCACAGATCCCTGAAAGTTGCCTCACAGGTAGATAGGTTAGTTAAGAAAGCTTATGGGGTGTTAGTTTTCATAAATCGAGGGATAGACTTTAAGAGTCACGAGGTAATGATGCAGCTCTATAAAACCCTGGTTAGGCCACACTTGGAGTACTGTGTCCAGTTCTGGTCGCCTCAGTATAGGATGGATGTGGAGGCACTGGAAAGGGTACAGAGGAGATTTACCAGGAAGCTGCCTGGTTTAGAGAATATGGACTATGATCAGAGATTAAGGGAGCTAGGGCTTTATTCTTTGGAGAGAAGGAAGATAAGAGGAGATATGATAGAGGTATACAAGATATTAAGAGGAATAGATAGAATGGACAGCCAGCACCTCTTCCCCAGGGCACCACTGTTCAATACAAGAGGACATGGCTTTAAGTTAAGGGGTGGGAAGTTCAAGGGGGATATTAGAGGAAGGTTTTTTACTCAGAGAGTGGTTGGTGCGTGGAATGTACTGCCTGAGTCAGTGGTGGAGGCAGATACACTAGTGAAATTTAAGAGACTGCTAGACAGGCATATGTTGGAATTTAAGGTGGGGGGGGCGGGTATATGGGAGGCAGGGTTTGAGAGTCCTCACAACATTGTGGGCCGAAGGGCCTGTACTGTGCTGTACTATTCTATGTTCTATGTTCTATGAGATGATTGTGGACTTCAGGAAGGTGCAGGCTGACCACTTCCTATGACTACTCCATGGAAGAATCAGAAGCACCAAGTTTCATGGCTTGCACATAAATGACATCCTCACCTAGACCCTTAACACCACCTCTTGACCCAGCAGTGCCTCCACTTTCTGAGGAATCTCAGGCAAGTGAGGCTCCCTCACTCCTTCCATTCTCTCCACATTGTACTGAAGCACCATTGAGAGTGCCTGACCAGCTGCATCACCATCAGTTATGGGAATTGCAATGCGTCACATTGTAAGATCCTGTAAAGGATTTTGAGGACTGCTGAAAACGTCATCAGGGTCTCCCCTATCCCTCCCATTCAGGACATACATATCAGAAGTGCTACATAAGCAGTGCCTTCAGCATTGTGAAACACCCCTCCCATCCTGCCCACAATCCTTTCGACTCCTGCCATCAAGCAGAAGTTACCGTAGCATAAGGACCAGAACTGTCAGACTGGATAACAGCTTCTTCCCCAAGGCTGTTAGACCTCTTCACCTCATGCTGCCGCCCAGCACACATATACACCCTGTCTGATTGCCCTCCCTCCCAACTCAGACCCACTCTCACCCTGCACTGATCACTTTTCATCTATTATTGCTGCAGTTTCACATTTATACCATGCTGTACTTTATTATAGTAGTGCCAGTATCATTATACTGTCTTACATAACATGCCCCTCGCACTGTATGTTACCTGTCCATCTTCAGGGGTCCCATAAGGTTGTTACTGCCATGGGAGGTAGAGGGGACAATCTCCCATTAACCATTAAATGTTCCCAATGGCACACTTCTCAAATAGCCCCAGACAACCAAGTCCAGCTCCTGGCCTTCACGTGTGGCTTAGCTACTAAGCCTTGTGGAACAGTTTTCACTGACTGGATAATGGGCAAAAGTAGGTTACTGGCGCCTTATAACCAGTCACCTCAGGCAGATGGAGCTTGTCAGCCATGGTTGGCAGCTCATCTATGAGAGGGAAAGCTCTGATCTCAAACCTTTATTGCCTTTCAGCTATACCAACTCATGGGGAAGGCTTCAGGTATCATGGTCCGGTCCCTGAAGTCCGGACTCCGGGTCTTCCGGCTGTCCCTTGTTTCAGTTGGGCTTAATCGTAGGCACCTGATGCTCGTCTTGGGGCCGGGAATATAAGTGGCCCTGGGTTTACATGTGGGTGTTGGTTTGTTTTGTCAGTATATCCTGCCCTTGTTGCTGTGGGGTAAGTCAGGCTGTCTTTGTTGTTACCCTGTGGTTGGATCTGTCCCTTCCTGTCCTTGCCTCTGTTGGGTAAGCCAGGCTGTCTTTGCTGTTACCCTGAGGCTGACCTGTTCCCTTCCCTTCCCCTTCCTTCTGGAGCCTTGCCCTGCAACCTGGTCAACTTCAACCACTAGAGTGAGACCAGAGCCCTGCTGTGTCAAGATAAGGAACTGTCTATCATTGAGTTAGAACTGTCTCTGTGTCCATGCCTTTGCTAGGTAGGTCTGGCTGTTTGTTGCTACCTAGTGTTGGGAACTGTCTTGGCATGTTCAGCATTCTGTGTAGAGCCCTGGCCACAAGTCCTGTTCCCAAGGAGGGGTCCTGGCTCTATGTTCTGTGTAGGAGTCCTGGATGGGTCCTGGTTCTGTGTTCCTGTGCTCCCCAAGACCAAGGCTTGGCTGTTCCTGAGTACCAAGTCAAGGCTTTGTGTTCTTGTCCTGTCCCTGTGCTTTGTCCTGTGCTGGAGTTCCCTCATCTTGCCTAGCAGTCTCTCACTCTGTCCTGTAGCCTTGCCTAGTCCTGTCTCCCAAGACCATGTCATGTCTTTGCCTAGTTCTGGAGTCTGTGCCTGAGTCAAGACCCAGGTTCTGAGTCCTTGTCCAGTCTCTGGCTCAGAGTCTGAACACAAGCCCTATCATGTCCTCGCCTCGAAGAACCCAAGCCATGTCCAGTCCTGTAGCCATGTCATGTCCTCGCCTAGTCCCGGGGTCTAAGCCAGAGTCAAGACCCAGGTTCTGGGTCCTTGTCCAATCTCTGGCTTGGAGTCCAAGCCCAGGCTCCTAGTTCCCAGCTCCTTGTCCTGGTCCCACTTGCCCAGCCAATGTCCTAGCCCAAGTCTGTGTTCTTGTCCCAGCTCTCTAGTCAAGTCCTGATTCTAGTACTTCAGTGTCTGTGTCTTGCATCTGGGTCTACCACCAGTGCCCCCCGCTATGACACCCCGAGGAAAATCCAGAGCTGGAATCCCTAAGGTAGTCCTACATGAGTTCAACTCCGACTGACAAATCCTGTAACGCTGCTGGTACCAAACTGTATCGGTCTCTGCCATTCGTTCCAATTCCTCAGTTGCATGGAGAGGGAGAGCCTGCTTGTTCCCCATATCATCTCATTGGCTCTTCACACAACCCTGGAACATCTGGACAGCAAATCAGGATGCTCTTTATTGATTATAGCTCAGTGTTTAATACCATCATCCCCTCTAAACTAATCAGTAAATTCTAAGACCTGGGCCTCAATACCTCCTTGTTCAATTGGATCCTGGATTTCCTCACCTGTAGACCCCAGTCAGTTTAGACTGGCTAAAACGTCTCCTCCACAATCTCCGTCAGCACAGGAACACCACAAGGATGTGTGCTTTAGCCCCCGGCTCTACTCGCTTTACACCTATGACTATATGGCTAAGTACAGCTCCAACACCTTATAAAACTTTGCTGATGACACTACTGTTGTGGGCAGTATCAAAGGGGGTGATGAATCAGCATACAGGAGGGAGACTGAAAATTTGGCTAAGTGGTGTAATAACAACCTCTCACTCAATGTCAGTAAGGCCAAGGAATTGATTGTAGATTTCAGGATAGGGAAACCGGAGGTCCATGAGTCAGTAATCATTGGAGGATCAGAGGTGGAGAGGGTCAGTAACTTTGAATTCTTGGGTGTCACCATCTCAGAGGATCTGTCCTGGACCCATCATATAAATATAACTGTAAAGGAAGCACAACAGTGCCTCTACTTCCTCAGGACTCTGGAGATTTGGCATGTCATCAAAAACCTTGGCAAACTTCTATGATGTGTGGTGACTGGCTGCATTATGGCCTGATATGGGAACACCAATACCTTTCAGTGGAAAATCCTACAACAGGTAGAGGATTCAGCTCAGTACATCATGGGCAAAACCCTCCCAACCATTGAGCACATCTGTATGAAACGTTGCTGTACAAAAAGCAGCATCCATTGTCAAAGATTCTCATTACCCAGGCCATGCTCTTTTCTTGCTGCTGCCATCAGGTAGAAGGTACAAGTACCTCAAGACTCGTACCACTAAGTTGAAGAGCAATTACTATCTCTCAAACATCAGACTCTTGAACAAAAGGGGATAACTATATTCATTCTACTTCTGATGTTCCCATAACCAATGGTCTTACTTTAAGGACTCTATATTGTTATTTCATACTTTTTATTTATTGCTATTTATTTATATCTACATCTGTACAGTTCGTGTCCATTGATCCTGTTTACAGCTAAAGATTTGCTAAGTATGCCTGCAGAAAAAGAACCTCAGGGTTGTACGTGATGGCATGTATATACTCTGATAATAAATATTACTTTGAACTTTTGAACTTTGATATCGTACTGTGCTGGCTTGTGTATCACGTAGACATCAAAGACACAAGACCCACGGTTGACCCCAACCAACGAGGGCCTCAATGTTCAGGTCTTGCCACTCAGGGACTTGTGTTAATATTATGTTATGACCCTGTGTGCTGGGTCATAACAATGTGCTGTGTGTGACTACAAAGTGTATATACTGTAATCATGTCTTGTATAGCTTTGTTCCTCAGTCCCACTTTGTCCCAATCCCTCATCAGCAGAGGTATGGTACAGTGTTTTTTCTCAGCTTGGGCCATAAACTCCTTTGACAACTGATAACCAAATACAACCTAAACAGGGGTCATCTCCAAGGTTACACGTTATATTGGGGGGATAGGAAGGTAGGCAGAGGGGGTGGCATAGCTCTACTAGTAAAGAATGGCATCAAATCAGTAGAAAGATGTGACATAGGATCAGAAGATGTTAAATCCTTGTGGGTTGATTTGAAGAATTGCAAGGGTAAAAGGACATTGATGGCAGTTACATACAGGACTCCCAACAGTGGCTGGGAGGGCGGCCACAGGTTACAACAGGAAATAGAAAAGGCAAGCCAAAAGGACAATGTTATGTTAGTCATGGGAGATTTCAACATGTAGGTCGATTGTGAAAATCAGGCTGGTAATGGATCTCAAGAGAGTGAGTTTGTTGAATGCCTAAGAGATAGCTTTTTAAATCAGTTTGTTGTTGAGCCTACTAGGGGATCAGCAACACTGGATTGGGTGTTGTGGAATGAACTGGAGGTGATTAGGGAGCTTAAGGTAAAAGAACCCTTAGGAACCAGTGATCACAAAATGATTGTGTTCAACTGGAAATCTGACAGGGAGAAAGTAAAGTCTAATGTAGCAGTATTTCAGTGGAGTAAAGAAAATTACAGTGGTATGAGAGAGAAGTTAGCCAAAGTAAATTGGAAGGAGCTGCTGGCAGGGATGTCAGCAGAGCAGCAATGGCATGCGCTTCTGCAAAAAAATGAGGAAGGTGCAGGACGTGTGTTCCAAAAATGAAGAAATACTCAAATGGTAAAATAGTACAACCATGGCTGACAAGGGAAATCAAAGCTATTGTAATAGCAAAAGAAAGGGCATACAACAAAGCAAAATTTAGTGGGAAAATAGAGGATTGGGAAATCTTAAATAACCTACAGAGAGCAACTAAAAAAATTAGAAGGGAGAAGATGAAATATGAAAGCAAGCTAGCAAATAATATCAAAGTGGATAGTAAAAGTTCTCAAGTATGTTAAAAATAAAAGCGAATTGAGTGGATATAGGACCGCTAGAAAATGAGGCAAGAGAAATAATGGGGGAAAGGGAAATGGCTGATGAACTAAATGAGTATTTTGCATCAGTTTTCACTGTGGAAGACACTAGCAGTATGCCTGATGTGTGTCAAGGAAGAGAAGTGGGTGCAGTTACTGTTACAAGAGAGAAGATGCTCAAAAAGCTGAAAGACCTAAAGGTACACAAGTTACCCAGATCAGAGGAACTGCACCCTAGGGTTCTTTTATAGGTAGTCTTAGAGATTGTGGAGGCATTAGGAATGATCTTTCAAAAATCATTGGACTCTGGCATGGTGCCAGACGACTGGATAATTGCAAATGTTACTCCACTCTTTAAGAAAGGAGGAAGGCAGCAGAAAGGAAATTATAGACCAGTTAGCCTGACCTCAGTGGTTAGGAAGATGTTAAGAGTTAATTGTTAAGGAATGAAGTGGTGGAGTCCTTGGTGATACAGGACAAGATAGTACAAAGTCAGCATGGTTTCCTTCAGGGAAAATCCTGCCTGATGAACCTGTTGGAATTCTTGGAGAAGATTACAAGTAGGATAGATAAAGGGAATGCAGTGGATGTTGCATATTTGGACTTTGACAAGGTGCTACACATGAAGCTGTTTACCAAGTTAAGAGCCCATGGCATTACAGGAAAGATACTAACATGGTTACAGCATTGGCTGATTGGTCAGAGGCAGCAAGTGGGAATAAAAGGATCCTTTTCTAGTTGGCTGCCAGTGATTAGCGGTGTTCCACAGGGGTTGGTGTTGGGACCGCTTCTTTTTATGCTGTATATGAATGATTTAGATGGTAGAATAGATGGCTTTGTTGCCAAGTTTGCAGATGATACAAAGATTGGTGGAGAGGCAGATAGGATTGAGGAAACAGGCATCTTACAGAATTGTCACTCGTCCAGTGACAATTCTAATCCTTCAGCCTTCAGACGATCTAGCACCTCCAGTAGCCTCATCTCATGCTCCTCCAGAATAGACCCAAATGCCATGAGATCCCAGGTGCCAGAGTCTGAGATGTTTCTGGATGCATCCACAATATTTTGAAAAGGGAGGGTGAGCAGCCAGAAGTCATGGTACATATTGGTACCAGTGACATAGGAAGAAAAAGGGAGGGGTCCTGAGAAAAGAATATAGGGAGTTTGGAAGGCAGCTGAGAAGCAGGACCTCAAGAGTAGTAATCTTGGGATTGCTGCCTGTGCCACGCGACAGTGTGGATAGGAATAGAATGAGGTGGCAGATAAGTGTGTGGCTGGAGAATTGGAGTGGGGGGGGGCAAGAATCCAGTTTTCTGGACAATTGGGATGTCTTCTGGGGCAGGTGGGACCTGTATAAAAGGGACAGGTTGCACTTGAATCCAAGGAGGACAAATATTCTTGCGGGCAGATTTACTAGAGCTGTTGGGAGTGGTTTAAACTAATATGGCAGGGGGATGGGAACCAGGATGATAAAGCTGAGAATCAGCCAGCATGTTTACAAGTAGATGATGGGTGTAATGTGAATGGAAGGAAGGACAAGCCAAAGATTGGATACAAATGCAGGCAGAGCAAGGAGTTCAACTGTACCACCGAGGCAAAATTCAACATGGTGAAGAATGCAGGACTGAAGGTGCTGTACTTAAATATGCAAAGCATTTGGAATAAGGTGGATGAATTCGTAGCGCAACTAGAGATTGGTATGATGTTGTGGGCATCACTGAGTCATGGCTGAAAGAAGGCCATAGTTGGGAGCTTAACATCAAAGGATATCCTTTTATCGAAAGGACAGGCATAGGTGGTGGTGTGGCTCTATTGGTAAGAAATGGAATTATATCTTTAAGAAGAGGTGACACGAGGTCAGAGAATGTTTATATCTTTATGGGTGGAGTTAAGAAATTGCAAGGGTGACAATACCATTATGGGATTCATATAGGCCTCGAAATAGTAGCCAAGATGTGGGGTTGAGTTTGCAAAAGGAGCTGGAAAAGGCACGTAATAAGGGTAATGACATAATTGTAATGGGGGACTTCAATATGTAAGGGGATTGGAAAAATCAGGTTGGTGTCAGATCGCAAGAGAGGCAATTTGCCAACTTGGGGAAAGGCTATCTTAGATTGGGTATTGTGTAGTAACCCAGAACTTATTTGGGAGCTTAACATAAAGGAACCCTTCAGAGACAGTGATCATAATATGATTGAATTCATACTGCAGTTTGAGAGGGAGAAGCATAACTCACAAGTAACTGCATTGCAATGGAATAAAGGGAATTACAGAGGTGTGAGAGAGGAGCTTGCCCAGGTGGATTGGAGGAGGATACTGGCAGAGCACAGATGGCTGAAGTTTCTGGGAATAGGTCACAAGGCACAGGATAGTTACGTCCCACAGAGGAAGAAGTTCTCAAATGGCAGGTGTAGGCAACAGTGGCTGACAAAGGAAGTTAAGGACTGTATAAAAGGAAAGTAAAAGGCACATAAGGTAGCAACAGAGTGGAAAGTTGGATGATTGGGGAGCTTTTAAAAACCAGCAAAAGGCAACTAAACCAGTTATAAGAAGGGAAAAGATGAGATATAAGGGCACACTAGCCAATAATGTAAAATAGAATACCAAATATTTTTTCAGTTACATAGAGTAAAAGGGAGGTGAAGTTGATTTTGGACCACTGGAAAATGATGGTGGTGAGATAGTAATGAGGAAAAAGAAATGGCAGATGAACTTAATGGGTACTTTGCATCTGTCTTCACTGTGGAAGACAGCAGTGTGCCAGTGGTCAATGAGTGTCATGGAGTAGGAGTGAGTGCCATTGCTATTACAAGGAAAAATGGTAGGCAAACTGAAATGTCATAAGGTGGATAAGTCACCTGGATCTGATGAACTACATCCCAGAGTCCTGAGAGAGGTTGCCGAAGAGGTAACGGATGCATTGGTCATGATCTTCCAAGAATCACTTGACTCTGGCACGGTCCTGTAGGACTGGAAGATTGCAAATGTAACTCTACTCTAAGGGAGGAAGGCAAAAGAAAGGAAATTATAGGTCAGTTAGCCTAACAGTGGTTGGGAAAAGTGGTGGAGTCTGTTATTATAACATAGAAAACCTACGGCAGAATACAGGCCCTTCAGCCCACAATGCTGTGCCAAACATGTACTTACTTTAGAAATTACCTTGGGTTACCCATAGACCTCTATTTTTCTGAGCTCCATGTACCTGTCTAGGAGTCTCTTAAAACACCCTATCGTATCCGCCTCCACCACCGTCGCTGGCAGCCCATTCCATGCACTCACCACTATCTACATAAAAAAACCTACCCCGACATCTCCTCTGTACCTACTTCCCAGCACCTTAAAACTGTGCACACTCGTGTTAGCCATTTCAGCCCTGGGAAAAAGTACCTGACTATCCACATGATCAATGCCTCTCATCATTTTATACACCTCTATCAGGTCACCTCTCATCCTCTGTTGCTCCAAGGAGAAAAGGCCGAGTTCACTCAACCTATTCTCATAAGGCATGCTCCCCAATCCAGGCAACATTCTTGTAAATCTTCTCTGCACCCTTTCAATAGTTTCCACATCTTTCCTGTAGTGAGGTGACCAGAACTGAGCACGGTACTCCAAGTGGGGTCTGACCAGGGTCCTCTTGCTGTAACATAACCTCTCAGTTCTTGAACTCAATCCCATAGTTGGCTAAAGCACCGTATGCCGCCTTAACCACACAGTCAACTTGCGCGGCAGCTTTGAGTGTCCTATGAACTTGGATCCCTAGATCCCTCTGATCCTCCACACTACCAAGAGTCTTATCATTAATACTATATTCTGCCATCATATTTGACCTACCAAAATGAACCACCTCACACTTATCTGGGTTGAACTCCATCTGCCACTTCTCAGCCCATTTTTGCATCCTATCGATGTCCCACTGTAACGTCTGACAGCCCTCACACTATCCACAACACCTCTAACCTTTGTGTCACCAGCAAATTTACTAACCCACCCCTCCAATTCCTCATCCAGGTCATTTATAAAAAGCATGAAGAGAAGGGTTCTCAGTACAGACCCCTGAGACACACCACTGGTCACCGACCTCCATGCAGAATATGACCCATTTACAACTACTCTTTGCCTTCTGTGGGCAAGCCAATTCTGGATCCACAAAGCAATTTCCCCTTGGATCCCATGCCGCCTTACTTTCTCAGAAGCCTTGCATGAGGTACCTTATCAAACACCTTGCTGAAATCCATATACACTACATCTACTGCTCTACCTTCATCAATGTGTTTAGTCATATCCTCAAAAAATTCAGTCAGGCTCGTAAGGCACGACCTGCCTTTGACAAAGCCATGCTGATTATTCCTAATCATATTATGCCTCTCCAAATATTTATAAATCTTGCCTCTTAGGATTTTTCCATCAACTTTGAATCATTGAAGTAAGACTCGCTGGTCTATAATTTCCTGGGCTATCTCTACTCCCTTTCTTGAATAAGGGAACAACACCTGCAACCCTCCAATCCTCTTGAACCTCTCCCGTCCCCATTGATGATGCAAAAATCATTGCCAGAGGCTCAGCAATCTACTCCCTCACCTCCCACAGTAGCCTGGGGCACATCTCATCTGGTCCCGGAGATTTATCCAACTTGATGCTTTCCAAAAGCTCCAGCACATCCTCTTTCTTAATGTTTATATGCTCAAGCTTTTCAATCCACTGAGTCATCCCTGCAATCACCAAGATCCTTTTCCGTAGTGAATATTGAAGCAAAGTATTAAGTACTTCTGCTATCTCCTCTGGTTCCATACGCACTTTTGCACTGTCACACTTGATTGGTCCTATTTTCTCACGTCTTATCCTCTTGCTCTTGACGTGCTTGTAGAATGCCTTTGGGGTTTTCTTTAATCCTGCTTGCCAAGGCCTTCTCGTGGCCCCTTCTGGCTGTCCTAAATTCATTCTTAAGCTCCTTCGTGCTAGCCTTATCATCTTCTAGGTCTCTATCATTATTTAGTTTTTTGAACCTTTTGTAAGCTTTTCTTCTTGACTAGATTATCAACAGCCTTTGTATACCACGGTTTCTGTACCTTACCATTCTTTCTCTGTCTCATTGGAATGTACCTATGCAGAACCCAAGGATGAGGTTTTGAGGTACTTGGAGACTAATGATAAAATAAGTCAAAGTCAGCATGGTTTGTGTGAAAAGAAATCTTGCCTGACAAAAATCTGTTAGAGTCTTCGAAGAAGTAACAAGCCAGGTGGACAAAGGAGAGGCAGTGGATGGAATTTAATTGGATTTTCAGATGGTGTTTGATAAGGTGCCACACGAGGCAGCTTAACAAGATAAAATCCTATAGCGTTACAGGAAAGATACTGGCATGGAAAGCAGAATGGCTGACAGGCAGGAGGCAGCGAGTGGGAATAAAAGGGGCCTTTTCTAGTTGGTTGTCGGTGATTACTGGTGTTCCTCAGGGGTCAGTACTGGGACCGCTGCTTTTCACATTTCTCAATGATTTAGATAACGGAATTGATGGCTTTGTGGCAAAGTTTGTAGATGATACGAAGATAGGTGGAAGGGTCGGTAGTGCTGAGGAAGCAATTCGATTGCAGCAGGACTTGGACAAATTGGAAGAAAGGGCAAAAAAGTGGCTGATGGAATACAGTATTGGAAATGTACGATAATCCATTTTGGTAAAAGGAACCATAGCGTGTACTATTATCTAAATGGGGAGAAGGTTCAAACATCAGAGATACAGAGGGACTTGGAAGTCCTCGTGCAAGTCTCCCAGAAGGTTAATTTACAGGTTGAGTCTGTGGTAAAGGCGGCAAATGCAATTTCAAGGGAAATAGAATATAAAAACAAGGTGATAATGCTGAGCCTTTATAAAACTCTAGTCAGGTTGCATTTAAGAGTATTGTCAACAGTTTTGGGCCCCATATCTCAAAGGATGTGTTGTTATTGGAGAGAGTCCAGTGGAGGATCACAAGGATGATTCTGGGAATGAAGGGAGTTATCATATGAGGAACATTTGGCAAAATGTACTCACTGGAATTTAGAAGAATGTGGGGAAATCTCATTGAAACCTACCAAATGTTGAAAGGACATAAGGTGGACATGGACAAGATGTGTCCTGTGTTGGTGTATCCAGAACTAGAGGACACAGCCTTAAAACTGAGGGGCAACCCTTTGGAACAGAGATAAGGAGGTTTTTTTTAAGCCAGAGAGTAGTTAAGTATGTGGAATGCTCTACCATAGACTGTGGTGGAAGCCAAGTCTGTGCATATATTTAAGGCAGAAGTTGATCATTTCCTGATCGGTCAGGGTATCAAAGGATATGGCAAGAAGGCAGGTGTATGAGGTTGAGTGGAATCCAGGATCAGCCATGATAGACTGGCAGAGCCAACTCGATGGACTGAATGGCCTAATTCTGCTCCTATGTCTTATGGTTTGTGCAGATCATTCATGTACCTCAAGCAAGTTCATATCCCCAGCAGTCTTCTACATGACAAGTTGAAAAGTAGCCAGTGACCCCTTTCTCTCCAAGGTGCTCCTGAGGCAGACTTTCAAACAGAAAGAATCCACATGGACATATAAATGCTGTTTTCTCTATCAGTTTCATTCATGGGGTATCTGATATACCCAGTCCTTGGATCTAAAACACTGAACCATTTTGCTCCACTCACATGTCACAGCATCCTCACTCTCTGGAACGGTATATTGGTTGGGGACTGTATGTCAGTTCAGTGCCTGATAATCAACACACATTCATACCATCCCATCACATATAAGAGAAAATCTGCAACACACACAAAATGCTGGAGGAACTCAACAGGCTAGGTAGCATCTATGGAAAAGAGTAAACAGTCAACATTTCAGGCCAAGACCCTTCATCAGGTCCTGAAAGAGTCTTAGCCCAAAATGTTGACTGTTTACTCTTTTCCATAGATGCTGCCTAGCCTGCTGAGTTCCTCCTGCATTTTGTGTTGCTTTGTACCTTCCCATTCTGTTTCCTCACCACCACTGTGGGTGACGCATAGGGACACATCAACTTAGTGATAATTCCAGCTTCCTTCAGTTTCATCAGATGCTGCCCAACATCTTCCACCTCCAGTGGTACTAAGCTTTGAGACCCCTCTCTGAAAGGAGTGTCCTCCATCACCCTAATAGTGTGGCGAGTGCTCTTAGAGCAACCCATTTCAAATTCCTCAGTAGAAAAGACATCTTCGAGCTTCAACATCTTCTCAGTTAGTCTCCTTTTCCATTCCTCGAGTACTGGAGAGTGACTTCGCTATTTACTTTCCTGATCCAGGACACTGTTTCTCTCCTGGTTTTCTCACCATAAAACTATACACCAGGAAAAGATGTGGCATCGGCATTGGCATCGCACATCTGAAGGTGACCCCTTTCTCTCCAAGGTGCTCCTGCCAATCACGGTCATCCTGTTTGTGTTTACAGTCAAAGGTTTCTGCAGTTCAGGCCTCGCCAGTACCCCAGCAGGTAAGCGTGACTCTTCTTCAGGATCCTCTGGCACATCCAGCAAGAAGGCCTCAGCACAGGGCATTCGGGGATTCCAGTTTCCCGTCACTCTAGCAACTTCCCCAGGATGTAACACGATGGGTTTCCACTGGGTGTATCACGCAGTACCTTGTTTATGCTCATCATCCTGCTTAGGAGGAACTTGCACCTTCTCAAAAGCAGCTCTCAACACGGGTGAATGAACAAGATTTTCAAAAAGTTCTCTCCATTTCTTGTGCACACTCCCACGAGCCTTCTCACAATGGTAGCATTTGTTCCTACATAATGGAAGCTTCATCTTTTTCAACAGGATCCGGGTAGATCAACATTAGTGTACCAAGGGCCTCAACACTTCACAGAAACGCAAACAACTTGTCTTTAGAGTCTTCACCCTCAGCTACATTCCCTCTTAATAATATGGACTGCCCATGGCCCCAGCCTTCCAGGTTCTCCTAACGAATCGGGCAGCATAACTTCAGTCACATCACTGCGAGTCTGGACTAGCATGACATCCCTGCCAGCCAATTGGTCAAAATGCTGTTCAACCACCATAACTTTCCCAACATTTTTACAGAACTCAGCATTCTGTGTAACAGTTCATTAGGACTTCAATTATCCACCCTGCTCAGAACGCAAACATTATTGGTGGATACCCACTTCAAATTGCACCAAACCCTAACCGCTGTGGCATCCATAATAAACCTTAACATTTTCCCCAACATTAGTTTAACCACTGCCTTAAAAACAAAAACTATTCTATCAATCTTAAAACAGCAGTCACACAGCATCCGAAATCCCCAAGCAAAGCCCCACAGAATGAAACCCTCTCACCAGGGCTCGTACACTAACTCAGCTCGTTAGCTAACTTTGCCAACAGCCATGTCACTCAGTGGTGAAAAGACCACCTTCCATAAACAATATGTCTAGGGTCGGTATGATTTAGTGTTCAACCAAACAGGCACATTCAGAATTCTGACGTAAGGAACCTCAATTTGAGTGAATGTGGCGTAAATACTGCCCATAAACAACTATCGATAGGCAAGGAACATATCATACACTGTAAAAATTTATAAGGAAAGGATATTTATCAATTTCAACTTTATCAAGCAGTTAATAGGGAAAAAGAAAAGGGAAAAAAAAGGGCCCATTACAATTGAACCAGTCTAAATATGCACAAAATGTTGGAGCACACATTGTGTCTGTAATGGTCGGGTGTACCACTTTACTCACGACACTGAATTCTCATCACTAATCACAGGTAGAACTTCCCTTCATGGACTCCTTCGTCTCACGAAGCACTCCTTGTATTATGGTCTCCCCTTCGGATTAAATCTTCCAACTGTGCTCCAAAATCCTCTCCTCTCCGCAACTGCCACCAAAAGACCACAAGACTGACAACTGTCTGTCACAAATCTCTCTCTGCCCAACTCTCTACAGCCTTCTCCTTATCCCACCATCCTGATTGGGTGACACAACATTCCTACGTTGAACAACGTGGCTCCTTATCTTTAGCCAAAATCAAAACATTCTACCAGCAGGACACACAACTTTTACAGAAAACTGCTAAAATGAAACAATTACAGCATAGCAGTAGAAATCTTAACACTGTATAAATGTGTACAATTAAATCACAATAAACCAATCTGAACAAAAATTAAAGCATTTTGTACTACAAAGTGGAAACTGCAGTTTTACAAGAAAAATACAAACAGCAAGTATCAACACTCACCTAAAGAAATTCAGCTCAACATGAGAAAAGCCAATAATTTTTTTAAAAAATTACTTTATCTTGCACACCCACCTTTTATTCAGACAGTCTGCATTTGATGTTTTCTATATGTCTTAAACTTCCCACATTTGATTTCAATGATCTAATGATCTGATTCTCACCAGTCATTTGGTTGTAAAGGAAGGAAATATGTTGGAGATCTTGACACACCTGGGCCTGAGAATAAATGTGGAGACACAAGAGACTCCAAATTTTTATTTGTTACTAGTGATCCCCAGCTGAAGCTAACTTCTATTCAATAGTGTGATACTTCCAGAGATTGTAAGTGGCAAATTATTTTCTTAATTTATACAAGACACTTATATTTTCTGATTTTAATCAAAAATCAGTTTCTAATCCAAAACAATTCCAGCTTTCTTGTAGAATTTTGTTCAAGGAACAATGTTGATGAGTTTAAAACATTGGTATGTAGACGATCCAGTATTCTGAACCGGGTGAAGATTGAAAATAAGGTGCAATTTTGTACACCTGACTTCATCCAGTAAATTGTAAAGTGAGAATCTTCCTTTTAAACGCACACTAAGGATGTCAACTCTTTGTAGGATTGCAGCTGTATTTAACAATGCACAGAGTGCATATGCAATAGGGTTCAAATTGTTGTATATCATTCTCATGCATGATTTCAAGGACGTTTCACTGTGCACCCTGTTATACTGATAAAGTAGCTAAACTGGATCTGAGTAAGTTATCATTGGTTTATTTATTGAGATACAGCGCGGAATAGGTCCTTCCAATGGCCCTACCACCGACACGCCTTTGGACTGCGGGAGGAAACGGGAGCGACCGGAGGAAACCCACGCAGTCACGGGAAGGATGTAAAGGCAGCGGCGGGAATTGAACCCGATCACCCAGTACATTGTGAATGTTATGAGTCATCCCCTAGTTTGCATAACAAAAAGACAGGCCCTTTAATACCTAAGGCAGGAATGATGTCCTGTCCTTCTGTGGCGCCTGCATCCGCCCGAAGCTGCGAGCCCAGCCCCGCCCCCGCCCGTTGGCCGCGAGCTCTGATGTCACGCCGCGTAAAAATCGCGCGAGGTGGTCACGCTGCATGACGTCAGTGGCGCTGTCACCGCTTGGGCTGCTGCGCACGTAAACATTACGGGAGAGAACTTTGAGCCGCTTTAAAAGTGACCAAGCAACGGCGTACGCGAGGGATTTGGAACAGTTCGGGTTTTGCTGAATGAATTGACCCGAGTGAGTCCCGAGGATCGGATTTTTTTTCAGCTATTAAAATCTTTTTAAACAGGAAGAATGATTGAAAGCCTCAGGACAGCCGGGCTGAGGCTGTGGAACAAGCGGATGTGCGGCCGGAAGTCACTCCGCTGCTTTGGGCTGATTGGCTGAGGCGGAGGCAGCGGCGCGGCTGGTTGGTGGGTTGCGCTGTCACTCGGGGCTGTGGCGTGTGTTCCGAACAGCAGGTTAGACAGAATATTGTGAGGGTGGGTTTGATGTGGTAGCGGGAGTGAGGATTGAGTGTATAACGGGCGAAGTCCACATGAACGAACGCTTAACGTTCACCACACCCCTTCCGCTTCCCCCTCCCTCACTTGTCGAGCTTCGTTCCAGCTGCTGGGCGGATTCTTTCCCGTTGGGGAAACTTTCCAACTCCTGAAACTTACCGCCATCTGTCCCACTGCGGCGGCTTATTTGCGGGGAGGATGAATATCTGGCCAGATGTGAATCCACCCAATTTGACTCATTGAAGGAAGCGCAGATTTCACAGGGCATCGCCTTCTGCTTCCAAACCGGACGTTCAAAAACACGAGAAATCCTGCAGATGCAGGAAATCCAAAGCAACACACACAGATTGCTGGAGGAGCTCAATAGGTCTAGCAGCATTTGTGGAGATGAGTAGTCAACGTTTCGGGCCGAGACCATTTTTTCAGGACTGGAAAGAGGAAGAAGACTAGCTAGAAAGCAGGTGGGAAAGATAACGGGCTGGAGAGGAGGGAATCTATTAGGGGAGGAGAGTGGACTATAGGAGAAAGGAAAGGAGGAGGGGCATCGGGGGAGGTGATAATGTTCCCTTGTTCATACCTGTGGGTTGGAATACTCAGTCCTCTCAGACCACTCAGTCTTGCAGTCTGTACATTGACAGAT
Source organism: Mobula hypostoma (assembly GCF_963921235.1). NCBI lineage: Eukaryota > Metazoa > Chordata > Chondrichthyes > Myliobatiformes > Myliobatidae > Mobula > Mobula hypostoma. The sequence continues at coordinate 45,013,750 of NC_086109.1, read as the reverse complement.
GGCATTTTTCATTTGTTACTGATGGAAAGGCTTCGAAAGCACCCTATCATTTTGTATCTCCCCCTCCCCCTCCCACTTTCAGATCTCTTACTAGCTCTTCCTTCAGTTAGTCCTGACGAAGGGTTTCGGCCCGAAACGTCGACTGTACCTCTTCCTAGAGATGCTGTCTAGTCTGCTGTGTTCACCAGCAACTTTGATGTGTGTTGGTTGAAGAAGAATCAAGATGGAATAGCTAGTGCTTTTTAAAATTTACTACAGACCCCAAAGTTCATCATGAGGCAGTTACGAGCAGTTTACTTCCCACCATTGAAATATACTTCCTTTACATATTTGTTCCCTTGTCTTTGAAGTTTAAGAGTTCACCTCCATAATTTGTTGTCAGTGGCATAACAGAAGCCATCAGTGATGATTTGAAATCGCAGGTAGAGACTCCTGCTCTTCTGAACTTAGTTGTTTTTGATCAGCAACACTTTAATGAGATCACCCATTAGATTTACGACAGCTTGTTGTTTACCACAGATTGTTTGCTACTACATCACCCAGAGTGCTTTTGAACAATTTTGGATTAATCTGCATATTCTTGTCAGCTGTGCTGGATCACATGCTGGGCTGCCATGCACACATTATAACTTTGTACTGCAAATAGGGTGTACAACAAAATTTGCAAATTAAAATACGATTTTTTGCGGGGGGGAGGGGTGGTCAGTGGGAATACAAAATCAGAAATATCTTTTAACTTGAAGCTATATGCTGATTGTCAGTATGACAATTCATAATCATTAGTATCCAACTTACTGCCAACATTTAAAGAAAGAATAATGTTTTGGAGGTAAATAGAATTTGTTTGAAGTTAGGGATGCAGTTTGTTTATTTGTCGAGATAAAGTGCAGAATAGGCACTTCCAACTCTTCGAGGCGGGCTGGCCAGCAACCCCCAATTTAACCTGAACTTGTTTATAATGACCAATTACCTCACCAACCAGTATGTCTTTGGAATGTGGGAAGAAACCCAGGCAGTCACAGGGAGAACGTTCAAACTCCTCACAGGCAGTGGCTGGAATTGAGCCTATGTCGCTGGTACTGGAAAGTGTTGTGCTAACCACTACACTACCTTTGCTTATCCAAAACTGTAGATCCCCTGTGAATAGGGAACAAAAGTACCTATATGAATTGAAGAAAAATACGAACAAAATATGCCATTTTGGACACAGAAACAGCATAGTAAGTATAGAATTGCTGCTTCAACACTAACAATTTAGTGTTATTCCTGACCTGTTGGTATGTCTCCCTGATCTCGTGTGTATCCTGAGACACTTTCATTTCTTCCTAGCTTCCAAAGTTGTGCATGTGGTAGGTTAATTGTCTACTGCATGAGGATTGGTAGAATCTAAGGGAATTGATAAGAGTATGAAGGAAAATAGTTTATGAAAATTAGTCTGAGAATAGGCATTATAGGAGACTCTCAGCATAGGCTGGTTGGATAAAATCACCTCCCATGTTGTAATACAAGATGTGAACATTCAAAGTTCAAAGTAGATTTATTATTAGAGTATGCATGTGTCACCATATACTACCCTGAGGCATTTTCTTGCAGGCATTCACAGTGGAGCAAAGAAATACAATAGAATCAATGATAAACTACATGGAAACAAAGAATGACTAACAATCAATGTGCAAAAGCGGACAAACTGCAAATCCCAAATAAATAAATAAATAAATAATTCTTAGGCCGTGAATTGCAGAGTGCTTGAAAGTGAGGCCATAGTTCAGTGTTGAGGGAAGTGAGGTTCAGGAGCCTGATGGTTGTTTGGTAGTAACTGTTCCTGAACATGTGGTGTGGGACCTAAGGCCCATTGAGAGCAGTGAGAAGAGAGCATGGCCTAGATGGTGGGGGTCTTTGATGTATGCTGCTTTCTTGTGGCAGCACTCTTTGTAGATGTGCTCAGTGGTGGGGAGGGCTTTCCTCTGATGGAATTCCTTTTCACGTTAAACTAAAGTTGGTCTCACTGTCCTGCTGATGAGCTGAAATTATTGAATTCAATGTTGAGCCCTGAAGGCTATAACATGCCTGTGGGAAGCTAAGGTCCCATTGCCTGAGCTTACATTTGCCTCATTGGGACAACGTAAGAGACTAAGTACAAAGAAAAGTGGAAGTGGGTGGGAGAATTAAATTGGCAACTGAAAGTTCATCATCTTTCGTGTTGAATGAATGATGGTAGACCATCGAATCTGTAATTGATTTCTCCATTTCAGGCCACATTTTGAGCACTGAATGCAGAAAAGTATGTGAACTGCTGCTTCACCTGGAAGGGTTGTTATAGTGCCTGAGTGGTGGGGAAGGAAACAGAAAAGGGTAAGAGTTGCGTCGTATGTAGTTGTATTGGGGATTGGCATGTAGCAGGGAAGCGGGTGTTGATGGAGATGGGAAAGTGAACTATGAAATCAGGGAACCCTAGAACTGTCCTTTGCAATGCAGGGAAACTGTGTTTGATGTGATATTGCATTGAATATGGTGTAAATTATCGATGAAGAGAGACTGGTGGGATGGAAGGTAATGTTAAAGACCTTATTGTTGAAGGGAGGAGAGAAAATGCAATGGCTGCAATTGAGAGCCTTGTCAACTATGGTGAAGAAGAAGTAATGACTAAGATAAAGGAAAATCATTTTGGAATCGCTGGTGTGTGGAAGATGTGATTAATTATTGGAACAGCACAGTATAGCTCTTAGGGCTTAATATTTAATTTAACAATTTCCGTAACCAATCTTTAATGAATAGTTCTGTTGAAAAGCCATCAATGTATATTGGTAATTCCAGTTTTTTTTCTCCACTGACGCTTCACCTTTTGAGTGTTTCAAGCATTTTTAAAATTACAGATTTTGCAGCAATATAGTGTTCGGTATCTCAGGTTTTAAGCACATTATTTTCTATCCACTGTTTTCATTGTTCTCCTCCAGAAAGATCAAATGCAATTAACAAGCCTTCACCACCAATTGGCATCACTTTGTCTGCCACTACATCAAAGACATTGCCTTGATTTTTTCTCCCATCTCAAGCGTATTTGATTTATAACTCTTCCAAGTTCTAATGAAAGGTCACTGATCCGAAACATTAACACTGTTTTTCTTTCTATGTGTTGCCTGATCTGCTGCACGTTTCCAACAAGTTAAGTTTTTATTTCAAATTCTTAGCATGTGCAAATTTCATTTAGTTTTTCTTTGCTGTTATTTTAAATTGCCAGAGAAGAAATTAGCTTCAGAAAATAGAGGCCATTGTACCTTCTATGTTCTGGATTACTATTTATAAAACCTTTTTTGTTATTTTTGAATGAGTACTTGTATCGTATTTGAAATATGAGTCTTTCAGCCTCACAAACATTCAGAGGACTGCTGAGGGTTATAGTTTCTCAGTTTCTGCGGATTGCCAAATTGTTAAGTGTTACAGCCTAGAATTTTGCTAAAGCTAATAGTAGTACTTGATGTGTCATGGTCATTGGTTTTCATTCTTATTGAACAGCAGAGCTTTTGCTTTAGAAGTAGGGCATATTAATGTTTGTTAGACTACAATCATTTTATATATATTTTTTTTAAATGTTAATTTATTTTTTTTTTAATTTTTATTTGGATAAGGAATTCACAATTATCATGTACTTTTTTCACACATATAACCTTTTCCATTTTTTTATATGTATAAAACTACAATTATTTATACATTCTTAAGTACACATTGAGATGATATAAAAGGAAAATAAACATTTAAATAGATAATTATGTACTGTGGTAAATCTAACCTATTAGGCTAAGTAATGAAATTAGTTGTTAAGAAAAATGGTAATAATAGTTTCCATACAACCCTTCTGGACCATTTCCACTGATCCAAAATGTTGCATACAAGCCTATATACCAACCATTGTAGGTGTTTATATCCCAATTTGTTCATGCTTGTTCCTGCCCGCAGACATAATTATCCAATCCCTATGTACTTATTTACTTAATTTTAAATGTTATTTAACAGATACCTCAAAATTCCCCCTCAAAAATTGTATGAATTTGTTTTTAGAGGTGTTGATTAGTTACAATTTTCCTCATGGTTTTAGACATAGTTGAGAATCTTGTTTGGAGAGCTTTTTGAAAAATAGTTGTTACAATGATGCACAAGATAAACTTTGGAATAGACCAGGCATCAAAAATGAGAAAGTGTTGTGAGGGGAGTGGAGCATATTATGTGGTTCTATAACGTGTGTTTGAAGCTATAATTTAAAGATGTATTTTACTTTAGGATGTAACAAAACATATTTCTGAAGGTAGAACGGTGGATGTAGTGTATATGAATTTCGGTAAGCCATTTGATAAGGTTCCCCATGCAATGCTCCTTCAGAAAGTAAAGAGATATGGGATCCAGGATGACCTTGCTTTGTGGATCCAGAATTGGCTTGCCCACAGAAGGCAAAGGGTAGTTGTAGATGGTTTGTATTCTGCAAGGAGGTCGGTGACCAGTGGTGTTCTGCAGGGATCTGTTCTGGGAGCCCTCCTCTTTGTGATTTTTTTATGCAACTTACCTGGATGAAGAAGTAGAAAGGTGGGTCAGGAAGTTTGCTGATGACACAAAGGTTGGGGGTGCTGTGGATAGTCTGGAGGGTTGTCAGAGGTTAGAGGGGACATCGATAGGATGCAGAACTGAGCTGAGAAGTGGCAATGGACTTCAATCCAGATAAGTGTGAAGTGGTTCATTTTGGTGGGTCCAATTTGAAGACTGAATATAATATAAATGGTAAGACTCTTGGCAGTGTGGAGGATCTGAGAGATCTTGGTGTCCATGTCGATAGGACACTCAAAGCTGCTGCGCAGGTTGACAATGTTGTTAAGAAGGTCTATGGTGTGTTAGTATTCATCGACCATGGAATTGAGTTCAAGAACTGTGAGGTAATGTTACAGCTACATAAAACATTGGTCAGACCCCACTTGGAGTACTATGTTCAGTTCTAGTCACCTCACTACAGGAAGGATGTGGATACTATAGAGAGAGTGCAGAGGAGATTTACATCATGTTACACAAGCATGTTGCCTGGATTGGAGGGCGTACCTTATGAGAATAGGTTGAGTGTACTTGGCCTCTTCTTGGAGTGACGAAGGATGAGAGTTAACCTGATAGGTGTATAAGATGATGAGGGCATTGACCATGTGGATAGTCAGAGGCTTTTTCCCAGGGCTGAAATGGCTTACACAAGGGGTCATAGTTTTAAGGTGCTTGGAAATAGGTACCAAGGGGTTGTCAGGGTTAAGTTTTTCACACAGAGTGGTGGGTGCGTGGAATGCACTGCTGGTGGCGATGGTGGAAGCGGATACAATAGGGTCTTTTTAAGAGCCACTTAGATAGGTACATGGAGCTTAGAAAAATAGGGAGCTGTGCGCTAGGGAAATTGTAGGCAGTCTCTAGAGTAGGTTACATGGTCAGTACAACATTGTGGGCTGAAGGGCCTGTAATGCGCTGTAAGTGGCTATGTTCTATGTTTAGAAGTTCATGATTTGAATAGTCTGTGGCAGTAAAATGAATTGCTATGGGCTTGGTTATGACAATAAAAGTAGAACGGATTTTAAAATCATGTCTTAAGATCATTTTTGTTTTGACATTACTCTGTAAAAACTGGATTCCAGCAATTTTTTTTTCATCCTTACTAAACAGCTTAATTACAGTGGCATACAAAAGTCTGGGCACCCATGGTCAAAATCTCTGTTACTGTGAATAGTTAAGTGAGTAGAAGATGAACTGATCTCCAAAAGTTATAATGTTAAAGATGAAACATTCTTTTCAACATTTTTAGTGAGATTAGTGTATTATTTTTGTTTTGTACAACTTTAGAGTTTTTAAAAAAAAAAGGAAAGGAGCACCATGCAAAAGTTTGGGCACCCCAAGAGATTTGTGCTTTCAGATAACTTTTACCTAGCTTGTTAGGGCTATGGCTTGTTCACAATCATCGTTAGGAAAGGCCAGGTGATGCAAATTTCAAAGCTTTAGAAATATCCAGACTTCTCAAACCTGGTCCCAACAATCAGTAGCCATGGGCTCCTCTAAGCAGCTGCCCAGCACTCTGAAAATTAAAATAAATGATGCCCACAAAGCAGGAGAAGGGTATAAGAAGATAGTAAAGCGTTTTCAGGTAGCCGTTTCCTCAGTTCGTAATGTAATTAAGAAATGGCAGTTAACAGGAACAGTGGAGGGTCAAGTTGAGGTCTGGAAGACCAAGAAAACTTTCCAAGAGATCTGCTCGTACGGTTGCTAGAAAGGCAAATCGAAACCCCCGTTTGACTGCAAAAGACCTTTAGGCAGATTTAGTAGACTCTGGAGTGGTGGTGCACTGTTCTACTGTGCAGCGACACCTGCACATATATGACTTTCATGGAAGAGTCATCAGAAAAACCTTTCCTATGTCCTCGCCACAAAATTCAGCGTCAGAAGTTTGCAAAGGAACATCTAAACAAACCTGATGCATTTTGGAAACAAGTCCTGTGGACTGATGAAGTTAAAATAGAACTTTTTGGCCACAATGAGCAAAGGTATGTTTGGAGAAAAAAGTGTGCAGAATTTCATGAAAAGAACACCTCTCCAACTGTTAAGCATGGGGGGGTGATCGATCATACTTTGGGCTTGTGTTGCAGCCAGTGGCATGGGGAACATTTACTGGTAGAGGGAAGAATGAATTCAATTAAATACCAGCAAATTTTGGAAGCAGACAACACAGTCTATGTAAAAAAAAAGCGCTGAAGATGAAAAGAAGATGGCTTCTACAACAGGATAATGATCCTAAACACACCTCAAAATCCACAATGGACTACCTCAAGAGGCGCAAGCTGAAGGTTTTGCCATGGCCCTCACAGTCCCCCAACCTAAATATCATCAGAAATCTGTGGATAGACCTCAAAAGAGCAGTGCATGCAAGACAGCCCAAAAATCTCAAAGAACTAGAAGCCTTTTGCAAGGAAGAATGGGTGAAATTCCCCCAAACAAGAATTGAAAGACTCTTAGCTGGCTACAGAAAGTGTTTACAAGCTGTGATACTTGCCAAAGGGGGTGTTACTAAGTACTGACCATGCAGGGTGCCCAAACTTTTGCTTCAGGCCCTTTTCCTTTCTTGTTATTTTGAAACTGTAAAAGATGGAAATAAAAAAATAATCTTGCATAAAATATTAAAGAAATGTGTCATCTTTAAGTAACAAGTATGCCCGGTGGAAATCAAGTCATCTTTTACTCGCTTAGCTATTCACAATAACAGAGATTTTGACCAGGGGTGCCCAAACTTTTGCATGCCACTGTATATTTATTTTGAAATAAAAGAGCTCATTGTTTTATCCTGTAGCTGGTGTAAACTGTATTGTTAGAGATCAAAGTATAATAATTGTTGCCAGGCCTTGTGCAATTGGATGTGCTTTACTAGTTTGAGGAAGATGTTGTAACAAGACTTACTAGTGCAGAGAGTTGATAGTGGTTCTGCTCCATTTGGTATTAGACTTGGTCTCAATCTTGTGATTTTTCACTAACAATACTTTAACTTTCGTCTTGATCAAATGCTTACTCTGACTTTAGCATGTTGTCTTTGCTTGAGATGAGGATACAGTCTAGATTTAGACAATAATTCAAATTGCTTTCCTTCTCGAAACATCTTGCTCTCAACTGTACAGACATCACTGGCTGACTTTGTGAACTAAACCTAAAACTGGCAGATTTGTTTATCTGAGAAATCCTCCTATAATTCTAGCAGGGAAAAAAATCAGTGTCATTGCATTACTAACATTATATGTAGCTGACAGATACTTAGAGTTACATAAATAATTTCACAATCTTTTTTGTTATTGTTGAATATAATAGCATGCTAGGATGGGATTGTTAACATATGCCCATATATGCGATCTTAACCACTCTTCATGAGTGTGCTGAAATTTGATTCAAATATACTTTGTGATATAACTGTCATCAGCATTACTTTGGAAAAACCATCTGGTCTATCAAATGTGCTCCATAACAGGATGGTAAGAAAACCTTAACAAAATATTCCCTTTTAGGGGTAAAAATACTACTCTAGATTTGTATAATTAAAACTTATTCAGGTTACATGGACTAAGTATATTAATATTTTGCATCGTTTTCAATATTTTCATAAATCCAACATTTATTTGTGGAAAAGCTAACTACATTTTAGTCACAAATAAGCCTGTGACAGTTGTATTTAATCAAAACTTTTAACTTAACTTCTAATATCATCTTGATGTACTCAAGTGATTAACATCTTTGGAGGAATTAAATAAATCACTTAACTCAAAATCAGTGACCCCATTCGAATGAAAATGATCACAATGTTTAAGCCAGCTCCAGCTTCTGTAAAGTTGAGTCCTGACGCAAGGTTGATATCATCTCTCAGTGCTATAGTGCAAGACTTGATACTGTGTCCTGTACTAGGGTGGGAGATCTGATTTGGTCATATCTAAATTCCAGCGCATTTTGGATCCATATTCACTGCACAGGCTTGAGGAGGATGTTTTTAGCACTTCTCTATGTTTTGATGGCTGGAGATATGTACAATTCAACCTGGTTACTCATGTGTTTGACACTGGATTTCTGTTCTTCAAATGGGTAGCACTCATCACATGAATCTGGAATAAAATGGAATACAAATCAAGTGGGCTGCTTTCGCCCGGATGGTTTAAGCTTCTTGAGAGTTGTTGGAGATGCACTCTCTCAGGCAAGTGGATTCTGTTCTGTGACATCTTTGTGTCTTGACGGTAGAAGCTTTGAGATCTCAGGATATGTCTTGCTCAGTCTGATGTGCCCAGCTTTTGATCTACATTTGGTACTTGTGTGGTAAGTCTAGTTGAGAATTTGGCTATCAGTGACTCTCAGTATATTTTAATGGACTTGGTAATGGAAATGCTATTGAATGTCCAGTGTAGGTGGTTAAACATTGTTCATGTTGGACATAGTCTCTGCCTGGCAGTTGTATTTTGAATATTGTTTGCAACGTGCAAGTTTGTGTCTGAATTGCTTCACATTCTTCTAATCTCAAGAGAGTGCAGGGAAACTGCTTAATTTCTCATCATCTGGCAAACCAGCAGTCTGGTGAACCTTTATTGCACTCCCATTGCTGGAAGTAAATACTTTCTTTGCTTAGGAGACTTACAAACACTGCTTCAAATGCAGTCTCCACGGGCCTTTAAATAATTAGAGACATCTCTATTTATTTTCTAAATTTCTTGCTGATTAACTTATAATAATTCTTGTACAAGGACACCTAAGGCCCTCTGAACACCATTTAAAACTACTTGGCCCTCCTATTTTGATTCTACCAAAGCCGAGAACCTCAGTTTTCCGTATTGTATTCCATTGTCATGTCCATTAGTCATGGGAGCATAATTAGGCCATTTGGTCCGTCAAGTCTGCTCTGCCATTCCATCATGGCTGATTTATTATGCCTCTCAACCCCATTCCCCCTTTCCTGGTAAACTTTGTCACCCTGATTAATCAAGAACCTATCAACCTCTGCTTTAAATGGACCCAATAACTTGGCCTCCGCAGCTGTCTGTGGCAATGAATTCCTTCAGATCCCACCGCCCTATGGCTAAAGAAATTCCTCCTCATCTCTGTTCTGAATGGACTTCCTTGTATTCTGAAGTTGTACCTTGTCCTATACTTCCCCACTACAGGAGAAATCCTCTCAACATCCACTCTATCTAGGCCTTTCAATATTTGATAAATTTCAGTGAGATCCCCCCTCCCCATTCTTCTAAAGTCCAGCAACTACAAGCCATCAAATACTCTTCATATGTTAATCCTTTAATTCCCAGGATCATCCTAGTGAACCTCTTCTGGACCTGTTCAGTATCAGCACATCCTGCTCTCAATGCTCTCAAAGTACAGTCGACCTTAGAAATCCTCAGCTTTTAAAAAGTTCAAAGTACAATGATATTCAAACACTGTATGTATACAGTATACAACCTTGAGATTCATCTTCTTGCAGACAGCCACAAAACAAAGAAACACCATAGGACCCTTTTAAAGAAAACCCTCACACAATATCATGAGATGTGTGGGGGGGAAAAAAGAACAAATCGTGCAAACTGCAAGAAGTGAACAAATAACAGACACAACATTAAATATCAAACCGTAGAGTCCCCAAAGGTGAGTCCACAGCCACAAGCCGCTGAGGCGAGTAACGCCAATTTCCACCGAGCCAGTTAGTTCAACGCTGTCAGTGGCTGCAGATCCAGTTCAGTGCTGAAGCACCTTGATCAAATTGTGCAAATAGTAAAGCGTGTTCAGCACTGATGACAATAAACATCAAACTGCAGCAGAAAGTCGGTTTGCAGCCACGAGCCGCTGAGTCGATCGAACCTTGCAGTGTGGGACTGAAGGCTTCTGCACCTTCCACTGGTGGCAGTGAGAGGGAGACCAGTGAAATGCAGGCAGACAGCACTGAACACCCATTCATTTCCTGCTCAATGCTTTAATCAGCCTGAGTAATGGAGCCGACCTTGGGTTAATATTCCGCCATTAGGAATCGATGCGGCGTACACTCCCAGTGACGGCCGTAACTGTACTCCACACTGAATCCCCCTGGAGATTTGTAGAATGCCAGATTGTCCAGTTTGCCCAAAACTACTTTCTTTAAAGGGAAATCACAAGCTCCAATTGAGCCCAGCTCAGAATCAGAAGTATCCAGTAGTTTTGAAAGCTGTTGCTGTTGCTTTTGGTCACTGGCACCATCTTGCCCTAATATATTCTAATCCTCTCGAAATGAATGCTAACATTGCACTTGCCTTCCTTACCACTGAATCAGCCTGCAAATTAACCTTCAGAGAATATTGCGGAGGACTCCCAAGTCCCTTTGCACTGCTGATTTCTGAATTCTCTCCCCATTTAGAAAATAGTCTAGGCCTGTATTCCTTCTGCCAAGGTGCATAACCATACACTTTCCTGCACTATATTTCACCTGCCACTTCTTTGTCCATTTTCTTAATCTGCAGACTCCCTACTTCCACAAACTGTCTTCCCCTCCGTCTATCTTTGTATTGTCCGCAAACTTGTCCACGAAGACGTCAATTCTCTCATCCAAATCATTGACTTGTAATGTGAAAGGAAGCGGTCCCGACACCGCCCCCTGCGAAACACCACTAGTCACTGAGAGCCAACCAGAAAAGGCCCTGTTTACTCCCAATGCCTCCTACCAATCAGCCTTCAATCCATGCTCTTACCTTTCTTGAAATACCATGAGCTGTTACCTTGTTTAGCAGCCTCATGTGCAGCATCTTGTCAAAGGTCTCTGAAAATCCAAATAAACAGCATCCACTGACTCTCCTTTGTCTGTCTTGCCTGTTATTTCCTCAAAGAATTGCAAAAAATTTTTCAGGCAAGATTAGAAAACCATGCTGACTGACTTATTTTATCATGCGCCTCCGTACCCCAAAACCTCATCCTTAATAATGGATTCCAACCTGTTCCCAACCACAGAAATCGGGCAAACTGGCCTATAATTTCCTGTCTTTTGCCTCCTTCCATTAAAGAGTGGAGTGATATTTGCAGTCCTCTAGAATCTAGTGATTCTTGAAAATTCACTGTCCTTGTCCAGCCACTTAGCCCATCTATATATCTTTCTGAAGTCTCCTCCCATACTCTTACAGCCTACACTGCAATTAGCTTTGTATCATCAGCAACCTCAGATTTTTTTACTTGTCTGAATCATTGTGGAAACTGAGGACAATGTACTAATCCCTGTTGCATCCCGTTGCTCACAACCTTTAGTTTAAAAATGACCGGTTGACTTTCTTCCTATTTTCTATCCATTAAGTAATCCTTCATCTTCAGCAATAAATTACCCCAATATCTTTTGTTTCAGAATCTCTTGTGTGGTACTTCATTGAAGGCCTTCAAATACATAATTCCTTGCCTATTCTGCCTACCCACTGTTCCAAAATTCCAGATGATTTGTCAAGCATGATTTTTTTCATAGATGTGTCAACTCTGCCTAATCCTATTATTGTTTGCCCTGTTGCCTCTTTCTTAAGAACAGCTTGTTCTCTACTTATGAATATACTGATTTTGTTTCATACAGATTGTGTAACTAAAATTCACGCTTTAAACATATTTGTTTCAGAATCAAGTTTATTATCACTTTTATATGATGTGAAATTCCTTTTGCAGGAGCACTTTATTACTATGTTACAAAAAATAAGTAAAAAAAAAACAAGGAATAATGAGGTAGAATTCATGGGTTCATAGACCATTAAGAAATCTGATGAAAGAGGGTAAAAATGTCTTTCTGAATCACTGAGTGAGAGTCTTCAGGCTCCTGTATCTCCATCCTGATTATAGTTATGAGAAAATCATATATTCTGGATGGTGATATTCCTTAATGTTGGATACCATGTTCCTGAGGCACCACCTCTTGAAGATCTCGTCAATCGTGAAGAGGTTTTACCTATGCTAGAGCTTACTGAATTTGCCATTCTGTGCTTTGGCGCCTCCACATCAGGCTGTGGTATACCAGTCAGAATGCTCTCCATTGTACACCTATAGTAATCGGCTAGAGTCATTGGTGAAATACCAAATCTCCTCAAACTCCTAACAAAGTAGAGCTGCTGGTGTGCCGCCTTTGTGATTGCATCATTATGTTGGGTAATGTGTAGTTGTAAAGAATACAAGCTTTGTCAGCATTTTCATGGAATCACAGAGCAGATCTTTTTAATTAAAATTGATGCCTACACATGCATGCAGCTTAGTTTGGCATGATTTAGAAATTCATATTTCCTTATGACCTAGAAGGAGCCACTTCGGAACTTTAAGGTCGCTCCAGTTCTTTGAGCATTCTCATTATTTTCTTTTAACCTGCTCTCGCTCACATTCCCATAAAATCTCCATTGGATTTTTTAGCTGCATGAGGGGTGATTTACAGTCGACATTTAGTCAGTCGGCATGCCTTGGTTGGAGTACATGAGGGAAGCTTGCACAGTCATAGGGAGAATGTGTAGGCTCTCCAGAAGCAGCATTAGTGTAAGCGCAAACACGAGGAAATCTGCAGATGCTGGAATTTCAAGCAACACACACAAAAAATGCTGGTGAACGCAGCAGGCCAGGCAGCACCTCTAGGAAGAGGTACCGTCGACGTTTCGGGCCAAGACCCTTCGTCAGGACTAACTGAAAGAAGAGATAGTAAGAGATTTGGGAGGGGGAGGGGGAGATCCAAAATGATAGGAGAAGACAGAAGGGAGAGGGATAGAGCTAAGAGCTGGAAAGTTGATTGGCAAAAGGGATATGAGGCTGGAGAAGGGACAGGATCATGGGATGGGAGGCCTATGGAGAAAGAAAGTGGGGGGGGGGAAGCCCAGAGGATGGGCAAGGAGTATAGTGAGAGGGACAGGGTGAAAGTTGGAGGCAAAGTGAATGAAGTCAACGAGCTCAGCATGCGTGCAGGAAGCAGCGCCAATGCAGTCGTCGATGTAGCAAAGGGAAAGTGGGGGACAGATACCAGTATAGGCTTGGAACATGGATTGTTCCACAAAGCCAACAGAAAGGCAGGCATAGCTGGGACCCATATGGGTGCCCATGGCTACACCTTTAGTTTGGAGGAAGTGGGAGGAGCCAAAGGAGAAATTATTGAGAGTAAGGACTAATTCCGCTGGACGGAGCAGAATGGTGGTAGAGGGGAACTGGTTAGGTCTGGAATCCAAAAATAAGCGGAGAGCTTTGAGACCTTCCTGGTAGGGGATGGAGGTATATAGGGACTGGACATCCATGGTGAAAATAAAGCAGTGGGGGCCAGGGAACTTAAAATCATCGAAAAAATTCAGAGTGTGAGAAGTGTCATGAACATAGGTTGGATGGGATTGAACAAGGAGGGATAAAGCAGTGTCAAGATGTGCAGAAATGAGTTCAGTGGGGCAGGAGCAAGCTGAGACAATGGGTCTACCTGGACAGGCAGATTTGTGGATCTTGGGTAGGAGGTAGAAACGGGAAGTGCAGGGTGTGGGAAATATAAGGTTGGTAGCAGTGGATGGGAGATCCCCTGAGCGGATAAAGTTGGTGATGGTGTGGGACACAATGGCCTAGTGCTCCTTAGTGGGGTCATGATTGAAGGGCAAATAAGAGGTATCCGTGAGTTGTGGCTGTGCCTCGGCAAGGTGGAGGTCAGTACGCCAGACTACAACAGCACCCCCCTTATAGGGTTTTATAGTAAGGTTGGGATTAGTGCGGAGCATTAGTATAAGTCTGGCTGCTAGAACTGTGCACTAACATGTTTGCCTAAAGTAGGGTTGGAAAAGTCAGAACATTTGAAGAAATGAAAGTATTACTCATTGAAGAACTGCATCTTTGTGCAAACCCAGATTCAATGATACTTATTTATCAAAGGGAACTTGTTTTAAAACTTTTTTTTATCTTATCAGGTTAATGAATGCTTTGTATCCGGGCTGTGGTCACTTTGCGTTTGTCCCAGCAATGTACACGTCAAGGATGTGATGACTCAAGACCCAATTATAAAGAAGAGGGTAGTAGGTCATGGAAAAGCCATAGGATGTGTCATCAGATTTTGAGGAAGAGGGGAATGATGGGATGGATTCGAAGAGCACAGAATATGAAACTCTGGGACCAGATACTGAAATAGCTTCCAATTTTCAAACAGGTAATGAAATAACATGGTATTGTTTTGACATGTATTATATAATCATTTTTAATACTGCTCCAATTTCAAGAGAATTTACAAATAAGTATGTTCTTGTCATTTATTTGTATACATTTAGCTTGCTTTCAGTATATTTGATTTGCTGCTTATAAAATGATAGCATTTACGGTTGTACAAAAAGCTTCATGTAAACAGTACAGGTTAATTGAAGTACGCAACAAAAATAGCTTTTTGATTGCAATTAATTTTGCAAATAGAAATATACAAAGTTGTTTAACAAAAAGTTGCTATAAGTGCAATTCTCTCTATATTAGCATGTGTAGCAAAATTCCAAGGCTAGTTTAACCAATCATTTTGAATGTTAAATATCAGATCACTTTGATTTGGACAACAAATTGAAGTTTCTTCTCTTGAGCATTGTACAGCAGTTCCATGATTGAAGTCAGCATATGTGCTTGCTGAGTGAACATAATACTGAGCCCACTGCAACGTTTTCAGTAATTAACTGAACTGCTGGAATTGAGAACAAGAGTGATAAATATGGACTATATGAAAGGGGTACAATGAAAAAGTATCCCAGTGATGGGAATACATATTGCTGTAACAGAATAGGTGTATCTTTATTTTTTGCTTTGTAGCTTGCTGAAATGTGATATAAGATGATAAAAAGTTAAAGGCTTTTTTTTCTTTTATGATCATGATAGTTCACATTAGAAGCAGCAAAAATAAAAATGCTCGCCACGCTCACTCTTTGGGACACCACTCCTATGTATAATCTTAGAAACATAGAAAACTTGCAGCACAATACAGACCCTTCGGCCCACGATGCTGTGCCGAACATGTACTTACTTTAGAAATTACCTAGGGTTGCCCATAGCCCTCTTATTTTTGTAAGCTCCATGTACCTATCCAGGAGTCTCTCAAAACACCCTATTGTATCCGCCTCCACCACTGTCGGCAGCAGCCCATTCCACGCACTCACCACTCTCTGCGTTTTTAAAAAAAACTTGCCCCTGACATTTCTCCTGTACCTGTTTCCAAGCACCTTAAAACTGTGCCCTCTTGTGTTAGCCATTTCAGCCCTGGGAAAAAGCCTCTAATTATCCACATGATCAATGCCTCTCATCATCTTCTACACCTCTATCAGGTCACCTCTCATCCTCCATCGCTCCAAGGAGAAAAGGCCAAGTTTACTTAACCTATTCTCATAAGGCATGCACCCCAATGCAGGGAACATCCTTGTAAATCTCCTCTGCACCCTTTCTGTGGTTTCCACATCCTTCCTGTAGTGAGGCGACCAGAACTGAGCACAGTACTCCAAGTGGGGTCTAACCAGGGCCCTGTGAAGCTGTAACATTACCTCTCGGCTCTTAAACTCAATCCCACGGTTGATGAAGGCCAATTCATCTTTTCCCTTTTAGCCACAGAGTCAACCTGCACAGCAGCTTTTAGTGTCCTGTGGACTTGGACCCCAAGATCCCTCTGATCTTTCACATTGCCAAGAGTCTTACCATTAATACTATATTCTGCCATCATATTTGACCTACCAAAATGAACCACCTTACCCTTATCTGGGTTGAACTCCGTCTGCCACTTCTCAGCCCAGTTTTGCATCCTATTGAAGTCCTGTTGTAAGCTCTGACAGCCCTTGACACTATCCACAACACCTCCAACCTTTCTGTCATCAGCAGATTTACTAATCCATTCCTCCACTTCCTCATCCAGGTCATTTATAAAAATCATGAAGAGAAGGGGTCCCAGAACAGATCCCTGAGGCACACGACTAGTCACCGGCCTCCATGCAGAATATGACCTATCTACAACCACTCTGCCTTCTGTGTGCAAGCTAGTTCTGGATCCACAAAGCAAGGTCCCCTTGGATCCCGTGCCTCCTTACTTTCTCAATAAGCCTTGTATGGAGTACCTTATCAAATGCCTTCCTGAAATCCATTTTCACTACATCTACTCCTCTACCTTCATCAACATGTTTGGTCACAACTGCAAAAAAATCCAATCAGGCTTGTAAGGCACGACCTGCCTTTCACAAAGTCATGCTGACTATTCCTGATCATATTATGCCTCTCTAGATGTTCATAAATCTTGCCTCTCAGGATCTTCTCCATCTCTATCACTGGTCTATAATTTTCTGGGCTATCTCTACTCCCTTTCTTGAATAAGAGAACAACATCTGCAACCCTCCCATCCTCCGGAACCTCTCCTGTTCCCGTTGATGATGCAAAGATCATTGTCAGAGGATCAACAATCTCTTCCCTCGCCTCCCACAGTAGCCTGGGGCACATCTGGTCTGGTCCGGTCCCAGAGACTTATCCAACTTGATGCTTTCCAAAAGCTCCAGCACATCCTCTTTCTTAATGTCTATATGCTCAAGCTTTTCAGTCTGCTGTAAGTCATCCCTACAATCGCCAAGGTCCTTTTCCGTAGTGAATACTGAAGCAAAGTATAGGTATTCATCAAGTACCTCATTAGTAATAATTATTGTATTTTTATTCCTTTTGTGTTATCTAGTATAGTTGCTTTTAGTATTTAAAGTGCCTTTTGTATCTTATGGAATTACATTGTCCCTACAACCGTAATGGGTTTTAGAAAACGGTGGTTCAAAGTAAACTTGCAGGCTTAAGAAATCATTTCATTTAGGAAAATAAAGGTTTTTGCATTTGAGTCATTTTATTTTGATCATCATCCCCCCACTCCCTGCCAAATACCCTTCCTATTCTCAATGGGTATATGGTTATTATATGGTTATTCTCAAGTTAACGCAGGGCTCCTTTTTCACTCCAGGAAACAATTTAAAGTAATTTGTTTCCAATTGTACTGTAACTGTTCCACAGCTGTAAAATCTAGGAAGGAAATAACTAAAAATGAGACTAATAATTAGTAAGGGATGTAGCTGTTCTATTGCTTTAAACAATTCACTTTGCAACTTGGTATATTTCCTTCTCAGATGTAATGGAAGCTGCAAGTCCACCAGTTATACAATCCAAAGTTAGCAATGAGGAGGCCACCACTTCTGGTGTGAATGTTGAGTGCCGAATATGTGGTGATAAGGCTTCAGGCTTCCATTATGGAGTACATGCCTGTGAAGGTTGTAAGGTACAGTGGATTATGATGTATGTAACATATAACATGCCATTATAGAAATATTACTCAGTTAATGTTGATGTTAAACTTACTAGAATTTGTATATAAAGACAGGAAAAAAAAATCACTGACTAATATACCAAGCAGAAGAAAGATGCAATTCCCATGCATAATAAACTATTGGTTAGCTTCAGTAAAACGCAGCCATTCTCAACACACTTTGTTGCTTTGCAGTAAAATACTTGCATTCAGCGACAGAAATATAGTCAATCCCTAATTAAGTATTGAAAATGAATGAAATTTATTTCGGTCAGCACAAACATAACAAAAAGCATCATTTTCAACGATGATTTCATAAGACAAAATTGCAACAAAAAGAAACATGGATATTCTTTAAAACAGACCGAACGGGTGTAGGCTGAAGCTACAACTTATTATGCCTACCCCTCTTACTTATACAACAACATATTTGGCGTCAATCATCACATCAAAACCAAAAATTTCGTAATCTTTTAACACAAAATCCAATTCCAAGTATCGTTTATTTACATTACTCCCATTCATTTGAAATCATGTATTTTATATTTGTTCATTAAATTATTTTTAAATAATTTTTTAAACTTAAGAGTGGTGCATGTTTTTAAATTCTCACTACAACTATTCTATAGATTCACCCCTCTGACTAAAATACAGTGATTTTTTTTTACATTTGTTCTTATCCTTTGTTTTTGAAATATACATGTACCTCTCAAATCATGTTGACTTTCTCTCATTTTAAACAACCTTTGGATACTTTGTGGTAGCTGTCCATTTTTTTACTTTATACGTAATTTGTATTATTTTAAAATCTACGAAATCTCTGAATGTTAAAATATTTAGTTGAATAAGTAGTGGATTGGTTGGCGGATAATAACTTGTCTTATGTACTGTTCGTATGATTTTCTTTTGGAGTAGAAAAATTGAGTTTGTGTTTGTTTTGTGTGTATTTCCCCATACCTCTACACAGTAAGTCATGTATGAGACTACAAGTGAACAGTATAATGTATACAAAGATTCCTGATTTAAGAAATCTTGCACTTTGTACAGTATTGCAATCGATTTTGACATTTTTGCTTTGACATAATTTATATGTGGTTTCCAGCTTAATTTATTACCACTCCTAAAAAATTTTGTTTCAGGTACCTTATCAATTTCAACATCATTTATTCTAAATTTACTATATGAGTTTGGTACACAGTTTCCAAATATTATGTATTTAGTTTTACTTGGATTCAGTGATAATTTGTTAGTGTCAAACCATTTCTTTATAATTTTTAGTTCTTTCTCCACTGTATCCAAAAGTTGTTACAGATGTTCCCCACTACAAAATATAGTTGTGTCATCAGCAAATAATATACATTTTAACGTCAATCAAGACAATGTAAAAACAAGAAAATGTTATGTCTTAGTAGGCCAGGTTGTCTGATATCAACAAGTCACCACACAAATAACTGTTCAACTGCCACGATATTTCATCCTGTTGGAGAGATTCTTTTTGTTCCATGCAATACCCTCCCCGACTTCATCTGTTACTGAGACTAAGTTATTTTCCTCTCTCTCTTTTGGTGAAAAGTTAACTGTTTCTCTTTCCATAGATGCTGATTGACCTGTAGAGTTTTTCCAGCATTTCCTGTTTTTAATACTTAAATTAAATATTGTCAGGTTCAATTAATGTGAAGTTAAAACTTAACTTCACTCAAAGTTCTGCTCACCTATTCTTGCTACTCTTTTTGATTTGGGTATTTCAGATATTTTAAGTAGAATATAGATTGATGACATGACCTGAAGGATGTCCTCCTGTGCTATTTACCAGTTAAATTTTTTTTATGGCCTTCAACTGGATTTTAATATGGTTGATCTCTCTGGATATGCCCCAGAAAATCTAGTAATTTGTAAAGCTCCAGTGAAACGGGGACTTGGGAATTATTGTATCAGGACTGACTGAAGGAACACACAATCTGCTGGAGGAAAACTTTGATAATTCCTTTCCTCCCATGGGTGCTGCTCAACCAACACAGTTGCTCCAAGTTCTAGCGTCTGCAGTTTCTTGGGTGTAATAAGGAAAATCCCATTGAGTCATTTAGGTGACACTACCTAGATCAATGGCATGGATGAATAAAGGTATACATAAAAACTATTGAAATAAAGACAACTATGTAAGGAATACAGAAAATATTAATAATGATGATAACCATAGGGCCTATGAAAGTATGAGAGCTATAGTCAAGAGGGAAATTCAGATTGCCAAAAGGCAGGTTGAAAAGGATATTGCTGATAATGCTAAGATTGATCCCAAGAGATTTTTTTCAATATTTAAAGAAAAGTCAAGGAGGAAATTATGTGTATTAGAAATAATAGTGCAGTGTTGAATTATGCAGAGAAGGACATAGCAGATACTCTTAACTCGTGTTTTGCTGAAGTACTCACCTGCAAAGGGGTTTGCAAAATGTCAGTAAGTGTAGAGAAAAATAAAGTTGTTTTAAGTGACTTAGAGATCTTAGAAAGTGAGGTCCTGCTCCAGCTGAAAAGGCTGAAAGTTAATAGATCTCCAGGGCCAAGAGTATCCGAGGGTAATTAAGGAGGTCTGTGTTTATATATACAGACCCCCAACATGTATTTTTCAAAAGTCAGTGAAGACTGGTGAAATCCTTAAGGACTGGAAGTGGGCTAATGTTGTTGCAGTGTATAATAAGGGTGACTGCACTGACCCAGGTAACTCTAGCCCAGTAAGCTTAACATGTATCACAGGCAAAATAATGGAACCAATAATAAAGAATCAGATGGAAAATCAGCTGATAAGGACAGGCATGTTAACAGAAAGCCAGCATGGGTTCAGAAAGGGGAAATCATGTTTTACTAATGTGCTGGAGTTCTATGAAGAGGCAACTAAAATTTATGGTAACTATAGAGTGGTTGATATCATTTACTTGGAATTTCAGAAGATGTTAAAAGTGGGGTTCCACAGGGATTGGTTTTGGGGGTATTGCTGTTTTTAATTTGTGTTAACAATTTGGATAAGCATACAACAAATGAACTAGTTAAGTTTGCCGATGACACAAAATTAGTGGGATGGGCTGATAACATTCAGGTGGCAGAATCAATACAGTTAGATCTAAAATTCGGATGTGGGCAGATAAATAGCGGATGAAAATTAATGTAAGTAAATTTCAAGTGTTACATATAGGAAGTAGAAATATTAGATATAAATATACAATGGGATGTCTTGAGTTAGAACGTGCACTGTATGAGAAGGATTTGGGTATCCTGGTAGACTCATCACCATCAAACTCTAGACAATGTACAGAAGTAATTAGGAAGGCTGATAGAATGTTGGGTTATATAATGCACTCAGTGGAGTTCAATTCAAGAGATGTTCTCCTTAAGCTGTATAATGTGCTTGTGAGGCCACACCTTGAATACTGTGTTCAGCTTGTGCTCCATATTGTGTGAGGGATGTGAAGGCGCTGGAGAGAGTCCAGAGAAGAGCGACTAAACTCCTTCTAGGTCTGCAGGGCATGAGCTATGAAGAAAGATTGAAAGAATTAAATCTCTAGTCTAGGTAGCCGTACAATGAGAGGAGATGTAATAGAAGTGTTCAAAATCATTAAAGAGTATAAGTAAAGAGGATGCCAGCTGCTACTTCAAAACTAATCCATCATCAAGGATATGGGGCCATAGTTAAGTGGAGATTTCAGGCCAACATCAGGAAGCATTTCTTTGCACAGCAAGGTGTGGGCACATGGAGCAAACTATCTAGTTGAGAGTAGTACCTTAGAGGCTTTCAAATTAGTAGGAATTTGGCAAGCTTTGTTGGGCTGAATTGCCTGTTCTTGTTAAAAACTTTATAATATTCTAATGTTTAGACATTAGGTGTTTGACAGCAGGTAAATTTGGTAAATGTACTTACCATTTTCAACAGGTTTTTGGTGTCAATGAACCTAAAGTTGTATGAATATGAGGCCCTCACAGGATTGGGTGGGGTGGGGAGAGGAGAGGAGGAGGAGTCTTTTACGTGTGTTCATGGAGTCTGAACATGGTCTGACAATCAAAACCACATATGCATACTCAAGGTAATGTGTGTGCTCAGTTGGACCCTCAAACCTAAACAGTCTGGATCAGCTAAATGTAAACGTTTCAAAGTTATCACTCCTCGTTAGAGTAATTCTTGCGGCAAAACCTGGCTTAGTTTATTTGTGGTATCATCAATGCTTGCTGTCTTAACTTGCATATATGTGACAGATTGCCAATTAAATACTTTGTACTGTGGCGTTCATTGGAATTCTTGACTAGTCTTGGTAGAAACTGACAAAAATTGCAGCCCTGTAAGTACTACTTGAACATGTATTTGAGTACCTGTGTTCTTGTTCCATTAATTTTCCACTGGGAATGCAGAGAGACACTACTGTTGTTGAATAGATGTTATTCTGTAGCAACAATGAATAATGTTTCTCTACTATGCCACGCAATAAGATGTTATAACAAAGTGTCAGGAAATTAAAGCAGGTGTGTTATATTATGTATCCAAATGACGACACTTTCATAAATATTGGAATGCAGTTATATTGCCTTGGATACTTTCTAAACTTTCTCACCACAATGCAGGATCTCCTCTACAGGATCACTGGGAAGCTGTTGAACCCAACACTGTCTCTACTTAAGAACCAAGGTCATCCCAACTTTTGTAGTGAACTAAAGGCAGTACTGACACAAATACTGGTTAAGAAACTGAGCTTTAAGTTATCATTGACTTTTTTTTTGAAGCATACAAAATAATGGGGTTTTGTACTTCTACAAAGGTTGTCTACCAATCTGCCCCTGCTATACTACATTGCTCTTTAACAAGAGTGATACAGAGTCTGAAAAATGCAATCCGCTTCCCATGTCTTGGGAGCTATTTACAGCAAAGGTAGACAATGATGAACATTTATTCATCACCTTCAGTGTGCCCACATAGGCCTTAGTCTTCTATGGAAAAGGCTCATCATGGTCTACTGTGCAGCAGTGATCTTTGTCTATATGTATGCTTCTGAAACATAGACCATCTAGCGTAGCCATCTCAAAGTGTTTGAGAGATGTAACCCCTGCACAATTCTACAATTTCACTGGAAAGGTGAGCAAACTAAGATCAGCATTTACTCCTAGCTCAAAATCCCTAATGTTAAGGCCTTACTTGCCTTCATTTGGCTCTTCTTGGGCAGAACAATCATTCACGTGCTCAGTGCTAGACACTTGGAAATAGATATAGTCTTTTTTGGGTTCTAGTATGACAAGTAATCCCCATCTGATAGAGGGAATGATTGGAGGATGCTCTCAATGACTCCTTGGAAAAAGTGTAGCAACCCGAGCAACTTGAGGGCATCCCTGGATGGTGGCCACTCTTAATGAAGAAACTACACTTAGGATGGCACTCAGAACCTGCAGTGTGTTCTTTGGAGCACATACAAGTCTAGTGTAGTAGTGTAAATTGCAGGTAGTACAGACATCACCCAATCAGAATCAGGTGTATTATTTGTTGTTTTGCGGCAGCAGGACAGTGCAATACATTTTAAAAAAATACTATGTTACAATAAAATTATATTAGAAAACGTAGCCCCATATGGCCACCCTGCCCTGATGAGCACATCGTGTCTCAGCCATGACAGAGACTGCAGGTCCCATAATAGCCTCATTGGAATCCACCAAACTGGAGTGGCCGCAAGTTATTCCAAGTCCAGAGGAGAAGAAAAGATCTTTCCCATTTAGGTGTAATGTGGGATACTTTGAACTTCGCTGCACATGCAGTGTGGGGATTCTTGCATTTTCCACTTAAAGACAACAGGACTGGTTGCCTACAGGCTAAATGGTAAACCGCAAAACACCATCAAATTGTGAATCAGCTGTCAGGAAGAAACATGAATACCACAAACTGAGGACAAGGCAATCGTATCTCATGGTGAAGGAAGCTATTTACCCCATCACATCTTTACCAGCTCCCAAGGGAACAATCTTATTAGACTCTTTCACTTTCGTTATTTTCCTGTAACCCTGAAACTTGTTCTTCCTAACACACCCATCAACTCCCCATCACTGAACTGTTTCCACATCGCATGGACTCACTTTCAAGGACTCTTCATCTCATGTTCTTGATATTTATTGCTGATTTATTATTATTGTTATTTCTTTTTTCTCTTTGTATTTTTACAGTTTGCTTTTTTTCACACTGGTTGCTGTCCGTTCTGTTGGGTGCAGTCTTTCATAGATTCTATTTGTGTTTCTTGTATTTACTATGATTGCCTGCAAGAAAATAAATCTCAGGGTTGTATATGATAATACATTTTCTTTGAACTATGTCTTTAGAACTTTGATTCCTTTTAGTGTTAAAATATACAAAGAGATAATTTACTGAAGGCAGTTAACCAACCAGCCTGCCTTTAGAATGAGTGAGAAAATGGAATCATCCAATGGAAACCCTACATGGTGTAGTTGTGAATATGCAAACTCCACATAGACTGCGCCTGAGGTCAGCATTGAGCTTGGGACCACAGCACTGAGCGATCAAAATTAACTGTGGCACTGTTATGCCTACTGCAGCACCTAGTGTCTACATTATACCTCTAATACTGCTTATTGATAAATCAATGCAAGTCCAAATGTAGAGGTTAAAATATTAGATAAAGATTGCTATCCAACAGAGAACTTGGGAGAAATTGCACAGATGTTTGAATGTAGAACTTGCTATCACGTTGAGGATGTGAAAGCTATAACATTAAAGAAAAGCTAGCTTATTGTATGATTTCTTTTTATTTCTTGTTCTGTGTTATATAGATTATATGAATTAAGGTGGGGGAAGGTTGTCATGGACTATAAAATGCCAGAAACCAATTGGGCCGATAATTTGTTTTTGTTCTATAAATTCTATATGACTTTTGTTTTTGCCGCATGCAGCTATACTATCTAATAAATTCTTCAATTGATTTCCCATCTATTGAAATTGCAGAGTGCCTTTATGAACTTGCAAATGATTGAAATGGGAGCATGAGACGGTCACTAGGTTCCTTAAGTGTGCTCCCTTATTTAATAGCATGACTGAGCTAATTGTGCTCTTGATTCCATATCTCTGTTAACCTTTCGCACTGTTCCTCATTGCATCTTAAGACTCTGATCCTAGTTGCCTCACAAGAGGAAGCCTCTCTACGTGAGGTGGCAGGGCAGTGTAGAGGACAGCATTAGCTGTTTGTGTAATGTTATTGTAGCACCAACTGTAAGATCAGGGCTCACTTCCCACCACTGTCTGTAAGGAGACTGCACGTTCTGCCCGTGACCGTGTGAGTTTCTTCCAGGTGCTTCAGTCCAGAGATGTATGGTTAGAGTTACTGAGTTGTGGGCATGCGATGTTGGCACTAGAACTGTGGTGACACCTGGGGGCTGCCCAGCACAATCTCACTGATCTAATTTGATGCAAACGACACATTTCACTCTGTATTTTGATGTACATGTAACAAATAAAGTTTTCTTTATTTTGATCTGCCCTGTCAAAACCTCTGAATCTTCAGTTAAGACTTTTTTTTTGCTCGTTCAAAGTCTAGAGGACACAAGCCACGTCTGTAAGGAGTTTGTAAATTCTCCCTGTGACCGCGTGGGTTTCTTCCGGGTGCTCCGGTTTACTCACACAGTCCAAAGATGTACGGAATGGTAGGGTTAATTGGTAAATTGTCCTGTGATTAGGCTAGGGTTAAATGGTGGGGCGGGCAGGGTTGGTGGGCGGGAGTGGTGCTGCCGGCATGGTTTGAGGGGCTGGAATCTCAATTGGAATATTCCTATCTGAATCAATCAATAGCCCAGTCTGTTCAACATCCATTTGAGTTATTACTAGAACTTTCTCAGAACTGCACCAAATATTATAACGTTAAATACTATCTATGGTACTCTAGATGTGACCACTAATGCCCTATAAAACTGATACAATTAATCTAATACACACGTTACTAAGATTAACACAATTTCAAGAGCACTGTGATTTCTTTTAGGCATATGCAATAATTTGTATTTATTTCAAAGCATTTTAGGTTTTAATTATATCTTCATTTTGAAACCCATGTAAATGCAGTAACTGATCTTTGGTGGTCTTACCTCATTTAGCTGCACTTCTCCATTCTGCAAACAGGCCTAATATTGGTAACTGGGATTGGTTTAGATGAGTACAGATTATCTGAACATAGTGAGCTGAAGGGCCTGTTTCAGTGCTGTTTGACTCTTTCCTTGTTTCAGCTGTCTAAACCACAAACAAAAAGAGCTGGAAACAGCGGATCAATCAGTTTTTGTACAGAGAACACATTAAGTTTGTATGGTGGCTAATATTTTCTAACCTTGCTAGAAAGAAACTCTACTTGTTGGTAGCCATCAATGAAAGGAGGACATTAATATATTGCAATTTATTCTTCTGTATTTTTCTTTAATCACAAACTTTCCAAAGATTAGCCTTAAGGTAATTTCTTGCATATGAATGATCATGCGTCTTACTCTAATTGTTCCCAAATACAGCTCTCTTAAATTGAAAGCTTGGTCTTTTTATTGTGTTTGTTCACTGTTTTTGGGAATGATGATGCAGGCACAGCCAGACTTGCATACACAGCAATGTAGAAACACAGTTTGTGAGCAGTAGAGTGAAGGCTAGTAACCTTGACCCAGTTTACTCAATTCCTGTTCGTGGTTTATTCAGTGAGGTAGCCAGTGCCAGTTTCTCCTCCTCCCTTCCCAGAAGGACTGAAAACTATGTTGTGGGTCAATACAAAAGCATACAGGAACTTAATTTCAAAGTGATTTGGAGGTGAATGTTAACTGTATGGACATGTTTAATGCTGTACAATTACTGGTGAATTTTGTCTCCGTTAATTAATTCCCTAATTAATTCACCATGCAAATACCTTGTTCAGTATTAAAATGCATCTACTGACTAACAAGGAGTTGAGATCAGTTAGATAGGAAAGGAGACAACTGGGAGGATGAAATG
The DNA here is from genome assembly GCF_963921235.1 of Mobula hypostoma. Classification (NCBI taxonomy): domain Eukaryota; kingdom Metazoa; phylum Chordata; class Chondrichthyes; order Myliobatiformes; family Myliobatidae; genus Mobula; species Mobula hypostoma. Next base: position 44,986,964 of record NC_086109.1, on the reverse strand, counting down.
GAACAGAAATAGTAAACAATGCAAACAGGAGTACCAGTTAGGGCTGTACATGATGAAGAGAGGAATTATAGTATAACAGCAAGAAGGAATGGGGTGGAGTGTGGCATCTGAGTACTTGACAAGAGAAATAAGATGAAGAATTATTTTCTGCATCCAAGTTTGAAAAAGCATACATATTCCTTCTTCAATCTGAGAAGACCATTTGTTGTTAATTAGTTTGTAAACTAAATGTGAATCTGTAAACTAAATGTGAATCTCTTTCATGGAGGCAAGAGTCTAGGTTTTTAGTATGGGTATTAGGGTTTGAGCTAGAATAGTCCAGTGAGGCTTTGGTTTATATATGAAAGATGACAGCAATAAGATGAGAAAGGTGGTTGATATACACTAGTTTTTCAGTAGGTTCCAACAAATTGCCTGATAAGCTTGTAAACTCACTAATTTTGTAAGTTTGTATGGATACAGTTCAGGCATTATCACAAAAAATACTGTCGAGTGTTGTCATGTGTTCCTTGTATAGAGACATGTTTCAAAGTGGGATTTTTCTCTACAGGTGATAACAGGAAACAGTTAACTTAAAAGAATAACCTGACAGTTTGGTTAGACAAAAAGTAAAATGTTGTCTAAGTATGCATTAAATATAATCTAATAATTTGCTGTATTTATAATCATGTGTTTACTCTTAAAATCCTAATGATTTAATTTAAACTTGAACTAAAACTTGGCTTGCAGGGTTTCTTCCGAAGAACGATTCGCATGAAGCTGGAATATGAGAAATGTGATCGCAACTGTAAGATTCAGAAAAAGAACAGGAATAAGTGCCAGTATTGTCGCTTCCAGAAGTGCCTGGCATTAGGGATGTCACACAATGGTCAGTAGACATTTTTACAAAGAGCAGAGAGAAATATAAGACACAACAATATCTCAACAGATTTTCAAATCAAGAATTTGGAAGCAGAAAGACCGCGGTTTAAATGATCTCTCTTGCTTTATCTGGTTCTGATTAATGCAAGTAAGAGTTGGGTTCACAAGCTCAAGAGAGTGGAAACTTGATTAACTTGTGCTGTCAGAAGAGAAAGAAAAAAAATGTAAAAAGAGGAAGCAATTTTTGATTTAGAGTAAATCTACACAAATGCATTAAAGAGAAACCACCTTCCCTGACAGTGGAAGAATCTGTGGTTCCCACATTGGTTTGTCAGCTATTTAAGAATCCACAAAACTATAGTGGAAACAAATCATTATAAGACCATAAGATATAGGAGCAGAAGTAGGCCATTTGGCCCATCGAGTCTGCTCTGCCATTCAATCATGGGCTGATTCAATTCTTCCAGTCATCCCCATTTCCCTGCCTTCACCCCATACCATTTGATGCCCTGGCTAATCAAGGACCTTTCTATCTCTGTCTTAAATACACCCAGTGACTTGGCCTCCATAGCTGTTCGTGGCAAAAAATTCCACAGATTTACCACCCTCTGACTAAAGTAATTTCTCCGCATCTCACTTCTAAAACGACGTCCTTCAATCCTGAAGTTGTGCCCCCTTGTCCTAGAATCCCCTACCATGGGAAATAACGTTGCCATATCTAATCTGTTCAGGCCTTTTAACATTCGGAATGTTTCTTTGAGAGCCCCCCTCATTCTCCTGAACTCCAGGGAATACAGCCCAAGAGCTGCCAGATGTTCCTCATACAGTAACCCCTTCATTCCTGGAATCATTCTTGTGAATCTTGTCTGAACCCTCTCCAATGTCAGTATATCCTTTCTAAAATAAAGAGCCCAAAACTGCACACAATACTCCAAGTGTGGTCTCACGAGTGCCTTATAGAGCCTCAACATCACATCCCTGCTCTTATATTCTATACCTCTAGAAATGAATGCCAACATTGTATTCACCTTCTTCAGCAGCCACTCAAATTGGAGGTTAACCTTTATGGTATCTTGCACAAGGACTCCCAAGTCCCTTTGCACCTCTGCATTTTGAATTCTCTCCTCATCTAAATAATAGTCTGCCCATTTATTTCTTCCACTAAAGTGCATGACCATACACTTTCCAACATTGTATTTCGTTTGCCACTTCTTTGCCCATTCCCGTAAACTATCTAAGTCTCTCTGCAGGCTCTCTGTTTCCTGAACACTACCTGCTCCTCCACCTATCTTTGTATCATTGGCAAATTTAGCCACAAATCCATTAATCCCATAGTCCAAATCATTGAATACATCATAAAAAGCAGCGGTCCCAACACCGACCCCTGTGGAACTCCACGGGTAACCAGCAGCCGGCCAGAATAGGATCCCTTTATTCCCACTCTGTTTTCTGTTGACCAGCCAATGCTCCACCCGCGCTAGTAACCTCCCTGTAATTCCATGGGCTCTTCTCTTGCTAAGCAGCCTCATGTGCGGCACCTTGTCAAAGGCCTTCTGAAAATCCAAGTACACCATGTCTACTGCATCTCCTTTGTCTAATTGCAGTAGGTTAGTCAGGCAGGATTTTCCTATCAGGAAACCATGCTGGCTTTGACCTATCTTGTCATGTGCTTCCAGGTACTTCATAATCTCATCCCTAACAATCAATTCCAACAACTTCCCAACCACTGATGTCAGGCTGACAGGTCTATAGTTTCCTTTCTGCTGCCTCCCACCCTTCTTAAATAGCGGAATAACATTTGCAATTTTTCAGTCATCCGGTACAATGCCAGAACCTATCGATTCTTGAAAGATTATTGTTAATACCTCTGCAACCTCTCCAGTTATTTCCTACAGAACCCGAGGGTGCATTCCATCACATTCAGGAGATTTATCCACCCTCAAACCATTAAGCTTCCTGAGCACCTTCTCAGTCGTAATTTTCACTGCACAAACTTCACTTCCCTGACACTCTTGAATGTCCAGTATACTGCAGACATCTTCCACTGTGAATACCGATACAAAATACGCAATCAAATCCTCTGCCGTCTCTGCATCTCTTATTACAATATCTCCAGCGTCATTTTGTATTGGTCCTATGTCTACCCTTGACTCTCTTTTACCCTTTATATACTTTGAGTATCTTCTTTGATATCAGTCGCCAGCTTCCTGTCATAATTCATCTTTTCCTTCCTAATGACTTCTTAGTTTCCTTCTGCAAGTTTTTAAAAGCTTCCCAATCTTTTATCTTCCCACTAGCTCTGGCTTCCTTGTATGCCCTTTCTTTTGCATTTACTTTGGCTCTGATTTCACTTGTCAGCACTTCCCTCATTTTTTTGTAGAAACTCCAGCCATTGCTGCTCTGCTGTCCTTCTTGCTACTGTCCCTTTCCAGTCAATTTTGGCCAGTTCCTCTCTCATGCCATTGTAATTTCCTTATTTCACTGAAATACTGACACATTGGATTTTATTTTTTTCTCTCACATTTCATTGTGAACTCGATTGTATTGTGATCGCTGTTCCCTAAGGATTCGTTAATCTTAAGCTCTGTTATCGCCTCTGGATCATTGCACAACATCCAGTCCAGCACAGCCGATCCCCTAGTGGGCTCAACAACAAACTGTTCTAAAAAGCCATCCCTTAGACATTCTACAAATTCTCTCTTGAGGTCCAGTACTGGCCTGGTTTTCCCAATCCAGTTTCATGTTAAAATCCTCAATGATTATTATGACATTGCCCTTCTGACATGCTGGTGACAGTGGTGGAGGCAGATATGATAGGTTCTTTTAAGAGACTCCTGGATAGGTACTTGGAGCTTAGAAAAATAGATGGCTATGGGTAACCCTAGGTAATTTCTAAGGTGAGGACATATTTGGCACAGCTTTGTGGGCTGAAGGGCCTGTATTGTGTTGTAGGTTTTCTATGTTTCTACATACTTTGCATCAAATTCATATTCCCAGACAACACCTTCATCTCCCATGCACCCTTTTCACCAACTACCCCCCACCCCATGATGGGGGCAAAGCTTATACTCACCCTAACTGTCCTGCCAAGGTCCAGGATTGAAAGTAATAGCTCTGCCACCTAATCCAATCAATTTGGTGAAGAGCAAGAGCACCTGAGAGTCACAGTGTGGGGAGCAGTAGAAAGACTGAGAGTGGGAGAGCAAACTAGCACCAGGACTGATGGCACTTTCTCTGTGCTCTCCTCTGTCTTTCCTGCCTCCTTTGGCCTCACCCACTCACCTCTGTCTATCACAGCCTTCCCTTGATAGCCTAGCCTGGAGCAAATATGCCTGACTGGTTCTTCGCTCCTTCCTCCTCATTCCTTGTAATTTCTCACCTTAAAAAAAAAACACAGTAAGTTTAACTAAACTATTGTCATCCAAACCTCTAGTCATGAGACAATGGAAATTGGGATGCACAAGTGAGCAGTTTTGAAGAAATGCAGATATCGGGAGTCAATGGGACTGATAGAGATTACAGAAATATGAGCAAGTCCACAATGGATTTGAACACTAACAATTTTAACCTATTATTAAAGGTTTTCCTTTGAACTTCTCAAAGAAGCCATGTCTATTCTTGTTTAATGGTACAATTAACTAGCAATTAACCAGCATTCTTCAAATTGCAATTTTTTTAGTTCTTAGTAGTGCACTGGATAGATTAATTTAACAAATAATGGCACTTTTTAAAATTCAGTAAGATGGTTTAAAAAAACTTAAATATTTTATGCCTTTGATTTGTTAATGTTATGTTTTAAAATTTACTTTTGAGTCACGTGCAAATTTCTTTAGACGGGGTCAATTCTTAGCGTTTTGAAAATTGTTCTATACAAGTTGAAGATGAAACAGAGTTGACATATATGATCATTGGAGTAGATACTGGAAATAGAAAAACCATAGAAACCATAGAAAACTACAGCACAGAAACAGGCCTTTTGGCCCTTCTTGGCTGTGCCGAACCATTTTCTGCCTAGTCCCACTGACCTGCACAAGGACCATATCCCTCCATACACCTCCCATCCATGTATCTGTCCAATTTATTCTTAAATGTTAAAAAAGAACCCGCATTTACCACCTCATCTGGCAGCTCATTCCATACTCCCACCACTGTCTGTGTGAAGAAGCCCCCCCAATGTTCACTTTAAACTTTTCCCCCCTCACCCTTAACCCATGTCCTCTGGTTTCTTTCTCCCCTTGCCTCACTGGAAATCTAAAACAAAAACCGAAAATACTGGAAGAGCGCAGCATAGTGGTAAGAGGTGATGAGCCAATGTGTCATTGGAACTGGAAAAGTGCAGAGAACTGTGTGGAGAGGACAGGGTACAGTCCAAAGTTATCTAGGTATTAATTACCATAAAAACCTAATATTTCATTTTCATCTCCTCCCATTCTGCTCTAAGAATTTCACTCTTAACATATTTGCTCTGATGAGACTATCCACCCTAGAGCCTTTTAAGATCTTTTTCCCCCTGTAACTGTGACTTTCCCTCTTTTTTAGTTGATGGGGCTCTCAATTGCATTTCTTCTGCCTTTACTCTAGTTACCCACTTCTCTGAGCAGGAACAAGTAGAGAATTTCCTTTGCTGTCACCTTTCGGCCCACCAGCCTCCACTTTCAAAGGATCATCCTTCATTTCCGCCACTTCTGGTGGCTCATCCTCCGTTTCACTTTTTTATTTTTATTGTTATTTTCTACCTGCTGTTTTTTTTTAAAAGTAGTTGTTACTTTGACAGTTTTGATCTATGTCCCATCACAGCCATTTTTCCTATTCACTGAACCCTTCCTGAAGCATAAAATATACTTGTTCTTTCAAGTATCTAGCTCTGAAAAGGAGGGCTCTTGATCCAAAACTTTTTGCTTGCCACTGGTACTGCCTGATATGCTGTATGCTTTTTGTATTTTCTGATTTTTCACAGTAAAGGTTCTCATTATTTGAAAGTTAGCTGCCACTAGTCTGTGAAAGACAGAATACTTAAGATGCTTAAGTCCTTGTCCGTCTGCCTTTTCTATAGTCCTCTAGAGGATAAGTTTTCTAATCCTCTGGATCTCTAAATATATGTCCCATCAGCCAGTTTCTGTACATTGATAATTTTTGGTGTTGTCTCTGACATTGTCAGTAAACCATTATGACTGGTCCCTGCAAAAATGAAAGGTATATCGGTGTGGAGGACTGCCTGTTTTCATTTTGTGCTGATGACTTTGTGTTGAAATATCCTATAGCAGCAGAGCATGCAATTCCTGCCCTTTGTTGAAAACAGACTTTGTTTTCCTGACCAGCCGGATCATTAGGAATACAAGTTTAATAAAGCAAAGTCAATTATTTGCCAAATCTAATGTTTGCTTTTCTCTGGTAACAGCCATTCGTTTTGGCCGAATGCCTGAAGCAGAGAAGAAAAAGCTAGTTGCGGGACTTCTAGCTGGTGAAGCAGCAGTTCAAAATCCACAGATAGCTGACTTAAAGTCACTGGCAAAGCATGTTTATAATGCATATCTAAAGAACTTCAATATGACTAAGAAAAAAGCACGAGATATCCTAAGTGGAAAGGCTACCAAAGACCCTGTAAGTAAATGGAGAGAACTGAATTTAATTGACTTTATTTCTTGCATCCTTCATATACATGAGGAGTAAAAATCTTTACGTTACGTCTCCATCTAAATGTGCAATGTGCTATCATAGTATCATATAATTTATAATAAATAGAACAGTCAATGTAACATAGAATACACTCAAAGCAGCGTGAGTTAATCAGTCTGATGGCCTGGTGGAAGAAGCTGTCCCGGAGCCTGTTGGTCCTGGCTTTTATGCTGTAGTACCGTTTCCCGAATGGTAGCAGCTGGAGTAGATTGTGGTTGGGGTGACTCGGGTCCCCAGTGATCTTTCGGGCCCTTTTTCACACCTGTCTTTGTAAATGTCCTGACTCACGGGAAGTTCACAACCACAGACGCGCTAGGCTGTTCACGCCACTTTCTGCAGAATAGTGCGATTAAGGAAAGTACATTTCCCATTCCAGGCAGTGATGCAGCCAGTCAGGATGCTCTCAATTATGCTCCGGTAGGAAGTTCTTAGGAATTGAAGGCACATACCAAACTTCCTCAGCCATCTGAAGCGAAAGAGGCTGTGTTATGCCTTTTTCACCACACAGCTGGTGTGTACAGACCATGTGATGATTACATCCTGAATTTTATGATAGGTATTTGTACTTGAGTCAAATGAAACCAAGTTTATTGTCATTTAACAATATACATTTATATAACATATATAATGTATATAGAAACAAGACAAGGTTTCTCTGAACCAGGGTGTAAAGCACAGTAGTACACATGCCACACATAACACACAATAACTTATGAAGAAACAGATAAAATCTACAGATGAATCACACGTAAATAACAAACTAAAGTGCATTAATATTAAACATTGTAAGGTACGGATCAGATTAATCAGTGACATTTCAAATCTGATATGGCTGGGAGTTCAGAAGCCTAATGGTCTGTGGGAAGAAATTGTTCCTGATCCTGACCGTTCTTGTTTTGATGTATCATAGTCTCTCAATGGTGCTCCTGTAAAACGCAGTTAAGATGTGTGGGGTGTGGGAGCCTTGCTTGCCTCAATCATCTCAGGAAGTGAAGGTGCTGCTATGCCACCTTGTTCAGGGAGGCGATATTAAGGGACCAGGTGAAGTCATCCATGATGTGAACTCCCAGGAACTTGGTGCACTTAACTCCCACTATAGAGAAGCCATGTATTCACAGAGAGAAATGGTTCATCTGCACCTTCCTGAAGTTCACAATGATTTCCTTTGTCTTCTCCATGTTCAGGCTTAGGTTGTTTTTCTCACACCAGTCCACCAGCCTGCATGTTTTGCACTTGCCCTGTGTGTTTAAGGTTAGGCAAATGAAAATAGATACAAAGTTGCATTGGAACAGGGTGTAAAGATTTGGCCATGGAAGCACTTTTAAAGAGGCACTTGGAGGTGGAGATGTGGGGGAAAAATAGGATGGAAATGATTGAACACTCCACCGGGATGGCTGACTGAACTGTGGTGAGTGATGACAAGCCAGAAGCAAAGATGGAGGAGAGAGTTCAGAGTTGGCACTATGTTAGGGGAGATTACAAAGAGATAGATGAATGAGGCTATAAAAGGATTAAAACTAGCTGTAAATTTTGAGAGGGTTTGGGAGTTAATATAAGTTAATAAAGAAGGGGTTAGTGCATGTTAGAATGTGGACCTGCGAAGTTTTGGATGAACATAATTTTGTGTAGGAAGACATATCAGAAATCGGCCAAGAAGAAATTGAAAATAGCCTGGCCTGTGAAGGACGAAGGAAAATGATGGATAGAATGAGAAAGTTTGTCTTGAAAAGTAGATTTTAGAAGAAACAGTTGAGCAGACGGTCTGAGTTCCTTACACAAATTGGGAACATACAAGGTAGAGGAGATGGGTGATTATAGAGAAAGGGAGATACTACTTGTTACAGTAAACAAGTATAAATACATAGTCCTTTTTCCTGCAGAGGCAGGAAAGGTCCTTGGATTTTGATAAGAAAAGTTATCTTTCCGCTTTCTGTCTGGAGCAGCTGTTGTTTCAAAGTTGCATGATGATGCATTTGCCTTGAGACACAGTACCTTCAGGGTTCCCTAGTCCATTTGCGATCTGAAGATGCATCATATTGTAACAAATCTCACAGAAATATAGCTGCTGTCTTGCCTCCTTTATAGCTGCATCAGTATGTTGTGTCCAGGTTAGGTGCTCAGAGATTGACACCCAGGATCTTGAAATTGCTCACTCTTTCCACTTCTGATCCATCTATGAGGATTAGTTTATGTTCCCTCAGCCTACATTTTCTGAAGTCCACAATCAGCTCTTTGGTCTTGCTGACGTTGAGTGCCAGGTTGTTGTTGCAATACCACTCAACTAACTGGTATATCTCGCTCCTGTACACCCTCTCGTCACCATCTGAAATTCTGCCAACAGTGGTTGTATCATCAACAAATTTATAGATGGCTTTTGAGCTGTGCCTAGCCACATGATCATGGGTGTAGAGAGAGTAGAGCAATGGGCTAAGCACACACCCGAGGTGTGTCAGTGAGATGGAGATGTTATTACCAATCCAGACAGGTTGTGGTCTTCCGGTTAGGAAGTTGAGGATCAGTTGCAGAGGAAGCTACAGAGGCCTAGGTTTTGTAGCTTTTTCAATCAGGACTGTAGGAATGATGGTGTTAAATGCTGAGCTATAGTCAATAAATACCATCCTGGCATAGGTATTTGGATTGTCCAGGTGTTCCAAGGCTGTGTGCAGAGCCATTGTAATCGTGTCTACTGTAGACCTATTGTGATAAGCAAATTGCAGTGGATCCAGGTCCTTCCTGAGATGGGTGTTGAATCTAGTCATAGTCATACTTTATTGATCCCAAGGGAAATTGGGTTTCATTACAGTTGCACAAACCAAGAATAGAGTATAAGTAGTCATGACCAATTTCAAAGCGTTTGATCACTGTAGATGTGAGTGCTACTGGATGATAGTCATTAAGGCAGCTCACACTGCTCTTCTTAGGCACTGATATAATTGTTGCCCTTTTGAAGCAGATGAGAACTTCCAGCTGTATCAGTGAGAGATTGAAAATGTCTTTGAATACCCCTACCAGTTGGTTGGCACAGATTTTCAGCGCCTTACCACATACTTCATTGGGCCCTGCCGCCTTGCGAATCTTCAGTCTCTTGAAAGACAGCCTGAGGTCAGCCTCTGAGATGAGATCACAGGGTCATCGGATGCTGCAGGGAACATTATAGCTGTGGTATTATTCTCCCTTTCAAAGTGAGTATAAAAGGCGTTGAGGCGTCTGGTAGTGAAGTGCCGTTCATGGTGTGATTTGCTTTGTAGGAAGTAATGGCTTGCAAACCCTGCCAGGGTTGACGTGTATCCAATATCGTCTCTCACCTCTCCCAGATTTATGTTTTGGCTCTTGAAATATCCCTCTGCAAGTCATACCTGGTTTTCTTAATACAGACCTGGATCGCCAGACTTAAATGCCACAGATCTAGCCCTCAGCAGACGATAAACCTCATGGTTCATCCACGGCTTTTGGTTTGGGAATGTACAGTAAGTTCTCATAGGCACACACTCATCCACACAGATTTTAATGAGGTCGGTAACGACTGTGGCATACTCATCCAGATTTGAAGGTGGCTCCCCGAACACAGTCCTGTAAGCACTTCTGTGCCTCCCTAGTCCCTACCTTCTTGGTTCTCATTACTGCTGCTGCAGTCTTCAGTCTCTGCCTATATCAGGGAATAGATGTACAACCAGATGATCAGACTTTGAGGTGAGGGTGTGGAATAGCATGGTGGGCATTCTTGATGATGGTGTAACAGTGATCCATTGTGTTGTTTCCTCTGGTGCTACAGACGATTTGTTGACAATAATTATTTAGTGACTTTATCAAGCTGGCCTGGTTAAAGTCCCCTGAAATGATGGGGAAGCCATCAGGATGTGCTGTTTCATGCCTGTTGATCACATTGCTCAGTTTGTCTAGAGTTCGTTTGACATTGGCCTGAGGTGGAATGTACACTGCTACCAAAATGATCACTTAAATCTCCTATGGCAGGTAAAATGTCCGGCACTTGATTGCGAGATATTCCAGGTCTGGTGAGCAATATTGGGACGTCACTAACACATTAGTACACCACGAGGAATTAATCATGAGGCATACACCTCCAGCTCTGCTTTTGAGAGACTTGACTGATCTATCTTGATGATGTATTGTGAATCCGTCTGTTCAAATCTCTGCATCTGGCACGGAAGGGGTTAACCAGGATTTTGTAAAACAAAATGTGGCTACGGGGATCAGGGGGTATGGAGGGAAGGCTGGGGCGGGGTTCTGAGTTGGATGATCAGCCATGATCATAATAAATGGTGGTGCAGGCTCGAAGGGCCGAATGGCCTACTGCACCTATTTTCTATGTTTCTATGTTAAAGGATGCATGCAAGAGGAATAAGGTGTGCGAGGAATAGGAGTAATTCGAACCAGATAGGTAAAATAATGGCACTAGTAGAAATAAATGGGTACAATCTAATAGCCATTATACAAATGTAGGTGCAAAGTTGTCAAGAGTTAGGAATGGAATAAAAAAATAAACATCAAAGCAGCATTTGATGAAATATAGGTATGACACCAAGAAGTCCTGGCTAATCTGGAGTCATTGGGGTGGGCGGTGGTGACCAACCACTGCTTGCAATTATACCAAGCATTCTTGTTCTCCTGACCTGAAACACCTAATGATTAAGTGCCGACCATTCTACTTAATGAGAAAATTCTCCACTGTGATCCTGACCACAGTTTACATACTGCCACAGGCAGATATTAAGCAAGCACTCCATGTGTTGAGTGCCATGATTAACAAACAAGAAACAGCCTACCCTGAAACATTTCTCATCCTTGCCAATGACTTAAGCTGGGATAGCTTGAAGAAATCTCTGCCTAACTACCATTAGCACATTACCTGCAGTACCAGAGGACCCAACACACTTAGAATGATAGGTAGAATGCCTACAGTCCCATACCTCAACTTCATTTTGGGAAATCTGATCACCTGGCTGACCTCCTACCTGTATATAAGCAGAGACTAAAGATTAAGGCCCCAGAGGTAAGGACAACAAAGTGGTGATCATGGGAGGCGGGAGTGGCTATGGGACTGCTTCGAGTCAGTGTACTGTGCCACGATCAAGGACTGGCTCATCGAAGGACCTGAATGAATATGCCAAAGCTGTCACGAACTTTATAAAGTCACTCATGAACAGATGTGTCCCAACAAAATCACTCCGCGTCTTCCCCAACCAGAAACCCTGGACGAACCAAGAAATTCGAAATCTGCTAAGGGTTAGATCAGTGGCATTCAGAACTGGTGATCCAGAAAAGTACAAGATGTATAGTTAAGACTTCCAGAAAGCTATCTCACAAGCAAATTAGCAATTCCAGGCTAAACTGAATCACAGAGGAATCCTTGACAACTTAGCAACAGGGTTTAATTCCCAGATAAGCTCAGTGCCTTTGTGGCACCTTCATGAATCCCCACTGTCCCTGGTGACTCTGTGATCTCAGCCTCTAAAACTGATATGAGAGCATCCTTCAAGAGAGTGAAACCACAAAGCATCTGGCCCAGACGGCATACCTGACCGAGTAATGAAGACCTGTGTTAATCACTGGCTGGAGTGTTTACGGATATTTCCAATCTTTTGCTTCAGTAGTCTGAGGTATCCACCTGCTTCAAACAGGCTTATGTCATACCGGTGCCCAAGAAGAATGTGGTAACGTACCCAGAAGCGTTTGCGTACACTATGATGATGTGCTTTGTGAGGTTGGCCATATCCTACCTGAGGAGTGACCTGGATCCACTTCAGTTCGCCCACTGGCACAGCAGATCAACAGCAAATGCATTTTATTGGCTCTTCACTCAGTTGTGGAACATCTGGACAATGAAGGTACAAATATTAGGATTCTCTTCATTAACCACAGCTTAGCATTCAACACTATCATCCCCTCAACTCTTCACAAAGCTCCAAGACTGGGCCTCAATACCTCCCTATGCAACTGGATCCTCAATTTTATCACATAAAGACCCCAATTCAGTATGGATTGGCAACATTTCCTCTGCACTCACCCTCAGCACAAGTGCACCTCAAGGCTGTGCGCTTAGCCCACTGCTTTACTCATTTTACACCTATGATGTGTGGCTAAATGCAGCTCTAGTGCTGTATTTAAGTTTGCTGATGACATCACTACTGTTGGCCTAATCAAAGGTAATAAATCAGCATATAGAAGGGAGGATGAAGATCTGTTTGAATGGTGCCACAACAACTTCTCACTGAACATAAGCAAATCCAAAGAGCTAATTATTGACTACAGGAGGAAGAGGCAAGGGGCCCATTAGGACATCAGAAGTGGAAAGGGTCAGTAGTTTTAAATTCCTTGGCATTATATCAGAAGATCTATCCTGGTTTCAGCACGTAACTGCCATCACAAAGAAGGCACAGCAGTGCCTTTACTTTCTTAGAGGTTTGTGTAGACTTAACATGTTACCAAAAGGTTTGACAAACTTCTATAGAGGCACAGTGGAGAGTATCCTAACTGGTTGTATCATAGCATGGAAACACCAATGCCCGGAAATGGAAAATCCTACACAGTGGATACAGCTCAGCCCATTACAGGAAAAGCTCTCCCCACCCATTGAGCACTTTTACGTGGAGTTCTGCCCCAATATGATGGATGCTGCTTTCATGGACCCCCCCCCCCCCACCCCTCCACCATCCAAGCTATGTTTTCTTGGGTCTCACATTACTAGGTTCAGAAACATCTGTTACCCTATAGTATATGGTGACATACGTGTACCCTCTTGAACAGTGTGAATAATTTCATTCACCTGTAGCAAATGATGTCCATCATCATGGACCCCACCATTCTGGCCATGCTGTCTTGCTGCTGCTGCCATTGGAAAGAAGGTACAGGAGCCTCAGGTCCCACATCACCAGGTTCAGGAACAGTTATTAGCCCTCAATTGTCGAGCCTTTGAACCTGAGGGGATGACTTCACTCACCCAAACCTGTGGACTCAATTTCAAGGACTCTACAACTCGTGTTCTTGATATTTGTTGCTTATTTAATATTATTATTATTACTGTTACTACTTTCTCTCTTTTTATGATATTTGCAGTTTGTTGTCTTGCACATTGGTTGTTTGCCTGTCTGTGTTGTGTGTGGTTTTCATTGATTCTATTGTATTTCTTTGTAGTTACTGTGAATACCCACAAGAAAATGAAGCTAGTGTATGGTGACATATATGTACTTAGATAATAAATTCACTTTGAACTTTTTAAGTGTGGTACAATCAGCACCTTCAAAAGGAAATGAGAGGGAATCAGTGGGTTATCACTTGAGAGGGAGTCTTTTGAAGGGTGATGGGGAAAGAACAAGGAAATATGAGTTTTTGAATTACTCTACAAGGAGTCAACATTACCCCAGTGGATCAAATGACATTTTGTGCTGATGTTTTGAACTTGGACCCACAATCTTCTAAATGTGAGGAAAGACCATTGTCAGAATTCAAGCTAGTAAGTAGGTGTACATTTCCCAAAAGTGTTCTTCTGAAGTAAAAGTTGGGATTATGTTTTACGAAAAATTTAGTTGGATCTAAAGCATTCCCAGCATCTGAATTCCAGAATTAGCTTCTGTTTTTCAACAATATAAATGTGTATGCCATCTACCCAAATTGAATGGTTGAGGTTTTGTTGAATCCTGAAAAAATTTTGGAAGAAGATTAGTAGCATTAAGTATATCCTTTATTATTTTTATCTTCAGAACATGATTTTGTAATAGATTAGAATAAATCTTTAACTAGTGGCAATGGCTGGGGTAAAAAAACTGTCAAATGCTATTTGAATTTACTATAAACTTTTAGTCTACTTAAATTCAAATCAATATTAAATATCTAGAATTCGTCCATTTCTTTAGCAGCTGCTTTATGTGCAAGTATAATTCTGAGTTCCGAACTCATGCTGTTTCTGTAAAGTGAAGTGGTAATTGCACGATAAACTGGAGACAGGAATGAGAGCTTCGGGTAACTTGAGAAAATTGCAGATGCAGTTTGGTTAGTGAAGAATGAAAGTGAAAATAAATGGGCCAGCAAATTTGCAGCAAAGTTTTAGATACATTGAATATAATGGAAATCATAAGTTGAAAATGAAATAATTGGATTATTAATTTTGGGGATTAAAATGCACATATGTTGGCTTCAAAAACAATGGAATTTCTTGGGAGCAAAGGTAAAGTTGGAAGTCTGTACCTGTGATGAAGACTGTATGTAGTCTGAAGTTGTGTTTCAGATTGAATAAGACATTAAGGTTGCAAGGAATCTGTAATCCTACTACTTTTGGAGGTGTACATCCATGTACATTGAAGGTACTCCATTTAATGTAAGTGATGGCATTTGCTTGACCATAACAATAGCTACAGATTATGGGTGTATTGGGTATAATCACAACAGGCTTGTTAAGTAATCTACATCCACTGTAATACCTAACAAAAATGATGAGACACAATTTATTCCTTTGAGGCTTGCCCTCTGCATGTGATATGGTCTCTTACCCTTGCTCTGACAAGTTGGCTGTGGGTTCCGTTGTTGCTCATTGGAATTGCTCTGTATCTCTGTGGTCTTACACAGTAAATGTCAGTCTCTCAGGTGACCCTATTCCTTGTTATTTCAGCAATGCTTTTGCAGATTGTGATCTATTTGTATAAGATGATAAGAGGCATGGATAGAGTGGAAAGACAGCACCTTTTTCCTAGAGCAGAAATGACAAATGCAAAAGGCATAATTTTAGGGCAATAAGGGAATATAGCAGGTATGTCAGAAGCAGGTTTCTTATATGGAATGGTAGGTGAGTGGAACTCACTGCCAGGTATGGTGGTAGAGAAATATACATTAGGGACATTTAAGGGACTTTTAGATAGACACATGGATGAAAGAAAAATGGAGGGTTATGTGGGAGGGAAGATTTAGATTGATCCTGGAGTGGATTAAAAGGTCATCACAACATCGTAAACCGAAGGACCTGTACTGTGCTGTACTGCTGTATGTTCTATGTTATCCATGGCTCCTCCTTGAATGGTGCTGCTGATGCAATAATGGTCTTACATTCTTTTTACAAAAATATTTTGCTTCAACCAGGTTCAGTTATGTATATTTATTTAGTAGATGTACATCAAAACATACAGACAAACATGTCATTTGCATTAACGTAAATGTGTTGTAGCACATTCCAGTGCCAATATTATGCCCACCATATTCAGCAGATCAACAGAACAAAACAACAAAACAAGATCCTTGCCTACCCACTCACATTCACAGGACAGGTTGCCTCCAGGCCACCGACTACTAGTTCTTGCTTCTGGATTTTCAGGCTCACAGACATGGCACCCAACCTCCAGTCCTTGGCCCAGACTCACAGACTTCCAACCTCTAGACGTGTTGACCCAGGGGCTTTGACTCTTGGACCTCAACCTCTGAACTTGCCCACTTCCGGCTTCAGCCTCTGCATTTTGCTGACCTCAGGGTATCAACCCCAGGACTCAGTGGATTATCAGTCCCTAGATCATGGAATTTTGACCTCTGTGCCTCGACCTCCTGGCTCACCCCAGGACTCACTAATCTGGATTGGGGGGCGGGGGGGCTCACCAGCCCTTGCGCCTCCTGCCCGTATGGAACTCTGATCCTGGTACATGCAGACCTGGGGAATGAAAGGTACCAACCCTTGTGCACAGGGCTAGCTAACCTTAGTCAGTGACTATGGGGATTGCTCGTCTTCATTCTCAGTGCCTGCTGACCTGTCACCCATTCATGGGGATTGTTGGCTGTTGACCATAGAACCACTGAATCCTGCCCCTGACTCTTTATTTACTGCCTCTACTGCCCCAGCCTCTAACTTTCCCTCATCCCTGTCTCTAAACCGTCTTCTCACACTGTGCCCAAAGCCTTCACTGCAAACTTAAAAAATCAATTAATTTGGTGGCACAACTTTGGACATCTAAACCTTTCAAACTCACCAAATACCCGAAATAGTCCCTCTCACCCTCAACAAATCTTGTGAGAAGTAGTGTGGATTGTAATCCTCAGCCCAAACCTGCAGTTGGGAAGGGATCAGTTATTCTGCTCTGTTTAACAGACCTATCTCTTTCAACTCTGGGCGGCCAATATGCTTGCAGAGAACTTTCCTGAATCTTTTCAGCTACCTGGTCATTGGCTGCTCTGTTCCTATCTCTTAATCAATTTTCAACTACTAATTTATGTGTTTCAGTACCATATTTTGTTAACATGTTGGTAAATTTAAAGTATTTGTTTAGCCTCCAATTTGCAGTCCTGCCTTCAACACTAGGTGCATGGGGTGCATGGGAGGGGTAGCACCTCTAGATGGGGGCTTGTCACACTCCTTGGAGTGGCTTGTCATCTATTGGTCCCCACCAATGCCCAGCTCTCACCTGTGGCTCCTCCTAGCTGTTTGCATGCGACAGTGGCCACACCCTGGGCAACGGCTTTGACAGGCTAGCTAAACCAGGTGAAGGTAGCCAACGGGTACCTTTGGTGAGATAGGAAACCCTTGGTGAGATAGGAATTTGCTCATCTCAGCACGCAAAGGCTGCTTTGGTGGATCAGGCAGAGGAAACCCCGGGGGTTCAACGGCTGAGAAGGCATTGCAGCAGTGCATTGTGGAGTGCGTAGGGCGCGGCAGGTCACTTAAGAAGACGCGGCCATCCAATGCAGCCAAGGAAGTTGCCAGACGTAACGATTCTTCGTGCCACTGGATCCTGACTTCTGAGGCTGAGAGAGTGGGATCGTCTCTGTGCAAGGCTTTTCCACATTAATATCTTTCACGCACTGGTTACATTGTGCAACATTCATCTCCCAGATTCCAATTCCTACTAGTCTTCTACAAATCCTACGGCGATGGGGGAGTGGCGAAGCAACAGGTGGAGGTGACAACTGGGAGTTGTAGTCACAAACCCCCACGTAGGCGGCCTTTGGACAAGTGGTCGTTCTTCTCTGTACCCAGGGCAGCAGGGGAGTCCGGCAGCACCAATGGTGACTGAGCAGCCCTTTTCAGGACAACACTGCTCACCCTTTGATAGGGCGAGGCCTAGAAAAGGTGGCTTAAACGTTGCCTGCCCTACAGACAGATAACAGGCCAGTTTGTCGCGGCTGGCAGTTCATCCGCCAATGTGGTTACACTCAAAGGGGAAGAAAGAAACTTCTGTTAGGATCATGGAATGTCTGCACACTCTTGGACAGAGAGAACACAGCAAGACCCCAAAGAAGAATAGCCCTCGTTGCCAAGGAACTTTCATGCTACAACATCGACATTGCAGCCCTCAGTGAAACCAGGCTTGCGGAGGAAGGATCCCTGACTAAAACCACCAGCTTTCTTTTGGAAAGGAAAAGCGCAAGATGAAGAGAGGATTCATGGAGTTGGATTTGCAGTCAAGCCCAGCTTCCTGAAACAACTCTCCAACCTGCCCGTGGGAATCAATGAAAGGCTTATGTGGCTATGTCTGCCCCTCAGCCACAAACGTCACGCAACAGCACTTATGCCCCCACCGTGACCAGCAAATTCGAGACCACTGAACAGTTCTACACCGACCTTAGTTCTGTTCTTTGCTCAGTCCCTGCCAACGACAAACTAATCCTGCTTGGTGACTTCAATGCCCGAGTAGGCTGCAGTCACAGTCGCTGGGAAGGGGCTCTAGGCAAACATGGTATTGGCAATATAACCATATATGGACCATGAACAGCAATGGCCTCTTGCTCCTTAGCAAACGTGCAGAATACAACCTCCTCATCACAAACACAGTGTTCAGGCTGGCGAACAAGTACAAGACAACATGGATGCACCCAATATCCAAACATTGGCACATGATCGACTACAATATGGTACGTCGCTGAGACATCCGGATGTCCTCATCGCCAGAGGCATGTGAGGAGCAGAGTGCTGGACTGACCACAGGCTTGTCTGCACCACATTGAAGCTATGTATTGCTCCCCACCATCCCAAGCACCCTAAGTTCATCAGAACAGCTTTTAACACCGCCAGACTCCAAGAACCGCTGTATCTTTGCAAGTTCCAGGCCACCCTTGATGAGAAGCTGTCTGCCAACGGACCACTAACTGGTGGGCCAACCCAGAAGTGGAATCAGTTTAGAGAGATGGTGACAGACAGCAAAATCAGTCCTCGGCCCCAAGGACCAGAACCGCCAAGATTGGTTCGAAGAGAATGACAGTGCCATCAAAGATCTCCTGGCCAGGAAGAACGAAGCATTCATGGAGTGGCAAAACGACCCAAACTCCATTCCCAAAAAAGAGCAGTTCAAGTCCCTTCAGGCCCATGCCAACAGGAAATTCACAAGATGCACGACCTGTAGTGGGATAGGAAAGCTGAAGAGATGCAACGTTTCGCCGACATCAACAACTGAAAGCTGCTGTTCAACTCCATCAAGATGACCTTCGGCCCCTCAAGATCTGGCTCATCTCCACCGTTGTCCGCTGATAGAACCACACTGCTAAAGGACAAAGAGAGCATCCAACACAGATGGAAAGAGCATTTCAGCCAGCTCCTGAACCGCCCTTCATCGGTCGACCAGTCTGCTCTGGACCAAATCTCCAACAGCCTATTCATGAGGAACTAGATGGTCCTCCCTCGATAGATGAAGTCAAGAAAGCTATCATGTAGATGAGCAGTGGCAAGGATGCAATACCTGCTGAACTGTACAAGGCACTCAGCAAGGAATCACTTGATGCTTTCCACAGCGCCCTGACTAGCATTTGGGAAGAAGAAGAGATGCCTCCTGACCTCAGAGACACAACAATAATCACCCTCTACAAAAATAAAGGTTCAAGGACCGACTACAGGAACTACAGAGGCATCTCACTACTTTCCATTGCTGGAAAAATCCTCGCCCGTATCATCCTCAACAGACTGATTCCAGCAGTGTCAGAAGAGGACCTTCCCAAGTCGCAATGCGGCTTTCGTCCCGAACGCAGCACTGTCGACATGATCTTCGCAGTGAGACAGATACAGGAGAAGTGCCTGGAGCAAAACATGACATTATATTCTGTCTTCATTGATCTGATGAAGGTGTTTGACACGGTCAACAGAAACTTGCTGTGGATCATCCTTAGAAAGCTTGGCTGCCCACAGAAATTCACTACACTCATTTGCCTGCTCCACGATGGCATGACAGGAGAAGTGTTCTCAGATGGTTCCCCATCTGAGACTTTCAACATCTCAAATGGCGTGAAGCAAGGGTGCATTCTAGCACCAGTGCTCTTCAACCTCTTCTTCACCCAAATGCTGAAGCACGTTGTTAAGGACCTAGACCTGGGTATTTATATAAGATATCGCCTAGACAGATCAATGTTTGACCTGAGACGCCTTGCTGCAAAGACAAAGCTTTGAGGAGGCTCATCACTGAAGCCCTGTTTGCTGATAACTGTGCCCTCATGGCCCACCAGGAGAATCACCTGCAGACGATTGCGACAAGTTCTCCACAGCCTCAAAGCTGTTCAGCCTGACAATCAGCGTCAGTAAGACAGAAGTTCTCCTACAACCTGCACCAAACAGTCACTCTCCTCAGCCATGCATCACCATCGATGGCACTATCCTGAAGAATGTGGAGAGCTTCAAGTATCTAGGAAGCACCATCTCCAGTGACAGATCCCTTGACAAAGAGATCATAGCAAGGATCCAGAAAGCCAGCCAGGCACTCGGGAAACTCCGTGTCAAAGTTCTGGAGTACAAAGACATTCAGCTTTCAACCAAGCTGAAGGTGTACAAGGCTGTGGTCCTCACCTATCTCCTGTACGGTTGCGAAACCTGCGCCCTATACCGCAGGCACATCAAACAGATGGAGCAGTTTCACATGTGCTCTCTGAGGTCGATAATGAGGATTCGATGGCAGGACCGAATCACCAACCAGGAAGTCCTTGACAGAGCCAACAGCACAAGCATTGAAGCAGGGATCCTCCAGGCCCAGCTATGCTGGACTGGCCATGTAATCTGCATGGGTGAAACAAGAATCCCTAGGCAGCTGCTCTACGGTGAGCTTGAGCATGGCAGTTGCAATTAGGGCCGCCCCAAAAAAAGTTGCAAAGACAATCTGAAATCGTACATCAAATGGGCAGACCTCCAGCCTCAACAGCCTGAGGAGTCCGCAGCCAACAGGGCTGCGTGGCACGCCCTGACCAGAAAAGCTGCATCTGACTTGGAGGATGACCGAAATCGGCGCCTTGCAGCAGCACAAGACTGACGCCACAAAGCTGTCGCATGCACCTGTTCTAACAATCGCCATTCCATGTCCAACCTGTAACCGCATTTGCTTCGGCCTTCAAAGCCACATGCGTATCCATAGATGACTGCACAATGTTTAGTCTTCCTCGGACCCCGAGAGACAACCACCATACCATACCGTACCAATTTGTAGTCTTGCCTTCAACACTACATGTTAGCACATTGGCCTTCGTAGTTAGTAAGTTTTAAATACAATTTTTTAGGATATTCTTTGCAGTTTGTGTTGTTTTCAACATAACTGGCAATTATGCTTTGAGAATTGATGCCACTTAATACATGTTTTATTTGCAATAATGATATTTACAACACTGTTTCATCACAGCACCAGTACTCAAATGCCAACACATGAGGAATATAGGTTAGTATGTTTAACTTTCTTACTTCTTGCATCAGTTTGAACTCAGCTTGTAGTTATCAGTGACGATGATCAACAGCAGTGGAAACTGGATCAGGGTTACATTCTGTGCATGTGGGAGCTCACCTGTTGCTTCATTATTGTCAATGTAAACAAAGTGGAGGAAAGTTGCCAGTAGATAGAGGTGTAGAGAGCAGTGGAATTTCTGAAGATGGTCTAGTTGTTTTTGGGAGAAGTAGACGTTAAACCATGTGGCCAGAAAACAGACAAAGAGTGATGTGGCTTTTTTTAAAAATAAGAGCAGGAAAGCCAATTTGACCATCTTCAACATTTCTCACCATTCAGTCTTCTATGCAGTGTCTTCTTTCTTCTTAACTTTTTGATGGTTGTCAGTGACATGCCTCTTTTGATTGGTCTTTGAAGGTTTATGAATTGCTTCCTTCCTCTTTATTCTTAACCAGTTTACTTCACAATTTGAATAAATTGTTTCATTGGATTATGTTCACTTTAATTAAAAACAGATGCATGCTGCAGAAAATAACTTGCTGCTTAAATATTCTTTTTAATTTGTACCTATTTTATTTTTTAAAAATTCTTCTGTAGTTTCTTGTGTTGGTAATGCTTCTAATGCCCAGTAGATATTTGCTGCTACATGTGCCAACCTGAGTAAAATATGACTGTTTTAATACTACAGCACTCATGAACTGATTAATAAATATATAGAAACAGACCTGTATAGAAACATCAGTTTTGTATTTTCAGTTCTATTCAATTCCTTAAAATTTAAAATATAATTCTTATTTTTCTCTCCTGAATGCAGCCTTTTGTTATTCATGATATGGAAACTCTTTGGCAGGCTGAAAAAAATTTAGTTTGGAAGCAATCAGTAAATGGAATTCCGAACAAAGAAATTGCAGTTCACGTCTTCCACCGTTGCCAGTGTACAACTGTTGAAACAGTAAGAGAACTGACTGAATTTGCCAAGTGCATCCCTGAATTTTTAAACCTTTACCTAAATGACCAGGTGACATTACTAAAATATGGTGTTCATGAAGCCATTTTTGCCATGTTGGCATCGATTATGAATAAAGATGGTCTTCTTGTGGCTAATGGAAATGGATTTGTTACTCGGGAATTCCTGAGGAGCCTGCGCAAGCCATTTAGTGAAATTATGGAACCCAAATTTGAGTTCGCAGTGAAGTTCAATGCCTTGGAACTGGATGATAGTGACTTGGCTCTGTTTGTAGCCACCATTATATTATGTGGAGGTAAGGAAATAACTTTTGGATCTGCAACTGTGACAGCCTTCACATCATAAAATTATTGACAGAGCAGCTGAGTAGGAAGCTTTCATCCTTTGAACTTGTACCAGTTCTTCTGAAAAGAAAGTTAGCCATTATTTACCACACTTTTCTCATATCTCTGCAGTTGTTTTTGTCCTTTAAGCACTTAATTAATTTTGAAGGCTACAACTGAATCTTTATGCAGTGCACCATCAAATAATATGAACCAAATGCTAACAGGTCATTGCTTAAATAGGTTTATCTTTCTGATGCCCCTCTTATCATCACCTGCCCATCATCTTCTCTGGTGTCGCTCTTCCTTTCCTTTCTTTCATAGTCCACTCACCTCTCATATCAGATTCCTTTTTCAGACCTTTCCCTATTGTACCTATCACCTACCAGCTTCTCACTTCATTCTACCCCCCCCCCGCCCCACCTTCCCCTCGGCTGGTGTCACCAATGCCCTACCAGCTTGTGCTCCTTCCCCTACCACCACCTTATTCGGGCTTCTTTCTCCCTGCCTGTCCAGTCCTGATGAAGGGTCTCAGCCCAAAATGTCAACTATTTATTCTCTTCTATTCTTCTACGAACATGGTCTGACTTGCAGAGGTCTTCCAACATTTTGAGTGTTTTGCTCAAGATTTCCAGCATGTGCAGAATCTCTTAAGAACTATCCCTTTTTTTAATCCCTTACCTGGAATCTGTGGCTCCTGGTTAATGATCTTAGTACATTGGAAAAGCAAGCAGTTGTAGGTTGTTCAGTCTACTGCCAATTCCTCATTAAGACATTAACAGATTTTTTAATGTTAAACTCTGCATTTTGTTCTTATTTTCATGTAGGAGCCTCAGAGTGGAGAATTATAGAGATTCACCACAATAAGTAATATGTTTATTCTCCATTGTAAACCTTTATTTTTCAAGTTGGCATAAATAAGGGAAGAAAATGTATAAAAAGGGTGTAACTTAAAAAAAACTAATAAAATTTTCTATACTATTCAGTTTTGACTTCTGCAGTCCATCTAGCCAGACTAAGTTATTTTATGCATAGTGAACTTTTCTAGTACTTCCTTATGAATTTCTACTCCATCCATTATTTTCACTCTTTAGCCTTCCACTGAGGTTTCGGCACCATTCTTTTCTCTGGTTAATTTCCCAGCTATACCTTTGACCTGCCTGCATAGGATGCTCCTCCTTGTTATATTCAAACAATAGCATGCCTTTAGAGACCTTTTAATTCTCAATAGCAAATGCCAAAATCTGTTTAAAAAAGGTTGCTCTGCACTTGCTGCACCTCTAATTTCTATCTTGGTTTCCAGCTTCGGGAAATTGTGTTAAGATTCTTGATCCCTTTTGGCTCCTTTTATTAGAGTTTAAGACTTATGAAAGGAGCAGAGTGATATGGCACTACTCAGCTGAACAATCAATCCAGATCAAAACAAAATGAGAACAAACTAGTCTTAAGTTTTATTTTTCCTCTTTTAATGTAGACCGTCCTGGGTTAATGAGTGTGAAGCAGATTGAAGAAATGCAGGACAGCATTCTCCAAGCATTGAGCCTACACTTGCAAGCCAACCATCCAGACTCTCAATACCTCTTTCCAAAGCTCCTCCAGAAAATGGCTGACCTGCGCCAGCTGGTCACTGAGCACGCACAGCTTGTTCAGAAGATTAAGAAAACTGAAGCAGACACTTCATTGCATCCGCTGCTACAAGAGATATACAAGGACATGTATTGACAAACATTGCACATTCTATATTCAGCTTAATATAGTGCTCCCAGACACCCCATTCCCACAACTAACCTTCATGACGCCAATTGATTCTTATCAAAGGTCTTCTTGAGATACATAATAGATCTGTAACTAGGTACTCCTCATTTGTTCTTCAGTTGGATGGTTGCAGCTGATTCATTTGAAATCAGCTGAACAGACTTTGTGATTACAGCTGAAGAATTATGAAAATCTGTATATTTACAACACTACTGACATACTGCAATAAATATGATGTGTTGTAATTTGAACTTGGTTACAGTATTAATACCTCTGCTTAGTAGACACAACTATTGTCAAAAGCAAATTTTATAGAACTATCCAATGGTACTGTGCTTGCTGAGCCTAACAGCATAATCTGTTTGGTCAGTCTTAATTTTTATATAATTAGAGGGTATGGAAATTATTATAAAATTGCTACAATAAGTGTAGCTTATATTGTATAACAGTCTATTGTAGAGAATGACTTGCTCCAAGAAGTGCTTGGGTAAGAATGTGCATACATTTATAGAGCTAGACATAGACTTGTAGCATTTGTTGGGAGGGGGAGGGGAGAGACAAAAAATTTCAAGAAGACTTTGTGTGCAGCACTTTGAATTTTCTCAGAAATGTGATGAGGTGCTTAGATAAATGTAATTCATTCTTTAGTGAGGAAGAATTTCATTTAAATTGACAAGTCACTTTATTCAAATTTCTGTATGACAGCCATACACACTGACCAAATTCAATTGAGGGCAAGTTTGTAAATTCTTTGATTGGGGAAAAACTGACCCCTTATTGAACTTGGCTCCCAGTCTGTATTTACATACATTCTATCTAATATGCTTATAATTTTTTTTTAATGAGCATTCCTTCCTCACTGTGGTTAAAGTGCAAGATATTTACATATTTTAATAAAGCTCCCTATTTATATAATGAAGACTCTTCTAGGGAAATAATATAGCCGTAAGCTTTTTAAGTGGAAAAATAGCTTACATGAAAACAATGAATTTATAAATTAGTTATGAAATATTTGGTTAAAATTGTTCTACATTAATTGACAAATTTATATTTGGCCTTTTCATTAAAATTACTAGTTTGGAAAATTGACATGTTCTGTTAGTGCTGTTTAGTGTTCTGTTGTGTGGTTCATTAGCACAAGGATACATCAGTATTCTCTATTGCATTGTATGTTGAAGCAATCTTTGAAATCTTGTAATATTTTTGGAATGTGTGGAATTCTAATGGACCTGAAAATACTGCAGTTTGCTCCATAAATGATTTTAATGAGGACTGCTTCAATAAGCTAGTAAAGCAAGACTTAAGGCAGATCTCCCAATTTCTTGACTGGTTGACAGACTGTCTTAAGCTACAACACTGGAATCTTATACATCAATTAAAAAATGAATTAGTTCACTGATGGATAATACTAAGAATTTAAACCTATGAATATTTGAAATGCAAAACATTTAAGTTCTAGTTGTCCCTCAAAGTTAGTGTGATTTTTCAGATCCTATTGGATCTGATTCATTCCCAACATTTTCTGATTTGATTAATGTATCCAGCTTTCAAGCTGATGTTTGCTGTTGCATGATGCCACAGAAATTGACACCCTTAAACTTGTTCCAAAGTAGAGCCCATACTAAATTTAAATTCAGTGTAAATTTGACAGTGGGAATCATAAATAGCCTAAATATCAGCCAGCGTAATGTGGTTTAAGCCATAAATGGACATTTTTCCATAAAGCCACAATAAATTCCAGTGTTAATATTTACCATGTTTGTATTTTGTTCTGTTGTTTATTTAATCGCTACAGCTTTAATATAATTTTATGGCTGGGTCTGCTGACTAGAATTCAAAAGGATTTCTGAAGTCTGTGTTATCTTCCAAGTTGAGGATGCCCTCTGGAGTTGGCATGGTTTTGCAGTATTGTGTGGGTAAGAGCCAATTATTTGTTCAATTCAATATGGTGCAGAGCATAGTGAAGACAGAGAAGTGCTAATTCAGGATTTTAACATTGGGAAGAAGAACAGTGATTGAGGAGCTTGTAATAATGACTCATGATTAAATCATGCCGTCTGAATCCATTTAAGTTTTGTCTCTTTCAAGTGACTAAAATCTTGCATTTTTTCTTCTGTTTTTTTTTTAAATTCCATTTTGCTCTCAATTCCACATCAGTTTGTTTGATTTCTTCCTTTAGAATTATTCTGCCAGAGATGTTCACTCTGGGTTATGTTACCATGACAAAAACACTGATGCTGGGATGCATCCTAAAAGTTGGGAAGGCTTGAATGTAGAAGATATTGAAGCTGAAGGATTTTCTATCATTACTCAGCAGAGGTGTTAGATCAGAAGTGGAAAATATAGCTTGTTAATCCCATCAGCCCCATTAAACTTAGTTGCCAAATGACTTAACTTGAGAATCGTAAATTGTGCACTTCAGATTGGATCTGGTGTGTGTGTGTGTGTGTGTATTGTTTTTTTTCGTGGGAGGGTGGGTGGGCTGTGTGATTCAGCTGTTTGCAACGTGAATCACAAAATGTATTAAAGGGGGCTACTGAGTAGGGTGGGAGAATGGAATGGGCAACTTAAATTATATGCTTTTGCTATCATCCTTCACATTTGTAGGACCCTAAATACATACTTCACAATAGGGATGTAGTTTTCTCCATTCAATACAAAACTTGACATTTTTGAGTATACCCTCATTAAATATAATAGGAGTTGAGGGCCCTATGCTCACTGTATATGATATGATACCCTGATGCACTTCACACTCATAAGTTATTTGAGACCTCTTTACCTCTAAAAATCAATATGTATTCAGGACAAGCACATTCTGTTGGAAAATATGGATGCATATGCTCACTACTAAAACAGTTCAAATCTTTTGCCAGATTTTATTTTTTAAATATCACTCATTAGTTTTCCTGGAGTCATATTGAGTCACACCAGCACAAAATATTGCCCTGGTTGATCTTCATGTACTAAAAGATAATGCAGGATTGAATGACTGAAAAATGAAAAATAAAGATAAAATAACTTGTCTGCTCAAACCACAAATCTTTTTTCTGAAGGACTGCATTCAGAAAGAAGTGCCAAGGACATTTATTTCTTCATTTATGCCCATCTGAGTTACTAACTGGAAACATTAAGCATTCATTGATGACCCCAATGGATTCAGATAATATATTCGGACTTTTTTTTAAGCAAGGTGATTTATTCATGTAATATTGGTATTTTTGTACTATTCTAATATCATTCTTAGGATACCTATTGCAATACCACTGCTTCCCATAAGATGTTACCTATTGTCTAGTTATTTTCATCAAAAACTGCAATTGATAAACAATTACACATTGACAATAACTGTAATTGATGATTGATGGTAGAAGTATGTAAACATAGAACAAAGTCTGAAATTGATTTGTGCACTTTTTGACGATTTACTTCAGACTCTAAATGGTTTTATTTGTACATTAGTGCTCTCCAGGTTCATTACCAACTGTATTTGTTCAATTGACTGTTACATTCTTAAGAGATCTTCCACCAACTAGCTATGTATCAGCTTTATATTTGTAATGAGCCTAATGCAATGATTGCAAAAGGAACCTGGAAAATTGATTTAAGTTTTTAGTCTAATGGACTCTAATACTAATTTAAGTATAAATATTGGTTTATTTAGTTTTGGAACCAAATTGTTAATAACCTTTTGAAATTACTTGTTTAGTATTATTAGGTTATTATGTCTGTGGGAGATGCAATAAATATGCTTTATTATGTATGTTTTGCTAAACTTTTTTTCAGGCTATGCGTCTCTTGTTTTTAAAACTGTGTTTGTTATCTAAACAGAAGCCTGTTGTATGGTTGATATGTTTTTTTTGGGTTAGAAAAGTATGTTCCCTTTATTTTATGAGGCTATGCACTACCTGCGAAATGTGGTTCTAACATGCTGCTTGCACTGATTTTGTACTAAAAGTTTTTTTTAAAAAACCCATTGTAAGCATGTGTTTTATGTTAGAACTGTCTACAATCAATAGAGCTTTCTCTTAGTGGAGTTGGTGGTAGATGATTTAAAATGAGTGTTGTCAGATATTTGGTTTAATAGTAGCAGAACAAACTCATTAATTTTTCAGCGATACGGGGACCAAACCCTCTAATTTGAAAGAGCGTTGCATCATTCAATCATTTTCTCACACATGGAATTCTTCTGGTGTATTAACTTTACACTCCTGGTTATCTAGGTTTCCCATTAATGTTTTATAAAATAGAAATGGATTCCCTTGAACTCAATGCTTCCAAACCAGACAAATAGGGTTTCTGCTGCATGTTCATGAGACCATAAGATGTAGAAGCAAAATTAGACCATTTAGTCCATTGATCATGGCTGATTTATTATTCCACGTCAACTCCATTCTCCTGCCTTTTCCCCATAACCTTTGACACCCTTACTAATCTAACAGCTATCAACCTTTGCTTTAAGTATACCCAGTAACTTGGCCTCCACAGCTGTCTGTGGCAGTGAATTCCACAGATTTACCAGTCTCTGGCTAAATAAGTTCCCCTTCATGTCTTTCCTAAAGGGATGTCATTTTATTCCGAGGCTGTGGCCTCTGGTCGTCTTGCCCTCTTGTCTACATGAAGTTTCACAATTTAAATAAATTGTACTATGATGTAAAAATGGAGCTGAACATTAGTAATTACATTAATATTCACTGTTTTCATTTAACTGGAGTTCTGGTCATGAAAAACTCTACCTGTCCTATGGACGAATGAAAATACTTTGCACTTCCTGTTTTAAATCTGGTTGAACACGATAGTGTTCTCAATAAAGTATCTACAGAAACTTGACAAGTGTCTACTCAGGACTTTGAAACTGTGCCATTTAATTGAAGAATTTCACCACGATAATTTTTTGAAAACTTTAACATCCCTGACTATCTTCCTTGTTTACCACGTTAGTTACAAGGGGTGGGTGTGTGTGTGTGTGTGTTCAGTAGTAAGAATCCAATTTAGTAATGATGTCCATAGGAAAGGATCCCGTTATAGTGGAACAGAAACAGTTATGCTTACCCATGCAGGGTACTTCATTCATATTCTAGTTAATCATACTGAATCAGAGTTATGGGTACCATTTTGGTTATGTCTCAGGAGTTGCAGGACAATGAGTTTTTTGATTCAGTATTTTGCAGGGTAGCTTGCTACTGAGCTTCCACATGAAAGCTGGGAAAAATGAACTTCTGTAAATTGCATAACATTAAGTAGGAAAATGGTATTTTTTGTGGTGTCATTTCTGACTTTCAACAAATATTCAAAGACGACATAAATAGCTATTTAGTTCTGCAGTGTGTATTCTATATTCAGTTACAATTTTGACAGCTACAATTTCAGAATTATTTTAATGTTGTCACTTGCATGGAACTTGAAGAGGTTTCTAACGTCTCCAAATGTTTCTTTCAGAATCCCACTAGAATTGCTGAAATTCTGCAGATTATCAACCACTAGGGGCCAATCCTTTGATGTATTGTTACTTTTGTCTCATAGAGTACACCTTTCACTGTTAACACATTCATCATTTATTTTTGCTCCTTAAGTTTTCTTTTCTACATGGTTATTTTTATTGAAAACCAGCCAATATAATTAAATAGTTCAGGCTCATGTGGCCAAAATAACTATTTTTAGAAACTTGTGGAAATAAAACTTTTTTTGTAATATGTGAAATTAATAACTGGCGCTGTGACTTGTGGATAAGTCGGGTCTCTTGGCCTGTACCTTTATGATAAAGATCATTTATGACGCCTCTTACCTCAAAAGACCAGGCAATTGAAATAAAGATTAACCAAAATAAAATGTGGTTGGAATGTTTTGTCTTTGTTTGGAGTAAGTTTTTTTTACTAGAAAGGTAGAAACATTTAAAAACATTTCAGAAACTCATTTGATGCAAACACTGAATCTGAAGGAAAGGGTCTTTTAAGAAGTTATTCAAAATGAACTTAGTTCTGGTTTAATAACCAGCTGATGTATTTCATTGATTCAGGTGGGAATATTTGTTTATATAGAGATTAGTCCCTACAGGCATTTTTATAGCTAGTTGAATTCACATGGATATATGAATGGGTCTTTCAGCTAAGAAATGCATACTCTTGGAACTACCTAAAAAGTTCACATTTTGAATAGTGGAGGGAAGGACTGTTGTCCAGACACACAACAATAACAATCCCAAGCACTTGTAGCCTTTTCTTCTTTCTTTTGATTGGATGACTATTGTTGCATAATATTACAAGAGCTTGGACTTTAAAAACAAAATTACCTATTTTAAAATTATTGTTTCTCAAATGTGACTGATGCCAGTCATATGTTTCAAATGATTAGTGTCATTTAGTTGTCCTTTGTTGGTGTCATGTGAAGCTCAGTGTTCATCTTATCTTCTATTCTTAAGTCTGAAGCTCACTTTGAAGTAAGTGATCATGTTGATTTGTAGTATTTAGTGAAGGGAAGAAATTTTCTCTGTTCATTAACATCTATGGAGTGTAATATACAGTTGCAAGAAAAAGTTTGTGAAACCTTTGTGATTACCTGGTTTTCTGTATTACTCATAAAATGTGGTCTGATCTTCATCTAAGTCACAATAATAGACTAAACTAATAACACATGAACAATTGTAATATTTCTTGTCAATACTGAGTACATCATTTAAACAATTATTTAGGTTTAAAAAAGTATATGAACCTCAGGTGTTCCAATCAATGAGATGAGATTGGAGGTGCCGGTTACTAACAGAGCCTGTTCTTCTCAAGAAAGATGTTTATGTACACCATGCCTCAATCAAAACCACTTTCCAAGGACCATGTTGGAAGAACTGTAGCTTCATGAAGGTGGAAAAGGCTACAAAAGTATTTCTAAAGACCTGAGTGTGCATCAGTTCACAGTAAGAAAAGTTGTCTACAAAAGAAGGAAATTAAGACATGGGAGCAGAATTAAGCCACCTGGCCCATTAAGTCTGCTCTGTTACTTCATTATGGCAGATCCATTTTTCCTCTCAGCCCCATCCTCCTGCCTTCACCCCATATCCCTTCATGCCCTGACCAATCAAGAATCTATCAAACTCTGCCTTAAATATTTATAAAGACATAGCCTCCACAGCTGACTGTGGCAAAGAATTCCACAGATTCACCACCCTCTGGCTAAATAACTTTCTCTCATCTCTATTCTAAAAGGAATTCCCTCTATTCTGAGGCTGTGGTTTTGGACTCTCCCACCATAGAAAACATCCTCTCCAAGTCCACTCCATCAGGCCTTTTCACGATGCAATAGGTTTCAATGAGTTCACTAGACACTAGAATATCACTGCACAGTACAGGCCTTTCAGCCCTCGATGTTGTACCCTCTGTGTAAAAAAACTTACCCCTGATGTCTCTCCTAAACTTCCCTCCCTTAATTTTGTACATATGCCCTCTGGTGTTTGCTATTCATGCCCTGGGAAACAGGTACTGGCTATCCACCCTATCTACGCCTCTCATAATCTTGTAGACCTCTATTAAGTCCCCTCTCAACCTTCTATGCTCCAAAGAGAAAAGTCCCAGCTCTGGTAACCTTGCCTCATAAGACTTGTTTTCCAATCCAGGCAACATCCTGGTAAATCTCCTCTGCACCCTTGCCACAGCTTCCACATCCTTCCTATAATGAGGTGACCAGAACTGAACACAATACTCTAAGTGTGGACTCACCTGAGATTTGTAGAGTTGCAACATGACCTCTCTACTCTTGAACTCAATCCCCCATTAATGAAGCCTAGCATTCCATAGGCCTTAACTATCCTATCAACCTGTGCAGCGACCTTGAAGGATGTATGGATTTGAACCCCAAGGTCCCTCTGTTCATCCATACTCTTAAGTAACCAACCATTAACCCTGTACTCAGCCTTCTGGTTTGTCCTTCCAAAATGCATCACCTCATACTTATCCGGATTGAACTCCATCTGCCACTTTTCTGCCCAACTCTGCATCCTGTCTATACCCCCTTGTAACCTTCAACCACCTACAACTCCATCCACAACTCCTCCAATCTTCGTGTCATCCGCAAACTTACTTACCCATCCTTCCACCTCTTTATCCATGTCATTTATAAAAATCACTAAGAGCAGGGGTCCCAGGACAGATCCTTGCGGCACTCCACTAGTCACTGACCTCCAGGCAGAATACCTTCCTTCCACTGCTACCCTCTGCTTTCCTCCTTTAAGCCAATTTTTTACCCAAATAGCCAAGGTTCCACTGATCCTATGCCTCATGACTTTCTGGATGAGTCTCTCATGGGGGACCTTGTCAAATGCCTTGCTAAAATCCATGTAGACCACATCTACCACCCTACCCTCATCAATTTCTTTTGTTACCTCTTCAAAAAACTCAATTAGGCTCGTGAGGCACGACCTTTCCTTCACAAAGCCATGTTGACTATCCTTGAGTAGCCTGTACTTCTCCAAGTGCTCGTAGATCCTATTCTTAAGAATCCTTTCCAATAGTTTGCGACCACCGACGTAAGCCCCACTGGTCTATAGTTCCCAGGATTCTCCCTATTACCTTTTTTAAACAAGGGAACTACATTTGCCATTATCCAATCCTCCGGCACCTCCCCTGCAGCCAAAGAGGATTCAAAGATCATAGCTACTGCTCCAGCGATTTCTTCTCTCACTTCATCCTTCATTCTTCTGAATTCCAGTGATCAGGCCCAGAGCTATCAAATGCTCCTCATATGACAAGCCTTTCCAACTTGAAATCATTTTCATGAACTTCCTTTGAACCCTCTCCAGTTTCAGCACATTCTTTTTAAGATAAGGGGCCCAAAACTGCTCACATTACACCAAATGAGGCTTTGCCAGTGCTTTATAAAGTCTGAATCCTTGCTTTTATATTCTAGTCCTCTTCAAATGAATGCAAATATCGCATTTACTTCCTCACCAGACTCAATCCGCAAATTAACTTTTAGAGAATCATGCACAAACACTCTCGAGTCCCTTTACAATTCACTTTGTTGTATTTTCTCTCCATTTAGAAAATAGTCAACCCTTTCATTACTTCTGCCAAAGTGCATGACTATACACTTCTTGACACAGTATTCCATCTGCCACTGCTTTGCCCATTCTCCAAATCTGTCTTGGTTCTTCTGTAGCCTCTCTACTTCTCAAAACTATGGGCCCCTCCACCTATCATCTGCAACCTTTGCAACAAAGCCATCAATTCCATCATCCAAATCATTAACCTATAACAGAAAAATAATGATTCCCAACACAGAACCCCATGGAACACCACTAGTTACCAACAGACAACTAGAAAAGCCTTCCTTTATTCCCATGCTTTGCCTCCTGCCAATCAGCCACTGCTTTATCCATGCTAGAGTTTCCCTTGTAATACTATTAGCATATTAAGCAGTCTCACGCGTGGCATCTCTCCCTTCCTGTAGAGTGGAGTGACATTTGCAATTTTCCAGTCTTCTGGCACCATTCTATAGTCCAGTGATTCTTGAAAGATCATTACTAATGTCTCCACAATCTCTTCAGCCGCCTCTTTCAGAACCCGACGATGTACACCATCTCCATCTAATCCAGGTGACTTGTCTACCTTCAGAGCTTTCAGTTACACAAGAACCTTCTCCTGAGTGATGGTAACTTCACATGCTTCAAGACCTGACACCTGTAACTTCCACCATAATTCTAACATCTTCCACAGTGAAGACTGATGCGAAATACTTATTCAATTCATCCACCATTTCCTAGTTCCCCCATTACTACCTCTCCAGCATTGTTTTCTAGTGGTCCGATATCCATTCTCACCTCTCTTTTACACTTTAGGTATCTGAAGTAATTTTTGGTATCCTCTCCAATATTCTTGGCTTACCTCTGTATTCCACCTTTACCTTCTTAATGACTTTTTTAGTTTTCTTCAGTTGGTTTTAAAAGCTTCCCAATCCTCTCACTTCCCACTATGTTTTTGCCCTATTATATGCTCTCTCTTTGGCTTTTATGTTGGCTTTGACTTCTCTTGTTAGCTATGATTGAGTCATCTTTCCTTCAAAATACTTCCTCCTCTTTGGGATGTACATATCCTGTGCCTTCTGAATTGCCTCCAGAAACTCCAGCCATTGCTGCTTTACTGTCAATTCTGCCAGTGTTCTTTCTCAATCAATTCTGGCCAACTCCTCTGTGATTCTTTTTACTCTACTGTAATACCGATGCTGCCGATTTTAGCTTCTCCGTTTCAAATTTCATGGTAAATTTGATCATATTATGATCACTTGCCCCTAAGGGTTCTTTTACTCTAAGCTGTCTAATCAATTCTGGATCATTGCACAACACCCAATACAGAATAGTTGATCCCCGAGTGGACTCAACCACTGGGCAATCTAGAAATTACCTTCCTTAGAATCCAGCCCAACCTGATTTTCCCGATTTACCTGTATATTGAAATCCCCCATGACTATTGTAACATTTAGGCATGCATTTTCTATCTCCCATTGTAACTTATAAACTATATCCTTACACTATTTGGGGGTCTGTATGCAACTCCCATCAGGGTCTCCCCCTCCTCCCTTTGCAGTTTCTTAGCTCTATCCACAATTATTCCCAACCCGATGTCGCCTCTAATTATTTGATTTAATTTTTTACCAACATAGTAACAGCACCCCTTCTGCTTTCCTGCATGTCCTTTTGATACAATGTTTATCCTGGGATACTAAACTCCCAGCTATAATCTTCTTTCAGCCATGATTCAGAGATACCTGCAACAGGGATCCCTAACCTTTTTTGAACTGCGGACCGGCCGATCGGGGGCAAGGTAGGATTGCCAACGGACAAGAGTAGCAGTCACATTCGTTGTTTACTCCGAGAAAGACTACAATGACCATGAAGCCTTGCGCGGGCACCAGTGCGCATGCGTGTACGTGCCAATCCCCCTCTTCCCCCCCCCCCCACACACACACACACACACACACACACACCCTTTTTGGCGATTCTGTTCGGGGGGGGGCTGTTAATCACTACCGGAATATAGGTGATAAGTGGCTAATACACTCAATTTCGTTTCTAAAAGGGTGTATCTAACGAATTTAATATTAAACACACAGCGCATATTTTCCTCGCATGAATATAGCGATGTCAATTATCAGGGGAGGACAGGGGAGCCTGAAGTAAGTGTTGAACGAACTTCCAGTGGAAGTGGTACAGGCAGGTTCCATATTATCATTTAAAGAAAAATTGGATAGGTATATGGACAGGAAAGGAATGGAGGGTTATGGGCTGAGTGCAGGTCGGTGGGACTAGGTGAGAGTAGCGTTCGGCACGGACTAGAAGGGCCGAGATGGCCTGTTTCCGTGCTGTAATTGTTATATGGTTATATAAGTCACTCATAAGTCAATAGCATCATAACATTTTAAGTAACGTTTGGATATTAAACACACAGCACATAATTTCCCCGTATGAACATATAAAATCATTGCAACACACCAATATCGCTGAATCAGTGGGAGCCCTGGGCTTGTTTTCCTGCAACAAGACGGTCCCATCGAGGGGTGATGGGAGACAGCGATATTCGAAGGGGGTTCCTTTTGTCCAGTCTATTCCGCAATTTAGTTTTCGTTGCATTCATTGCAGAGATATGTTGAAAATGGAAGCAACGTTTTCAGTGCTTTCGTGGCTATCTCAGGATATTTAGCCTTAACTTTGATCCAGAACGCCGGCAGAGATGTTATGTCAAACACACTTTTTAGCCCGCTGTCATTTGCAAATTTAAGGAGTTGATCTCCTTCCCGCGCTGACACGGATGACGCGTGGGTAATGACCTCGCGTGCGTTCAAGCTCAACAGTGCATGACAGGGAATGAGGAAAGGTGCAGCTGACTCATATCACCAAATCATATCGTTTCCTCGCGGCCCGGTGGTTGGGGACCGCTGACCTGCAACATTTTACGTGCCAATCTGTAACTGTGCTACGAGTTCATCTACCTTATTCTGTATACTGTGTGCATTCAAATAAAGCACCTTCAGTCCCGTATTTACCCTTTACGATTTTATCTACCTTTACATTGCACCTCATTCTGTTGACTGTAATTTCGCCCTATCATCAGCCTTTCCTTGTGTCCCACTACACACTGCAACTCAGTGCACCTGGTGCAGATGTGGTTATCTGGGAGACTGAAGGTCTCCAGACTTCTCACATCCCACACAGTGTATAAAACACTACCCCTGGAGCAATTCTCACTAATCTACTATGCCCTAACAGATGAAGAATGAACAAATAATGACTAAGACAGACTAACTTATAAGGCAATCTACCTTGCCTGGGCCTGATGAGCCAAAGCCACTCTAAACACTGGCACACTCACAAGAATGGCTGCTCTGCTTGCACTTGAATTATTCTTATTGGCCCTTTCTAACAAATCTCTCTTTCTGATTGTCACTCAACTCAGAAAAACTGCCTTCAAAATTTTGATCGCTGCCCTGATTAAAAAGTAGCTCTTTTCATACATCCCTTATGGGGACTATCCAACTCAGAGAAAACTGGCTCTAAGCTCTGCTTTTGAACGCTTGACACAGATCTGAGTGTAAGGTCAGGTGCTGTTTCTACTCTCCCTAGGAGTGGGCATCCTGCAAAGGTCGCACCAAGAGCACAACAGGCAATGCTGGATGAGGTGAAAAAGAACCCAGGATAACAGCAAAAGACCTGCAGAATTCTCCAGAATTTGCTGAAGTTTCTGATGACGCAACCACTATAACAAAAACACTGAACAAGAATGTTCATGGAAGGACACTATGGAGGAAATCACTACTCTTTAAAAAATAAAAGAATGCCGCATGTCTAATGTTTGCAAAAGACCACTTGGATGTTCTGGGACAATATTCTGTGGACATATGAGACTAAAGTTGAACATTTTGGCGGAAATGCATACTGCTATGTTTGGAGGAAAAACACCAAAAAACCTCATACCAACTGTGAACCATGGTGGATGAAGCATCATGATTTGGGGCTGCTAGCTGCCTTAGGGCCTGGACAGCTTGCTATCATTGAGGGGACAATGAATTCAAAATTGTATTAAGACATTTTACAGGAGAATGTCAAGGTAACGGTCTAACACCTGAAGCTTAATAGAAGTTGGATGATGCAACATGACAATGAAACAAAACACAAGAGTGAATCAATAGAATGGTTTAAAAAGAAGAAAATTCATGGTTTGGATTGGCCAAGTCACAGTCCAGACCTTCACCAAGCCGAGATGCTGTGGCATTAGCAGAAGAGGGTTGTTCATGCAAGGCATCCCAAAAATATTGATGAACTGAAACAGTTGTGTATGAAGAATGGTCTAAAACTCCTCCTTGCTGCTGTGCAAGTCTGATCAGCAGCTACAGAAAACAATTGGTAGAGGTTATTTCTGCTAAAGGCGGTTCTACCAGTTATTAAATACAAGGGTTCATGTACTTTTTCCAGCCTCGACAGGGAATAATTAAACAATGTGTTCACTAAATACATGAGAAGTACAATTGTTTGTGTTATTTAGGCAGATTGTGTTTGTCTATTATTATGGGGACAAAGATCAGATCACATTTTGTGAGTAATTAATGCAGAAAACCAGGTAATTTCAAAGTGTTCACAAGCTGTTTCTTGCAATTATAAGAGCTTTGTGATTTTGGAGACTTGCTAGAGATGAACTAAAAGTGGAATGGTTGGACAGTTGAGGGTTCTCTGGCATGGATTCTTGAATCTGTTAGGATGTTTAATCAGAGTAAATTTATTATCAAAATATGTAAATATCACCATATATGACTCCTGAGATTCATTTTCTTGTCAGCTGCACATTCTTCCATCTACCACATCATCTCTTACCTTAAGTGGAACATATATATTTTCATTGTTAAGGCTGTGTGACTATGCAGCATTCTTTACCTAATTCCTGCTGTCAATGAAGGTATTCAGCAGTGTTTTCTATATATTACAGGACTCTAAATGTGCCAAAGACCAAAGAATATGTTTTAACCTCTCATTTAAAATGAATGTCACAAAGTAGGAGAAATCAAATTGAATATGAAGTCCTGAAATTTTATTATTTATTTATTTAGAGATAAAGCGTGGAATAAGCCGTTCTGCCAAGCAATCCCCTGATTTAACCCTAGCCTAATCACAGGACAATTTACAATGACCAATTTGCCTACCAACTTTGGACTGTGGGAGGAAACTGCAGCACCCAGTGGAATCCCATACAGTCACAAGGGGAATGTACAAACTGCCACAAGAGAGCATATCATAGTGTGAAAGCTGACAATACATCACATAAATGTAATGGGCTTCAGGTGCTTTCAAGAAAACCTTTGGAAGAAGAAAGTCATGAAAACTGAATGACATGAATGGGAGTAAGAGTAGATAGCAATCAGAAGCGCAATTGGCATCTAAAGCCAGCTCAGTTAGTGGAGGGTCAAATCAAGAATGGTTGAACCACCTGTTACATTCTGTGACATTCTGCAAAATCTGTGAAGAAAATGTAAATTAATACTGAACAGCATAATTTCCTACAATATGTAGAGATCTTACATATTATAATGACACTAACAAAGTAGTAGTAAAAAGAACAATCCCCATACACCCATCTCATGGTTATATGATACAACAATAATGGAGTTATAGATTAAATTCAGAAATTGACAATAATAAATTAATTCTCCATTTGTCAAGGAGTAAGGAAAACCTGAGGTGGAAAGCTTTTTGGAAACTAAGAGCCCATCTGTCCTTCAGCAGATTATCTGAAACAAAGCATAAATTAAATTATTTTAAATGAATACATTGTTATTAACTATTTTTCTCCTGCTTATTGGATTTGAATTTGTTTTTAAGCACACATCTGACTTCGAGATCTATTGTACTAGATAAATTAAAACGGCAGATATTGTGTATGATTCAGACTGCCAAAATTATCATATCATGAATTAAACTGTGCTTGATACATACAGTATAATTCCTCCCTATAATTAAGCTGCCCTTTGGTTGCTCATTTCATTTCTAGTAATGTGCTTTTTGTATCTGAAGACCACAGTTTTCTAAATTATACCAATGACTACTACCATTTATAGCTGGATAGCCTTGCTTCAATCGATAATGACTATCCGGTACATCCAAACGCTCAATTTGTTCTACTTGTGTGTCATTTCACAAGTTTTACATAGACTATGAGATGCAAGAGCAAAATTTGGCCATTTGGCCTATTAAGTCTTCTTCACCATTTAACCATGGCTGATTTATTATTCCACGTCAACCCCATTCCCCCATAACCTTTAACACCCTTACCAATCAAGAAGCTACCAACCACATCTTTTCCCACTCCACACTACCGTTATACAGCACAGGAATAGACCATTTAGTTCAACTGAATAATAGCTTTATTTATAGAGCACTTTTCATAGAAATGCAGTTCAAAGTACAAATATGAAAATAAAATAAAATTAAAAATAAACATGAAAATAAAATACAAAAAATGCTAGTTAAAAGCAAAGTTAAATAAATAGGTGTTGAACTGATGTTTAAAAGTGCAAACTGAGTCTGTATCCCTTATAGTTTTTCACAGCTTAGGAGCATACTTCAAAAAAGATGTACTGCCAATTATTTTTGAGAGTTCTGAGTTCATCCCACATCCAAGTCTTCCACCACCTTTTTGCTGATAAAATCAGTCTATATTTTTTCCCATTTCCCTTGTGCTTGGTGGTGTTGTGATGCAGCAATTAGTGCCACTGCTTCAGAGTTCCAGGTACCTTCCTGACCTTGGTTATTTGTGTGTGGGTTTTGGGTGGCCATTTCAGTTTTCTTTGATACGCTGGTAGGTTCATTACCCTGACAAAAAGTAGAGAGTTTATGGCTCATGTGTATGAGAATAAGTTAGAGGAGTACGTGACAGGAGTGTGATAATGAAACTAATAGGACTGTGTAACTGGGAGCCATATCTAGGTTTCTTAAATGCATCATGCTCATCTTTCAATTATAATACTTAATTTGTTAAATTACCAGTTGAGTTTATCAGCACTATTTGATACTTATAAATCCAAATTTGGCCAACAAATTGAATCATTTTCTCTCTGAAACCTGTCCAAAAAATGATTTTGCAGATCTTTTATTATTTTTCACACTTCCAGAAAAAAACCATACACATCCTGTTCAATTTTCTTAATGGATAAAATTTCTTGGGCAAGGCATCATTTCAGTAAACCTTTCTACACTTTCTTTGTTGGACATGGTTAGGTACATCCACTAAGGTAAAACAAAAACACAAGAGTCCCGGTTCAGGATTTTGACAGTGACAATTCTTTTGAGTTCCTCCAGCAGATTGTTTTTTGAAAAAAAACTTTATTCATATAATAAAAAAAAACAGGACTAAACCACACAAGGCCTTTTCATTTGTGGTCAATGCATGAAATAGTGTTAAGTTGTATTTTTATAACAAATAGCACCATTGCCACTCATGTGACCTCCCGCCCCCAGGTAATACACTTATACAATATTTAAGTTGTTTTCCCACCTGGCCCAGCCCCTCCCTGTCCAATAGCAGAAGAATGCTAGACTGTGGACTTTCCCCAGCTTTGCAATGGGTGCACCAAGCTTCAGTACGTCCCTCAGCATGTATTCCTGTAGCTTAGAATGTATCAGTCGAACATTACATGCTGGGAGACCAACAATTTTCAGGCAGACCACAGATTGTCTTTCATGGAGTTGATCTTCCAGCAGTCTTGATGTCCATTTCTCTGTCTCTCCCTGGAAACAGTTCATTCACCAGAGCAGACTGCTTCTCTTTTTTAAATCAAAATAAGCTTCATTCATAATAAAACATTTACAATATATTTTCATTCATAGTCAATGTATTAATAGTGTTGTACTACATTCCTTAAAACCAGTAGGACTGTTGTCATTCATGGCTCCCTGGGGTGGTACACTACTACAATAATTGAGGGGCTTCCATACCCAACCCAGCCCCTCCCCGTACAGAGGTGGTAGAATCCTGTACTATGTTCCTTCCCCACTGAATGTGCCAGTTGGCAGTATTCTTCTTTAAAAATATCGAGGTGCTGGTTGACCAACAAGCTTCAGGCAGACCAAAAATTGTCTTTTACTGAGCTGATGATGAATCAGCAGCACTTGATGTCAGACTCTGTGTGTGTCCCTAGAAACAGCCTGAAGATCAGAGAGTCCTCTGTCACACAACTGCTTGGGATGAACCATGACACAGGACCCTGCATCTTTCTCCACACCCTCAAAAAAAATTTCATTCATAATAAAATTATTTACAATAAACCAGGCAATGCCTTACATTCAGAGCCAATGCTATCAGTACTGTTCTATTACATTCCCCAGAACCAATAGGACTGTTGTCACTCATGTAGCAATTGATGTCTGTCTCCTTGAGTCACTGAGATCACAGATCAGAGGCTTCTGTCACCACACCCTCCATGCTCCAGATTCTTGTGTCTCCACAGGAGTTCATTTATGGGACACAACGAGAAAACCAAAAGTATTCATGCCTCGGTACGGTCTAAACAAAGTTTAGTACTTGTTTAAGATATTTTCTCTTACAGATAAACTTTTAACCCAAATTACATTACTGGCTGACTATTTTATGGCAGTTGGCAATAGTTTTAAGGTGCATTACAGCTACCTTCTGAACTGGAATGTGGGTCAGGACATCAAAATCTTATATATTTAAGTCAAATTCTATAAAAATGGCCTGCATATAAAAGCAATAATTCTGTGATACTTTCTGCAAAGTATTATTAATGTTAAATTATATTTTATTCTGTGATAACTTTAAAATTAACCATCCCCTCTCTTGATGACATCTTGGACACCTCACCAGGACTTGCTCAACCATTTCTTGCTGATTACAATGCTCACACCTCCCATTCTAGTGTTTCTTCATTAAAAACAATGTATTACTATACATTGCTTTCAAGGATTTCTTATCAGCTCCCCTTTCCCTTCTTATTAAACACTTCAAAACACTTAGAACTTTCTTACTTTTGGTTTTTTTTTAATATGTGTTGCGCATGTGAGTTTCCCCTCCTCCCTCCTCCACTTCAACACATGGATGAACACAGGCAACTCACTGTCTATATCCCCTCCTTGACCTGTACCTACCATCCACACCTCCACATTCCAACTGCTATCATCCCCATCTTCACTTCCCTCTGCCTCCACCTTCCACCAATTCTCCAGTCATCATGGACTCACCTTCACTACTGAGCAGGTGAGAAGTGCTCTGGGGAAACTCAGACACGGCAAAGCATTGGAATCGGATGTTGTGAACCTCATGGTCCTGAAGGAGTATGCTAAGCAGCTGTGCGGAGTTCTCCAGCACATCTTCAATCCAAGTCTCAACCTGGAAAGGGTCCTGTGTGGAAAACATCACGTGTGGTCCCAGCACCCAAGAAGGGCCAACTGAAAGTCTTGAATGACTACCATCCAGTGGCCCCGACCTCACATCATTAAGACCCTAGAGAGGCTGGTCCTGGCTCACCTCCAACCCCGAGTCAGATCAGCCTTAGACCCTTTGCAGTTTGCCTAGCAGGAGCACATTGGAGTCGACAATGCTCTCACATACTCGCTGAACAGAGCCTACTCCCATTTGGATAAGCAGGGCAGCACTGTAATTTTTATTTCTCAAGTGCCTTCAATACCATACAGCTGTCATTGCTAGGGGAGAAACTCCATTCAATCCAGGTTGGCACTTCCATTGTAACTGGATAATGGACTACCTGACTGGCAGGCCACAGTTTAGATTATGAAGACATGCAGTCCTCTTTTACTGTCATTTAGTAATGCATGCATTAAGAAATGATACAATATTTCCTCCGGTGTGATATCACAAAACACAGGACAGACCTAGACTGAAAAAACTAACAAAACCACATAATTATAACATATAGTTACAACAGTGCAACAATACCATAACTTGATGAAGAAGTCCATGAGCACAGTAAAAAGTTCAAAGTCTCTCAAATGTCCCACATCTCACGCAGACGGGAGAAGGAAGAAAAACTCTCCCTGCCATGCCCGACCACGGTCTGACCCTGAGTCATCCGAAAACTTCGAGCCTCCGATCAGCTCTCCGACACCGAGTACTGAGCGCCATCTCTGTCCGAACGATTCGACTTCAATCTCAATCGCCAACAGCAGGCAAAGCCGGGGATTTTGATGCCTTCCCTCCGGAAGATTCCCGACTGCGCAGTAACAACAGCAGCGAACTAGTGTTTCAATAATTTCTCCAGATGTTCCTCTGTGCTTTCACGTCTGTCTCCATCAAATCAGAATTGTCCACAGCCCTTATTTAACAGATACAATATCATTTTTTACTGGAGGGCTGCGCACGCGCGGCGCGCTGCTCTCTCTCTTCCCACCATTAAGAGCTGTGTGTCAGACATGGGCACTGGGGCCCCACAGGGGACTGTATTGACTCCCTTCCTGTTTACCCTGTACACCATGGACTTTAGATACAACAGTTATCTGCAGAAATTCTCTGATCATTCAGCAATAGTTGGGTGTACAAAGGGAGGAGGGGAGGATGAATACAGGGCCCTGGTGGAGGGCTTGGTCAAATGGTGCAAGCTGAATCATCTGCAACTCAACATCAGTAAGACAAAGGATATGGTGATGGACCTTCAGAAGACTAAGCCTGCACTACTCCCGTTACTGCTGACGATGAGGATCTGGGTGAGGTGAGGACCTGCAAGTACTTGGGGTGCACTTGGATGACAGACGAGTGGAGCACCAACACAGAGGCTGTGTACAAGAAGGGCCAGAGTCACCTCTACTTCCTGAGGAGACTGAGGCCTTTTGGAGTACGCAGGCCTCTCCTTCACATGTTCTACCAGTCTGTTGTCACCAGTACAATCTTCTATGCAGTGGTGTGCTGGGGCAATGGCATTAATTCAGGTGATGCCAACAGGCTCAATAAACTGATTAGAAAGGCTGACTCTGTTATAGGAGTCAAACAGGACACACTGAAGGCTGTGGTAGAACTAAGGACCCAAGCAATTCTGGACAATGTTTCTCACCCTCTGCATGCCTCCTTGGCTGAACAGAGGAGCACTGTTAGTAATAGACTAAGACAACTGCATTCCTCCAAAGAACGCTCTATGTGGTCATTTTTGCCCTCGGCCATTAGGCTCTGTGAATTCACCTATAGCCAGGGAAGTAATGACCCCCTCCTGTTAGACTGTTTGAGGTAACACCTTTTATTTTTTTTTACTTCTCTTCTAATATTTGTATATCTGTCCACTTGTAATGCCACTGTGACACTGTAATTTCCTTTGGGATCAATAAAGTATGTATCTATCTTATCAAACCCAATTCCAAACAAATTAAGAGGTATCCACATTTTCTAATTCCATACCACGACGTTTTAGTTTTAAGTTTTGTTGCTCTGCTGAAAATCAAATCTCCATTTAAATGCCTAATCTTCCACCTTAACTATTGCCTCTTGAAATTTCAGTATTATAAATTCCACATTTCCACCCCTTCTCCAAATAGCTCTGTCATCCTCAAATAATGAAACTCCAATACTACTACTAGAAAATATATATTATTTATCATTATAATAAATAATAATGGACTAACAACACTTCTCTGAGTTCCATTTCCCACAATGTTTACTTGACATAGATTTCCCTACTTGCACCATGATAGATCTACCAATTAAAATTTTTTTATCCAATTTAGCATTCAACCTCTTAATTCCTTATTTATATAATTTGAT
Organism: Mobula hypostoma; assembly: GCF_963921235.1. Taxonomy (NCBI): domain Eukaryota; kingdom Metazoa; phylum Chordata; class Chondrichthyes; order Myliobatiformes; family Myliobatidae; genus Mobula; species Mobula hypostoma. The sequence goes on along the minus strand of NC_086109.1, from coordinate 44,942,020 downwards.
GATCAAACCTTTCCACATCATATTATGCTTTCTCCACATCAAAAGAGACTGCTACTATGCCTTCTCTGTTCAATTGCATCCTCCTACCTCATGTTCTAGACATCAAACTGAATCCAAGGTCCTGATGAAGGGTCTTGGCCCGAAATGTCGACTGTACCTCCTCCTAGAGATGCTGCCTGGCCTGCTGCGTTCACCAGCAACTTTTATGTGTGTTGCTTGAAATTCCAGCACTTACAGATTTCCTCCTGCCAAGGTTCCTTTTTCTCCCCTATACCCACACTGATATTTAAAAATATCCCATCTTGTAATATGTCAATCTCTTATTAATCATTTTAAATCATTTTTCTATGATTTTACATAAATGTGAGGTTAATGCTATTGATCTATAACTTGCTGGAGTGTTAAGATTTTTGCCTGCTTTATGCATTGGAACTTTGATTGCTTCTATCTATACTTTAGTAAGTTTTCCTTTTTCCCCCCACACATAATTAAATAACTTCCCTCCCTTTCTCACTCAAATTAGGTAACTGATCCTTCCCAGGGAATTTTTCTTTGCCTTTCAAAGAACACTATTCAATTCTGTCATGGTGAACATTACATTTAGTGTACCCTCAAAATTTCCACCTATCTGCAATGCTTCCTTACTTAATCCTTCCAAATTCTCTAATGTTTCCTTTCTTTTTCCTTTATTACTCCTACTGTCAGAACTGTGTATTTTAACAAAAAGTATACACGAGCATTTCTGTTTTCTCTACATTCCATGCTACAACTCTCTCCCCATTACATAACACTGGGTATCCAATTTCCATTCATTATGTTTATCATCTTCCAAACACTTTCAATTGGTGTTTGAATTCCTACCGAGTCATAAAACTTTCATCTTTTGAATTGTTTTTACTGTTGCTTGCAAATTTTTAGTCTAATTTGTGAAAATTGTGTCCTCTTTAACATTCTAACTGCTGTATTATGAAGTCTTACTGCTCCCCCACATTCTTTTGTCCACCATGATAACATTTTCTTTTTAGTTCTATTCCATTCTTTGGTATGCTTATTGTTGTTGCTGTCATTATCCCTTCTACAATCGGTCACATAATAGATCCACATCCTGATTGACTTCAATATTCTGTAATTGCTGATCACTTATTTCTTTAAAATTTCCCCAATCAGCCTTTCAATTAGCCACCTTTCTAGCACACTTTCCTGATCTATCACTATTTCAATTGCTAATCTGCACAATACAGGGTAATGATCACCAGCTACTGTTGTTTCTTTCAAAACCTCCCATGAACACTTTTCTGCTGAAGATGCCATAAACTAATATTAAATCAATTGCTGTTTCAGAGCCCGTATGAAAATTTACTCTTGTCCCACTTTCATTATTTACACAGAACAGATTCATTAATGTCATCACTACTACTAATACTACTACATCGACTCAGGCCTAGGGGGCCGGCATCGGGCACGATGACGGACTCTCCACTTCTCCCTCTCCCTCATCAGTGTGTTCAGTTCATCTGCATTAGCCGCGCCGCTGTCTTCTAGGAGTGTCACAACACTCCCCCCAACAATCAGTGTGTATTAAAGTCCCCACAGCATACTGTATTTTCCTGGGTACCAATTTGCTCTATTAAAACTATTCTTAACTTTTTTGCAAGGATTATAGACATTTATAATTTTAATTCTACCTTCCTTTGTTCATACTTCGATTACTATGCACCCTGGTTCTTCTCCTTTCTTTAGTTGTCTATATTGTAAACCCCTTTTAACAGAAGTCACACACCTCCTCCACTTACTCTATAATTTTTTACACTATCATAAATATTTATTACAAAATCTAGTGTTGGGTTAAGCTATGTTTCTTGCACAAATATTACATCCAGTTTTTCAGCAAAATCCCTCACATAATTCTTAAGTCCCTGACCATTAGCCATTAAACTTCTAGAATTCCACTAAAGAATGAACAGGCTTAGCCCCTGGGCATGAACACTGAATTCTCCAACTTCCGGTATTTCCCTCCCCCCCATCCCTATTTCACTCTGCCCCCTCCCCCAGCTGCCTATCACGTCCCTCATGGTTTCTCCTCCTTCTACTATCCATTGTTTTTTCCCCCTATTCTTTCTTCACCTTTCCTGCCTATCACCTCCCTGCCTCCCCTCCCCCACCCCTATATCTTTCCCCTTACTGGTTTTTCACCTGGAACCTACCAGCCTTCTCCTTCCCACCCTCCTCCCACCTTCTTTATAGGGCCTCTGCCCCTTCCCTCTTCAGTCCTGACGAAGGGTTACGGCCTGAAATGTAGACTCATCGTTTCCACGGATGCTGCCTGACATGCTGAGTTCCTCCAGCGTGTTGCTTTGACCCCAGCATCTGCAGAGTATTTTCTGTTTAGGATCAGTACCAGTTGCCTTGTAAATAAACCTCAAGACTTGCATCATTCCGATCTAGTTCCACCTGTACTTGCTCCCATGATAGCTCTCCTACTGCTGCCTTCACTATCATTTTTATCTTCTCCGTTATAGTTTTTTTTGCCTGCTCAGAACAATTAATAACGTATGCCATGAATAAAACCAATTTATCTGCACTAAATTTATCTTCCATTGTCTTTTTCTAATTTTACATCCCTCCCATAGGCTGCACCTATAAATTTCATCTTGTCTGCACTGCTCAATTGAACATCTACCATACCTCTGCCTTCCCTTACACGTCGCCGCTACGTGCCCACTTTTCTGACATTTATAACACCTAAGTGGTGGTGGAGCATAGGCTCTGACACTAAAGCACATGAATCCAATTGTTACTTTTTATCTGAAATGTTAACATAACAGATGTGTTATCACTCTTTTCTCCATTCCTCACTGGTTTCATTTTTTAAAATCTCAGTCACGAATCCTCCATTAATATACTTATCTATTTGATATTTCCGTTATCACCCGTTTAACACAATTTCCCCCACTAGCACGCTCTTTTCTATAACCCCTCTTTTGCCAATATTTAGGACCTTCATTGCTTTGGCCCTCTGCTCTGAAATCTTACGAACAACCAACAGTGCTCCGTCACGCAGAATCTTTGCAATACTTATATTTAGATTACTAGTCAGTACGACCGGGTTCAGTGCATTTACTTCACTCTCTTGCTTAAAGTTAAACAGCACTTTGAACTCCTATTACCCTCCTTCGAGTCGATCGCTGTTCTCTACCGTCATCGTCATTTTCTGGTCTATTTCCACCTGTCTGCACTCGCTTGCACTCCTACATCATCGCTCTGCATTCCACCACCACTACCTGCCGTACGGACTCGAGTATGCCAAGTTCGCCGTCGCACCTCGCCCTCCTCGGCGGCCAGAACGGCCTTCCATCGTCGGGATGGCAGCGGCGCGGAACCGGACTGGACGCTCCTCACCTGTGATTGGTCAACTGGGTCACGCGGGAGAGAAGCCCCAAAGCGCCCCTGTGATTGGCCGTCGGGAGATTGTTGTTGACCGCTTCGGGCTTTGGGCCGGTACTAAGCGGGGCTGCTGGGAGCAGTAGTAGGGGTATAATGGCGGAGGGGTGGTCGGGAAGCGGCGCACGGCGGAGGCGGATCCTTTGCAGGTGAGGAGCGGGAGTTGCAGAACTTTCTGCAAGATGACTCTACCCTCTCTCTCGGGGTGGGGGGAGCTCTCGTGTCGCGTTGATCTCCGTTCACTGAAGCAGCCGTTGGGGCTCCCGTGCGCGCGGCGGGCGGGGGTCTGGAGCGCGGCGCTCGCGCTGGTTCCGGGTCCGCCGCGTGCTTCGGGCGGGGGGGAGGGCCCGCCGCCCGCCGCCCGCCGCCCGCCGCCCGCCGCCCGCCGCCCGCCGCCCGCCGCCTTCCGCCTTCAGCCGCTCCCCGGGAACAGGGGCCCCGAGTCTCGGAGCTTTATGGGCTGCTGATTGAACTGACCAGTGAGCTACGAGATTTTCCCCTCTCACTCCGACACGTAAGCAGTAATATAAACATGCTAGAGTTCCTCCAGCATCTTGTGTGTGTAAACAACTAACTGAGCTTGCTCTGCCCTCCAAGAACTTCACTAACGCCCTACCTCAACCTCTTCCCAGTCCCATCTCTATGTATCCTTCGATTCCAGTACTATTCAGGAAGCTACCGATCTGCTGTTTATTACGTGCACGGAGATGCGAGGGAAACTTCTGCCGGCCATTCCGGCACATCATACCGTACATCGAGTTAATAGAAATAATAAAAAATAGAGCTTTACTGTTACAGATAACGTGCTTGTAGGCTTGACGATGTAGATTTGGACATCGCTATTTTGAATGAATCTTCCTGCGTTCTTGGCTAGAGATTTCCACCGTTATCACCTTCAAGTACAAAGTAGTTTTTCCTTAGCGAACTGAACGGCTTGCTCTCTATTTTGAGTCTAGCCCCCAGTTCTAAACTTTTATGTATTTTTTCAGCTAGTTTAACTATTTTGTGGGATTTAAGGGTTTTAATGAATTATGTCTTTATTCAAAAGGAACATCAGGGATAAGGTAGGTCAGTTGAGAGGAGGGGAGAATAAGGAATAAGACTAATTTACACCTGGAAAGACAGTTATTGATCAGGGTTAGTCAGCATAGATTTGTTGGTGAGTGAACTTGTTTGACTAGTTTTGATTAAGGTCTAATTTTTAGTTAACTAAATTGGATTACTGTGTGGTTTATGTGAACTCCAGTAAGACCTTTTACCAAGTCCTGTGTTGTATACTGGCCCAAAAGCTTAGTTACCTTTGTGAGTGCTATTTTCTTATATATGTTAATGATTTGGATGTAATGTAGAAGATGTGATTAGTAAGTTTGCAGACGACATGAAATTTGGTGGAGTTTGTGGAAAAAATAATCCTAAAGTTATTTTTGAGGGGTGTAATAGAGGTATGACACATCATGTTAGGGTCATTGGGAAGTGTTGAATGCAGGGACCTTTACACTACTGGCTATAATACTGGAATGTAAAGTTTTTTTGCACTGTTTATTCCTTTGTATACATTTTAGTTGTGAATGAAGTATATTTTTGAAATCTACAAATAATTGTGGAAGTGTACATGGCCCAGTACTGTTAAAGGTAGGTTGAAGAATTATAAGCTAAAGAATTCTTGCCTTAATTGGCATAGAATACAATTGCAGTAAGGATTTAATAGCACTTCGTAGGCCACAGGTGGAATATTGTGTGCTTTTCTTGTCACACTATAGGGAGGATGTTATTGTACTGAAGAAAGTGCAAAGGAGGGTCATCAGGATGTTGTCTGGGATGGAATGCTGCAGTTATAAGGAAAGACTGGAATCAGTAGGCTGGGTTTCTTTTTCTTGGAGCAGAAGAGACTGGGTGGACAGCTGATGGATGGGAAGAAAACTTCCCATGCCAATAGACTGGAGGAAGGGTGGGGGTTTCAGGTGAGAAGGTGGTGTGATCAGATGATCTTTTTTTCACCCTGCACGTAATTGCAATCTGGAACACACTGCCGGAGAATTTGTTAAAGGTAGTTTTTCCTCACACGCAAGTAACATCTGGAAAAACTTCTGGTATATAACCAAGGCATATTAGGCTGCAAGCTAAATGATGGTAAATGAAAGTAATTATAGATCAACTTGATGGACTGAAGGATCGGCTTCTGTGCTTAATAACTTTAAAACCCTTAAGTTTTCTGAACTTCAGAAAATTGAAAATGCCTACTGTAATCTTTGTGGCAGATCCAGCATCTTGGGAGCGTATCTTATATACTTTAGCTGTTCACTCTCCTTGTTCAGTTGCCGGAGCCTTAGAACTCGCATATCATTTGTGTTCCTAACTTCCTGTTGCATGTGTATGTTAGCTTTCTGTGACTTGTGTACAATGGTACCCATTTTGTTCAACATTTCGCAAAATCCATTTGCTTTTCCTCCTCTAGTGGATATATTGTTTGATATTGTACTCCTTTTACCACGTTATACAGCCTGCCCATATATTAGCCTTCTGTAATTTGCAAGCTTCTAACATCGGGATAACAGATTTTTTTTTGCTTTCACCTTTTCAAATCACTGTGTGTCACATCTGCCATTCCTTCAGCAGAAGTCATTTGGAAATGCATGGAATTTTTGAAGATAATACTCAGATCCATTATCTCTATAGTCTCTTCTGTCAAAACTCGCCTATGCAGATCATTGTGTTCTTGATATTTATTGATTTTTCAGGCTCATTCACCTCTTTAATTGTCATTCCTCATTTGCTTTGACTCCTTGGTTCTCCAGTATTTTGGGGATTTTTAGAATGTCATTGCTATTCCTTATTACCCCATCAATGTACTACACACAATATATGTAGATTAAAGCTTAGTTCACTTGCTGTATTGTCCCTGTAACCTGTACTTCTGATTTCCTCATACTTTGGGTACATCACTGGACTGATAAATATTTCCAGTGTTTTCTACCTCTAACTCAATTCAAACTAATTAATTGTACTGAACCTAGATCCATTAATCAATGCGCTGATGTCATTGTTTATAAACAGTCCTAGCCAACTTATCATTTTGGTCTGTCCTTTCTGAATGTCAGATACTTTTGAATATTTGGTCCTTACCTTGAAGCTATGCTTCTGTAGTCGATGAATGGGTGCAATTTTTCAGCTGTGTTGGGCCTGCTTTACGGAAGTATGTTGCGTATGGCATGTAGGTTGTCAGTATAAAATCGGAGGAATCAATTAGACTTTAACATTGTACTATGTTTCAACCATTTAGTAGCTTTTAGCGATATTTTGAAAGCCCCCAAACTAATCTTATTCTAACAGTTCATTCTGTTGAGTCTGATTTAATCAGTCATGGCTAGTAAGTCCTATGAGTGCAAATGAAGCCATCCTGTGCATGCGCTATTTTATTGGCATAGAGCAATGTTTCCCACCCTTTTAGACCAACGTGCTCCCCTCAAGCACTTCCATACTTGCTGATTCTCTTCACCCCCCCCAAAGCACCTTCATACTTGCCAATACCCCTCTTAAGCACAATATACTTTCTAGTGCCCCCATTGTGTAAAAACATGTCTACCATATGCTAACATGAGAAAAGCAATTCTGCTTTATATTTTTATGTCTTTAAACCTAGCTTACACAGTATCTTTGTGCTGTACAGCAGCTTCAACATCATTGTGATCGAGCTTGATGGTTTTTGATATTTTCTTGCAAGCTCCCTTCCTGTTCTTCTACCCTGCAAAGAAATGTGTTAATTATCCAGTCGAGAATTTCCAAGTTATGCAGCTCCTTGAATTGATTCTGAAAATCCTTCAGTGACTGCAGGTGTAAGCAGTACTTTTGCAAAGCACCGTCTGTGAAAGAGAGTGCCATATTTTCCATGCTGGGAAACTGAGAACATTCATCTCCCAATGCTTTGCTTGTATATTTCCAATTTTCTGATTTAAAGGTGAACACTGCACTTTTTGCCTGGATTAAATTGAAATTCTCACCCTGCATTTTCATATTTAGAATGCTCATTTTATCATACAGATCAGCTCGACATGCCACACTTCCACGTAGAAGTTAATCTTGTTTCCCAAGATCTTGTCAACTTTGAGCAAAAATTCAACTACAGTGTCAAAAAGCGCAAAGAAATGTTTTAGCAGCAGCCTTTGGACAGCCACTGCTCTTCAACATGAAGAAGCAAGCTTCAAACTCTTCATCGTTATCTTGGCATAACTGGTGAAGTATGCTATTTAATGGGTGAGCTTTAATTTTGTTGATAGCAATGCCCTGTCTAGGACAGTTGACTCATCCAGTTGTATCCCAAATTCTATTTTTTTTTTTGTAGCTCTGTGCATAGTTGATACTCGATGTCTTCACTTATTTCATCATGATGAACTAGAGTTGTGACTCAGGAATTGATTACTAAAATAGTATCCATTTTGAGAACAGCACTGAGCACTACTGATACAGCAGGCATTAGTAATCTTCCACCAATTGTATGAGATTTTCCACACTTTGCTATCATTTTGGAAATGTTATAAGAAACAATAAGGCCACTATCAAGGTCGTTTTTTTTTACTTTCTTGGCAAATGACTCTAGTGTGCAATGATTTTCAAATGCTTTCATCTTCTGGAACTGAGTAATACCATAAGTAGCCTTTTCATGGTGTGTTCCTGCAATCTTGATGGCTTCATGGCTTCATTACACAGTACAGTGCTAAATAAGACACATGGGCATTGCTGTTCTGAAGGGGACTGAATAAAACCATACTCTGGTATGTAACATTGTGTTGACACACTTTCTGTAGTTTTCATTTCTTTGCAGGATTAGAATTCAATTGAGAGGGTATTCTTGACTTGCCAGCGGTTAAATTACATGAACACGTTCCATGCTGAGAGTCAGAGGGAACTGTTGGGTACTCTGGTTACTGATTTTATGCATCCCCAATAATGTCTTAATTGGTTGGATAAGATTGCCAAGTTTCAGGTGTGCTGTGTCAATGAGTGCGCACTGCCTGCAGAGGTCTGGTTCTCTGTATTCCAATGCCTCATCCTTTTTTTTCTCTTGGAAGTGCCTGCTCTACTAACAGTTGGTCAAGTCTCATGCCTCAAGTTAGGGTGCCACTTACTGCCCCCCCCCACCCAGAATCGTGAATGTCCCACTGATGATTTCTATTTCCCCAAATGCCCCCTTGGGGTTCAGTACAGTCCTCATCACTAATATAGAATGATAAATATTTTAAAATATGATCAAGTTCATATTGAGGTGTTCTGCTGTGCAAGGAACAGTAATTTGGGAGTTGGTACACAACTTGGTATACAATGTGAAGAAATAAGGTTATACACTTTTTTTTCTGTTCTTAAAATGGCTAATACAGAATGTTGCTGCATAGTGTGTGTGTGTATTTATGCACTAACTTCTAATATGTTCAAGGATGCTTGGTTAGTCCTGAATATTCCAGCAATTTCTTTCACAAAATATTTTAATCTCTCATCACTTAAAGGCTACTCTAACTTTTTGCTTATTCTGCTGGAATGGATGACTTCACTTTTCTCCACATTGCATTTCATCTGCCATTATAAGTTACTTAACATATCTATCTCTTAAAAAGTCTCTCCACTTTGTATTGCAACCTGCACTGTTACTGAGCATCGTAAATTTGGCAAACTTGATATAATGCATTGTATTTCTTTATTTCTTTCTTTCCTTTGCATTTCATTCTTTCATTCCCTTGATTTATTAATGCTAATTTATTTGAGGTCCTCGTTCACTCAATCTGTTACACTCTACTACTTCCAAGAGGATTTGTTTCTTTTCTGAAGACAGTGGGGGGGGGGGGTGAGATTGTTTGCCATTTAATTTTTGCCCTGAGGTTCGTACTAATTTCTGCATCTTTATTATAAAGATGATACTGTGGTGTTTATTTCCTGCCAGCTTACTGTTGTGTATATACTTTCCTGCTAATGCCTTGGTCATTTTTCTTAATTCTGTAATCTTCCCTGTCTTTTGGCTTTTCGATAATATTTTGCATCTTTTCTTTTGATCTGATGCTAAATAGCCATGACTGGATTATTGTTTTTCTTCTTTTACCTTTTATGGCAACTGGCCCAGATGGTGTATCTGGCTGAGTACTGAAGACTTCTGTTAAATCAACTGGCTGGAGTGTTAACTGACAGCTTCAACCTCTTGCTTTGGCAGCCTGAGGTACCCACCTGCTTTAAGAAGTCTTCAGTCAGACCTGTGTGAGGAATTGAGGATATAAAAAAAATCATTTTGAACCTATGTAACCTCTGGCTAAAAGAATAATTGGGACTGAATAGGAATTTTTGAACTGAAGTAAACTGTCTTCAGCAGTTGGCTAAAAAAAAAAACTGGCTTATACTGGTTCTCCCTTGGTTTGCAGAGAGACATTGAGAATTTGATAACATTGTACATTGTACCCTCATTTGAGTAGGAGGAGGAGGAGGACTCACTGATAAGGACAGGAATGAACATCCATCTGTAATTAAGTCAGAGCTTAGCAAAGGGAATAACTGATAAGGACTGGACAGTACATTTATCTGTAATTAAACCTTGATTTAGCGGACTCTCTTACCTAAGTAATTAAGTTTTGCTCCAACAGACCAGTTCAAATGACATCTTGCAACAGTAATGTATGGGGCTTACTACGTATAAATATACGGCTGTAACCGGAGAGAGTGGGGCCCACTTGTCGGATGGTGGCAGTACTTGCGTGCCTTCCATTTGACAACTGGGTCTCAACCTCCTGCAGGAGGGTGCGCAATAAACTCTTGTAACTATAAGAAGCTGGTGTCCTGAGTTTTATTCAGATTTGACTTTAACATGTGCCTAAGAAGAACATGGCAGCCTGCCTCAATGCCTATTGTCCAGTAGTACAACATTCCACTGTGGTGAAATGCATTGAGAGATTGGATATGAAGCTTATCAACTCCTACCTGAGGAATGACTTGGATCTGCTCCAATTTGCCTATCTTCACAACAGATGTGGTTTCATTTTATCTTCAGTCAGCTCTGCAACATCTGGACAACATCAGGATGCTCTTCATTAGCTGCAGTTCAGCATTCAACACTGTCATCCCATGGAAACTAATTACTTGGCTTCAAGACCCAAGTTTTAATATCTCCCTGTGCAACTGGATCTTCCTTCCTCACTAGCCAATATGGATCGATAACCTCTCCACAATCACAAACAGCAGAGGTGCAGTATGATGCTATATGAATAGACCCTGCTGTACTCGGCTTTATACTTTTGACTGTAAGGGTAAGTAAAGCTCAAATGCCATATTTAAGTATGCTGATGACACCACTGTTGTTGGCTGAACCAAAGGTGGTGATATATCAGCATATAGGAGGGAGATTGAAAATCTGGTTGAATGGTGCCATAACAGCAACCTCTTATTCAATGTCAGCAAAACCAAAGAGCTGATTATTGACTGCAGGAGGAAGAAGCTAGAGGTCCCTGAGCCAGTCCTTATCAGGGGATCGAAGGTGGAGAGGGTCAGTAGCTTTATATCTGTCCTGGGACCAGCATGCAAGTGCCATCACTCCAAAGGCATGACAGCACCTCTACTTTCTTAGAAGTTTGTGTAAATGCGGCATGTCTTCAAAAACTTTTATAGGTGCGTAGTGAAGAGAATCCTGACTCTTTACATCTCTGTTTGGCATAGAAAAATTAACGCACAGGAGTGGGGGAAAAGGTGATGGATACAGCTCAGTCCGTCATGAGCAAAGCCCCTCCCATCATTGAGCATATTTACCTGGAGCACTGCCACAAGAAAGCAGCATCTATCGTGGATCCTCATCATTCAGGCCGTGCTTTCTTCTCACTCCTACCTTTGGGCAGGAGCTACAGGACTCCTGGATCCTACACCATCAGTTTCCCTCCAGCAGGCTTCTGAACCAGTGTGGATAACTTAACTCGCATCACTGCTGAACTGACTGCACAAACTATAGATACTCTCAGCACTCTACAATTCATGTTGTCAGTATTTATTTACCTTTTTTATTATTAGCATGATTTGTCCTCTTAGTTGTTTTATCAGTCTGTATAGAGTTTTTCATAAACTCTATTGCATTTCTTAACTTTTTGCAGACAACTACAGGAAAATATTCTCAAGGTAGTATATAGTAATACATTAATTTTGAACACAGGATCAAGTTTCTCTAGATGTGTAAAAAGAAGAGTGTAAGTTAATGAATGGCCTTTTAACAGTTGAAGAGAAATGAAACATGAAAGTACATAGAGCAGTTCAGCACAGAATGGCCCCTTTGGCCCAGGATGTTGTGTTCACTTTTTAATCAATTCCATGATCAATCTAACCCTTTCTTCCTACCTTGCCCATAACCCTCCATTTGTTTTTCATCTCTGTGCCTGTCTAAGAGCACCTTGAATGTCCCTAATGTATCAGCCTCTGCCATTACCCCTGGCAGGGCATTCCAGGTACTTTAAATCAAAATTTACTTCTGATAGGTCCAATAACTTTTGAGACAGTTAGACAGGTACATAGATGGAAAAGTTTATAAGATTATTGGCCAGATGCTGACAAATAAGACTAGCTTGGGTGGGGCATCTTAGTCAGTATGGTCATTTGGACTGAAGGGGTATATGACTGACTGGCACCTGATAAATCACCAGGATCTGATGGCTATATCCCAAAAGTTTTAAGCAAGTGACTAGTCATCTTCTAGTAACACACATAAAAGTTGCTGGTGAACGCTTCTCTAGGAAGAGGTACAGTCGACGTTTCTGGCCGAGACCCTTCGTCAGGACTAACTGAAGGAAGAGTGAGTAAGGGATTTGAAAGGGGGAGGGGGAGATCCAAAATGATAGGAGAAGACAGGAGGGGGAGGGATGGAGCCAAGAGCTGGACAGGTAATTGGCAAAAGGGATACGAGAGGATCATGGGACAGGAGGTCCAGGAAGAAAGACGGGGGGGGGAACCCAGAGGATGGGCAAGGGGTATATTCAGAGGGACAGAGGGAGAAAAAGGAGAGTGAGAGAAAGAATGTGTGTATAAAAGTAAGTAACAGATGGGGTACGAGGGGGAAGATGAACCCACACTCAGGTTGGAGGAACAACACCTTATATTCCGTCTGGGTAGCCTCCAACCTGATGGCATGAACATCGACTTCTCTAATGCCCCACCTCCCCCTCGTACCCCATCTGTTACTTATTTTTATACACACATTCTTTCTCTCACTCTCCTTTTTCTCCCTCTGTCCCTCTGAATATACCCCTTGCCCATCCTCTGGGTTCCCCCCACCTTGTCTTTCTTCCCGGACCTCCTGTCCCATGATCCTCTCGTATCCCTTTTGCCTATCACCTGTCCAGCTCTTGGCTCCATCCCTCCCCCTCCTGTCTTCTCCTATCATTTTGGATCTCCCCCTCCCCCTCCAACTTTCAAATCCCTTACTCACTCTTCCTTCAGTTAGTCCTGACGAAGGGTCTCGGCCTGAAACGTCGACTGTACCTCTTCCTAGAGATGCTGCCTGGCATGCTGCGTTCACCAGCAACTTTTATGTGTGTTGCTTGAATTTCCAGCATCTGCAGAATTCCTGTTGTTTGCGTTTAAAGTCATTTTCTGGTATTGTGCAAAGCCTAAACTTGTTCCCGTAGATTAAGAAATAACAAATATAACCCCACTATATTTTAAAGAAGTTGGAAAAGAGAAAATGGAATTATAAACTGGTTAGCATTACAACAAAGAGGGAAAATGCTAGATTCATTTATTAAGGAAGTGGTAATGGTTCATTTAGCAATTAGTAATAGGATTGGGAGAGTTGGCATGAATCAATGGAAAAAAATGTTAGAACAAACTTCATTTTCAATTAGGATTATGATAGAAAATTAGAGCATGTGAGATTGTGGAGATTAGAATAGTTTATAGTAAAATGGCCATTATTGCAAGTTAAGGTTGGTGAGTTTTTTGTCATTTGCTGTTAAAGTTGCTATGGTGATTGGTTGCACAGTCAAATGAGTACAATTAAGAGAATCTTGGCATGTTGGTACAGAAAGTGTCAAAGTAAAGGATCAGCCATGATCTTATTGGCAGAGTATGAGGTGTTCAATGACCTACTGTTTTCTAATGTTATAATTTCTAATTTAATAGTGTAATGAACTTGGTGCTAACTTTGGGTAATTTTAAATGTTCTTATTTAAAGCATAAGGAACATTAATTGCTCTTTGCCTTTTCAGGAATTTCATCCATGGAGCTTGCAAATGGGGACATAACTGCTATTACTCGCATGACCTGTCTGTGCAGAAATCATCCCAGCTCTGTAGGCATTTTTTAAATGGATTTTGCTTCTATGGAGACCACTGCAGGTTTGTAATTTGAAATTTGTACAAATGCTTTGATTTGGAATTTGCCTAGTGATGAATTATTTTTCATCACTGGAATACTGTAAAGTGCTTCATTGTTAGTTTACTGAACAATGCATATAAGGTTAGCAAATGTGGCAAGCATCATGTCAGGAAAGAAACTTGCAATAAGATCACAGCATAGACTGATCCATCTAATTTGTTAGTTTGGTTCTCTTCTGGTTTAAGGAATGTGTAGGTATTTTAAATTTAGTTTCAATTTTGAGTATCATCTCCAGCCACCACCCCGCCCCCTTGTGTTCTTGGTTTTCTGGGATAAGTCACTACTACTGATGTAATTGTTGTCAAGTATTACGGTGTGGTGCAGGGTTCTTGGGAAATATGGAAGCAAACTTTGTACCAAATTACACAATAGTCAGTTATGTTAAGGATGTTGTGAGAATATTTTTGGTTTTTGAAGAACAGGTGGCTTAGTGATGCCCTTGTACTCTTGGAAACAGTTCTATAGTCTGCTTATAGTATAGAGCTACCTAAAATTTAAGTGTTGGGGATAAATATTAAAGTGGTGGGAATATTGTAAGACAACATTTGATTGAACTTTTGGACAATTTGAATGTTTTGTGCAGACCTAATCTGTTATTGACTATGCAGGACCAAAATGATTGCTTAGAGGAGGACATACTATTTTGCAACATGAATGTAATTAATTGCTGCCCATGCAAATCAAATGGGATCACTATACTGAACACAATAATTTGTTAGATTTGCAGTGGAGATTGGCTAGGCAGTTTATATGTGCCTCCCTGGTCTGGGACAAAATGGTTCATTTTTTTTCTAAAAAGGCTTTTTTGAAGTGTTAAATTGTATTTATGAACAATGCCTAAAAATATCATGCTAGATATCAACACATACAACCAACTGTAGGATGGTCATCTGGGAGCAGACGTGGTTCTGAGCCTGCCCTTCAGCTGAGGAGGACTGGAGAATCTTCTCAGACTTCCCATTATGTGGAATCTAGACACAACACTAGAGGATACAACCCCAGAAACAGGCGTGGTTCTGCTCCTACTATTCATCAAACTGCAGTTGGATCTTCTCAACCTTCCCGTACTGCCCACTCAACTACTGAAATGGCCTCTTGGAGTCAATGTGGTTCTGAACCTACTGTCTCAAGTTCCCTGCACTTGAGAAATAATGAGTGCTTTGGCATGCAGCTGGAGGAAGAAGCTGAAGAAGATAAGGAAAATGAAACTCCTTCAAAATCAGAACTT